>NC_142470.1:92200164-93450164 GCF_049115385.1 Moschus berezovskii
GGAAATAGATGCACGCCAGGCCTCCCTGTCCATCACCAACTCCCGGAGTTCACTCAAACTCATGTCCATCGAGTCGGTGATGCCATCCAGACTTCTCTGTAGTCCCCGTCTCCTCCCACCCCCAATCCCTCCTAGCATCAGACTCTTTTCCAGTGAGTCAACTCGTCACATGAGGTGGCCAAGGTAATGGAGTTTCAGCTTTAGCATCAGTCCTTCCAATGAACACCCAGGACTGATCAACTTTAGAATGGACTGGTTGGAACCCTGGCAGTCCAAGGGACTCTCAAGAGTCTTCTCCAGCACCACAGTTCAAAAGCATCAATTCTTCATCAATCAGCTTTCTTCACAGTACAACTCTCACATCCATACATGACCACTGGAAAAACTATAGCCTTGACTAGGCAGACCTTGGTTGGCAAAGTAATGTCTCTGCTATTTAATATGCTATCTAGGTTGGTCATAACTTTCCTTCCAAGGAGTAAGTGTCTTTTAATATCATGGCTACAATCAGCATCTGCAGTGATTTTGGAACCCAAAAAAATAAAGTCTGACACTGTTTCCACTGTTTCCCCATCTATTTCCCATGAAGTGATGGGACCAGATGACACGATCTTCGTTTTGTGAATGTTGAGCTTCAAGCCAAACTTTTCACTCTCTTCTTTCACTTTCATCAAGAGGCTTTTTAGTTCCTCTTCACTTTCTGCCATGAGGGTGGTGTCATCGGCATATCTGAGGCTATTGATATTTCTCCCGGCAATCTTAATTCCAGCTTGTGCTTCTTCCAGCCCAGCGTTCCTCATGATGTACTCTGCATAGAAGTTAAACAAGCAGGGTGACAATATACAACCTTGACATACTCCTTTTCCTATTTGGAACCAGTCTGTTGTTCCATGTCCAGTTCTAACTGTAGCTTCCTGACCTGCATACAGGTTTCTCAAGAGGCAGGTCAGGTGGTCTGGGATTCCCATCTCTTTCAGAATGTTCCACAGTTTATTGTGATCTACACAGTCAAAGGCTTTGGCATAGTCAATGAAGCAGAAATAGATGTTTTTCTGGAACTCTCTTGCTTTCTCCATGATCCAGCGGATGTTGGCAATTTGATCTCTGGTGCCTCTGCCTTTTCTAAAACCTGTTTGAACATCTGGAAGTTCATGATTCACATATTGCTGAAGCCTGGCTTGGAGAATTTTGAGCATGACTTGACTAGCGTGTGAGATGAGTGCAACTGTGCAGTAGTTTGAGCATTCTTTGGCATTGCCTTTTTTTGGGACTGGAATGAAGACTGACCTTTTCCAGTCCTGTGGCCATTGCTGAGTTTTCCACATTTGCTGGCATATTGAGTGCAGCACTTTCAGGATTTGAAATAGCTCAATTGGAATTCCATCACCTCCACTAGCTTTGTTAGTAGTGATGCTTTCTAAGGCCCACTTGACTTCACATTCCAAGATGTCTGGCTCCAGGTGAGTGATCACGCCATCGTGATTATCTTCATCGTGAAGATCTTTTTTGTACAGTTCTTCTGTGTATTCTTGCCACCTCTTCTTAATATCTTCTGCTTCTGTTAGGTCCACACCATTTCTGTTCTTTATCGAGCCCATCTTTGCATGAAATGTTCCCTTGATATCTCTAATTTTCCTGAAGAGATCTCTTGTTTTTCCTATTCTGTTGTTTTCCTCTATTTCTTTGCATGGATCGCTGAGGAAGGCTTTCTTATGTCTCCTTGCTATTCTTTAGAACTCTGCATTCAGATGCTTATATCTTTCCTTTTCTCCTTTGCTTTTTGCTTCTCTTTTTTTCACAGCTATTTGTAAGGCCTCCTCAGACAGCCATTTTGCTTTTTTGCATTTCTTTTCCATGGGGATGGTCTTGGTCCCTGTCTCCTGTACAATGTCACGAACCTCCATCCAGTGTTCATCAGGCACTCTATCAGATCTAGTCCCTTAAATCTATTTCTCACTTCCACTGTATAATCATAAGGGATTTGATTGAGGTCATATCTGAATGGTCTAGTGGTTTTCCCTACTTTCTTCAATTTCAGTCTGAATTTGGCAATAAGGAGTTCATGATCTGATGTGTAAAGAAAGTAAATACCCCTGTCTCAGGGAGGAATATGGTGTTGGCCATCCCGTTTTTGGACTGGCAGCACCACCGTAATCTTAGCAGGAGACAAGGAGGGTAAGTTTCTCACTTACCCCTTATCCAGTGATCCAGCACACCCTAGTGTGGCAGCTGCAGTCACTTGGGGATCACCTATCCACTGCTGGTTAAAGTAGCAATCCCATGGGAATGGGAGACTGATTTTCCATGGAGGTCTAGTACTGACAAGAAGGGGAGCCTGGCAGTCAGTAGTGGGGTCCCAGGTACCTGTGAGGATCTACACTCAACCAACAAGTATCTCCATGCTCAAGGGAATATGACATTAAGTAGCAAGGAAAAGACACTATTAATAGGTCAAGAGAGACTGCAGAAGGGCAAAGTTTTATAGTTTAATACTTCCAATGGCACTTTTTTCTTGCCCTTTTTTTTGGCCTCGCCTTACGACTTGCAGGATCCATAGTTCCCCAACAAGGGACCAAACACACTGAGGAGTCCTAACCACTGTTAGTGAAATTTGCTTGTGTCCCCACAAACTTCATATGTTGAAGTCCTAACCTCCAATACGTTGGTACTTGGAGATGAGGCCTTTGGGGCAATTAGGTTTAAATTAGGCTCCACCCTCATGATGAGATGAATGTCCTCATAAGAATAGGGAGACTGAGAGAAAGGCCATGTGAGTACACAAGGCAGCGATTTTCTATAAGTCAGGGAGCAGGCTAGTACCTTGGACAAGTACCAGGAGTCAAACTTGATTGTACCTTGATCTTGGACTTAACAAATTCCAGAAATGTGAGGAGTAAGTGTTTATTGTGTAAACCACCTAGTGTATAATATTTTGTTGCAGTAGTCTAAGTTAAGATACCAGCTCTGAAAATACACTTTAACCAAGTGTTTCCAAAATTCTTCCAAAATTCCATATCTTTTCACTGTTGGCTTATTTGTCTAACTGGATGTAGAGAAGCTATTAAAGATTCAGAGTGTATCAAAAGAATAAATTTATTATTATTAGCCCACCCAGTGGATGTGTTCTGTAACTCAACTCCACAAGATAACTTTGGCTTCAGAAAATATTTCATGGGGTAGAGCCAGCTGTACCAAAAGAGGCCACCAAACACTTATAGGAGACTTAATCCTTTCTTGAAATGGTAGCAATTATGAATCCTCATCTGTATGAAATAGAATTGTTAGCACTGAAGGGAGATACCCTCACTGATTGAGGTTTATCAGCCTATATTTTCTTGTAAATAATTGAGAATGATTTTATAAAATATATGGATTGAAGTCTGGAATAGAAGTCATATTTCTAGAGTACTATGGAAAGAAGATAGCAGAGAAAACATAAGCAATAGCTCACAGATGAAAGACTTCTAAAGGGTATAGAAGAAACAGGAAAGTGTATCTTTGGATATGAAGGAAATAATATGACAAAACACTGACTATAACTAACACATTGATAATGAAGAGGAAAACAGAGAACCACTCAAAGATTTAAGGGATAAAAATAATCATAATTGTCACATAATCTCAGTGACAATCAAGATGGCTAGCATTGCATTTGAAAACAGATCAATGAGGTGAAAATGATGCAGGGTATGACTCTATGCTAATGTGCTAAGATTGAATTCTAGAATCCACAAAGCAAAATTAGTTTCATTGGTCTGTAGCCATATTTTATATATCATGGGAGATCAGAAGTGACCAGGGACTGGAGAATTAACATGGCAATACAGATTAAGAGGTGGAAAGCCCCTATCTGATCAAGATATAAAGACTGAATACCCAGAATGGCATAAAAAAAGAAAAAAGCTAACACTGAGCCTGAAGTGCTTTGTCTGAGGAACAG
The DNA here is from genome assembly GCF_049115385.1 of Moschus berezovskii. Taxonomy (NCBI): domain Eukaryota; kingdom Metazoa; phylum Chordata; class Mammalia; order Artiodactyla; family Moschidae; genus Moschus; species Moschus berezovskii. The sequence goes on from NC_142470.1 coordinate 92,204,105, forward strand.
TGGTGCCACTGAGGCACTGAGGAGAAAAGCTTCTAAGATAAATGAAGGAAAAGTTTGAGGGAGTAGAAACAGTTCTTACTGATGAGTGAGCCATTAGCTGAGCAGGACAGAGATCTGGTACCTAGCAGCAAACTTGCTGATTTTCCACATACAGATGAACCACAGTTAACAGGAGGGCTACAGAAAAAACCGAATGAAATTTCTGGCCAATCCAATGCATTAAAATAATAGGCATGAGGGCTTCCCTGGTGGTCCAATGAATAAGAATCCACAATCCGTCTTACAACACAGGGGATGCTGGTTAGATCCCTGGTCCCACAAGATCACACATGCCACAGGGCCACTAAGTCTGTGCTACAATAACTGAGCCCATATGCCACAATCACTGCAGCCGGCGCTCCACAACGAGAGGAGAAGCCTGCACACCACAACTGGAGAGCAGCCCCCATTCTCCATAACTAGAGAAAGTCTGTGAGCAGCAATAAGACCCAGTTCAGCCAAAAATTAAATAAATAAATAACAATTGTAAGAAAATAAATTAAAAACAGGCATGAGCTTGCGTTCATGTATCCATGCATTCATGCCTGGATTCCTCCAGTGAAAAATCCTTCCTGATGAAGGGCACTGACCCCACACCCAGAATCTCTAACTTTCCCACTGGTGAGTGTGCAGAATGAGCAGCACTAGCACCAGCAGCTATTCCTTAAACACTGTGAGAGACTATCACTCACATCTAACAAATAAATAAAATTTAAAAGTCTTTTAAGATTGAGAGAAGTGCTATAGTATTTTCTACCAAGCAGACAATCTCTCACTTCTTCCCTCAATTCTGAGTTCTTAAATGTTTCTTTAAATATATTATTTAATCTAAACTGACTATGCTAAAGCCTTTGACTGTATGGATCATAACAAACTGTAGAAAACTCTTAAAGAGATGGAAATATCAGACCATCTTACCTGTCTCCTGAGAAACCTGTATACGGGTCAAGAAGCAACAATTAGAACCCTGTATAGAATAACTGATTGGTTCAGGATTGAGAAAGGAGTACGACAAGGCTGTTTACTGTTACCCTGTTTATTTAACTTATATGCAGAGCACATCATGCAAAATGCCAGGCTGGATGAGTTGCAAGCTGGAATCAAGCTGCAGGGAGAAACATCAATAACCTCAAATATGCAGAAGATGATACCACTCTAATGGCAAAAAGCAAAAAGGAACTAAAGAGCCTCTTGATGAGGGTAAAGGAAGAGAGAGAAAAAGTTGGCTTAAAGCTCAATTTTCAAAAAATTAAGATCATGGCATCCGGTCCCATCACTTCATAGCAAATAGATGGGGAAAAGGTGGAAAGCAATGACAGATTTCCTCTTCCTGGTCTCTATAATCACTGTGAATGGTAACTGCAGCCGTGAAATTAGAAGCATTCTAATGCTTCTTGGCAGGGAAGCTATGACAAACCTAGACAGCATATTAAAAAGCAAAACATTGCTTTGTTGACAAAAGTCCATATAGTCAAGGATATGGTCTTTACAGTAGTCATGTATGGTTGTGAGGGCTGGACCATAAAGAAGACAGAGTGCTGAAGAATTGATGCCTTAGAACTGCAGTTCTGGAGAAGACTCTGGAGAGTCCCCTGGACAGTAAGGAGATCAAATCACTCAGTCTTAAAGGAAACCAACCCTGAATACTCATTGGAAGGACTGATGCTGAAGCTGAAGCTACAATACTTTGGCTACCTGATGTGAACAGCCAACTTATTGGAAAAGACCCTGATACTGGGAAAGATCAAAGGCAAAAGGAGAAGAAGGCGGCAGAGGATGAGATGGCTGGATGGCATCACCAATGTAATAGACATGAACTTGGACAACTCCAGGAGATAGCAGGGGACAGGGAAGCCTGGCGTGCTGCAGTCCATGAGGTCATGAAGAGTCAGGCATGACTTGATGACTGAACAACAAACAACAACCTACACTGACATTTTTAGCAAAAAAACGGGGAGAACCAGGAGAACACAGTGGACATACTAGTCACATAAACCTTTGCCAAGGTTTATAGTTAAATGGGAATGAAATATGAGCAATGTGTGAGGAAAGCCACACTTAAGGTATTAATCACAGCTGGCAGTTACTATATATATAAGAAGTGTGTCTACAGATACAACATTTACTGAAGAGTCTACCAAAATCAAATAATTTTAAATTACTATTGTTATTGATTATAGCTTGATTTTCTTCTCAGTTTTATAGTTTTCAGTTCAGTTCAGTTCAGTCGCTCAATCCTGTCCAACTCTTTGCGACCCCGTGAACTGCAGCACACCAGGCCTCCCTGTCCATCACCAACTCCCAGAATCCACCCAAACTCATGGCCACTGAGTCAGTGATGCCATCCAACCATCTCATCCTCTGTCGTCCCCTTGTCCCCCTGCCTTCAGTCTTTCCCAACATCAGGGTCTTTTCAAATGAGTCAGCTCTTCGCATCAGTTGGCCAGAATATTGTATTATATTTTATCACAAAACTTTCAATTATATTTCTAGTAGAAATTTTCTACCTGTTTCTTAAATGTTTCTTAATTTATTGCGGTTACCAGGATATGTGTGTTAATTGAAAAGTTAATAATTGGTCTAGTCCCTAAAACTCTGAATTGCTGAGGAGAAGTGAGTAATAAGAAACCAGGTTCCTGCCTATTTAGTTCAAGTCTCAATTCTGTTTGAGACAAAGTTGAGAATCTTCATTTTAAAAGTTTCATTTTCTGACAAATTTTGAAATCCTGAGTATTCTCTCACTTGAAACAGTTACCTTCTAAGTTCCTATAGATAAATGGAAAGGTAATCACTGATGCTAATTCTATCCAACTTCATCCACCCTCTAGGTTATTCAGTTCTCTTAAACTGTACAGTCTAAAGGATGCTATGCTTTTAAGAAAGAGAAACAATGTGCAGCTTTTCCAGAATGTCCTATCTCAAGGCACAATTTAGAGTAGAATTTCAGAACATTTTTGTATTATAGACCCCTTTGGTGGCCTGGTGTAAAACTTATGAACCCTTTGTCAGATACTATTTCTAAATGCATAAGGTAAAACATATAGGATTATAAAGAAAATAATTATACTAAAATATGGTAATAAAAATATTTCCAAACTATTACAGTTTATTAACCTCTTAAGATCCATCAGTCTAATGATCACCATAACTCTATTTATGAACAAGAAAAATATTTCAAGATGCTACAACTGTAATGTGATATGAAGACAACTATTATTTCTTTTGATGTATAAAGCACAGGTTATGACAATACTTCCATAATTTGTTATTTACATTTGGCATTAGAGAAAATGCTGTCTTTTAGTTAACTATAATTTTTCCACTCAAAGTTCCGAGACTTCTATTTTCTATCCATGAACACTCAAGGGGTCCATGGACCAGGTTAAGATACTCCAAATTAGAAGAATTTAACAGCTTAAAGAAAAAAAAGAGTATTATCTTACTTGCTGAATTTTAAGTCACTGGAAGTACATATGGGCTTCCCTGCTGGCTCGGTGGTAAAGAATCTGCCTGTCAATGCAGGAGATGTGGGTTTGATCCCTGGGTTGGGAAGATACCCTGGAGAAGGAAATGGCAACCCACTCCAGTTTTCTTGCCCAGGAAATCCCATGGACAGAGGAGCCTGGGGGTGTAAAATCCATGAGGTCGCAGAGTCAAACATGACTTAGTGACTGTACAACAACAAAAGTAGATATCCCATATTTAAATAATTGTAATGACTTTATTCAGGTATGATCTGACTGACTTTATCCAGTTATGACTTAAATCAAATCCCTTACGAATATACAGTGGAAGTGACAAGTAGATTCAAGGGATCAGATTTGATAGAGGGACTGAAGAACTATGGATGGAGGTTTGTGACATTATACAGGAGGCAGTGATCAAGACAATCCCCAAGAAAAAGAAATGCAAAAAGGCAAAATGGTCATCACAATAAACTGTGGAAAATTCTGAAAGAGATGGGAATACCAGACCACCTGACCTGCCTCTTGAGAAACCTGTATGCAGGTCAGGAAGCAACAGTCAGAACTGGACATGGAACAACAGACTGGTTCCAAATAGGAAAAGGAGTATGTCAAGGCTGTATATTGTCACCTTGCTTATTTAACTTATATGCAGAGTACATCAAGAGGAACACTGGGCTGGAAGAAGCACAAGCTGGAATCAAGATTGCCGGGAGAAATATCAATAACCTCAGATATGCAGATGACACTACCCTTATGGCAGAAAGTAAAGAGGAACTTCAAAAGCCTCTTGATGAAAGTGAAAGAGGAGAGTGAAAAGGTTGGCTTGAAGCTCAACATTCAGAAAACAAAGATCATGTCATCTGGCCCCATCACTTCATGGGAAATAGATGGAAAAACAGTGGAAACAGTGTCAGACTTTAATTTTGGGGGCTCCAAAATCACTGCAGATGCTGATTGCAGTCATGAAATTAAAAGACACTTACTCCTTGGAAGGAAAGTTATGACCAACCTTGATAGTATATTAAAAAGCAAAGACATTACTTTGCCAACCAAGGTCCGTCTAGTCAAGGCTATGGTTTTTCCCATGGTCATGTATGGATGTGAGAGTTGGACTGTGAAGAAAGTTGATCGCCGAAGAATTGATGCTTTTGAACTGTGGTGTTGGAGAAGACTCTTGAGAGTCCCTTGGACTGCAAGGAGATCCAACCAGTCCATTCTAAAGGAGATCAATCCTGGGTGTTCACTGGAAGGACTGATGCTAAAGCTGAAACTGCAATACTTTGGCCACCTCATGCGATGAGTTGACTCACTGGAAAAGACTCTGATGCTGGGAAAGTTTGGGGGCGGGAGGAGAAGGGGACGACCGAGAATGAGATGGCTGGATGGCATCACTGACTCTGTGGACATGAGTTTGAGTGAACTCCGGGAGTTGGTGATGGACAGGGAGGCCTGGCGTGCTGATTCATGGGGTCGCGGAGAGTCGGACACAACTGAGCGACTGAACTGAACTGAACTGAAATGAGGAGGCCTTACAAATAGTTATGAAAGGAACAGAAGCAAAAGACAAAGGAGAAAAGGAAAGATATACCTATTTGAATGCAGATTTCCGAAGAATAGCAAGGAGAGATAAGAAAGCCTTCCTCAGAGATAAATGCAAAGAAATAAAGGAAAACAATAGACTGGGAAAGACTAGAGATCTCTTCAAGAAAATTAGAGATACCAAGAGGAAATTTTCGTGCAAAGATGGGCAAAATAAAGGACAGAAATGATATAAACCTAACAGAAGCAGAAGATATTAAGAAGAGGTGGCAACAATACACAGAACTATATAAAAAAGATCTTCATGACCCAGACAATCACCATGGTGTGATCACTTACTTAGAGCCAGACATGCTGGAATGTGAAGTCAAGTGGGCCTTAGGAAGCATACTATGAACAAAACTAGTGGAGGTGATGGAATTCCAGCTGAGCTATTTCAAATCCTAAAAGATGATGCTGTTAAAGTTTGCACTCAATATGCCAGCAAATTTGGAAAACTCAGCAGTGGCCACAGGACTGGAAAAGGTCAGTCTTCATTCCAATCCCAAAGAAAAGCAATGCCAAAGAATGTTCAAACTATCACACAATTGCACTCATCTCACACGCTAGTCAAGTCATGCTCAAAATTCTCCAAGCCAGGCTTCAACAGTACATGAACCGTGAACTTCCAGATGTTCAAACTGGATTTAGAAAAGGCAGAGGAACCAGAGATCAAATTGCCAACATCCTCTGGATCATCAAAAAACCAAGAGAGTTCCAGTAAAACATCTACTTCTGCTTTATTGACTATGCCAAAGCCTTTGATTGTGTGGATCACAACAAACTGGAAAATTCTTCAAGCGATGGGAATACCAGACCACCTGATCTGCCTCCTGAGAAACCAGTATGCAGATCAAGAAGCAGGTTTTAAAATTGAACCTGGAACAACAGACTGGTTCCAGATTGGGAAAGGAGTACCTCAAGCTGTATGCTGTCACCCTGCTTATTTAACTTATACGCACAGTACATCATGAGAAACGCTGGGCTGGAGGAAGCACAAGCTGGAATCAAGATTGCCAGGCAAAATATCAATAAACTTAGATAAGCAGATGACACCACCCTTATGGCAGAAAGCGAAGAAGAAGTAAAGAGACTCTTGATGAAAGTGAAAGAGGAGAGTGAAAAAGTTGGCATTAAAGCTCAGCATTCAAAAAACTAAGATCATGGCATCTGGTCCCAACACTTCATGGGAAATAGATGGGGAAACAGTGGAAACAGTGAGAGGCTTTAGTTTTTTAGGCTCCAAAATCACCTTAGATGGTAACTGCAGCCATGAAATTAAAAGATGCTTGCTCCTTGGAAGAAAAGCTATGACTAAACTAGACAGCATATTAAAAAGCAGAGACATTACTTTGCCAACAAAGGTCCATGTAGTCAAAACTATCGTTTTTCCAGCAGTCATGTATGGATGTGAGAGTTGGGCTCTAAAGAAAGCTGAGCACCAAAGAATGGATGCTTTTGAACTGTGGAGTTGGAGAAGACTCTTGAGAGCCCCTTGGACAGCAAGGAGATCCAACCAGTCCATCCTAAAGAAAATTAGTCCTGAATATTCATTGGAAGGACTGATGCTAAAGCTAAAACTCCAATACTTTGGCCAGCTGATGTGAAGAACTGACTCATTGGAAAAGACCCTGATGCTGGGAAAGATTGAAGGCAGGAGGAGAAGGGGATGACAGAGGATGAGATGGTTAGATGGCATCACGAACTCAATGGACATGAGTCTGAGTAAACTCCAGGAGTTGGTGATGAACAGGGAGGCTTGGCATGCTGCAGTCCATGGGGTCGCAAAGAGTCAGACACGACTGAGCGACTGAACTGAACTGAATGTCTTTATTGCCAATATATTTAATTGCTGACTTTAATACAAATATAGAATTATCTTTTCCATTCAAACCTTTGAATTCTCCACATATAAGTCATACTTTCATGACCTGGACAGTCATTGTGCTATAATGATACTATAAACTCTATATTAATCCGTTTCATCTTGGATTACTTCCAAGGATACTTAGGTATCAAAATGTCTTGCTTTCAAATGGCCCAACTCCAAGGTAATTCCAGAGCATGAACTCCAGAAAATATTACAAGAAGGCTTTCAGGTAGCTACTGCATTGCACAGTGTGTAAGGTTTCTAATTCCGTAGTGTGTAAGGTATAGACATTCCCCAATTAATGGTGGATTTCCTGGCAAAACTTCGTAAACATCTAAGAGTCAATAAACTGCCATCTACAAATCAAGAAATTTTAAATACATACAAAATTCAATTTCCTTCTCATAAGAATCAAAATATTCTTCTAAAAGGAGTTCAGTTTTCAAACACAAAATACAGGATGTTGTGGTTCACAAATTTCCATGCATACAAACTGCCAAAAGACTACTAAACTGATTAACTTACTCATTTACTTGCAAGGATTTACCATAAATCTTAATCGTGACAATTTACTTCCTCACTCTAGACCAAGATACACTATTAATCAAGTTGGTACAGTTTGAGTTGAAAAACAAAATATTTCAGGGAGCAGTTGTTCAATGAAGAAAATTTCAGTGTACTGTTCTAAGTATGATCACTTATTGAACAGTACCATCTAGTGGATTCTCTTCCACAACACAGGAAACTAACAAATTCTGTGCTTTGATTCAGGGAACGTTTCTTTTTAAAAAGGTATTGTTTTATGTATATTAGTAGACTTCTTATATCCTCAACAAAAGAATCTAAGCAGACATTAATAATAAAAGTTCTGTTTATTAGACCTGGGACAGCTAGTCAGTATTGGTCACTCACTCTCTCAGTCGAGTAGACTCTTTGCAATCCCATGGACTGCAGCACACCAGGCTTCCCCGTCCCTCACTATCTCCCAGAGTTTCCCCAAGTTCATTGGTGATGCTATCCAACCATCTCATCCTCTGCTGCCCTCTTCTCCTTTTGCCTTCAGTCTTTCCCAGCATCAAGGTGTTTTCCAGTGAGTCGGCTGCTCACATCAGATGGCCAAAGTATTGGACCTTCAGCTTCAGCATCAATTCTTCCAATGAGTACTCAGGGTTGATTTCCTTTAGCAATGACTAGCTTGACCTCCTTGCAGTCCAAGGGACTCTCAAGAATCTTCTCCAGCACCACAGTTCAAAAAGCATCTATTCTTCAGCACCCAGTCTTCTTTTTGGTCCAACTCTCACATCTGTACATAACTACTGGAAAGATCACAGCTTTGACTACACAGACCTTTTTTGGCAAAGTGATGTCTTTGTTTATAATATGCTGCCCAGATTTGTCATAACTTTCCTTCCAAGAAGCAAGTGTCTTTTAATTTCATGACTGCAGTCACCATCCACAGTGATTTTAAAGCCCAAGAAGAGAAAATCTGTCACTGCTTTCACTTTTCCCCTTCTGATTGCCATGAAGTGATGGGACCGAATGCCATGATCTTAGTTTTCTGAATGTTAGTTTTAAGCCAGCTTTTTCACTCTCCTCTTTCATCTTCATCAAGAGGCTCTTTAGTTTGCTTTCTGACATCAGAGTGGTATCATCCGCACATCTGAGGTTGTTGACATTTCTCCCAGCAATCTTGATTCCAGTTTACAACACATCGAGCCCTGCATTTCATTTACTCTAGGTTTATAATTTGATATGACATGTTATAATTAATTTTAAACATTTTAGCAAATAACTCACATCTCTTTCTTCGAAAATATTCACCGCAGAATGCAGATTAAAAGTGACTCTGGTATAGGTACTACACTGAATCCATTCTAATTTGTCATTCATTTTAAAGCATATCATTTACAAGTATATTAATAGAAAAATAATTTCTTGTGAGACACTTCACAGCTAATTGTGATATCTCTGTCTGTCAGCACTGCAGTGAAGAACTACTTGTATTGTTGCAAGAAAGAGTGGGGCGAGAGAGGACAGTCATGTCCCAGATCTCAGGCAAGTCCTTGGGACAGCCTCTGAATATGGGTTCTTGGCTTTATGCAGGAAAGAATTCAAGAGTGAGCCACAGTAAAGTGAAAGGAAGTTTATTCAGGGAGATTCACCCTCCATAGACAATGTGGGCCATCTTACAAGGCAGAGGTACAGAGATATCAGTTTTTATACAGGTGGGTAATATTATAGGTTAATGAGTGGGAGGATTTCTTCAACTATTTTGGGAAAGGGGTAGGGATTTCCAGGAATTGGGCCACCACTTTTTGGCCTCTTATGGAACAGCCTCAAAACAGTCTCGGCACCTGGGGGTGTGTCATTTAGCTTGCTGATATAATACAATGATGTAATACTGAGGCTCAAGGTCTAGTGGAAGTCAACTGTCTTCTATTTTGGAGTATGTTGGTTCTGATCAGCTTATGCAATGTCCTCACTGGCTGTCTTTCTTTCAAAGGTTGTACCCTGCCCCCTTCCCGTCTCAGTGTGGCATACAGTAGATACTACATCTACTGCGGCATACAGTAGATTAATTTTACTTAATGTGAATCTTCAAGAATATGAGAGAGGGTGAGAGGGATGGAAGGAGTAAACAGATGACTCTGTAATCTAGTCAAATGGCTCAACATCTCCAGGGACTAGCGACCTGCTAATTTCTGAAGCAGGGCCCATTATAATATTAGAATTTTTTTTATATTTTACTTACAATATTGTCAGTTTCAAGTGTTCAACAAAGTGATTTGGATTAGGGTTTTTTCATTATAGTTTATTACAAGATATTAGATATAATTTCCCGTGTGTTTGTGTTGCTCAGTCATGTCTGTCTCTTTGGACCCCATGGGACATAGCTCACCAGGCTCCTCTGTCCATGGAATTCTCCAGGCAAGAATACCAGAGTGGGTTTTCATTCCCTTCTCCAGGGAATCTTCCCAACCCCGAGATCAAACCCAGGTCTCCCACATTGCAGGCAGATTCTTTACCGTCTTAGTCACCAGGAACTTATAATTTCCTGTGCTGTACAGTAAATCCCTGTTACTGATCTATTTTATGTACAGTAGTTGGCATCTGTTAATCCCATACTCCTAATTTGTCCCTCTCTCCCTTTCTGTCTCTACTTTGGTAACCATAAATTTGCTTTCTACATCTGTGAGTCTATTTCTAAGAAACTTACTTCTTAAGTTCAACCAAATTTAATTTTTCCTTGAAGCTTCTTCCCACCCAATGGTGCATATTCTACTCTCTACAGCTATACAGGACTGCTTCGTTCCTGCTTACATATTACAATCCTAAAAATATTCGAAGAGTTAGCGCATTTTTTCTCTTTAAAATAAAAACTGCCAGTTCTTTCAACTATATCTCCCACAATATAATTTTTCAGTCTTCACACTATCTGGCTACTCTCCTCTTGCATTTATTTCCTTTCTTTGACGCCTCTTCTATACCTAGCATTCCCACTGAGCATGTTGGATTCTGTAGCCTTGACTATGTCAACCTAAATAAAGAGGTAAACTGAGGCAAAATCTAATTACCAGAACTTCAGTTTATTCCAGAATACCAGAGGAAATACAAATCGGGAAATATACGCTGTAGCAAGCTACAAGCAATTCCATTGAGGGTTTGGGATAGGTTGCATTTATAAGCATGGTGTACAAAGAGGGGAAAGCCCAGAAGCCAAGGAGTAAATTCATTGATTTGCGGATGGAAAGAGATTCTTAGCAGATGCTGGTCAAAAGGTAAGTCTTAGGTTGTTGGGAAATCAGGTATTTATAGGAAATCAGTCTCTCAGTTCTTAAAATTCCATCCTTCTGCAGGTACATGCATGAGATTATCCATTATATATCGTTCAATTCCATTTTAGATTGGGATCCTTTCGCAACTACTCAGTGAAAGTGGCCTTGTTTTGCTATAGGCCAAACAATTCAAGCCACTCTGTCTAAAGTTATTTTCTGCTCTTTAGTCCTCTATATTGCTGTTATCACCCTAAAGTAGTGATTTTCAATTTGTGTTCCTGGAAACACTAGGGTTAGCAGAAGTAGCTCAGAGCAGTTCAGTCAGAGCCAACAGCCAAGAGTGAAAACTTCCCACATCCTCACTTGAGCTAGAGCAACTACACTTACATTCAGCTTCTGCATGAAATTTCATTTGAAAAGATGGTTTGGGGGGGATGAATTTTAAAGTTTGAATAGCATCACCCTAGAACAGAAGAATAATTATACAAGGATGTCCACAAAATAGAATAAATTCTGGGGGCCAAAGATCTATTCAGCTAAGAACACCTTGACCCGTGAGCTGAGCTTCTAAGCAGTGTATCAACCTGAGATCAATATAACAATTGCATTCAGAGGGTGTTTCTTCTGTTGTTTTGTTTTCTCCCAGTTTAATTGGTATATGGAAATGGCACTTCCTCAGAATATGTGATGCTATATTTTCATTCCTGAAGGACAAAAGCCAGTTTCATCTGGTCAAGAATACCTATAACTAGTGTGTGTGAGAGTCTGTGTGTGTGGGGTGTGTGTGAGTGTATGGGTGTGTGTGTGTGTGACTGTGTGTGTGTGTGTGTGTGTGTGTACTCAGTCGTGTTGGAGTCTTTGCCACACCATGGACTGTAACCCACCAGGCTCCTCTCTCCATGGAATTTCCCTGGCAAGAATACTGGAGTGGATTGCCATTTCCTACTCCAGAGTATCTTCCCTACCCAAGGATGGAACCCATGTCTCTTTCCTCTCCTGCATTGGCAGAAATATTTTTTATGACTAGTGACACCGGGAAAGCCATCATCATTATTCCACCTCCCTTAATTGCTTTTCTCCCATACTCATATCTTATTGAAACAACATGGTACTCAGTTATCTAAGTTGTAAAGTGGGAGGAGTCATTTACAGCTGTTACTGTTCCCCACCAGCCCTCATATCAGTCAATAAAACAATCCAGGAAAAAGAAAAGAAAAGAAAAACTCTTGATTTACTCCTTATATGGCATTTATTTTCTTGAACAATATGAGCAGAATGTCATTTCATATCCTTTAGGTTGGAATTCTGTTGGCTGAGATAGCATTACAGAACCCCAGTTTTAAGAGTTATTAACAAAACATGCATTACATAACTATGCAATTGAATATGTAAATCAAGTAAAAATACATATGTTTTACATCTTTTTTAGAATCACAGAACAGTCAGATGCTTTTCTTAAGACAGCACATGATTCTCTCCATTTCTCCTGCATCTGATATAAAGATGAGCATTCTTTATAATCAGTACCACTGGCAGAAATCTAATAAGGAAGCAGGGGAGAAGTATATTTAATTTATTAAAATATAATAAGAACAAGAGCTATACATAGACCAGCTGCATATAGCGGACTACGGATCACCAGTCAAACAAAATTAAAACAGTATTACAAACCTCCCATCACTCAAGAACCATGCATAACTCAAAGCAAAACTTTGTCAAGTCCTTTTCTTCTTCTTGCGAATTCTTTCATCTTCCCACTCTAACAAATTGTCCACCCAACTACCTTGGTATGGCAGGCACACACACACCTTCATTCTCTTACTCTCATCCAGCTTCTCTGAGCCTCTCTTCCTAAGATTTTTTTTTCCTTTTCCTCTATCTTTCTGGTCTTATCCTGCTCTACCAGTTTTCTCAATTCTAGATAATTTCAAAAGCCTGGATTCAGGCTGACAAAGATAGAAATCTCCTAGAGACTAAAGGGAGGGGAGAATCTGTGTGAGAGAAGACAAAATTACCTCTAGCTAGTAAGAGTTGGAGAAGACAAAGAACACTCAAAAAATCTTGTTTCCACATATTCACTTATAGTCTGCAGCTGAACTGTAACACCCATACCATCTCCCCAGTGACTTCTAATTCTGGAAAGAGGCAAAGGAACTAAGGTTCAGAGGTGGATGTCTCCTCCATAAAAATAAACTGCCTGTATCATATCTCTTTCACAACATGTGTAGAGTTGTAGATGCTCTAAAGAAGTCCCTCCAACATTTCCACCAACTGCCAAATTAAAGAGCAATTTCCAGACCTGGAACATGAGGAGCTTAGTAGACCTACTCCCCAGAAAAACAAACATAAATGGTGAAAATCATAAAAACACAACCATTTTAAAATCTGAAATTACTCTAGGGAAATACAGCAAATGAAGAAACATTTATTCAAAAATCTACTATATCTTGATAAGAACAGTGGGAATCTGTGGCACTTGAGCCATGACCTGCTCCCTCCTTCATCCCCACAGAGCATGAGGCAAGTTCCACTCTGGATAGGTTTGCCAGGCACACACAGGTCCATGTGCCCCTGGTTTCTTCATGGTCAGAGGCCATGGTACCTCCTTAAGAGGAGGATGCTGCCAGCACTCTTGGATCCTTGCAGTAGAGGCTCACTTCTAGGTGACTACACCTGAGAGCTGAGGGCTCCCTCCTCCAACAAACAAGGTTAATGGTCCACTCCAAGCACAGTAGACCAGGAATCCAGAGCTTCTAAGACTCCTCACCTACTCATAGGGCTGCAGTTCAATGCCAGTAGAAGCAAACCAAAAAGACCAAGCTATTGATTCACCTAGAGCACAGCTCATAAAGCAGGGGCTTCACTATGAATGATGTGGACAACTACCCTTACTCCTATCTTTGGAGCAGTGACTCGGTGATTTTGCCCAGAGGTAGAGACCACAGAGAGGTTAAAAGCTGAATGTCAGTATCTAAAAGTCTTTTCTCAAGGGCTTGTAGTTTCTTCAGAGAAGAATCTTTCATGTCCTTTCTGGGGTATATCCCCCTGGTTCTAGTATTTTGTGGTCATGGAGGGAGAAGGAGGGATGGGGTCCCATGTTTCAGAATGCAGGTGTCACACGCTCTCCATGCCATCTCAAAGAATGTCTCGGAGACTAAACTATTCTGTGTGTGTAGGAGGCATTTGGAGAAATCTTGACAGCTTGCTCACTATATGTATTCTCAACAATGCTGACCGTCTTCAGCTTTCTCCCACTCCCCACCCCAACCTTACAGAGCCTAAATTCTCTAAATTCTGAAACTTCAAACCTTCTGTGTATATGAATTCTCCATATTCAATAGTGGTGATCCTCCCAGAGGGCACCTAGACTACTAAGTTAAGTCAGTTGTCACACAATTATTCACTTTCCTAATGGTTTTCTGTTACATTTTCTGGTGGATGGAATAGACTGGCTACCCAAAAGACATTAAGCATCCTGCTTCTCTACTGCTATGCTGTGTAATGTGCTTAGTTTCTCAGTCGTGTCCAACTCTTTGTGACCCATGGACTATAGTTCACCAGGCTCCTCTGTCCATGGGGATTCTCCAGGCAAGAATAGAGGAGTGGGTTGCCATGCCCTACTCCAGGGGATCTTCCCAACCGAGGGATAGAATCCAGGTCTCCTGCATTGCAGGTAGATTCTTTACTGTCTGAGCCACCAGAGAAGCCCAAGAATACTGTAGTGGGTAGCCTATCCCTTCTCAAGGGGAACTTTCTGACCCAAGATTCAAACTGGGGTCGCCTGCATTGCAGGCGGATTCTTTACATCTGAGCTACCAGGGAAGCCCACTTCTCTACTGCTTCCTCTACCAGAGAGGCAGCACAGCTCAAATACTTACTTTCTCATATCACTTTAAGCCCAGGCTGGCTGAGGGGATCCTGTTCTCACCCATTAGACAGAAACAAAAGACACTAAATGGGGCTGCAGCAGAGTTTTCTAAGAGAAGCAGATGTAGTCCTCATCCCACTCTCCTTTCTTCCTGGGGCTGCAGGACACATCCAAAACTGCAGACAGATGTCTCATGCTAATGTATAATAGGACTTAAGAAATTACGGTGAAAACAAACCAAAAAAAAAAAAAAAAAATGTAATTACTTAGAAGCCACTGGAATCAGTAAAGTTCCCAGAAATAGATACGAGTCATGAAACAGTACCAAAAATCTTCATTCACAGAAATTTTCAGGTTTCCTAGAGCAGCTCAATGAAACATGCAAGTATTTGCTTGGGGGATTTTTACTGCATTGCCCCTTGCCTCTTTGTCTTCATACGCCTCCTTCCTGGCTCTATTTTAGTGAATAATTTCCATTAAACGCAGAAATGCCTATTCACAATCTCTCAGTATGTCTTTTCTTTTTCTCCAAATTTTCCTTTAGAAGCAGGAAAGGTATACCACTGTGACCCCTGAGGCTAGCTCCCTGGGGACAATCCCTCTTCCTGCTCCTACATCTACTTTTGCAAAAAGACTCACTGTTCCAAAAATAGATCAACCCCTCTACCTAGCACACTGAGAAATGGATGTTTATTAAATATTTCTTGGAGAAGGCTGGAAGGTTTGTTTTACACTGAACACCTATGGGTAAAAGAAAAAATTCACTAAAATAAAAATCACCTTTAATGATCTCTGTTTTAATCCCATCAGTCACCAACAACATGATATCCCCTCTACCCTGCCACACCATCCTCCAGTCTGCCTGCCTGCCCAGCCTTCCTATTTTATGCAGAGTAATTTATTTCCTGCCTGCTTCTCATCTTCAAATGCATCAGCTAACCCCCTAAAACAAAAATCCATTTTTAGGATACATCCTTCTTAGAAAGGAGTCTGTGAGAGGGCTGTAAATAATAATTTTTCTCCTGCCATACCTAGGCCATAGATTTTGTTATTGTTGTTGAATTTATTTTACTTATCCTCCCTCTGTGGTATGGTGACATTTCTCTTCTCTCTTGCACTTCCTCAACTCTTCAAACCCTGTTTTCTTCACCATAGTTTTACTCCTTTTTCATTATTTCTCTTTCACACTTTTATAACTTACTTCTCCCCTACTCTTGGCAGAGGAGGGTGGGGAACTGGTAAGGGAAAACGGGGTGATGGTGAAGGGAGGGTTGCTGGATGAGGGGCACTCGGGTGATGCACAAGGGCACTGTCTTGGGGAGGGTCCCAAGGGGCAGAATCCAAGACTGGATTTGTAGTATACAAAACGTGTTGAAGGAATGTGCTCTGAAAAAGCACGCAAGTCTGGGAGTAAAGCTAGAAAGGAAATAGCAAGCAAGAGTGGTCTCAGGCAAAGACTGACTTTCCCTTGATCCATGGGGAGAGAGTTCTAGAGCAGAAATCACAACCAAGAACCTTTTGTGTGAGGCTCAATCATTGGCTGTGTGCTCTGGGAGTGGGTGAGCTATGCAGGGCTATGCATAGTCTGTCCGGGCAATGCTTTGGAGAAAGGAGGCCACCAGTTCTAAGAAGCCAATCTTCACAGAGCAGGGGAATGGGTAGGCACAGTAAAGGGGGTCTAGACAGGCACTGCACAGTCTACTACAGGAATCAGCATCTATTTATCAAGGAAGAACTGCCTTTCAGTGATTATCTGCCAGATATTCTGCTCAAAAATATTCTTGAAAAAAAAAAAGTTCATGTAGTGTCTCATTTAATCTTCACAATAGTATGGAGAGATAAACTTTTCCTCCTTTTGCAGATGAAGAAAGTAAAACTAAGAAACATCAAATAATATATGAAATAAATAAATTGAAGAAAATTGGGAAAATCACTAGACCATTTAGGTATGACCTAAATCAAATCCCTTATGATTACACAATGGAAGTGACAAATAGATTCAAGAGATTAGATCTGATAGAGTATCTGAAGAACTATGGATGGAGATTCATAACATTGTACAGGAGGCAGCGATCAAGACCATCCCCAAGAAAAAGAAATGCAAAAAGGCAAAATGGTTTCTAAAGAGGTTTTACAAATAGCTGAGAAAAGAGAAGCGAAAGGCAATGGAGAAAAGGAAAGATATACCCATCTGAATGTAAAGTTCCAAAGAATAGCAAGGAGAAATAAGAAAGCCTTCCTCAGTGATCCATGCAAAGAAATAGAGGAAAACTATAGAATGGGAAAGACTAGAGATCTCGTAAAGAAAACTAGAGACACCAAGGGAAAATTTCATGAAAAGAAGGACACAGTAAAGGACAGAAACAGTATTGACTTAACAGGAGCAGAAGATATTAAGAAGAGGTGGCAAGAATACACAGAACTATACAAAAAAGATCTTAATGACCCAGATAACCACAATGGTGTGCTCACTCACCTAGAGCCAGACACCCTGGAATGCAAAGTCAAGTGGGCCTTAGGAAGCATCACTATGAACAAAACTAGTGGAGGTGATGGAATTCCAGTTGAGCTATTTCAAATCCTAAAAGATGATGCTGTGAAAGTGCTGCACTCAATATACCAGCAAATTTGGAAATCTCAGCAATGGCCACAGGACTGGAAAAGGTCAGTTTTCATTCCAATCCCAAAGAAAGGCAATGCTAAACAATGTGCAAACTACCATACAACTGCGCTCATTGCACAAGCTAGCAAAATAATGCTTAAAATTCTCCAAGCAAGGCTTCAGCAATATGTGAACCGTGAACTTCCAGATGTTCAAGCTGGATTTAGAAAATACAGAGGAACCAGAGATCAAATTGCCAACATCCGTTGGATCATAGAAAAAGCAAGAGTTCCAGAAAAACATCTGCGTTATTGACTATGCCAAAGCCTTTGACTGTGTGGATCACAATAAACTGGAAAATTCTTAAAGAGACCACCTGACCTGCCTCCTGAGATATCTGTATGCAGATCAGGAATCAACAGTTAGAACTGGACATGGAACAATAGATTGGTTCCAAATTGGGAAAGGAGTACGTCAAGGCTGTATATGTCACCATGCTTATTTAACTTATATGCAGAATACATCATGCAAAATGGCAGGCTGGATGAAGCACAAGCTAGAATAAAGATTTTGGGGAGAAATATCAATAACCTCAGATATGCAAATGACACCACCCTTATGACAGAAAGCAAAGAAGAAGTAAAGAGCCTCTTGATGAAGGTTAAAGAGGAGAGTGAAAAAGCTGACTTAAAACTCAACATTCAAAAAAAGAAGATAATGGCATCCAGTTCCATCACTTCACAGCAAATAGATGGGGAAACAATGGAAACAGTAACAGATTTTATTTTCTTGGGTTCCAAAATCACTGCAGATACTGACTGCAGGCATGAAATTAAAAGACGCTTGCTGCTTGGAAGAAAAACTATGACCAACCTAGACAGCATACTGAAGAGCAGAGACATGGGGCTCCAACTAGGCATCCAGGAATGGACGTTCCCCTGCACAGGCTGTGACTCAGTTCAGACGGCAGAAGCTCCTCCCAGGAGGGCTTCGCACCTGTTGCAGCCGTTGGAGTCTGGGAGGGGGCATCAACTCCAAGCTAGTGAGATGAAAAAATTTTCCCAGACATCCTTACCCCTTTATAGAATTTCTGCTGCTGCTGCTAAGTCGCTTCAATCGTGTCTGACTCTGTGCGACCCCATAGACGGCAACCCACCAGGCTCCCCCATCCCTGGAATTCTCCAGGCAAGAACACTGGAGTCTACTCAGTGTCAAACTGGTTGACGGAAATGCACGGTCATCTCATTTTCTTTGGAATCTACCCACATTGACTGGCTTAGAAAGTTTTCAAGAAAATGTTTCCTTCCCAAGGAGGCAGCCAGGTGGGAGCTCAGCTGGCAGTTACTGCTTTGAATATGGCTTCCTCAAATGGCAATTGGGCAAATTATTTTCCAGAATAGGAAGTAAGATGGAAGGGATGCGGAAGTTGCCTCTGTCCAAAATTACTTTACCTGAAATTGCCGATTGAAGGTGAAGTAATTTCAAAAAAAAATGAAGCAAAGAGACTGAGGGAGAAAACTCTGGAGAACAGTCAAGACTACAGAGATCAAGCCCTGAGTCTTTGGAGTGGGAGCACTGACTCTAAGACCCTAGACTACCAGAGAACTAATCCTGCTGCTGCTGCTGCTAAGTCACTTCAGTCGTGTCCGACTCTGTGCGACGCCATAGATGGCAGCCCACCAGGCTCCCCCATCCCTGGGATTCTCCAGGCAAGAACACTGGAGTGGGTTGCCATTTCCTTCTCCAATGCATGAAAGTGAAAAATGAAAGTGAAGTCGCTCAGTCATGTCCGACTCTTAGCGACCCCATGGACTGCAGCCTACCAGGCTCCTCCGCCCATGGGATTTTCCAGGCAAGAGTACTGGAGTGGGGTGCCATTGCCTTCTCTGGAAATAACCCTAAGGAGTATCAAATAGTGAGAACTCACACAAACGAAACCACTTGAATACAAGCATCAACCAACAACCAGTAGCACCCTGTGCAGGATGCCTCATCTAAACAACAAACAAAACTATAAAACCAATCATCAGCAGACAGGATTACCACCTCACTCAGTCTTGCCCATCAAAGGAAAAACAAACAAACAAAAACTCAGCACAAATCTCACCCTACAAGAAGCTCACACAAACCACTGGACCAACCTTAGGACAGCAGAAACCAAAGGAAATAAAGAATTCAACCTTCATCAAGGAAAGAATTCAACTTTCTTTGGAGCCTGGGAAAAGGAGACCCCAAACACAAAAACTTAAAAAGATAATAGTAATGAAAAAAGAAGAGAAACATTGCACAAATGAAGGAACAAACTAAAAGTCCAAATAAATGAAAAGGAAATAGGCAAACTACCTGAAAAAGAATTCAGAAAAATGATAGTAAAGATGATCAAAAACCTTGAAAACAAAATGGAGAAAATGCAAGAATCAATTAACAAAGACCTAGAAGAATTAAAGAATAAACATAGAGAGACAAACAACACAATTACTGAAATTAAAAATACTCTAGAAGGAATCAATAGCAGAATATCTGAAGGAGAACGAATCAGTGATCTGGAAGATAAAATGGTAGAAATAACTTCTGAAAAGCAGAATAAAGTAAAAAGAATGAAAAGAACTGAGGATAGTCTCAGAGACCTCTGGGACAATATCAAACACACCAACATTTGAATTATAGGGGTCCCAGAAGACAGAAAAAGAAAGGGTATGAGAAAAATTTTTAAGAGATTGTAGTTGAAAATTTCCCCAACATGGAAAAGGAAATAGTCAATCAACTTCAAGAAATACAAAGAGTCCCATACAGGATAAACCCAAGGAGAAACATGCCAAGACACATACTAATCAAACTAAAAATGACTAACAACAAGGAAAGAATATTAAAAGCAGCAAGGGAGAAACAACAAGTAACATACAAGGGAAACCCCATATGCTTAACAGCTGATCTTTCAGCAGAAACTCTGCAGGCCAGAAGGGAATGGCAGGATATATTTAAAGTACTGAAAGGGAAAAATCAACAACCACGATTACTGTACCCAGCAAGGATCTTATTCAGAATCAATGGAGAAATAAAAAGCTTCTCAGACAAGAAAAAGTTAAAAGAATTCAGTATCACCAAACCAGCTTTACAACAAATGTTAAAGGGACTATTACAGTCAAGAAATACAATAGGAGAAAAAAATATCTACAAAATCAACACCAAACAATTAAGGAAATGGCAATAAGAACATATATATCAATAATTACTTTAAATGGAAATGGATTAAATGCTACAACCAAAAGACACAGACTGACTGAATGAATACAAAAACAAGAAACCCACTTCAGACCTCAAGACACATCTAGACTGAAATTGAGAGGATGGAAAAATATATTCCATGCAAATAGGAAGTAAAAGAAAGCTGGAGTAGCAATCCTTATATTAGACAAAATAGCCCTTAAAATAAAGAAGAGTACAAGAGATAAGGAAGGACACTACATAATGATCAAGAGATCAATCCAAGAGGAAGACATAACAATTGTAAATATCTATGCACCCAAAACAGACACATCTCAATATATAAGACAAACCCTAACAGACATAAAAGGAGAAATTGACAGTAACACAATAATAGTAGGAGACTTTAACACCCCACTCACACCAATGGACAGATCATCAAAACAGAAAATTAATAAGGAAACACAAGTCTTAAATGATACATTAGGTGAGATGGATTTCATTGATATCTTTAGGACATACCATCCAAATGAAGAGGAACACACCTTCTCAAGTGCACCTTGGAACATTCTCCAGGACAGCCCACATCTTGGGTCACAAATCAAACCTCAGTAAATTTAAGAAAAATGAAATCATATCAAGCATCTTCTCTGACCACAATGCTATGAGACTAGATATCCATTACAAGGAAAAAGGTGTAAGAAACACAAATACATGGAGATTAAATAACATGTTTCTAAATAACCAACAGGTTACTGAAAAAATCAAAAGGGAAATAAAAAAATTTCTAGAAACAAATGACAATGAGAACATGACAACTCAAAACCTATGGGATGCTACAAAAGCAGTTCTAAGAGGGAAGTTTATAGCAATACAATCCTACCTCAAGAAACAAGAAAAAACCAATAGATAACCTAACTTTACACCTAAAACAACTGGGAAAAAAAAAAACAACAAAAAAATTAGTAGAAGGAAAGAAATCATAAAGATCTGAGCAGAAATAAAGGAAAAGAAATGAAGGAAACAATAGTAAAGATTAATAAAACTAAAAGCTGGTTCTTGGAGAAGATAAACAAAACTGATAAACCTTTAGACAGACTCATCAAGAAAAAAAGAGAGAATATTAAAATCAACAAAATTAACAATGAAAAAGGAGAGGTTACAACAGACAATGAAGAAAGGATTATAAGAGACTATTATGAACAACTATACGGCAATAAAATAGATAACCTGGAAGAAAAGGACAGATTCTCAGAAAAGTTCAATCTTCCAAGACTGAACCGGGAAGAAATAGAAATTATGAAGACCCCAATTACAAGCACTGAAACTGAAGCTGTGATCAAAAATCTCCCAAAATACAAAAGCAAAGGACCAGATGGCTACACAGGAGAATTCTATCAAACATTTAGAGAAGAGCTAATCCCTTAGAAGAAATGGAGTAGCCGTCATGGTCAATAAAAGAGTCAGAAATGCAGTACATGGATGCAATCTCAAAAACAACAGAAAAATCTCCGTTTGTTTCCAAGGCAAACCATTCAATATTACACTAATCCAAACCTATGCCCCAACCAGTAACACTGAAGAAGCCTAAGTTGAACGGTTCTAGGAAGACCTACAAGACCTCTTAGAACTAATACCCAAAAAAGATGTCCTTTTCATTATAGGACTGGAATACAAAAGTAGGAAGTCAAGAAACACCTGGAGTAACAGGCAAATTTGGCCTTGGAGCACGGAATGAAGCAGGGCAAAGACTAATATAGTTTTGCCAAGAGAATGCACTGGTCATAGCAAACACCCTCTTCCAACAACACAAGAGAAGACTCTACACATGGACATCACCAGACGGTCAACACCGAAATCAGATTGATTATATTCTTTGCAGCCGAAGATGGAGAAGCTCTATACAGTCAGGAAAAACAAGACCAGGAGCTGACTGTGGCTCAGATCATGAACTCCTTATTGCCAAATTCAGACTTAAATTGAAGAAAGTAGGGAAAACCACTAGACCATTCAGATTTGACCTGAATCAAATCCCTTAAGATTATACAGTGGAAGTGAGAAATAGATTTAAGGGACTAGATCTGATAGAGTGCCTGATGAACTATGGAGGGAGGTTCATGACATTGTACAGGAGACAGGGACCAAGACCATCCCCATGGAAAAGAAATGCAAAAAAGCAAAATGGCTGTCTGGGGAAGCCTTACAAATAGCTTTGAAAAGAAGAGAATTGAAAAGCAAAGGAGAAAAGGAAAGATATAAGCATCTGAATGCAGAGTTCCAAAGAATAGCAATGAGACATAAGAAAGCCTTCCTCAGCGATCCATGCAAAGAAATAGAGGAAAACAACAGAATAGGAAAGACTAGAGATCTCTTCCAGAGAAGGCAATGGCAAGCCACTCCAGTACTCTTGCCTAGAAAATCCCATGGATGGAGGAGCCTGGTAGGCTGCAGTCCGTGGGGTCGCTAAGGGTCAGACACGACTGAGCGACTTCACTTTCACTTTTTACTTTCACACATTGGAGAAGGAAATGGTAACCCACTCCAGTGTTCTTGCCTGGAGAATCCCAGGGATGGAGGAGCCTGGTAGGCTTCCGTCTCTGGGGTCACACAGAGTCGGACACGACTGAAGTGACTTAGCAGCAGCAGAGATCGCTTCAAGAAAATTAGAGATAGCAAGGGACATTTCATGCAAAGATGTGCTCGATTAAGGACAGAAATGGTATGGACCTAACAGAAGCAGAAGATATTAAGAAGAGGTGGCAAGAATACACAGAAGAACTGTACAAAAAAGATCTTCATGACCAAGATAATCACGATGGTGTGATCACTCACCTAGAGCCAGACGTCTTGGAATGTGAGGTCAAGTGGGCTTTAGAAAGCATCACTACGAACAAAGCTAGTGAAGGTGATAGAATTCCAGTGGAGCTATTTCAAATCCTGAAAGATGATGGTGTGAAAGTGCTGCACTCAATATGGCAGCAAATTTGGAAAACTCAGCAGTGGCCACAGGACTGGAAAAGGTCAGTCTTCATTCCAATCCCAAAAAAGGCACTGCCAAAAAATGTTCAAACTACTGCACAATTGCACTCATCTCACACACTAGTAAAGTCATGCTCAAAATTCTCCAAGCCAGGCTTCAGCAATATGTGAACCGTTGAACTTCCATATGTGCAAGCTGGTTTTCGAAAAGGCAGAGGAATCAGAGATCAAATTGCCAACACCCGCTGGATCATGGAAGAAGCAAGAGAGTTCCAGAAAAACATCTATTTCTGCTTTATTGACTAAGCCAAAGCCTTTGACTGTGTGGATCACAATAAACTGTGGAAAATTCTGAAAGAGATGGGAATACCAGACCACCTGACCTGCCTCTGGAGAAACCTATATGCAGATCAGGAAGCAACAGTTAGAACTGGACATGGAACAACAGACTGGTTCCAAATAGGAAAAGGAGTACGTCAAGGTTGTATATTGTCACCCTGCTTATTTAACTTATATGCAGAGTACATCATGAGGAACGCTGGGCTGGAAGAAGCATAAGCTGGAATCAAGATTACCAGGAGAGGTATCAGTAACCTCAGACAGGCAGATGACACCAGTCTTATGGCAGAAAGTAAAGAGGAACTAAAAAGCCTCTTGATGAAAGTGAAAGAGGAGAGTGAAAAGGTTGGCTTAAAGCTCAACATTCAGAAAACTAAGATCATGGCATATGGTTCCATCACTTCATGGGAAATAGATGGAGAAACAGTGGAGACAGTGTCAGACTTTATTTTTTTGGGCTCCAAAATCACTGCAGATGCCGACTGCAGCCATGAAATTAAAAGACGCTTACTCCTTGGAAGGAAAATTATGATCAACCTAGATAGCATATTAAAAAGCAGAGACATTACTTTGCCAACAAAGGTCTGCCTAGTCAAGGCTATGGTTTTTCCAGTGGTCATGTATGGATGTGAGAGGTGGACTGTGAAGAAAGCTGATCCCCGAAGAATTGATGCTTTTGAACTGTGGTGCTGGAGAAGACTCTTGAGAGTCCCTTGGACTGCAAGGAGATCCAACCAGTCCATCTAAAGGAGATCAATCCTGGGTGTTCATTGGAAGGACTGATGCTAAAGCTGAAACTCCAATACTTTGGTCACCTCATGTGAAGAGTTGACTCACTGGAAAAGACTCTGATGCTGGGAGGGACTTGGGGCAGGAGGAGAAGGGGACGACAGAGAATGAAATGGCTGGATGGCATCACAGACTCAATGGAACTGAGTTTGAGTGATTTCCAGGAGTTGGTGATGAACAGGGAGGCCTGGCATGCTGCGATTCATGGAGTCACAAAGAGTCAGACATGACTGAGTGACTGAACTGAATGCCTATCCTTCTAAAACTCTTTCAAAAAACTGCAGAGGAAAGAACACTTCCAAACTCATTCCACAAGGCCACCATCACCCTGATACCAAAACCAGACAAAGACAACACAAAAAAAGAAAACTATAGTCCAATAATAGCACTGATGAACATAGATGCAAAAATCCTCAACAAAATTTTAGCAAACAGGATTCAGCAACACATCAAAAAGCTCATACACCATGACCAAGTTGGGTTTATTCCAGGGATGCAAGGATTCTTCAATATATGCAAATCAATCAATGTGATATACCATATTAACAAATTAAAAGATAAAAACTCATCTCAATAGATGCAGAAAAGGCCTTTGACAAAATTCATCACCCATTTATGATTAAAACGCTTCAAAAAATGGACATAGAAGGAACCTACCTCAACATAGTAAAGGTCATATATGATAAGCTTAAAGCAAACACTATTCTCAATGGTGAAAAACTGAAAACATTCCCCCTAAGATCAGGAACAAGACAAGGGTGTCCACTTTTGCCAGTATTATTCAAAATAGTTCTAGTAGTCCTAGCTACAGCAATCAGAGAAGAAAAAAATAAATAAAAGGAATCCAGACTGGAAAATAAGAAGTAAAGTTCTCAATGTTTCCAGATGACATGACACTGTACATAGAAAACCCTAAAGACAGTATCAGAAAATTACTAGAGCTAATCAGTGAATTTAGCAAAGTTACAGGATACATAATCAATACACAGAAATCACTTGCATTTCTATATACTAATGAAATCTTGCTGAACCACGAAAGACACCAGGATTCTTGGCCTCCAGAGGAGAAGAATTCAATCCAGGGCCAGAGATGAGGCTTGATCACTTGGAGCTTTTGTGTAATAAAAGTTTATTAAGGTATAAAAGAGATAGAGAAAGCTTCTGACATAGACATCAGAAGGGGGCAGAAAGAGTACCCTCCTGCAAGCCTTTAGCTGGATGGCAATGGCAAGCCACTCCAGTACTCTTGCCTAGAAAATCCCATGGATGGAGGAGCCTGGTAGGCTGCAGTCCATGGGGTCGCTATGAGTCAGACATGACTGAGCGACTTCACTTTCACTTTTCACTTTCACACGTTGGAGAAGGAAATGGCAACCCACTCCAGTGTTCTTGCCTGGAGAATCCGAGGGACGGGGGAGCCTGGTGGGCTGCCGTCTATGGGGTCACACAGAGTTGGACACGACTGAAGTGACTTAGCACCAGTAGCAGCAGCAAATAGCTACTAGCAGTCTGCTATTTTTGGGGGCTCCAAAATCACTGCAGATGCTGATTGCAGCCATGAAATTAAAAGACGCTTGCTCCTTGGAAGGAAAGTTATGACCAACCTTGATAGTATATTAAAAAGCAGAGACATTACTTTGCCAACCAAGGTCCGTCTAGTCAAGGCAATGGTTTTTCCCGTGGTCATGTATGGATGTGAGAGTTGGACTGTGAAGAAGGCTGATCGCCGAAGAATCGATGCTTTTGAACTGTGGTGTTGGAGAAGACTCTTGAGAGTCCCTTATACTGCAAGGAGATCCAACCAGTCCATTCTAAGGGAGATCAGTCCTGGATGTTCACTGGAGGGACTGATGCTAAAGCTGAAACTGCAATACTTTGGCCACCTCATGCGACGAGTTGACTCACTGGAAAAGACTCTGATGCTGGGAAAGGTTGGGGGCGGGAGGAGAAGGGGACGACAGAGAATGAGATGGCTGGATGGCATCACCGACTCTGTGGACATGAGTTTGAGTGTACTCCGGGAGTTGGTGATGGACAGGGAGGCCTGGCATGCTGTGATTCATGGGGTAGCGGAGAGTCGGACACGAATGAGCAACTGAACTGAACTGAATCAAAGAAAGGAAATGTCTCAATACTCAGAGAATAGCCCCAGACTCCTCACCCACAAGATGCATTTTGAGATAATCTTGGCACCAGGTGAATCATCCTGGGCCATAAAACGATTGACACGAATCTTGAGAAAAGGCAGATTTCCATATAAATATAGTTTCATTAACATAGATTAGGAGAACAATGTATGAGTATAACATATTGGTTTGTTAAGTTGGTTCTGAGCCTTTAGGGGGAATCGATTTGAAGACAGAGTCTGGGGTAAATGCATAGTACATTAACATAGCTTAAGACAAACATTTCCATAAGATTTTCTAACACATTGGTTAGCTCAAGGTTTGAGAAAAGTTAAGTTCAGGTGAAACCAGGTGTCATGGCAACACAGATTTTTAAGAGAAACTTCTTTTTAAAATTGTATAGAGAAGGGGGAAAAATGCAACACTAGTTTGTTTCCTCCTGCTGCTTAAGAGAGAGATAAAAATTGTCTGATACTTGCAGCCTATTTCCTCCGTTTGGAGACCCCTGGCCTTCCTACCTGTTACCCTCTCACTAACAATGAAAAATCAGAAAGAGAAATTAAGGGATCAATCCCATTCACCACTGCAACAAGAAGAATTCAATAGCTAGGAATAAACTTACCTAAGGAGACAAAAGAACTGTACACAGAAAATTATAAGACACTAATGAAAGAAATCGAAGACAACATAAATAGATGGAGAGATATTCCATGTTCCTGGGTAGGAAGAAGCAATATTGTGAAATGACTATACCACCAAATGCAATCTACAGATTCAATGTGACCCCTATCAAATTACCAATGGCATTTTTCACAGAACTTGATCAAATTGTTACGCCCTGAGTCCGGTCCCCCCATACTGGTAGAATAAGACACTCGCAGCAATGCAAAAGCAAGAATGGGGTTTATTTCTAGCTCGAGCTAGGGCTCATGCCTCCTCCAGCGCAGTGGAGTGCTGACAAGAGCCCCGAGCCCAGGTCACAGCGGTTTTTATAGTCTTAGATTACATAAGCACCTATTTTTGTTCAAAAGATCAATCTGGCAGAAGCTCATTGGCCAGTTCATGCGTGCGCAGAAGCTCATTGGCCAGTTTATGCGTGCGCGGGGTTTTTCTGGGGGATTTCCCTTTTTCCTCTGATTGGCCTGATTTTTGGCACCGGCGGGACTTTTCTAGGAAGGAGTTTCTTAATTTTGGTAGGATCTTCTTAGGGAGGAGTTTCTGTGAACTTAGCCTCCACCCTGTCTCCAGGAAATTGAAACTTAGGCCTAAGCAAGGTCTCAGGCCTATCCTGGCTACTCAGATGTTAGGGCTCCTAACAAAATATTTTCACAATTTATATAGAAACACAAAAGACCCCAAACAGCCAAAGCAGTCTTGAGAAAGAAGAATGGAGCTGGAGGAATCAACCTTCCTGACTTCAGATTATACTACAAAGCTACAGTCATCAAGACAGTATACTACTGGCACAAAAACAGAAACAAAGGCCAATGGAACAAGATAGAAATCCCATAAATAAACCCATACACCTATGAGTATGCTATTTTTGACAAAAGAGCCAAGAATATACAATGGGGCAAAGACAGCCTCTTCAGTAAATGGTGCTGGGAAAACTGGACAACTACATGTAAAAGAATGAAATTACAACATTTCCTAACACTGTTAGGGGAAGCACACTGATTGAAACCACCCACTCTGGCCAGGCACCATAGTAACCCTTTGCATGAGTTGTTTTATGACAGGAGATCTTAATAAGGAATACGGAACTAATAAGCCACCACCAACCGGAAGAGTTCGGAAAAGGTGGAAAGGAGACACCAGGTGTCTGTCCACTTCCCAGAATCCCCCTCGCTAGCATCCATCTTGGCTAAGCAATGTGTGCGCCTCCAGGAAAGACTCTGAATTAAAATTATTGGCCATACAGTATACTAACGCATATATATGGAATTTAGAAAGATGCAAATGATAACCCTGTATACGAGACAGCAAAAGATACACAGATGTATAGAACAGTCTTTGGGACTCTGTGGGAGAGGGTGAGGGTGGGATGATTTGGGAGAATGGCATTGAAACATGTATGTTGTCATATGTGAAACGAATCACCAGTTCAGGGTCGATGCATGTTATAGGATGCTCGGAGCTGGCATGCGGGGATGACCCAGAGGGAGGATAAAGGGAGGAGGGAGGTGGGAGGGGGGTTCAGGAGGGGGAACTTATGTATACCCGGGGCGAATTCATGTCAATGTATGGCAAAACCAACCAATATAATATTGTAAAATAATTTGACTCCAATAAAAAATGAATAAATTAATTTAAAAAATAAAAAATAAATAAAATGATTGGCCAAACACCCACCCGGAAACTAATCCCATCACCATAAAACCCGAGACTGCGAGCCACACGGCAGAGCTGTTCTCCTGGGTTCCCTTACCCTACTGCTCTCCACCCAGGGGCCCTTCCCAAAAAGCCTCTTGCTTTGTCAGCACGTGTCTCCTCAGACAATTCTTTTCTGAGTGTTAGACAAGAACCCAGTTTCGGGCCCCAGAAAGGGTCTCCTTTCCTGCAACAAAACCACACACAAAGATAAACTCAAAATGGATTAAAGGCCTAAATGTAAGACCAGAAACTATAAAACTCTTAGAGGAAAACATAGGCAGAACACTCTGTGACATAAATCACAGCAAGATCCTCTATGACCCACCTCCTAGAGTAATGGAAATAAAAACAAAGGTAAACAACGGGGACCTGATTAAACTTAAAAGCTTTTTCACAACAAAGGAAACTATAAGCAAGGTAAACAGACAACCCTCAGAATGGGAGAAAATAATAGCAAATGAAACAACTGACAAAGGATTAATTTCCAAAATATACAAGCAGCTCATACAACTCAATGCCAGAAAAACAAACAGCCCAATCAAAAAGTGGGGAAAGGACCTAAACAGACATTTCTCCAAAGAAGACCTATAGATGGCTAACAAACACATGAAAATATGCTCAACATCGCTCATTATTAGAGAAATGCAAATTAAAACTGCAATGAGATATCACCTCACACAGGTTGGAATGGCCCTCATCAAAAAGTCTACAAACAATAAATGCTGGAGAGGGTGTGGAGAAAAGGGAATGCTCTTGCACTGTTGGGAGGAATGTAAATTAATACAGCCACTATGCAAGACGGTATGCAGATTCCTTTAAAAACTAAGAATAAGACCACCATATGACCCAGTAATCCCACTCCTAGGCATATACTCTGAGGAAACCAAAAGGAAAGAGACACACGTATCCCATCATTCATTGCAGCACTACTTACAGTAGTTAGAACATGGAAGCAACCTAGATGTCCATTGACAGATGAATGGATAAAGAAGAAGTGGTACATATAAACAATGGAATATACTCAACCATAAAAAAGAACATATTTGAGTCAGTTCTAATGAGGTGAATGAACCTAGAACCTATTACACAAAGTGAAGTAAGTCAGAAAGAGAAAGATAAATATCTTATTCAAATGCAACATTCAGAAAACTAAGATCATGGCTTCTGGTCCCATCACTTCATGGGAAATAGATGGGGAAACAGTAGAAAGAGTGTCAGACTTTATATTTTTAGGCTCCAAAATCACTGCGGATGCTGATTGCAGCCAGGAAATTAAAAGACGCTTACTCCTTGGAAGGAAAGTTATGACCAACCTAGATAGCATATTAAAAAGCAGAGACATTACTTTGCCAACAAAGGTCCGTCTAGTCAAGGCTATGGTTTTTCCCGTGGTCATGTATGGATGTGAGAGTTGGACTGTGAAGAAAGCTGATCATCAAAGAATTGATGCTTTTGAACTATGGTGTTGGAGAAGACTCTTGAGAGTCCCTTGGACTGCAAGGAGATCCAACCAGTCCATTCTAAAGGAGATCAGTCCTGGGTGTTCATTGGAAGGACTGATGCTAAAGCTGAAACTGCAATACTTTGGCCACCTCATGCGACGAGTTGACTCACTGGAAAAGAGTCTGATGCTGGGAGGGATTGGGGGCAGGAGGAGAAGGGGACAACAGAGAATGAGATGGCTGGATGGCATCACCGCCTCGATGGACATGAGTTTGAGTGAACTCCAGGAGTTGGTGATGGACAGGGAGGCCTGGCATGCTGTGATTCATGGGGTCGCAAAGAGTCGGACACGACAGAGCGACTGAACTGAACTGAATGAATACATACGGAATCTAAAAAATGGCACTGAAGAATTTATTTACAGGGCAACAGTGAAGAAACAGACATAGAGAATAGACTTATGGACTTGGGCAGTGGGAGGAGAGGGTGAGTTGTATGGAAACAGTAACACGGAAACTTGCATTACCATATATAAAATAGATAGCCAACGGAAATCTGCTGTATGACTCAGGAAACTCAAACAGGGCCTCTGTATCAACCTAGAGGAGTGGGATGGGGAGAGAGATGGGAGGGAGCATCCAAAAGGAGGGTTATATGTACACCTATGACTGATTCGTGTCAAGGTTTGACAGAAAAGAGTAAAATTCTGTAAAGCAATTATCCTTCAATAAAAAATAAATTAATTGAAAAAAATAAAGCAGAGACATTACTTTGCAGACAAAGATTGGTTTTTTTCAAAGCTGTGGTTTTTCCAGTAGTTGTGTATGGATGTAAAAGTTGGACCATAAAGCTGAAGGGCAAAGAGCTGACGCTTTTGAACTGTGGTGTTGGAGAAGACTCTTTAGAGTCCCTTAGACTACAAGGATATCAAACCAGTCCATCCTAAAGGAAATCAGTCCTGAATGTTCATTGGATGGACTGATGCTAAAGCTGAAACTCCAACACTTTGGCCACCTGATGCAAAGAACTGACTCATTGGAAAAGACCCTGATGCTGGGAAAGATTGAAGGCAAGAGGAGAGGGGACAACAGAGGATGAGATGGTTGAATGGCATCACCGACTCAATGGACATGAGTTTGAGTAAACTCCAGGAGTTGGTGATGGACAGGGAAGCCTGGTGTGCTGCAGTCCAGGGGGTCACAAAGAGTAGGATATGACTGAGTGACTGAACCAAACTGAAACATGATAAAAAAAAGGCAAAATGTTATATCCCATATGAAGGGATAAGATTAAACTCCAGAAAAACAACTAAATAAAGCAGAGATAGGCAACCTTCCAGAAAAAGAATTCAGAATAACGATAGAGAAGATGATTCAGGATCTCAGAAAAAGTATGGAGGCAAAGATTGAGAAGATCCAATAAATATTTATCCAAGACCTAGAAGAACTAATGGAGAAGGAAATGGCAACCCACTCCAGTGTTCCTGCCTGGAGAATCCCAGGGACGGGGAGCCTGGTGGGCTGCTGTCTATGGGGTCACACAGAGTCGGACACGACTAAAGTGACTTAGCAGCTGAAGAACTAAAGAACAATCAAAGATGAATAATACATTAGAAGGAATCAACAGTAGGGTAACTGAGGCAGAATAGACAAACAACCTGGAGAACTCCTGTGCCATGTGCTCTCTTAGTTGCTCAGTCATGTCCAACTCTTTGTGACCCCATGGACTGTAGACCACCAGGCTCCTCTGTCCATGGGGATTCTCCAGACAAGAATACTTGAGTGGGTTACCATGCCCTCCTCTAAGGTATCTTTACAACCCAGAGATTGAACCCAGATCTCCCGCATTACAGGCAGATTCTTTACAGTCTGAGCCACTGAGAAAGCCCAACCTGGAGGACAGAATGGTGGAAATCACTGCTACAGAACGAATGTAGAAAAAAGAGTGAAAAGAAATGAAGACAGGCTAAGAGACCTCTGGAACAAGATTAAACACACCAACATTTGCATTATAGGGGTCCCAGAAGAAGAAGAGAGAAAGAAAGGACCTGAAAAAATATTTGAAAAGACGATAGCTGAAAACTTCCCTAATATGGGACAGGAAATAGTCAACCAAGTCCAGGAAGCACAGACAGCCTAGGACGGATAAACCCAAGGAGGAATACACTGAAACACATAGTAATCAAACTTATTAAAGACAGAGATAAAATATTGAAAACAACAAGGGAAAAATGACAAATAACATATAGGGGAATGTTTCCCATCAGGCTATCAGTTGATTTCTCAACAGAAACTTTACAAGCCAGAAGAGAATGGCATGATATATTTAAAGTGATGAAAGGGAAGAACCTACTACCCACCATGACTCTCATTCAGATTTGATGGCGAAATCAAAAGCTTTCCAGATAAGTAAAAGTTAAAAGAATTCAGCACCACTAAACCAATTTTACAACAAATGCTAAAGGAATTTCTCTAGGCAGGAAACAGAAGAGAAGGAAAAGACCTACAGAAAATAAACCCAGAACAATTAAGAAAATGGTAATAGGATCATACATATTGATGATTATCTTAAATGTAAATGGATTAAATGCACCAACCAAAAGACATAGACTGATTGGGTGGATGAAAACGTGCATGTGTGCACTTCCACTTATTACATCACTCTGCTTGAGCCCCCCAAAAATTGTATGTAAATATTTTATATTGTTAAGTTAATCATGTTCCCATTATGGCTTGCAATTGTAACTATTTTTTATTTTTTGTCTGGCTATTGATTGCAAAAACTGATAAACATCTTTTATTATTGTGATTATATAACTATTACTCACTTAACACCACTGTATCATGATTGATCAACAGAAAAATAATAGAACTCCAAAACTAGGATTACAGAAAAACCTGTAATTGCTTTTAAAATCCAGATGCATATCAGAATTATCTTGAATATTTTTGAAAAATACAAATGTTTAGGTATTGCTTTTTTTCTCCAGAGCTCCAGATATGTTTCTAATGAGCAGTCATGTTTAAAAACAACTGGACTATGTGAGGATCTTTTACTCCTACCTAGTTTGTTTCACTTTTTCAATTTCATATTCAGTGCTCCCATTTCATTTAGTTTGTTTTCCAATTTCTCCATCTCTTCTTTTTTTTGATGTTTTCTCAAGCCTTTATCCGGAGAAGGCAATGGCAAGCCACTCCAGTACTCTTGCCTAGAAAATCCCATGGATGGAGGAGCCTGGTAGACTGCAGTCCGTGGAATCGCTAAGGGTCGGCCACGATTGAGCGACTTCACTTTCACTTTTCACTTTCACACATTGGAGAAGGAAATGGCAACCCACTCCAGTGTTCTTGCCTGGAGAATCCCAGGGCCTGGTGGGCTTCCGTCTATGGGGTCACACACAGTCGGACATGACTGAAATGACTTAGCAGCAGCAGCAGCAGCAAGCCTTTATCAAGTGCAGTAGAAAAGCTTTTGTATGCATATATATAAATACATATTATATATACATTTTATAAAAAATATGAATTTCTGTGTAAAAACATTATGATATTTTGATTCCACTTGTTTGAAACTTAGTACGAACAGAATGCTAGATTTCTAACTAAAAAATAGACATGCAACAAGGGTTTATTGTATAGCATAAGGTACTATAGTCAATACCTTAAAATAACCTATGATAGAAAATAATTTAGAAAACAATATATGTGTATTTGTATAATTGAATCACCTTGCTGTGCACCTGAAACACTGTAAGTCAACTATACGTCAATAACATATATATTTTTTTTTTCTTTCTTTAAGTGTTGGTGAGGATGGAGAGAAAAACAGAATTCTCACACATAGCTAGAAGGATTGTAAAATGGTACAACCACTTTGGAAAACAGATTGGCAGTTCCTCAAAATATTAAACATAAAATTATATATGACCCAGCAATTTTATTCTGAGTCATATATTCAAGAGAAATGAAAACACATGTCCACACAAAAATTTGTTCACAAATGTGCTTAACAGCATTATCATAACAGCCAAGGGAGTTCCCTGGTGGCCCAGTGGTTAGAATGCTGGATTTTTTTTCACTGCCATGGCCCAGGTTCAATACCTGGTCAGGGAACTGAGATACTGCAAGCTATGAAGATCAAAAGGGGGAAAAAAATAGCCAAAAAGTGGAAACAACTCAAATGTCCACCCTTATAAATGACTTTAAAAATGTGGTAAATGAAGAACTAGTACATGCTACATCATGGATGATAGAAAAATGCACAAGGTTCTAAAAGAAGTATAGATGAGGGGTACATTGGGTATAAGTAAGGATGATTTCAGCTGCAAATGAGAAAATATCCAATTCAAGCTGGATTCAAAAACAAAGGGATTTATTGTCTTATACATCAAGGAGTCGGGAAGAAGGATAGTTCCAGGGTAGTTAAATCAGAAACTCAGTGGCATCTTTAGGATTCCAATTATTTCCATCTTTCTGTTCCTCCATTCTCTTATTGGCCTTTGCCCTCAGGCCTGTCCCTTTATGATCACAAAGTGGCTGCCACAGCTCCACATGTTATTTCCTCACCAGCAACATTCACATTCTAGAAGAGAGAATATCCCTTTTGGATTCCTTCTGAAGAGTTAGATACACTTTCCCAGAAGTTTTCATCAGACCTTCCCTCATGTGCTGGTAATCAGAATTACATCACTTGGTAATTCCCAAAACAGTCACTGATAAGAACAGATTTATTACTATCAGCTTAAAGCGGTCAAGATTCAACCTCTAGGTCCAGGAAGAGGTCTAGCCACCCGTAATGCTAAAAAATCAGAATGTTGTTTGGAAGGAAGAAGATAAGATATGTGGAAGCAACCGACATCTGCCATAGTGGGAAAAAAGGAAGTGATCCAGAAAAGGCAATCCCTGAGTTAAATTTTAACATGCTAGCAAAGAGATGGTAGATTGGATGGACCCAGGAAGGAGTAGCTTGAAGAGCAGACAGGGAGAGAGGGCATCCTAGGAAAAGGTGGCAGAATGAACAAAATCATAAAGACTAGGAAGAGAGTGAAAAACTATGAGCTATTCATTGAAGTACAAAGTAATGAAAGACGGGGTCACGAGTCAGCAAGGAAACTAGGTTTGTCCGTCTATGAGCAAAAGTTTATGAACCTAGAAGAAATGGGTCATACTTGCCTTAATATCTCCATTTAGTAAATGACTAAAGCTTCCTTACAGAATCAAAATAAAGAATGAAAAAAGGAAAAACTTACAAATGTAAATAGTACCTTTAAACCAATATTCCTGTTTTTCCAAACCATCTCTCCCTCCCTCCTTGCCTCTCTCTTTCCCTCTTTCCCTTTCTTTCTTGCTCTCTCCCCCATGTCAAACACTACCCCCTCTTTCTTCTAAGAAGCTGGGGCCACACCTTTCAGTAGCCTGTGTTCACAGGATTGCCCACTTCATGGTGTGGTTTAGGATGAAGTAGAGGCTCCTGCCATAAGATATTACATTGTATACAAGCCTCTTTTCCTCTAAAACATTTTTGCTGTAAAGTTTCCTGTGGTTCTATATTCTACTTTGACTGAGTTTTTGACTTGGAAAGTAGAGATGAGAAATGGGGCTGCTGCTAAGTCGCTTCAGTCGTGTCTGACTCTGTGTGACCCCATAGACGGTAGCCCACCAGGCTCCCCCATCCCTGGGATTCTCCAGGCAAGAACACTGGAGTGGGTTGCCATTTCCTTCTCCAATGTGTGAAAGTGAAAAGTGAAAGTGAAGTCGCTTAGTCATGTCTGACTCTTAGCGACCCCATGGACTGCAGCCTACCAGGCTCCTCCATCCATGGGATTTTCCAGGCAAGAGTACTGGAGTGGGGTGCCATTGCCTTCTCCAGAAATGAGGCTACCTGTCAGTAAAACTGAAGTCCATTCCTAATGGGTACATTTGGATTCATGGTGTTCCTACAAAAGGTAACCTGCCTGAAAATTCAATAAAATCCAACTCCCTTCGCCCCTGCTCTTCTGTAATGTAATAATGTGAGCTGTGACTGGGATCCCACTCCTGAATCTGGGAAGGCATCTCTAACCACTGCTTCATATTCAGTCTAGGTGTGGTCTCACCATCTTCTAGGCTCAAGGCTCCATAAAGCCAAAAACTTTTTCAGACTTAGTATGAAAAGTAAAATCAATTTTCTTTCCTATATTACTCACAGTTGTGCTTAGTTGCTCAGTCATGTCCAACTCTTTGTGATCCCATGACTCTAGCCCACCAGGCCCCTCTGTCCATGGGGATTCTCCAGGCAAGAATATTGGAGTGAGTGACCATGCTCTCCTCCAGGGGATCTTCCCAACCCAGGGATATAACCCAGTTAGACAGTCCCATATGCAGGAAAAGAAGGGATAAGGAGAGTGAAAATTAGTTATGTTGTTATATAGGCCTCCCAAGTAAAGGAACATTATTTACTAAGTGCAGACAAAAAATGAAAGAGATTAGGACCAAGATGGCTCTTTTCTGGTTGCAATTATCAGGAATCATTGTTTTGACAATGGTGAAGATGGCTAATCTTTGTGTTCAAGCCAAAAAAGTTGTTTATACCAATAGCAGTGATATACTGAAACTAATCAACACTGGTATCCTAGGTCATTCCAGGTGACACTGCAACTGCATCGGACAAATAGGAAAGATAGATACAAAAAAATTATTTGCAAATTCCCCACAAGAGAAGTAAAAACTTATAATCATTAAAAATTTCTCATTTAATAAGGAAAGAAAGCAGATAAAAACATGTTTATAGCCCATATCTGCCAAAGAGAATTAACAACTATGCACTTTAAAATTCTCCTTTCAGTGGGGAATTATGTGCAATAAAAGCCCAGCACATCTTGTCTCAACCATGAAATAAAATGATCATCTGCTTATCTATCATTTATTTCATACAGAGGGCTCACACCAATAAAGCTCTGATTTTATATACCTATGAAGGAAGATAAAACCCATAAAACATACTGTACACTTTTATAGCTTAAAGATCTGTCTCTCAGAAAGGTGAACAAAATATTTACAAACAAGACCATCTCATTAACATTTTTATACTGATTTTTTTCACAATACAGCAAGTCCCTGGGTTTCTATAGGTCAGAGTCCAGCAATGCTTTAAGGTATCTGAGCTAGATCACTGTAATCCAAATTTCCTTATTAGGAGGAAAATGTTCGTCGCACTGTTGTCTAACACCTGCTAAGTGGAGGCAGCCCTGAGCTTACAGTACAAAACACCTGTCAGCCCCTACCCCTACTCACTGAAGCAGGAGGAAAGAATGGGACCTGAGATCACAACTTAGAGTAGCAAACGTTTGGCAGATTCTTTTGCTGAATCTTTGAATTCTTTCAATTTGACAGAAATTCCAGTAATAATGCTATAATCCAGGCACTGGAGAAATAATGAGGCCTCTCAATGAGCTTTCTGTCTGGGAAGGAAAAGATGATCCTAATACAATCTGCTACAAGTAAAACAGAAGTGGGCACAAGTTGTGGTAAAGGGTGTAGCCAAGGTCAACCATGCTGGAGACAGGCGGGGCTGAGGAGACTCCATGGAAGGGGTCTCAGAAGATGTTTCGGCATCATTAAAGTGATGCATTATGTTGTAGTACGTTATTAAATAACATCTCATATCTACTAATGAGGTTGTAAAATTTTTTAAATAATTAACAATGATTACATTTTCTCATAAAAGCGTATAGGAGAGTATTATCTATAAGAAACCACACACACCTTGACCCTATTGTCATCATCGATAGATCTCTAATTCCTTCTCCTGTCCCTTCACAAGATTCCTACCCTGGATGGGGATGGAGATCAGAAAATGTTATTAGAATGATGGGGGCAGGGGAAGGATGCAAAGGAATAAAAGTGCCAGATTTAAAGGAGGAAAGAAGTGACTATAGCCTCCCTTTCCTGACTTCAAATTTCCCATCTGCAGCAACCTAAGTTGGAGAAGGAAACAAGACTTAACTTTAAATCAAGATTAAACGTTTAACTATGACATGGAACTAGAAAGCATCTTTAGTTATCTGAAAATGATGAGAAAAGTTATGCGAATAGCCTTAAATTTCATTCAAGGGCAAAGAAAACACTAGACCCACAGAATAATAAAAGGAGAGTAGTAGACAAAAATAAAATTGCTTCATGATTCAACTCCAAAGCAGTACTTGTTCAATAGAAGATATATAGCTGAAGTACAAGAAAGAAAGGGAGGAGGAAAGAGAGAGAGGGAAGTAAGAAGGAAAAGAAAGCTAGAAGGGGAGAAGAATGGCTTAAACCACAGAAAGGAAAACTTTCCAAAAGCAGAATAAAAAGGAAAATCAAACAGGAGGTGGAAAAGGATAAGAAAACTAGAGAATCAATCTAAGCATTCTAACATCCAACTAACAGAATTTCAAAATTAAAATCAAATGATAGCCATATGATTTAGTAATTCCACTTCTAGGTACATATCCCAAAAGGATTAAAAGCAGGGACTTGAAGAGACATAATGCATCCAAGTTCATAGCAGCATTATTCCCAAGAGCCAAAAGACAGAAGTAACCCAAGTTCCTTTCCATCAACAAAGGACTGGATAAACAAAATATGGTATATACATACAAAGGAATATTACTGAACCTTCAAAAGGAAATTCTGACACAGCTTACAACACGGAAGAACCTTGATGATATTATGCTAAGTAAAATAAGACAAAAATAAAAAGATAAATATTGTATGATTCTACTTATACAGTATTAAATGTTAATTTTATATGTCAAATTTACTAGGCCACAGTACCCAGACATTTAGTCAAAAACTCTGAATGTTGCTGTGAAGGCATTTTTTGACATGATTAAATGCATCCTAATGTGAGTAGTCCCTTAAATCTATTTCTTACTTCCACTGTATAATCATAAGGGATTTGATTTAGGTATATCTGAATGGTCTAGTGGTTTTCCCTACTTTCTTCAATTTAAGTCTGAATTTGGCAATAAGGAGTTCATGATCTGAACCACAGTCAGCTCCTGGTCTTGTTTTTGCTAACTGTATAGAGCTTCTCCATCTTTGGCTACAAAGAATATAATCAATCTGATTTCGGTGTTGACCATCTGGTGATGTCCATGTATAGAGTCTTCTCTTGTGTTGTTGGAAGAGAGTGTTTGCTATGACCAGTGCGTTCTCTTGGCAAAACTCTATTAGCCTTTGCCCTGCTTCATTTCGTGCTACAAGGCCAAATTTGCCTGTTACTCCAGGTGTTTCTTGACTTCTTACTTTTGCATTCCAGTCCCCTATAATGAAAAGGACATCTTTTTTGGGTGGTAGTTTTAAAAGGTCTTGTAGGTCTTCATAGAACTGTTCAACTTCGGCTTCTTCAGCGATACTGGTTGGGGCATAGGCTTGGATTACTGTAATACTGAATGGTTTGCCTTGGAAACGAACAGAAACCATTCTGTCGTTTTTAAGACTGCATCCAAGTACTGCATTTCAGACTCTTTTGTTGACCATGATGGCTACTCCATTTCTTCTAAGGGATTCCTGCCCACAGTAGTAGATATAATGGTCATCTGAGTTAAATTCACCCATTCCAGTCCATTTTAGTTCACTGATTCCTAGAATGTCGACGTTCACTCTTGTCATCTCCTGTTTGACCACTTCCAATTTGCCTTGATTCATGGACCTAATATTCCAGGTTCCTATGCAATATTGCTCTTTAAGCATACGACCTTGCTTCTATCATCAGTCACATCCACAACTGGGTATTTGTTTTGCTTTGGCTCCATCCCTTCATTCTTTCTGGAGTTATTTCTCCACTGATCTCCAGTAGCATACTGGGCACCTACCGACCTAGGGAGTTCCTCATTCAGTATCCTATCATTTTGCCTTTTGATACTGTTCATGGGGTTCTCAAGGCAAGTATACTGAAGTGGTTTGCCATTCCCTTCTCCAGTGGACCACATTCTGAGAGACTTCTCCACCACGACCCGTCCGTCTTGGGTGGCCCCACACGGCATGGCTTAGTTTCATTGAGTTAGACAGGGCTGTGGTCCATATGATCAGATCAATTAGTTTTTTGTGATTATGATTTCAGTGTGTCTGCCCTCTAATGCCCCCTCCCAATAACTACCATCTTATTTTGGTTTCAATTACCTTGGTCGTGGAATATCTCTTCACAGCTGCTCCAGCAAAGTGCAGCAGCTGTACCTTACCTTGGATGAGGGGTATCTTCTCAAGGCGGTCCCTCCTGACCTTGAATGTGGAGTAGCTCCTCTCGGCCCTCCTGTGCCCACGCAGCCACCTCCTCTTGGATGTGGGACAGCTTCTCTCGGCCACTGCCCTGACCTGAGCTCCTCTCAGATAGATAGAGTGCCTGATGAACTCTGGACAGAGGTTCGTGACATTGTACAGGAGACAGGGACCAAGATCATCCCCATGGAAAAGAAATGCAAAAAAGCAAAATGGCTGTCTGAGGAGGCCTTACAAATAGCTGTGAAAAGAAGAGAAGCGAAAAGCAAAGTAGAAAAGGAAAGATATAAGCATCTGAATGCAGAGTTCCAACGAATAGCAAGGAGAGATAAGAAAACCTTCCTCAGCGATCAATGCAAAGAAATAGAGGAAAACAAAAGAATAGGAAAAACAAGAGATCTTTTCAAGAAAATTAGAGATATCAAGGGAACATTTCATGCAAAGTTGGGCTCGATAAAGGACAGAAATGGTATGGACCTAACAGAAGCAGAAGATATTAAGAAGAGGTGGCAAGAATACACAGAAGAACTGTACAAAAAAGATCTTCGGACGAAGATATTCATGATGGTGTGATCACTCACCTGGAACCAGACATCTTGGAATGTGAAGTCAAGTGGGCCTTAGAGAGCATCATTATGAACAAAGCTAGTGGAGGTGATGAAATTCCAGTTGAGCTATTTCAAATCCTGAAAGATGATGCTATGAAAGTGCTGCACTCAATATGCCAGAAAATTTGGAAAACTCAGCAATGGCCACAGGACTGAAAAAGGTCAGTCTTCATTCCAATCCAAAAGAAAGGCAATGCCAAAGAATGCTCAAACTACCGCACAATTGCACTCATCTCACATGCTAGTAAAGTCATGCTCAACATTCTCCAAGCCAGGCTTCAGCAATACGTGAACCGTGAACTTCCAGATGTTCAAGCAGGTTTTAGAGAAGGCAGAGGCACCAGAGATCAAATTGCCAACATCTGCTGGATCATGGAGAAAGCAAGAGAGTTCCAGAAAAACATCTATTTCTGTTTCATTGACTATGCCAAAGCCTTTGACTGTGTGGATCACAGTAAACTGTGGATAATTCTGAAACAGATGGGAATACCAGACCACCTGACCTGCCTCTTGAGAAACCTGTATGCAGGTCAGGAAGCTACAGTTAGAACTGGACATGGAACAACAGACTGGTTCCAAATAGGAAAAGGAGGACATCAAGGTTGTATGTCACCCTGCTTGTTTAACTTATATGCAGAGTACATCATGAAGAATGCTGGGCTGGAAGAAGCACAAGCTGGAATTCAAGATTGCTGGGAGAAATATCAATAACCTCAGATATGCAGATGACACCACCCTTATGGCAGAAAGTGAAGAGGAACTCAAAAGCCTCTTGATGAAAGTGAAAGAGGAGAGTGAAAAGTTTGGCTTGAAGCTCAACATTCAGAAAACTAAGATCATGGCATCTGGTCCCATCACTTCATGGGAAATAGATGGGGAAACAGTGGAAAGAGTGTCAGACTTTATTTTGGGGGGCTCCAAAATCACTTCTTGAACTGTGGTGTTGGAGAAGACTCTTGAGAGTCCCTTGTACCGCAAGGAGATCCAACCAGTCCATTCTAAGGGAGATCGATCCTGGGTGTTCATTGGAAGGACTGATGCTAAAGCTGAAATTCCAATACTTTGGCCACCTCATGCGACGAGTTGACTCACTGGAAAAGACTGATGCTGAGAAAGGTTGGGGGTGGGAGGAGAAGGGGATGACAGAGAATGAGATGGCTGGATGGCATCACCGACTCTGTGGACATGAGTTTGAGTGAACTCCGGGAGTTGGTGATGGACGGGGAGGCCTGGCGTGCTGTGATTCATGGGGTCGCGGAGAGTCGGACACAACTGAGCAACTGAACTGACCTGAACTGAACTGAATGTGAGTAGGCCTCAACTAATTCAGTGAAGACCGTAAGAGGACAAGGACTGACTTCCTCCAAGGAAGAAGAAATTCTGGCTCCAGACAACCTTCAGAATCAAACTGCAACATCAGTTCTTCACTGAACCTCCCACCAGCTGACCCTACCAACCCTTACAATCATGTGAGCCAATTACTTAAAATAATCTCTCTCAATCTCACTCTCTCTTACACACACATACAGACAGACAGACAGACAGACACACACACACACACACACACACACACACCCCCCTACCGGTTATGTTTCTCTGGAAAACACTAACACAATGAGGTGCCTAGAACAGTCAAATTCATAGAGACCAAAAATATAATTGTAGGTGCCAGGGGCTGAAGGGAGAGATGGATGAGGAGGCACTGCTTAAAGAGTACAGTGCTTCCATTGGCAAGATGAAAAGAGTTCTGTGGATACAAGGTGGTGATGACTTCACAACAATGTGATTGTACTTAACAGTACCAAACACTACACTGAAAAATGGTAAATGATTTATTTATTTGGCTGCATCAGGTCTTAGTTGTAGCATACCAGATAACAGATCTTCACTGTATCATACAGGATCTTTTAGTTGCAGTATGGAAAGCCTTAGTTGCAACATGTGGGATCTAGTTTCATGACCACGGGTGGAACCCTGGGCCCCCTGCAATGGGAGCACAGGATCCTAGCCACTGGACAACTAGGGAAGTCCCAAGATGATAAATTTTATGCTATGTATATTTTACTAAGATCATGGCAGCCAGTTCCATCAGTTCACTTCAGGCGCTCAGTCGTGTCCGACTCTTTGCAACCCCGTGAACTGCAGCACACCAGGCCTCCCTGTCCATCACTAACTCCCAGAGTTTACCCAAACTCATGTGCATCGAGTCGGTGATGCCATCCAGCCATCTCATCCTCTGTCGTCCCCTTCTTCTCCTGCCCCAATCCTTCCCAGCATCAGGGTCTTTTCCAATGAGTCAACTCTTCGCTTTCAGCTTTAGCATCAGTCCTTCCAATGAACACCCAGGACTGATCTGCTTTCGGATGGACTGGCTGGATCTCCTTGCAGTCCAAGGGACTCTCAAGAGTCTTCTCCAACACCACAGTTCAAAAAAGCATCAATTCTTCTGCACTCAGCTTTCTTTATAGTCCAACTATCACATCCATACATGACTACTGGAAAAGTATAGCCTTGACTAGATGGACCTTTGTGGACAAAGTAATGTCTCTGCTTTTTAATATGCTGTCTAGGTTGGTCATAAATTTCCTTCCAAGGAGTAAGAACTTTCCAGTTCCATCATTTCATGGCAAATAGATGGGAAAACAATGGGAAAAGTGACAGACTTTATTTTCTTTGGCTCCAAAATCACTGTGGACAGTGACTACAGCCATGAAATTAAGACATTTTTTCCTTGAAAGAAAAGCTGTGACAAACCTAGACAGCATATTAAAAAGCAGAGGCATTACTTTGCCTACAAAGGTCCATCTAGTCAAAGCTATGGTTTTTCACATGCAAGCTATGCACTGATATGAGAGCTGGACCATAAAAAAGGCTTAGCACCAAAGAATTGATGCTTTTGAACTGTGGTGTTGGAGAAGACTCTTAAGAGTCCCTTGGACTATAAAGAGATCAAACCAATCAATCTTAAAGAAAATCAACCCTGAACACTCAATGGAAGGACTGATGCTGAAGTTGAAGCTTCAATACTTTGGCCACCTGATGCGAA
The DNA here is from genome assembly GCF_049115385.1 of Moschus berezovskii. NCBI lineage: Eukaryota > Metazoa > Chordata > Mammalia > Artiodactyla > Moschidae > Moschus > Moschus berezovskii. Next base: position 92,248,447 of record NC_142470.1, read on the forward strand.
AAGCCAACTCATTAGAAAAGACCCTGATGCTGGGAAAGACTGAAGGCAGGAGGAGAAGGGGACAACAGAGGACAAGATGGTTGGATGGCATCACCGACTCAGTGGACATGAGTTTCAGCAAACTCCAAGAGATGGTGAAGGACAGGGAAGCCTGGTGTACTGCAGTCCATGGGGTCACAAAGAGTCAGACACAACTGAGCAACAGAACAACAACAAAACCACAATTTAAGAAAAAAACACAGATGAAAGGATGCTCACTCATGAAGAACATTAATACAAAGACTGGAAAAGGCTACCAAGAGTCAAACTAGAGAATGAGAAAAGAGCCACAATAGAGTTATGTCACTATGAAATTCCTGAACATCAAGGTTAAAAAATTATAAAAGCTTTCAGGACAAAAATATTATATAAAACGTCAGTTATAAAGGCTTGGAATGTAGAATATTAAATTAGACTTCTCAAAAACAATGATGGAATCTGGAAGCAATATTTTTCAATTCTGAGGAAAACTGCCTTCAACCTAGATTTTTACACTTAGCTGAAGTATTAATCAAGTACAAGAGTACATTTAAGATATTTAAGACAGTAAGGAAAATGAGAAAACAAACTTAGTATCCAATGAAACAGGAATCTAAAAGGGTGACAGAGAATATTATTAGAGGATGGTTGTACAAAAGGCCTAAAGATAGGGACAGGAAATGTGTGGGCGCAAGGAAGGTCTCGAGAGAAAAAGAGGATCTGATGAATCATCTGATGAGCTTGTCTATATACAAAATTGTATTAAGAGAAGTTACACATATCTGTTGAAAAGATCTCTCTTACTCCTCCTTCTGAAACCAAGCAAGACCCTGCAGAGCCCACCAGGTATAAGAACCCCACCATGTCCCCCATCTCTTTTTTGCAGAAAAAAACTTTAGTCTCCTAGGTCTTCCCTGAGGTCCAACAAGCAGATTCAAGCAGTTACTAATTAGGGAGGTGAGAGACTGCAAAATCAAAGAAAAAACCATCAAGAAACAAGAGTTCAGAGTCCTAATTTCTCCTCAGGAGATATATATAACAATGAGTTGTTCTGCAGGTACTAAGACCCCACTCAGGTGGAAGATGCTGACAACGTACTGAGCACAAGCACAGAGACCCCGGACTGGTTGGAACCAACAGGCTGACAACTAAGATACTTGGATACTTAAACCACCACCCTGTTACCTCATCATTAACCAATCAGAAGAAAGTCAGGCTCCCTGAAGCCCTCACCCCAAATTTTGCCTTTAAAAACCCTTTCTTGAAAGCTATCAGGGAGATCATGACTTTTTCTTCATACATTACCTATTCCCCTTGACGAGTACTGCAATAAACACTTCACAAACTGGTGTCAGTAAATTGACTTTGCTGACAGGCAAGCAAATGGACACAATTTTAGTTCAGTAACACCTCCAATCACTCTTTCTTCCTTTCTTTTTCCTATGTAAGTTTGTGTGTGTATATCATATACAAATGTACATAAATATATCTGTGTAAGTACTTTTATATTTTCTCATGTACATTAAAAATAAAGCAAATGAGAAAGCAACAATTATTAACTTTAGGATAAACAAAAAAAGAAAAAAAAATACAGAAAACAGAAAATAAGCACAAATAGGGAAAGTGAACCATGAAATTAGGCAATGGTTCAAAGAGTTAAATCCTCATCTCTCATAATAAGAAATGAATGGATAATGCTCAGAAGTAATATATTAAGACACTGCAGTATTATTTTAAACTATGAAGGAAGACCAAAAGAAATAGGCAAAAGAGTTAAAAGTGCTTACCTCTGGGAAACTGGACTGGGGATTAGGAAGAACTAATCCAACAGGCTGTTTTTTTTTTCCTTAAAGTCTTTTGCTTTATTTAAATGTTAAATTCCAGTTCGAAATGCAAAATAAAATTTTTTAATTATATAAGGACCATACATCGATTAGAATGGCCAAAATCCATAATTTTTTTTCTCTAAGGACAGAAGTTAATCACTGGATAAAACTATAGACAGCACCAGAGAAATCTGTGTAACAAACCTCGCTGAAACTAGTCTGTGTCTTCCATTAATTTCCCCATATATTTGCCTTCCCACAATTTGCCACCCTAGAAGCACAAAGTCATTTTCCTTTGTGTTGTCACTTCTCTAAAAATTTACTGGTCTTTTGTTAAGATGCTATATAAGCCCAAATTCTAACTACCCCTTAGAGTTTCTCATTTCTGAGGGCTCCCATGTGCATGCACAATGCATATGCTAATAAACTTATTTTTTTCTTCCTAATTTATCTTCTGTCAGTTTAATTTACATCCCCCAGCTGGAGAATCCAGGAGGGCAGGGGGGAAAAAGTTAAGTTTTTCCTCTCCTACAGCTACAAACTGTATGATTCAACCAAATAACATTCTGGAAATGACACAAGTGTGGAGACTGTAAAAAAGATCAGTGGTTGCCAGAAGTTAGTGGAGAGAAAAAGATGAACAGAAGGGCCACAGAGGATTTTTAGGGCAGTAAAACTATTCTGTATGATACTATAATGGTGGATTTGTGTCATTAAACATTTGTCCAAACCTATAGAATGTACAACATCAAGAGTGAAGCCTAATATAAACAATGGACTTTGGGTGATAATGATGTGTTAAGACAGGCTCATCTATTGTAACAAATGTACCACTCTGGTGGGGGATGTTGATAATGAAAGAGGTTATGCATGTGTGGGGGTAGGGGGTATATGGGAAATCTCTGTACCTTCTGTTCAATTTTGCTATGAACTTAAAACTGCTCTAAAAAATAGTGATTTTTTAAAAACGTGTATTGTAAAAAGCATGGCATGAAAAAATTATATAGGATCTACTCTAATAGTGTCTTTACATAGGAGAGCATAACCAGGTAAAGCCAGTGGAGAGTCAGAACAGAGACTAGAGAGTTTGGTCAAGCCTTGAGTCAGCACTTCACCATCTGGGTACATCTTGGATACGTCGATTCCCTCTCATGGGTACATATTCTTCCAATGAGGCACTAAGAAGTAATACTAGACCCACATGTGTTTGATTAATCATGAGTCCCACAAAAGGATACACTGGAAAAAAATAATTTGTGATCAAATGACTTTGGGAAGCACAATATAACTAAACTGTCTCTTGGAAACACTGATACACATTAACATTTTAAAGGGAGTGTGAAATCTTATAATAAAGAAAACTTTCTATTTTTTTTTAACCTTCTTCATAAATCTCTTGGGTCATGTGTCTTCCTCACCATGTTTCCTCTTGACAGGTCTCTAAACTATCGTTCTGTGAGAAACATGGAAACACCACCTCTTGTCAACTCAAGCTGCCAATGGCAAAATACCATAAACTGGGTAGCTACAGACAACAGATAATTATTTCTCACAGTGTGGAGGCTAGAGATCTGAAATTAGGGTGCTGGCTTGGTGAAGTTCTGGTGAGATCCCTCTTTCAAACTGCAGACTTCTATTTTCTTATTACAGTGCTCTCATGGAGGAAAGAGGACAAGAGAGCTCTCTGGAATTCCTTCATGAGGGCACTAATCCCATTCATAAGAGCTCTACCCCTCATGACCTAGTTACCTCTCAAAGGATCCATGTAATAATATCATCATAGTGGGGGTTAAAATTTCAACATATGAATCTGAGGGGGACACATTCAGTCTATTAACACTACCCTAAGATAATTTCCAAGATGACTATTCTTAGATTCCTTCAGTACATAAGATTCCACAGCAATACTCATACAATGGCTCTTGGATAGATTTAAGAAAAGGTACTAACACGTAAATTATTTCTTGACCTGACTTATTTCTTCAGTGCTGTGAAATAACTTTAAAAGAAGTCATTTAATATAAGATTATAAATGTCATTTCAGAAATAAAGTTCCCATAAAATGAATGATCATTTCAAAGAACAGCTTGGATCTACAGAATCATATTATATAAAACTTTTTGGGGGGCGCGTGGGGCTGAAGGCCAGGAGCGTGCCCTGCCACCACCACCATGGAGAGCTTGTACCAAGTGCCGTTCTTAGTGCTCGAATGCCCGAACCTGAAGCTGAAGAAGCCGCCCTGGGTGCACATGCCGTCGGCCATGACGGTGTACGCTCTGGTGGTGGTGTCTTACTTCCTCATCAGCGGAGGAATCATTTATGATGTTATTGTTGAACCTCCGAGTGTCGGCTCGGTGACTGATGAACACGGACATCAGAGACCAGTCGCTTTCTTGGCCTACAGAGTAAATGGACAGTATATTATGGAAGGACTTGCATCCAGCTTCCTGTTTACAATGGGAGGTTTAGGTTTTATAATCCTGGACCGATCCAATGCACCAAACATTCCCAAACTCAATAGGTTTCTTCTTTTATTCATTGGATTCGTGTGTGTCCTATTGAGTTTTTTCATGGCTAGAGTATTCATGAGAATGAAGCTGCCGGGCTATCTGATGGGCTGGAGTGCCTTTTGAGAAGAAATCAGCAGGTACTGAATTTGCTCCTGTTAATGAAATTTTAAAGGCTGTGCCAGTCCTCAGATATGAAATACAGAGAAGGATGAAAAGCAGCAGAAAAGAAACATCTAGTGAAAACATAGGAAGCATATTAAAGCGTGGACTAGAATGTCTTCTTGGTGTCAGAGACAAGCTTATCAGTATTTTTTCCTGCTGGCCTTCACTGACATACCAATGATGTTAAGTGAAATTTTCTTTTTTTATCATTTCTTAAAATGTACTTCATTTCTATAGCTATAATACTGAATACAGTGATTACTTTTTACAAACCCCTTAACATTTTTTGGAAGTGACTTTTCTGACCTTCAGAAATGAATGTAAAATCAGGACACGTGATCCCATAAGCTGAGAACTCTGGACAGCTGATCAGTTTTACCAGTGGTGCTTTGCCTTTAAACAGAGTGTGTGACAGTACATCATTTCAGATATGTATGGAAGACTGTTTCAGGAACAATAAGATGTATGAAAGGAGCAGAAATAAATAATTTTTCCAATTAAAAACAAAAAACTCTTTATGTAGCATAAGTTACATAACAGATGAAAGTCGTCTTCTCTGAAAAATGAATAAAACACACACACAGAGGCACTGCCAAAGTGTCAGTGTTTTAAGAATGGAACAAATTCAGTCATTCCTAGGCAAATAACAAATCTTCCTCTTCTGATAAAAAACAATCTGAATAAAGAAAATATAGTGTATTATTCCATAACTGTAAACTAATTGGCTTACGAATTTCTGAACAGAGTTGAAGAGAACTTTTATCTGTCAATGCCACAATGTAGAAAACACTGCTACCTAGAAGCAGAGAGAGAGAGAACCTGATTAAAATGCAGTCAATAAGAAGTGTCCGTCATAGATCACAGAGTGCTGAGAGGAGCTCTTGCTTTAATGCCCCACAAACTGTGGGAGCAGATGCTGTTATTGGCTCAGGAGAGCCATCAAGGAAACATAAATATGAAATAGCAGTTATGCAAGAATGTTTAGGGGCCTTGTGGAAGCAAAGGGAGAAGGGGCTTCAAAGCATATCTACCAGGATAAGGCTCAAGAGAGAAGTCTGAATTTATAACAGTTATCAGCTATAGAAGATGCTGGAGACCTTGACATCATTAGCAACAACTCTGAGTAGATCTTTCCCCTGTGGGAAATATTTATTGGTCAGTTTATAGTCATTATTCCCAATTCTTCCAATAAGGGTTACATGAAAAATCCAACCTGCCAGAATTAAGATTCCATAGAGCTCTGTCTCCCCCAAATCATCACGAGAACCAAGCGGGAAAAAAATATCCCTGTCCAGGTCAATTTAAAAATAAATTGCCATCTGCCACTGGCAGGAAAACTTCTTTGGCCTCAGAACAAAGAGACTATTCCAAAGCCATTGCTGAGTACCTGCTACAGCAAAGAATAAAAACCAAGGGCTCACACAGGCTCTGAGGCTTACAGTTATTAATACAAAATATGCATATTTTCCACTTAGCGTTTAGTCAACTCATCTTTTAACTTGAAAATGATATTTTCTCTAAATTAGTTCTCAGCAGAAAGTAGAGTAAATCAATCTGGTAAGACATCAAGTTGATAAAAATTATCAAGCAGAAAAAAATATTATTAGATGTTGGTGATGACAAACTAAAATCCAAAGAGAAGAAAAATTAAAAGCAAGAAATCACGTTTTTAACATGTGAGGCAACTGCATTTTACACTTTCAGTGCACCGTGTGGGCCACCAGCCCCCTCTTCACTCCTTATACAGTGAGGCACCGTGGAAATGGCCAGAAAGAGAACTCAGCTAAGGTCCACTGATAGAAGAATTTATTCCTGCTAATATGGCTGAGGTTTCATAGTAAAGGAAATCCTAAGATCACAAAGCTCCTTTGTCCAAGATCCATTGTGATTGTCTGCCTTATCAGCAAACACACAAAGTGTTGTCTGTCTTATCAGCAAACAAAAGATGTGGCCGATAAACCACCAACCACTGTAGCAACCCGAAAAGGTGTACCCTGAGGGAGAAATACTGGCCCTCAACAGTTCAGATGCATTTCAAAGAATAATTTCAAGTAGGTCAGACTTTTGCAACTTCCCAGAGAAAAGCATTAAATTCATTGAGTTTTTTTTCTTTAATTAACAGTACTCTTTTTTTTTTAACTCTTTAGCTAGCCTCTCAAAGTTAAAATCTTTTTTTTTTATTGAAGGATAATTGCTTTACAGAACTTCGTTGTTTTCTGTCAAACTTCAACATGAATCAGCTATCAGTTCAGTTCAGTCCCTCAGTCATGTCCGACTCTGCAACCCCATGAATCACAGCACGCCAGGCCTCCCTGTCCATCACCAACTCCCAGAGTTCACTCAAACCCACCTCCATCGAGTCGGTGATGCTATCCAGCCATCTCATTCCCTGTTGTCCCCTTCTCCTCCTGCCCCCAATCCCTCCCAGCATCAGAGTCTTTTCCAGTGAGTAGTCAACTCGTCGCATGAGGTGGCCAAAGTATTGGAGCTTCAGGTTTAGCATCAGTCCCTCCAATGAACACCCAGGACTGATCTTCTTTAGAATGGACTGGTTGCAACTCCTTGCAGTCCAAGGGACTCTCAAGAGTCTTCTCAAACACCATAGGTTCAAAAGCATCAATTCTTCATCAATCAGCTTTCTTCACAGTCCAGCTCTCACATCCATACATGACCATGGGAAAAACCATAGCCTTGACTAGACAGACCTTTGTTGGCAAAGTAATGTCTCTGCTTTTTAATATGCTATCTAGGCTGGTCATAACTTTCCTTCCAAGGAGTAAGCGTCTTTTAATTTCATGGTTGTAATCACCATCTACAGTGATTTTGGAGCCCAAAAAGTAAAGTCTGTTTCCACTGTTTCCCCATCTATTTCCCATGAAGTGATGGGACCAAATGCCATGATCTTAGTTTTCTGAATGTTGAGCTTTAAGCCAACTTTTTCACTCTCCTCTTTCACTTTCATCAAGAGGCTTTTTAGTTCCTCTTCACTTTCTGCCATAAGGGTGGTGTCATCTGCATATCTGAGGTTATTGGTATTTCTCCCAGCAATCTTGATTCCAGCTTGTGCTTCATCCAGCCCAGCGTTCCTCATGATGTACTCTGCATATAAGTTAAATAAGCAGGATGACAATATACAGCCTTGACGTATTCCTTTTCCTATTTGGAACCAGTGTGTTGTTCCATGTCCAGTTCTAACTGTTACTTCCTGACCTGCATATAGGTTTCTCAAGAGGCAGGTCAGGTGGTCTGATATTCCCATCTCTTTCAGAATTTTCCACAGTTTATTGTGATCCACACAGTCAAAGGCTTTGGCCATAGGTATACATATATCCCCTCCCTTTTGAACCTCCCTTCCATCTCCCTTCCCATCCCACCCCTCTAGGAATTAACCAATTCCTCTAGGAATTAATCAATGTACTCTTTGATATTCTGACTACCTTGTTTTTGTTGCAAAAATGCCTGTATATCCTGGCTCCCCACCTTACCTCTTCAGTGTAGTCCCTTAGAGTTATCCAAGAATATGCCTCCTTAAGGGCTTAAGCCCTCAGCAAGTCTGCTGAAATAATTCTCAACTTTTAGACTGTACATTTTTTTTTAATCAACATGATGAACATGTATTTAGGATTAAAATTAATTATGGTTGACTTTCTAGAGAGATTAGGGGATTTGAGGGTATTTTTTAAATTGAACTTTCTTAAAGTGAATTATATTTTTCTTGGAAGGAACAGGAAATTATCCTCTATATATTTTTTAAGCTATAGTTTTTAAGTTTCATAGTTTATAATGTCCAAATTATTTGATCCTTTTTGAAAGGGATCAGGCCATGCCACACCAAAATATGCCACTGTGGCATAAAAATTATTTCAAACTGAAGGCATGTGAGTTCCTGAAACCCTTCATGTGCTAAAAGCAGAGACGGCCAAAAGAATTCAATTGTCAAAAGTCCCTTCCCTCGGGGCAACTCTAATCTTGAGACTAACAACTTAAGAATTGGGTTCTACACCCAACAAGATGTCACAAAACTGTCTTACCTCCCATCTATTGTCCTAAGAGCCCCTTTATCCTTCCAAAAAGTCTTTTCTATTCAATAAATTTCCTTCCTCCTGCCTGCCTTCTAATAAGTCAGTTGTTTTCCCAATGCTCTTTTCCCCTTTCCCAATTAACAGGATATATAAACCCTAAATGCTGACTATTCTTTTGAGTCATTCATTCTGAGCACTCCCATGAGTATGCATGTTTTTTTCTTCTCTTACTAATTGTTGTTTGTCGGTTTAATTTGCAGGCCTTCAGAACTAAACAGGAGAGGGTAGAGGACAGAGGTCCAATTTGCTTTGGGGTGAATTTAAGGAAAATTCTACTCAACATGAACACACAGATTCAAAAGTTCATACCTCCTTTTGCATGCCCTCAAGTCCCCTATTATTGGTAGCACATGGCCAAGGTATTTGGTGTCTCAAATGAGGAAAAAATTAAATTATGGAAGTTGCCTCTGGATCCAAGGTTGAAGCATAACTTATCTAGGAGCAGACTCTTGTTAAGCTGGCTATCATTTGAATGGTAGCTCTTTCTGTGATGCACGTAAAAGGCAGGCAAGTAGCCAAGTCCTCGAGGAAACCTGTGAGGCTTGATAAAGGCCCTCCCACCTAAGACCCACCTGTATGTAGCACTCAGGAAAAATCGGCCATTCTATTTAAGTATCCTAAGGCGCCTGGGATGGTCTTGGTCCCTGTCTCCTGTAAAATGTCACGAACCTCCGTCCATAGTTAATCAGGCACTCTATCTATCAGATCTAGTCCCTTAAATCTATTTCTTACTTCCACTGTATAATCATAAGGGATTTGATTTAGATCATATCTGAATGGTCTAGTGGTTTTCCCTACTTTCTTCAATTTAAGTCTGAATTTGGCAATAAGGAGTTCATGATCTGAACCACAGTCAGCTCCTGGTCTTGTTTTTGCTAACTGTATAGAGCTTCTCCATCTTTGGCTGCAAAGAATATAATCAATCTGATTTCGGTGTTGACCATCTGGTGATGTCCATGTATAGAGTCTTCTCTTGTGTTGTTGGAAGAGAGTGTTTGCTATGACCAGTGCGTTCTCTTGGCAAAACTCTATTAGCCTTTGCCCTGCTTCATTCCGTGCTCCAAGGCCAAATTTGCCTGTTACTCCAGGTGTTTCTCGACTTCCTACTTTTGCATTCCAGTCCCCTATAATGAAAAGGACATCTTTTTTGGGTGGTAGTTCTAAAAGGTCTTGTAGGTCTTCATAGAACTGTTCAACTTCGGCTTCTTCAGCGTTACTGGTTGGGGCATAGGCTTGGATTACTGGTAATATTGAATGGTTTGCCTTGGAAATGAACAGAAATCATTCTGTCATTTCTAAGACTGCATCCAAGTACTGCATTTCAGACTCTTTTGTTGACCATGATGTCTACTCCATTTCTTCTAAGGGATTCCTGCACACAGTAGTAGATATAATGGTCATCTGAGTTAAATTCACCCATTCCAGTCCATTTTAGTTCACTGATTCCTAGAATGTCGATGTTCACTCTTGTCATCTCCTCTTTGACCACTTCCAGTTTGCCTTGATTCATGGACCTAATATTCCAGGTTCCTATGCAATATTGCTCTTTGCAGCATCGGAGTTTGCTTCTATCACCAGTCACATCCACAACTGGGTATTTGTTTTGCTTTGGCTCCATCCCTTCATTCTTTCTAGAGTTATTTCTCCACTGATCTCCAGTATCATACTGGACACCTACTGACCTGGGGAATTCCTCATTCAGTATCCTATCATTTTGCCTTTTGATACTGTTCATGGGGTTCTCAAGGCAAGTATACTGAAGTGGTTTGCCATTCCCTTCTTACAAATAGCTGTGAAAAGAAGAGAAGTGAAAAGCAAAGAAGAAAAGGAAAGATATAAGCATCTGAATGCAGAGTTCTAAAGAATAGCAAGGAGACATAAGAAAGCCTTCCTCAGCGATCCATGCAAAGAAATAGAGGAAAACAACAGAATAGGAAAAACAAGAGATCTCCTCAAGAAAATTAGAGATATTAAGGGAACATTTCATGCAAAGATGGGTTTGATAAAGGACAGAAATGGTATGGACCTAACAGAAGCAGAAGATATTAAGAAGAGGTGGCAAGAATACACAGAAGAACTGTACAAAAAAGATCTTCACGATGAAGATAATCATGATGGCATGATCACTCATCTGGAGCCAGACATCATGGAATGTGAAGTCAAGTGGGCCTTAGAGAGCATCACTATGAACTAGTGGAGGTGATGGAATTCCAGTTGAGCTATTTCAAATCCTGAAAGATGAGGCTGTGAAAGTGTTGCACTCAATATGCCAGCAAATCTGGAAAACTCAGCAGTGGCCACAGGACTGGAAAAGGTCTGTCTTCATTCCAATCCCAAAGAAAGGCAATGCCAAAGAATGCTCAAACTACCACACAATTGCACTCATCTCACACGCTAGTAAAGTCATGCTCAAAATTCTCCAAGCCAGGCTTCAGCAATATGTGAATCGTGAACTTCCAGATGTTCAAGCAGGTTTTAGAAAAGGCAGAGGCACCAGGGATCAAATTGCCAACATCTGCTGGATCATGGAGACAGCAAGAGAGTTCCAGAAAAACATCTATTTCTGCTTCATTGACTATGTCAAAGCCTTTGACTCTGTGGATCACAATAAACTGTGGATAATTCTGAAAGAGATGGGAATACCAGACCACCTGACCTGCCTTTTGAGAAACCTGTATGCAAGTCAGGAAGCAACAGTTAGAACTGGACATGGAACACCAGACTGGTTCCAAATAGGAAAAGGAGTACGTCAAGGTTGTATATTGTCACCCTGCTTATTTAACTTATATGCAGAGAACATCATGAGGAATGCTGGGCTGGAAGAAGCACAAGCTGGAATCAAGACTGCCGGGAGAAACATCAATAACCTCAGATATGCAGATGACACCACCCTTATGGCAGAAAGTGAAGAGGAACTAAAAAGCCTCCTAATGAAAGTGAAAGAGGAGAGTAAAAAATTTGGCTTAAAGCTCAACATTCAGAAAACTAAGATCATGGCATCTGGTCCCATCACTTCATGGGAAATAGATGGGGAAACAGTGGAAACAGTGTCAGACTTTATTTTTGGGGGCTCCAAAATCACTGCAGATGCTGACTGCAGGCATGAAATTAAAAGACGCTTACTCCTTGGAAGGAAAGTTATGACCAACCTAGATAGCATATTAAAAAGCAGAGACATTACTTTGCCAACCAAGCTCCATCTAGTCAAGGCTATGGTTTTTCCGTGGTCATGTATGGATGTGAGAGTTGGACTGTGAAGAAAGCTGATTGCCGAAGAATTGATGCTTTTGAACTGTGGTGCTGGAGAAGACTCTTGAGAGTCCCTTGGACTGCAAGGAGATCCAACCAGTCCATTCTAAGGGAGATCAATCCTGGGTGTTTATTGGAAGGACTGATGCTAAACCTGAAACTGCAATACTTTGGCCACCTCATGCAACGAGTTGACTCACTGGAAAAGACTCTGATGCTTGGAGGGATTAGGGGTAGGAGGAGAAGGGGACGACAGAGAATGAGATGGCTGGATGGCATCACCGACTCAATGGACATAAGTTTGAGTGAACTCCGGGAGTGGTGATGGACAGGGAGGCCTGGCATGCTGTGATTCTTTTGGTCGCAAAGAGTGCGACACGATTGAGCGACTGAACTGAACTGAACTAAATTGACTGAAGGCCCCTGGAAGGAAAGACGCTTAAGCGTCACATGACCCAGGCAGATCAGAGTGGCTTAGTGGGTAGTTCACTGGTGGGAAAAGATACTGAAACCATGTAACTCAGACTGGGACTTCAACCCAGTCTTTTAACTGAGATCACACACTTAGGTTAAGGACTTAATGAAGCTCAGTTTCTTGATATCTCATTGTAGAAAGAATTCCATGAGAGACAAAGTGATAGGCAAGAAATGGATTTAGAGAGAAACACACTCTACAAACAGACTGTAGGCTATCTTGGAAGGTGAGAGTGGCCTTGAAATATGTTGTAGTTAGTTTTTATGGGTTGAGTAATTTCATAGACTAGAGTGGGGGGATTATTCCAACTATATAAGGGAAGGGGCAGGAATTTCCAGGAATTAGGCCACCATCCACTTTTTGATCTGTGCTTGTCAACTTTGGAAATGTCATGCACCTGTGAGTGTGTCATTTAGCTTGCTGGTACACTGAGCATATACTAAGGCTCAAGGTTGAGTAGAAGTCTACTTATCTGACATCCTGGACCTATTTGATTCTAATCAGTTTATGTCGTATCCTCAGCTATGCCATTCTTTTAAAACTTGTGCCCTGCCCCCTTCCATCCTGTTTCAATATCAAGAGCCCCAAAGTAGAATCACTACAGGGGACAGGAGTACAGGCTGGTAGTCCAGGTTTGACTAAAAGGCAAAATCTAGTGTGGACAAAGAATGTTGCCTGCCATTCTAGTAAACAATGAATGTTGCTTACCACCACAGTGGGAGATACTTGATTTCTTGACAAATAAGGCATGTGAGGATGAAGAGTACGAAGTGATGATTTTCCTGAAGCAGGTGAAACAGGTCAGATCCATTTAAGAAAGAGCATGAATTAATAAATTATGCATATCTAATAACATAAATTAAATAAAACACTTTATTTTCATTTGGCTGTGCCAAGTCTTAGTTGTGGCATGCCAGAACTTCAGTCTGTAGTTGTAACATGTGGAATCTAGTTCCCTGACCAGCAACTGAACCGAGGCCCCCTGCACTGGAAGCACAGTCTTAGCCACTAGGGCACCCAGGTCTCTTGCCTTGCAGGCAGAATCTGAGCCACCAGGGAAGCCCACCAGGGCACCAGGGAAGTTTCAAACTGTTATTTTTAAACAATGAAAACTAGTAGTCGTATCCACTCTCCACCACGTGAGAGAAGAAAGGGACACTAATTTGAGAAAAACATCTAATTATTTTTCCTTTTTGGAAATATAAAGATGTCAATTTCAACATTCTAACCAGGGTAAAAAAAAAAATTGAAACAATAAGAAAACTATCTGAATTTCATGTTTCTCTTTGAAGGTTATTTTCACAGGCCATGACACTATTTTCTAAAGTTTTTGGAATCTTACAAGTTCCCTTTGTTTCAATTTTGCTTCCAAGGGCAGATTTTTATTAGCAGGAAACAAGTTAGCAACAATTATTAATATTCACAGAAATCTCTTTACTGCACAGAAAAGTGAGATTATGAGTCTAATGAATGTTTCTAATGCTTTATCAAATTCAATTATTTGACCGTTTTCAATGACACAGAAAGCTCTCTTTCCCCCAGAAGCTGCAGGAAAGAAAGAACCTTTCATTCTTCTCTTTTTGGGCCTTTTTCATTAAACAGAAAGACTTGCACTCACTGGAACTGTAAGCAAAAAGCAGGCTGTAGATATTAATTTTATTGGTAGAAATGGGGTGAGAAATGAATAGTCTTAGATATAGATGAAAATGGATGGAATAAGTACAAATAGTGGATTAAAGAGAATAAAGCATTAATCTTGCATCTTACTAGGCTAGGCATTTTAAGATTACTTCTCTCTCCTAACTTCAGGCACCCCAGCCATGCTACACCAAAGGAGCCCTCTGCACATCCTTTACAGCACTGTCCCTATGGCCAAACGGCTCAGGCTTAGTTCTTCAGTCTTCCAATTGCAAATTCACAAAGGAGAAACCTTTTAACCTTTTAAACCTCTTTTAACATGAGGCTATAGATCTTGGGGACATTATTCTTAAGTCATGTATTCTCCCCTCACACAGTCAACTACCACTGTGACTGTAGGAAGACACAAATTGATGTAGGAAGACATAGAGTCCCATTGTTGGATTAGCAACAGCAGAGAAAATTTCAATAAAAAAGAAGGTGGAAGGACTTCCCATGTGGTTCAGTGGTTAAGACTCCATGCTTCCAATGCAGGAGGCATAGGTTCCATCCCTGGTTGGGGAACTAAGATCGTACATGCCATTTGGTGTGGAGGAAAAAAAATTTTTTCCAGGAGGAAAACGAGGAGGAAGTGAAAGGGGCAAGTAATGATCAATAACTCTGGGTTAACGATAAAATATTTTAAAGCTTCCATTAAAATATCTTAGAATTGCACTTACATATGTGTTTCTTGGATTTCTTTATCACTTTTCAATACTAAACAAATTCTGAAGTATCTTTTCTGGTAAGAGTGAAATAAAAAAATTAAGTTTCATAAAATTCAAATGCAGAAGGGAAAGTCAAAGCAATTCAAACAAATTTTGAGAACTTTATTCACTTTAGAATATGACAGTCCAAGATCTGATAGATAATATGATGGTGAAACAAACCACCAAGACATTTATTGGGAAAGATTTTGCTCTCAGTCTCAAATACCAAATGTCACCCAGTAATCTGTGAATAACCAGTGGTCTTTTCTAGAAGAGAGTTAGGGAGGGAGGGAAGCACCAGAATAGCTCAGGCTCTGGATCAGTATGTCACATACTGGATGACAAGTAAACATTTATCAAATGTATTAATGAACCAAAGCTTTGGTTTTCTATTACTTTAGCAAAGTGAAAGCAATTAGGTAGTTTTAATTAAGATGCTAATGCAAAGTATTTTTCTAAAGATGGGTTATAATGCAAACAGAAGAGGTGGTTTTAACTAGGCAAAGACAGGCCAAAGTGGAGAGGTACATGTTGAACAAAGATAGGAGGTGTGACCTTACTTGGATTTTTCTTAGTGTGAATGAATTTACCAAAGAATATTACTTCCAAGTATTTAGAAAGCATAGGCCTCAGTTCCTTAGTAGTTTCTGGGAACCCAGAGTCCATTCTTAGGACACCTCTGCATAACCAGCAAAGACAACCAGGCCATCTGGGGAGTTATCTGCTCTTAAGGACAGGATCTAGGGGTCTAAGCAGGTACTGTATCTCCATGCTCCCATTTTTTTCTGTTCCTTTCACTGTAGCTGCTCCTTCTTCCCCTCTCTTTCTCCCAATTCTGTCCTCTACCACATTTTAGCTAATGAGTAAGGCAGTGAAGTGTACTTTTAGAGTCATTTGGCCACGGTTCTTACTCTGATCTTCAATGCCTGTTGAGAGGTTACTCACCCTCCCTATGTACTGATGTTCTCATTGGTAAAATAGGATAATAATTGTACCAATTTCAAGGCATCAGTGAGATGATACTTGTGAGGCTCTAAAAACAGTACCTGGAACATTGTGAGTCTACAATAATAATAATAATGCATTCAATAATGGTATTCTGACATCTGGAATAAAGGTCTAACATTGGTTACATGGAAAAGGTGTTTGAGCATTATATTTTCATCTTTTTCTTGGCCTCTCAAACTGGATCCAACTTCAAAAAGACTTCAGAGGTCAAAAGCCCAAACTCAATTTTACCATCTCAGACAGTTCACTTAGTGGACACTGAAAGACTTGAAGGCAAGCTTGAACTCAGTGCCTCTGAGAACAGGAGGCTATATGTATATTCCGCCCATAAAACAAGCTGCCATCTTGAAAGCTAAGCATGTATATTCTATTACCTCTTTCTCCACTGCTACTATTTTTTCTGACTTCTCTTCACATAGCATTTTTATAGATAAAATGTGATCCGACAAGAGACCCTATCAGTGAACACTTTTACTGGCAAGTTTCTCTGCTAAGTTGGCCAGGTGAATTCTCTGTTATTCAAGAGAAACTCTTACTGTAAGTGCTTAGTGATGGCACCCTGTATAAATTTAGAACAGTATCTCTTTAAGTGTCAGTTTCTTATTTAAAAAAAAAAAAAGACCATTTTTCTTATTCAATTGCACTATTCAAAAGTTTATATTAGAAAAGAGCTACAAGCTTTGTTTTACATTTCTTCAAAATAATAATAAAAACATTTACTGATTGCTTACTATGTGCCAGGCTATGTGTTCTAAACACATTGCATAGAATATGTCATTCAAGTCTCAAAACAGCACCATGAGGTAGATTCTATTACAACACCCATTGTACAGATGAGAAGGCCGAGGCCCAAATCTATCATGTAAATTTCCTAAAATCATACATTTAATAATGGATAGAACCAGGGAGTCTATTACTAGAACCTAGACTTTTAACTACTCTATCATAGATATAAAGTGGACAGTTAAGACTATCCTGCTTTTAGGAACTTCACATATAAGAAGGATGAAAAGCCATATGTTGCATTGTGCTATTAATTGTGGCTTAAGAGACAGAAATATATTTAATAAAAGGCATAAAGTTGAACCTTGTGATATTTAATACCTTTATGCATTAAAGAAATATTTATTTAATGTTTACATTGTGCCAGGCCCTGTCCACAATGGTAGACAGGTACATGATACCATTAGCCAAGAAGGGATGAAAATTAAATCACAATGAGATAAACCAAGGCCAGTTAGCAGAATGGCTAAAGTGAAAAAAACGAACAATAACAAGGAAGTGAAGGAACCAGAATTCTCACTTATTCCTGATAAAAATGTAAAAAGCTACACCCTCTTTGGAAAACTTGGTAGTTAATAACATTAAAACAACTATTCTATGATCCTGTAATACTACTCCTAAGTATGTATCCTAAATAAATAAACTCATAGCAATAGATCTACCCACAAAGGTTTATGCAACATTTATAGCATAGCAAACACAAAATGTGACTTTGTGTGGATCACAAAAAACTGTGGAAAATTCTTAAAGAGATGGGAATACCAGACCACCTGACCTGCCTCCTGAGAAATCTGTATGCATGTCAAGAAGCAACAGTTAGAACTGGACATGGAACAACAGACTGGTTCCAGATCGGGAAAGGAATGTATCAAGGCTGTATATTGTCACCCTGCTTATTTAACTTATAGGCAGAGTACATCATGCAAAATGCTGGGCTGGATGAAGCACAAGCTGGAATCAAGATTGCTAGGAGAAATATCAATAACCTTAGATATGCAGATGACACCACCCTGATGGCAGAAAGCGAAGAAGAACTAAAAAGCCTCTTGATGCAAGTGAAAGAGGAGAGTGAAAAGTTTGGCTTAAACTCAACATTCAGAAAACTATGATGGCATCTGGTCTCATCACTTCATGGCAAATAGATGGGGAAACAGTGACAGACTATTTTGGGGGGCTCCAAAATCACTTTAGATGGTGACTGCAGCCATGAAATTAAAAGATGCTTCCTCCTTGGAAGAAAAGCTATGACCAACCTAGACAGCATATTAAAAAGCAGAGACATTACTTTGCCAACAAAGGTCCATCTAGTCAAGGCTATGATTTTTCAGTAGTCATGAATGGATGTGAGAGTTAGACTATAAAGAAAGCTGAGTGCTGAAGAATTGATGCTTTTGAACTGTGGTGTTGGAGAAGACTCTTGAGAGTCCCTTGGACTGCAAGAAGATCCAACCAGTCAATCCTAAAGGAAATCAGTGCTGAATATTCATTGGGAGGACTGATGTTGAAGCCGAAACTCCAATACTTTGGCCACCTGATGTGAAAAACTGACTCACTCGAAAAGACCTTGATGCTGGGAAAGATTGAAGGCAGGAGGAGAAGGGGATGACAGAGGATGAGATGATTGGATGGCATCACAGACACAATGGGCATGAGTTTGAGTGAGCTCTAGGAGTTGGTGATGGACAGGGAAGCCTGGCATGTTGCAGTCCATGGGGTCAGAAAGAGTCAAACACATGGAGCAACTGAACTGAAACACAAATTAAGTTATGATGTACAGGTTAATGAATCTTCATAAACATCTAAGAAACACCTAAGAAATCTTCTTAGACCATGTTTTTTCTCTTCTCAGTCTCTAAGCCCTCAAAGTTTACTACTACCTTGACATCAAATATGACAAATTAGTTTTGCCTGGTTTTGATCTTTCTATAAATAGACTCACACACTACTTACTGTACTCTTTCTCTATCTTGCTTCTGTTTTTCAATGTTTGGGATTCATCAATACTGTGAGGAAAAAAATACTGTGAGTAATTATGGTTTGCACATTCTTGCTTCTGTATAGTATTCCAACATATGTGCTGTGCTTAGTCTCTCAGTCATGTCTGACTTTTTGAGACCCCATGGACCGTAGCTCACCAGGCTCCTCTGTCCAGGGGATTTTCCAGGCAGGAATATTGGAGTGGGTTGCCATGCCCTCTTCCAGGAGATCTTCTCGACCCAGGGATTGAACCCAGGTCTCCCACATTGCAGGAGGATTTTTTACTGTCTGAGCCACCAGGGAAGCATTCCAATGAATATCATTTTAGGATAACTTTACTCAGAATAAAGGGAATACCCAGATTTGTAATATACAGAGCATTGGCTGACAACAAAATGAAGGGAACCAAATTGCTGTCATGCCCGTTGCCCTTCAGGGTGGTAGCATATGGAGTCATAGTTCAAATCTACCTCCATTTTGCCAGATAGGCCCGCCTTCTACTCATTTTCCTGGCCTCTGAGTGTAGAACAGTGATGAATATAATTACCAGCTGAAAGAATCACGAGCCTCTCTGAACTGCAAAGCAAGAGTCACTATGGCAGGAAAGGTACAGAAGAAACCCCTGAAAGTGCCTCCATGACCTTTATTCCCACCCTCTGGAGACTCCTCCTATTCATCATCTTTAGCCACACCTGACATACGATTGGATCGAAGTCCCTCCATGAGCACTGAGCAGCTTTCCTGGGAGGCTTCTTGCCCATGAAAGGTTCAGGACCCCAGATCATAGTTAAGTCTAAATCAATCACAGCTTCTTTGACCAGGTTTGCAGTTCCTTTGCCAAATTAGCTCCTTAAAACAGGTCTCCCATTTTGTGATTCCTGTCACCCGTATAGCTCTGATTTTTCTTTTTCAGGCAGAGTTCTCAGAATAGCTACATTCCTTTGCTTTCTAGCCCTCAAGACACTCTCACGTGAATTAACTGCATGTACTTTGGTTATAAGGTTTCAGGGAGAACACCTTACATTTAATCTCTTTTCCTTGAATCACTGCAGGGATTTACTGGGCAAGTGAATTTAGGTGGATGCTTACTCTGAAATATCTTAGTTCATTCTATTGTTTTAATATGGAGAGTTTAACACTTGACACAAGATCAAATTTTCATCAGCTTTGAATGCACAGAAACCTTTTCAGTACTGTTTTTTTCCAGTGAAAACCAAGAAGCAACTGTTTCTTCCAAGAGTTAAGTCCCTGAATTTGAGGACTTTGTCTGCTCCTGTTTGCCCACACAGAAATTCTTTCCTGAGTTCATCTCCTTCAAATAATACCTTGCAAATGCAGCCAATAAATAAGCTTCTAACCTTCTGTTTTCCACTTATTCCCTACATCTAAACGTTTTTATTTAAACGTTTCCAAAGTTATCACAGGAAATCGTTTTATCAACTGATTCACTACCTGCATAACATGGAGTTACGTTATCACTATCATTCTCCCAGCTTGCCAAGCTCCTCCACACCTTAGTACTGCTAAAGAAAATATCTCTGTGACACCTGTCACAATGGTAAGGTAGATTTTATTCAGGCAAACTAGTACAATCGGGGTGCTGAGGGAAAAATTTACCACCCCAATCTCTTTGGGCTGTGGATTATTTCCGGCTGAAAACAACCAAGGCCCAAACCACTCAGGAAGAAACTGAGACCTCCCCTCTGAAGGCCTAAGAGAATGAGACAGCAGGCCTATTCCTACAGTCAAGCTATCACCAGAGATCTCTGCATTCTGACACATACTGTTACGCTTTCCAAAAAATCTATTATTACATTAACGGAGTGTCTTACAATAAATTATACCTCATAATCAAAGAAGTATATCTACCTACGGAAAATACACCGGATTAAAAACACAAGGATTGTCAGGCAGGCTCCTGAACCCCACATGGGGCCTGCCGGTAACTCTCCTTTAAACTTCCCCATCCACGGCTGACTGAGGGGACCCGCAATCCCGGGAGGGCCTGGACGACTGCCTGGCGGGCAAAGGCAGGCCCTCTGCAGGGGCCAGGAGGGCCCAGGGCCTGAGGCAGGTGGTGCCACGCGAGGTGCACGTCAGGGGCTGCGGGACTCAGCGTTCAGGCTATTCCGGGATGGTCCCCGGGCCCAGGCCTCGTAGGAATAGAGTAGGCCACGAGCAGAGGCTTATGCAGGACACACCGCGATGTCAAGGTCCACCCAGCTTCAAAACAGTTACCTGTTTCCCCGCAGCCTGAAGCCACGTCTCACCGGAACGCCTGAAAGTCTGCCATCCCCCTGCAAGGCCTGATAGTCCTCTGAGGAGAAACATTCGGGAACTTGATTCCCACAAACGTTCTGTGTGCCCTCCAACAGGTCGGGCTCCAATGACCTTCTCTACTCCATATCATGAGTACCCTGCAGTTGATGCGCAGCTCAACAAAGGCTGCTGGCTGAGGTAGACGGGGTTCCCAGAGACCTAGAGGTGCCCTGGGCAGGTGTGCGTTGACGGAACTGCGCAGGCGCACGCCACGCCCACACTGCTTCCAGGCTCTCCGGGTTCAGTGCGGGTTCAGAAACGCCGAGGGGTCATCTTGGCCACAGTCAGGGACTTCCGGGGGACAAGCTGCGTTGGTGCAGTCCATACTGCTCAAAAGGTAAACAAACAAATAGCAACAAAAATGCATATGCAGAAAGTTGAGGATCAGAGGAAATGGGTTCAGGTATCAAATCCTCATTACTCATGGTCTGGAGCAGGTCAGTTAACACAAACTAAAAACCCTCTTTCCTAAATAAATATACCGCCCAGGGCACATTAGCCTAGGGAACAATCTCAGGTTCTGAATCTCCCTTTGAAAAACTCCTCAATCTAAAAACAGTCCTCATTAGTGGAGTATCTGTTCCTCTCTCAGCATAACTCCTAACCTCATTTCTGTTGGGGACGTTCCTATACTACTGATACTATTATCCATAGTTCTCCCATGTCCAAGTTCAAAGTAATAAAGTGAGCAAAAGAACAAATACCTTTCCTCTTCCCCAACCCTATCATGTCTTCATATCATTTAAAAAAAGCTTCCTTGTGGTCCAAATGTCTATCATATCCCTAGAATAGTTTTTTAAAAATTCCTTAGAGTTCTTTATCTCTCTTTTCCTACTCTAAGACTTAGGCCCACTTTTCCTTTGAGCCAAATCAAAAGTCCACTTAAGTGTTATCTTAAACATGCTCTGAACCACTCTTCCTGGACAAACCCTGGTCAGTGTCTCAGATTAAGTGTGTACAGAGCCATGCCCTCTGCTTAGGCTGAGATCTTTATCCAGTCTGGCTGAATGCCTGGATGTTGGTTTTTCACTGCTAAAGGAATTGAAGGCAAGACTTCAGCTTCAGGTATTTGCCCACTGGGTCCCAAACATCTTCCCATTAGGCTCACCAGACATGTCTGAATCCTTAATGAGTAGCCATCTCTTAGGCTCTTGTGTTTGGACTCTCTTGTTTGTTCTTTAGTCCCTAAGTCATGTCCAACTCTTTGTGACCCCATGAACTGTAGCACGCCAGGCTCTTCTGTCCTCCACTGTCTCTGGGAATTTGCTCAAATTCTTGTCCATTGAATCAATGATACCATCCAACCATCTCATCCTCTATTGTCCTCTTCTCCTTTTGCTTTCAGTCTTTCCCAGTATCAGGGTCTTCTTCCAGTGAGTCAGCTTTGTGCATCAGGTAGCCGAAGTATTGGAGCTTTAGCTTCAGCATCAGTCCTTCCAGTGAATATTCAGGACTGATTTCCTTTAAGACTGACTGGTTTAATCTTCTTGCAGTCCAAGGAACTCTCAAGAGTCTTCTCCAGCACATTCTTTAGTGCTTGGCCTAACCCTCATATCCATACATGACTACTAGAAAAACCATAGCTTCGACTATATGGACATTTGTCAGCAAAGTAATATCTCTGCTTTTTAATATTTAATATTGATATTTCTGATATCTGATAATTATTGATATTTCTCCCAGCAATCTTAATTCCAGCTTCTGATTCATCCAGTCTGACATTTCCCAAAATGTACCCTACAGAGAAGTTAAATAAGCAGGTGAACAAGACAATATACAGCTTTGATGTATTATTTTGAGCCAGTCCATTGTTCATGTCCCATTCTAACTGTTGGTTTTTGACCCTCATACAGGTTTCTCAGGAGGCATGTAAGGTGGCCTGGTACTCCCAACCCTATAAGAATTTTCCAGTTTCTTTGATCCACACAGTCAAAGACTTTAGGGAAATCAATGAAGTAGATGTTTGTCTGGAATTTCCTTGTTTTCTTCATGAGCCAACAAATGTTGGCAATTTAATCTCTGGTTCCTTCCTCTTCAAAACCAGCTTGTACATATGGAAGTTCTCGGTTCACATACTGCTGAAGCCTAGCTTGAAGAGTGTTAAGCATAACCTTGCTAGCATATGATAAGACCACAGTCAATCCCTGGGTTGGGAGGATCCCCTGGAGGAGGGCATGGCAATCCACTCCAGTATTCTTGCCTGGAGAATCCCCATGGACAGAGGTGCCTGAAGGGCTACAGTCTATGAGGTCGCAAAGAGTTGGACATGACTGAGTGACTACGCACAGCACAGCACAGTACGTTAGTTTGAACATTCTTTGGCATTGCCCTTCTTTGGGATTGGAATGAAAACTGACCTTTTCCAGTCTTATGGCCACTGTTGAGTTTTCCAAATTTACTAGCAATATTGAGTGAAAACTTTAACAGCATCATCTTTTAGGATCTGAAATAGCTCAACTGAATTCCATCACCTCCAGTAGCTTTGTTGGTAGCAATGCTTCCTAAGGCTCACGTGACTTGACACTCCAGGATGTCTGGCTCTAGGTGACTGACCACATCATTGTGATTATCCAGGTCATTAAGAACTTTTTTGCATAGTTCTTTTGTGTAATCTTGTCACCTCTTCTTAATCTCTTCTGCTTCTATTAGGTATTTACTGCTTCTGTCCTTTATCATGCCCATCCTTGCATTAAATATTCCCTTGATAACTCCAATTTTCTTGACGAGATATCTAGTCTTTCCCATTCTATTGTTTTCCTCTATTTCTTTGCATTGTTCACTCAAGAAGGCCTTTTTTTTAAATCTCTCCTTGCTATTTTCTGGAACTCTGCATTCAGTTGAGTATATCTTTCTCTTTATCCCCTGCCTTTTGTATCTCTTCTTTCCTCAGCACTTTGTAAAACTTCCTCAGACAACCGCTTTGCCCTCTTGCATTTTTGTCTTTGCAATGGTTTTGGCCACTGCCTCCTATATAGTGTTATGAACTTCCATCCATAGTTCTTCAGGCTCTCTGTCTACCAGATCTAATCCATTTAATCTGTTTGTCACCTCCACTGTATAGTCATAAGGGATTTTATGTAGGTCATACTTGAATGGCCTAGAGGTTTTCCCTACTCTCTTCAATTTAAGCCTGAATTTTGCAATTCATGATCTGAGTCACAGTCAGCTCTGGGTCTTCTTTTGTTGACAGAAAATTATAGAGCTTTTCCATCTTTGGCTGCAAAGAACATAATCAGTCTGATTTCAGTATTGACCATCTGGTGATGTCCATGTGTAGAGTCGTCCCTTGTATTAAGGGAAAAGGGTATTTGCTATGACCAGTATATTCTCTTGACAAAACTCTGTTAGCCTTTGCCCTGCTTCATTTTCTACTCCAAGGCCAAACTTTCCTGTTATTCCAGGTGTCTCTTGACTTCCTACTTCATGGCTCAACCTTGTTGTGGAAGAGGGGATTGTGTAACTCAATGAAGCTATGAGCCATGTCATGCAGAGCCACTCAAGACAGACAGGTCATGGTGAAGAGTTCTGACAACTCATGGTCCAGGGGAGGAAGAAATGACAACCCAGTCCTGTATTCTTGCCTCAAGAACCCCATGAGCTGTATGAAAAGGCAAAAAGATATGACCCTGGTAGATGAACCTCCCCCCCGCCCCCGGTCAGTAGGTATCCAATATGCTACTGGGGAAGAATGGAGGACAATTACTAATAGCTCCAGAAAGAATGAAATGGCTGGACCAAAGTGGAAATGACACTCAGTTGTGGATGTGTCTGGTAGTGAAAGTCCAGTGCTGTAAAGAACAATGTTCCATAGGAACCTGGAATGTTAGTTAGGTCCATGAATCATGGTAAATTGAACATGGTTAAACAGAAGATGGCAAGAGTGAACATAGGCATAAGAATCAGTGAATTAAAGTGGACAGGACTAGGTGAATGTAATTCAGATGACCATGATATCCACTATTGTGTGAAAGAATCCCTTAAAAGAAATGGAGTAGCTCTTGTAGTCAACAAGAAAGTCCAACATGCAGTACTTGGTGCAACCTCAAAAATGACAGAAAGATCTCAGTTCATTTCCAAGACAAACCATTCAACATCACAGTAATCCAATCTATGCCCCAACCACTAAAGCTGAAGAAGCTGAAGTTGACTGAAGTTCTTTGAAGACTTATGAGACCTTTCAGAACTAATACCAAAAAAAATTTCATCATAGGGTACTGTAATGCACCCAGAGGTTGTTGTACTTAGGCATAAAATGAGGGTGATCAAGCCATAAAGTGAAATGCTAAACCTGGAAAAGACAGATTTCCTCATCCATTTTTTTTTTTCAGGCTGCTTATCAGTGACCTGAAAGATCAATTTAGTGGCTCCCAACCAGCATTTTCAAGTAAATGAAATAAGCTTAAAAAAAAAAAATGGAAAGAAAAGAAAAAACAAACAGGGCTAGCAAAGGGTGTGATTTGTTTCACTAAACTGTTTCAGCTGTATATGTGCAGCTTTCTTACTGAGAGACATCAGTCTTTTTAAACAATGTAAAAGTTGTTCTAGATCTATAGTTCTCAAATTGTGGTCTCTATACCAGCAGTGTCAGCAATTACCTGGAGATTCCTTAGAAATGCAAACTTTTGCACCTCATCCAAGACCTACTTTATTAGAACCTTTAGTGGTGAGGCATAACAATCTGTGTCTTAAAAGACCTCCAGGTAGTTCTGATAGAGACAAAAAATTGAAAATCACTTGGATCTAGATAATTTAGCCTTTCTTAACCAAAGGAGAGATATGAGCCTTAGAGAAAATGTGACTCTTTTCTCCCAGTATTATTATATAGACAGCTGGCATTGTAGACACATAGGAGAGAAGCAAATTATCACATACAATGGAAGCCTTAAGACTTTAGTGCTTAATTCTCTCTTGCAGGTGGTTGAGATGGACTGGGCTAATATCCCAAATTTCTGAGTCAAATTTATGTGACTTTATACCTAAATTCTCCAAAACATAAAGTAATCCAACACAAAAATTTGAATATAACTGTTTCTGGTCAAAATAGAGTTTCTTATCTCTATTGTTTTCTAAACAATGATCCTATTGTGATAATAAAGAAATTAAGTATGTAACTATTATCGAAAACTGGAAAACAAGATTTGCTGCAGACACATAATGCCATATTGACAAGTTCTCCCTGGGACAGTGATTTATAGCCTTAATCCTCCTTTCACCCTGTTTTGTTCACAGCACACTCCCAATCAGTATCATTTCTCATCACAATGTTGCTATTCTCATGGAGACTCTTTTGCAGGAAGGAGAGAGCTTGAAAAGTCTCCTTGAGGATTTTAGCCTCCCCATACAATAATAGATCACAACACTAGGACGAAAGACAAAGTTGCTAATAACAATCTAAGACAGTAGAGAACATATCGTCCTACCAGAATAGCCTAGTTTTAAATAGGCATTGACTGAGTTCCAGGATGATCCAAGAGTTCAGAGCATAATTCATTGTTGTATACTTATTTAGTCCCTGCAAAGAATCTCTTTATTCTTTCAGAAGAAAGCAAAATCCAATCAAGAGAAAGGGAAAATTTTCTTGTCAATCAGCTAATCAAAATTTTTCATGCCTATTGTGTATGCATCAGTGTACTAAGAACTATGTAGGACGTGCATGGTTTTATAGCAACTGCATAGAAAAGATTAGAACATATGAAATAAGCAACATAAAAATATAACATTAACTTGTGAAGGATGAAGTATGAAACCATTTGATATGGCTTTTAAGAAAAATGGATTCTTATACCCAATCCTAGAAATGTTGATATAAAACTCATGAGAGGCAGGGCCCAGGATGAGACCAAGAGCCCATTTAAGTCTTCCTGATGTTTATGATAGTCAAGCGAGGTACCTTGCACCTTCCAAAACCAGAAGAGGAAAATTAATCTCAACTATGACAAAATGGCAACCGACTCCAGTACTCTTGCCTGGAAAATCCCATGGATGGAGGAGCTCGACAGGCTACAGTCCTTGGGGTCGCAGAGAGTCGGACACGACTGAGCGACTAAACTGAAACTGAACTGAACGACAATCAGGGAACACCTCTGTGGCACAGTGAAGCTGAGCTCAGTTTTGAAGACAGGTTAGAATGTAAAGAAAGCAAGAGAGAGACCAGAGAACATCTTGGCACCTGCCTGAAGCAGGAATGTTAGCTGGGACAAAGTGAGGGAAGCTTTGAAAAGGAGAGAACAAGAGCCTAAGGCAGTCAGAGAAGGCTTTGCCCAAACTGAGCCTAAAAGATTGGCAGGAAGAATCTGTCAAACAGAGGGAAAGTGTATTACAGGCTGAGGAATCAACTTATACAAAGTATAGGGATGTAGAAAGGCAAGGTGTGTTAAGTGAATAACAGAAGTTTCATATGACTAGTGAAGGGGATCAGAATTTTGCCATCCCAAAATATGCTAGCTTGGCAAGTAGACAAAGGATGCCACCTGCCATAGTATCAGCAAACAAAAGGATGAAAAAGAACAGGATACTGGCCCTAGATAGTTAAGGAGTCTATCAGAGGAATAATTTCATCAGGTCCAGACTCTTGCATCTTCCCACACATAGAAAAACACTAAATTCATTAACTGGAGATGTTTGCTTTTTCTTTAATTAACAGTGATATTTTGATGGTCTGAGTACGCACCTGCGTTTTGTTGCAAAAACTCCTATGTGTCCTGACTTCTCCCTTTCTTCTTCAGAGCAGTCCCTCAGAGCTATCTGAGAGGCTGTCTCCACAGCAGAAGTCC
The DNA here is from genome assembly GCF_049115385.1 of Moschus berezovskii. NCBI lineage: Eukaryota > Metazoa > Chordata > Mammalia > Artiodactyla > Moschidae > Moschus > Moschus berezovskii. The sequence goes on from NC_142470.1 coordinate 92,276,016, forward strand.
TCAGCAAGTTTGCTGAATAAAACATAATTCTCCACTTTTTAGGTTGTGCATTTTTTTTTCAGTTGACAGGCATATAGATTATTTGGAGCTGAAGTCAATTGAGAATCAACAGATGTAGAAAGAAATCTTCTCAGAGTTTGCATTAAATGACTATAAGCAGAAACTTGTAGGAAACTAGGAGTGTCATAAATCTCCACTCTGAGTGAGTTTTATAGCCATGAAGAAGAAAGTTGGCACTGAAATGAATCTACACACAAAAAACACCTTACTAAAATAATGCTGATCTTTTGTTAGTTTCCCCATACATTTACCTTCCCACAATTTACCACCCCTAGAAACTCAACAGAGTTGCAAAGAGTCAGACACAACTTAGCAGTTCAACAACAACAAGAAACTCAACTTCCCTTCCCTTGGTTTAGTTACTTCTTCACAATGTATCAGTTCGGTTCAGTTGCTCAGTCCTGTCTGACTCTGTGACCCCATGGACTGCAGCATGCCAGGCTTCCCTGTCCATCACCAACTCCCAGAGCTTACTCACGTTCATGTCCATCAAGTCGGTGATGCCATCCAACCATCTCATACCCTTTCTCCCCCTTCTTCTCCTGCCTTCAATCTTTCCAAACATCAGGGTCTTTTCCAATGAGTCAGTTCTTAGCATCAGGTGGCCAAAGTATTGGAGCTTCAGCTTCAGCATCAGTCCTTCCAATGAATATTCAGGACTGATTTCCTTTAGGATTAACTGGTTGGATCTCCTTGTAGTCCAAGGAACTCTCATCTGACAACACGTGGTCCACTGGAAAAGGGAATGGCAAACCACTTCAGTATTCTTGCCTTGAGAAACCCATGAACAGTATGAAAAGGAAGAAAGATAGGAAACGGAAAGATGAACTCCCCAGGTCAGTAGGTGCTCAATATGCTACTGGAGATCAGTGGAGAAATAACTCCAGAAAGAATGAAGAGACGGAGCCAAAGCAAAAACAACACCCAGTTGTGGAAGCGACTGGTGATGGAAGTAAAGTCCAATGCTGTAAAGAACAATATTGCAGAGGAACCTGGAATGTTAGTTCCATGAATCAAGGTAAATTTCAAGCAGTCAATCAGGAGATGGCAAGAGTGAACATCAACATTTTAGGAATCAGTGAACTAAAATGGACTGGAGTGGGTGAATTTAACTCAAATGATCATTATATCTACTACTGTGGGCAAGAGTCCCTTAGAAGAAATGGAGTAGCCCTCATAGTCAACAAGAGTCCAAAATGCAGTACTTGGATGCCATCTCAAAAACAACAGAATGAACTCTGTTCGTTTCCAAGGCAAACCATTCAATATCACAGTAATCACAATGTATCACTCTTCATTAAAGTGGTATATAAACTCTGTGGGGCTTCTGTGGTGGCTCAGTGGTAAAGAATCTGCCTGCCAGTGCAGGAGACTTGGGTTTGATCCCTGGTCCAGGAAGATCCCACATGCCATGGTGCAACTAAGTCTAGGAACCACAAATACTTAGCCAATGCACTAGAGCCCTCAAACTTCAACTCCTGAGCCCATGTGCCACAACTGCTGAAGCCTGTGCGCCTGAGAGCCCAAGCTCTGCAACAAGAAAAGCCACCCTCACATCACAACTAGAGAGTAACCACTGCTTGCTGAAACCAGAGAAAAGCCTGCAAAGCATTGAAGACCCACCACAGCCAAAAATAAATAAATAAAAATTCAAAAAATTTTTTCATAGATATTAAGAAAAAAATATGATATACACCTAGAAGAAACGTACAGATTCTCAGAAAAGTTCAATCTTCTAAGACTGAACCAGGAAGAAAAAAAATTATAAACAAGCCAATTACAAGCACTGAAATTGAAGCTGTGATCAAAAATCTCCCAAAAACAAAAGCCAAGGACCAGATGGCTTCACAGGAGAATTCTATCAAACATTTAGAGAAGAGCTAATGCCTTCTAAAACAGCTAGAACTTCTAAAACTCTTTCAAAAAAACTGCAGAGGAAGGAACACTTCCAAACTCATTCTACAAGGCCACCATCACCCTGATACCAAAACCAGACAAAGATAACACAGAAAAAGGAAACTACAGGCCAACATCACTGATGAACACAGATGGAAAAACCCTCAACAAAACTTTAGCAAACAGAATTCAGCAACACATCAAAAAGCTCATACACCATGATCAAGCTGGGTTTATTCCAGGGATGCAAGTATTCTTCAATATACGCAAATCAATGTGATACACTATATTAATAAATTAAAAGATAAAAACCATATGATCATCTCAATAGATGCAGAAAAGGCCTTTGACAAAATTCATTACCCATCTTTGATTAAAATTCTGCAAAAAATGGACATGAAGGAACCTACCGCAACATAGTAAAGGTCGTATATGATAAGCCTCAGTTCAGTTCAGTTCAGTCGCTCAGTCGTATGATAAGCCTACAACAAACATTATTCTCAATGGTGAAAAACAGAAAGCATTCCCCCTAAGATCAGGAACAAGACAACGGTGTCCACTTTCACCACCATTATTCAACATAGTTCTGGAAGTCCTAACTACAGCAATCAGAGAAGAAAAAGAGATCAAAGGAATCCAGATGGGAAAAGAAGAAGTAAAGCTCTCACTGTTGGCAGATAACATGATACTATACATAGAAAACCCTAAAGATAGTATCAGAAAATTACTAGAGCTAATTAGTGAATTTAGCAAAGTTGCAGTATACAAAATCAATACACATAAATCACTTGCATTTCTATATACTAACAATGAAAAATCAGAAAGAGAAATTAAGGAATCAATCCCATTCACCACTGCAACAAAAAGAATTCAATATCTAGGAATAAACCTACCTAAGGAGACAAAAGAACTGTACACAGAAAATTATAAGACACTAATGAAAGAAATCAAAGACAACATAAATAGATGGATAGATATTCCATGTTTCTGAGTAGGAAGGATCAATATTGTGAACAATGACTATATCACCAGATGCAATTTACAGATTCAGTGTGATCCCTATCAAACTGCCAATGGCATTTTTCACAGAACTAGAACAATAAATTTCACAATTCATATGGAAACACAAAAGACCCTGAATTGCCAAAGCAGTCTTGAGAAAGAAAAATGGAGCTGGAGGAATCAACCTTCCTGACTTCAGATTATACTACAAAGCTAGGGTCATTGAGGCAGTATGCTGCTGACAGAAAAACAGAAATATAGACCAATGGAACAAGAGAGAAAGCCCAGAAATAAACCCATACACCTATGAGTACCTTATTTTTGACAAAAGAGGCAAGAATATACAATGGGGCAAAGACAGCCTCTTCAGTAAATGGTGCTGGGAAAACTGGACAGCTACATGTAAAAGAATGAAATTACAACATTTCCTAACACCATACACAAAGATAAACTCAAAATGGATTAAAGGCCTAAATGTAAGACCAGAAACTATAAAACTCTTAGAGGAAAACACAGACAGAACACTCTGTGACATAAATCACAGCAAGATCCTCTATGACCCACCTCCTAGACTAATGGGAAAAAAAGCAAAAGTAAACAAGGGGGACCTGATTAAACTTAAAAGCTTTTTCACAACAAAGGAAACTATAAGCAAGGTGAAAAGACAACCCTCAGAATGGGAGAAAATAATAGCAAATGAAACAACTGACAAAGGATTAATTTCCAAAATATACAAGCAGCTCATACAATTCAATACCAGGAAAAAAAAAAAAGTCCAGTCAAAAAGTGGGGAATGGACCTAAAACAGCCATTCCACCAAAGAACACATACAGATGGCTAACAAATACATGAAATGATGCTCAACATCGCTCATTATTAGAGAAATGCAAATCAAAACCACAATGAGATATCACCTCACACAGGTCAGAATGGCCCTCATCAAAAAGTCTACAAACAGTAAATGCTGGAAAGGGTGTGGAGAAAAGGGAACACTCTTGCACTGCTGGCAGGAATGTAAATTGATAGTCACTATGTAAGACAGTATGAAGATTCCTTTAAAAACTAGGAATAAGACCTCCATATATCCCAGCAATCACATCCTAGGCATATACCCTGAGGAAACCAAAACTGAAAAAGACACATGTATCCCATTGTTCATTGCAGCACTATTTACAGTAGCTAGAACATGGAAGCAACCTAGATGTCCATTGACAAATGAATAGTTTAAGAAGTAGTGGTACATATAAACAGTGGAATATACTCAGCCATAAAAAGGAGCACATTTGAGTCAGTTCTAATGAGGTGGATCAACTTAGAACCTATTACACAGAGTGAAGTAAGTCAGAAAGAGAAAGATAAATATCATATTCTAACGCATATATACAGAATCTAGAAAAATGGTACTGAATAACTTATTTACAGGGCAACAGTGGAGAAGCAGACATAGAGAATAGACTTATGGACATGGGGAGAGGGAAGGAGAGGGCAAAGAGGTATGGAAAGAGTAACATGGAAACTTACATTACCATATGTAAAATAGAGAGCCAACGGGAATTTGCTGTCTGGCTCAGGAAACTCAAACAGCGTCTCTGTATCAACCTAGAAGGGTGGGATGGGGAGGGAGGTAGCAGGGAGGTTCAAAAGGGAAGGGATATATGTACACCTATAGCTGATTTATGTTCAGGTTTGACAGAAAACAACAAAATTCTGTAAAGCAATTATCCTTCAGGGGTTCAGGATGGGGGACACGTGTACACCCATGGCTGATTCATGTTGATGTATGGAGAAAGCCATACAACATTGTAAAGTAATTAGCCTCCAATTAAAATAATTTTAAAATAAAAATATATATATTTTTAAAATGTGGTATATAACCTGTGAAGTCCAACCATCTTCTCGGAGTTTTCAGTTTAATTCTGTGAAGCACCATGAACATTAATATCAATAAAAATTTGGATGCCTTTTCTCCTGTTAATCTATCTTGTGAGTTTAATTTGTAGGCCCAGCTTCCCTGGTGGCTCAGAGGTTAAAGCATCTGCCTCCAATGCGGGAGACCCGGGTTCGATCCCTGGGTCCAGAAGATCCCCTGGAGAAGGAAACAAGTAACCCACTCCAGTATTCTTGCCTGGAGAATCCCATGGACGGAAAAGCATGGTAGGCTACCGTCCATAGGGTCACAAAGAGTCGAACATGACTGAGCGACGGAGCGGAGTGGAGCGGATTCATAAACCTAAGAGGGTAGAGGAAAAAATTTTCTTCCCCTATATTAGAATGGGCAGAGGAAGAAGGAGAGGCCTATCTGAAAGGGAGGGTAGGAAAAGTGGTCAACATGACTAAGAAGTAAAAGAATAAAACTGAACTTCTCAAACCCTAAGGGGAAAAAGTAAATTGCTGGATACACATGCGTGTGATATACTGTGTGAGTGACAGGATCCACAAAGAACAGGTAGATTCATGTCACATATAGACTGGGCAGCCTCTTCAACCCAAGCCAGTTGCTGCCTTGTTCGGCATGAAGGGCCTGGTGCTGCCAAGTCATCTGATTTATGTTTTCAAGAAAACCCAGAAACCCAAATTTTTAGATAGTATCCCCAAACTTTAAATAATGACTCAAAATTCTTCAAGTTATTTTTCAGGCCAAAATACCCTACAACTATGGGGCTGAGATGGATGCTGCTGCTGCTGCTGCTGCTGCTGCTGCTGCTAGAGTCTAATACACTCTTACTACATCCAAATTAGACCAGTGTCTGTCTGATTCACCATGTGCGTAATTCATGGGTTGGCAGAACATGGCATCTAGGCTGAAGATTAGTTGTTGGGAAAGAAAAAAAAAACAATCATGTTTGGAGATTTTATTCTGGAAAGACCTGTTTCTCTCTCTCTCTCTATATATATATATCCATATATCTATATCAATATGATTTATATCCATATGTATATCTTCCTCAGTTTAATTATAAGCAAGATAATGTTCTCAAACTTTGAAATATTCTTCAAAAATTGCCAGGGCTTAGAAAATATACTAACATAGCCAAGGGCATGATTTTGAAAACAAGTGTTCTTAATTAATGAACGGGCCTACTTCATTCTACTGTGCTTCACTTTACTGCACTTCACCATTTTACAACTTGAAGGTTTGTGGCAATCCTGCCTCCAGTAAGTCTGTGCTGTGCTGTGCTCAGTCGCTTCAGTTGTGTCTGACTCTTTGCAGACCTATGGACTGTAGCCCACCAGGCTCCTCTGTCCATGGGATTCTCCAGACAAGAATACTGGAGTGAGTTGCTGTGCCCTCCTCCAGGGGATCTTCCCAACCCAGGAATCGAACCCATATCTCTGGGGTCTCCTGCATTGCAGGCAGGTTCTTTACACACTGAGCCACCTGGGAAGCCCCTTGACCAAGTCTATCAGCCCCATTTTTCCAACAGCGTTTGCTCACCTTGTGTCTCTGTGTCACACTTCGGTAATTCCTGCAGATAACAATTTTTTCGTTATTATTTGTTAAGGTGATCTGTGATCAGTGATCTTTGCTGTTACTACTGTAATTGTTTTGAGGCTCTACAAACTATGCTCATATACTATGGCTAACAGTAAATGCTGTGTGTGTTCTGACTGTCCCCACTGACCAGCTGTTCCCTGTCTCTCCCTCCTCAGGCCTCCCTATTCTCTGAAACACAACACTAATTAAATTAGGCCAGTTAATAATCCTTCTGTTGATAATCCTTCCTTTATTATGTGGGCCTCTAAGTGTTATAATGTGGTCTCTAAATGTTCAAATGAAAGAAAAAGTCACGTATCTCCCACTTTAATCAAAAGCTTGAAACAATTAAGCTTAGTGAGGAAGGCACATCTAAAGCCAAGAGAGTTCAAAATTTAGGCCATTTGTGTCAAATAGTTAGCCAAGATGTGAATGCAAAGGGAAAGTTCTTAAAGGAAATTAAAATGCTACTTTAGTGACACACTAATGATAACAAAGTGAGACAGCCTTATTGTTGATATGGAGAAAGTTTTAGTGATTTGGGTAGGTCACATCAGCCACATTTCCTTCAGTTAAAACTTGATCCAGAGCAAGACCCCAACTTTCTTCAATTCTATGAGTAAGGTAAAAGACTGAAGTGAGCTGAGGTTGGTTCATAAATTTAAAGGAAAAAAGTCATCTCCATGACGTTAAAGTGCAAGGTGAAGTATCAAGTGCTAATGTAGAAGCTGCAGCAAGTTATCCAGGAGACCTAGGTAAGATAATTCATGAAGGTGGCTACCATAAACCACAGATGTTCAGTGTAGAGGGAACAGCCTTCTACTGGAAGAAGATGCCATCTAAGACTTCTATATGAAGTCAATGCCTGGCTTCAAAAGTTCAGAGGACAAGCTGACTATCTTGTTAGTGATTAAGGGAGCTGGTGGTTAAGAAGCTAATACTTATTTATCATTCTAAAAAGCTTAGGGCACTTAAGTATTTTGCTAAATCTACTTTGCCTGTGCTCTATCAAAGGAATAACAAAGCCTGGATGTCAGTACAACATGGTTTACAACATGGTTTACTAAATATTTTAAGCCCATTATCAAGGTCTACAGCTCAGAAAAAAAATATTTCTTTCAAAATATTACTGCTCATTGAAAACGAATTTGGTCACGCAAGAAATCTGAAGGAGGTACACAATAAGATGAATGTTGTTTTCATATCTGGAAACATGACACCCATGCTGCAGCCCGTAGATTAAGGAGTAATTTCAAGTCTTACTGTTGAAGAAATACATTTTGTAAGGCTGTGGTTGACTTAGCAATTCCTCTGCTGCATCTGGGCAAAGTACAGTGAAAACCTTCTGAAAAGGATTCACCCTTCTAGATGCCATGTAGAACATTTGTGATTCATGGCAAGAGGTCAAAATATCAACATGCATAGGAGTTTGGAAGAAGTTGATTTCAACCCTCATGGATGATTTCAAGGTGTTCAAGACTTCAGCAGTGGAAGTAATTTCAGATGTGGTGGGAAAAGCAAGAGAACTAGAATTAGAAATGAAGTCCAAAGATGTGACTGAATTGTTGCAATCCCATGATTAAGCTTTAACAGATGAGGATAAGCAAAGTATTTTCTTCAAATGGAATCTACTCCTGGAAAAAACTGTGAATATTACTGAAATGACAACAAAAGTCTTAGAATATTACATCAATTTAGTTGATAAAGCAATGACAGGGCTTGAAAGAATTGGCTTTGGTTTTGAAACAAGTTTACTGTGGGTAAAATGCTATCAAACAATTTTGCATGCTATAGAGAAATCATTTGTGAAAGATTTAATTGATATGGCAAACATTTTTGTTGTCATATTGAAAGAAATTGCCACACGTACCCCAAACTTCAGCAACCACCACCCTGATTAGTCAGCAGCCATCAATATTAAGGCAGTACTCGCCACCAGCAAAAAGGTTATGATTCACTGAATGCTCAATAATGGTTAGCATATTTTAGCAGTATTTTTTAAATTAAGGTATGTACATTTTTAAAGGCATAATGTGCACACTTAATAGACTATGGTATGGTATAAATGTAACTTTTATGTGCCCTGGGAAACCAAAAAATTCATGAGACTCCCTTTATTGTAATATCCACTTTATTGCTATTGTTGGGAACCAAACCTGCAACCTCTCCAAGGCATACTTATAGGAGTATTTGAGACCCTACAAGGTTAATTCTACATGCTAATATTTAGGGGAGGGGAGTACTGTTTTCAGTATGCATGCTGAAAAGGACTTTATTTATTAAATACCATATACAAACTTTAATTTCATGAGCAACATAAGCAAATCTAGGTTTTTTCTTATTTTCTCCTGTTGGAGAGTCATTCTAAGGGCAAATTCATCAAAAGTGGAAAATGCTATAATTTTTCAACTTCTTTTAACTGAGGGGAAACAATTTTAATTTTCAGTTCAGTTCTGTTTAACCAGCTTTGAGAAACTATTCTATGACAAATCTTATATTCTAATTAGTAGCAATTTATTTGTCATTATAAAAACTACCCTTGTATGGGTTTTAAAAGTAACTCTTACAAATCTCAGCCGCAAAAAATTTAACTACTACATATAATTCAAAACTTCACCTATAATCTTTAAGGTTGTGACATAAAAAGAAAGATGTTCCTCTGAAAACTAAATTCAATTTTCATTTCCATTTTCCCTGTTACATTTTTTTCCCACAAGTATAGAATATATCTACTCTTTACAAGGATATTTGGAAAGTTTAGATTTCAAACTATGATTATTCATCATTTCTAGTTGAACACCTTCTAAACAGAAAACTTATCTCTTAAAGATAATCTGATGGACTTTAGAAAACTCTAAAGAAAACTGTTACTTAAATTGAACTGAGGCAAAAACCAGGGTTCCCTCCTCCCAAATCAGTTTTTTCATGTAATTCAGCTCAAATGAAGTCCTTAGAGATCCAGGTTACAATACAAATATAAAATTTTCAAAATAAAATGCAAAAGAGTCCTATTACATCCTATAGAAATGACAGCAATATTTACTCTTAAAAATATTGCAGTAGAGTCCCTTATAGATTTATTTTATGTAATATTTAAAAAAAACTTTATGTTGGCTACCCTTCATTTACTCTATCAGTTTGCTTTAGATAGAGAAGAATAATATATTCAGAGGAGTCATCACTTGTTCTCACTAATAGTATTTGTTATAACTTACTCTGAAAAGTGAGTCAAGGGTTTCCCTGGTGGCTCAGTGGTAAAGAATCTGCCAGCCAATGCAGGAGACACAGGCTCAATCCCTGATCCTTGAAGTCTCCATATGCTGCAGAGCGACTAAGCCCCTACACCACAACTATTGAGCCTGTGCTGGGAGCTACAATTACTGAAGCCCTGAGGAGCCCAGGAGGTACAACTACTGAAGCGCGCATACCCTGTGCTCCGCGAAAAGCCACAGCAATGAGAAGCCCACAGATCATCGAAACTAGAGAAAAAAGCCCACATGGCAATGAAGGCTGGTACAGCCAAACAAATAAATAAAATAAAAATTATAAAAAGAAAATTGAGTCAAGAATGAAACCTTTTTGCCCCTAAACTGATTTTGCACTGAGAATTACTTTTTGTTTAGCACCTTCAACAACCCAATGAGAATAATTATTCCATTTTTATTGTAAGGTAATTACGTATAAGATACACAATCATGCATAATCTGTTTATTCAACTAGCTAGATATTCCTCTTTTCATAACCTGCTTGTAAATCCTTACGGACTACTCAGGTAAGAACTATGGATTTAGAGATAACTCCATTTCAAAAGCCAGTTCCTTACTGGTGGTACCATGTTTGACAGACCATTAAGTTCACCTAGCCCTTAGTATCCTCATCTGTAAAATGGGAGTAATATTCATATAGACTTATTCTGCGTGCATTAATACCACGTCAAGAACACAGTGGGTACATAATAAATGTTAATTCTTTCCCTCCACTCCAGATGGTGCAAAATAAAGAATTTTTAAAATTACTGTTAAGATGGGAAGCATTTATCCATCAAACACGAAAACGTTTAAGAATTGCAAAATTAAATCTACTGGTACCAATGTGAAAACTCTTTAATTAAATGCCTATATAGTGCGCTATATGCCAATTTATAGTTAAATATAATTTTCCAAATATATCATCACTTTGAGTACAATTTTTCTCGTTTTTCAATAATTTCTAAGCACATACCCAGCCAGTACATGCCAAGAAACAACCAATTGCGAACCGTGTCACATTCTGCCAAGTCAATAATTGTATAACAAAAAATGTATTTACTTTTAAAACTGCGTGGGTTTAAAGATATTTTCGTCTACTTGAGATTGATATGGAATGAAGACCGCCTCTTACCTCCCTCCCCTCTTTAAAATAAGATGCTTAGTGTCTGGGAAGGGCTCAAGAAGTCAAGAACGCAAAGGGAGGGAATGAAACAACTTTCTTAACCCGTGTCAAGGGAAAGTCGACTCCTCCGTAACGCTGAAATACAACTGCTGCTGCTGCTGCTAAGTCACTTCAGTCGTGTCCGACTCTGTGTGACCCCATAGACAGAAGCCCACCAGGCTCCCCCATCCCTGGGATTCTCCAGGCAAGAACACTGGAGTGGGTTGCCATCCAGTCTTCTACCATTCTCTCGGCACTTGGCCCGTCTATCCCTAAACTAAGGAACTATCTCAGCGAGCACGGATGACCCACAGCTAAAGCTACAAAATGCCAGCTGGCTGCAGACATCCACTCTGCTGACTCTTTGAGACCGAGAAACTCATTCTCAGCCAGCACTCACCCGAGTCTTGGGACCCCCCACCCCCGACGAACCTCCCCCACCTGCCTCGCCCAATGACTCGCACATGCGTACACAAATTAGAAAAAGTTAGCGCGCTCCCCGCCTCGCCTAAATCCCCACGCCCAGCTGCCACGCAGCCAGACTTCCTGCCCTTCTTGGGGCCGCCGGCCTCACTATCCAGCAATACGCATGTGCAAAAGGTGTCGCCTGGCCAGCCTTTAGCCGGCCGCGGCAGGGCGACAGGCGGAACCAAGTTTCCTGCGCACGCTCCAGACATGCGCAGTGCGGGGGCTGAGGCGCCAGCTGTTGACTTGGAGGTTCCGGAGGGGCAGCGCATGCGCGAGTGTACGCGTTGCCGGCGAAGAGGGGAGCCTGACGACTCGGATATTTGAATACCACAGTAGCATGGAGTGTGACCTCATGGAGACTGACATCTTGGAGTCGTTGGAAGATCTCGGGTAAGACTGCCAGGGCACCGGTCTCCCAAACCCCCACACCACAGATCTCTCGGGAACTCCTTCGCCGCCTTAGTCAGAGACACCTGCCTCTCCGCGCGGCATCCCGTGACTCTTGGCTGTCGCCTCCTTGTAGCTCCGGGACCCCAATACTGCGTCCCCTGCCTGCCCTGTCGGGTCGGGGTCCTCCAGCTACGACGCCCCTAGGCCTGCCCTTTGCGCCCTGCAGCCGAGTTACCCGCAGCGTTTGTCAGTCATGCGTGTCATTGTCTGGGTTCTGGCTCTCGCCACCACCCTCCCTGAGCTCCTTCCCTTGCTCCCAATCCTCCTTCCCTACCCCCTCACTCTGGAGGTTGCCAAAGTTGATTTTCTGTTTTCCTACTTGTCCTCCAAACTTCCTACTCCTGTCTTGAGCCCCTACTCCTACACCACCCCGGTTCTCTCAAAAAAAAAATCTCCTTTGCCCAGTCATGTCTGCATGCACCCAGGCTTCCCTCAGCCACAAGTCTGTGCGCTGCATCCGTTCCTCCTGCCAGCTCACTTGTGCACCTAACCTGTCGCCACCTTCTTGGGAATCATGGGGAGTTTCCCTTGATTCTGACACTCCTTCATTGAGCCCCATTAGCCCTTTCCCTTAGGGGCATCTTCACCCACCACTTGGTGTATTGTGCATTTTGTCTTTCCCCATGACAGTTACCGAACCGTAATTCATTAGTATCTAGAAGCTGGAAATAGGGCTTCTTATCTCACTGGGTCACCCAGTTCAGGGTGCTCAATTAAAACTTGAAAACTTAGAATTTCCTGGGCTAAATGTGGTTCCAGAAACAAACTGTAGGATTAAATATTTGCTTATAGATATGGTATCCCAAAAAAAAGGAAAGAAAAGAAAAACAGATTTAGGTAACTATATTTATAAAGTAACAAGTCCCTTACCAAAACCTTCCCCTAGGTTTTACCTTGCTATGGAAAACCTTTCTTATTTAGGAACGGATACCTTGAGGTTTCCCAGCTTCTGCCTGTTTCAGTAACTTGTCCTGGCACGGATTTTTAGGAAAGGAAATGGTAGTGCTTATCATCTTTTGTCAATGTGAATTGTCATTGTACTTTTCTTCGGAACTTGCCCTGAATTTTCATGAATATTCTAGGCTTTAGGTGGCTTACTTCTTTGATGAGGGCCTATGGAAAAGTCACACTCAGCGAAATGGTGTCTTTTTGGTGGATCTCTCCAACTTTAAACTGCTAGATTTCAGACATGAGCAGTAAACATTTTTGAGGAACACTTGTTCTGTTGACAGTGTTGGTCTGAGCACTTAAGGGTAGAGAGTGAGGTAGAAGAGAAGTTCACACTGAAAATACGTTGTGAAGAGAACTGAGAAGAACCAGGAAAAGGAGAGGAAGTGGGGAAGGAAAACTGGAGAAGGAAACAAGTCCTAAGCTTCCTGGAAGAACATTTCAGATTAGTGATGAAGGAGAAGTAGAGGAGGGAGGTAAACCTTATTTAAATATAGTCACTGCATGGATAGAGGTCCCTTAACAATTAAGTGATTGATGCCTCTTCTTCCCATTATTGTTCTTTTATTCTCTGTGAACTATGTTTTTCTTCTCTTGGGTACTATGAAGGTCATTGTCACCGTAATAACTCTAGTTAAATAAATCATGGAGATGGGTTGTAATGTAAACCATGGGATACCCTGAAAATTTGACTATAAATTTTAACATGTAACTGCCTAGTATGGTGTCATTCGGCCATTCAAATTTAGCCTTAATTAAATGACAGGTGCTTTTCAAGGATTTGCTGTGAAAGATTGAGGGTAGGAGAAGTAGGTGATGGAGGATGAGAGTGGTTGGATGGCATCACCGACTCCATGGACATGAGTTTGAGGAAACACTGGGAGATAGTGAAAGACAGGGAAGCCTGGTGTGCTGTAGTCCATGGGTCACAAAAAGTCGGACATGACTGAGCGAGTGAAAAACAACAACAATTAGAAATAAATGACAATTATTTATTTTTAGCCTGGTACACAGTAGGAATTCAGTAATTACTCGCAGGAAAAAATAAAGTTTAAATGTGTAACAGGAGGAGAAGTTTCTAGGCCTGTTTTTTTTAATTTCACTGTCTAATAATAATTTGATTTTAAATCTAGATGCCAGACTGTACTATATATAACCTTATTTTTTTGTGTAACTTTTCTTCTGTCCCATTAAATATGTAAGCATATAATTATATTTTTAAAAGAACTGAATGTTATTTCTCTGGCATTTCTGTACCTTTAAATATTGAATTACCTTGAGCATATTTAATAAGTATTTGTCAATATTACATTTAAAAGATAAAATAGCCTTCTGAAGAATGTATATTTTAAAATGACTTTGAGAATGACAGAATACTTAATTCTAGCTATTTTCTAGATTGAGGTTCGTTGTTACTATTGTCTTTTATGAATATTTATAAACATTTAATAATTTTTTAACATTACATTTGAATCCCTTACAAAGGATTGGGATTCATATTCACCAGTTCACCCAAACATCAACTTGCCAGCAATTATTCAATTAATCTTGACATTTCTCTGGTACTGGTATGTCTTACTAATTTTAACTATCATTAAATATAGAAGAAGGAGATAATAATTGGCAAGTGTTTGCTTTTAAAGGCAATCATTAAAACCTCTGATTTCTGGAATATCTTCTAGAAAAGACAATCTAAGTTTTATTTCTCAAATAGTAAACTGCAGCATACATGTGTGCATGTTGTCGCTTCAGTCGTGTCGGACTCTTTGCAGCCCTGTGGACTTTAGCCCACCAGGCCCCTCTGTCCGTGGGATTCTCCAGGCAAGAATATTGGAGTAGGTTGCCATGCCTTTCTCCAGGGGATCTTCCCGACTGAGGGATCAAACCCGTGTCTTCTGCATTGCAGGTGGATTCTTTACCACTGAGCACCAGGGAAGCCTAAACTATAGTATAATTTATCACTTAAATCTAGTTTTAATGCTAATTCAATTAAAGTGAGAAAGCAAACCTTTGTACAGTGAGCCCTTGGTAAATGTACAGAGGTTGACATAATTTACTAGTACATGTGAGTCTATTCAGTATTCACATATTTTGAAGGGATTAGCTTGTTTTTTTAATGGTTTATTTATATATGCAAGTTTAGAGATTGGTCATTGTAGGTTTATTAAATCATTGCTTAATTTAACAAATAAAATGTGAATATATTATATTTGTAACATATTAGATGTGATTTTATGTTCTTCTGAAGTGTAATTTCTTACTCACCAGTTACAAGGGTCCATTGTTAGAAGATGGCGCTCTGTCTCAGGCCGTCACTGCTGGAGCCAGTTCCCCTGAGTTTACCAAACTCTGTGCTTGGTTGGTGTCTGAATTAAGAGTGCTCTGTAAACTAGAGGAAAATGTGCAAGCAACTAACAGTAAGTAAACATTCAGTTTTAGGTGCAAATATAAGAATGAAGTTTCTATTTTGAGTGAACATTATCAGTATTACAACTGAAATTTCAAATTGTTTATAAATGTAAAAAAAAAAAATTCATAAGGAAACAGAATGCTTTTCTCCCCCCCTCCATTTTTTATAGATAAGGTGATTCTGAAGTTGAAAAACTAGAATGTAGTCATACAACTGTTTGTGGAAATTGAAAAGACTCTTTTACTGAGATATAAAAAATTGGAGACAGTATATATGAACTTTTCATTCTTTGTAAAAATTGTAAGATCTTAAATCGGTGGCCAGAACTAGAAATTGGGGTGTTTTTCTCTGAAGACTACCAAATTCCAGAAGTTTATATAACATGTAAACGCATTATAATTCTGTTATACATGGGGAGAAAAAACACTTTATTAAGGAACTTTCTGTATCATAGGAATGTATCACTAGGTGCATCACAGTCAGATCCATCATCATCAGATTTATGGTGTGGAGAGCTGTTTGATATTTGCCAATTTTGTTCCTGCTTTAGCAATAGTTTTTGATGCTGTGAAAGTATCAAAAGCTTGGAACCTGACACTCCACAACCTGGTTCCCTCCTATCATAGGTAGACCCATAATAGGAAACAAAGAAAAATGCTCACTTGCTAATCCACCCTTGTGGAAAACTATACACATAATCCCCCCCTACGGAATCCCATTTTGAAGAGCTTACTCTTATGTATTTAGTATATTTAATGTGTATAGTTAGTTACATCCAATTGTAATTATTAAGGAGAGTATAGTGTAAAAGTAGTAGCAGCAGCTTACACTTACTGAGCACTAGCCATATTCTAAGCGTTTTACAAGTGTTAACTCATTTAAATCCCAGGGCAACCCTACCAGGCTGCTTTTATTCCTCCTTTTATACATCAAATAAGGAAGCACAAAGATTAAGTCCCTTGCCTGAGGTCACACAACCAGTAAGTGATACAGGCAGCCTTCAGTCCCCTGCAGTCAGGTTTGGGAGCCAGTGTTCTTTACATTGCCTATTTCCCTGACATTTCAGAGACTGTGGGTGCCTTTGAAAACACTTAATACTAGACAGTAACTGTTTATAACCAGGAGCCCTGTTGGTCAGATGAAAACATATAGAAGTTAATACAAAACAGGTAAAAGTATGGTGTTCTAGTTGAAGTTGAGAGGGAGTGCTTTGAGCACAGCTGTCTCTTCTCCAGCTGCCTCTAACAGAGTTCTTTGAAACTCTAGAATTCACAGAACACAGCTTGCAAAATACTGATAATGCATTCTTCCCATTTTATAGGTGAGAAAATGGAGTCAAATCAGGTGACTCTCTCAAAGTGTATTAGTTAAATTTTACCTGTTTGCGATACTGGATAGAGTACTATCAAAACAGTAAGGAAGAACAGCACTGCTTTTTCTTGGTTCACCCAGTAAATGCTGTACCTGACATGTTATGAAAATACAGAAATCCAAATCATGTTCACCATCTTCAGATGGGAATTTTAGACACAACTGAAACAAATGGAGATTAGAACAGCAGTTAAATGGTTCACTTTGTGGTTCACAGGGAAAGAAACTCAGTGAGTGTAGCAGGCTTTGGGGAAAGTTTCATCAAGGAGCAAGACCACTGGACTTTGATGGATATGTGGGATTTAATAGAGGAGGAGAGGGTAGAGGGCATGTCAGTCACAGGGAGTCACTTAAGTTAGGACACATAGGTAGAAATGAGACTGACCATTTCCAGGATGGTGAGGAGACCAGCCTGGCACAACTAGAGGGAAAATTTCTGGAGGTTGTAGGTAACTACTATATACAAGTAATAGAAATTACTCCTACCAATATACCAGAAAGGGCAAGCAGAGAGGCTGTGAAGAATCTTTAAAGGCAAACAGAAAAAATTAGATTGGATGAGGTGGAACTTAGGAATCCATTAAAGGTAATAACCTAATGAAAACTGTTTAAGAAAGCAAATAGTCATGTGAGAAAGGATGGATTAGAATAGAAAGGAACTTGTGTTAGGAAAATACTATTAAAATTTTCAATTTATAGATAATTATGCCAATGGGGAAAACAGTAATTTTTGTTAAATAAGATTATTTTAATTCTTAAAAGGCCCAAGCGAAGCTGAAGAATTCCAGCTTGAGGTGAGTGGGCTACTAGGGGAGATGAACTGTCCGTATCTTTCACTGACATCTGGGGATGTGACCAAGCGCCTTCTCATTCAGAAGAACTGCCTCCTTTTGCTCAGTAAGTTCATGGCTACTAGAATGTAGCTATTATTTTCTGTTTGTGTTTTCCGTGACTAATGAAACAGGTTTAAAGAAAACTTTGTTTAAAATTTCTAACTAAGAAGCTAATGGTGGGTTCATGCACTGGCAGCAGTGTCCTTTTGTAATTGCTTCTCTTCTATGGTTTAAATTCGGTGTGGTGCTCAGCCTGCTGTGCTTCACCTAACATGACCAAAAGTAGTGCTAGAGGATTATCCAAGTGTGTCATCATCCAAACATCAGTGTTCTAGACCAGAAACACACTAAAATCAACTAGGAAGAATAATGAATTTTTTTTTTTTTAAATTTGTGGACAGTAACCATTCTAGGCACAGTAAATGGAAAATGTAATTATTTAAAGTATTTTGTGTTGTTATTTCTTTGTGGCTGGATAATTATTTGTGGATTTCGATTTTGTTTGTAAAGATGTCAAATTACAATGTAAGCATTTCTAAAATACTATTTGGATTGTTCCTGTACTTACTGATCATTTGGGAAGTAAATTTTTATGAAAAGTTATTTCCTTCTATGTTTTTTTTTTAATATACTAACTACTGTTTTTCTTTTCACTCTGAGAAACAGTAAGTAGACTCACAAAGTTTATTGCCTTATGTAAACTCTCCAATAAATAACCACCAGTCATCTTAAACTCAGAATTTTTGTGGCATTCTGAGACACATTTAGATTAAGCTTTGGTTAAGTGGATATTATAGTTCTTATTATGACAAACACAGTTCAGAGCATCTTTCAAATGTTTGTCTTTACAACTTAACTTTGGCTTCTGAAAAATGATGCAACTCCAATTTTGAATGTTTAGTTTTTAAAAGAGCATGTGTTCATAGCCATTATATTTAGGAACTAAGGTATTCTAAAATCACTTTAACTTCCCTTTTGTCAAATGATTGTTGCTAGGTAGGGTGGTGGATGGGTGCATATCGTTAAATATTGCTTTAGACACTGATATTGCTGGCATGTAGTTCTTATACATGCGTTCATTATCCTTCAAATTGTATAATTTCAATAACTGGCTCAGCCACAGTATACTCACTGAATCTTCCTTTGTAGCACTGCTTATTCTTACCAATACCTGATATTTGGCACTTAGAATATGTTATCTTACATAGGAAGACAACAGCTGTGTGGAAAGCTCAGTAAGGACCCCGAATTAGCTAATTCTTCCAGAGAGCTCAGAGTTTGGTCTTTCTGTTCTTGATACTTATAAAAAACCACTTGGAATATAAATATTTTATAAAAATGCCTTTAACTCTTTCCTGTTTCTTAAGCCGACTGTTCTGAACATTATTATTTTGGACTCAGGGTCATCATTTTATTTTAATGTGCTGTTACCTCAAAAGCTCTTCAAGAACATACAACTTTGCTCCTCAACTCAATAACTAAATCAGCTAAAGCTTACTGTGCTTTTGGAATTCTTCATGCATCCATACACACTGCTCCCTTCCTTCTCTTTATCTTTGCTTCTGCTCTTTCCTCTTTCTGAATATTTCCCGGTTTGTATCCTCTCTCATGCTAGTACGCATTTATGTGCATGTACTCATTCTCTTTTCACTCTGTATAAATACTTCTCATCTTCCCAAATATCAGTTGTCACATCTCAGCACTATAATTTTACTTGCTTCTTGAAGCACCCTACCTTATTGAATTGAATCTTTTAACATTGTGTCCTAAACTGCATTCGAATTGTTAGTAAAACAGAATAGTGTATTCTCTAATAGTCTATAGTGGCTGAAAAACTCTCATGTGTTAGGTTAAGAACTGTTGTGGCTGTTCATTGGCCTTTGTGGTTGTCAGGATATTAATATTTCCCTTAGGTATAATAAGTCTGATATCTTTGTATGCATATATTATTTATTTCTAATTAGATTGTCAGTAGAGATAATCTTTTTTTGTTGTGTTTTATATCTTCAGTGCCTTTTCTGATATTTTGAACACACCAGTTACAGTTAATGCTTTTTGATGGTAATTGTGTTGGTAAACTAATTTTGTGAATGCCTGAGGTATGTTGTCCCAAATTTAGAGACCAATTTATTAAATATATGATTTTCTAGAGCAAGGGTTGGCAAACTTTTTCTTAAAGGGCCAGATAGTATATATTTTCTGCTTTGTGGGCCATAACGTCTCTGGCAACTACTTAACTCCACTGTTGTAGCATGTAAGTGGCCATAGATGACATGTAAATGAATTTTAGAGTGTGGCCACGTTCCAGTAAAACCTTATTTGCAAAAACAGTTGATTATTTTTATGGCAGTGGGGTTTTACTATTTTGATCTTTTAACTCATGCAGTTTGCTATACAGAACATATTAAGATTCTATCAAACCCATTTAGAATGATCTTTCGAGAAACTTAGCTATGTTTATTCTAGAATAGGATTTGGCAGCTTTTCAGAAACGGTCTGCTAAAATTATGACCCCTGTACTTCTCACATTGCACCTTGGGTGTAAGAAATGAGATATTCAAGCTGATCATTCTTTTATACTTACTGTAGGGCTTAAGAGCCCAGAAAATGTCTTTTTCCAGCTCTCTTCCTAATATTGTCAGAAGGTTCTCACTTTGTCACATAACCTGAAATCCTACAATCCAAATGATTATTAAACATCTAAAAATATAAATGTCCTTTGGAAGGAAAAAGGAATAAGATTGAATATTTTTACCGTCAACTGAATTACCTGAAGCCGACTGCAGCCCTCATTATACCTGACTGAAGTCAACAAACGAGGGAAGGATACTGATATGAAAGGACTCCGCCCAGAAATGATTATAAAGTTTTGGGTTGTTTTTTTTCTTTCCCCCAGGGGAGGGGGTGAGAATGAGGAATGTGTGAGGAAAGGGAATGTTAAGAAGAATATAGATGAAAGAGGGTATTGTGTGACCTGCCAGAAGGTGACATTAGGCTACTGGAGACCATGCATGAAAAAGGGGTGTTTGCAAATTGAGTACCTTCCCCCTTCTCTTGTAAGTGAAGCTTTGACTACTTAAAAATACTCTTTCACTCCAGTCTTAAACAGACTACTTGAGTGTTGGAAGGTAAGAGGGCAAGATAGTTGTATCACTGGTGTGTATCAGTTGTGAGAAGTAAAATATAGATATATATATATAACCCTTTTAACTGTTGCTGAAAATTAGCCACCTGCCACCTTTTGCCAATTTGTTAATAGATGCCAACCCATGTTCTGGAGGTTCCTTAATAGTGAAATGCAAGAATCAGATTTTAAGATGTGATCTACCTTGATCTTTTGGTTTCAAAAAAGAATTGCCTGCTTTTAAATAAGGCTTTAAACATATATTGGTTAAATACTGAATTAGAGAATCAGTTTATGTGTTACATAATTTGCAGGTAAAAAATGGTTTTCCTTTCTTGTTTTTATCCATTCTTGCAGCTTTATTACATATCATTAGGTCTATAGAGTTGTGACTCCAGACTTATGACTATTAATTGTAGCTGTATCTCATTTTGAAATCTTATTTTGTTTACTTCAGCATACCTCATCTCAGAACTAGAAGCTGCCAGAATGCTCTGTGTGAATACTCTTCCAAAAAAAGCTCAAGAAGGAGGCGGTAGTGAGGTCTTTCAAGAGTTGAAAGGCATATGTATTGCTCTAGGAATGTCCAAACCTCCAGCCAATATAACTATGTTCCAATTCTTCAGCGGGATTGAAAAAAAAGTAAGACCTTTAGTACCAGATTGTAGTGTATTAAAGGCATAGTCCTACAGTTGTTTGAAATGAAGCAAGTTAATTTCTCTTAATGGGAACCTAATGTACATATTTTTAAGTGATTGTTACTAAATGAGTTTTGCGTTTTAAATCCTAGATACCGTCAAGAAAAATTGGTATTTTACTATTTTTTTTAACATACTAGCATGTATCTTTTTCAAAAAGGAACCTTTGCACCTTGATTTATAAACTGAAATAAACTAGAAATAATGTAAAGAGAATTAGGACTTAAGTCCATTTAAAAGTTATTTTATCATTGAACTTCGATGTAATTAATTTTAAGGTCTTTATCATTAAATGTTACCACCAGTCTCCCCATTGACTGGATAGAAAAGGATGTAAATGTTTCGGGATTTTAATCCAGTTACTTCAAGTCTTACACGTTTCATTTGACAAACTAGTTATGTTAACTCCTAACATAATCTAGTACGTGAAAATAAGTCAGAATTGTTTTTATACCACATATTATCAACAGTTAAGAGTCTTTATATAATTGATTAGGAACAAGCAATTTTAATTAAAAAAATAATGAACAGAAAAGAATGATACTTATTATAGCAGAGTTATTCTCTATATGCATATCTGCTGGACTCTAAGAATTGGTACATTTGCCTTGTGGGGTAGATGGACACCATGATGCACAAATTTGGCTGAACTCTACCGGGGAGCAGCAGTGTATCCATAGTCCATATTTTTCTGTGTGTTCATTCATTCATTCAGCAAATACATATTGAGTACCCACTGTTGTCAGGCACTGTTTTAGGTGCAGTGAAGGACTCATACTTCCATAGAGACCTGAGGAGTGGGTCAAGTGAGTGTCTTTATCGTGTGGGTCTTGTACATTTCAAAACATCCTCCACCTTTGCCTCTGTCAGGAATCTTCTTTTGATGGCAGGATATGATGGGAGTTGGGAAGATGAGGAGGATGTGTTTTACTTTTAGATTTGTTTATTCATTCATTTATGTTTTTGTGTCAGTTAAAGGAAACATTAGCAAAAGTTCCACCTAATCATGTGGGAAAGCCTTTATTGAAGAAGCCAATGGGACCGGCCCACTGGGTGAGTAGTGAGCATCCTGAGTAAATTTTGTAAGGAGCCGTCTGCCTATCTCAGGATATTTATGTTTGTGCTTTGAAGTTATATTCTCTAATATGGTGGACATCCTTAGAATCATTTTTGTAAGTCTTAAGATTTATCCAAAATAATTTTATTTGTGTAACGTTGGAAGTACTTCTTTCATAATTTGTAAAAAATTTCACACAGCTGATTAAATTGAAGTTCAGTATGATGCATGTTTCTAATTGCCAAATGGGTTGCCTTCAAGCCAAAAGCTTCACTGGGCTGAGCTCCACACAGTGAGTTATAGGAAAACTAAATGAGAATTTTGTACTTGCATATTCTTCATTCTGTTTTGAGATGACATTATTATGCCTGTCATTTCATTAGTTTATTATAACTTATTATTCTGTTTATTATATAACCTAAATCATTTTGTGCTGAGTGCTGGGCATTCAGTTGTGAATGAAGCAGTTTCTCCCCTTTTGGAATAGGGGGTCAAGCAGATTTAAATTCTAACTGGTCTTTTTAATTTTGTTTCAGGAAAAGATAGAAGCAATTAACCAAGCTGTGGCCAATGAATATGAAGTTCGGAGAAAGCTGCTAATAAAACGTTTGGATGTCACTGTCCAGTCTTTTGGCTGGTCTGACAGAGCTAAGGTACACATTAAATCACTGAAAAGAGCAGAGTATTTCTGGACATGATCTTTAACCATACTTAACACAGCTTAGATACAGTGCAGACTATAAGAGAAATACGTAGGAGATACACATAAGGGTCTGAGATACACATAGGAGTTTTTCTTTAGGGAATTACTGAGTAGCCATTCAGCAATAGTGAAAACATTTATTTTTCAATTTTTTAATGTTTTTCAGCAAAGCTATATGTTGTACTGGAAGTATCCATTTGTAAGAGAAAAGTAGAGTATCTAAAAAACTAAATTACTTGTTTACTGTACTTTAAGCTAACAGTTTAACTTGCTAATTAAATAAATAAATTAAAACTACTGATTTTGGAGGACCAAATATTGTGACCCATTTATAGAGAATTGGAGAATCCAGTAAGACTTCGTTTTATTTCAGCTTAAATAAGATAATCCAGGTAAAGGTCTTGGTTATTCCAACAGATATTTATTAAATATCTACTATTTTATCAGTAAGTGGTAATTAATTGGCACAATTGGTTAATTTGACCTTCTTAGAACCCTGAAATAGAACTAATTCTTGAATTTATGTGGAGATTGATCCAAAATGTTAGAAGTTCCCTTAATGGTGCATTCATTTTTAAAAGTAGATTTTTTCTGAACTTTAATTGACTGAGAAAATGTTTTTGTTTAGTTCTCCCATTATCTTCCTAATACAATAAATGTTAGTTTCACCTAAAATCTTTAAACCATAGTATAGTCCTATTTAGCTGCTAAATTGATGGGGTAGAATATCTTAGTGTTGGAAAAGGGTCTTAGAGATCAGTCTTAACTCCCCTCATTTTGCAACTGAAAACAAATGGAGACCCAAGTGAATGGAAGGTTTTGCCTGAGATCTCACAGTGAGTCAGTAGTAACACAGGGAATAAATTGTTCTCTTTTGGGCCTGTTGTTGAGGAAATACCAGTCCTTTCTTAAAATATCTTTGATGATAACAATCATTTCACTCTTGGCATAATACTGTTCTTCAGAAACAAAAACCTGCAACTTTCAGATAGAAAAGCATGTAATTAATGATTGATGGATGTGCATTGACCCAAGGTATTAACACTGCAATTCTGGTCTTAACACTGCCATTAATGGACTCTACTTCTGGGGTTTTGATGCAGTATGTCTGAGCTTCCGTTTACTCTTTGAACTTTTGTTTCATGTAATGAAATTTATTTATCTCTCACTTTGAAATTGCATTATAAAATCAGTTTTATTTGAAGCTTATGTGAAACTCTTTTCTCAATCTGGTGTGTTTCCGTTCACCTAAAGATTGGTTGAGCCCTTACTGTAGGTACAGTAGTGATCACAAGGAAATGAAACAAGACAGTCAGGAAACGTTTCCCAGACAAGCTAAGCTCTGTAGCCTTTTAATTATTAAAGAACATTTTTAAAAATAAGTCATTTATCATCCCACTGTCTTAACCACGATAGCTGTTTTCATTTTTAGCATTATCTTCTTTACATTTATAATCATAGTAAACATCTCTTTTTACACCTTTTCACATAATATGATTTAAACTTTTACCGTCAATATTTGAGTACCTGCACATAACTAACAGACTGAGCAATTACGTTGTGTTCTTGTGCTATTTTCCTGTGTATTGTAGCTGTAGCTGTTGCTTCCAAAATTTAATAGGTAAGAATTTGTTGTTGTTTCCCCATGTTTAGGTTACTTTAATTTGCATCTATTGATCCTGTCTGGAAAACATGTTTTATATTTATTGGCACTTTATTTTCTCTTGTGTACACTTGCTCTTTATGTCTTTGTTCATTCATCTTTTGTGATCTTATGTTACAAATACATTAAATGTACTTCTACTAAATGGTTATAAAGTAGACTCTCTTTTTCTTATTTATAATAGAAATGCCTTCATCTGTTTAAGATATAGATAAAATGAAGGCATTTGAGACCAATGGCATGGGAAACCTTTTTTGTTCCACAGTCTTAAAGGGAAGCCCTTTTATGTCCATACCCCTTCTATCCCCTTTATGATTCCTTGTTGTATCAGCAGGTCTGACAGCTATACTCTAAGATAGTTCTTCTCTAGATAGGAGCAGTGGTGAGTATGTAACTTTTTCTCTCATTTGGAGCCTAGTAAATACTATCATCAAACATTTCAAAAATCTTTTAACTTGTTTAGTATCAATGTTGCTGTGTTATCTTGAAAACCGACATTTGTCTTTGAACACTGTTTCAGAGTCAAACAGAAAAATTAGCGAAGGTTTACCAGCCGAAACGCTCAGTCTTATCTCCTAAAAGTACTATTTCTGTTGCCCACCTTTTGGCTGCAAGACAAGACTTGTCAAAGATCTTAAGGACGAGCAGTGGCTCTATAAGAGAAAAGACTGCCTGTGCCATCAATAAGGTGATAAAACTACCTTTAATTTTCTTTCAAACACATTTATTTATGTTTTAAAATAAAGTAATTTAAAATTTAAAGTATCCTTCTTATCCCATAGGTGTTGATGGGCAGAGTTCCTGACAGAGGAGGTAGGCCCAATGAAATCGAACCTCCACCCCCAGAGATGCCACCTTGGCAGAAAAGGCAAGATGGCCCCCAGCAACCAGCAGGAGGACGGGGAGGCGGGAGAGGTGGCTATGAACATTCCTCATATGGAGGACGAGGAGGTCATGAACAACAAGGAGGAGGGAGAGGTGGACGTGGTGGCTACGACCACGGTGGCCGAGGGGGAGGAAGAGGAAATAAGCATCAAGGAGGCTGGACAGATGGAGGGAGTGGAGGAGGGGGTGGCTACCAAGATGGCGGTTATCGAGATTCGGGTTTCCAGTCCAGTGGCTATCATGGTGGCCACAGTGGTGGCTATCAGGGCGGTGGTTATGGTGGCTTCCAAACATCTACATACACGGGAAGTGGATAC
Source organism: Moschus berezovskii (assembly GCF_049115385.1). Classification (NCBI taxonomy): domain Eukaryota; kingdom Metazoa; phylum Chordata; class Mammalia; order Artiodactyla; family Moschidae; genus Moschus; species Moschus berezovskii. The sequence goes on from NC_142470.1 coordinate 92,301,786, forward strand.
CAGGGTGGTGGATATCAGCAGGACAATAGATACCAAGATGGAGGGCATCACGGTGATCGAGGCAGTGGTCGTGGAGGGAGAGGGGGTCGTGGAGGCCGAGGTGGACGCGCTGGCCAAGGAGGAGGCTGGGGAGGAAGAGGGAGCCAGAATTATCATCAAGGGGGGCAATTTGAACAGCACTTCCAGCATGGAGGTTACCAGTATAATCATTCTGGATTTGGACAGGGAAGACATTATACTAGTTGAGGCTACATAGAACCTTACATTTCGCTAGAGCTCAAGTAATAGAAACGTAGTTTCAGAATCCTGAATTCAGCATTGATTTTGAATTAATGTGAGACCACCAGTGACAGGCAGATTCCTGCTTGGCATAAGCATTTGTAGGTCTTCATACAATACTGTTCTTTGTTTTTGTTTTTTTTTTTTAATGGACTTACATAATGCTGTTTATTTGAGAAACACATACAATATCTCTCCTTTGTATGAAGAATTTCTTAAAAGGTAATTAAAACTGCCTTTAACTGACCAGTAGACTAATTCCAGAGTCAGAACATGCGTATTTTTCTGAAGAAATTACTTGAATAAGTAGTTTTCATGTTTTCAATATGCAGTTTTGAAAAATGAGAATTCTTCTAGATTTTTTTAGATTTACAACTAGGAAACCTTCCTCATATTAACAATCCATTTATATGTGTTTTCCTTAAAGTATTCTAATGCCTATTTTCCAAGCACAGTTCTGCCCTGATTGGCTTTTTATTCAGAGAGGTTATGCAACATTAGCTTCATGATAGAACTTTACGGTCAGTTCCTATTAAATGAGCTCTTCTGCAGATAGCACATTCAGTAGCCTTACCCTTTTGACAGAATACTGTACCATATGCTCAACTCTGAAAACCTTGAACACGGCCAAAACCCATAAAGATTATAAAAGCAGACTAAGTTGTGAACCTATAGTACATGTAGTCGTTTAGTTAAGTTTAGCAATTCAAACTGACCTGCATCCATTCAAAACAAGTTCCTCTTTCAACTTTATTTTTACTTGAAATCTGCTAGAAGAAACAGCAAACTGAAATTTGTTTTATGCACGAGTTAATACCACTGGCTCAGCAGATACAAGTTGGTTTGCTTTGGGCAGGAGACTTTGTAATGAAAGAAATGCACTACCAAGTAAGAGGACAGACTTTTGCTTAGAGCAGGAGGCCCTTTATTATTGCTGCAGAAAACAAAAGCCTGGCTGAGTTGATGTTTGACACTCACCTTTACTGAAATCTACATGACGCTTATTGCTGGGTTTTTGTACACGTAAATATTGTCAAGCTGTGAAAGAAAATGGCTGGAGGTGTGCTTTGTGTGAAAGATGAGCAATAAAGTATCTGTATGTTCTTTCTTTGGTTTGAGTTTTATTTTAGCCACTTTTTTTAAACTGATGAGTTTGAGCAAGCTCCAGGAGTTGGTGATGGACAGGGAAGTATGGCGTGCTGCAGTCCACGGGTTCGCAAAGAGTCAGACACGACTGATCAACTGAACTGAACTGATTCTGGACGCTTGCTTCAAGCTTATGAACTAAGGTCTTTGTTCCCCAAAGAGTCTCAAGTGTTTCCTTGAAACATAGTTTGTGGTAAAAGATAAAACCTTACCCTAAGTAAGTTGAAAAAGAGCTATTTCCGAATTTACCTTTTACTATCACTTTATAGCTGGATAACGTCACTACTCATCTCTGACCACTAGGTGTAGCTGTTGCTACACGGTGTGTCAGGCAAAGATCCTTTAATGCCCTGATCTTTTAGGGGCCTTTTTTGTTTGTTTCTCCATTCTTAGAAACATTTTGAGTGAAGTGAATTCAAAATATAAATATATGTTTGTAAGAAGAAATAGTATTTCCTTTTCCTACTAAATTGGGCTTTTTAGAGTAAAGAATCAACTCATAACTTACCATTAAAAATGCTCTATTTGCTGTTGAGATAAGCACATTCTTTTGATTGCCTAAACCATTTTAAAAAGCCTTGATCATTTTGTTACTTTTACCTGTTTATTAGATTTTTCAACTGGAATTTATGATTCTAAAGTGTTCAGATTTGAAGATAATTTAACATACTTTTATTTATCATTAAAGATTTTAAGTTCTATCTTGAAAGTGTTAAGTGTTTGTCTCTGCTTTATGCTGTTAAATATGTTTAGTATGTATAGGAGTTTCCTATTAGAAATAAAATTGTCAAGGTTTTATGTCTTTAAATGGTATCTTAAAATGTATTAACACATACCTTCATGTTTGCTTTAATCTGTTTTCTAGCATCAGACTCCACAATGTACTTAATGAACGTGTTTCATTCTTTCAACAAACAGAATTTTATTTTTATGGTTAATAGCTTACATTTCTTATGTCATTTTTATGTGATTACTTGTCATGTATGAGCATATAAGAAAACAAATGATATATTTCTTGACAATGCAGTCTACTTTCTGCTTCATATCAGAACTTTATTTTCACATTATAAAGCCATAAAAGAACTGTCTTTTAGTTTCTTTTCTTTGACATATTTTAGTGCTCAAGAAAGAGGATATTTCAAATCACTAGTCAGTTTTGTTATATTAAAATAAAGTTCTTAGGTTTATTTAGAGTGTTGATTTTACATATGTTCTTAACCTTTACTTGTAGAAAATAATGACTTACTTGTATAGGGAATGTAGGAATTTCTTGGAGAAACAATTTTTAGGAGGGAATTTTTGACGTGCGAAATCTTAAAATATATATATATTTTTTGGCCACACTGCATATAGCATGCGGGACTTTAGTTCCCCAACCAGGGATGTAACCCACCCCCTGCAGTGAAAGCGCTGAGCCATAACTGCTGGACTGCCAGGGAAGTCTCAAAATTCTGTTTCTTAAGAGACTGAGACAGACAGTACACTTCTGTTGGTGTTTTGTTTCCACCTCGACCAGGAGCTAGAACAGGATGTCAACATTTTCTGTGAAAATTACCAGAGACGTGCCACTACCATTTCCATTTCTTGTTCTAGGTCCAAACAGAGCTAGTGTCTGTTGGCTACCCCCAAAATATACCACAATGCCATATTGATTATTTTAAAATTAAGAAACTGCCAACGAAAGAGGGACACTCTGACCCTCCTTTCTGTCTCAGAAAGCAAGAAATGAGTCTCTCAGTGAAATATATGCTCCATGCACCTAAAAATAGGACACCCACTTGTGGAAGATAAGGAATTCAGGTTGAGAAGCCCATGTAAACAATCTTGTTACTTTACTACCTCAAGCCCAAACTGTTTAGAGTTTTCACTAATTAAGTGCCCCAAACCTGAATTTCTTTGTCCTGTTAACTCCTCACACACAAAATTTTGTTATCTAAAACATAAAAGCTGCCGCCTTTGGCTGGGTTCTATTTCAGTGAGACCTCAGCATGCAGAAATTAAAATTTGTTTCTTTTTCTCCTACTAATCTGTCTTAGGTCAATTTCATTATTAATCCGCAAGAACTCAAGGAGGGTAGAAGTGGAAATTTCTTTCTCAACACATCGAACTGGAATAGAGTTAAATAAATTCATGCTGAGGGAAAGCATTTAAGTTTGTTTCTATGTACAGCTGATCTTTGAACAATGCGGAGTTAGGGTTGCTGACCCTCTGCACTGTGCATTCAGCTGAAGATTGTATAGTACTGTATTGAAAAAAAATCCACATTTAAGTGGACCTGTGTTATTCAAACCTGCATACTTAAGATGTATTTCCACTGCCCAGGTCATTTACATTCTTACACTGAGATTTTTTTTGTTGTGCCCATCCTACCATTTTGGACACTCTATTTGCCTGTGTTACACTATTTTGAAAATAGATTTTTAATGTGTGTACACTACTTAACCATCTCCCCCTTTAGGTAACCTGGATGGTATTTGATTCAATTTTTTTTTAATAGGACTATTCAGTTTTACCTAAATTTAAAAATACATTCATCACAGGGTATCTTAATATTATATAAAGCTCTTTTCCCCCTACTTGTTTCTCTCATTTTCCACTAACAAGATGGTAGTCACTAGAAATGCCATGTGTTGCTCAGTGCTACACATCCACATTTGTATAGGTTAATGTGTTTGTATAGGTTAAGGGTTCAGATCAGTGTTTAGGCAGGTATGTATGTCAGTGTTGAAACTCCTTCACCTTGGGTGTTTTGAGTCACCTGCAAAATTGTGTTGCTAAAGACAGTGCATAAACTTAACAGTTGGCATGAGAACTTCTGTAGTAAATCATTCACTGCCCACATTAAATGTCAATGAAGAAGCCTAGGGTGGAAATGGAGAAAAAAAGAAATTTAACATATTTCCTAGGAATTTGAGGGAAAAGTTTAGGGGGAAAGTCTATGAAAATGACCAGTACCTGTTAAGTTACTATACTTTCCTCAAGAGAGGCCTGCATTTCAGTAAACACTTGAATGCTGCTCTATTCAGGCACCATGTTGGGTATTTGAAGCACAAAGGTCAGAAAGTCCCTGCCTTGGAAAATGTCCAGAGGCAGAGCCAGAAATACATCATTGTATCATAAGATAATAAAAACTGAATACTGTATCAGGGTGCTAAGCTAGCATGGTGTTCAGAATTGCTCATATGAGGTGGAAATTGCCTGGAGAAGTTGGAAAGTTTGCAGGGGTCAGGTTATGGAGGGCTCTATATACTTTCCTAAGTAAATCGAACCTAATGTATGTGCCTTAGAATGCTGAGGCTTGTAGCCTGGTCAGTTTTGGATTCTATATAATAATCACTGGTTAAGAAGTAGAGAATCAATTTAAGGAGGGAGGAAAAGATTGGAATCGGGAGCTTAGAGCTTTAATACAGCATAATAGAGCAAAAGTACAAACTCAGGAGATATTTAGGAGGTAAAATTATAGGATGTTTTTTGTTTAGAGTAAGAATAAATTCAGTGTGACTAGTTTCTGTGTGTGTGCTGTATTTTCTTTTTTTTTAAATAATTTGTTCACTTTTAATTGAAGGATCAGTAGAGACCAGTTGTGTGGTATAGAAGACCAGTCACAAGTCAACTACACTAACATGAAACTACAGAGAAATTTCTTTCGTTCAAACTAATCTTCGATTATCAGAAATTTTGTTAAACATTTCAAATGAAACAAGTGGAAAGTAAACATTTCAAATGAAACAAGTGGAAAGTAAACCCTAACTTTAGGGATGAGAAAGGGCTATTCTATAATCTTATTTACAGTGATGATGATCTATAACAGTTTAACACCTTGTATGTGTGTGCTGTATGCTAAGTCACTTCAGTTGTGTCTGACTCTTTGCAGCCCTGTGGACTGTAGCCTGCCAGGCTCCTCTGTCCATGGTATTCTCCAGGCAAGAACACTGGCGTGGGTTGCCATGCCGTTCTTCAGGGGATCTTCCTGACCCAGGGATTGAACCTGCATCTCTATGTCTCCTGCATTGGTAGGCAGGTTCTTGACCATTAGCACCACCTGGGAAGCCCTTAATATCTTGTAGGGCTGCTATCAGTTAACTTCTTATCCAGTTACTGAAGTGCTTGCTATGGAAAAACAAAAGTGATTGAAAACATGTTTCCCCAGAGGCACTTTCTCTGTAACAAACTAGAGCTATGAATGTGTATCTGTATTAAAATTCGAAAGCAATGTCTGGTTGCAAGAAATACTTACCTAACGATTCATTTAGAACACATAGAAGCAGGTAATCGGGATTCAGAACCTGGTACACTAGCTCTGTGACCTTGAGCAAGTTATTTAATTTAGTTTAACCATACCGGGGTTCCTTAGTGGCTCAGCAGTAAAGAATCTGCCTGCTAATGCAGGAGACGCAGGTTCAATTCCTGGGTCGGGAAGATCCCCTGAAGGAAATATAAGGAGGAAGGAAAGGAAGGAAATGGTAACCCACTCCAGTATTCTTGCCTGGGAAATCCCATGGACAGAGGATTCTGGCGGGCTACAGTCCACGGGGTCGCAAAGAGTAGGACATGACTTCACAACTGAACAACATCACTGCTGCTGCTGCTAAGTCACTTCAGTCGTGTCCGACTCTGTGTGACCCCATAGACGGAAGCCCACCAGGCTCCCGTCCCTGGGATTCTCCAGGCAAGAACAACGGAGTGGGTTGCCACCTCCTTCTCCAATGTGTGAAAGTGAAGTCGCTCAGTCGTATCCGACCCTTAGTGACCCCATGGACTGCAGCCCACCAGGCTCCTCCATCCATGGGATTTTCTAGGCAAGAGTACTGGAGTGGCTTGCCATTGCCTTCTCTGGAACAACATCACTAACAAACCATAAATCTGGATAGCAGTTCCCACCTGCATAGGACACGTGGTTTAAGTGTGATAATCTGTGTTAAGTGCCTACCATAGTGTCTGGTACATAATAGGCATTCAGTGTTTAGCAATTATCACTACAGAGGTAATTAATACTCCAGAACACCTTAAGCAGAACCTAAGAGGTTATGTCTTTTCCCTTCCCGTTTCATTTTGAAACAAATGTTGCAAAGAAGTACATAGCATTCTCTCTTTTCTGCAATTTCAAAACATCCTAAAATATCCCAATTGCCTGCACATACAGAGTCTATGATGGACAGTCACTATGCATCCCTTTGCTTTTTAGGTTTTGTTTTTTTTTTTTTTGGTCTGACATGAATTCTTTTCCAATGTATTTAGTGTGTGTTTAGAACAGCCTTGTAACAGCATCGTCTAGGAAAACCAAGGGAGTGAGTCAAAGATTAGGAGACTCATTGCTCATTGGTTCCTGTTACAAAATTCTTTTTATATCTCTTGAGTGTTCCCTCTAGGTGAGCATCTTTTTTTTTTTTTCCCATCAAAAGCAATCTAAAATAAGATGGTAAGTTGATGTCTGTGATTTAGCATGTTTTTCCAAAATGGAATAAGCAAGAGAAAACAGTCATTGCAAGGGATATGCTGCTTGAACAGATTGCTTTAGGCAAAAGAATAAAATCCTCATTTTTCACAAGTATTCTTTCCTAAAATGAGCTGAAAAAATAAGTTTTTCCCACTTTGCAAAAATAAAAAATTCCAAAATACATCCCACATCTTCCTCTTACAAATTGACCCATCTAGAGACACTGAGTTCAGAGCAACCGAAGGAGTACTGGTTAATCATATGGATTCTTTTAAATATGTAAATAGGCTATTTTACATAATCTATTGAGACACATTGGATTAAAACCCATGGGAAAAATGTCAAGTGACTTTCGGGGGTCTTTATGCCTTAAATAAGATAGAACCGATTTTATCAAATCATGTCATGAGATAGGTATTCTGATCACTATCAATACTCATTTCATTTTACAGAAAACAATAAACATTTAAACATGATAAAACATGTATAAACTTAAAAATGTCCAGATGACCAGAAAGGCTTAAATTGATAAACTAATTTCTGATTGATAAATGTCTTAATATGTGTTTGAGGAATAATTCATTTCTAATGCATTGTCCTCAACCAAAGAAATCTCTCCCTGTATATTATATACCAGACCAGCCCCTATTTGAAAATATAAGCTCTGTCTTTGGAGTGAGAACACCACCTTTAAAGTCATTTCAGACTTTAAAATGGGAAAAATAAGGATAATACTGTGATATACTGGAAAGAGAAACATATTAGGAGCTGTGTTAGTTGCTGCTGCTACTATTATTGGTATTATTATCACCATTATTTTTAGGGTAAGTTCCCAGACATGGAACTAATAAGTGAAAAAGAAAATACAGTTCTAATTTTGATGGGTATTGCCAAAATAGTCTTCAATCGAGAGTCTACAAATTATTACCAGCAGTGATGTGTGAATAGAATGTTTCTCGACATCATGCCCAGAAAGTATTTAAAAATTTTGAATCTGACGAGTGAAAACTATTATTGCATAGTAGTAAAACGAGTTAATGCATAGTAGTTTAAAAACTTTTAAAAAGGTTATATTTCTTTTTTGTGAGGAGGGTAATATGGTTTTATAAATCCTTTGGATTTCTTTTGGTGTGACTTACCTGTTCAGTTCCTTTGCCCATTTTATTTGAAACCAGGATGTTGAATTTGTTTTATGAATTTGTAGCTCTTTATATTAAATTGTGGGATAGTGGTATGACTTGCAAATACTCTGAAACATTTTTTAAATTTATCTTTTAACAACTTTTGCTGGGAACAGCCACTCAGACTTATTTATTATTTACATAGCTGATTTTTATGTCTTCTCTTTTATGATTTCTGGATACTGTCATGTTTAAAAAGGCATTCACTATCCAAGATAACAATTTAAAATAATCATTCCATAGTTTACATTCCATAGTTTACAATCATTCTATAGTTACATAGTGGTTTGATTTTTTTCCATTAAAATCTTTTACTCATTTGGAAATTATTGTGATAGAAGTTTTCAGCTATTGATCCAAATTTAAGGTTGCTAACCAGTTGTCTCAAATTATTTTACTGAGTAATATCTGTTTTTGAAGTGATATGAGACGGCCACTTTATTGTATACTTAATTGCTGTATTATCTCTCCTGTTTCGGACTTCTTAGTCCTTTTCTATGGATTCATACCCTTTTAATAAACTGTTTTATGCTTTAATATCTGACCGGGCTAACTAGTACTCATTCAGTGCTTTTTTTCATATAATTCCTAGCTATTTATATATGTTTTTCCTCCTATAAACTTTAAAATCAATTTGCTAACACACACACACACAAAAATGCACTTGGTGTTTTTTGAAGTTCACAGTAAAGAATTCAAAGTTTCACTTGAAGAAAACTGAATTTTCACAATGTTTCCTTCCTCTCCAGGAACGTGGTACCTTTCCATGCATTTCAATCTTGTTTTGTGCCTATCAAGAGCATTTTAAAGCTTAGTTTGCTTGTTTCTTATTAAGTTTATTCCTTGATATCTTAACTATTTTGTCACTTGTCTAAGGTCTTTTATTTTCTGATTACTGTCTGTATTAATGACTGTTATTTCTATTCATTTAATACCCAATTACCTTATTGGTTTTTCTTTTTGTTTGTAGCAAGTTTTCTGTTGATTCACTTGTAGTTTCTCAGTGTAGTCACTTCACAGTAATTGTTTTTGCCTACTTTAAAATATTTATACTCCTGTTTCCCTTTTTATCTTCTGTATTACTTAACACCTCTCAAAGGCAGTGTTAGATAATAAATGATGATAGGCCTTCTTATCATCAGCAAGTCTTTACTCACAATGCTTACAATGTTTTCTAAGTATCTTCCTGGTTTGGGAGTTGAGATAAATACATTTCTCAGAGGTTAAAGCGTCTGCCTCCAATGCGGGAGACCCGGGTTCGATCCCTGGGTCGGGAAGATCCCCTGGAGAAGAAAACGGTAACCCACTCCAGTATTCTTGCCTGGAGAATCCCATGGACGGAGAAGCCTGGTAGGCTACAGTCCACGGGGTCGCAAAGAGTCAGACACGACTGAGCGACGGAATGGAATGGAATCACATTCAAAAGTTTTCATCTATTTTTTTAAATTGTTTTTGATTTTCAAGAGTTTTAAATAAAAATGGGTTTGAATTTTGTCAAATATTTAGCATTTATTAAGTTGATCTCAATAAATTTGACAAATATTTTGTCAAATATTTGACAAAATTCAAACCCATTAAGTTGATCTCAATAAATACTAAATATTTGACAAAATTCAAACCCATTTTTATTTAAAACTCTTGAAAATCAAAAACAATTTAAAAAAATAGATGAAAACTTTTGAATGTGATTAAAATGTATTTATCTCAACTCCCAAACCAGGAAGATACTTAGAAAACGTTGTAAGCATTGTGAGTAAAGACTTGCTGATGATAAGAAGGCCTATCATCATTTATTATCTAACACTGCCTTTGAGAGGTGTTAGGTAATACAGAAGATAAAAAAGGGAAACAGGAGTATAAATATTTTAAAGTAGGGACTGATGCTAAAGCTGAAACTCCAATACTTTGGCCACCTCGTGCGACAAGTTGACGCACTGGAAAAGACTCTGATGCTGGGAAGGATTGGGGGTGGGAGGAGAAGGGGACGACAGAGAATGAGATGGCTGGATGGCATCACTGACTCGATGGACATGAGTTTGAGTGAATTCCGGGAGTTGCTGATGGACAGGGAGGCCTGGCGTGCTGTGATTCATGGGGTTGCAAAGAGTCGGACACGACCGAGCGACTGAACTGAACTGAACTGAAGTTGATCATATAATTTTCTCTTTAGATTTTAACCTAATCACATATTCATAGATAAATGAATACTGAACCATTCTTAAATTCCTAGTACTCACCTGTATATTTTGCACTGTACTTAAAATATTTCAGATTTGCCTTGATATTCATAAATGAGATTATTCCAGTTTTCTTTTGATGTCAATATTATGTTTGACTTACTTTAAAGTTTTTAGAAGTCTTTATTATGTTCTAGAACTATGTAAATTATACAGAATTAATCTATACTTTAAAAGTTTGACAACAAGTTTTAGTAGAACTATCTGAGTCTGATGATAACTGGACAGCAACTCTTCAATGACCCTACTATTTTTTTCTTAAGTCAAGTTTTGCAGATTGTATTTTCCTAGAAATTATCCATTTTAACTAGGTTTTCTTTTTTCTCCTTGTTTTAGATCTAAATTTGAATAGTCATTTATTTTTATTCTTTCTTATATATTAATGTATTCATATATTTAAGACTGACTTTTCCTCTTATGGGTGGTGCTTATGTGGAACTTGTAGGAAGTATGTATAGTATTTTCATGATCATTTCTTGTAAATTCTTCAATTTCTTCTTAAAGATTTGGGAGAGGTGAGTTTTAACTTCTAGATTTTAGGGAATTTATTTTTCTAGTCTTCCCATCAAGTTCTAATTTTATAGTATTATGATAAAGTTTTATCTCTATTATTTCCAAATTTTGGAAATTTACTGATGTTTTCCTTGTGACCTAACGTATGGTCAATTTTTGTAACTGTTTCACTGAACAAGACAGAACTAAAGACGGTCTGTTTTTAGAGGACAGGGTTAATATGTATATGCATCAATTTTTAACATCATGGTTTAGAGTACAGACTCTAGAGCCAGACTAACAGTATCCAAATCCCAGATTTTTTACTAGACTCTTAGTCAAGTTACTTAATTTCTCTATGTCTCAGTTTCCTCTTTTGTAAAGTGGCTATAATGATAATATCTACTTCTTAGGGTTGTACAAGGATTAAATGGATTACCATATGCAAAGCATTTAGGATAGTGTCTAGAATCAGATAAGCACCATACATGTATTAGCTGTTTTAATTATTTAGATTTACTTTGTTAATTTTTAGAATTTTTCTGGAGCAGCACTCTCCAAATGAAACATAACACAATTCACATATGCAATTTACAAATTTTATGGCAGCTATGTTAAGAAATTTTTTGAGTGTTAAAATTATTCTTAATAATATTTAACACATTACATCAAAATATTATATTGTAACATATAATCAATATACAAAATTTCTTAGTGAAATTTTACCTTCTTTGCTGTGCACTGTCTTAGAAATCTGACAGATTTTGTACTAATATAGCACATCTCACTTTGGACTTTGCATATTTCTAGTGCTCAACAACCACATGTGGTCAGTGGCTATTGTACTGGATGGCACAGGTCCAGCAATGTATGTTTTGCATACTTGGCCCTTTATATATCATGTGCTAAGTAAGGTGAAAATGAATCTTTTATGCCATTAATATATTTCTGTGTATTTCTCCTTGAATCACCTTTAGTTCCTATTCTATAAATGCTGATGCTCTGTAATTGGTGCAAAAATAATCATTTTCACTGTGAATTGTATCCTTTAGCATTAAAAATCCGGAGAAGGCAATGGCAAGCCACTCCAGTACTCTTGCCTGGAAAATCCCATGGATGGAGAAGCCTGGTAGGCTGCAGTCCGTGGGGTCGCTAAGGGTCGGCGACTGAGCGACTTCACTTTCACTTTTTGCTTTCACACATTGGAGAAGGAAATGGCAACCCACTCCAGTGTTCTTGCCTGGAGGGTCCCAGGGACGGGGGAGCCTGGTGGGCTTCTGTCTATGGGGTCACACAGAGTCGGACACGACTGAAGTGACTAAGCAGCAGCAGCATTAAAAATCAGCCTGCCTTTGTCTCTTTTTGTGCCTTTTGCTTTGATTTTGTGTTATATTTATGACCAGCATTTTAAAAAGTTTTTCAACCATCTGAATCACTTATAAGAAGTCTCTTGACACAGATGTATAGAACAGTCTTTGGGACTCTGTGGGAGAGGGTGAGGGTGGGATGGTTTGGGAGAATGGCATTGAAACATGTATATTATCATATGTGAAACGAATCGCCAGTTCAGGGTTGATGCATGTTACAGGATGCTCGGGGCTGGTATGCAGGGATAACCCAGAGGGAGGATAAGGGGAGGAGGGAGGTGGGAGGGGGGTTCGGGAGGGGGAACTCATGTACACCCAGGGCGGATACATCTCAGTGTATGACAAAACCAACCAATATAATATTGTAAGATAATTAGCCTCCAATAAAAATAAAAATTAAAAAAATAAATAAAAAGAAGTCTCTTGAGTATATCACAGAATTGGATTTTTCTTTGTTATCAGTCTGAGAATCTTTTTAAAAATACAGTTGAGTGTAGCCCATTTATATTTACATGACAGATATATTTGAACTTAGTTTTGTCTTATGTTCTGTTTTCTATTTTTACAACTTTTAAATGTCATAGAGGTTCTCTTTGCTTTGGTTTTTGTATTTATTATAATATTTAGAAAGATTAGAGTGTTGTTCCGGTGTTTACCGTTATAACTATGTAGAATTGCGTTCACCTTCTATGTCTGTAGAAAAAATTACTAAGAAAGCTCACCCCGTACCTGGAAATAAAGAATGGCTGCATTGTCCTTTGGATGTCATTTTAGAGCAGTTCTTAACAAGCCTGCTTAAGGGTTAGCTGACTTCCTAGAGCAGCGATTCTCAAGTGCAGTACTCAACTAACAGCATCAGCACCAGCATCACCAGGGAACTCAGAAATACAAGTTCTCAGTTTCCATCCTAGACAAAGTAATTAGCCTCCAATTTAAAAAAATAAGTTAAAAAAAAAAGAAAGAAACTCTGTGGATGGAGTCTAGCAGTCTGTGCTTGAGCTAGACCTCCACATGAATCTGATGCAGGTGCAGTGGTCCTCAGACAAGAGCAGTTTTGTCCCAAAGAAGACATTTGGAACTGAATGGAGGCATTTTTTTGGTTGTCACAAGTGGGGAAGACAGTGCTACAAGCATCTCGTGACGTGTACTGCAATGTACAGGACAGCCTCCACCCCATCCCAACAAAATATTAACTGGACCCAGACATTCACAGCGCAGAGGTTGAGAAACTCTTCGAAGAGAATATAACTTTGTTTGATAATACTATTTATTATGGATTAGGGCCCAGGTGTTAATTTGGAGAAGAAAATCATTTGCATCTTATCAAGTTATCTGATAGAAGTACAAATTCTGTAGAGAAAATAACCCCAAAGTTATGCTGTAATCACCAAGTAGAGTATTTTGTGTAACAAAACATCATAAAACTTAGTTGCTTAAAACAATAAGCTTTTATTATTATCATGGTTTCTGGGGTCAGGAATTCATTAAGTGGCTTTAGTTCTTAGGTTTTAACAGTGTTGTTTGTTTGTTTTTGTAGTGAGAGGTCTCACATTTAACTATCCCGTTTTTCCCCTCTAGTAAGCCCTGGGTTTTTGTTTTGTCTCAACTGTTTTTCCCTTCAGGAAGAAACCACGATAATATCCAGGCCAGGTGAAATGTCTTATCATCCTAGGTTTTGCATGTAACTTCATTTAGCAAAGGTTAATTGGGAGAATGGCACTGAAACATGTATATTATCATATGTGAAATGAATCGCCAGTCCAGGTTCGATGCATGATACAGGATGCTCGGGGCTGGTGCACTGGGATGACCCAGAGGGATGGGATGGGGAGGGAGGTGGGAGGGGGGTTCAGGATGGGGAACACGTGTACACCCGGGGCGGATTCATGTCAATGTATGGCAAAACCAATACAATATTGTAAAGTAATTAGCCTCCAATTAAAATAAATTTTTTTAAAAAAGGTTAATTGGAAGGGATTGGCAATTGTATTTTTTTTTCCCATGACAAAGTTCTCTATCTTAGAGTTCAGTTCAGTTGTGCAGTTGTGTCGGACTCTTTGCTACCCCATGGACTATACATTTCCTGGAATTTTAATTTGTATATTATATAATTACGTAAAATTTTTATATTTTATATAATTTCTAATATTTATTATATAATATATATGTTACAAACAATATTATATAATATATAAAGGAAATTTATATATTATATAATAATCCCTTTATCTAATAGGTCACTACTTACAAATGTTTCATCTGTGTGCTCCTTCTCTACTGCTTCTCAGAACCAGACCAGATCCAGAAGCTCCTGCTGGTATCCATTGCTTCTGTTTTAAAAGGAATCTGCCCCTACATGCTGAGAGAGGTATTTGTTACTGCCTGCTAGTTGTTCCTTTGTTTATATTTTAGCTGCTGAATCCCTCTCTACTACAGCAGCTTCTCTTCATGTTCTCCTACAAACCTCTCTGATCAACCTCTGATGCTTTTGGTTATCTTTCCTCTATTGGGCCTAATATTTCAGGTCTCTTCTCGTTTCTCTGCAAATGAAGCTTGCTCTTTTGTTTTTATTCTAACTGTTGCTTTTCTAATGAATTCTGGTAAGAAAAGTAGTAAGGATTTGTTTCACTACTTTTAAAATTACAAACCTTCAAAAAAGCTTTAAAAATAATACAGTGACTGTATGTGTTTATCATATCAGCATTTACTGATTGATAAACTTATGCTTTGGTCTTCCTCTCCTAAGAAGCAAAGGTAGGTAACTTAGAGCTGGCCAGCAATTAATGTTCCACTATTTTATTCTATTTGAAATGACTTAGATAGTCAATGAATTCTCTTCATTTAATTTAGTTTCAAGTTACAAAAATCTGGAGAGACTAGACTATTTTAGTTAGACATTCCCCAAACATAATATTCCTAAAGATTATTGAAAACTCTTAACCTCATTTACCGCTATTTACTTAAAAGCTTTTGTCATATCATTTATTTTTCTTGCTGACAAATTTTGTAACAGGAATAATAAGGTCTTATTTGATTTCTCGTAAACATATGTACAATAAAAGTATTATACCTAAATTCATAACTGTAAAACCATGTCTGTATTAATCAAACCGGAAAGCTTAAGGTAACTTTAATGATTGCATGTGTGCTCAGTCGGCTCTTTGCAACCCCATGGACTGTAGCCCTCCAGACTTCTCTGCCTTTGGGGTTTTCCAGGCAGGAATATTGGAATTGGTTTGCTATTTCATCCTTCAGGGGATCTTCCCTACCCAGGGATCAAATCCATGTCTTCTGAATTGGCAAGCGGATTCTTCACCACTGAGCCTCCTGGGAAGCCCAAGATAACTTTAATACCAGATATACCAGATATTAATTCAATATTGAGTACTTATGAACCTAAAATGTATTCTGGCCAATGTCTTATATTTTTGAGTATTTATCTAAGTGCTTAATTTCCTTTAATTAAATAGAGCTCTTTTACAAATTAATTTTGGCAGTGCCACACATCTATTATACACATACAAACACACAAACACAGGGACCTCAAAGCTCCCATTCCAAAATTTCAGTCGTGAATCAGGTACAGCAAGGTAAAACCCATCAGTTACAAAAGAGATTGGATTCAAATTGGGTTTCTGGCAGATGTGAGAAATCAAGCTAACCTGTCTAGATGGCAATACCCTTTTATAATAATACTTACGGAAAAGACACTTCTATTCATAGATTTTGGTGATTTTAGGTGCCAAGTGGAACCTTTCTCTTCTTCTTGGGGATGTCCCACTCTTGGACAAGAACAGACAGGTTTTTTTCCTTTGTTTTTTTTCCTGATCCTTTCCTCCATTTGACATCAGTAAAAGTTTTAAATATCACAAAATTTCTTTGGCTGTAAATGGAGAAACAATACCAAGCAAAATGAAAAACCCAAATAACAAACACAAAATCCTAAATAAACCCTCAAGTTTTGTCTTGGGGTTTTACAGATACCAACAACACAGTAGACCATAAATGACATAATTAATACAAGAAAGGTCACAGTACTTGGGGCACAGGGCCCCAAGATAACCCTGCCTAAACCTCTTGTGGAGATCCCAACAGGTACTATGGCCACACATTGTTACAATAAAATATCATCATCCTCCCACCCATGCATTTGTCTTATTCAAAATAAGCCTCAGAAGACTTGCTTTAGGGATAGTTGAAACTAGTTGATCATTTAAAATTCTCCATTTTTAAAGACAGGAAATTCAAGAAAAGAAAAATACATAATATACACACAAATGCATACAAAGGAACAAATGAACCAGTTCATAAATCAGGTAAAAGTCCAACCACTCTTGCCTCTCTCCAAAAGGGTACCCTACTCAAATACAAAATAAATTAACTCTTCCAGAGAAAAAGCCCTGGAGAGGAAATAAAGGCCCAACTGTTCACACCAGGATGACTTACCGTACTGTATGGATCCCATTGGCTCCCAAATGTTGATTCCTTGCTCTAACTGCCCAGCACTGGGGCAGCCGGTGCTGCCTTAGGGAAATTCAAAGGGAAAATCCTCAGGACAAGGGACCCCAGCACCTGCTAGGGCCTTACCTGAAAATTCCCCAACCAGGCCTGGCTAGCCATGAGCAACAAGGCTTTTGACTGACTACAACAAAATTTGTTACCAAGTCCAAGTTTGTACTGCTTGCTGCATGACAGGCCAATAAATCAAGAGATAAGTTTTTGGAGCAAGGAGTGGCAGTTTTATTCACAAAGCCAGCAGTCTGAGAAAATGGTGGACTCATGTCCCAAAGAACCATCTTGCCTGAGTTAGAATTCAGGCTTCTTTTACACTAAAAGGAGGAAAAGTAATGTCAAACATTCCCTGGTCCCTGTCAGCCTCCTGAAGAGATGTTAATTTCTTCCTGCCTGTAGTCATTCACAGGTGGGCCTGGTCAGGTTGTTTCCTGTGAGCTAAACAAAGGTATTTTAGCTTAATGCTCATTACCTGGGAGGCAAGTTCCCCAGAAATGCATCATTATATATAATTTAAGCTTATAGACAACATCCCTTTAGTGATTAGCTTCTAATAGAATACAATCCCTATTACATAACACTCTACCTAATATAACAATTTTTAACATCCTGCCACATTTGCTTTTTCCTACAGAAAAAGCTTTCCTTTTTTTCTACTGAACCATTTCAAAGTAAATTGCAGATACTGATACTTCACCCTAACTACTTCGGAGAAGGCAATGGCAAGCCACTCCAGTACTCTTGCCTAGAAAATCCCATGGACAGAGGAGCCTGGTGGGCTACAGTCCATGGGGTCGCTACTAGTCAGACAAGACTGAGCAACTTCACTTTCACTTTTCACTTTCACACGTTGGAGAAGGAAATGGCAACCCACTCCAGTGTTCTTGCCTGGAGAATCCCAGGGATGGCGGAGCCTAGTGGGCTGCCGTCCTTGGGGTCGCACAGAGTCGGACACGACTGAAGTGACTTAGCAGTAGCAGCAACTACTTCAGTAGGTATCTCCTAAAAATAGGCATTCTCCTGCTGCTGCTAAGTTGCTTCAGTCATGTCCGACTCTGTGCAACCCCATAGATGGCAGCCCATCAGGCTCCCCCATCCCTGGGATTCTCCAGGCAAGAACACTGGAGTGGGCTTTCATTTCCTTCTCCAATGCATGAAAGAGAAAAGTGAAAGTGAAGTTGCTCAGTCGTGTCTGACTCCTAGCGACCCCAAGGACTGCAGCCTACCAGGTTCCTCCATCCATGGGATTTTCCAGGCAAGAGTACTGGAGTGGGTTGCCATTTCCTTCTCTGAGGCATTCTCCTACATAACCATAAAATCTCAGACTGGAGTGAATTAATAACATTCATTCCATATGTCATTTAATATATAATTCATATTTAAATTCCCCAACTTTAAATATTTAAATATATTGCCTTCCCCAAAATGTCTGCTTTATTTGTTTTTCGGTCCGTAATCCAATCAAGGTTTACAACACCTCATTTTGTTGTTGGGTTTTGGTTGAGCCATAACCGCTCTGTCTCTCCTTTTACTTTTTTTTTAAGCCCTTTATTTTTGAAGCATTAGGGTCCACTGCGTTATAGAATGCCCATGTGATGCTTTCCTTATGCTATTTGGTGTAAACTGCAAGTCACTTAGATTCTGAATAGATGTGAATTCCAACGTGGTTGCCATTAACCTCTTAAGAAGAGAATAAACATTTTTGTTCAAGGTCTGAGTACTCTCTAAACTTCAGCAAGCAAGTTTTGGATGAAGCATGGAGGAAGCAGTTTTCTGATGAACCTTAAATTCAAGTAGTTTCCTATCATTACCACCTTCAGTAGTTAAGGAATACATTGCAGATGTCAAATAAGTGGAGTACTTTTTATTTAAAAAGGTAAGTTTTATTTTCTTTTTGTATCCCTGTAGTAAAATAAATTCTTTCAAAAGGTCAACCTCATAAGTACCTTTATACTTTGATCTTTTTCTCTAAGCTTATTTACTTTTTACTCATTTGGTTTCATAATCTCATCTACCTATTTCCAAATAGAGTGAGAATAACCAATGTCAGAAAATAGAACAGAACTGACCCTATACCCACACAGTGCCAGGAATTAAAAATAAAACCCTGTGACTATTTCTTTGTTTAATTCTTCTTTGACACAAAATTTAATTAAATGTTGGATCTAGTGCCTCCAAAGAACAGAGTCATGTAAGTATGTAGCCTGAAGACAAGTTTAGAAAAGAACCCTATTTGACTATAATATTCTTATAAGCTCTTTACAAAGTACTTTTACATGTATTATTAGACTTGATCTTTAAAACTCTGTAAGGTAGAAGGCTTTCCCCATGGCTTGCTGCTGCTGCTGCTGCTAAGTCACTTCAGTCGTGTCCGACTCTGTGTGACCCCTTAGACGGAAGCCCACCAGGCTCCCCCATCCCTGGGATTCTCCAGGCAAGAACACTGGAGTGGGTTGCCATTTCCTTCTCCAATGTGTGAAAGTGAAGTCGCTCAGTCGTGTCCGACCCCTAGCGACCCCATGGACTACAGCCTACCAGGCTCCTCCTCATCCATGGGATTTTCTAGGCAATAGTACTGGAGAGGGGTAAAGAATCCACCTGCAATGCAGCAAACGAGGGTTTGATCCCTGGGTCAGGAAGATCCCCTAGAGGAGGAAATGGCAACCCACTCCAGTATTCTTGCCTGGAAAATCCCATGGACAGAGGAGCCTAGAGGGCTATAGTCCATGGGGTCACAGAGTTGGACATTGCTGAGCAACTGAACACACACACAGAGGTAGTTGAAGAAGGTAGTGAAATCTCTTTTCAAATATGAAAACTGAGGCTCAAAGATATGTACATAACTTGCCCAGGATCTCATGACTACAACTGGCAGAGATGGGATTTAAATCTGGCTGTGGATTGCATGCCAAAGGTGTGCTGTGGGAATCTCATCTGACTGAATTTACCTCCTCAGTCAAAAATCCAGGAAACACAGAAAGGGTGTATAAACTCGAACCCAAAGCAATAAAGAAAATGGCTACGGGATCGTACTTATCAATAATTACCTTAAACGTAAATGGGTTGAATGCCCCAAGCAAAAGATAAAGGCTGACTGAATGGATACAAAAACAAGACCCCCATATATGTTGTCCACCTCAAAACGAGGGACACACACAGACTCAAAGTGAAGGGCTGGAAAAAGATATTCCATGCAAATAGAGACCAAAAGAAAGCAGGAGTAGCAATACTCATATCAGATAAAATAGACTTTAAAACAAAGGCTGTGAAAAGAGACAAAGAAGGAAACTACATAATGATCAAAGGATCAATCCAAGATGAAGATATAACAATTATAAATATTTATGCACCCAACATAGGAGCACCGCAATATGTAAGACAATTACTAACAAGTATGAAAGGGGAAATTAACAATAATGCAATAATAGTGGGAGATTTTAATACCCCCACTTACATCTATGGATAGATCAACTAAACAGAAAATTAACAAGGAAACACAAACTTTAAATGATACAATAGACCAGTTAGACCTAATAGATATCTACAGGACATTTCACCCCAAAACAATGAATTTCACCTTTTTCTCAAGCGCACACGGAATGTTTTCCAGGATAGATCACATCCTGGGCCATAAATCTAGCCTTGGTAAATTCAAAAAAGTTGAAATCATTCCATGCATTTTTTCTGACCACAATGCAGTAAGATTAGATCTCAATTACAAGAGAAAAACTATTAAAAATGCCAACATATGGAGGCTGAACAACACGCTGCTGAATAATGAACAAATCATAGAAGAACTCAAAAGAGAAATCAAAATATGCATAGAAATGAATGAAAATGAAAACACAACAACCCAAAACCTCTGGGACACTGTAAAAGCAGTGCTAAGGGGGAAGTTCATAGCAATACAGGCACACCTCAAGAAACAAGAAAAAAGTCAACTAAATAACCTAACTCTACATCTAAAGCAACTAGAAAAGGAAGAAATGAAGAACCCCAGGGTCAGTAGAAGGAAAGAAATTGTAAAAATTAGGGCAGAGATAAATGCAAAAGAAACAAAAGAGACCATAGCAAAAATCAACAAAGCCAAAAGCTGGTTCTTTGAGAAGGTAAATA
Organism: Moschus berezovskii; assembly: GCF_049115385.1. Classification (NCBI taxonomy): domain Eukaryota; kingdom Metazoa; phylum Chordata; class Mammalia; order Artiodactyla; family Moschidae; genus Moschus; species Moschus berezovskii. The sequence continues at coordinate 92,322,553 of NC_142470.1, forward strand.
AAATTGACAAACCGCTAGCCAGACTTATCAAGAAACAAAGGGAGAAGAACCAAATCAATAAAATTAGAAATGAAAATGGAGAGATCACAACTGACAACACAGAAATACAAAGGATTATTAGAGAATACTATCAGCAATTATATGGCAATAAAATGAATAACCTGGAAGAAATGGACAAATTCCTAGAAAAGTACAACTTTCCAAAACTGAACCAGGAAGAAATAGAAAATCTGAACAGACCCATCACAAGCACGGAACTAGAGGCTGTAATCCGGAATCTGCCAGCAAACAAAAGCCCAGGTCCAGACGGCTTCACAGCCGAATTCTACCAAAAATTTAGAGAAGAGCTAACACCTATTCTACTCAAACTCTTCCAGAAAATTGCTGAGGAAGGGAAACTTCCAAACTCATTCTATGAGGCCACCATCACCCTAATCCCAAAACCTGGTAAAGATCCCACAAAAAAAGAAAACTGCTGGCCAATATCACTGATGAACATAGATGCAAAAATCCTTAACAAAATTCTAGCAATCAGAATCCAACAACATATTAAGAAGATCATACATCATGACCAAGTGGGCTTTATCCCAGGAATGCAAGGATTCTTCAATATCCACAAATCAATCAACGTAATACACCACATTAACAAACTGAAAAATAAAAATCATATGATTGTCTCAATAGATGCAGAGAAAGCCTTTGACAAAATTCAACATCCATTTATGATAAAAACCCTCCAGAAAGTGGGAATAGAAGGGACATACCTCAACATAATAAAAGCTATATATGACAAACCCACAGCAAACATTATCCTCAATGGTGAAAAACTGAAAGCATTTCCCCTAAAGTCAGGAACAAGACAAGGGTGCCCACTCTCACCACTACTCTTCAACATAGTTCTGGAAGTTTTGGCTACAGCAATCAGAGCAGAAAAAGACATAAAAGGAATACAAATTGGAAAAGAAGAAGTAAAACTTTCACTGTTCGCTGATGACATGATCCTCTACACAGAAAACCCTAGAGACTCTACCAGAAAACTTCTAGAGCTAATCAATGATTACAGTAATGTTGCAGGATATAAAATCAACACACAGAAATCCCTTGCATTCCTATACACTAATAATGAGAAAATAGAAAGAGAAATTAAGGAAACTATTCCATTCACTGTTGCAACGAAAAGAATTAAATACTTAGGAATATATCCACCTAAGGAAACAAAAGACTTGTACATAGAAAACTATAAAACACTACTGAAAGCAATCAAAGAGGACACTAATAGATGGAGAAATATACCATGCTCATGGATTGGAAGAATAAATATTGTAAAAATGAGTATACTACCCAAAGTAATTTATACATTCAATGCAATCCCTATCAAGCTACCAACGATATTTTTCACAGAACTAGAACAAATAATCTCACAATTTGTATGGAAATACAAAAAACCTCGAATAGCCAAAGCAATCTTGAGGAAGAAAAATGGAACTGGGGGAATTAACCTGCCGGACTTCAGGCTCTACTACAAAGCCACAGTCATCAAGACAGTATGGTACTGGCATAGACAGAAATATAGATCAATGGAACAAAATAGAAAGCCCAGAGATAAATCCACGCACCTATGGACACCTCATCTTTGACAAAGGAGGCAAGAATATAAAATGGAGAAGACAGTCTCTTTAACAAGTGGTGCTGGGAAAACTGGTCGGCCACTTGTAAAAGAATGAAACTAGAACACTTCCTAACACCATACACAAAAATAAACTCAAAATGGATTAGAGAGCTAAATGTAAGACCAGAAACTATAAAACTCCTAGAGGAGAACGTAGGCAAAACACTCTCCGACATAAATCACAGCAGGATCCTCCATGACCCACCTCCCAGAATATTGGAAATAAAAGCAAAAATAAACAAATGGGACCTAATTAAAATCAAAAGCTTCTGCTCAGCAAAGGAAACTATAAGCAAGGTGAAAAGACAACCTTCAGAATGGGAGAAAATAATAGCAAATGAAGCAACTGATAAAGGATTAATCTCCAAAATATACAAGCAGCTCCTGCAGCTCAATTCCAGAAAAATAAATGACCCAATCAAAAAATGGGCCAAAGAACTAAACAGACATTTCTCCAAAGAAGACATAAAGATGGCTAACAAACACATGAAAAAATGCTCAACATCCCTCATAATCAGAGAAATGCAAATCAAAACCACAATGAGATACCATTTCACACCTGTCAGAATGGCTGCTATCCAAAAGTCTACATGCAATAAATGCTGGAGAGGATGTGGAGAGAAAGGAACCCTCTTACACTGTTGGTGGGAATGCAAACTAGTACAGCCACTATGGAGAACAGTGTGGAGATTCCTCAAAAAACTGGAAATAGAACTGCCATATGATCCAGCAATCGCACTCCTGGGCATACACACTGAGGAAACCAGAATTGAAAGAGACACATGTACTCCAATGTTCATTGCAGCACTGTTTATAATAGCCAAGACATGGAAGCAACCTAGATGTCCATCTGCAGACGAATGGATAAGAAAGCTTTGGTACATATACACAATGGAGTATTATTCAGCCATTAAAAAGAATACATTTGAATCAGTTCTAATGAGGTGGATGAAACTGGAGCCTATTATACAGAGTGAAGTAAGCCAGAAAGAAAAACACCAATACAGCCTACTAACGCATATATATGGAATTTAGAAAGATGCAAATGATAACCCTGTATACGAGACAGCAAAAGAGACACAGATGTATAGATCAGTCTTTGGGACTCTGTGGGAGAGGGTGAGGGTGGGATGATTTGGGAGAATGTCATTGAAACACGTATGTTGTCATATGTGAAATGAATCACTAGTTCAGGGTCGATGCATGTTATAGGATGCTCGGGGCTGGCATGCGGGGATGACCCAGAGGGAGGATAAAGGGAGGAGGGAGGTGGGAGGGGGGTTCAGGAGGGGGAACTTATGTAAACCCGGGGCGAATTCATTTCAATGTATGGCAAAACCAACCAATATAATATTGTAAAATAAAAAAAAAAAAAGAAAGAAAGGCAATGCCTTTCTTTAGGTTAATTAAATATTTTTAATAAAATATTTTTTAGAATTTAAAAAAAAAATCCAGATATTTATTTTCAGGATGATTAAGCTTCCTGCCATCAATAACAGTTTGGCACTTCCTTCTGTAGGAGTCCTGAATAAACTTCTTTGATTTTTGGAGAGACTCTGTTACCATGGGAATCTGGGGACATTATTACTTCCGGAAACAGTCACTCCACATAAAGTGTTCAAAATATCAATTAGGATCACTCTTGTTTAGACAGATCTGGAAAAGCATCAATCCAGTTTGCACATCTTTCAGCGAAGACTTATTTGCCGTATCTAATAGTTCCTTTGTGTGTGTTTGCTCAAGTATGTCCCGCTCTTTGTGTCCCTTTGGACTGTAGCCCTCCAGGCCCCTCTGTCCATGGGATTTTTCAGCAAGAATACTGGAGTGAGTTGCCATTTCCTCCTTCAGAGAATCTTCCTGACCCAGGGATCAAACCTGTGTCTCCTATGTCTCCTGCATTGCAGGTAGATTCTTTACGTGCTAAGCCATCAAGGAAGCCCATTGGTATCTAATAATACTCACTGGTTTTGTTTTTGCTTTTGCCACATGGCTTGAGTGGTCTCAGTTCCCAACCAGGGATTGAACCTGGGCCATGGAAGCAGTGATAGCGCTGAATCCTAACCACTAGCCATGTATAGTACATCATGAGGAACGCTGGGCTGGAAGAAGCACAAGCTGGAATCAAGATTGCCGGGAGAAATATCAATAACCTCAGATATGCAGATGACACCACCCTTATGGCAGAAAGTGAAGAGGAACTCAAAAGCCTCTTGATGAAAGTGAAAGAGGAGAGTGAAAAGGTTGGCTTGAAGCTCAACATTCAGAAAACAAAGATCATGGCATCTGGTCCCATCACTTCATGGGAAATAGATGAAAAAACAGTGGAAACAGTGTCAGACTTTATTTTTTGGGGCTCCAAAATCACTGCAGATGCTGATTGCAGCCATGAAATTAAAAGACGCTTGCTCCTTGGAAGGAAAGTTATGACCAACCTTGATAGTATATTGAAAAGCAGAGACATTACTTTGCCAACAAAGGTCCATCTAGTCAAGGCTATGGTTTTCCCCGTGGTCATGTATGGATGTCAGAGTTGGACTGTGAAGAAAGCTGATCGCCAAAGAATTGATGCTTTTGAACTGTGGTGCTGGAGAAGACTCTTGAGAGTCCCTTGGACTGCAAGGAGATCCAACCAGTCCATTCTAAAGGAGATCAATCCTGGGTGTTCATTGGAAGGACTGATGCTACAGCTGAAACTGCAATACTTTGGCCACCTCATGCGACGAGTTGACTCACTGGAAAAGACTCTGATGCTAGGAAAGGTTGGGGGCAGGAGGAGAAGGGGACGACCGAGAATGAGATGGCTGGATGGCATCACCGACTCTGTGGACATGAGTTTGAGTGAACTCTGGGAGTTGGTGATGGACAGGGAGGCCTGGTGTGCTGTGATTCATGGAGTCGCGGAGAGTTGGACACAACTGAGCGACTGAACTGAACTGAACTGAACTGAGCCATGTATATATATAAACACACATATATAAAATAATTTATATACATATATACACACAAATATGCTTGTTTTATTATTTTTTGTTTTCACTCCAGTTTCATTTAGTATCTTTGTCACAGGAAGGCTGATCATATAAAACTTTCTGTATATTTGAAATCTCAAAAATAACCCAAACTAAATGGCAAGTGAAATAACTGCTTTGAGATGAAAAATAAGTCTTAACATTCCTTAACAACAACACAAGACATACACACAAGAAAGTTTTCTTGTACTTAAATTGCTATTTTCTGTTATTATTTTGATAACATGTATTTCATTGCATTTATGAATAGGAATAGAGAGTATATATACATAGAAACAATGCTAAGAATGGCTGTTTGCTTTCTGAGGTGCTTGCAAATGGTGAGTTCTTGTATTTTCTAGCTTAATCACAGCCCCTCACCTAATAACTTTATTTAATTTGCATTACCTTTGCAAATTGATCTCTGGATCTGTTTGGCCTGATTGAGTCAGTTCTAGCGAATTTGAAACAGTATTTTAGAGAGTCAACTTGCCTTAACACGAACAGACTCTCATCTCCAAGGAGAGAGATGAAGGGTTGCTCCTCTTTGTGCATCTAACACAGAACCTGCCCAGAGCACGTATTCAACAAGTGTTTGCTGAACAGAACTGTCTTCATTTACCTAATGGAAAGTGAGAAGAAAGGCATTTCTTTATTAAAGCAACTGCCCCCAAAGAAACTGAGTCTTAACATGGATTGCTCCCAGATGAAGACCAGTGTGCCTCTGTGGATCCAGTTTCTGACTGGTCACTTGGTAGCAGGTCATTCTCCTCACCCCTACGCTCAAACCCATCTCTATTTTTCAATATCTTGAACCAAGTGCTTTCTTCTAATTCATCATGTAAGAAACAGACCCGTGTCTAGTGATGCTGAGTCAAAGGAAGATATTCAAAATACTGATACTTTAAAAGTTTAAATGAAATGTTAATCAGAGGCAGTTTGTGGTGATTTGCTTTCTATGTCTCTCTTTTTTTTAACCATGGATGGCAATTTCTTAGGAAGAGCATGCCAGCTCTCTTTCACAACCAATTTTTTTTTCTTTTTTAACAAAAAAAAATTGTTAAAACTGTTTTGAGGTTTTAAAAATTGCTGGTTGAGTTTTAAAAATATTTCAGTATGTGGTTGGAGGGATGGTTTGTTTTCTCCTTAATTTTATCCCCGAAAACTTGAATTGATTTTTTTAATTGCTACTGACACTTATTAATAGCAGCCTTAGGAAAGATGGCTAAACCTAGTCAGATGGGACAAGTATTTAGTGAATTTTTCCCCATGGCAATTACAAATATTAGGAGATGTTTCATGGATGTATCATGGCTACCTAGTGATGCAGATTTGGTAAGACATATGATTATAAAAGTGTGGCTTGTTGCACATTGTATGGTAAGAACAATGTAAACAGCTTCTCCTTGCAACAGATCGTTATTAGAAGAACCACTGCATTCCAAGCCTGGAAGAGCTTCCTTGCCTCTCAAGAAAATGTTAAGTCCTGGTCCCGTCCACAAAGCACACAAAAAGACCATTAAATCGACTCCTCATTAAACACCCCCCTCAGAAGTTTATCAAAACACTGAAGTAACATTCTCACAGAAAAGTAAAGTCTGAGTTTAGAGAATGAATATCAAGTACATGCCCAAAAGCTTCCATTTCACCCGTATATAAATGGCTCTAGAGAAAGGAGAGGAAATCACCAACTACATAACACATCTCTCTGTGGCACCTCACTAGGAGCAGGGGAGGAGGAAATAAATAGTTCATAGGGTAAATCCTCTGGCCCACAGTTCAGTCATAGATCCCACAGTGTCACAAGCCAGTAAATGTCCAGATATCTTTTCAGATAACTTCCTGAGCGCTGGAGTGTTCTTCAGAGTTTCTTATCTTGCTCCTTCCAAATGCCAACACAGCTGCCTTCAGTGTCCTCAGCTGAAGTCAGCCATCCTGCAATATGAATCAGAACCTGTTGTACCACGGGATCTCTCTTGGTAAAATAAAACTATCCCCAGAAAGCAATTTATCAGATAATTTTGAGGGAACATCACAAATGACCAGTATTTTGTGCTCTCAAGATTTAGAGAGAATTAAAAGATCATGTAGTCCACCCAGCACATGGTGTAAATGTTCTTAAATTAGATTGTAGTGATGGTTGTGAAACTCTGTGAATATACAAAAACCCACTGAATTATATACTTTAGATGGGGAAATGTTACAGTACACAAATTATATCTCAATAAAGCTGTTTTAAAAGTTATTGTTATAAGAGGGAAACAATGGCTCAGCAGGAACTTACAATAAACTTCATATGACTGACGATCATGTGCGGCATCCTTACTGTCTTCAATGAGGAAGGAATTTTGGTTAAAGGTCATTGACATTTTTCTCATCATAGATAACTATGGAGACTGTGCTGAGATCTGATGACAAGTGGAATGTGGAGGTCCAATCATAAGAATAAAGAACATCGGCTTGATCTAGTAGGATCTCTGCCTAACCTAATAGTCTTTATGATTCAGTAGGGAGGCAATGGCTGCCTTCCATGACATTGCTTTAAAGGTTAGGAATATGACACCAATTTACTCAAATCCTTTTCTTAATACACTATAGACTGTTGACTAATAAATTTATCTAAGTCCATCTTGAATCAATTTATATTTTCAGCTTGTTGTAACACATTCCATATGCTTCCCAATTTGCTTTGGATGATTTGAGCATCATTTTTGTGTGGAGGCAAAGACTCTTATAGAATCCTGAAGCCCCCACACCTCTGATATTCACCACCTTCTCCTCCATGATGCTGTCAAAAGCCTTTTTTTTTTTTTTTAAGTAGGGGAAAGAGTTTCCAACTCTCCTCCGTCTGCAAACTTTTTGCTTCCACTGCCTTCTCTGAGTTTGCGCCCTGATTCTAGTTAGAAAACTAAGCTCATGGTTATAGTGTACTGATATATTAGATACACACAAGGGTCCCTAGACATGATATCAGTCCACAGACAGGAAAATCTTCACTGAGTTTTAGAACCCATTCAGTTCAGGTGGTTGGTTTTTTTTTAAGATTTTTTTTTTTTTTTGATGCAGACCATTTTCAAAGCCTATGTTGAATTTGTTACAATATTGTTTCCATTTTATGTTTGGTTTTTTGGCCAAGAGGCATGTGGGGTCTTACCTCCCCGACCAGGGATCAAACCCACATTCCCTGCATTGGAAGGTGAAATCCTAACCAATGGACCACCAGGAAGTCCCTTGGTTCAGTTTTATACATGATGAAACTGAGGTCCAAGGAGAAGAGACCATTTGCCCAGAGTCACATAATTAGCCAACAGCAAGACTAAAAGTGATATGTCTTTAAAAAAACAAAAGTGATATATCTTGTTTTCCAACCACTCTGCTTTCAAAACTACCAGGGTGCCTTGTGGATTTGCTGTGACACTCATCTCGGTCCCTTCCTGCTCCCCTCTTCTGATTTTATCCGTAGTTTGACCAGCACTGACCTCACCATCCTGTTTGGTCCCATCCATGTCTGCTTCATCCTGGTCAGGTTCGAACGTGGTGCCTCGGTCAACAACATCCACACCAGCCTGCACCCTGGGCTTCTCATTTTCCCACTTGGCAAACCCTTTGTCCTTTGCTGCTTTGTTGTGGAACTTGGACTTCATTTTGGGGAAGGTGTGGGACCCTGAGTCCCCCCAGCCAGCCTCTGACCACACAGGCTCGGTCTGGGTGGCCTGGCTGGTGGTGGCCCGCTGCAGCCGCACGGAGATCTTGCCAGAGGAGCCTGTGACCAGTGTGATGGCTCTGCTGTCCAGGTCTCGGTGTCCAGCAGTGACACCAGGGAACTCAAACACCTCATCCTGCACTGGAAGGGGAAAGCTTACTGTGATTATTGTGATTATTTGACATCCGACTGCTTCATAGCAAATGGTCAAAGTGGTTGCAGACAACAGGAGTCTGAAGGGCAAGGTCCTAAAGGAGTAGATCAGAGGTGGAGTGAAACTGGCCTCAGGTCATTGAGACCGGAAAGCAGAGACAGCCTGCAGGGTTCAAGCGTTTTTAGCCACTGCTGCTCACTCTGAAGAAGACCTTTGTGTTTATAATAATGACTCTGACCAGTTTTAGATCCAAAACCCAACCAAGGTGCAGGATTGGAAGGTGAGCAGAGAGAAATCACAGTGGGAAAGAAAGTAGAGGACATTACCTGGGGGCAACGAGGGACTTCCAGGCAGTGACCCATGACTGCTGCCCAAGGAGGGTGCCCGGGCAAACCTCCTGCAGGCCAGAACCAGGAGGTCTTTGCACTGTTTATGACAGTTGGCTCCACAATCTGAAACAACCCAAAGCATCACAGGGGATTAGCATGAGCCTCGTGTGTTGGGTGCTGACCAGGTTTCCAGGGTGGTCTTTGGGCTGTCCGGACTCCCCTCCCCACCCTTGTCTCTGTGTTGAATCTCAGATCCACCGGTGTGTCTAGGGGCAGTGACGGGGCCAACAGGACTCTCTTCCCTTCGTGGGGTTCCTAAAGTTCTCTCTTTTATTCTGTTGCTTCTTCTACATAGTTCATTAAAGTGCTGGGAGCAACAAGCAGGGGCAGCCTGAGGGGAGGAGTTGCCTTTGTCCCCAAACTAGTTGTAAATTACATGGGACTGGGGTTTTTCTCCAGACCAAGATCCGTTCCCCATAAATGCACTCCCTGAGCCAGAAGGAAGGTGAGAAGCCTCAGCGTCTACTCTCTCCCAGGACCTACTGCTGCCTCTCATTATTAATAGCAAGGCATCCCTCCACTCAGGATTTGTCTGCATTTTCTATTCTTCTTCATGTCCCCAAACCTTTTTCAGAGCAAGTGATTTCATCTTTCACTTCCTTTCTCGGCACAGAAGCAGAAGACAAGGTGAGCTTATGCTCAATAAACATGTTTCATTGACTGTGGCTTGGAAATGGCATGCAGCAGACCCTGTGATCGTCCCATGAGATGCTTTAGTTAAGAAAGTAGATATTAATTGCTACTTGGGGTAGAAAATTTTGGCCACTTTGGAAAATAACAGCACAATTATTTCCTGCGATGAGAGTTCTACATTCCTCTTAGAATCACTGGACAGATACGGACATTTTAAAAGGTATATTTCTCTCTCACCATCAAAAAGGAGCTTTCTCATTATTTTCAAAACTGTTTCCCTCTAAATCAGTGGTCCCCAAATTTATCGGCACCAGGGACCAATTTCTTCATGGAAGACAATGTTTCCACAGACCAGGGGTAGGAAAGATGGTTTGGGGATGATGCAAGCACATTACATTTATCATGCACTTTATTTCTAATCTAATGCTGCCACTGATCTGACAGCAGGTACTGGTCTGCAGCCTGGAGACTGGGGACTCCAGTCCTAAGTGGTCTAGTTTCAAATGGTTTTGTAATGACATCATGGAAAGATCAAATTGTAATGATTGGTCTGCTTTAATTAGACTTTTCACTCTATGTATCTTTAAGAGAAAATACCATATGAACAGAGATCTTAGGGTTTAATTGGTTTTCATCTTCATAAAATTGTGTGTGTATATGCCTGTCTGTCTAGTGCATAAGGGGGAGAAACCAGTATCTTTGCTGCTTGAAAGGAACAATTCAAGTTAGACTAAGACAACTGATTCAGAAAACTAAAGGGATTTTTTCGTTCCCTGAGCACTAAAGGGTGACTCCCACAGAGGTTTAAGAAAGCTCCCTACTCTTTGTAAAATGAGAGCCAAATACTGAAAGATAGCTAGAGAAAAAAGGCATCGCAGGGAACATTATTAATCTGAAGGCATTCTGTGATTACAATATTTCCTTTTGTGGTTTTGTTATATTTTTTAAGAGCATTATCAGATTCTTAAAAGAACCAGTATGAACAGTCTGCATAATACATATTACATAATAATATGTAATAATCTTTTATCTACAAGTAGCAACAAAAGTATCTACAATTTTCATTTATTAAATATATATTTATTCAATTGCTATAAATTTCAATTAAATGGGGGGAGTATATGAGCAAATTCATTGAAAAGGGCAAAAGTGTCTCCTCTTCTCTCATCATCATCTATGATTTAGTAGAGACAGGACTAGCTATGTGAGAGCCGAAAGAGATGCATAAGTATTACAGAAATGAGCATGGGTTCTTTTTTTTTCCCTTGAAGGACAAAGTTCTTATATACTTATAAATAAAGTTCTTATTTCCATTGGGCTTGCTCTCCTCAGAATTCCCACCTTGAATGTGCTAATGATGAGCAGGACATTTTAGGGACAGGGATTAGATGTGTGTGGGATGATAAGTGTAGTTTGCTTGGAATAAAATTCCAGCCTGGGCTCTCCGAAATGAAACGTCAGGGAGTCCTTTCCTGGACACATTAACTCTTCAGTTGCCAGTAGCCCCAAAGCCCCTGGTTCCCCAAGATGCCGAAAGCTTTAAAGTTTCCATCAGACGATTATGTCTTCTGCCCCAAATGTCACATTTAAAAATTTTAACAAAATAACGATTACATACCTTTGCATTTGTATCCTTGTTTGATTATGCCCCAGAGCTGTAACAAAAAGACAAAGGAATGTCAGGGAATCCGAAGAGAAATCTGGAAAGAAAACAAGGCCACAGAGAAGGAAGTCCTGGGAAACGTGATGACTGGTGGAGCACAAACAGGATGTAGCTGCTCCTGACACCCTTCCTGTCAGATAGAAGGACCCTCTCCCAGCCCACTCCAGCTGGAGCAATAACAGGAGTTTGGCTTCCGTTTTCTTACTGGGAGCCAAACGGGAGCTGGGATGGGAAGCTGATACTGGTGAATTTATTGGACTCTGTTGTAATGCGCTCTCAGCAAAATTCACAGAAAGATTTTTGTCCCTCTGCCTTTGGAAGCCCTAGATCCCTCTGCTTTCCTTTCCTTTTCTTTTTTTTTAAATTAGGGTATAGTTACTTTACAACTATAGTTATGCTTGTTTCTGCTGTACAGCAAAGTGAATCAGCTATATATATACATACATCCCCTCCCTCTTGAGCCTTCCTCCTATCCCCACTCCTCATGCCATCCAACTAGGTCACCACAAAGCACCAAACTGAGGTCCCTGCGCTGTACAGTAGGTTCCCACTAGCTATATGTGTTACACGTGGCGGTGCACACACAACTATTCCCAACCTTCCAATTCACACAGCTTTGGCGCCCCTAAGGGCTTCCCAGGTAACTCAGCTGGTAAAAAATCCACCTGTAATTTGGGAGACCCCGGTTCATTTCCTGGGTGGGGAAGCTCCCCCGTCAAAGGGATAGGCTACCCACTTCAGTATTCTTGGGATTCCCTGGTGGCTCAGATGGTAAAGAATCCACCTGCAATGGGGAGGCCTGGGTTCGATCCTTGGGATGGGAAGATCCCCCAGGGGAGAGCATGACAACCTACTCTAGTATTGTTGCCTGGAGAATCCCCATAGACAGAGGAGCCTGGTGGGCTACAGTCCAGGGGGTTACAAAGAGTGGGACACGACTAAACACTAGGCACAGCAAAGCACACAGCACAGGAAATTAAGCAACCCAAGCAAACCATCCTACTAGAGCATTTGAATTTTGCTTGGTTATTTTCTGAGAAGCATTTCTGCCTTGATGGAACACAAAACGTCCAAAATGTCGTTATTCTATGTACCCGGTGTTTGGTCTGTGCCAGGGCTGTGCCAACCCAGGTAGAAGTAGGATGCAGGAAGTGACAAGGGAGTGTCTGCCCAGGCAGTTGAGGATTATCACGGTGGTGACAGTGTCCTCACAAGCCTCTGCCATGCTGTAACCTCCGTGAAGAAGGGCACTTCCCATGTTCTTTCTCAGGCCTCCTGCAGCACTTGCATATGGGAACCAGAGACATCAGGAGGAGGGAGCATGAATGAATTAAATGGGCTTAGCCCTAAAGTTGGAGAAGCTCCATTCCTAACCTCTTCGTGGTTAGGCTGAGTGACTGATATCTACCTAATAAAATCATTTTGATAGAAACAGGGCTGGTAGGGGCTATTGACACTGACAGGGATGTCGTGCGCAATGTTATAGGAGAACAATGCCCTGAGTGTGGGCATCATGGCCCTAGGAGAAGAGCAAGTAGCTGCTGTTTCAAGGTGGTAGGAAGGTTGCTCCTTACTGTCTTTCTCACAAGGAAATCCCACCAGTGGAGAGTGATTTCTTTGAGCCTTAAAAGTAATTTGTTCCTTCAGAAGACATTACAAACGTCTCTTGGGACAAGGTAACATTTTGCCTTGGAGACAGGAAGGATTATTAAGACAACTAACTGGAAGCAAGGCCTCAGATGTCTCGGATGACTGGAAGAGGGATGGGGAGGTGTCACTGCAGAAAAGGAAGTAGGTAGGTAGGCCAATCACGTCTGTCAGAGCTGTAAGGACCTTTATGGTAAGTTTTCTTCCCTTTTATAAAAGGCTAGAGTCTTGATGCAGGAATTCAAATAATTTGCAAGGTCCCACATCTGGGAAACTTTGTGGGTATGAGAAAATGTTTCCTCACAGAGCCCTTGGTCTTTGTAACAATAAAAATAACAGTGATAGCACTGAATGAACTCTTGCTATGTGAAAGGCAGTTTCACAAAGAAAGTGAGTAATGAGTAAGCTATGTGTAGCAATTCATTTAATGCTCACAGTATCCCTGTGCTTAGCCACTCGTCGTGTCTGACTCTGCGACCCCATGGACTGTAGCCTGCCAGGCTCCTCTGTCCATGGGGATTCTCCAGGCAAGAACACTGGAGTGGGTTGCCGTGCCCTCCTCCAGATCCTTATGAGATAGGTAATGATAACTTTCTTATTTTTATAGGTGAGGAGACTGAGCTACAGAGAGGGGAAGTCATGTGACAAGATCTCATAGCCAGTCAGCAGGGAAAGAAGAAGGTGAAGAATGTGTCGCTTGAGGAACAGGAAGCCATGGATCCTGGGTGTTTTGCATGAGATCAGAGCAAAAGCCACTGATCTAGGACAAGAGAGGATAAGGTTTAAGAAGCATCTGATTATCTGGCTATAGCATGTTATTAGCACAGCTGCAGAACCTGCTAAACTGCTGAAAAAGATAAAGTCAAGCATGAGACCCATGAGGAGGGTAAGTCAGAGCATTGCTTGCTAATGCTTACTTAAGAACCAGGAGACAACACGAGGCAGAAAGAGGCTCTGGGTCAGCATACAAGCCCAGGATAGGAGAGGATACTTCCCATAGCCCTTTGACTGTGAGATCTCAAGCTTGTGTAGGAGTGATTGTTTGTGGTGGAAGGAACACTGGACTGAGCATCAGGAGACCTGAATATGAGTCATGATTCTGCTGTTCATGATCCAATGTGACCTTAGGAAAGTCACTTAACTTCTCTGGAGTTCAAAGTAAGGGAATTAGCAAAACTCTTTCAGCTTTGGAATTCTAATTCTAAAATCAATGTATTTCAAGCAGTGTCTGTTTGCCTTCCTTACCCTCAAAATGGAATTTATTTCAAAAGTATGTGGTACAGGCACTAAAAAATAGTCCTTTCTACTCCCCCATAATTCCCTTCAGTGCCCATCTAGAACATGATATTTTATAAATCCCTTTGAAAACCAATGAGATTTTTTTTTTTTTTAATATGCCTGTGTAAAGATCAACTCAAATTGTAGCAATGAAATTAAGTATATTTTGGAAAGTAAAAAGGGCTTTTAAAACTATAAATGAGTTCATCTCAATTAAACTCAAAAAGTATCAAGGCACACTGAAAAACAAAGAGAGAAGGATTTACTTTGAGCTCTGTGGCATGCAACGTCTGATATCATTTAATCATCAAAACGACATGACAGGTAAGTTTTAACCCTCCCTTACAAATAGGAAAATAGAGACTCAGAAATGGTCAATAACTTGGTCAAGGATATAGAGTTAAGGGCAGAATTGAGATACAGAGTTCTGGACTCCAAGTCCAGAGCGTTCTACCTGATCACAGCTGCATCTAAAACCTAGTGCAGGAAATGTACTGTGATGAGTTGAGGAGGGGAGTGTGGAAGCTCCAAGAATCCTACCTTGTTGCTTCTACAGAACCTGTGCCTCCATGGGAGGGAGAGACTTCCAGAAGCACTGGGGAATGGAGATAAGACCTTGAGATTTGATAAGGACCAACCAACTCTCACACCATGCCAGGGTCAGAAGCCTCAACTTGACTTTTGGTTGAGCCAGGCCCTGGCCAAAGAAATTTCCTGGGCGTCCCTCTGCAGTAGAGAGTTGTACATGGCCCCCTCCCTCTCGAGCATTTTTCAGGTCTAGACACAGGCAAAAGTCCCCCTCAGAAGAGAGAAACATGAAAAAGGAGACGTATTTGTTTGATGATCAAGTGGTCAGGTGACACAATCCCAGTGGCGTAGCTGGTAGGAGAACCTCTCTTTCCCTGGGGTGGGTGGAGAGAGCTGGCCTTGCCCCTTGACCACAGCAGCTGCTATGATCACTTGGGGCCATCTTTGATGTAACCACTGCCTCTAATTTATCCATTCTCAGAGGGATGCTTGAATAGAAACTCCTGCCCTTCGGTTCCTCAAAGCCAGTTATTCAAGAATGAACGGGAGGGACTCCCCTGGTGGTCCAGTAGTAAAGACTCTGCCTTGCAATGCAGGGGATGAGGTTTCAATCCCTGATCAAGGAACTAAGCTCCCACATGTCTCAGGGCAACTAAGCCTGCTCACTGCAACTACTGAGCCCATGCAGTACAATTAGAGAGAAATCCACATGCGGCATGAAGTACTTGCCTGCTTCAACTAAGATATGACACAGACAAAAAATAAATAAATATTAAACTTTTTTTAAAAGAATGAAAGAGAAAAATATAATTTAGTGGGAGCTTATATGATATCAACTGTGAATTTCGTATGGGTCCACAGCGGGACATGACTGCTGAATGAAGCTGACAAAACTGAGTTGGCACCTGAACAAATGCCACTCACCTGGCTGCTGGGCTACCCTCGTGTAGGTACCACATTTTCCATCTTTTATTACTAGGATATCAACTAGAAGATGTTCAGAGCTCAAGGGTCTTTGTTTAACACCAAGGCCAAACCTGATCTTAATTGCCAAAGAATCGTCAAATGTGGGAAACGATGTGTACAACCTTCCTTTGTTGCAGTGGTGTAGGTACAACCAGAATACCTGCATTTGAGTCCCAGATCTAGTCATTATTGGCTGTGAAACCTGGGGAGAATTGGGTTATCCACCCTGGACCTCCCTCCCTTCATACACAAATGGGGAGAGTAAAACGCCCACCTCCTGGGCTACTTATGAGGATCAATCACTCTAATGTCTCTAAATAGTTCATTCCTGTCAAATGCCAAGTAAATGTTATTTATTATTATAACCACCTTATCTTTGAGAAGATTTTTTTCCTTTCTGAGCTATGAATTATTGAGCCACGTCATGATAGATTTCCAGTGATTGACACCATATAAAACAAGAACTGGGAGGAGCTGGCTATGAGAAATACCCCCACTTAGTTGTACCCACCTAGTGATGAGTGCCAGGGCTCACTGGGCAGAACCTTTCCCTGGCAGGTAGAAACAGTCAAACTGCTCTCTTGAGTTAATAGGCCTCCCCAGCCTTCCCTGTCTTTGTCAGACCTGCATTCCTAGAAAGAGTGTAGCTAAACCTGCAGATCTTGCTTTTAATCGAATGTTTCATTTCAGGGAGCCATCATAGTTTACATGATCTAAGACAGACCATAGACTCTGTTAGTGGACCATTTTCCCACATTCTCAGAGAACTGCACAAATCACTACATACAAGTGAAAACACTGAAAAACAGACTTACAAATCCTGCACAGTGTTCACAGAAGGTTGGCTTGAGATAGGTCATCTCCTGAAAATTATGGACAAATCCTGGTCCCATTTTACAGTGTAGTTGGGACTTAGCTCTCAGGAAGTAAGCCATCATTTCATCCTTACTGATTAGGCCATCCCTGTGAAGAGAACCAAGAACAGAGGGCTCTTTAAATGCATGCCGCTCAGTAGTTGCCACACTTAAATCACTCGCCTTCCAAACCTTTGTGACCAAAGCAGGTGGGAATGTTCGCTATCCTGTTCACACGTTCACATCCGAAAGGAGAGGACCTCAAAGGACAGCTTTCAGTGCCAAAGCACAGAGCGTGTGTGTGTGTGGGGGGGGGGTGGTGACTTGCACACTGTAGCACAGAAAGTCTTCTTCGTTACAAATAGTAGCTTCCAGAAGTACATCTCCTTTCTAGCCTTTGCCTCATAATAGGGTTTGCAAGAATCAGGTTGCCTAAGAAAGGCAGAAAACCATGATAACTGGACCCACCATTCTCAAATTTTTCCACCTGATGTCATCCAGATCACTACCATTGGTAACCTTTTCATTCATGTCTTACTGGCACACAGACCATTCACTAGAGTGATTCTGCCAGATCTTCTTCACATAGAATCTCTGGTTCCACCTACCACTGCACACCCTGACTCCTTGTTTAGCAAAAGACCCCATCAAATTCATTGACATAGGTGAACTTCATGTTGCCTTCTCGCTACATCAGCATGTGTTGAAGATCACACCCTTCTGTGCTGATTCAGAATTCCTTTACCTCTCATCTGTTCTTCTTGGGGTCATTCTCCCACCTCCATCCCCCCGCCCCACTCTCCAGGACACTACTCCTTCTAAGTTCTGCTCCATCTTGTCAGCCTCTCATTCTTCTGTTTATAAATACACTCAGGACGTCTCCTCCTTAAAAAGGTCTTTCCTTACTCCTGCCTCCATTCCAACACTTGTCTTTTCTCTCTTACTCCTGAAGTTGTCCTCTTACTCCTGAAGTTTTCGGAGGAGTATTCAGTAGACATTTTTTCCATTTCCTTCAATTACTCTTCCTCCAAATAATCAGGTTTCTAATTCACCATTCTACTGAAGCTGTCACAGTAACATCCTCAGTGGCCTTTTCTCATTCCTTGCACTTGCTGACCTCCTGGCAGCGCATGACATGGGGATAGGATTCCCCCTTTTTGACATCCCTTCTCCATGCTCCCTGGTGATTCCATGTAGCCATGGCTCCCTTCTGCCTCTTCTGCTCCTCCTTCTCTAGCTCTTCTGAAGGATCCATGTCTTTCAGCTTCTGCATGTGGGGAGAGGAGTCCCTGAAGCCATGTTCCCAGGCCCCATGCTCATGTTTCTCTAAATTTTCCTATCAGAAGGATTTCCCTGATGGCCCAGTGGTTAAAACTCTGTGCTGCCTCTGCAGGGGGTGTGGATTTGATCCCTGGTCTGAGAACTAGATCCCATATGCTGTGGGGCCAAAAGATAAGAATTTGTTGGAATTAAAATAATAAACTTTCCCATCAGAATGTGCTCACACTCCTAGGACTCCAGCTCACACCACTGTACTGAAGACCTGACAATCTATGTCTCCTGCCCTGACTGTTCTCTTGAATCTTGGTGCCATGTCTTCAGCAATCTGCCAGAATCTTCTCCTGGATGGTCCACTTTCCTCTCAAAATCAACATATCTAAGCATGTCTGACAAGAACTCATGTAGGGATACTTTAAACCTTCATTTTTACGGAAGATTATTGTATTTTTAGGAAAAACTATATGTATTTTCTGGGACAGACTCAGTTCCATCTAAAGAATGGCAGAGCAAGAAAATGAAGACTGGAAAGTGATTTTAAGTTCATATTCTACATACATGTTACTGACAGAAACAGAGCAGATAATTTAAATTTGATTTAATAAGAGAAGCTTATGTTTCTAATAATTTATTTTAAAAGCATATTAGTATTTTTAAAGTATTTCTCTGATCTAGTTATACAGTAGAAGATAGATTAAGGTTTTAAGATGTTTATGATAAATTACCAAGGCTTTCCTTGTGCTGAATTATTTACAGGTTTAACTTTAAAAAAATTTCTCACACCAACACAAATATTAGAGGATTTTAATATGATATAATTTGGATATTTAACCAATATAAAATCCAGTATTTCATTGCAGATGATTTTTAAACTAGGAACTAATCTCACATAATTAAAAATGAAGTGATAAAATATGTCAGAGTTTCTTGCCAATTTTTTTAAAAAAATTAATGATACAGGTTTTAGCCTCTAAAGTTACTTAATCTCTCACAAATCATTTGAAGCTAAAGAGAAACATATTTTTCCTTTGTTTCTCAAGACAGCATTTGAACTAGCAAAGGAAAAAACAAAGCACGGACACTTTCTGGCTATCTGTACCTGTCACCTGCAGCTGAACATCATAAGTAATCTAAAAAAAAAATCTTACTTGATGATTTCTAAGATTACTCCCTGGTCCAGTAATGATGAAGACTTTACTATACTAGACCTAACTATAATTAGCTTCTATTCTTTTTTTGATGGAGGTTTGGGGGTTGATGATAGTTCATCTGCTAAGTAGTAGCAGTAATGTGTGAAATGGAGAGCTGGGCTAATTTGCAAGTGAGCTCCTACTTAACACTAATGATGTGATCTGCCTTGTGATCCCATCCAACCAGTCATGTCCATGGACACGAAGAAAACATCAGCAAAAGGTTAGACACATCTCATCAAATCACTAGCATCGATGCTTTCAGGATGTAAATTAGGGATAGACTTCTCTGCTCTCCTTTGATAGTAACTTTCTGCCTCAGGACAGCTGCATTATAATATAACAAAATGAAACTTACTGATCTTTGTCCAGCACACAAAAGGAATCCAAGAAGGGAAAACTGGCAGCTATACTTTCAAAGTCTTCTTGGGAGATATACCCATCACGGTCGTGGTCATAGTTCCTGAACACAGACTGCAAAGCAAAGACGAATGTTTATTGAATATTTAAGAGGCAGCCTCTGAACTTGTTGTTGGGAAAGCATAATCAGCATATTACTTCTTCTATCAATGAGCTTGAAATCTAGTGGGAGATAACAAAATTGAGAAGCCTTTATGATGAGATAAGTGTGATGCTAAAGATAAAGGCAGAATGCTATGAGGGGAGGTGGGGAGGGAAATTTTAAAATATTTCCTGAAGAAAGCAAGGTCTAAACTGAGACCTCTGGGTTGAGTAGGAGTGAGGCTGGTGAATTTACAAATGCCAACACCGTGACAATAGAAAGTGAAACTTTAAATGTTAAATTATCTCAAAAATCAAAGTATACATGTAATGCAATTCCAACAAAAATCCCAGTGGGAATTTGTTTTAAATGAACAAATTAATTCTAAAGTTCCGATAGAAGTAACATGTTGAAAATAGCCTAAAATTGTTAAAGATGAGGAGTAATGACCTCAGGCAAGGGAACCAAAAGCAAAAACAAACAACTGGGACTATATCAAACTAAAATGCTTTTGCACAGGGAAGGAAACTATCAACAAAAGGAAAAGGCCACCTACTGAATAGGAGAAGGTATTTGCAAATGATACATCTTAAAAGGGGATAATATTCAAAACATACAAAGAACTGACCAAAAAAAAAAAAAAAAACTTTTTTAAAGGCAGAGGACCTGAACAGACATTTTTCTAAAGAAGATTTACAGATGGTCAACAGACATATGAAAAAATGCTCAATATCACTCATCGCTCATCTCAGGGAAATGCAAATCAAAACCACAATGAGATACCACCCCACACCTGTCAGAATGGCTATTATCAAAAAGACAACAAACAACAACTGTTGTTGAGGATGTGGAGAAAAGGGAACCCTCATGTACTGTTTTTGGTGGGATTATAAAATTGTGCAGCCACTATGAAAACAGTAAGGAGGTTCCTCAAAAAATTAAAAATAGAACTATCATACAATCCATCAATTCCTTTTTGTGTATTTTTTCTAAAGAAAACAAAAATATTTGTTTTTGAAAAGATGACTCACTGGAAAAGACTCTGATGCTGGGAAGGATTGGGGGCAGGAGGCGAAGAGGACGACAGAGAATGAGATGGCTGGATGGCATCACCAACTCAATGGACGTTGAGTTTGAGTGAACTCTGGGAGTTCATATGATTTCACTTATATGTAGGATTCAAAAAACAAATGAACAAACAAAATAAAACAGAAACAGACTCATAGATACAGAGGACAAACAGGTGGTTGCCAGAGGTGAGGGGAGTGGGAGGATGAAAGAATAGGCAAGAGAAATTAAGAGGTGAAAACTCTTAATTTACAGTTACAAATGTAACTCCAGTTACTAATGACATGGGATGGAAAGCACAGCTTGGGGAATACAGTCAATAATATTTTAATATCATTGTATTGTGACAGTTGGTAACCAGACCTCTTATGGTGATCATTTTATAATGTGTAGAAATGTCAAATACCTAGAACACCTAGAAGGTCAATTATACTTCAAATTAAAAAATGAGGAGTAATGAGAGACAGTGTACATTATCAGTAATCAAAGCTACATTAGCCAAAACAACATGGTATTATAACTTAGTAGAGACAGTACAGTCTAAAAAGCAGATCTAGTGTACATGTGGACACTTATTGAGTGCCTGCTGTATGACAATTATTTTACATAAATTTTCTCATTTAATTCTGACAACACTTCTATGGGAGTGGGGCGGGGGGGGCATATTATTACTCCATTTTTCAGATAAGAAATCTAATACAAAGAGATGCAGTAATTTGCTCCAGGATGAGCCTGTTGGTATAGAATATCTGAAGTTCAAAACCAGGTCCCCTGATCTTAGTTTATACATTTTTCAATCACTGCACTGCCAACCTCCTATAAACAAAATGTGCAGAAAAGCACAGTAAGTCATTTACTAGTTTGTAGTTAGCAGTCAGAAATCTAAATGTGGTATGTTTTTGTATAAATGTCTTTGTGCTTACCCTTTTTGGAATTTACTCAGCTTCTGAAATCTATAGATTTATGGCTTTTTGCCAAATCTGGGGGCTTTTCAACTATTATTTGAGTACTTTTTCAGTCTCACTCTTTCTCTCCTCTTCTCCCAGACCTCCAAAATAACAAATGTTAAATCTTTTGTTGTAGCCCCATAGGTCCCTGAGAATTAGAGCTTTTTCCCACTCTATTTTCTCTCTGTTGCTCATATTGGGAGATTTTTACTGTTCTTTCTTCCAGTTCATTGATTCTTTTCTCTGACTCTTCCATTTTCTGTTGAATCCATGCACTGAGTTTTTTATTTATTTTATATAAATATTATATTTTTATTATATTTTTTGCTTACGAAGTTTCCACTTGGTTCTTCTTTACAACTTCTCTTGCATTGTTGAGACTTTTATTTCTTTGTTGAGGCTTCATTTTTCATTTGTTTCAAGTGTGTTTCAACTGCTTACTGAAGCTTTTTTTGATGTCTGCATTTTTAGTCATTAACTGTAAAATTTCTGACATCTTAATGTTGGCATCTATTATGTGATGATAGCGCCTTCCTAAATTTATTTGTTGAAGTCTCAACCTCCAGCACCTCAGAATGTAACTGTATTTGGAAATAGGATCTTTAAGGAAGTAATTAATGTTAAATGAGGTCTTATAGGTGGCCCTAATCCATGTGACTGTATTTAGAAATAAGGTCTTCAAAGAGGTGATTGTCCTGCTCTTTGCAACTCCATGGACTGTGGCCCACCAGGCCCCTCTGTTCATGGAATTTTCCAAGCAAGAATAATATTGGAGTGGGTTGCCATTTCCTACTCCAGGGGATCTTCTCAACCCAGGAATGGAACCCCGGTCTCCTGCATCTCCTGCATTGGCAGGCAATTTTTTACCACTCTTCCACCTGGGAAAGGCTAATAGAGTGGAGCCTTAATCTAATATGATAGTATCCTTACAAGATAAGGAAGAGACACGAGGGGTGTGTGTGCATAATATAAAGGCCATGTGAGGATTCAACAAGAAGATGGCCATGTGCAAACCGAAGAGAGAGCTCTCAGGAGAAACCAAACCTGGCAACACTTTGATCCTGGACTTCTAGCCTCCAGAATTCTGAGAAATAAATATCTGTTGTTTAAGCAAATAAATAAATAAAAAGCAGATCTACATATATATATGTAAGAATTCAGAATTCTTAAGTTTGCTGAAAGATATACATGTATATATGCGTGCATGTGTGTATATGTATGGAGGGAGTAAAATAAAGTCATACAAGATCATCTACAAGTTATCAGTGATTATCCCTAGGCAGAAGACTGAAAGTAAAACTTTCTACTTTCTATGTTTTATGTAATGCATTTATATTCACAAGTTTTCTGGCTTTTTTTTTTTTTTGGCCTCACCTCATGGCTTGTGAGATCTTAATTCCCCAACCAGGCACTGAACCTGGGGCCAGTGAGAGAGCTGAGTCCTAACCACTGGACTTCCAGTGGAATTCCCCTGGCTTTCCTTATAATCAGAGAAAAATAAAAAAGAATTTTCTATTGCCCTTTTAGGATTTAAAAAAAATTGAGTTCTCCCTGCAAACACATGTATGCAAATACTTGACTCAGAGTCTAGCTGTAATGAACCTCTCTCTCTTTCCCTTCTGATTTCTATTATATTTTATGTGTATTGCCTTGGGTTGCAGGCTGCTTCAGGAGTATTTTGGGAAGTAGGCAATGAATAAATGAACAAATTACTTCATTAAAATATGACTGCTTGGCACTCATCATAAGTTTATCCATAGATAACTGAACTTTTTTGTAAGTTTCACTTTTAATACTTATCCAAATCAAAACTGCTTAAAATTTAACTATTATGGAGTGCTTACAATTTATCATCTAATACCCATATTTATACTGAGAGTATAAGATTTTTTGCGGAATAAAACTCATTATGGAAATTCAAGTAAAACCCAGTCATTTATTTGATTAAATTAGTGGTACTCAACCTATCAAAACTGGGTCAACCTTCCCCCATGAAATTGGAATTAGAGAAAAGAGATAAAGTACTGAGGGGCAAAATAGACTCCGCATGTGGAGCAAAGAAGGCCTGTCTGCAGAGAATGGAGTGAACATTCAGAGAAAAGCAGACATAAGAGTAGGAGAGAGAATACCTTTTTTATTTCCTGATTCTAGACTTTCCTGAGCCACAGTTCCATGTCCCTGGATCCTCTGCCCACTTTCCCTGGCTCCACTGGGGTCTGTCACTACCACATCATCATATGGTCCCCACTGACCTTATGGCTTTCTCATCATCTTCCCTCACCATTTCCTCCCTTTCTGCCACACATGCTCCATGAAACTTTTCTATCAGCACCTCATGGTTTTGTGGATGATCCAAGATGCAGAACATTCTTTTTCTGTAAACATTATTTCCCAGCAAAGAGTACATTATATACCAAAGACTTGTTTCTATTGCACCTGAAGATATACTGATCCTCGAAGGTAGGTGTGTAATCAATAATCACAGTTTCTAGCGCCTGAGATATTTCATCTTTCCCACATTGGTGTATCTACTCTTTTTTTACACGGAAAACTCTGACATCAATTTGCCCTTCATTAAGTGATGTTTCTGACCTAAACGGTATTGTGCTGCTGTGTCACAGACCTCTAAACATACAAAGCTGAAGAGACTATTTAACTTGCAGGATTTTCCTCCTAGCCTCAGGTAACCAATTTATCAAGCATTTTATTATGATCCATGTGGGTTGTTTCTTGTTTGTTTTTTGACTGCATTGGGTCTTCATTGTGGCACACAGGCTTAGAAGTTGTGGCACACGGGCTTAGAAGTTGCAGCTCATGAGCTTAACTGCCCTGTGGCCTGTGGGATATTAGTGCCCCAACCAGGGATCGAACCCGCATCCCCTGCATTGGAAGGCAGATTCTTAACTGCTGGACCACTAGGAAAGTCCCCCCATGTGGATTTTTAATGAGTAGATTCTAACCTTCAAACAGTCCTTTGTGTTGCAGGGGCAATGACAAATGTGTCAAAAGCCTGGGGAAGACAGGGGTTCTAAGTAGCTGTGAGTATTTGGACAAGTGAGAACCCACAGAAAGAAAGGAGAATGGGGGCCTTCCTGGGAGATTCTTTCCCCAGAAGCCATGGCCAGGCAGAGCTTTCTCCTACCTGCCAGAGGGCTGTCTTAATGGACTCCAGCTGATACCTAGGCTGGTACCAGAGAACATTCTGGAAAGAGAAAGGGGCCTCTTAGTGCTCACTTACCTCAACTAATTTCCTTATGTGCTTGTTGATGACTGTAGGATCTGGCTTCGGCATCACTCCTGAGGCCCACTCCAGGGGCACCACAGGCTTGGTGGGTGTCGTAGGGGAGGTAGGCTGCTTCAGAACATACACACATTTAAAAAATTCTTTTGATTTATTTTTTGAATTGGAGTTTGATTGCTTTACAGTGTTGTGTTAGTTTCTGCTGTACAACCACGTGAATCAGCTCTGTGGGTACATATAGCCTCTCCTTCTTGTGGCTCTCTCCCACTTTTCACCTTCAGCCCACCCCTCTAGGCCATCACAGAGGATCAAGCTAAATTTCCTGTGCTAGACAGCAGCTTCCCACTAGCTAGCTATTTTACACATGGAAAACACACACAGCTTTCAACTTTCTCTGGGACTTTGAGCAATCTAGGCCAGGGACACTGAGAAAGACATGTAAGTTCTACATGTTCACATCAGTAGAAAATTATATTCGTGTAGCACTTTAAATGTTTTTAAAACAAACATCAATGAAAATGTTGTTAATGGAATATTTTGTTGGTAGAATCTAATCTGTAACCAAATACATATTTGGATAGTGCATTTTGTTTAGCAGGAGCCTAGATTGCATTATTATAGGTGGGAAAAAACATTGCTCATCCAGCTCATCCAAAAATCCTATCCAAGTTCCCTAAATAATACTAAAACACTGGTAAACATCTCTATAACACTCCACAGTTTTTTTTTAATAATAGAAAGCCTATGAAATACCAGTTATCTAATTCTTTAATAGTCAGTGCTAGTGATAAATTAGGTGTGTGCAGCAAGCAGGCAGCAGCGCACAGCCAAGTTTATGTCATCTTGCCAGCATCTCTCTCAATATGCTTAATCACTTCTCGATGGTTTGAATAATCACTAGCTCCCTTGAGCCCTCTTCAGTGCAACTTGTTTTCTCCACAGGTGTTACTACCTTCTTGCAAGATATTTTCATTTAAGAATGTGAGAAGCTGGTGGCGATAATGCATAACACATTTATATGACATAGCACAGAACGCAGCCCTATCAGGAGACCAGCCAAGAGTGCTGTGCACACTGTGTCCTCTCCCTTGGACTCTCACACAATGAAATATTTTTTCTGGTGCCTACATACAAACATGTATTAGCAGATTTTTTTTTTTTAATCGGATACTGAGTTTGGGACAAACATTTTTGCAAGGGGAGCTGAGTGTAACTATACGGATTTACGCCGCTACTGATGGTGTGAAGTGGGTGTTTCCGATATCCCGTGGGCTACAAATAAAACATATCTGCCCTCTGAACATGGTCACCCTTTCACACAGTCTCTTTCTCTCTCTCTCTGACACACACACACACACACACACACACACACACACACACACACACTCTCCCATCTTGGCTCCTTCGGTCAAGTCTTTCATCTTGTTGATAAGACAAAGGACTAAACCTTTGGTTCCCTTGGTACTTGGTAAAGAACTCCCGTCTCCTCAAAGCACTATCATAAACTCAGAGGGATACCAGAAGATATTTCAAACTTCCAAGGGAAATATAGCTATACTCAATATTTGTCAGACTCCACGCAAACTACAAAGTTCGCCCATTAAATCATTCTATGTTTCTACCAATGATATCATATCTTTGTGAAGCAAAAAAAATCATTCTGGAACAAGCAATAAGGGTGACACTATCAATATGATTCCAAGATTTAAGAAATTGCACAATGCCTGACACACATTAGTATTTGTGGCTATTTAAAAATGAAATAAAAATAATATCTTTTTCAGTGTGTATTTTTCAAGTGGGTACTAAGTCATTAGAATATAAATATTTATACATATTTAGTTGCTTGGACCTAACTATTTTATAAGTAGAAATGTTAGGTATTTCTTTTGACCTAGAGGTAGCGTGAAAAAACTGAGACATGAAGTAAAACACAAAAAATAGGGAGGCACAAAGGATGCCACTGGGAACAGAAAAAGGTCGAGAAGCTCTGAGACTAAGTAGGTGAGGTCGGCCAGCTCTAGCTGTAAGCACGCTAAAGCCACAGGCTCTCAGTAATAATCCTGACTGGAAATTGTTCTCTAGTTCCCAACAGGTGTCAAACACTAAATACAAATAGGATGACATTCCACTCAGAGTTCCGTTCCGTTCCGTCGCTCAGTCGTGTCTGACTCTTTGCGACCCCGTGGACTGTAGCCTACCAGGCTTCTCCGTCCATGGGATTCTCCAGGCAAGAATACTGGAGTGGGTTAGCATTTCCTTCTCCAGGGGATCTTCCTGACCCAGGGATCGAACCCGGGTCTCCCGCATTGGAGGCAGACGCTTTAACCTCTGAGCCACCAGGGAAGCCCTCCACTTAGAGAAGAGACAGAAAGGGATTGGGAAATGTGTTTTCATAGAGTTTTCACTTTAGTGGGCTTCCCTGGTGGCTCAGTAGTAAAGAATACGCTTGCCAATGCAGGAGACAGGATCTGATCCCTGGGTCAGAAAGATTCCCCTGGAGAAGGAAATGGCAACCCGCTCCAGTATACTTGCCTGGAGAATCCTAAGGACACAAGAGCCTGGCAGGCTACAGCCCATGGGGTCACAAAAGAGTTGTACACAACTGAGCGACTAAACAACAGGATTTTAGCACTTGGAAAGGTTTTCAAAAACTTCTGCTTTGATAAGAGATAAAAACACTTTTTTGGGACTTCCCTGGTGGTCCCGTGGCTAAGACTCCACGCTTTCAATGTGGGGGCCCAGGTTTGATTCCTGGTCAGGGAACTATATCACAGGTGCTGCAACTAAAGATTCCATCTGCTGCAGCTAGGACCTGGTGCAATTAAATAAATAAATACTTTTTAAAGTTGTTTTTTTATATATATTATATGGAAATATCTCCTAAAATTGGCAAAACTTGATACTGAAAATAAAGTAAATCTAAAGGGCACAAATCAGGCATGTATGCCAACATGGTCATTCCTACCCTGTTTCTGAACAAGAGATGGGGAAATGATGGGAAGCATCATAGGAAAAAGCACAGGTAATGAAGCCAGACAGTCCCGAGAGGAATCCAAATTCTCCCGCTTACTGGCTGCGTGGTCTGTCAAAGATTCCTATGCTCACTAGACTCTGTTTGCTTAACAGAGTCAATGAGATAACATACATATTATGACCTGCCAGGCATTCAACAACCAACAGGCAGCAATTAAGATGCCTGGTTACAGCTAAAGGAAGGTGTCAGGAGGCAGCAATGCTGTGTGAGCATGTACAGGACAGCTTCATCACACCAGAGCTATGGAATGAAAGAGAAGCTTATGAATTCCCTTTTTTCAGTAACATTACTCTTCTTTCTTGCTTGTATTTGTGCTCAGTTGTGTCTGACTCTTTGTGACCCCATGGACTGTAGCCCGCCAGTCTCCTCTGTCCATGGGATTTCTCAGGCAAGAACACTGGAGTGGGTTGTCATTTCTTATTCCAGGGGATCTTCCCCGCCTAGGGATCAAACCTTCGTCTTCTGCATTGGCAGGCAGATTCTTTACCACTGCACCACCTAGGAAGGCCACCTTTCTTTTGAGCTCTCTTTATCATGCTAATTTTGAAGAGTCTGGCCCTAACCCCTCGCTTTGTCTCTGCTGTGTGTTCCCATAAGGCTGAGTTCTTCAGCGTCCCCAGAAGATGAGCCTCTTGGGACTGGCAGGGAGGGGAACACAGTGATGGAAACACCACTCATTATTTTAAGAACAAATGCTACTAGGTCAACTGACTCAGACTCAAGTTTATGCTCTCCCACCTGGCCTTCGCTGTGAACAGCATTCACAGTCATTTTGCCTCTTTCAGTTCAATGGTTCAGAATTGTAGTGGGTATTAATAGATGGGCAGACTTAGAGCCTAGAGTTGCTGGCAACACACCACAGAACTCAACTGGAATGGAGGTAATGAATGAGACATTTGTAAGAAAACTGATCTCAGGATATACATATAAGAAGCAGAAATTTTTTCCTCATCATGCAAACCTCATCCTTATTATAAATTTCATATTCATCCTGATATTTTTCTTCCTAGTGTAAAACATATCTGAGCTATAGTCTACTTGCTAAAAGTAATGAGCAGTGTACACTCAGTAATGCAATTTCTTCAACTAATTGTATAATGTTTCTTTACTAAGAGTCAACTACCAATTAAGTGAGGCACTATCCAAATAAGATACTGAAATTCTGAGTTGGGTCAATCATTAGTAGAGAAATTTGTGAACTATGATTAGGGTATTTAAAATTCATTAAATCTAATTTTACATTGAATAGACTTAAAAAAAAGCCTGGAAGGGTCAGAATGATCTTTAAGACGAGTTATTGTTACCACTTCTTTTTTTTTAGCCCTATCTGTATAGTTCTCAGAGGGAACATGGAAGATCAAGAATAAAACAGAGTAATTGGAAATGATGTTCTTTTCGTTAGCCTGTCAAGTGAAGAGATAATTATCTGTCAGGGCTAAGCTGTTCCACTGGCAAAATGAGAATACAGACTTTTTTAATCCCTCCATCTTTAGACCACATAGCACTATTGCAATGGGCAATTATTGTAAATGAAAAATAATGGTGTTTGTCACTAATCCTCAGAGAGAAAGCAATACCTACCGATTTAGAATTTCTCGGCTCCAGAACCAGTGATAGTTTGTAAATATCATCTTCTGTGTGATAGAGGTCCAGAGAAAGCTACAACAAATTAGAAGGGATAAATCAGAATGCTGAATTATTTATTTACTTATTTACATTGCTGAAATTTCTCCAAACCAAATGCTTGGGGTCAATGTAGTGAGCTGAATATAGAACATTAAAAAGATAGCATTGCAGAGGTGGAAAATGAAATTTGAAAAAGAAAAGAGTTAAACCTAGTGTGGTCATCAGCATATAAGAACCACTGACTCAAATTTCTCAATAATTGTTGAGCAGCTCCGAAGAACCAAGCTTCTAAGAGCCAGAGATCAGGAATCCTTGATATTATAGAATAGGACAAGTGCATAAAATAAGACTTGGAAATGGAATCAGTGCTGTCTTAGAGGTTTGATTAGAGAACTGTAGAAATAAAGTAGCAACTAAAAGGTTTCTATTATTTCCGAGCATTGTGCTAGGTTCTGGTGATACAAAATGGTATAAAGTCATTTCTGCCCTCAAGGGCCTGACACTTTATTTGAATAAACAGGACCTGTACACAAAAAGATATATTCATATCAACAAAAGGCAACACAAGCTAAATGCGAGGAAGCTGTCCCACACCAAGTGCTGCAGGAACTTTTCTTGGAGCATCGTGTATAAGCATGGCAGAGAGGTTTTGGAGACCTGAGCTCAAATTCTAAGCCTGTCTCTGTGACCTTGAGCCAGTTAGTTTCTCTCTGACATTCAGTTTCTACTTCTGTAAAATGGGAACGATCACAAAAATCCCTTATCTAATTGGATTTTTATCAGGATCAAATGAAATACTGCATGTAAAGGACTTCACACAGGGCTTGGTACACAGTGAAATCTCAGGAAATGTAATCTGATGTTGTTGCTGTCATTGTTATTGTTACAGCTACTAAAACTACTCTTATTACTGTGTGGAGGGACCACTGAAGACTGAAAAGATCAGAATGGATTCACAGAGGAACTTGTAAACGGGGACGTTCCTGGGAAGACTTAGAAAAATACAGAGAGAAAAAAGAATCATACCATGGCATCATCAGGGAAGAGAACCATGTGCCCTATCCTTTCTCTGACCATTTAAGCATGAAAATTTTCCTTTAATATATTTCATCTAAAAATAAAAGCTTAGGGACTTCCCTGGTAGTCCAGTGGTTAAGAATCCACATTCCAATGTTGGGGACGCAGGTTCGATCTTTGGTTGGGGAACTAAGCCCACGCCTAAAGAGTCCACCTGGGCTGGGAAGACGCACACCACAAGAAAGATCCTGCAAGAGCCACAGCTAAGACCCGACGCAGCCAAAAAAGTTAAAGAGTTTTCTACTTAGGAAAAAAATCCAAACTTTAAAAACTCAATTAAAAAAAGGCTTAGATAAATTAGATAAAGGCTTAATGTGTACGGGTATGGAATGAGAGGGAAGAGAAAGAAGGAAGCAAGAGAAAACTCGAGGCAAAGGACATCTTTGAAGAATTTATCTTTCTGTTTTATCTCATTTTTAAAAAAGAAGAAGCTGGCATTATAAAACAGCATTCTTGCATCGTTCATTGAACAAATATTTATAGCCACCTAATATATGGTGAGGACCATTCTAGTCACTATTCTACCTACTAAACACAACATTTAAGTTAAGAATTTCACACATCAGATCATGTATTGCTTTACTTAGACTTTGTCATCTAAAGGGTTTTTTCCAAGCATAATAAAATTGACCATTGACTTTACTACAAAATTACCCTAGTATCATTTCAGATCAGGAAAATCCTGCTCACAAAGAATGCACACTGTATTCACCTTCCCCTGAAGAGTGGTCACTTCTACCTCCAGGGGCCCTGACTTTTTGCTGGAGAGGAACTAGCCCCATGTCATCAACAAATGCTTTTAGGAGCCAGCCTACTATATAGCAGAGTGAAAGAAGATTCGTGAAACGGAGATTGTTATAAGAGACATTGGTACAACGGAGTATTTGACAAAAGAGTTTTGCAATGTGATTAACTTGGGGATCTTTCCTCTTAGCCTAATGATAAGAAAAATTTGTGCTGATAAGTGGAATTTGACACCGGATCTCTGGGTTAGGGAAGCAAGGGGGTGGGTGTGAACTCTGATGAATGGGAGACAGCCACTACTCAGCTAACGCAAATTGTCATCAGTCTGACAACGACTGCCACATCTCCCAATTTATCAAAAGAAGTCACAAATCTGAACTGTTATATGAAATACTCCCATTTTAAGCACTGGCATCTAATAATAAAAAAAAAAAATTATGATTCCTTGTGGGTAAAATAAAGCACATCTGAAAAGTCACTGACCATTTTGTAAATTCCACAACAGAAGACTCTGCTGATCTCCAAGCCTCATGAAAGCAAAGAACACACCTGTCTTTTCTACCCCCATAATCCCTGTCCTAGTTTGCTACCTTGCATCGTGAATGCTACCTAGAAAACCGAGTGACTTCTTCCTTCTGAATTACTCGATATCAGGAGTTAACCCAGGCTTTATTGAGCATGTTCCTGTCCTTCTGACTCCTCCTCTAATGATGGCACTGGCATCTGCTGGAGAAGGGAAGATGGCAGTGCAAGAACATCCAACCAAAAACCTAAGTATGCCACACACCAACTAGGGGAGATGCTCTCTCAAAAGATACAGAACATCCTTGGGGATTTTCTTGTGTCAAATGAACAGATACCTGACTCCATGATGGAAATGTTTTGGTCTTCTTCCAAGGTTTGCTTTCCATTTATTAGTGGCAGTATGAACCTAAGCGAATCATTAACCTTCTTTTTAAAAAAAATTTTTTTTTTTTTTTTACTGGAGTATAGTTGATTTAAATGTTGGGTTAGTTTTAGCCTTTAGAGTCTGTCTCAATCTGTAAAATGGGAATCAATAATAGTTCCCTCCCACGATTGTTGGGAAGATTAAAAGAGCTAGTGTGTGTCCACTGTGGTTTGTTTTAGAGGGTCACACAGAAAGGAACTGCAGGGTTTGGCTTCCAATCAATACAGCAGCCAAATGCCACAGTGTTCAACCATGAATACAGAGCTGCCATCTGGGTCAGTCCTGCCATCTCTCTGCTTTCCCAGTCACAATCTTTCTTGCTATCTTGGATCTCCTCTGGATGTTATGGCCCTGTTCTACTTCCTACACACCTTTTTAATAATGGAGGCAGCTTGTCAATGGGATTTCAAAAGTCTTTATTTGTGTCTAACATTTTAAGTTTGGTTGTTTCTGAAAAATGTTTTGAGTCACTGTTTCAGGTTGTTGCTTTTACATCCAAGCCTATCAGCAGAGATGGCTGTGGATTTAGTCTGTATCTTAGGACTGACATTGCCTTGACTGGAGAATTGTAAAACAACACACACTTGATCATCAAATTATCTCCATTCACAATTTTTACAATTCTGCCTCTTCTTCTCCCTCCTCCTCCTCCTCCTCTTCTCCTCCTCTTCTTCTTCGATTGTAAAAATACAGGGGCTTTCCAGTTATTTGCATATACTCAGAATGGTAAACGTAACCGATAGATCTAAAAATACTATGAAAAAAAATCAGACTATTTCATGTACCGTGAAACAAGACGCCTCAGTCTGAAAGCTTCTGGTTACATGAATTAGGATCACAATGGAAAGGGTCTTCTGCAGATCTTCCCTCAAATAGGGAGTAACCCAAATCACAGCAGTTTGGTGGTATAGTCGCCTTTCCTTCATGTGCCCAGTGCTGTTTGGGAGGCTAAGGTTATGATAAAAAAAAATGGCAAACAGAGTCCCTGCTCACATAGATTTTGTTTTGTAATTAACTTGTTCTTTACACTCTTCCCCCATGCTCGGTTGGTAAAGAATCCACCTGCAATGCAGAAGACCCCGGTTCGATTCCTGGGTCATGAAGATCCCCTGGAGAAGGGATAGGCTACACACTCCAGTATTCTTGGGCTTCTGTTGTGGCTCAGCTGATAAAGAATCTGTCTGCAATGTGGGAGACCTGGGTTTGATCCCTGGGTTGGGAAGACCCCTTGGAGAAGGGAAAGGCTATCCACTATAGTATTCTGGCCTGGAGAATTCCATGGACTGTATAGTCCATGGGGTCACAAAGAGTTGACTGACACCCATGAAAAGAGAGATTATTTAATTTTCAAAGATGCAAAATAAAACAAATATCAGCAATATTCCCACATTACTGAGTAAATGTTCATCAGAGTGTGAGACAGAGAAACATCCAAACTGGGGATTCATAAGTTGGTTATTTGCAAGCTTTTTTGTCCTTTAGGACTCTCAGCTTCTTCATTTCTAAAACAGGAAGGAGCAGGGGTGATGTTATGCCCTCTGACCTGCCCAGGCTACATCACAGGGTGTGTGTGAGAATCTACTGAGGCAATGCATGTGAAAAGTGCTGTGAAAACTGGAATTGATTACTACCGAAAGTTCAAGCATTGCTATACATAGAGCGGGCAAATACACAGTAATTGTTGATGGACTTAAAAGTTCTTATTTTCCTTTTTTTGGAGCTCTCAATTGCTATCAGTTTCCTCACCAGGGGCCATATTTAAAAGCAGTCACTTCAGGCAGAAACTTGACCTAGGGTCTTGGAGGAGAAAGAATCACCCCTTCAATGCTGTGCATGTGACCTCACATGCATTTGGGCAGCTGCCGTCAATCATATGGTTCTCATCCCAACATGTATGTGGTTCATGAAATGTTGACTGGGCTCCAGAGAACACCTCCTGGGAGCTTCCTCCACCCTGAATCTGAGGAGATTAATCTGCCTATGGCCAGGAGGAATGAATGCACTGAACTTTCTCCTTGGTTGTGGGGAGAGAGTAAGGCTCTTGGATTTAAGTAGGAACTGACTTGATGATTGTGCTCATCTCTGGAAATCTGCTATCCTGATGTGTGCTGGGCTGGAACCACGGGATCGGGCTGACACTTGGTTCCTTAGTTCCCAAGGCTCCACCATTCCTTACATCTAGAACCACAGAAATTTAGAACTGGGTGAGACCTCACAAATGAGCATAAAACTCTTTAGGAAAAAAATCCAAAGTCAGTTAGCACGGAGACAAAGCTAAAAAACTGCAGAGGCAAGGCTAACAGCTATATCTCCCATCAGGGATTCTGGCCAGGATACTACACTCTACTATCACTGTTCTGACTAAATATGATGCCTGCTGCTAAGTCACTTTAGTCGTGTCTGACTCTGTGTGACCCCATAGACGGCAGCCCACCAGGCTCCGCCATCCCTGGGATTCTCCAGGCAAGAATACTGGAGTGGGTTGCCATTTCCTACTCCAAATATGATGCCTGGTGGCTTCTAAATTTTCCTTCAGTTTCTGAGAGAGAGAGATAGCTAGAGATCGAGCTTTTTTTTTTCTTTCCTTCTCAGCAAACCCAATTATTTCTTAGCTTTTACATCTGGAATTCAGATTTTTCCTCAGCATCCCAAAATTTCATTCAAAATCCTTTAAGATTTCTGTCATGATGTTGCCTGCTGCATTTACAATTAAAAATTATTTTCCCTACTCTACCATTATCTTTTTTCCAGATGAGAAACTGCCCAGCTGTAGGCACCTGCTATGTGAAGCTATCCTCCACCTCAGGGAGACAGTCTGAATACAGACACCTCTAACCTCGGCTACACCCTGAGACTGGTCTGCAGACATCACCTGTGTGTGTGGGTTTACACAGTCTGATTGGGGCTGCAACTCTGGTCACTTATTCATAGAAACAGATTTACATGGCAAATGATTAATAAATGCAGGTGCCTGGATGATTGTGAGGTTCCCCCCACACCCAGTGAGAATGTCTGTGTGTTTATTATTTGTCACACAATCTGAACCCCAAGAGATTTGTGTTTCTGTGTGTTGGCCACTTCTGCTTTATACGAAGAAGGCAGCTGCCATTATTGCTTACACCTAGGATTCAACTCTTCAGTAGACAATTATGTGTTCTAGGAACAGTGGGTGAGAAGGTCTAAGAACGACCCTGTTATTCCAATGCAGCAGCCCTAGAGGATTTAGCCCCTCAGAGCTTCAGAGGGATTGTTGTTTTCATTTCCTATGGCCATTGGAAGGAAGTAGTTAATTCAGTATTGCAGCCAAGTTTCAAATGCTACAGTGTCATAAACCCAAACAAGGAAGTTACTCCTCCACTTGTTTCAGCTGGCCTGAGAGAATTTGCTTATGCCTCTTTTCCCCCTGACAAAGAAGCAGCCAATGGGAAATATTCTCCTCTACACACCTGTGTATCTAAAAGTGCTAGGACCTAGAGACCAGCTAACTGTGTGTGCCACTAATGCCCAAAATGATGAGAAATGGGTTAATTTCTTCCAACCCACATCATTCCTAAACATAGCATTCAGTTCATCTGTTGAGCCCCTACATATGCCAGGTACTAAGAAAGGTGCTGGGGACATGTGATGCATAAGACAAGTAGACAGAAAAAAAAAATCTAATGTCAAGTGGTACCTCCTATAGATAAGAAAGTACAAAGTGCAAGGGCAACCCAGGTGACAGAGGCATTACTGCTTTGGAGGGAAACAGAATGCTCCCTGAGAGCATTTAAATAAAGAGAGAGGCATTTAAATTTAAGCTAGTCATGGGGTGGAGGGGGGATGTGATGGAGGCGTAAGGAAAGGATTTTCCAAGAAAATGCAATGGCCAGAAAGTAGAAGGCAGCAATTAATGGTGGAAAGTGTAAGTCCCATACTCCTCAAAGGCAGGTGTGATGTGAGATCGGGTGATCAGAAACGAGGAGAGACTAAGAGTCAGAAAACAAGTCCTGAAGGGCCTCTAGGGCCAGACTGGGAAGTGCCTCTGGTGGTGTGGGGAGGCTGGTGGGAGTGGGGGCAGGGACATCTCGGAGGAGGGTCCTGCTTTACTCCAGGCTTCAGCTACAGCAATGCGCTGAGGATCTGGAGAGGCCAGTGAGCTGAGGGCACAGGGAAGGGGCTGATGAATTAGAAGAGCGTTGCGCAGGATTGTGAGGCACTGAGGACAGTGCTGGAGGGCCTCTCTAAGAATGCCAGAAACCAGAGCTGTGGGGCAGAGACTGGGACCCTCAAAGCAAACGGAATTTTCTTTGCTTGGAGATCATATTTA
Source organism: Moschus berezovskii (assembly GCF_049115385.1). Classification (NCBI taxonomy): domain Eukaryota; kingdom Metazoa; phylum Chordata; class Mammalia; order Artiodactyla; family Moschidae; genus Moschus; species Moschus berezovskii. The sequence goes on from NC_142470.1 coordinate 92,359,010, forward strand.
ACAGTCTGAATTTACGCAGGTTACAGGTGTGGCTTCCCCACCCTTCCTCCTTTGAGATTTCTTCCCAACCACTGACCCCGCATCCAGCCCCTCCCCTGTCCTCACTGTGAACTGCTGTCAGGGGTCTTCCTGCATCTCCTGGGAGGTGAGGTTTAAGCTCCCGTCTATTGGAGCACAAGCTCCAGCCCATTGAACTCACCGTGAGCAAGTTGATCAAATCCAGGTTGGGTTCCAAGTGGTGAGAGGCATTCTGCAGGGAGACCAGTTCACTCAGGGTAACGGAGAGCTGGTGCATTTTCACAATGTTCACTTTGTTCTCCTCTGTCCAGTCTGGGAAAATGACATGGACTGCTATCAAGTCTTTCAAGTGGACGCCAAGGATTGGGATTTTGAAGCCGTCACAGTCGGCAAAAGCCTTGCGGTAATTACAGTAATTGCCGTTGGAGGAGACCAGCTCCGTCATTTCATTCCAGTTCTGGGAACAGATGGAAAAGTAGATTTTCAAACAGCCTTCCCTTCTGCCCACCCCTAGGCCCAACAGTGTGTGGCTAGGAAATTCCTCTGCTACCAAGAGAAGTATTGATTGCACCAACATTGATGCAGGGAGATATTAACCAGGAAAAAGAAAGTTAGAAAACCTCACTATGAATTGGACAGCCTGTTCCATTCTGCCCAATAGCCCACACCTCTGCCTACCTATTAGGGATGTTGAAATGTTAAATGGCATCATTATATAAGTATTTAATAATTCATGGAAATATTACAATCCAAAAAATAAGAATATATTATATTAAGATATGCAGTATATTAAAATTTCCTGGTTCCAAGAAAGTTGCATTCGAGATATAACTTGAAGGGGACAGGACGGGGGCAGGAACAGTCATATTGATGTGTGATATAGCTGTGGTTTTGGACTCTGCCACTAAGTAAGAAGGTGACCTTAAGCAAGTCACTTCACTTTTAGGGACATTAGCTTTCTTTTTCTGTAAGAAAGAGGAGTTTGAATAAATAATTTTTCAATATACACTGGTGGTTCCAAGCCTCTATGAGCCTCCATTGAATTCTCTTTTTTTTCAATTTTTTTCCATTGAGCTCTTATTCTTCACATTTAAAATATGTTTTGCTCTCTACTGGAAATTCAGTACTAATCTAAAGGAAAATAAAACACATAATGAGCCCCATTATACTTGAAATGAGTACAGTGTTTGAGGTCAGTCAGCAGTGCTTCTGTGGCTTAAATTCTCCTGTTCATATGAACAAGTTATTGTTGGTTGTCTAACAGCAACCAGACCTTCCTAATAGACCCTAACTTTGACTAGTATACTCTTTCCCATGTGTCTCAGATGAAACTGTTTCCATGCCCAAGTCCAAGCACAGGTTCTGATCTACCATCATCATAATTTCATCCCTCTGGTTTATGATTGGTTCAGGAATAAGAGTTAAGTTAAGGAATAAGAGTGGGTTTCAACCCCTCAACACCAACAAATTGAATTCAACCAACAGTATGAATAAGTTTGGAAGCATGCTTTCCCTCAGAACCTTGAGCTGAGAATTTGACACAGCTGACACCTTGATTTCAGCCTTTTGATACCCTTCGTTTAGAAACGCAGTCATGCTATACTGGACTTCTGACCTACAGAAACTGTGAAGTAATAAATGGATGTTGTTTAAAGTCAGTAAGTTTGTGATAATTTGCACATAATGTAAATATATGCGTTTTACAAAACCGATATGGCACACTTAAGATCTGAGCCACGGAGAAGGCAATGGCAAGCCACTCCAGTACTCTTGCTTAGAAAATCCCATGGATGGAGGAGCCTGGTAGGCTGCAGTCCATTGGGTCACTCAGTCGGACACAACTGAGTGACCTTACTTTCACTTTTCACTTGCACGCATTGGAGAAGGAAATGGCAACCCACTCCAGTGTTCTTGCCTGGAGAATCCCAGGGATGGGGGAGCCTGGTGGGCTGCCCTCTATGGAGTCGCAGAGTCGGACACGACTGAAGCGACTTAGCAGCAAGAGTTAAGCCAATCAACATGTTGCATTCCTCTGGATACTGTTATTGGCCCAGGGGTGGGCATGTGATTTGAGATGGTTTGGCCACCTCATGCGACGAGTTGACTCACTGGAAAAGAGTCTGATGCTAGGAGGGATTGGGGGCGGGAGGAGACGGGGACGACAGAGAATGAGATGGCTGGATGGCATCACCGACTCGATGGACATGAGTTTGAGTGAACTCCGGGAGTTGGTGATGGACAGGGAGGCCTGCCGTGCTGTGATTCATGGGGTCACAAAGAGTCAGACACGACTGAGCAACTGAACTGAACTGAACTAATCTGCCTAAAGAAGAAGGTCTTCATTCCATGGGGGCAAGGCTAAAGAGGGTTTTTCCCTACCTCCAACTTTCATAAACAAAAGAGCAAAATGTTTCCATTGTTGCAGACAACCCAGTCAGGAGGGAAATCAGTCCGATGAAAAACAAAAACAAAAACCTCATACTCAGAGGAATTCAGAGCAATTGAGCCAGAGTCCTGATCAGCCCATGCATGGACTTGGCCTTGCCTCTGGACTTTCCAGGTATGTGACACAATCCATTTCCTTATTATTTAGGCAATCCAAGATTTTTTTTTTAACTTATAGCTGAAAGTGTCCTTACTGATAGAGCAAAGTACACTTTATCAGATAAATCTTTTCATAAGGATGAAATATTCTTTTTTGCTCAATAAGTAAAAAATTTTAATTGTGGTCTGGAAAAAGTTCAGTTTGGGAAACAATCATTGCTTTAAATTATTTTTGTTCCTGGAAACTCAGCTATAAATCTGAAGAATTTCTATACAAAAGATTTCTTTCTGTCCCTTCCCTCTTCTTTTGTAGCTTCCACCATGCTGAATCCAGTGTATGAAGAGAGCAAGTGTTCAATGACTTCATCCGAGGAGCAGATAACAGGAATGATTTCTGTCTTATTTGCCTCGTAACCTTCATGTATTTCACAATACTGATCACATAGTAAGCACCAAATACATATTTTCTGAATGTTTACAACTACAATATGCTAATGGGGGTTAAAAGCATTTGTATCGAACACTTGCCACTTCTATTCTGTTTTTCCAAGAGGTATGGCCATGACTTCCTATTGTCTAAGAAGAAAACTTTCCCCTTCTGAGTGACATTTGTTAGGATCATCTTACCTCTAAACAATCTTCAAGCAAATTTTTTACTTGGGATTATGATCTGGTTCACTGTACCTTTGTAACTTCTGAAGAAAGATGAGAATGGGTCTCCTTGAGCCGGGAAATGGAACTATGACTAAGGCCTCCTACCACTGCCATCAGGGTGTTAAAATTTTTGAGCTGAAGAAGCTTCTGCAATAAAAAAAATGTTAACTTCAATACTTTGCAACAATTTTTGAATTATTCTCACCTTTTGGCAGTACAGATAAAGTCATATACAATTTTAATAACAAGGATGTAGGAAAAACAAATATCAATTCAAAATGAAATACAAATGAAACTCACTTGAAAAATATACCAATCCTCTCATAAAAAATAGCTACATTATATATTTCTAAGTGTTGCCAATTAAAAGCAATCTTCTTGCATGAGAGAAGTATATTTGTTCATTAGACATTTATGGGTAGTTTAATTGCCTTCCACATTTTCAATTCCAAATATCTTCAATGACTTTTCTCAACCCAGTGAATGAATATCTAGAATGCTTTAAGAATCCCAGTCTAATTAACAGACATACATACCTTGGCAACATTGATAAACTTTGTGATGACTTCTGCTCTTTGCTGAGGAGTTGGTTTGCTAAGAACCATCAACTGGACCCACTTAGAGATTCCATTAAATAAAGCAATAGATCTCTCCAAGGTTGGGTTATTCTCCAGGCAGCCATGGATGACATAGCTTTGGTAATCAGTGAACTAGTAAAGGAAGATTCAGAGACTCTGAGTTATAATGGAGTCTTTGAAAAATCATAAATTAGAATGTTGCATGGAAGAGGTGAGACAACGTTTCACGACAACATCACTATTTCTTTCATTTCACACTTACAATGGCATCTTACACATATGAATATACTATGAATAATGACTATATCTGTACCTTTAACATGCTATTTCACTGCATTTCACTCTCCCATACACAGACACACAATTATTACACACCATAGTGTTGGTGGGGAGAGCAAGGGACAAGACTCAAAGTCACATTCCAGTGAGTCCAAAATTTGCTGGATCTTAAAGCAGCAGCAGCAGCAAGATCCACATAGGGCATCTGCTAAAACACTGGTTTCAGGAAACTTGTTAGACCTAAAGGATCACTGTTCCAGAGGAACAATCTATGAATCTCCATTTTTCATCACTACTGGTGATTCCAATGGTTGGGCAAGTTCAAGATACAATGTCATGCATTAAAGAAGAGGAAATGAACATAACAATCATAATTTCAAGTCAGAGTAAGCTTGCAAAATTGTTCTCAAGAAGAGAAAAAAATAGTAATTGAAGTAAGCCACTCTTTTGTAAAACAGATACATATTCTTGAAGACAGCATGGGAGTCATCAGATATTATACACAAGAGCCTCCTATCATATAAACAGAGCACGAAGTTTCCTCTCATGGCCTGCCTGTGGGGACTCAAAAGGTCCTCTCCCAGCAGGATTACTTAGTGAAAAGAATCAGTCTTTCAGAAATCCATACTTCTGACCTCATGTTCTTCTTTGCAAGCAATAATGTAATTCATTCTTTGGCATCTTGGAAAAGGAGTGACATGCCCAAAGCTTGGTGAGACAAAGACAAAGGCTACTTGTGAACAATTGTGGAAATGGTATAACAAATGGAAAGTGAGTCAGTGAGTAGGTGGCTAGGAAGAGACCACAGTCGAAAGGAAGAAAGGGGTCGTAGAGAAGGAACTCTCTCAAGACAAAGTAAGAAAGAAAAATTTAATCCAGGATCTCCATCCCCAAGAAAGAAACGGCCTAATGTTAAGATTCTTCAGAAAGCTTACAGTTCCTAATTTCAACCTATACCCATAATTAGGCATTTATACAAATCCCAACCTAAATAAATATTTCTTCCCCCCAAATGAAGGGCCCAGCCAAATGCGTTCACTTGGGAGACATCAGTGGAGCTAAATAAACCTTGAATGGTTAAATCTCCACCGAGTTTTTAGAAAATCATGCTTTACTCCTATGAAAGGAGACATTGAAAATAGCAACAGAAATATAGCTCCTGAGCCATAAAAGAAAGACAGGATAATATTTATCTTCGGTTAAAAGGGATTGTTCCTGTGAATTAAGGGCACTTTTCCAGAGGAGCACAGTGACAGAGGCTGCCAACACTTCAGAGTATGAAAATGCAGCTCTTGGGAAAGTTGGCATGGAGGTTGTTATCCTTGGAAGAATAAATGTCCAGTTTCTTACTGAGATCCTTCTAAAAGATTTATGCTCCAGAAAAGTGAGGTGCTCGGCCAATTCAATGGGCTCCAGATGGTCGAACAGCAGACAGGCTTTTCCCTTCTTGGATACTTTTTTTCTCTGTGTGACTCTTCTCATCCAGTCATAGGAAGGACTAGGAAAGAAGAGCAAGTCTGGTCAGTGTGCTGAAAGCCCATTTCACTCAATGGAAGCTATTAACCTACTGACTCTCTAACTCTTGGCCTGCTTCCAAGGGCTTGTGCAAAATACATGCCCTGTCCTTTGTCTTTGAAGAGAAACCCACTGACCCATTGCCAATAGAACATAAACTTCGAGTTGTTTCTCCAGACAGAGTTGGTTTGCATGGATTCATCCAGAATCTTTTACTTGCTCTTTCTTGTGAGCGGTACGGTCTGAATCATGAGGGATTTTGTCAATATATAGTTGGGATGGAAACCACCAAAATCCATATGGTCAGCAACATATGGATTATTTGAAAAGCTTGTTATAAAAACAGAGGCCTGGACCGGACTACCAGACATTCTGATTTACTAGGAATGAATAATCTGAATAACCTATTTTTTAATATCAACGTTTATCAAACGCTTGATGTCCCAGGCACCACTATAATCACAGGTATTAACTCATTAAATCTTCACAACTCTATCAGGTAATACTATTATTACTTACATTTTATAGATGAGAAAATATAGGCACAAAGAAGTTTAAAATTTATCCAAGCTCACATAGCTAGTAAGTAGAGGAGTTGGGCTGAATAATCTATATTTTTAGCAACACCCCTAATAATTCCAGGACCATTCACCATGGATCACTCTTGAAGAAGCATTTTAGGAAAGGAGACCAGAGTATGAATGTCTAGGACACAAAAGTATATCTATTTTCAATATGGATAATAATACTTACAACCCTAAAATAGCTTTATCTGTAAAGTTAGCTAGTAATATAAAATTCTAGCCTAATTAGCACCAAGTTCCTAATTACCGAGCTAATCAGTCCACGGCACAGCTATGGTCCACATTTGCACAGCCTCAGGCTGACATGAGAAGCCCCATGGTACAGAACATCTCGAATTTGAATGAGCATATGAATCACTTGGGAATCTTATTAAAACGCAGTTTCCAATTCTGCAGCTTTAGGGTGGGGCATGAGATTCTATGTTTCTATTGAGCCCCCACCCCCAGGTAATGCCAGAGCTGCTGATCCACAGAACACAGTGGCAAGGGCATAGGAGACTAGATTCAGTAACTAAGTACTGAGCATCTATTAGGTGTCAAATACTTTCACATATTATCTCATGTACTTCTTGGATGCTCATTATAACCCCATGAGAAAGGTACAATTTCTACTTCACAAACAGAAATTGAAGCTTGAAGAGATAAACTACGTCCAATGGGACTGTGCCCTTTGCAGCAAAGCTTTCCTCAAAGAAAGCTTGATTCTGAACAGGTATGGATGGAGGTCAAGTGGGATCATCACTACTCCCTCCCCCAAAAAGCAGACTCATCATATTTGAAAGAAGCTTGCACCATTCTTACATGCTGGATATGTCAATGAGGCTGGTGTGTTTCTCATATCCCAGTTGACTAGCTACTTCCCGGAATTCCTCAGTCATACGGATCAAACCGAGGTCCAAATTAAACTCTGCAGGAAATTTCACAATCCAGTACCTGAAAGACATCAAGTATTTTTGACAACCAGAAAATTTCAAGCTAGATCTCTATGGAAACTATGGTGTCATTTTATAGATTACATTTAACAAAGCTTCAAGACCATACCTCAAACTAGCAATCTCTTATCCCCCATCCACCGCATTGAGTCTTGCTCTTCCCTGCTTCAATCAACGACCCAAGTCCACCACTCCTACTTTAGGAGTCTCTTTCTCTCTAGAACCACAGCTGAGAAGAAACCCTTCTCCCAGCTCATGGCAAGTAGGTGGGAATGTATACAGTGAGGAAGTAGAAAAAAATGAATGCACTCTTTCTCAGAGCTGCTTTCATCCCCTAATCACATTGACCACTGTTTTATAGTCCAAAAGAATGATAAATTCTATGCCCCCAGTAACAGAGGAGAGCCAATTTTAATAAAAATCAATAAAAGGGGGACTTGAGTCCATTTTATTGTCAACTTAGGTCTGTAGTTTGGGAAAAAGAAAACTGTCAATAATTCCAGAACCAGAAACAAGACAATTAAATTTGTAAGTACCTCATGAAGTAGCAGATCTTTAATCGAAATTCATCACAGCTTTCTCCACTGGCATTTCGATAGGTACACTAGTTAAGGAAAAAAATCCTTGCACATTGTTTCCTTTGCACAGATCTGTGGCTGTTTAATCAATTTAGATGAATTCCTAAGAAGAGGACTACACTATTAGGGTGACGTGGATGCTCGAGTCGGGAGAAAAGTGGGTTCTGATGACATCAGTGCTAGATAACTAGCACCATGGATTATTGCTCTGAGATGTATCTTTTCGGTCTGGAAGAGAAGCCACTTATAAAATGAATTTTACCTTCCTGAGCACTTACCAAATGATAACTGTCAACTGTAATGACAAATATACTACTAACTATAGATAATTTAAAATGAATAGTACACAGAAACACCATTTTAGCCAAAAAGATTTTACATGTAGGATTAATGGCATATGTAAGTACTCTAATTTCTTTAGTATTTGAAAATGTCATTTTGGAGTATATTAATATACACATCTTGCAGCTATTTAGTCTCAAGTCTATTTATTCATACCTTTTAGCTAATATTTATTGAGTTCATGCTATATGCCAGGTACCATGGATATGCAGTGAGCAGGGAATCCAAAGGGAGGAAAATCTAGAGAAATGTGAATTCACAGGTGGTTTCACCTTTCATACAATCTGTACTTTCAGATATTAAGCTTAGCAGTGTCTAAATACCCCTTTCTATTCGTGTTTCATGTAGCAGTGGACATACTAATGATGAGAATACTGTGGGCACATTTTGGGGACAGTGTTTGGAGGAGGGAATGGGGCCAGACTGAAATAGTTCCCTCCATCCTTCTCTACATACCACCTTTCAAGAAAGAGCAGGACCCTTGGAACCCTTGGACCACAAGGTACTAAGATATTGCTCATTTCCAGAGACCTCTGTTCAGGGTGAATGTTCCCTTCTCGTCTCTAACATCCATTCCCCGCCTGAGGTTGGGGGCACGACTGATGATGGAGTGAAGAAGTAGAAAGTGGAGGAAACTTGAAGGAAGCAGACGGAAGCCCTGCTAGCCCTAATAACACTCAATGGCCCCACTCCCTCTCAGGCTCTCCCTGCCTGCAAGACTTCTCACTCATCTGCAGGACCCCTGGGCTTGCAGCAGGCAGAGACTATAGGAAGCTATGTTAGCAATTATATAGTAAATGTTTGATCTCAGGGACTAGAACCTCCTTATAAGTGTGTGACTATTTTGTAGCCATTTTCCAGTCATTTGGCTTTTAACTACCTTTTAGGATTGTGCCATGCACAAAAGTGGTGGATTGCTAAAAGTCCTTATTATAGAATGGGGTTTCTAACTATGGTTTTTTCCTTTGCCTTTATATCAGAAGAAAATCTAAAATTAATGTCAATCAACAGATTATAATAAACCTGCTAGAATGTTCCTTGTGTCTCACCAGCAAGGGATGATGTGAAAATTTAGGTGGTGTTTATACCTGAGCCAGATCATATTATTCTGGCTGGCATTTCTGTATGTCTAAACTGTATCCTCTAGGTCTACCATTCTGCCTTCCTAAAAGGAATAAAGTAACTCTTAAATCAGTGTTAAATATTCTTTAATTATACTAACAGCAGAAATGTTTAAGACAAGTTAGAAACATTCAGGCTACAGCTCCTGTTTTATTTCATATCAAGTGGTTATTTTCAAATAGAGCCAAAACATTCAGATGGATAATCAACTATTTGGTCAATCATCCAAATGTTTTGTCTAGACATCTATATATACTCACAAAACAGCTGGATAACTGACTGAAGACTGTTTATTCATCTTAATTTACTGGCTTTGGTTAGACACTTCATCTAAGTACAGAACTTGATTTATGATTGTAAAAATTACACAGTAGTTAAAAAGATATATGCAGAGAAGTTTTTCTGCCAATTCAGTGGAAGACAAATACCATCGGTGCATGAGTAGAACTATTCTTGGCAAATAACTATTATTCAGCTCTCCATTGTCATCTGTTAAAAAATAAGAGAAGATTAAGAGGTGAGGAGACAACAGCACGTATTTTCTCTTTTTCTAATATCAGTAGAGAAACATTAGTGTCAAAAAGTTCTTGTAGACCCAATTATCATTTTCCTTCTACTTCTGGTATTTCCTTGCAAATTAAGTGGGTAGGTCTCATCCTTTCTCTGGTGTACGGTGGCCAAGTTTCACATATAAAAATATAGGACATTTAGTTAAATTTGAATTAAGGCAAACCACAAAGGATTTTTTAGTATAAGTATGTCCCATATCCTATTTAGGACATACTTATACTAAAAATGTGTCTCATCTGCAATTCAGATTTAACTGATCATCCTGTATTATATCTGGCAACCCTACTCTGTCTGGTTTAACTCTTCCTAAAACAATCAATTCAACAAACAACTTCTTTGTGGTCCTATTTGTACAAGGAATAATTCAAAACGCTAAGGTAGTTAGACAACATGAAAAGCATATAGCTGTAAAGTCTACAACTTGGAGGAGATATGTCTTAAAGACAAACATAGAATGTAGGAGACTGTGCTGTTCACATGTGTCTAAGCCAAAGGACCAAGAAAGGATCACAGCAGCACATACCATGTTCATGAAAAAATCACAAAGGGCTATGGGTGAGTGGAGGAAGCGGTCAGCTTTCCTGACAGAGGAGTATAGGAATGATACTATGAAGATTTGAGATGACACCTTAAATGAGGCCTGAAGCAGAATTTCAATGAAGGAGTATGATAAAGGCATAAAGGCAGAAAGATGCAGGGAATGTTCCAGAAACATTAAGTGAACAGCACGTCTGGGTATTAGCTGTGGACAGTAAAAGGAAGGAAATGAATGGGGCAGTGATACTGGGGAGACAGACTGGGGTTAATAAAAAGGCCTTAAATAACAAGGTATATGAGTATGTGCTAAGTCGCTTCTGTCGTGTCCAACTCTGTGTGACCCCATGGACTGTAGCCCACCAGGCTCCTCTATCCATGGGATTCTCCAGGCAAGAATATTGGAGTGGGTTGCCATGCCCTCCTCCAGGGGATCTTCCCAACCCAGGGACTGAACCTGTGACTCTTATGTCTCTGCACTGGCAGGCGGGTTCTTTACAATTAGCGCCACCTGAGAAGTCCCTGGTGGCTCAGAGGTTAAAGCGTCTGCCTCCAATGCGGGAGACCTGGGTTCGATCCCTGGGTCGGGAAGATCCCCTGGAGAAGGAAATGGTAACCCACTCCAGTATTCTTGCCTGGAGAATCCCATGGATGGAGAAGCCTGGTAGGCTACAGTCCACAGGGTCGCAAAGAGTCGGACACGACTGAGCGACTGAACGGAACGGAACGGAGAAGTCCCAAATACCAATGTATGGAGATTGAATTCTGTTCCATAGCAACACTTGCAACTGAACTGGGGGAGGTAAGAGTAGCAAGATGTACAAAAGGGAGAAAGGCTCGTACCAAACATCTCAATGCAAGTGCTCAGCAGCTCATCTAATGTTGCTGCTTTTCCAAGTCCACTTGACCCCATGGTTATGCGCCGCCGTCAAAAAACTAGGGGCATTTTCAACATCATGCAGATCATCTCCATAGTTATGCAAGCGGGTGATGTTTGTGCTTAGTGGTGTTCTCTGTCCTAAAGTCTCAGGGCTCTAAAAAACAAGAAGAAAAAATATCAGACTAGAGTTCTGCCAGACTAGTTAAAATATCTTTAACTAGAGTTAAAGCATGGCTTTCCTACCTGAAAAGATAATGACTTCCATTTACTCTGTATTTCTGCAAGAAATTATCAAAGTGATAAGAGATTGTCTGAATCACCATGATGGCAAAATGCCTGCTAAACTATTCCTTAGCATGTATGATGCTCTGAGACCATGGGAATGTGTGTGTGTGTTAGTCACTCAGTCATGTCTGACCCCATGGACTGTATAGCCCGCCAGGCTCCCTTGGCCATGAAATTCTCCCGGCAAGACTACTGGAGTGGGTTGCCATTTCCTTCTCCAGACCATGGGAATGTTCCCTATCAAATAACATCTTGTTTTTTAGTTGAAAAGAATTTACAGTATTTTACAATTTCTTTATATTCTTAAGTGATAAAGACATTCAGGAGCATATTATCATAAACATTCAGTTCAGTTCAGTCGCTCAGTCGTGTCTGACTCTTTGCGACCCCATGAACCACAGCACGCCAGACCTCCCTGTCCATCACCAACTGCCAGAGTCTACCCAAACCCATGTCCATTGAGTAGGTGATGCCATCCAACCATCTCATCCTCTGTCGTCCCCTTCTCCTCCCACTCCCAATCCCTCCCAGCATTAGGGTATTTTCAAATGAATCAGCTCTTCCCATCAGGTGGCCAAAGTATTGGAGTTTCAGCTTCAACATCAGTCCTTCCAGTGAACATTCAGGACTGATCTTCTTTAGGATAGTCTCGTTGGATCTCCTTGCAGTCCAAGGGACTCTCAAGAGTCATCTCCAACACCACAGTTCAAAAGCATTAATTCTTCGGTGCTCAGCTTTCCTTATAGTACAACTCTCACATCCATACATGAACACTGGAAAAACCATAGCCTTGACAAGATGTACCTTTGTTGGCAAAATAATGTCTCTGCTTTTTAATATGCTGTCTAGGTTGGTAATAACTTTCCTTCTAAGGTGTAAGCATCTTTTAATTTCATGGAGCACAAAAAAATAAAGTCAGCCACTGTTTCCCCATCTATTTGCCATGAAGTGATGGGACTGGATGCCATGATCTTAGTTTTCTGAATGTTGAACTTTAAACCAACTTTTTCACTCTCCTCTTTCATCAAGAGGCTCTTTAGTTCTTTTTCACTTTCTGCCATAAGGGTGGTGTCGTCTGCATATCTGAGGTTATTGATATTTCTCCCAGCAACCTTGATTCCAGCTTGTCCTTCCTCCAGCCCAGGGTTTCTCATGATGTACTCTGCATACAAGTTAAATAAACAGGGTGACAATATACAGCCTTGACATACTCCTTTCCCTATTTGAAACCAGTCTGTTGTTCCATGTCCAGTTCTAACTGTTGCTTCCTGACCTGCATACAGGTTTCTCAAGAGGCAGGTCAGGTGGTCTGGTATTCCCATCTCTTTCAGAATTTTCCACAGTTTATTGTGACCCACACAGTCAAAGGCTTTGGCATAATCAATAAAGCAGAAATAGACATTTTTCTGGAACTCTCTTGCTTTTTCGATGATCCAGCGGATGTTGGCAATTTGATCTTTGGTTCCTCTGCCTTCTCTAAAAGCTTGAATATCTGGAAGTTCACGGTTCACATATTGCTGATTATTTGGATTAATTTTATTACAAGTATATGAAAATGAAAGTGGCTCAGTTGTGTCTGACTCTTTGCATTGATCCCATCCCACTATAAAGTCCATGGAATTTTTTAGGCCAGAATACTGGAGTGGGTAGTCTTTCCCTTCTCCAGGAAATCTTTCCAACCCAGGGATCAAACCCAGGTCTCCGCATTGCAGGTGGATTCTTTACCAGCTGAGCCACAAGGGAAGCCCAAGAATATTGGAGTGGGTAGCCTATCCCTTCTCCAGGGGATCTTCCCAACCAGAAATCAAACTGGGGTCTCCTGCATTGCAGGTGGATTCTTTACCAACTGAACTATAAAGGAAGCCCCTACAATTATATATAGAGAGATAAACTTTAAAGTGCAAAATGGAGGAGAAGGGCATGACAGAGAATGAGATGGCTGGACGGCATCACCGACTCGATGGACATGAGTTTGAGTGAACTCCGGGAGTTGGTGATGGACAGGGAGGCCTGGCGTGCTGTGATTCATGGGGTCGCAAAGAGTCAGACACGACTGAGCGACTGAACTGAACTGAACTGAACTGATCCTCAGTGATCATGTAAATGTTGAACAACTGGTAAAAAAATATTATTTGCATAACTTTTCTAATAGTATTATTAATAGCATTAAAAATATTAACAATAATCTAGTGAACATCCACATTATGCACCAGGTACTATATCAGATGTTTTGCATATATTATCCAACTTGACCTTCACAGCAATACTGTAAGGTTAGTAATTACAATTTCCAATATAGACACAAGGTAATGGGGTTCACAGATATTTGGCAGTTAATCTAAAACCATACGATTATTAAAGGCTTGAATCAGAACTGGACTATAAAATAGTTTTTGGTTTCCCTTTTTCCCTTTTATTGCTCTCCCAAGTGTGGACATCATAAGCTGTCATAATTTTGCCCCCTAATCTAGTGTGAAAAATAACACTCCACACCATCTCAAAAAGACGCTATAAACCAGGTTATTTGTCACAGAGGTAGAAGGAAAACGTGGGCCTAAGATCTGTCCATTTTATAGCAATGGCATGGGGAAAGTGGGATTAGAAACAACCTCTCAGAGATGTTTGTACCAAAAGTGTCCCTGTAGGAAACACACCATCATTTTATTTTACAGAGTAAGTCCTTGATGCCAGCTCCATACAAGGCTTAGAGAAATGGAGACTCATCATGATGTAAGACAGTTACCCACTTTGAACCATTTAGCAGGTAAATGTGGCCATTTGGACTTCACCTCTTAAACTGTTCAAGTCAATGTCTATTTTACTCTCAAAGTTTATTTATTCCTTGGTAGTCATGGAGCACCTGACAATTGCTAGGCACTAGGCAATTCTGAAGGAGATCAATCCTGGATGTTCATTGGAAGGACTGATGCTAAAGCTGAAACTCCAATACTTTGGCCACCTCATGCGACGAGTTGACACTGGAAAAGACTCTGATGCTGGGAAGGATTGGGGGCAGGAGGAGAAGGGGACGACAGAGAATGAGATGGCTGGATGGCATCACCGACTCGATGGACATGAGTTTGAGTGAACTCCAGGAGTTGGTGATGGACAGGGAGGCCTGGCGTGCTGTAATTCATGGGGTCGCAAAGAGTCGGACACGACTGAGCAACTGAACTGAACTGAACTGAGGCAAGGCATTGAAGCTGCCAAGATGAACACATCATCACCTCATCCCTGCCTTCAGTGGGCCCATAGTCAACTTCAGAAGGCAAATGCATGAATGAAAAGAAAAGGAAAAAAAGCCTAGGGTCCACATGTGCAGCTGCATTAGTTCAACAATGCCACTGAAGATTGACATCCGAATGAGTCTATTCACCAGCTAAATAAATCCAGTGGAAACACAATCTTGTGCTAAAGATACCACTCTTACAGCATCAAAAGAAGAATTATTTCATGTGTCAAAAATAACAGAAACACTGGATCAATGCTGAGCCACTTTAATACTCAAAGAGTTTGTGAAATGGAATTTTTAAAGTAGTGCAGAACCAACTCTTACATCTCTTAACAAAGTAACCTTATCAGTAAGACCCTTCCCGAACACCATAATTTAACACACCACTCTCCCTCCATGCCTGCCTCCCAATTGGCATGCCCTATCTCTCTTCCTGGATTTATTTTTCCTCATAACATGTATCCCCATTTGAGATGCTATACATTTTACTTGTTCATCTGCATTTAAATCTTTCTAGCACTACATACACAAGCTGCATAAGTACAGGAATTTTTGTGTTAGTTCTTCGGTGTTTTCTCCAATTCCTAAGATTTTGTCTCTCAAAAAAAGAATTTGCTGAATTAATGAATGAGTGAATGGATAGATAAAGAAAGAGTAAAATAAAAATGCTAAAAAGCTGGTCTTTTAATATGTATATATTTGGAAGAGTAGATAACATAAAATTTTAAGAGGTTGTTTTTTAGTTTGTTTTAGTACTAAAAGCTACTAAACTGTAAGTAGTTTAGAAGCAGCTTTTAGTAAATATTACTGGAACAGAAGTTTTCTAGATTTTCTGCAGTTTTCTAGATATGATAGTATCTGCCTATACTCCATTGATAATAAGAACTTGGTACCTCTTCCAGGACATTTTGGGGAAGAATTTTTCCGATTTTCTTAATGCAAATTCTGTCAACCCCACAAAAAGTCAACACTGGACAACTGACAAGTTTGATAACCTTCCTGTATCAGTTCAGTTCAGTCGCTCAGTCGTGTCCGACTTTCTGCGACCCCATGAACTGCAGCACACCAGGCATCCCTGTCCATCACCAACTGCCGGAGTCTACACAGATCCATGTCCATTAAGTCGGTGATGCCATCCAACCATCTCATCCTCTGTCGTCCCATTATCCTCCTGCCAATAAACAGGCTTTTTTTTTTTTTTTATCTTGTTAATGCTTGCTAATGAAGAGTAAATGTATTACTTAGAACCAAACAACCTAGATTAATTAAACTAATTCTGAGACAAAACCAAAATTATTCAGCTAATCTGTCTGGGGAAGGTATTGACTTTCCCCAGAGGGTTAGAAGTAATCTGGCACCAAAGACCTGTCACCATATTTGGAGTTATATTTGTGATCTGCAAAGAATCAGTACATGAGAGCCAGATGGAAGAGGCTCTCCAGCTACAATCTGTTTCTGCAATCAGTAGATGTATCTGTATCCCTGTTTAGAATTCTATCACCTGCATATGTACCTGAGATCTCATTTCATTTGTGTGGATATTATTGTGTCTACAACTTTTTTTCAAAAGTAAAGTTTCTTTATTGCAAAGGCAATATACATTCATCATTTAAAATAGGACAGTAATGAAAAAGGAAAGAAAAATCATTATCCACAATTTCATCATCCAAAGAACTCTTGTTAATACCATGGCATGTTTCTTTTAGTTTTTCCTCTCAATTATTGGCAAGTTTCTTATATAATCTACAAGAGTTTAAAGAAATACTTACCTATTGGTCTTACACAGATAGATATCCAGACCTGAAAGAATATTAAGGGCAGTTTTCATCACTGGCAAATGCACTGAGGACACAGTCTGCTGAATTGGTTTATCCAACACGAGTAATAAGTACTTTGGAGAACCTGATAAAAGAGCAGAAATAAATCCCCAAATAATCCATTGCGTTAAAGCATTTCCAAAACCCTTCAGTTATAAGTGGTTTTGAGATTTTTGTCTAAACATCACCCACAAAATTAATTAAAAAGACAATACATTTGAAGCAGTTATTTGGTGCCATGTTTTTTTAAGATGAAATTGTTTTTTCAAAATAAAATAAAATAAATTACAGCTAATTAAAAGCTACAAGTATGGAGGACTTCCCTGGTGGTCCAATGGTTAAGAATCCACCTTCCAAGCAGGGGACGTGGGTTCAACCTCTGGTCAAGGAACTAAGATTCCTCATGCTATGAGGCAACTAAGCCCCTGAGGGAACTGGAAAGAAGCCCTCACAGCAATGAAGATCCAGCGTGCTGCAACTAAGACCCTGCTGCTGCTGCTGCTGCTGCTGCTAAGTTGCTTCAGTCATGTCCGACTCTGTGCGACCCCATAGACGGCAGCCAACCAGGCTCCCCCATCCCTGGGATTCTCCAGGCAAGAACACTGGAGTGGGTTGCCATTTCCTTCTCCCTATGCAGCCCAAAAAACCTACAAGTGTAACAAAACCAAAATTTGTACACAACATAAAATATTATTTTAGTCCAAATATACATCTATGGGTAGATTACTCATTAAGAATTTCCAAACACTGACTTTTGAATGTTCAGTTCAGTTCAGTCGTTCAGTCATGTCCGACTCTTTGCGACCCCATGAATCGCAGCACGCCAGGCCTCCCTGTCCATCACCAACTCCCGGAGTTTACTCAAACTCATGTCCATCGAGTCGGTGATGCCATCCAGCCATCTCATTCTCTGTCGTCCCCATCTCCTCCTGTCCCCAAACCCTCCCAGCATCAGGGTCTTTTCCAATGAGTCAACTCTTCACATGAGGTGGCCAAAGTATTGGAGTTTCAACTTCAGCATCAGTCCTACCAATGAACACCCAGGTTTAATCTCCTTTAGGATGGACTGGTTGGATCTCCTTGCAGTCCAAGGGACTCTCAAGAATCTTCTCCAACACTACAGTTCAAAAGCATCAATTCTTCGGCCATCAGCTTTCTTCACAGTCCAACTCTCACATCCATACATGACCACTGGATGTTAGTAAATCTCTAAAACAATTTGTTTTGGTGATCAAGAAACTGATTCTAAATCACTCCTGACAGTCTCAGTGAAAATGTCAATGTTATTTTATTCCATGTTGTTTAGTCTTCTGATGGCTTTGGACTTGCTTTCGTGTTGATAGGTACTCTTTGGCTTCAGTGAAAATCATTGCTCCCCAGCATAAACATTTTTCACAAGTTTGAAAAGGACACAATAAGTCAAAATTTCCCCAGAGCTTGAATTCTTTCTAAGAGAGAAAGTCTCACTTCAAAAGAACAATAGACTTCTGTTGGGTGTGATTTCCAAAGGCCGTGATGTCTTCACACAGCAAAAGACTTTCATTAATGTGACTTGTGAAGACCCAAAAAATCCTTGTGAGGTGGCTTAGGACAATAAGAATGATGCTATCAATGTTAGAGCTTGTGCAAAGGAACAAACTCCATGCAACTATACATGGACAGATCTTAAGAATCCCAGACTCTTGGCTCAGAACATTTAGGTTTCCAAAATTGTATTTCAATATCAGATAGACAAATGGGGAGAGTTTTACTACTTTGAGTAAAATATCATTACCATTCTGAGTGAAATGCCATTGACACCAATTACTAGACTATTTGAGTTAGAAGGTAACATAAAAGGTAACATGCACCGCCAATCTTGCAAAAAACTGGGTGCTCAGGAAGGTGTCTCCCTTTGTACACAGTTCCTCTTCCCTTCCCATATTTAAAAGCATTTAAGTTGAGGACTTAAGGTGAAGTATTATAGAAGATCAATGTTTAGAAGTATAGGAAGAGAGATGTTAATTTAGAGAAAGGAGAAGGAAATAGGAGAAAAAAATACTGTGACCCTAGGGCATCCAGTAGTGGGGCAGGTGGCCTCATCAGCAACGGAATCCCATTCCTGAAAGTGCTGAAGCCAAAGTAAAGTAATGACTGTCATAGACGTTGTAGACTAAACTCCCAGACAGTGTCTAGGAAACATGCCAGAATAACAGCAAAGGTTGGTTGCCTGTAGCTCTAGGATTGCAGAATTTATAAGGTGAAATATTACATCTAGTAAGTATTCAAGAAATGGTGTTGAAATTATATTGGCCATATTAGAACTTCCAAAGACAGTCTTGTCTATAGCACTATCTCTTTTGCAAGAAAAGACAAATGAAATCTCTTGAAGATTCTTCCCTCCTGATGGCACATATTGTCTTAATATATAAGTAACCATAAGTATGTTCCCACACTCATATGGAGACAAGGGGATTGCTCCAAAAGCCTAAATCCTTTGTTAAAATGAGCGGTAGTTATTACAAACTTTTACACTTTAAGTTTTAACAACTAAGGTGTCACAGCGTTTGTAATTCTGGCAACACTCAAGCTTAATCTTCCTTTCTGTACAGAAACATGAAATTTTAAAAGTACTGGGATTATATTCACTGAGACTCCACAGTAGAATCAAGATTATTGAGTTCAGTAAGAGAAATGACAAAACTTTGAAAGGTAGTTAATTTATTTGACAAATATTGTAAGTAAGTGTTAAGTGTAAAAGTGTTAGTTGCTGAGTTGTGTCCAACTCTTTGTGACCCCATGGACTGTAAGCCCACCAGGTTTCTCTGTCCATGGAATTCTCCAGGCAAGAATACTGGAGTGGATAGGGGATTCTCCAGGGGATCTTCCTGACCCAGGAATTGAACCTGGGGCTCTTGCATTGCAGGCAGATTCTTTACCATCTGAGCCACCAGGGAAATAATGACAAATATTGGGTTGGCTCAAAAGTTCATTTAGGTTTTTCTGTAAGATCATATAGAAAAACCCAAAAGAATTTTGTGGCTAACCCTAAACTTATTTAGTATCTACTAGACACCAGATAGCCACTCCAGTACTCTTGCCTGGAGAATCCCAGGGACGGGGGAGCCTGGTGGGCTGCCGTCTATGGGGTCGCACGGAGTCGGACATGACTGAAGCGACTTAGCAGCAGTAGCAGTAGCAGCAGACACCAGATACCAAGCAAGGTACACTTGAGTGGCTGGTAGAAAAAGCTGGAGACAAGCAAAGAGAAGGATAAATTTATGAACAAGGCAAACATAATTTTTGCTCTTCAGTTCAGTCGCTCAGTCATGTCTGACTCTTTGTGACCACATGAACCACAGCACGCCAGGCCTCCCTGTCCATCACCAACTCCCAGAGTTCACCCAAACCCATGTCCATTGAGTCGGTGATGCCATCCAACCATCTCATCCTCTGTTGTCCACTTCTCCTCCTGCCCTCAATCTTTCCCAGCATCAGGGTCTTTTCAAATTCTTGCTCTTACACTCCAGCAAAGAATTAAATAAGAAATTAAAGTATCCTGTGAAGGGCTGGAGCATTAAGACAGTCTAGGAGTCAGAGGAGTTTTAGCCAGGCCAAGTGTGGGTAGGATGACAGCAATTAAGAAAAGTTAAAAGATATTTAGAATGACTGATTTATTGAATGGGGCAAGAGATGAGCCTAAAAGAGTCAGTAGGAATAACTCATGAACAGTATTGTTAGCTATATTAAGGAGTTTGGGCTTTATCTGAAAGGCAATGAGAATCCATTGTTTTAAAAGTGAGTAGGAGAATGGTATGATCAAATTTGGATTTTTTAAAAGATTCTTCCAGCTGCAATAGGAGAAATTACTAAAGACCTACACTAATGACCAGTTCATAGTCAGTTATAACTATCCATGCAAGAGATAGAGGTTATCTAAACCAACGTGTGGCAGTGAAAATGGAGAGACGTGATTGGTCACTGAGCATATCTTGAAGATAGATCCAACAAGATGTGCTGATCTGTTGGCTCTGGAGAATGAGTAGAAAGGAGGAATCAGGGATAATTTCCAGATTTCCAGCTAGACATTTGGTTGGGTTACGGGCCATTTCCCTGAGACTGAGAAACTAAGGAATGGGGGAAGGAGTAGGAAGTTCATGGAGAGGACAGCAAACAAT
Organism: Moschus berezovskii; assembly: GCF_049115385.1. Classification (NCBI taxonomy): domain Eukaryota; kingdom Metazoa; phylum Chordata; class Mammalia; order Artiodactyla; family Moschidae; genus Moschus; species Moschus berezovskii. Next base: position 92,379,631 of record NC_142470.1, read on the forward strand.
GAATGCACTTGGAATGTGTTGAGTTAGAGATGTCTGAGACATCTTAAGGGGAATGTTGAGTTAGCTTCTGGATATCTGTTACATGTTTAAGTGCTAAGCATCAGTGGAAAGAGAAATTTAAGGGGCAGGAGTAAAAGAACTTATATACTTTGGATATTTACCTTGGATTATGGTCTTGTTTTAATTTTCTTTTTCATTTCTTTCAACGTCAACTCTGAGTTCTTGGAACTTATCTTTCTATTTTATTTCCTCCTATCAGTTACTTTTCCTTGAGTGCTCTGTTAAAGTCTCATTGCCAGCACTGTCAGGGTTGATTCTATCACAAAGCAACTAGAAAGTATGATAGCATGAACTAAGAAAATGAGCCTAGTGCTAATAATAGCCAAGTTAAAGCATTTCAAATGGGCCATAATGATGACCCATAGAAGAAAGTATCCCACATTTACAGATAGTGGATCAAAATTCCCAAATTCTATGTAAGACTGACCAGAAGCAATAGTCATGGATAATACTGAATCTCTCAGATGTAAAAGCGATCTTTTTCATTTTTGACTTAGATAGGTTTATTTAATGTCACAATGAGATTTTCCTGGGTTTTAAATTTTTATTTGTTTTGCTTGTTTATGTTTTTCCTACAAAGAGCTTTTACTAAATTAATGGAGCATTAATAATCAATGTTGTCCTGGATTTTAGAAAGCAAAATAATAATAACTTATGCAAATACTACTTGTTGGAGCATATAATGTGATAGACATAATGTTGGGGAAATTACCTATATTAAGTTTAAATCTTATAACACCCTGAAAGCTAGGTATTACTATAACCATTTCATAGAGGAGGAAATTGAGGCCTAGAGAAGTGAAATTATTTGTCCATATCATATTATTAGTTAAGTTGCAGAGCTAAGTCCATCTGACTACAAAAATTTATATTCTTTTCACTATCCAGACAAATGTTAGCTGTCGCTAATGCTTGCCTATTAGATCAATTTTTAGGCATTATCTAGAACAAATGTTTACTGTTCCCTTTGCTTAGCTTCTAAGCATTCTATCACTGGCACTATTGTCTGAAAATGACTAACAGTCATTATTACAGCAAGTTTGACAATTTAGGGGCTCACTGGTACCAAACACTGAACAGAAGTCAGTAACCATCTCAGAGCTCATCTCACAAGACCTCATAGCATTTTTTTGGTAACAATTAAGTATTGGTAAAAGGGTTAAACTGTATTTTATTTATTTTTCTTGGTTAACAGTATTTAATACTGACAACCAAACTAACGTATTTGCAGCCACCTAACATGAGGTGAATGAGAAATTAAAGTCTTGAAGAAGTTCTAGCAATAAATGCAGTGGGAGAGAACTCAAACCAGGGCTCTGTGACAGCCTAGCCTCCAACCTAGGGAGGGAGGCTCATGAGGGAGGGGATATATGTATCAGTTCAGTTCAGTTCAGTTCAGTAGCTCAGTCGTGTCTGACTCTTTGCGATCCCATGAATCACAGCACGCCAGGCCTCCCTGTCCATCACCAACTCCCAGAGTTCACTCAAACTCATGTCCACAGAGTCGGTGATGCCATCCAGCCATCTCATTCTCTGTCATCCCCTTCTCCTCCTGCCCCCAATCCCTCCTAGCATCAGACTCTTTTCCAGTGAGTCAACTCGTCGCATGAGGTGGCCAAAGTATTGGAGTTTCAGCTTCAGCATCAGTCCTTCCAATGAACACCCAGGATTGATCTCCTTTAGAATGGACTGGTTGGATCTCCTTGCAGTCCAAGGGACTCTCAAGAGTCTTCTCCAGCACCACAGTTCAAAAGCATCAATTCTTCAGCGATCAGCTTTCTTCACAGTCCAACTCTCACATCCATACATGACTACGGGAAAAACCATAGCCTTGACTAGACGGACCTTGGTTGGCAAAGTAATGTCTCTGCTTTTTAATATGCTATCTAGGTTGGTCATAACTTTCCTTCCAAGGAGTAAGCGTCTTTTAATTTCATGGCTGCAATCAGCATCTGCAGTGATTTTGGAGCCCAAAAAAATAAAGTCTGACACTGTTCCCACTGTTTTCCCATCTATTTCCCATGAAGTGATAGGACCAGATGCCATGATCTTTGTTTTCTGAATGTTGAGCTTCAAGCCAACCTTTTCACTCTCCTCTTTCACTTTCATCAAGAGGCTTTTTAGTTCCTCTTCACTTTCTGCCATAAGGGTGGTGTCATCTTCATATCTGAGATTATTGATATTTCTCCCGGCAATCTTGATTCCAGCTTGTGCTTCTCCCAGCCCAGCGTTCCTCATGATATACTCTGCATATAAGTTAAATAAGTAGGGTGACAATATACAACCTTGATGTACTCCTTTTCCTATTTGGAACCAGTCTGTTGTTCCATGTCCAGTTCTAACTGTTTTTCCTGACCTGCATACAGGTTTCTCATTACCTATGGCTAATTCATGTTGATGTCTGTCAGAAGTCAGCACAATATTGTGAAGCAATAATCCTTCAATAAAAAAATAAAAATTGTAAAAATGCAGTGAACTCTGAAGTCCAAACCAAGAGGGTATTTTCCTTGCATCTGGCTGCAGATGAACATGGAAGAGTATTAACATATACACATATTAGGCATTTGCAGTCAGATAGTTTCTAGATGGACATGTTCACCCACACAGAAGGGTTATGGCAACTCTAGTATTCAAATTGTAAATATCCCCCAAATAAGATCCAGAAACAGGAGATGCTTAGCTCAATGTTTAACACTTTAAATGTTGGGAAATAGGGTTTTTCCTTTAAACATTAACACCTTCTTCTCCTGAAGATGCCAATAATATACTCATACCAATCCTGTCTGTGGAAAGACCTGGTTTCAAATACCTTGAAATAAAGTCATATTCCCTTACCCTTTGATTGTTTATTTAGCTTACAGTGAGTGGATGATGATGATGATGGAGGAGAAGGAGGAAGAAGAAGTCATCTTTTTGAGTACTACAATCTAGTCACTGTGCTGAGCACTTTACCCAGTGAATTCTGGAAGGCCAGGCCCCACCACAGAAATCCAGCAACAAATAAAATGCAGCTTAAAAAAAAAAAGTTGACTCTGGGAAAACACCCTGATGCTGGGAAAGATTGAAGGCAAAAGGAGAAAGGGGTGACAGAGGATGAGATGGTTAGATGGCATCACTGACTCGGTGGCCATGAACTTGAGCAAATTCCAGGAGACAGTGGAGGACAGAAGAGCATGGCATGCTGCAGCCCATGGGGTGGGAAAGAGCGGACATGACTTAGCGGCTGAGCAACAACAACAACAAAACTTTGTTATTTGTTACCAAAAGAAAATGCAAGGAGGCCTTGCGGGGTGAGCTCTGAGCTAGTTATTAACTTCCATTTAATACTTGGCGCCAGCACTAACATCCTCATACCTGTGAAGCCACCGTGAGCAGGAGGACATTCTTAGTAACTGGCATGCGTTAAGTAAAACTCAGGCATCCTCCCACTGGGACTCAACTGACAATCTCAGGGAACAGAATCTATATGAAAGAGGCTCCAAAGGAATGAAGACATTACACAGACCACCACTGAGAAGCAAGAGAATGTGAACAGAAGACACAGCCTGGAGGACAGTCTCTCTCTTACCTATCATCACTTGGAGCTGGGAGTGGACGCTGCCTGTCTCTGAAGGGAGTGGGAGAGGATTTCAAAACCTGAGTTCTAAGCTGTTACAAAGGAATGCAGCAAGAAGATAACACAATGAAATACTGCCTTCAAATTGTCGCCATGCTTTCAGAGAAAGGCATTTGATTGAGCAAAAAGGCCAGTGATTACTACTTACCTATTAAATGTTCAGCACTGTGCTATGGGCTGAAGGTATAAAGAGCTATTCATAAAGACCCACATCCCTGTAAGGGAGACTCATCATAAACTGGTTATTATAAAACAGTGTTAAGTCCAGTATTAGAGACATATGCCCAAGACATTATAGGACCCTAGGAATTGGACCAAATTTAACCAGAGAGATTTAGGAAGGCTTCCTCAAAGAGGAGACACCTGAGAATACCGAGTTTATGGGTCACAAGACAAAAACAGAAAATACCAGCAAAATTCACTGGTGTCAGATAGGAAAGTGGCTAGAATTATGAGCATGATTTTAGAATTGGGCAGGAGATGGATATTACCAATCTGATATCAAAACTTAGCATCATGTGAAAAAAGAATAAGAACACACAGAAGACAGTATTTGGAATAAGAGCTGGTAAGATTAAAATGATTGGGGCTGGGCAGGTATGAGTTGAATTTTGAAGATTTAAAAAACATATAAGTAATGAATGTACCACAAAAAGATAGGGATTGTACAACGCTTGATCATTATCATTATTATTATTTAATTTTATTACTTACTCTGATAAGCTTTAAAAACTAGATTTCTTACACCATTTTGATGCTAATTTTGTTTACAGAGATACAGACCTACTTGAAGATGTAGTATTAATTTCTCCTTTTCAAGTGAACTGTACAATGTTCTCATACAAGTGAAATATTTTTCTAAAACTTTGGTGGTGGTGGTTTAGTTGCTAAGTCGCGTCCAACTCTTGGACCCCATGGACTGTAGCCTGCCAGGCTCCTCTGTCCATGGCATTCTACAGGCAAGAATACTGGAGTGGGTTGCCATTTAGTTTATATTTATTTTTTAATTAATTTTTATTGGAGTATGGTTGCTTTACAATGTTGTGTTTCTACTGTACAGCAAAGTGAATCAGCTGTACGTATATAAGTGAAAACATTTTGCACTTCTCAGAAACTCATATGCTTATAGCATTCCTTTTTTATTATTTTTTTATTAGAAATATTTTTATTTAAAGTCAGACAATAGAAAGATGTCACAGAAGAAAACTACAGAAACTTGCAACAACAGAATGCAACTTGAAAAGTTACTAGTAAATGAGAAGGGGGAAAAAAAGATATTCCTGATGTTACCAAAGAATTTGTTAGTCCTGGTGTAGAATAATTTATCAGTTCTGCTAGCAAAGTATACCCTTTGCTGGTATCTTTTGAACAGACAATAGATTAATGATTTAGTAATCTACTAAATTAATACCTACTGAAATCCCCCAAAGTGACAATCAAGAAAGCATTTTCCCCAACATTTGAGACACATGGGGAATTGAAATAACAACTATAGGAAGTTTTTTATTAAAAACACTATTTCATACTGAATAGGTTTAATCTGGATTTCAGCTTACAGATGGTGCTTATAAATCTCATAGAATAAAGGTGACCAGAAATCTGGACATGGCACCACCCTTTACCAAACACACACCACATCCTAGGACACAAGTGCCATCGATGCCCTTACCATGGACAAGCACAGCAACCTAGAAATGACAAAAAATGAAATGACCTGGGCACTAGAACCCTGGATCGATACTGAGCCCTTTCTGAATCCTTGGTGGGGAAGCAGTGGGTTTAAGATAAGAAACATAAAAATTTTCTTTAAACTTTGGCAAGTAAGTATAGAAATAACTATTTCTCGATTGTCACTTTTAAAGGAAATATTCTACTTCAGGAAAAGATATTCTCCTATCTTATTTGACTTCTCTCTCAAATATTTGGAGGGCTGCTGCTGCTGCTAAGTCGCTTCAGTCGTGTCCAACTCTGTGCAACCCCATAGACGTCAGCCTACCAGGCTCCTCCACCCATGGGATTTTCCAGGCAAGAGTACTGGAGTGGGTTGCCATTGCCTTCTCCATGGGTTGCCATTGCTTTCTCCATCTTTTTTTTAGTGTTATGAAAACTTTACTTCTAGTTTTTATTTTTTTAATTATCAAAGATTATAATTGTACAATATTAAGCAGTATAGAACAAAATACAATTATTAGAGGACAATTGCTTTCATGTTGGCCTCTGCCACACATCAATATGAATCAGCCCCAGGTATACATATATCCCCTCCTTCCTGAACCCCACTCCCATCTCCCTCCCATCCCTCGAGGTTGTCACTGGGTTGAGCTCCTTGTTTTACACAGTGAATTCTCACTTGCTATCTATTTTATGTAGTCAGACACGACTGAGCGACTGAACTGAACTGAATGTATATGTTTCTATGATCGTCTCTTAATTTGTCCCACTCTCTCCAAGTCTCAGTTTGAAATTATTCCTGAATCAAGGATTTGGAGGTACACTTTTTATTGGAACCAATTAAAAGTAAACTATTGTAACCTCCCCAAAGTGCTTTTTTAAAAGTTATTTCTGTATTCTCAATCAAATATACACAGCTTGAAGCCCATAATTAGAAGGCACCACTTAATGATTCTATTTCAGATTTTTCTCCGACAGCAAATGTTTCTTTCTTTCTGTCAAAGAAAAACAAATCTCAAGAGGTGGTGATATCTCTTCCTCCCATCTGAGACATTAACTAATTTCACCTACTCCTGAAAAGATATTGCAGTACATACCAACAAGAGAGAAAACACAAGTGAACAGTAAATTTCAGTCCTATCTTCGGTCCCACTTAATTTCTCTAAGGTTCACTTTCATCATCCCTAACACGAGAGAAATAACATTACTCTGCCTTCCCCATCAGACCAAAAATTACCTTCATTTGAAAAGATTTTAAGGGCATTAAACACAATAGGAAAAAAAGGAAGTCCTAAAATTATGAAATGTTCTAAGCTATATTTGAAAAGTTGTTATTCAGAATTTAGAATATATTTCCACATTAGAACAATACTATAAATTGATTACTAGTCGATTTACACATGGAGGACAAGGAGATTGGTGGGGATTTGTCACAAATACTATAAAGAACTTTTGGAGTTCTCAAGAAGTTTAGAGGTCGACAGCACTGGTTCCCTATTGGAATCGAACCTGGGTCTTTTGCATTGCAGGCAGATTCTTTACCAACTGAGCTACAAGGGAAGCTCCATACGCCACATCAACCTTCAGAAATTGTGTAACTTCTGGAAACAAGAAAATGACAGATATATTTAGTTAGACAAAAGAGGGGAAAGAAAGAGAGGGAGAGGAAGATAGCTCTTTACAAAGTCACTGTTAAAGAGTTAGAAGAGGCAAAGAAATGGGAGTAAGGATTTTGTTGGCACAGTTATAAAACAAGGGAGGAACTGATGAATGGGAACCAAATCATTAGCAGTTTAAGTAAACATGAAATGTCTTTCCCAGCCTCAAACAAAGAACACAAGCTTTCCATTGGCCATCTCTCCTCTTTCCCCATCCTCCACGGCCAAGTAGAATTTTCTGGCTTGATTTCATCCCCTCTTCAGCCAGTCAAAATCAATTCTCCTCTACTCCCCACCCCACACCTCTCCAAAAACACTCTGGTAGAGAAGTCAGTGTGTTCTGTCACAAGTGACATCAAGGCTCAGCTACCGTGTGTTACCTCTTGACCACACTCACCCTGAAATTCTCCCCTTGGATGATTTTCCTGCCATCTTCTCTTCCCTGATTTGCCTCCTATGCCTCTGGTCACACCTTCCCAGTCTGATGTGCAGGATCTTCTACTGCTGGGGGCTGGCAGTCTCCATGACTTTCCATTTTGCCTCAAACTCTCCATGTAAACTCATCCACAGTCACAAGATTCAACCACCACCTCTGCGTCAGTGACTCCGGCTGTGGTGTACTGTATAGCCGCAGTCCCCAACCTTTTTCGCACTAGGGAGCAGTTTCATTGAAGACAATTTTTCCACAGATGTGGTGGTGGGAGGGGTGGTCTGGGGATTATTCAAGCACATTACATTTATCGTGCACTTTATTTCTATTATTATTACATTAACTCCACCTCGGGCCATCAGGTATTAGATCCCAGAGGTTGGGGACTCCTGCTATAGAGGACAGAGTGGACTCTGGAGAGAGGCACACTTGAGATAACATCTAGGCTCTGCTCCTTATTAATGAGTGACTCTGGGAGAGTTCTACTTAACTTCAGGGTCTGCATTTCTTACCATCATACATTGCTAGTGGAAATGTAAAATGAAGCAGCCACTTTGGAAAACAGTTTCGCAGTTCCACAAAAACTTAAACATAGAGTTACCATATGGTCGAGAAAATTCACTCTTAGGTATATACCCAAGAGAATTGAAAACATATGTCTACAAAGAATTGTACACAAATATTCATAGAAATAATATTCACAATAGCCCCAAAGTAAAAACAACCCAAATGTCCATGAACTGATGAACAGAAAAACAAAATGAGGTGTATCTATACAATGGAACAATATTAAGCCATAGCAAGAAATGAAGTACTGATACATGTTATAAGGATAAACCTTCTAAATCAAATGCTAACTAAAAGAAGCCAGACACTAAAGGCCACATATTGTAAATTCCACTTGTATGAAATATCCAGAATAGGCAAATATACAGGTAGAGACAGAATGTAAACTATTAATAGCAGTTGCCAGGGGCTGAGGGAAAGGAGGAGGAGGGAGTGACTGAGAAGACTTCAGGGTTTCATTTTGGGGATGATGAAAATGTTCTGGAATATACTAAATTCCTTGTGAATACACTAAAAATGCACTTTAAAAAGGCAGATTCTAGAAAATAGATTCAGCTAGTAGGAAGCTGCTATCTAGCACAGGTAGCTCAGCTCAGTGCTCTGTGATGACCTAGAGAGGTAGGGTGGGGGGCTAGGAGGGAGTCTCAAGAGGGAGGGGGTATATGTACACACATAGATGATTTACTTCCTTATACACCAGAAACTAACACATTATAAAACAATTACATTTCAATAAAAACATAAAAAGGTAGATTCTAATGGTATGTGAATTATACCAATCAATTTTTAATCACTTAAAAATATGTCCTCGTCACTTTCCTAAACTGCTATATTTCCTGTATTTCCTTCCTTGATTTATAGCCCAACATTTCTTCCAGTATTCCATGCTGGAAACTTGGGATTCACCTTAGATTGCCTAGAGCCTTCTTCATCACCCCTCCATATCCAAGTCTGATCATGTACCTCCAGACACTTTCTCATATACCTCCACTTGTTTTCCTCTCCACTGCCACTCCTGGGTTCAGCTGTCATTACCTTTCCCTTGGTCCACGGAATGCTTACTCATCAGGCTTCTAGATCAACTCTTATCTCCTGCTTCTCTCTTCTTTCTACTGGTGCCAAATCAATCTTTCCGAGTTATCAGATTGATGACATAACTCCCCTATTCAAAATTCTCCCACCATTCCCTATTTGCTCAATAAAAAGTCTTTGCCTGGCATACAAAGCCCTTCAGGAGTGGCCCTCACTCTGTCCACCTACTCCTCACTCTTCCTTCCTCACCTCCACTTCACCTTTTGTCGTAAAATGAACTTCTTCCTAATGCCCATGTGATAGGGACTGAATGTTTGAATCCCCCAGCAAATTCATATATTGCAACCCTAATCCTCAATGGATGGTATTTGGAGATGTGGTTGTTGGGAGGTAATTAACTCATGAGTGTGGTTTGTTATTTAAGCCTCTCAGTCTATGATATGGCTTAACAGCAGCTTGAACTAAAACATCATGCTTTGCACATACTGTTTTTTCTTAGAATGGCTCTCCTCCTCCAAGTATGTCTGCACGGCAATCGCAAACTCACTTTTCAAATGCCTATTTGAATTCTCCTCCTCCCTCCCAACTCTTCCAGGCACCCAACATACTGACTTCCTTTAGGCTTTGTATGAATTATGTTACTCAGTAGTTCTGTCTTCCCGGTAATTTCTAAAGAAGTAGGCCCTGTCTTGTCTTTCTAGCCCCCAACACAGAAGTATGTCTGATAACATATATGTTTATCTTTCTCTGCTATCATAGTCTTCCAACATGGTCTCTAAACTTCAAATTTGTTTCTTCTCCAGTTTTCTTCTCTAATCTAAACTTTTGTCTCAAGCTTTTTCTTTGGGCTATTGAATGAATTTACTTCTTTTATATTAGCATGCTCATAATGAAATTTCAAGACATGCTTCCAGATTTGTAGTAGTACAGATTTATGTTAGAGAGAATAAAAATACACCAAATACTTCTTCCAGTCACTTTCTCATCTACTTCATAAATACTTACTTCTGTGCCAGGCAGTGTGATTAATACCATGGCAGAGGTACAAGTATATATCAGGTACAGAGACCATAGGATCTAAAGAGGGGATACACATGAACAGAAATTATGATACAGGGCATTGTGAAAGAGTCATGAGAGAAGTAAAAACAACTTCTGACTCACAGAATTAAACTGTGCCTTAAAGCATAAGTGAAGTTTCAGTGATCAGAGAAAAGAACACTGTTTGCAGAGAAAAGGACACTGAAAAAAGCAGATAGGCGTGGAAAGAGCAGGAATGCCAACAGATTGGTGAGGTCTTAAAACTGGAGTTAAAGTCCCTATGCATTTATTTACTCATTCAACAAACATGGAGAGAGGGAGAGAGAATACCATGTTCTCAGGATCAGAACTAAAAGCCTCTGTGATGGTCCCTGTGAAATAATCTAATGTATGTCTGTGTAGGATTCATGTCCATCCATGCGTGCTCAGTCATGTCTGACTCTTTGTGACATCATGGACTGTAGCCCGCCAGGCTCCTCTGTCCAAGGGGATTCTCCAGACAAAAATATTGGAGTGGATTGCTATACCCTCCTCCAGGGGATCTTCCCAACCCAGGGATCAAACCCATGACTCCTACATCTCCTGAATTGGTTGGTGGGTTTTTCACCACTATCACCACCTGGGAATCCCTACTAAGACATATACATGCCCCCAAAGAGTCCAGAAGAGTTTAGTAGACACACATAGAAATGCCAGCAACATCTTGTGTGTACCAAAGAGTCATGAATGGGACCCAGGTCTTCACATTGCATTCATTCTTCTGCAGAATGGAAATAAATGTTAGATTACTAATGTCCTCAAAAACAATTCTTGAGAGTGGCTATTACACAAAAACATTTCCACCAAAAGTTTTGCTGATGGATCTACTTGTCACAAGAAGGGTGTTGAAGAGCTGAAACAGTAAGTGAAACCAAGCGGGGTGCTAAAATTAGAATGAGAACCTCATTGGCTTCTGTGGTAATTTGTGGGGATTTCACAAGTCCGCGTGTTCACATAGTTTTATGCACTTATTAATCTTTATCTCACCACAATATCTCATACTTTTTCAACACTTGCTTCTTATTACTAGTCCAGGAAACTGGACATGTATTTATTTATTTATCTTAGACACTCTTTAACTATTAATCACATAAAACCTGAAGATATTCACCAAGAACTTAGGCAAAAAGATACTTTCTCCCTACTAAATGCAACATAAATTATTTATGGAATTTTTAAAACAGAAAAATACGGAAGAAAATGGTTAAATCTCTCATTAACTTACCACTTCGTAATAATGCAGTAACACTTGGTTTGGGAAATGAAGGCAAAAACCCTTCATTGACTGGGGGACAATACTGGAATGTCTGAAGCAGTATCTCACTGAAAACTCAAAGAATGCTCAAGACCCAAATGTATTACTTTCATGCATCTAAAACAACATGGAGGAAGCCCAGATTTTATAAAAAGTGTCTTTGTTTTTAGGTATTATAGTTTCTTTCCAAATACCTAATTTTGATTTTGGATAAGAACAAGAATTTTTTAATTCAATAATGTTTTGTCTACAGAGTGCCAAATATCTGATTTATAAAGACTAAATTATTCCTTTTGTCATCTAGATGTATCTAAATCTCCATATTTTGTGAAAGAACCTGAGTCTTTCTAATAAGTTTAGTTGCTTTTTTTTTTTTTAACTGAGAATCATACTAGCATCAAAGGGACTAAACAAGTGCCATGTGTGACATCAGCAATATCTCATACAGATGTGCCTGCAGGTCCTAACAGAAAATCATCCTTTCTGTAATAACTCTGGTTCTGATGCCACGACAATTAAATATGAAAGTATAGTGGCATATACACATTACAAATATTGTTCTCAAATGCCCCCCATTTTTTTCACATTTACTTATTTGGCTGCACCAGATCTTAGTTCAGCACATGGGATCTTCCATCTTCATTGTGGCCTGTAGGATCTAATTCCCTGACCAGGGCTCGAACCCAGGCCCCCTGCAATGGGAGAGCAGAGTCTTAGCCACTGGACCAGAAGAGAAGTCCCTCAAATGCCCTTCTCTTTTGCATTTTTCTCATTATCTGTAAAAAACCTACTTAAGGACATGTAAATAATAAACCACGGTGTTAGGCTTTTTTCCTCCAAAGTGAGGATGGTGTGTGTTAACAAGTTCTGACTCACTCGGCATCAGCAGGTTGTAAGACAGTGACCTCCTGCAGAGATCTAACTGGGAGAGGCAGTTTTGTTAGGCTTCCTCACACAGGACTGGCTCTCACAAAGTTGCAAATATTTTTAATTAGTTGCACAAATGTACAAGTCCAGACTTTCACTTTAAAAAATCCAGTTTTCTCAATTCTTATGGAAAAATCAGATCTGCTGGTTTTAGGGCTGCATTCCCACCAGGCAACATGTAGCTGGAGCTGGGGAGTAATCAACTCTAAGTTCCCTAAAGTTCCTACTACCCTCTACCATCTCCCCAAACTGAGGCCAAGTGTCACGGCCATTTATCACCCCACTGTACTAAGACATTTAAGAGAAAAGTGAAATACCACTTGTCCCAGACAGATAATTCTCTTTTTATCCCTCATCCACTTCACTCATTCTGGTCCCTTCTTGGCCCTGCGCACATTTGCCTTTGCAAGTCCCCATCTCAGCCTCACCAGGCTGCTTGCTGACATCACAGATGCTAAGAAGGACTCTTTAGAATGTTCCTATTCGTGGACTGGACAAGGAAGAATCACAAGACAGCTCCTATGCCTTCTGGCCTATTTCCATTCAAAAAGTAAGTTCAGATTGCAAGACAATCCTTGCCCAAACAAGGCTGGTCAAGCTAATAAAATCTTCTTTATTTTCACTTACAATGTGCTTAAAATATCTAGATTACCTCCAACTTTTTCAATTTCCTCAGATTTCTGTGTTTTTTATTTCTTTCATTTTTGTCCATGCCATGAGGCATGCAGGACCTTTGCTCTCTGACCCCTGCATTGGAAACACAGGGTCTTAACCACTGGAATGCCAGGGAAGTCCTGTCAGACTTCTGTGCTTTTCCTTTACCAAAAAGTTCTCATAATCAACAAAATAGATGTACACTATTGATTCCCAAAGAGCATGGGAACTTGGTGCCAATGCCTCTCAACACTTTACTTTGTAGATTCTGGAACGATTACAGGAAAATAGAATGTATACATGGCTATCTAGACAAAAATTCTGTATCTACTCATGCTTAGAGGCAAATGCATTTTCAGATTCCATACACTATAGCAAGTTTCTAGTTTCACTCACTCCCACTTCCTCTCTTCATTGCTTTGGATTTGTTGACTACAACCAGTAACAGCTTATTCCTCCCTGTCAGATCTGAGTAACTGACAGGTCACTGTAGACTTTTCAGATAATTTCCTGTGGATAATTTCCAAGATCACTTCCAGTCCTTAGATAATGAATCACTTGGATAACTAGTGAAGATACAAACTGAGCTGGTATTCTTCCTTTGTTGTTGTTTATGATTCTAAACAGAGAAACCAGCAACCAGGCAAGGGTTATTTGCTAGTCAGTGCAGCTGCAAGGATTGACCTCTAAACACCTGATTTCCTCATCTTGCTCATTCAAGTCTTCTGAGAGAGTTTTTTTTTTTTTCGTCTATTCAGAGAAACTCTCTAGTTCTAATAGAGAAATAGACTGTGGTGCAGGAAAGACAGAGGCATCTTTTTCCACTTTTCAAGGGAACCTCTTATTTACCAGGTTAACAACCTCATTTTATAAAGGAGAAGCCCAGGGTCAAAAAGATAGCATAATTCGCCCAAGTTTAAACAGTGAGATAATGAGAGAAAGGAAAATACACCATCATAGTAGAACTTCCATAGAATCCAGACTCAGAGTGAGTCGGGTTCTCTGGGACATAAAAAGTGCATGTGTCAGAGGCTGTTTTAAACTAATGCATCTGCTTAAGAAAGTGTGAGTTTTCTGATCAGAAGCATCTCTTTGCCATGTCGATATGAAGAAATGAATCAGCATGGATGTTGCTGTAGTTGTGGAATTTCTGCTCACCATTCTGATTTCACGGTAATTTGACACTCGAACTTTGCAAAAAACTATTCCAACGTAATCATCTCCCTTTGTGAAAATAGTTTTTGTATTCAGGGGTTTAAAATGATGTGGGGGTTTTGGTAGGAAGCTAAAATCCCCAGTTGGTGGCTACTGGACATCAGAAGCAGTTCTGGGTACCTTTGAGATCAGGTGTAAAGCTGTGTAGTGAAAGTGAAATTGAGAAGGTGGAGTCTTGGAACTCAAACTTCATCTTGGTACAAACAGCTGGCTCTCTGGCTCTAATGCCTTGATCCTGAACACGGTCCAGTCATTTACTCTTTTTTTTTTTTACTGGAGGCTAATTATTTTACAAAATCACTGCAGATGCTGATTGCAGGCATGAAATTAAAAGACGCTTACTCCTTGGAAGAAAAGTTATGACCAACCTAGACAGCATATTAAAAAGCAGAGACATTACTTTGCCAACCAAGGTCCGTCTAGTCAAGGCTATGGTTTTTCCTGTGGTCATGTATGGATGTGAGAGTTGGACTGTGAAGAAAGCTGATCGCCAAAGAATTGATGCTTTTGAACTGTGGTGTTGGAGAAGACTCTTGAGAATCCCTTGGACTGCAAGGAGATCCAACCAGTCCATTCTAAAGGAGATCAATCCTGGGTGTTCATTGGAAGGACTGATGCTAACGCCGAAACTCCAATACTTTGGACACCTCATGCGACGAGTTGACTCACTGGAAAAGACTCTGATGCTGGGAGGGATTGGGGGCGGGAGGAGACGGGGACGACAGAGAATGAGATGGCTGGATGGCATCACCGACTCTATGGACATGAGTTTGAGTGAACTCCGGGAGTTGGTGATGGATAGGGAGGCCTGGCATGTTGTGATTCATGGGGTCGCAAAGAGTTGGACACGACTGAGCGACTGAACTGAACTGAACTAAATTATTTTACAATATTATATTGGTTAGTTTTGCCGTACATTGACATGAATCCGCCCCGGGTGTACATGAGTTCCCCCTCCCGAACCCCTCTCCCACCTCCCTCCTCTCCTTATCCTCCCTCTGGGTCATCCCCACATACCAGCCCCGAGCATCCTGTAACATGCATCGACCCTGAACTGGCGATTCGTTTCACATATGATAATATACATGTTTCAATGCCATTCTCCCAAACCATCCCACCCTCACCCTCTCCCACAGAGTCCCAAAGACTGTTCTATACATCTGTGTCTCTTTTGTTGTCTCGTATACAGGGTTATCATTTGCATCTTTCTAAATTCCATATATATGCGTTAGTATATTGTATTGGTGTTTTATGGAACCCCATGTATTTTCTTGGTTACCTTTGGTCACTCAAACTTTGGCTTTTCTTTTTAATCGTTATTTATTTTAGCTGTGCTGGGTCTTCGTTGCTGTATGCAGGCTTTCTCTAGTTGCAGAGAGTGGGGATTATTCTTCACTGCCATGCGGGGGCTTCTCATTTCACTGGCTTCAGTAGTAGCAGCGAGTAACTCTAGAGCGTAGGCTCAGCAGTTGTGGCACACAGGCTTAGTTGCTCGGCAGCATGTGGGATCTTCCCAGACCAGGTAGTTGAACCCATGTCCCCTGCATTAGCAGGTGGATTTTGAACCACGGGACTACCACGGAAGTCCCTGGCTTTTCAAGTTCTTCCAGAAAAGGGCTCTACATGCTCTACTCCTCCAGTCTAAACTCGCTCCTTCAACACCACTACAGGCTTTGAGACTCTGCCTCTGCTCTCCCACGTTTGGGACCAAATAGTCTACAAGTTGCCACTCTCATTGTCCTCGTCCTCAAATTCCACTCACAGCAGACAGCAGCAGATTTTTTTCCAAGAGGTACGATGACAAGGCAAGTGGAATTATAAGAAGCAAATGCTTCCCACAATCCCATCAGTTTGTTCCTGGCTCAGGAGATCCCAAACTTAACTCTGGGGAAAAAGATTCCTCTACTTTACAAAATGGGATTGTTGTATCCAGGAGGATACCTGCCTCATGAAATGTCTGAAAGAAATTCAAGGAGGCCACTGGGCTAAGATGGACAACATGCCCAGTGAAATGAAGGAGAACCTACAGAAATGGCCCACGCCCAGCACGAGCTTGTCATTCTTCTGCATGGCCTTCGGACTTTGTTCTACAGTGTGGACTCATGAAGCCCAGGGCAGAAAGAGAGCCAGGCACAGTGCTGCCAGCTGATCTTGTCCCTGTACATCCAGGCTTCTTCCACACACCCCAAAGGGAGGTTCTTCCACACACAGAAAGTGAGTTCACTAGGGAGCCCCCCTCCCCCAGCCCACTCCGTCATGGACTAGTGACTATAGACATTTTGAGGGGAAAACCAGTTTCTACCATAGAGACTTCTCTTAGTTTGCTTGTACTGCTACAACAGATATCACAGACTAGGTGGCTTAAACAGAAAGGTCTCATAGTTCTAGGAATTCCCTGGTAGTTCAACGGTTAAGACTCCATGCTTCTACTGCCAGGGGCACCGGTTCAATCTCTGACTGGGGAAATAAGATCCTACAAGCTGTGTGGTATGACCAAAGGAAAAAAAGAAAAAAAAAAAGGAAATTTCTCATGGTTCTAGAAGCTAGGAAATCCAAGATCAAGATGCTGCCAGTCCAATTCCTGGTGAGACTCCCTTCCTGACTTGCAACCTTTTGCTGTGTCCTCACATGGTTGACAGGGGACCTTTTTCTTATAAGGGCAGAGCCCTATTGGATTAGGCCCCCATACGTATTACCTCATTCAACCTTAATCACCTTATTCTAGGTTCTATCACCAAAGATACTTACAATGAGAGTTAGAGCTTTAACATATGAATTTGGGGTGAACACACATTCGGTCCATTCTTGGTTCTTAACCAAGAATCACAGATCTATTAAAAACTTCTGGTATCATATGTAGAATTTCGTGTTTGTGTCCATGAGCTTTTAAAGGGGCTTTTGATAAATAAAAATTTAAGAACCACTGCTGAAACACACAGAGACTGATTGCCCAGAGGATTTCAGAAGACACAGGAAAATCAATATTCCCTGAGGATCCACCATCTGATGCCATTTTTTATATCTTAAAACAAATTAAGTTGTCCAATGCAAAAGGAGAGAAAACACAAAATCATTCCCTGCTTCTCACCACTAGCTTTTTAGAGTCACAAAACTTTGAGGTACATTAGTAGAAATTTTCACATTCTCCTAAGAGTCCACAAGCAACCTTAGGCTTAGAATCCAATTTAAAAACATACGGTTTCCTTTTTGCAGAGGCGTCTATGCCCCATCAAGGTTTAGAAATACTACCTCTACTCCTCTCTGTGAAGTTGCTTCCTTCACCACTTCATTCACTTCTGTTACCCTTCAGTATCTTGGTCAGACACCATCAGCCAGGGAAGTGGGGGTGGGCTCTGTCCTGGGGGTCCACCTGCTTCATAGGACACTCCCCACAGGGCAGGGCAGCAGAGAAGAGGACTCTAAGTTTGCATACACTGTGATATAATTCTAGCCACTTTACAAAAACACTGTCAAATGGTGTCCTTTCAAATGGGGCGTATAACAATTTAGATCGATGACATTTTGTTGGCTCACAAACCACAAGAGTTCAGACATTAGTGGAGTGCAGTTCTCAGGCTAAAGAAGTTGATAGTACATGTAACCTCTGCACCATCTTAAATGGGGCTTTGTACATGTTTAATGTTCTTCTTCAAAGGAGATTAAAGGGCAATAATCTAACCTTGCCTTATAAAATAATTCTGCAAAAATAGGGTTAGTAGTGCTATTTCTGTATTCAGTTCAGTTCAGTCGCTCAGTCGTGTCCGACTCTTTGAGACCCCATGAATCACAGCATGCCAGGCCTCCCTGTCCATCACCAACTCCTGGAGTTCACCCAAACTCATGTCCACCGAGTCGGTGATGCCATCCAGCCATCTCATTCTCTGTCGTCCCCTTCTCCTCCTGCCCCCAATCCCTCCCAGCATCAGAGTCTAGTATAACTAAATAAATCAGAATACAAATAAATTAAGTAAATGTTAATCTATCCATTAATCAACACACATTTATTAAATATCTTCAGTTTTTTTTCTCCCCTCCTCCCTCCACTGATGTTTAAATGTCTTTTAATCTAATTAAAAGTATAGTTCTAACTGCAAAAGGACCTGATTCTTGTCTTGTTGGGAAAAAAAGAATGTTTGTTTAGGTTCAATATCCAAATTCGGAGTTCTTTATTGCCTCAACAAATATCAACTGAGTACACACCTCTACCTTCCAGACATTATGCCAGGGCCTGGGTATCCAGTGGTGAATGAAATGGACCAGATCTTTGACCAGTGGAGTGTACTGTTTAGGGAGAGAAACCAACAACATACAAGTAGACAAGTTGATACATCACTAATTGTCAGCTTGTGTTGTGAACCACTCAGCTTGGCTTTTCCTGAACCTTATTCTGAAGGGCTAGTCATTTTGTATCTCATTTTTGCCCTGGTGTTGATACAGTGGTATTTCATTAAGGGATTCAGTTCAGTTCAGTTCAGTCGCTCAGTCGTGTCCGACTCTCTGCGACCCCATGAATCATAGCACGCCAGGCCTCCCTGTCCATCACCAACTTCCGGAGTTCACTCAAACTCATGTCTACAGAGTCAGTGATGCCATCCAGCCATCTCATTCTCTGTCGTCCCCTTCTCCTCCCGCCCCAACCTTTCCCAGCATCAGAGTCTTTTCCAGTGAGTCAACTTGTCGCATGAGGTAGCCAAAGTACTGCAGTTTCAGCTTTAGCATCATTCCTTCCAATGAACACCCAGGATTGATCTCCTTTAGGATGGAGACTGGCATTATTTTGGCCTTTGTTTTATTTCTATGTTAATAGTTTTCCATTTCATTTTATTTTTGCTGCTTATCATAAGCTGTTTTAATTCTTTTTGGAGGATATCAGAGGATAAACATTTATGAACAAAGGCATTTTTTTCAATACGTGAATAAAGAATTCTATTTTATGAGAACAGTTTTCTTCCTTTCCCATCGTCCCAATACTGATTCCCCTTGAATAATCTCAGAATGACTCTACATAGAATGCATTGCTTGTATTACAGTTTTTACTTATAAATAATCTGCTCTGTTGCCTTGTTACTCTGCAGAGTTGTTTCAGGCAGAGAGTGACGCTCAATGTGAAGCTATTAGAAGTGATTTTTTTTTTCTCCTACCAGCTCTGTCATTTACTGGAAAATAGCTTATGCTTCTGGGGGTCATTTTTTTTTTTTCATCCAAATCCAATTAACATTTACTAAGAGGCAGGTGTTCTTGCCAAGTCAATACTTGACAGTGTCTCAAAGGCTGTTTTGTGGGAGGGTGTGTCTGCTCCATATGGCAACAACTTTTGAGGATCAACAGGTTCTCAAAGAGTTTTCATTTTTATAAATAACCCAAGAACAATCAGCCATGAATTTTGTTAATGCTTCTGGAATCACAGCCTTCCCTTCTGGCAAAACAAGTGTATAAGTTTGATATCTCTTGTGTAAAATACAATTCTGCATAAACAAACACTGAACTCCAGTTAGTGATATGTATCATAAAGTGTTGAGGAGTGGAGTGAACTGCTGTCTACAAGTATACTGAAAAGGAAAGATGGACCAATGGATGAATAGAGCAATGAATAATTGGGTAGATGTGTGAAAAAGCAAACTTAGGAAATTATTAATGGTAAAACTGAATTGGCAGGGGAAGATCCCCTGGAGAAGGGAATGGCAACCCACTCAAGTATTCTTGCCTCGAGAATTCCACGGACATAGGAGCCTGGCAGACTATAGTTCATGGAGTTGCAAAGAGTCGGACACAACTAAGCAACTAACACACTCACACAGATTTTCACTATACCATTCTTTCAACTTTTTTTGTTTGAACATTGTCATCATAAAATGTGAAAAATTCTCTCCATTATTTTACACTTTATTTTGTGTTTTTTACAGTCAACTAATTTTTTAATTGAAGTAAAAAAGGGATAATATTATATTGATATATATGTTATAAGTGTACAGTGTAGTAATTCATAGTTTTAAAGGTTATACTTCATTGATAGTTATTAAAAATATTGGCTATATTCCCCATGTTGTACAATATATCCCTATAGCTTATTTTATATATGATTGTACCTCTTAATCCTGTATCCCTGTATTGTCCCTCCCCCTCCCCTCTCCCCATTGGTAACGACTAATTTGTTTTCTATATCTGAGTCTGCTCCTTTTTTTAATATTCACTAGTTTGTTGTATTTTTTAGATTCCACATATAAGTGATATCGTGCAGTATTTGTCTTTATCTGTCTGACTTATTTCACTTAGCATAAAGCCCTCCAAGTCCATCTGTGTTGCTGCAAAATTTTTTCCTCCTTAAGGCTGAGTAATATTCCATTCATATACATGTATGTATAGATATGTACACGCACACACACACACACACACACACACATATACCACATATTCTCTATCCTTCATCTGTTGATGGACACTTAGGTTGCTTCCAAATCTTCTTGGCGATTGTATATAATGCTGCTATGAACATTAAGATGCATTTATCTTTTTGATTTAGTGTTTTTGCTTTTCTTTGGATATATACTCAGGAGTAGAAATACTGGATCCTATGGTAGTTCTATCTTTAATTTGTTAAGAAACTTCCATACTGCTTTACACAGTGGCTGTACCAATTTACATTTCCACTAATAGTCTTTTGTGTTTCCATACAAATTTTTATGCTATTTGTTCTAGTTCTGTAACAAATGCCATTGGTATTTTGATAGGGGTTGAACTGAATCCATATATTCCATGGGTAATAAGGTCATTTTAACAATAATAATGATTCTAATCCAGGAACACTGTATATTTTTCCATCTGTTTGTGTCATCTTCAATTTCCTTCATCAGTGTCTTAGAGTTTTCCAAACACAGGGCTTTTACCTCCTTCAGTTCAGTTCAGTTCAGTCGCTCAGTGGTGTCCGACTCTTTGCGACCCCATGAATCACAGCACGCCAGGCCTCCCTGTCCATCACCAACTCCCGGAGTTCACTCAAACTCATGTCCATAGAGTCGGTGATGCCATCCAGCCATCTCATTCTCTGTCGTCCCCATCTCCTCCCACCCCCAATCCCTCCCAGCATCAGACTCTTTTCCAGTGAGTCAACTCGTCGCATAAGGTGGCCAAAGTATTGGAGTTTCAGCTTTAGCATCAGTCCTTCCAATGAACACCCAGGATTGATCTCCTTTAGAATGGACTGGTTGGATCTCCTTGCAGTCCAAGGGACTCTCAAGAGTCTTCTCCAGCACCACAGTTCAAAAGCATCAATTCTTCGGCGATCAGCTTTCTTCACTGTCCAACTTTCACATCCATACATGACCATGGGAAAAACCATAGCCTTGACTAGATGGACCTTGGTTGGCAAAGTAATGTCTCTGCTTTTTAATATGCTATCTAGGTTGGTCATAACTTTCCTTCCAAGGAGTTAGCGTCTTTTAATTTCCTGGCTGCAATCAGCATCTGCAATGATTTTGGAACCCAAAAAAATAAAGTCTGACACTGTTTCCCCATCTATTTCCCATGAAGTGATGGAACCACTTCATGCCAGATCATGCCATGATCTTCGTTTTCTGAATGTTGAGCTTCAAGCCAAACTTTTCACTCTCCTCTTTCACTTTCATCAAGAGGCTTTTTAGTTCCTCTTCACTTTCTGCCATAAGGGTGGTGTCATCTGCATACTTAGGTAGGTTTATTCCTAGGTATTTTATTTTTTTGATGTGATGGTAAATGCAATTGTTTCTTTAATTTCACTTTCTGATAGCTTGTGCTTATTGTATAGAAATGCAACAGATTTTGGTATATTAATTTTGTATTCTGCAACTTTACCAAATTCATTGATGAGCTCTAGTAGCTTTCTGGTGCCATCTTTAAATTTTCTATATATGATATCATGTCATCTACAAACAGTGACAGTTTTACTTCTTCCTTTCCAATTTGGATTCCTTTTATTTCTTTTTCTTTGTCTGAATGCTATGTATGTCTAAGATTTCCAACACTATGTTGAATAAAATTGACTAGAGTGGACCTCCTTGTCTTGTTCCTGATCTTAGAGGAAATGCTTTTAGCTTTTCAAAGTTGAGTATGATGTTAGCTGTGGGTGCGTTACATATGTTTGTTTAGATGGCCTTCCTTGAGGGGCGTTTCTTCTATGCCCACTTTCCAGAGAGTTTCTATCACAAATGAATGTTGACTTTTGCCAAAAGCATTTTCTGCATCTATTGAGATGATCATACACTTTTCATTCTTCAGTTTGTTAACGTGGTATATCATATTGATTGGCAGATGTTAAAAAACCTTTGCATCCCTGTGATAATCCCACTTGTTTGTTGAATCTTTTGTTAAGGATTTTTTGCACCTGTGATCATCAGTTACATTGGCCTCTAATTTTTTCTTTTTGTGATAGCTTTGTCTGGTTTTTGTATCACAGTGATGCTGGCCTCATAGAATGAGTATGAAAGTATCCTTTCCTCAGCAATTGTTTGGAATGGTTTGAGAGGGATAGATGTTAACTCCTCTCTGAATGTTTGGTAGAATTCACCTGTGAAGTTGTCTGGTCCTAAACTTTTGTTTTTTGGGTACTTCCATTATTTTAAATTGACATCTTTCAAACTCAGTGTTTGGGGATTTGGTGAATAAGTCCCATACATTAGCCTTTATGATAACTATTAATCATAGATAAACCGAAGAGGTGTCAGTTATCAGTCTGTCTAAGTGACTCCTTTCTCCCCTGGAGCATTTTAGATGCTATTCTCTTGTTTTCTAATTTTTGTTAATGACTCTCTTAAGGTGAAGCAATCAAAATTACTCAAAACATTTCAAGTCTCAAAGCTTTGTTTTAGAGTAATAGGAAAACATTTTTGTATTTGTTTCCAATAGTCTTCAGTGAATGAAGAATCAGTCTAAACTGCTTTTCATGGAATGCCTAAACTGTAACAGTTATTGGCATATTCATATGCTGATCATTGTTATTTAGTCAGTAAGTCATGTCCTACATTTTGTGACCCCATGAACTGTAGCATGCCAGGTTTCTCTGTCCTCCACTATCTCCTGGAGTTTACTCAGACTCACGTCCATTGAGTTGGTGATGCAATCAAACCTCCTCAGCCTCTGCCACCCCCTCCTTTTGCTTTCAATCTATCCCAGCATCAGGGGCTTTTCCAATGAGTTGGCTCTTTGCATCAGGTGGCTAAAGTATTGGAGCTTCAGCAACAGTCCTTCCAATGAATATTCAGGGTTGATTTCCTTTAGGAAATATATCCAGCACTACAATTTGAAGTTATCAGTTCTTTGGCACTCAGCCTTTTCTATGGACCAACTCTCACATCTCTCATATGCCGACTGCGTGTATGCGTGTGCTCAGTCAGGTCTAACTCTTTGCAACCCCATGGACTGTAGCCTGCCATGGGATTTTACTCAGCAAGAGTACTGGAGTGGATTGCCATATCCTCCTCCAGGGGATCTTCCTGACCTAGGGATCAATCCATTGTCTCCGCTGTCTCCTGCACTAAGTTTAAAATCTCCAGGTTCACACAAGTTTAACACAAGTTTAAATTTTCTCAGGGATTTTCCTGGTAGTCAGGTGGTTAAGATATGACTCCTAGTCTAGGAACTAATACCTCATATGCCATGTGACCAAAAAAAATTTTTTTCTTAATTCCCATGCCTCCTTTACCCCCATATCCAATTGCTCTCAGGAACTATCAACTTTACTTTTTAAACATTCCGAAAATTCTTCCATCCTCACCATTAGTTTAATTCACACTTATCTCTGGAGCCTTTTATTGGTCTTTGGCATTTTTTTTCTCTTTAACCTGTCTTCCTCATTGCCTCTCCAATTTTCTTTCTAAAATAAAAATATATTCGTATTACTCCTTTATTGACAAGCTTCAATTTTGTCAATTAGTTTAGATGTATTGATGATACTGTGGATATTTCAAAAGAGAACTTATCTATTATAAATATAAACTAAAATATTTACAGGTAGAATGATGAGATGTCTGGTATTTGCTTCAAAACTAAGAAGGAGTGAACATAAGTAGGGATATATATCAAAACAAGATTGGCCATTGAAAATTGTTAAAGTCAAATAATGAACACAGGGAGGTTCACTATATAATTTTGCCTAATTTTGTGTATGTTGGAAATTTTCTATAATAAAAATACTTTTTAAATTCTCCTCAAAACTATCTGAATGCTTCAGAAGGGCAAACAATACACTTGACCATCTGGAACTACCTTATCTCTGAGCCTTGAATCCAGTACCCCCTCCAACATATACCCTATGATTCAGCTCTACCAAGTTATATGTTATTCCTGGAAATATTGGAAATATAACTGGAAATTGGAAATATAACTGAAAAATTGGAAATATAACTCCTGAAAGGAGTCTTTCAAAATATAGGTTTTATTTTTCCTTTTTGAACAATGACTACTTATCCTTTTACATCCTCTTCAAAAGTCACAAACCCAAAGGAACCTTGCCTGACTTAATCTGATATAGTCATCTCCTTCTCCCAGATTTCTGTTGAACTCTGTGAAAACCTCTTTTCTAGAACAAATATTTGTGTGTTGTAAGATGTTTGGTGTAATAATTTTTAAAAAAATATCAGCCTGCTTTACTAGGTGGTAATATCCTGTAGGATAAAGTCTATGCCATTATTTATGTTTGTGCAATATGCAGTGCAAAGCATATGTGTAAAAATACTTGCCAAATGAATCATAGGAAAACATACTTTGATTTTTCTTTTACTTTTGTTATCCAAATGTGGATTCTGACTTTCACATAAGATTTTCCCATAAACTAGAATGTACTTAGTCATGTTTTGATAAATTCTAGTTGAGTGAAATTTCCAAATGTGAGGACTACAACTCTACACAATCTTTCAAATGTCTTAGCCTCTCTTCCACAAGCTTGATGTGCAAGAATATTCCAAATAGTTGCAGGATTTTATGCATGATACATTTCTTGCTAAAAAGATAATGTCTCAATTCTTACACAATAACTCCATCAGTTGCTTACGTCCATCAAAGTTCTTTCAGCCTCCAGAGAGAATTTGAAGGTAGTATTTCTTCTAAAGCTTAGAGAATTACAATAGAGTTATTATGTGCTCCACAGGTCCTGCTTCAAGTTCTGCTTGGCCCTTCTCTCTATTTGTAATCACGGCCCCAAGAAACAATTTATAGAGTGAATATGAATGTCCCTCTTGGTGCCAATATTATGTCATTTCTTATAAAAACCAAATACCATGTAAAGCAGACTGTCACTGCTGGTTAATTAGCTAGGTCCTGTGGTCAGGATCTATGTTATACCTGTCATCATCTGAGATTATACAATGACTTTTGAGTGTTACCAGAGGCTTAGCTCTGCAGGGGCACCCTGCCCAAGGTACAGAGCACCGCAGCTGCGGGAACATCTCAACAACTGAAACAGGCTGAGCCTGCAGAACGCAAGCTTGAATCCAGATTACTAGGATGTTTCTCTGTCCTGCAGCACGCTTCTCATGGAAATAGTTATGCATTGGGCACGACCAAAACTGCAGAATCTGGACCCTCCAGAATGGATGCCTTTTCCATAGTGAGCATCAGTTTTTAACATAAACATATAATCGGAGAAGGCAATGGCAAGCCACTCCAGTACTCTTGCCTAGAAAATCCCATGGATGGAGCAGCCTGGTAGGCTGCAGTCCATGGGGTCGCTAAGGGTTGGACCCGACTGAGCGACTTCACTTTCACTTTTCACTTTCACACATTGGAGAAGGAAATGACAACCCATTCCAGTGTTCTTGCCTGGAGAATCCCAGGGACGGGGGAGCCTGGTGGGCTTCCATCTATGGGGTCACACAGAGTCGGACACGACTGAAGTGACTTAGCAGCAGCAGTGATATGGACAGTATGATAGATTAGAAAAAGGCATGCACTTCGCTACTAGGAGGACTGGGACCTCCAGCTTTACTACTCACCGCCTTGTGACCTTGCACAAGGTCCTCCGCCTCCCCGAAATTTAGTTTTCTCTTCTGTAAGTGTCAAGCAGTTCTATCTACCTCTGGGTGTTGTGAAAATAAACACCAGGTTCTTTCTTCCGGCAGTAGCAGATTCAGTTTAAATGCCTACTACAGAGGAAAATAGGAAGAGACAGATTCATCTTAGAATCAGAGTGAACGTGATTGGAAAGAGACTACAGAGAAATCTTGAGCAGCACCATTCAGAGTGAGCTCTATCCTTGCCATAAGAAAATAATGATCTCTAAAATATTTTGTCAGCTCACAGGATTTTGAATGGCAGTGGTTCCATGCATAAATGAAATTCTTTCTACTTCTAAAAAGCAGAACTGTAAGTGGAGCAGAATCCAAAGTTTAGTCAAATTGAACTCATGGTATGGGTTTTCCAGACCCAAATAAGGAAATTATACTCAGTTCTTCTGTTTTAAAGCTGCTTTAAACTGCTGTGTAGTCTGTGAGCTTCAGAAATCTACACTAACTGGAGATTTGAGAACATTCATTCATTCTTCCAAGTCACAGGCAAGTTCTTAGAGTGTAAATGGAAAATAACATTCATTTTTCCTAGCTCCTTGATCCTAGGTCTAAAGAGTTCTAAAAAACCAGGACAGTTTTACAGTTCATCAGTTCCTAAAAAGGAATCCTTTAAGTGGAATCTTCCAAAAGTGAAGTTAAGTGAGACTCCACAGAAACTTGGTTCAGCCCATTTTGAATTGCTGGATGAAAGTAAAAATATTACTTTCTCAAAACAAATCGGAGGTATAACTAAACAGTCCCTTTTTCTTTTTTATTTAAAAACATATGGAGTCTGATCCCATGGCTGATTGAGGGACCCTTTGCCTGAGTTCTTCTCCTTCCCTTTAGCCTGCTCATCAACCGCTAAAGTCTCTACCACAAATACCTCAAGAGGGGTAAAAAAGAACCAATTAAAATCACTTAGACACATTCAAATGCAGTTATTTGTCTGTGACTTTGGCAGCAATTAAGCATCAGTAAAGTGGTGATTAAAATGAAATTCTGTAACTAACTGTGAACTTAATTTTTTCCCTTACTAGTTCTCGGTCAAAGATTGTATCTGCAAAATTATACAAAATTCTGTAAAGCAATTATCCTTCAACTAAAAAAAAAATAAAGATTATACCTGGAATACATTCAAAGATGTAACTCTGAGTATACTTACGGTACTAAAGAAAACCAATGGGCTAATGATCAACGCAAGGGTCTTGGAACATTTTGTGAGGTGGGGACAGGTTCACCCAAACCAACTCTAAGTGCAGCACAGACAGGGCAGCAGTTGGCACATAGAGAAGTCTTCAGAAAATAAAATGACCAATGTGATCACGTAGAAACATAAAATATGCTGGGAATAACTGCAGCTACATACGTCATTTATATATTGAGTTGAATATTTTAAGTTCACCACTTACAAGAGGAGCATTAAGGTTTATTAATATATATAAGGTTTATTAATATCAATATATTACTTCAGATTCCATAGACTGTAACCCAAGAATGTAAGCCTTTAAATCAACTTTTTCATCTTTTTCTTTTCTTGAAAACAAAATTTCCCCTTTTCTCCTTTTGAAAGGTTCAGAAAATTCTGAGTACTACACCATAGTTACCAAGGAAAAATATCCTTGAATAAGTTTATGAATTAAATGTTTTTCAAGATGTTTTAATTTGAGGAAGGCTATTTTTCACACCCATAATTTTTAAAAGCTGCTATGGAAAGAAATGACATAATAGCTGTTATTGTCAAAAAGCTGTTCACTTGCTTTCCCCATTCTCTGCCTCTAAGCTCATGTCATCAAAATGCAGAGCTGTGCTGTAAAGTCACCACACACCATACACAGTAATTTTTAGGACCTTGAGAACATACTGATTATACAATGAACTGGATTGCTATCACAGAAAATTAACTAGTAGTGAGGATTCTCAATGAGTCTAACAAGCTAAGACTCTCTCAGCTGTGGGCAGAAGGAAATGATCACAGGGACATTGTGTCTGGTGGTCAGAGTACATCTTTTTCTCATGAGAATAAAGGTACTATATAATCAGGTAGAACTTCCAAGAAAGCTGATGTTCTGTTGGGTAACGGGAGTGCCTAGCGGACATCAGACTATGCTTTTTAATCTCAAAAAACAAGAGCCCTCCTAAAAGCTGAATATTACATCATGCCATAGTTGACACGACTCTACCTTAACCACGTTGGGTCTGCAGTGTAGGAAAATGACCACCAAGTTCCTTTGAAAAATACGACCAAAACAAACACTATTGTGTCTGGAACTAAGCTGACCCTGTTGCCGAAGCCAAATAGCCAAAGGCTTTGGAAACGTCATCATTGACATGTGTTAAATAGCACATCGTGAATCAGTCATCCATTTACCTTCCACCCGTGAGAATACAACACAAACTATATTCCTAGAACAATGGATATTATCCAGAGTCAGAGGACTGGGGACTTAGTTGAGCTTGGTCACTTACCGGCACTGTGACCAAGGACAAGTCACTCACTTTCTCTCATTCTCGGCTTCCTCACTGTAATCAGCCTGCCCCCCATCCCCCCTTCATAGGATTGTGGCAAAGTGCAAGAAAAGTGTCTAATTCTGGAAGATTTCCATAAAAATGCAGGAGTTTTCCTTTCAATACAGCAGAGCCACTCAAAGAAGATACAGGGAATCCACATAACACCAGACTCCAGAGGTACATACACTACTGTGTTTAAAGGAGCAAAAATCCCAGACTTTCAAATCCATAAAAACAATGTGAATGTGACACACAAACAGCTAAGCGACTCCAGGGAGGGCAAATGAGCAACCAATACAAACAGAAATGGCACCCAAGGGAGTTAACTCTTTGGGAAGAGTTTCTTTGGAACACAAGCTGGCAGAAAAAAGAGAGACAGAAAGAGAAAGAAATGAAACAAGCACTGCATCACCAAATTGGTTTCATTATAAAAGATCCCAGGAAAATAATCACTTTATTTTTCTTCAAAGCAGGTCTCTGGAGTGTGACTTGCAAATTCTGCTGCACCTCTAAGTTCATCTCAGGAGTCCCCACGTGGCAGCCACCAGACCACACCGATTACTAAGAACTGGAGGTGATTTCCAGTGGCTCTGGGTTAGCAGATTGTATTGCTGACTGCTCTTGAATTGGCCTTAGGTTTAGAAGGATCAGGCAGGTGAGAAGTAGGTGAAAAATTCCCTCTTCTTGTTACAAATAGCTTGGTCTTCAAAAGATATAATCTTGTTATAGCCACCTTGAAAAAACATTGAGGACTTTCACAAAGACACGCCTGAGTGGTCTGCTTACTTCACTCTCCTCCTGCTTAACCAAAAGACCCTTCTGCTCCACACTCAGTGCTCTTTCTCATCACCAGCCCTCATTTTGACACTGAACCACATGGAAGGATATGGAGAGTTAAATTTTCAGAAGCGTTTGAGAAGTAGGTTTTTCTCAGGGCTCTGTCTCTGGTTGATGACCCAGGAAAGCCACAGGTTCATGGGCCACAAGTGAGAAGGTCAGTCTTTAGAAATGGGGCAGGTGAGGGGAGGAGTGTGCACTCAGGCAAATGGTGGTGCCAGGCAGCATTCCAATCAGCAGAGACAAGCCCCTCTCTCCTCTCTCCCACTCTCCAAATGGAGCAAAGAGAGGGAAGAACTGCATTGCTTCTAGTCCTGAACAGCCTTCTAGTCCTGAACTCTCTGAACAACCGGCCTTCCAGGTTGAGCTGCACAATGAACAGGACTGACACTAGTGTTATCACCACTAAGCTGGCTGTTTGCGGTGGGGCATGGGTGGAGTGGCTGTCCTCCAAAGGAGAGGAGTGACAGGAAACACTGAGGGAAAGGCCAGCAAGGGCAGCGGGAACAGTGCATTCCTGGGTAATAATAAAGCTCTCGATGGCTGTTCTGACCAACGCGAGGGCCATCAGCGAACCACTCTCATGGAGAAAGGCAGTGCTGCTACACTGCCTGCGCTTGGATTGTCACAAAGGGAAGCCTCACCCTTCCTGCCATGGAGAGTTCGAAAAGGCCATAACGCACATTGTGTATCTAATCGTGTTGTGCTGAAATAGTCTTATTTGCATTTCATGAGCTTTTAAGCTTCAGTGTGTGAAATTAGCAGAAGAGCTGCCCTTTTTTTTTTTGTTTAACATATGCAGGTTCTGGAGTTAGATCTTGGTATCACTTCTGCCTGTGTCATGTATCTCCAAGTGACCACAGTCTCTGAACTTCAGTTTCTCTATCTATAAAGCTGGAATAATTATATAAAGCACATAGACTTCCTGTGAGGATTCTATGAACATAAACACAGTTGCTCACCACAATATTTGGCACAACAAGTGCACAATAAATTTATGTTATAATTTTTGTGCTGTGCGTGCTCAGTGGCTCAGTTGGGTTTGACTCTTTGTGACCCCATGTACCGTAGCCCACCAGGCTCCTCTGTGCATGGGATTCTCCAGGCAAGAATACTGGAGTGGGTTGCCATGCCCTCCTCCAGGAGATCTTCCCAACCTAGGAATCTACCCACATCTCTTACATCTCCTCCATTGGTAGGCGGGACCTTTACCACTAGTACCACCAGAGAAGCCCTATAATTATTAGTGCTAATATTAGGATGGTAGTGATAGCAGAAGCCTTGAGATCTTTTCAAGCTCTGCCCCTGACTAGTTCTGGAACCTAGATAAATGAGCTACAATTTCCTCATCTTTGAAATGAAGGCATTAAATTGCACATTCTATCATTCCTATCCTAGAATTAAAAACTTTAGTTCTGAGAGAGCAGTATTGACATATATTCACTACCATGTATAGAATAGCTAGCTAGTGGGAAGCTGCTGTCTAGTATAAAGAATTCAGCTTGGTGCTCTGTGATGACCTAGAGAGGTGTGATGAGGAAGTGGGAAGGGAAATATATATACATATAACTGATTCACATTGTTGTAGCAGAAACCATCACAACATTGTAAAGGAATTATGCTCTGATTAAAAACTAACTAAATAAATACACAGAGAGACACACAAAACTTTGGTTCTATGGACATACTGTCTTCATGCAAAATAATTACTTATATTATTCTGATATTACTATTTTGAAAGTCAAGATATCATTGGTTTATAAAATAATCTGCAGGTTTTCAAAAATTCAGCACTCACAATTCAGAGAATAATCAGACTGCCATTTAGACACCCCCCACTTTTAAGGTGGGTGGCTCTATAACTCAGACTTCACCTGAGTGTTGTTTTCCCCTGTCAGTCTTCGGAAAAAGGGAACTACACCAGAAACAAACTCCCTAAAGAATGGCTCCTTGGACAGCCAGTGCCCCACAGTCAGACAGAACTCGCCAGGCCGTGTGGCCCCCTGCCGACACAAGGACCTCACCCAACAGGCATATAGAGGAACAAAGGAGTTGGAAACATTGTTTCCTTACTGGACACTCTAGGTTTTGTGAATCTTTCTACATTTTGAAAGAAATAAAAGGGGAAGTCTCCCAATGCCAGACTAGCCAGGCATCTGAATCTGCCTCCACCCCAGGTCTTTGGCTGATGTGGCAACTCAAGGCCAAACGCACTGAGGGCAAGTTGGGCAGAATCAGTGTGTCATTTTCAATCCATTCTCCATGTATGAGGAGGGTGGGGGTAGTTGAGGTAGAACTTGAGCCTCTATGACAATCTGCCAGTCATTTAGGGAAAGAAGCACACTTCAGGGTGCCCTGGGTTTCTCACAAGCAAAACTGACTATTTGGTCAGAATTCAAATCAAAACACCACTCTGTGCAGCCCCACCCCCACCCCCTTAATGTCCAGGCAATCCAGAAAAAGGAACTTGTTTGGTTACCTGCCCCCATGGGTCTGATTCAGAGACCGGTCACTTCCAGAGGTTTTGCCTTCTCCCTTTCTCCTTTCCCTTTCTTAAACATTCTGTCTGGGGACAACAATGCAAGGACAAGTCCCCGAAATGGAAGCTTTGTTTCAGGACTGTGCCTGCTTTGCTGCCCTCCCGAAACCAAGCTCCATTACTGCCAAATGAACCAAAGAAAGAACAAGTTCTCTCAGTGTTGGATGCCAGGCCCCCTAGAGTTGATAATTAGCTTCAGAAAACACTTTTATCATCTGGGTTGTAAACAAGGAAGAACAGCTGTTTACATCAAAAAACCAGGAATTTTTCCTTATCTAAAATAAGGAAGACCAGGGACGACAAAAATTTTAGCTGTAAAGTGATAGAAGTGAGGTAGAAAAGCTGTAAAGTAATGAAGATGAAAGGAATTATAAAATTTATCTTTCCATGAAC
This sequence comes from Moschus berezovskii, assembly GCF_049115385.1. NCBI lineage: Eukaryota > Metazoa > Chordata > Mammalia > Artiodactyla > Moschidae > Moschus > Moschus berezovskii. The sequence goes on from NC_142470.1 coordinate 92,412,087, forward strand.
TAGAAAGCATGTCTGAAATCTAAATATAATTTCTAATCTAAGTCTTGTTAGCTTTCTGTATTGCAGATTTTTATACACAGTTACATGAGACAGTCTTCAAAATTGACTAAGAACAGTCGAGTAGCACACACAATTGATTCACAAACTATTTTTCAAACAATATTTTCAATGGTAAGACTCAAGCATCAGTGGTAAAAACTGATGAAAATCAAATCTAGTCATCAACTCACTTCAATAGTCTCTACTTCAGAAACTGAAGCTTGGCTTTGAAACTAAACGTCATGTACCATTAAAATTCCAAATACCAGGAAATAAACTCACTATTTCCTAGATAGGAATCAAGCCATATGCCTCACTAATCCTTAAAGTTAGAAAACAATGCTGCTGAAAAGAATAGTTTCTTTAAAAAAAAAATACTAGTAAAAACACAAATGGCTATTAGCAACAGGTAGAAATAAAATATCTCCTTTAGTGCGAGAGGGAAACCAAAATTAAAAATTATCAGTGGCTTGTAAAACATGTTTGCACCTGCACACACACATGAGCACATGTGTGCACGCGTGCGCACAGACACACACACACACAGAAGAAAGTTCTCCAGTCACTTACTAGGATGGTTGGTCGCGTATTCTTCACATCAGAGCCCTGCCTGCTCAGCTGCCAAGTGCCAGAGCACTCGGCGAGCAGCTGTTTCCTTCAAGCTGCGGCTGTGTCTTAACCAGTCACATGCACCTCCTGATAAATACCGGTACGTGCCAGGAGGTCAGAAACTGAAGATCATTATTCTCCTAATTCGCAGACCGTCTCAAAACCCGTGCACTGGCTCAACCAGTGCATTAGCATGTAGAGCAGTACATTCCATCATTTGTTTTCTTTTGTGACAAAACACGAACAGCTGATAACTCACCCTGGAGAGCAGGTCACTGCAAGTGGGAAGTTGATGTGTTTGTGTTGGGAAGGAGGTGGCGGGGGGGTAGGCTGACAGTCCGTCTGCTCTCTTACCTCTCCTCAGGTTTTCAATGGGACACTTGAGCATAAGAGGAAGGGACCCCAGCAGTATAGCTGGTGGCCGCTGCTCTTCTTTCCAGGTGTCCCTAGTCTGTATCCATCTGCTGCTCCCTCTTGGTTTTATTTTCTCAGCATCCCAGGCTCCAGTTTGTTGGAAGAGCCATGAACTGAGTGGACTCTTCTGAGGAGGGCAGACTAGCAGTCTAAGAAAGCTCAGGCTTAATTTCAAAGGACAGGGCTGCTATGCCCCGTGATGCTGAGGGGCAGATATGTGAAGGCTTAATGAGGAACAGCAAATGCAGCTTTATCTAAAGAGTGAATGGAAATGATTTCAGGCACTTGAGACCAAACTTCCGCATAGTTATCTATTGGATTGCATCAACATTTGGTGGCACTGTTGAGATTATCAGCGAGGGAATGAGAGTGGAAACAGAAATAATCACAGAAATTCACAAAGCACTTTGCAGATGTGCCACTGCCCCCTCTGGTATGCCAGGAAATGGGACCAGCCTGCTGTTTCCTGTGTTGCTCACAAAAGTGGCAAACCATCCTGAGTGCTTTGTTGAATTCATATTTCTCACCTGGGCTGATTTTCCCACCACCACACCCCCCCTCCTTCTTCTTTGCCCCTCTCTGCAAAGAAAGCCTTTAACCTATCTGACTTTGGACAGAATCTGACCTTGGGCATCTGACCCAAGCTGTGGTAAGAGTGACACTTACCCAAATCTGTGCCCGAGCAGGGTAGAGGGGAGATATGACTGAGATTCAGCCCTTTTGCCAAACTGAACATTCAAAAAAGATTTTTAAAAGGTTAAAATGCCCAGGGGATTTCTGAACCATAATGAAACTGTTAAACTATCAAACTTGATTTTTAATAAATAAGATCTTACTCAACAGAAGAGCCTGTGTGGGCCATTTTTCAAATCTGGATTTTGTCTCATAATTATTTACAATGTTAATCAAACCAGAAATTTCCCTCTGTACAGAAGATAAAATGTTTTTCCAGAAAATCAGAAAAGGATGAAAAAAACCCATCAGTCTTGCCATTCTTTCAGAGGATTCATTTGTTAGCAACATGTGAGAGCCCAAAGTACAAATGAAATTTTTTTAAAGCTTCAAAATGTATCTTTTTTTAAGGGTTCAAAGTTAGTAACAGAAATAAGACATGAGAATACAATGTGCTGAAATACATGTTAGCTTCATAAGCAGTTTTTCCTCAAGTGTTCATATGACCATCATTAACCAGAAACAGAAAAGGAAGCCTATTGAAGATGTGAAATATTACTTTGACTTATTTTTTACTTTACAATTATAGAAACTTTTGTGACCTGATGGCATCCATCAGTCACTTTACTTGTAACTGACTTGTTAATTGTTCTGGTGATCTATTGCATATCACATGGTCAAAGAAAGAAAGAAACCCTTCAATAACTAATAGAAAAAACAGCCTCAGGAAAGGTAAACACAAACAACATTGTAAAGCAGCTATACTCCAGAAAAATAAAAGAAGGAAATACTTTTCTCCTTCTGTTGGCAGAGAGGAACAAAAGGGATGGACCCTGAACCACAGCCTTGAAGCAAACTGTCGATGCAGACCACGATCCGGAATGCGCCTTCCCAGTAGGGTCCAGGAGTGTGATGGAAGGTTCCACAATGACACCTTTCAGCCTCACAAAGAAATGGGGAGATCCCACCTCCATGCCCATACTGTCTACAGGTACCAATCATTTCCTTCAACTCAAAGAGAGGTGCCCTCCTCCTATCAGAGGCCATCTACCTACTGGATTTGTGTCTCACTGGGCAACTCCCACCTGTTTAGGATGCTTTCACCAACAACTTTACCTTCTCACCCTCCTCATTATCTAAATATGCTCATGGTTTTCTGTGTCCTAAAAACAATCCTTTTTGATCCTTTGCTTCTTTAACTCCTGCCCTAACCCATTCATCCCCTTCATGACTAAACTTCTGGAGAAATACTTGTATGGTCTTGCATCCCATTTTAAGTCTCAACCTGCTTACAGTCTGGCTTCTTCCATCAATTTCACTGAAATGTTTTTTTTTTTTTTAGGGAAAGCAGGCTAGATTTATTAAAAAACTATAAAAACTTATAAATCAAATAAAATTAATTGTTAAAAGTGACTAATATGTATCAAAATTCTGACCAAATCAGGACAGTTCAAAGCACAGAAAAGTTATATAGCTCAAGGAGAAAAAAGCTATAAACAGGAATGTCGATAGAGAAACTACATAAATATACAAATCTACAGTTTTAATGTAACAACAACAAATAGTTAAGTACATGTGTCAGCTATCTTTCTCCAACATTAAAATAGTGTATGTTTCACTTTTAGTAAAAACATGCATAACTCATAAAATCTTCCCCCAAGTCACCAGAAGACCAAAGTTATTAGCTTCACTTGTATTTTACTCAACTTCTCAGCTGTACTTGACCCAACTCACCAAACGCTCCTTAAAATTTTCTCCTGTGACGTCTATAAAATTTTACTCCTACCTCCTTCAGTCTCCTGTGTGGACTTTTCTTCTACTTGCCCTTTAAATGTGAAAATCCCCTCTTTTCTTCCTGTTTTCTTACATCTTGCATGTGTCTTCACTGATTACCGGTTTCCTAATTAGTTGCAGTGCCTTCAAAAGCCCGTCTCTGCCTTCAATCTATTTATTTTTTTTTACACTAAAAGCTTCTCAGGGGCCATGGCGGTGGCTTTGGTACCTTTTTATTACCAGAACCTGTGACTGGGCTTGAATTTTTCTCCTGCATTTTCCTCTGCTGTTTCATTTCTTACTCTGTTATAGCTAGGTCTGCATGTGTCTATGTTGCATCCAAACTTCAACTACCTTAGAGAAAGCATATAACTCACTCATTTTATATCCTGCAATGCCTAGTATAATGTCTGATACATAGGAGATATGTGGCTCTAACCATGCTGAATAAATAAATGAATGATTGAAGAGAAGGGTCATCTGCCTATTCCTTTAAGAAAAGATAATTTTTCAAGTTTTCAAAAATGGATTTTATATTGGTTCATCAAACCATCCTAAGCAATTCCCTCCCAAAAGAAATTATTTTCTCCACATTCTTTGACAACACTGTAGTAAAACTATAAAACAATTACAAAAGCCAAAAAACAGCCAAGCTCTTGGAAAGATTTATAATTTGCTTTAAAAAAAAATCATTGATTGGAAAAGAGGAAAAAAACAATTATAGGATGCTTAGAAATTTCAGTAATGAGAGCACCACATATCAAACAGTATGCACAAAGCAAAAGGGTTAATCAGAGACAAATTGACTTAAGAAGAAGTTAAAAAACAATAGATCAATAATCATGGGAAAATGAAAAAGGTATTAAGAAATTGTTCAAGAAAACTTTTTGGTCCAAATTACTCATACAATCAAGTTCTCTTGTGGCTTGAAGCCATAGATAATCCCCAGGCTTTACAAAATGTTCAAGTGGACAAAAATAACAGAAAGCTAACATAATACCCTTGATTAAAAAACAAACAAACAAACTGATAGAACATAATAAAGGAAACCACAGACTAAATTCCTGTATAAATATAGTTAACCCTTGAGATGAAAAAAAAAATCTCAAAATTAAGGAATTCATTAGCATAGTAACATAAATAAGTCAACAGAAAAAAACTTTTGATTTACCACAATAGATAATCTTAACAAGTCTTTTGATAAAACTAAATATCAATTTTTTTAAATTAATAGAATAGGATAATTTTTCTTAGCACAATTAAGATTGTGTATCCGAAACCAAACATAGGCATCATACCTCAAGGTGTAATACTAGAAGTATAAACATTAAAACCAGGAACAAACAAGAAAAGACTGCTCATTATCACTACCATCATTTATTTTAGCATACTATTCTGGACCAGATAAGAAAAAGAAACTAAAAAAAGAATTATGAAAGAGCAGGAGACAAAATTATCTAACCTGTACATGTTATAATCATTTACTCAAAAGAATCAGTTTTTTAAAAAGTGTTTAAATAATTGGAAATGTCAGTGAGGTGAACAGTTAAAAAACAAATTCACAAAATAAAAGAATTTTCCATATAAAAGCCAAAAACTGTTGGGAAACATAATGGAGAAAAAAAATTTAATAGTAACAAACAAAATTTCTAGAAATGACCAAAATGGTGAATAACTTATATTTAAAAATTTATAAAACTATATTGAGAAAACATTTCAATAAATAAAGTTATATGATTTTCTTGGAACCGAAGATTCAGCATTGTCAAGATGTCAAATTGTCCCTATTTAATTTATAAATATAATTAATTTTTGGTTAAAATCTCAAAGAGATTTTTCAAACAGCTTAAAAAAGAACTCCTGAAGTTTATTTGAAAGAATGAAATACATAATGGTAAAGAAATTTTTAGAAAACAACAAAGGGGTGTGTCCTAGATATTAAATAGGCTAAAAAGAAAAAATCAAGAATTTAACAGTTTGATACTGATGCCAAAGGAGGCAGAGCAATGGAACAAAACAGAAAGCCCAGAACTATAAATACAAGTACTATAATAAAATGTTTATTTGTTAAATATGGTATTTAAACCCAATGGGGAAAAATTATTCTGGTTGAATTAACTGTTTGAATAGTTAATTATTAGGAAAAATAAAGATGTAATTATTACCTCACATCATACACAAAGTAAATGCCTAGTGGACCAAAGAGTGAAATATGAGAATAAAACCACACATTTGGAGAAAATGATGTGCTTGTTTTTATAATCTTAAAAATCATTTAAATCATGGTTAAATACGTTTATCAAGAACATTATTCTATGATCAAAAAGCAGAAATCATAAAGAAAAAAATTTTTCTATTTAAATGAATAAAATGTAAAATTTGTAAATGCTAGAAATAACCCCACCATAACCAAAATTAAATCAGAAATGACAAAATGAGATTAAAAAATGAAACCTGTAAGTTAAAGAGTTAAGAGCCTTAACATATGAATAGCATTTATAGTTAACAACAAGCAAAGGATATTATAAATGGTACACAAGGGAAGAAATATAAATGACCAATACACATCTGAAAAATATTGTTTCCTAAAAATGAATATAAGCTAAACAATAATAGGATACCATTTATTTTCTAAAAACTTGACAAAGATGGATTATTGATACTTTCCAGTGTTGGCAGGAGGTTTGGAAAATGGCACCTTCATACTCTACTGGCAAGAATATAAATTGCTACGTTTGACGAAGATAATTTTGTGATATGTAGCAAAAGTTTTTTAAAATATGTATATTTTATAATTCTTCAGTTTGTGTTTAGAGATATAGCCCCAAAATATAGATATTCATATATAAGGGTGTTTTTCACAACATTGTTTCTACTAGTGAAAAATTTGAAGCAATCTATGTGCCAAAAGTAGTAGAATAAATTACAACACATTCATAAGATGTAGCACGATGGAGTCATTATAAAATAATGTTGAAATATGTTAACGTGGAAAACTATTTGATATAGATTAAGTGAAAAACACAAATTACAAAACAATTTATTCAGTGTGATTTCATTTTTCTAAGAAAATATGTGAGCGTGTAGAAAACTGAAACTTTTGACCCCAAATTTTTAACAGCAGTTATCTTTGGGAGTTGATGTCACATCCAGTTTCCCCCCCTTCTTTATGCTTATCAGCTCTTTTCTGGTGTTTCCATGATAAATATGCAGCAGTTTTTCATTTTCAAATGAGGTCTTTTTTATATAAGAAAAAGTATACTAGGCCTATAAACATACTGAAGTATTTTAATCATCTACATGAAGAAGAGAAAGCCTTTGATGAGAAACATGATTAAGAAGAAAGGACCCAGAGCAGGAAAGCCTCACCATCCATTAACAAAGCCAGCCACTTCCTCCCAACTAAGTCTTGATTCTCTAAACTGGTGCTCCTGGATGCAATAACTGACAGCAGGTCACTGGAAGTGGTGGAACTACCAAGTTCAAAGGATGAAGAAGAGAACGGAAACATGGCCTGGCTTGAGTACCGTGGATTCTGTTTCTCAGACACATCCTGATGGGCCTTTGTGCCTATTAGAGGCATTCCCACAAGCAGAAATTCCCAAATGGTAACCATCCCATGCACACATGATCAGAGAGCGTGAACCACCACCACCACCCCTTACTCCCGTCAGCCCTGCCAGCGGCCCCCTCCCGAAGCTGCCCATCCATCCATCTGCTTGGTGCCAGGCTCCATACAAGCTGCTCCAAGCTGGTGACACACCACCTGCTGGGCAACTTGAGGGACCAACGCTGTGCTGCAGCCTCACCCCACCTTATTTTCAGGGAACCTCATATGCAATGTTACTCTTGTATTTCTTGAGTTCAGTAAATTCTACCTGGTCATTGCTTTCTCAGATACATATACTTTGGGGGCCCTTTCTCTCTTTTTTTTCTTCCACCATTTGTCTAGAATCATAGGGGAGCTTCCCTACCTTCTTGTTCTTCCCTTTTTTTTCCCCTTTTCTTCACCATGTGTGAGCCAAAATAAATACATAATCACAATCAGTTGTAAGAACCACGCGAGCTACATGCCAGTTACAGAAAGAAATTGTAAAGAATCAGAGTAGAGTTTTTAACCGCCAAAGCCCTTGAACTAAGTAAACCATTGTCAATAAATGAGAAAATAAAATGTCTTGTGTTCAATGTACATTGCATTTAGGGATTCATCAAAGTATGTGACAAAAATCTCTACCTTCAAGGTTTATAACGCCTCCAGGAGAAAAGTGGAACATGTAGAAAGCCATATGTAACAAATAACAACAAATATTTATCGTAACAATCAGCATCTATTAACATTATAATGCACTATATTAATATATTGTTAATAGTTTATAAAAATTATCATCTGCTTAAAACGCTCCTTTAATTCTCACAGCAATGCTCGATGGAGATCCTATTATCCCCAGAGGACCTTTAACAAGATTAACTAGGCTGCCCACAGTTAGGAAGCAGCAAAGAAAGAGACATTTTGAATGCAGCTGTCTGACTCCAAACCCTGCACATTTACCCCACAAGATGATTTGGCAGTCAGAACTTTTCAGAGACTTGCTTGTCCTTTTCTAGCTTTCCCTGCTTATCCTCAAGCATAATAGCCAAGTAAACTGCATGGCACTTTAAGATCTAATCATTGGCATCACAACAGTAGTCTACTGCTGTTGTCCATCACAAACGTGTGCTATTTCAGCCAGTGATAGCGGTTCAGTGGTCCTGAGGCAGTCTGGTAGACCGAGTGGCATTTATAACATTGTTTCGAGGACTTCCCAGTGGCTAAGACTCCATGCTGCCAGCACAGGGGGCCCGGTTCAACCCCTGGTCAGGGAACTAGATCCCACACGTTGCAGTGAAAACCCAGAGTACCACAGCTAAGACCTGGCACGGCCAAGTAAGTAAAAGAAATATTTTAAAAAGCCATTGCTTCTGTGCATAATACTTCTGGGGGTTAAAAATATCTTGAGTTCCCAGTAACTGATTTACAAGTGAGCCTTTGGAACCCAGCCATTCATAAACTGGAGACAGGCTGTAGAAAAATGAAGAGGAGACTGAATAGGGACAGTCTCTAGCAGAGGAGGCCTCAGCAGAAGGTGCCCTCAAACCCCATCCTCTGTGCGCCCCTTTTAGGCACCATCCCAGGAGGAACTCTCAAATTTCTGTACAAATCAATCCAGATTAAAAATAGCCTTCCACTTTCAGTATCTTTTTCCTGACAATCTCTTCTCTTTTTCCCCTCTTTTTTATAAAATTTCATTTACTTTTTAAAAACACATTACATATTAGTAGAGTTGCATTTACTCAATCTAATTCATTTAAATTTATCTTAATGGCAACTTTTTCCCCTCCATCTAAGCTTCTCAGACTTAGTGTAGCTTCTTAGACAATGCTAGCTAAAGCTATATTCAGTTTTAAAAAAAAAAAACAAACAGGAAGGAAAATTAAGTATTCACGGCACAAAACACCTTACTTAGCATAACTGCTTATACAATAACTTCCCCAATAAGAGTCTTCTTTCAAAACCCTGACTTGACAGCAAATTTCATCAATCTTTGTGGTATATATCATCACTATATACCACAGATTAATGATAAAATTAACTTTAAATCTTCTAAAATGCCACTGCAGTTTCCAGAATTCTTTTAGTTCTTGAAAAAAGTTGCTTAGAGTAAAAAATAAGTAAATAAATAAATATAAATAGATAAACAAAATCCCCAAGACTGTCTCTATGCATTTTCCCTGAGAATCATTTGGTGTGTAGAAAATAACAGAAGGGCAGCTTTCAGATTTATGGTTTCCTTCCTATTTGTGTCAGCATCATTGTTATATCAAAGTATAAAACACAAAGCTGATTCAGGGGTAAATGAGGCAAAGAAAATATTCAAATTTCTTTTTCTTGTTAAATAAAATGAAAATGAAAGTTGCTCAGTTGTGTCCGACTCTTTGCGACCCCATGAACTATATAGTCCAAAGAATTCTCTAGGCCAGAATACTGGAGGCCTTTCCCTTCTCCAGGGGATCTTCCCAACCCAGGGATCAAACCCAGGTCCCGCATTGTAGGCGGATTCTTTACCAGCTTTACCATTGATAGCCAAAAGCACAAAGTGGGGCACAATTTGATCTTCCTAGGAATCACAGGAAAAGCATAGTTAGAAACTCCAAATCCTTGTTCTTATACGCAAACTATAGGACCCTCGGACCCACTTCTCTCTATGCTCTCATTGTTGTTTTGCTCTTGCTGGACTCCTGTAAGTCTGCTAAGCTGTCCTGGGTTCACATCACAGCTCACTGGCCTGGGCTGGAAAATGACAGTCAGCGGACACTTTCTGAATGAATGAATGAATTTATTTTTACACCATGGTTATACTATACATTAGCCATACTATTTTGATCCCAAATCCATTTGCTCATAATAAGCATATTCCTAACCAGTGTCAATGTTCTACTTAAAATCACTTCTGCTATTTACTTTACCATATTACCCAAACCCAGCTGGCTGACTGCAGGTCCTGTTTTCCAGTCTTCAGTGCCAAACTACTAGATCAAGCTTTAATCCAACCATCACCACCTGTAGGTTCTAAATCTGTGAGGCCTGAGCGTCTAACCTCATTTCCATTTATCATACACTTGATTAAATATTGCCATGGTTTACTTGCACTCTCTTTGCTGAAACTTTCGACTCCATCTCAGGCTTATTTATACCCTTTGTGTGTAGAATGTCTTTGGATAAGATATTCCTTTCTATGACTTCCTGGAAAAACAAAAAGGCAACCACAAGAGTGGGAACCTGCTGAGGAATGAGGATCTAACATTCTTGCTATAGGATTTTCTTATTTGCAGATCACAGGGGGTCAACTAAGAAAGCCCTTTTCAGTTCAGTTCAGTTCAGTCGCTCAGTCGTGTCCAACTCTTTGCGACCCCATGAATCACAGCACGCCAGGCCTCCCTGTCCATCACCAACTCCCAGAGTTCACTCAAACTCATGTCCATCGAGTCAGTGATGCCATCCAGCCATCTCATTCTCTGTCGTCCCCTTCTCCTCCTGCCCTCAATCCTTCCCAGCATCAGACTCTTCCAGTGAGTCAGCTCGTCGCATGAGGTGGCCAAAGTATTGGAGTTTCAGCTTTAGCATCAGTCCTTCCAATGAACACCCAGGATTGATCTCCTTGAGGATGGACTGGTTGGATCTCCTTGCAGTCCAAGGGACTCTCAAGAGTCTTCTCCAGCACCACAGTTCAAAAGCATCAATTCTTCGGCCATCAGCTTTCTTCACAGTCCAACTCTCACATCCATACATGACCACTGGAAAAACCATAGCCTTGACTAGACGGGCCTTGGTTGGAAAAGTAATGTCTCTGCTTTTTAATATACTATCTAGGTTGGTCATAACTTTCCTTCCAAGGAGAGATGCCGGCTCCGGCCGTGAGAGACGCCGGCTCCGGCGCAACTGACCACGCACAGAAGCCAGGGCCAGCGGCCGAGAGGAGCTACACCACGTCCAATAGGCGGTGGCTGCGCGGGCGCAGGAGGGCCGAGAGGAGCTACTCCACGTTCAAGGTCGGGAGGGGCGGCCCTGAGGAGATACCCCTCCTCCAAGGTAAGGTGCAGCGGCTGCGCTTTGCTGGAGCAGCTGTGAAGAGATATCCCACGACCAAGGTAAGAGAAACCCAAATAAGACGGTAGGTATTGCAAGGGGGCATCAGAGGGCAGACACACTGAAATCATAATCACAGAAAACTAGTCGATCTGATCACATGGACCATAGCCGAATGTGGTCCACTGGAGAAGGGAATGGCAAACCACTTCAGTATTGTTGCCTTGAGAACCCCATGAAAGAAAGCCCTTTTAGAAGCACATAAAAAAGTGGTAGGAACGGTTCCAGTTTTCCTTCATATTTTAATTAAATAAGGAGTGTTTGTTCTCAGGGCTTTTCTTGATGATTGTCATTCTTATTTGTGAAAGGCAACAGATCCATTTATGTTGTGGTAAACCTGGGTGTTCATTGGAAGGACTGATGCTAAAGCTGAAACTGCAATACTTTGGCCACCTCATGCGACGAGTTGACTCACTGGAAAAGACTCTGATGCTGGGAAAGGTTGGGGGCGGGAGGAGAAGGGGACGACAGAGAATGAGATGGCTGGATGGCATCACCGACTCTGTGGACATGAGTTGAATGAACTCCGGGAGTTTGTGATAGACAGGGAGGCCTGGCGTGCTGTGATTCATGGGGTCACAGAGAGTCGGACACAACTGAGCGACTGAACTGAACTGAACTGAAACCCTCAAACTGAGAGGCAAGTACAGGGGAAGGGTCAGAGCTGAGAGGCGGGTACTGTTTCCTTAATAGAACCATAGGAAGTGAGAAAGTCAGCCAGAACGTCTTGGCTTGTGGAAATACACACATGGTGGTGAGCAATCAATGCAGGAGAGTATAGGTTAAAATAGCTGAAAATAGCAACCTAAGTGGTGAGGCTTCAATAGGTATTTCAATGCTTATAAACCCTTTTTAAAAATATATATAATAATGGTCAGGAAAACTACCTTATCACTTGGAAGAATGCTCTTATTTCCTTTTACATTGTAGGAGAAACAGATGCCTGTGTGAATTTTTTAACTTACAAAATATTTAAACTTAAAAAGCAATAATGCTCATCATAGATAAATACAGAGATATATGTAAGGGAAATGCTACAAAAAATAAATAAAATATGTTATTGTAGAACTCTCTCTCACTGAGATGACACACAGCTATAAGAAATGCATCTCATGCATACATACATACATACATAGGGCTCTATTTTTCCATTAAACAATAATCCGTAATTTGATTTTCCCCCATCACAGTGTATCATGGTTACATATACTGTACCCTTCATACTGTGGTTATATAGTTTATTCACCTTATTGCTGAACACTAAAGATGCTGCTAGTGTTTTGTCTCTATAAACAGTGCCGCACTAAACATTCTAGCACATACGTCTTAGTTTCTGGTGCTTTTATTTCCAAAGTATAGATCTCCAAAACTGGAATTATTGGGATTTCAAAGTTATTCATTTTACTCTGAACTCTCATTTATTTTCCCAAGATTAAACTGAAAGCAATGCAAGGGTCAAGGCCTTTAAAAGACTGATAAATGTAAACTTAGAGGATCAAGATTATTCATTTACAAAATCCTGCCCTGTCAGGTATATTAACTAAATCATTTGTGTTGAATATTTTGCTTGATTTTCATGTAGAATAATAACATTTTTAAAAAAAACCAAAGCATATTAAGCCAAATCACTAAAATTGGCCAAAGTTAAGAGTTAGAATATATTTCTCTCACTTCCCTGGATAGCTTAGCTGGTCAAGAATCCGCCTGCAATGCAGTTCAGTTCAGTTCAGTCATTCAGTCTTGTTCAACTCTTTGAGACCCCATGGACTGCAGCACACCACACTTCCCTGTCCAGCACCAATTCTCAGAGCTCATTCAAACTCATGTCCATTGATTCAGTGATGCCATCCAACCATCTCATCCTCTATCGTCCCCTTCTCCTCCTGCCTTCAATCTTTCCCAGCAACAGGGTCTTTTCCAATGAGTCAGTTCTTTGCATCAGGTGGTCAAAGTATTGGAGTGCAATGCAGAAGACCTCAGTTTGACCCCTGGGTTGGAAGGATCCCTTGGAGAAGGAAAAGGTTACCCATTGCTGTATTCTTGGGCTTCCCTGGTGGCTCAGTTGGTAAAGAATCTATCTACAATGTGGGAGACCTGGGTTCAATCCCTGGGTTGGGAAGATCCCCTAGAGAAGGGAACGGCTACCCACTCCAGTGTTCTTGCCTCGACAATTCCACAGACAGAGGAGCCTGGCAGGCTACAGTCCAAGGGGTCACAGAGTCAGATACGACTGAATGACTTTCACTTCAACCCTTATTATCTGCATACACCAAAAATTCCATGAACTCTAAAGCCCATTCCAGTTGCAGAATCTCTTGCTGATTGATTTTTTTTTTTTAATGTATGAGCAAAAATGAACTGATATGTTAGGAAGAACAAAAATGTTAATGTTGGACTAGAAATTAGTGCTGGGTGGAAAAGGGTCAGGAGCACCCTCACTTTTTTCTATCTTATTTTCTGGACTGTGGCCTTAGTAACTGAAGGACCAGCTCTTCCACATGCCATCTCAGTGAGGGAGGGATGGGAACCACAATCCAAATATAACAGTAGGAGCATCCCAGGTCTACAACTACACCCTTTCTGGCATTAGATGTTTATCACAAACTACCTCTTCTAAATTATATAGTTTCACCATGTCATTTGGTTTGGGATTTTGGAGTGAAAGTTTGGACTATGTTAGTCTGTATTTTAACAGCATTTATATTCCACATGACCATTAACTAATATGTCTATACCAGCCAACACAATTTAAGACACCAGCAACTGAGCATAGAGTTCCTTGCCCAAAGGAAAGAAAAAAAAAAGTTCTATTCAACATGAATTAAAGGAAAATTGTTCACATTACCAAAGCATTCTTTGTTTTAGAAAGCCACTCATTGCAGGATTACAAGAAATATGTGTGCCCTGGTTCATTAAAAATGGCATTTGACCAACCAAAATTCAACTCATATTATTCAAGAACACATTTATTAAGTAAAATAAACACGAGTCCAATTCTGGACCCAACTTACTGGCCTAGATGGTCTGTGTCCTTTCCTTCAGAACAAAAAAGTAGGCAAGCAATTCCTAGCTGCCTGTGAAAGACAGGTTATTTCACAACCCCTCCAGGAGTGCTTAAAAGTAACCTGATAAAAATAGCCCCTCAACTCTGACATTAGTGTCCTCAGCAGAGGGGCCAAGTGAAACTCTAAGTTGCCTGAAATATGTCCCCTGCAATCTAATTCCACAGGACTACTATTAGCTGAAAATCCCGTTTTCCTCCTGACAATTCCAACTTTAATAACTTTTTTTTCTTTTTTAGCCATTTTCCAAACTAGGAGGAGAGGCAGTACAGTGAGGATTTTGGCATGTTGGAGAACTGGAAAATCAGGATTCTCAGTCCCTAATCAGTCACTTACTAGCTGAATAAGTCACTTATTTTTTTAAGTACAGGCACCCCTTGATTTATGATGGCTTGACTTGCAAATTTTTGACTTTATGGTGTTGTGAAAGCAATATACATTCAGTAGAAATCATACTTTGAATTCTGAGTTTTGACCTTATGGCAGAAAGTGAAGAGGAACTAAATAGCCTCTTGATGAAGGTGATAAAGGAGAGTGAAAAAGCTGGCTTAAAACTCAACAATCAAAAAAACTAAGATCATGGCATCCAGTTCCATCACTTCTTGGCAAGTAGATGGGGAAAAAGTGGAAACAGTGTCAGATTTCATTTTCTTGAGCTCCAAAATTACTGTGGATGGTGACTGCAGCCATGAAATTAAAAGACGCTTGCTCCTTGGAAGAAAAGCTATGACCAACCTAGATAGCATATTAAAAAGCAGAGACATTACTTTGCTGACAAAGGTCCACATAGTCAAAGTTATGGTTTTTCCAGTAGTCATGTATGGATGTGAGAGTTGGACCATAAAGAAAGCTGAGTGCTGAATAACTGATGCTTTTGAACTGTGGTATTGGAGAAGACTCTTGAGAGTCCCTTGGACTGCAAGGAGATCCAACCAGTCCATCCTAAAGGAAATCAGTCCTGTGATATTCATTGGAAGGACTGATGCTGAAGCTGAAACTCCAATCCTTTGGCCACTTGATGCAAAGAGCCGACTCCTTGGAAAAGACTCTGATGCTGGGAAAGATTGAAGCCAGGAGAAGGGGGTGACAAAGGATGAGATAGTTGGATGGCATCATTGACTCGATGGACATGTTTGAGCCAACTCTGGGGCAGGGAAGCCTGGTGTGCTGCAGTTCATGGGGTCGCAAAGAGTCAGATACGACTTACAGACTGAACAACATCAGGCTAGCAGTATGCACTCTGAAACTCTCTAGTGATGCTGAGCTGCTGTGGCAAGCTGCAACTCCCAGTCAGCTGAGAGATCACAAGAGGAAACAACCCATACACTTAACACCATTCTGAACTTCTACAACCATTCATTTTTCCCTTTCTGTACACTATTCAATCAACTACATGAAACACTCAACACTTGGGTATAAAATAGGCTTCGTGTTAAATGATTTTGCCTCACTATAGGTTAATGCAAGTGGTCTCAGCACATTTAAGTTAGGCTTGGCTAAACTATGATGTTCAGTAAATGCAGTGTATTAAATCCATTTTCCACTTGTGATATTCTCAGCTTATATTGTGCTAACTGGGACATGACCCCATTGTAAGCAGAGGAAGACCTGTGTAAGATTCCTCAATTGTAAAAGGGAAATGATAATACCCAACTCAAAGGGTGGCTATGTGGGTTGGAAATAATGCACTGCACGTCAGAGTTTTATCCTATAAAAATATTCAATAAATGCACAAGGATAGACATACTGGGTTAGTCACTCAGTCATGTCCGACTCTTTGCAACCCCATGGACTATAGCCTGCCAGGCTTCTCTGTCCATAGAATTCTCCAGGCAAGAATACTGGAGTGGATTGCCATTCCCTCTTCCAGAGGAACTTCCCAACCCAGGGGTCGAACCCTGGTCTCTTGCCTCGCAGGCAGATTCTTTACCATTTGAGCTACAGGGAAGTTAACTGTTGTCTCTAGACATAAGACAAGTTCAATACAACACTTGTAATAACAACAATAAAAGGGAAACAACCAAAAATAAGAGGTTGTTGCTGTTTAGTCGCTCAGTCGTGTCTGACCCTTTGTGACCCCATGGACAGTAGCACACCAGACTTTCCTGTCCTTCACCATCTCCTGGAGCGTGCTCAAACTCATGTCCATTAAGTCGATGATGATTGATCAAAATAATCACAATACATTAATTCAATGCTGAATAAATCATGCAGCCATGAGAAGGATGGATGGGAAGATGGCTTTGATGTAATAAATGACAAAAAGCAAGCTGCATAAAAACAACACGCATAAATGATTATTGTTTTAAGTCAAAAAATCTCCATAATGTATTTATGTTTTCAAATGCATAGAAAATATCTGCAGTGACAACAAACAATAAACATGTAACTAGTCTGAATAAAAAAAAGGATTCCAAGTCTTTCTTCTTTTATACTATTCATTTGATACTGAGTACATTCACTTATACTAAACCTGTATTTTTTTTATAATAAATAGTAATGACAATAAAGAAATGATATAGTGGAACTATATGTAACTTTGTTCCATATATTTCAAGTCTTCTGTAAATGTGCTATATTTCATAATTTTTAAAAAAATTTAATGAAAAAGAAAGAAAAAATTGAGAAATAATTAATGTAAAGAATTTAGCAGAATGCCTAGTGGGCTTGGATGAATAGTGATTATCTTAGTTCCTTCTGTTCAGAAGTGACAGAACTCTTTAAGTAAAACAAGTTTACATGCAACCAGATATGTTCGTGTGTGAACTCGGTCAGTGTTTTATTTTCAAGTGGATGACTACTGTCTTTATTGTGGTGATATATATCATGGATATATACCTGTCAAGACATCAAATTGTATATTTTTATTATGTGCCATTTATTATATATTGATTATACCTCAACAAAGTTGGTTTTTTATGTTGGGCTAAAATTTTCAACTGTAATAACATGAGAGATGGGAGCATGAGAACATAATTACAGGCTTCTAAGATTTTTATGATATTCAGAAGATTTCCTTATGTTATTTAGAAGATGTTATGATGTTAATGAAGATATTAACATTAGGCTTTGCTCAATCAAATATGAAAGTTATGACCAATCTAGATAGCACATTAAAAAGCAGAGACATTACTTTGCCAACAAAGCTCCGTCAAGTCAAGGCTGTGGTTTTTCCAGTGGTCATGTATGGATGTGAGAGTTGGACTGTGAAGAAAGCTGAGCGCCAAAGAATTGATGCCTTTGAACTGTGGTGCTAGAGAAGACTCTTGAGAGTCCCTTGTACTGCAAGGAGATCCAACCAGTCCATTCTAAAGGAGATCAGTACTGGGTGTTCATTGAAAGGACTGATGCTGAAGCTGAAACTCCAATACTTTGGCCACCTCATGCGATAAGTTGACTCACCAGAAAAGACTCTGATGCTGGGAGGGATTGGGGGCAGGAGGAGACGGGGATGACAGAGAATGAGATGGCTGGATGGCATCACCGACTCGAAGGACATGAGTTTGAGTGAACTCCGGGAGTTGGTGATGAACAGGGAGGCCTGGCATGCTGTGATTCATGGGGTCACAAAGAGTAGACACGACTGAGCAACTGAACTGAACTGAACTGAAAATTTTAAGTATAATTACTAAAAGAAAAGAAGTAGACAACGCAACACTCAAAACACTAGAGGGGAGAAACTGGAACATAGAAAAATTGAAAAATCCAAAAGAAAGCAGGAAAGGAAAAAAACAGTAAATCAAAAATAAAAAATACCTAAAGAACCACAGTATTAATTGTCTGAATTCACCATCAAGATGCAAAGACTATCATTAAATAACAAACAAAAGATGGATCCATTTTTAATCCATTCAGTTCCCCAGGTGTCGGATATGTGTGTGTAACAGTGTGTGTGTGTGTGTGTTTCCGTTCATTTCAGTTCAGTCACTCAGTCATTTGTGTCCAACTCTTTGCAACCCCCTGGACTGCAGCACTCCAGGCCTCCCTGTCCATCACCAACACCAGCTTGCTCAAACTCATGTCCATTGAGTCGGTGATGTGATCCAACCATCTCATCTTCTGTCGTTCCCTTCTCCTCCTGCCTTCAGTCTTTCCCAGCATCAGGGTCTTTTCCAATGAGTCAGTTCTTCGCATCAGGTGGCCAAAGTATTAGAGTTTCAGCTTCAGCATCAGTCCTTCCAATGAATATTCAGGACTGAGTTTACACACACAGATAACAGGATCAGACAACGCTCCCCAACTCAACTTCTTTTAACTGTTTTTCTGAAGCCTTAAAAGTCATTGAATGAAAGTTCTTTATACTAAAAATAACAAAGGGAACTGAAAAAACTAGATCAGGAAGAAAAAGCATGACTGAAGTGGAAAGCAGACAAGAACTGGCAAAGAGAAATACACTTCCCTGCTCTTACCTCACCAAAATGGTAAATGAAATGCATGTGAGGTTGTTACCCAGCTGGTCTGCAGCAAAAGTGCTACCATTCCTACTTAAAGCAAGGTGCTCAGTGCAGGATGGAGCTCACATCTGGGACCTCCACTCCTTTTCTCCTTAGGAGGTCTGAAGGTAAAGAAGTGGCCTTCCTCGTGTGGAGGAGCTGGAACTCTGCAGAGGAGTGTGGACAAAACTTAACCAGGCCAGAAGGGACAGCTCATGCATCCTTTCATGGAATCTTTGAAACTGGGTTTTAATCAGTCTTATCTGGAAAACAGATGGAAAATTCTCCCCAGAAGTTAACTCTTTAGTCTTGTTCCAAAAGCAGGCCATGTGGCTCCTTCAAGCTGTGTGCATTTGGCTGTACTCTCCCAGCCTCTGTTGATTTTACATGTATTGGGGTTGATGTGCAGGGGAATTGTGGGTCAGACAATAGGAGACTGCGGACAGTCTTGCAGTTTATTGCCTGTACAGAGCATCTCCAAATGTCCCTTCCCTGTTCAGTCATCTAGGAGTTTGTGATGTTGGTCTGATCGCTGCGATGCTAAAAAATAAATTGCTCAAGACTAAGGATCAAAAGACGGGATTTCTCATACCAGCTCTGCCTTCATCTAGTTAAGGTACAGTGAGTGAATCCACCACATTTACCATGATGAGTCCCCCTTAATTATCAAGAAAATGGGAATAGCAATATTTGTCTCGCAGATTTTTCTGGAAAGCAAAAAAAAATAAATATAGGAAAGCAAAGGAAATAAGTTTAGAGAAAAATTACTTTGAAAATGTGGAAATGTAAAGTGTACTCATTTCTCACTAGTTAATAATTTTAAGCTGTGGTCCTTTCCTTACATGACATCAGGCAGATGATTCCCTAACCTAATGGGTCCCTTCCCCATATTTTTCAGACATGGAGCCAGAACATTCCTTTTCTTTGGCCAAGTCTTAAGATATAAAACCCAGAACCTATTAGCAATCATATTTTCTGCTTTGCCTACTGTGTTCTGGGAGTCAGAATGTGTCTACCTGCAGCTGGACCTCATCCAAAGACCAGGGTCCTGCAATCTAAACACCTATGTTTTATCCTCTTGAGAGAGCAAACCTCCAGGATCATGGTACTGTGTAAAGCAGGGGAGAGGACCTGGGAATCAAACTGTTTTCTAGGAAGATTTTCAACCAGTCTCCCTCCCTTCAGTCTCACCTTCACCTACAGTTCTAACAGTACTTGGTGCCACTAATTCTCAAGTCTTTGAAGAGTTCTCCAGTACAAAGTCCTTGGAGAAGGAAATGGCAACCCACTCCAATATTGTTGCCTGGGAAATCCCATGGACAGAGGAGCCTGGCGGGTTACAGTCCACGGGGTTGCAAGAGTTGGACATGACTTAGCAACTAATACCACTACCACCATCACCAGGGCAAATTGGGTTGATTTTCTGGTTTCCACTATTGAATTAGTCACCATCTACTTTCCAGCTTCCAAAATATTGTCATAGTGTATTTGTGACTTTAAGAACCCTAATCCTTTGATCTTGCCAAATAGGCTCTCAGAAGGAAGCAGAGGTAAGTAAAAGTGTATGTTAAACCCACCTTTACCTGAAAGCTCAAGGTTTTTTCAATGCACCTGTCACTCTCTATAATATTCTTCACCCTCTTTGATGTCTCTCTGGCTCTGGGGCCCCTTTACTGCTATGCTTACCCCAGGCTCTCTACTTTGGCCACATCTTCCCAGTTGTGTGCCCCATATTTCAAAACTACTCCTCTTTCCACATAGATTTTCCTTTCCTTAGTTACAGGATTATATTAGAGAAAGAAAGGCATAGATAAGCCAACTTTATACTAAGGTATCAGGGATGAGCTTGTCTTCACTGGAATAGTTATGGTTTTGAAAAAATAACTTGCATTGATTTGGATGTGTATGTTCACCATAAATTTTTTTTAAAGTAAAGCTCCCCCCAAAAATAAGATCAATTCTAACCATTCTTAAAACTTCCATTTCAGTGTTTATTTGCAGTCACCTGCCGATGGTGGTGACTGCAAAGGACCCAGTGAACCTCACATGCCCTCTGTAGTCCTTGCTGACACTGTGTCAGGGCTGGCCCTGCATAACTACTAGAATACAAGAGCCATCAGTTCAGTTCAGTTCAGTTCAGTCACTCAGTCATGTCCGACTCTTTGCGACCCCATGAATCACAGCACACCAGGCATCCCTGTCCATCACCAACTCCCGGAGTTCACTCAAACTCATGTCCATCGAGTCGGTGATGCCATCCAGCCATTTCATTCTCTGTCGTCCCCATCTCTTCCCACCCTCAATTTCTCCTACTATCAAACTCTTTTCCAGTGAGTCAACTCATCGCATGAGGTGGCCAAAGTATTGGAGTTTCAGCTTTAGCATCAGTCCTTCCAATGAACACCCAGGATTGATCTCCTTTAGAATGGACTGGTGTGTAATCCCCAAGGCAAGGTCATAAAAAGCATCTCAGCTTTCATCTTAGTCAAGGATTTCTCACTCAGAAGTCAGATGCCAGGTCATGAAGATATACAAGCAGTCCACAGAGAAATCCCACAGGAGAGGACCCGGGGGTCCCAGCCAACAGTAAATACCAACTTTTCAGCCATGGGCATGATCTGCCTCAAAAGCAGGTCTCAAGTTCCCATCAAGTCTTTGGATGACTGGAGCCTTACCTGACGCCTGATTGCAACCAACCCGTTAGGCACTTGGTTAGGGAGTGACTTGTTACGTAGGGACAGGCAACTAATAAATATCTTCCCTGTGTTCTATAAAATTTATAACAGGAAAAGTAATGCTCAAAATTCTTCAAGCCAAGCTTTAACAGTACATGAACCATGAACTTCCAGATGTTCAAGCTGAATTTAGAAAACATAGAGGAACCAGAGATCAAACTGCCAACATCCGCTGGATCATGGAAAAAGCAAGAGAGTTCCAGAAAAATATCTACTTCTGCTTTATTGACTATACCAAAGCCTTTGACTGTGTGGATCACAACAAACTGTGGAAAGTTCTTCAAGAGCTGGGAATATCAGACCACCTGACCTGCCTCCTGAGAAATCTGTATGCAGGTCAGGAAGCAACAATTAGAACTGGACATGGAACAACAGACTTGTTCCAAATTGGGAAAGGAGTACATCAAGGCTGCATATCATCACCCTGCTTATTTAACTTATATGCAGAGTACATCATGAGAAATGCTGGACTGGATGAAGCACAAACTGGAATCAAGATTGCCGGGAAAAATATCAATAATCTCAGATATGCAGATGACACCACCCTTATGGCAGAAAGTGAAGAAGAACTAAAGTGCCTTTTGGTGAAAGAGGAGAGTGAAAAATTTGGCTTAAAACTCAACACTCAGAAAACTAAGATCATGGCAGCAGGTCCCATCATTTCATGGGAAATAGATGGGGAAACAATGGAAACAGTGAGACTTTATTTTGGCAGGCTTCAAAATCACTGCAGATGGTGACTGCAGCCATGAAATTAAAAGATGCTTGCTCCTTGGAAGAAAAGTTATGACCAACATAGACAGCAATATTAAAAAGCAGAGACATTATTTGCCAACAAATGTCCATCTAGTCAAAGCTATGGTTTTCCAGTAGTCATGTATGGGTGTGAGAGTTGGACCATAAAGAAAGCTGAGTGCCGAAGAATTGATGCTCTTGAACTGTGATGTTGGAGAAGACTCTTGAGAGTCCCTTGGACTGCAAGGAGATCCAACCAGTCCATCCGAAAGGAAATCAGTCCTGGATATTCATTGGAAGGACTGATGTTGAAGCTGAAACTCCAATACTCTGGCCACCTG
Source organism: Moschus berezovskii (assembly GCF_049115385.1). Classification (NCBI taxonomy): domain Eukaryota; kingdom Metazoa; phylum Chordata; class Mammalia; order Artiodactyla; family Moschidae; genus Moschus; species Moschus berezovskii. Next base: position 92,434,584 of record NC_142470.1, read on the forward strand.
ATGCAAATAACTGACTCATCTGAAAAGACCCTGAAGCTGGGAAAGATTGAAGGTGGGAGGAGAAGGGGACGACAGAGGATGAGATGTTTGGATGGCATCACTGACTCAATGGACACGAGTTTGAGTAAGTTCCAGGAGTTGGTGATGGACAGGGAAGCCTGGCATGCTGCAGTCCCTGGGGTTGTAAAGAGTCAGACACAACTAAGCAATTGAACTGAACTAATAGCTCTTTAGTCTGTCTCTTTAAGTATCATAAATATTTCCAACATCATTCAATATTCTTAAAGATTCTAATGTCATCAAATATTCCTCTAAAACATGATTTTTCCCATAGCTGCACAATGTTCCATCTTATCAATAATACAATAGTCTAATATGTCTTTTCTTTCTTTTTGAGACTGAAACCACACAAGTTTTATCAAATGACCAGAGAATGGAGAAGCAGGAACCTAGTTCACAAATCAACTTTTTCTCTAATATATTGTGTCTTAAAAGCAGATACTTGGAAAACAATGTCTCAGCCCTAAAGAATGAATCCCTAAAGATAGTAAAATATATATATTGGCAGAAAAATATATATGTATGAGTGGAAATTCTATTACTATATACTTTGTTAAAATTTTTATTCTTTCTTTCACCAAACATAAAATTCATATATTGGTGTATAATCCCTTATAGCAAATACTCCACAAAAGGTAAAAATGATTGACAGAATTTAGGATCTCAAATCATACCTGGACAGCACTTGACATGTGTCTCAGCACCTACCTTAGCACCAAGTACAGAGCAATCGTGTTATATCTGGTGTATATATAACTGAGGAAATACACCTGCTCTCTATCACGTGTAAATTTGTGTCTTAATGAATCTCATTACAAATGATAATGTTCTGTTAACTCACAACAAATGATACAAGTATTACTTAAACACTCACTTGTTATACATAGTATCTGGTTCCCAGAGAGTATTATTAAAAAATAGCTTTATTGAGATATAATTCACATACCATACAACTCATTGATTTCAATATATTGCATTGTTATTATTTTTAAATAGTGGTAAGATATATGGAACAAAAAATTGCTACTCTGACCCTAACCACTTTTAAGTTTACAGTTCAGTAGGATTTGTCACACTCACAATGTTGTGCAACAACCACCATTATTTCGACAAATATTTTACCACCCTGATTAGAAGCTCTATAACCATTAAGGAATAATTCTCCACTCATTCCTGTCCCCATTCTCCAACAACCTCTTTCTGTCTGTATGATCTGCCTTCAAGATATTTAACCTAAGTGAAATTATATGATATTTCTCCTTTTGTGTCTGGATTATTTCACTTAGCATATTTTTTTTTTCAACATACATCCATGTTGTAGTATATACCAGAACTTGATTCCTTTCTATGGCTGAAGAATATTCCATCAAATATTTATACCATCATATGTTTATCCATTCATCTATTGGTGGACTCTTGAGTTGTTCCCACTCTTAGGCTATTGTGAATAATGCTTCTATGAACACTGACCTACTCCAGAGGGAGTTTTTGAACATGGCTTATATCTCAAGGATTTCATAATTAGGTTGAAGAGAGAAGAAATTCCTGGAAAGTTAACTATAAAGTCAAATAATAGCTGAATAAGTGAAAGAAACACCACCAAACATCATGTGATTAAATATATTAGACAACAGACCATGTGTTACAGTATTTTGAAAGTGGGCGAGGTCACAGAAGACTGGTGATAGTTTTATCAAAGAGAGTGATTCAGTGCAGCATCTGGAAACAGAGGCTTTGGACTGAGAGAAAGGAGAGGGGTGGCATAATCCTAACTGGCCAGGTCAGCACAGGAGAGTCTACAGAGGGGGGAAATACATGGCAATTTCATGGAAAATTAGCAGACACACCGGTTAGGGCCTGAGAGAGAGAGGTCAGAAAAAACCAAGAGCCCTGTTATACCTCAATGCCAGGTGTGTAACAGCTTTGGGGTATCCCAGCTCAAGACCCTTTTTGCTGAAAACTGCCCCCATCCGCAGGATTAGTCTAGTAACCTCCACTCCCAAGGCCATAAATGACTAGACAAGGTATTGACACCTGAGGCAAGTATAGGCCAGTCGGATAATCAGACTTTTTTACAAGAGAGTCTGGAATTTAGAACTACCAGAGCTTGAACATTCAAAGGGCATTCACACAGATGGGCATCCTCTTTCTCCCTGTGCATGGTGAGACAGGGAAAGCTGGAAAGAGACAGAGAGAGGGAGTCAGAGAGAGAGACCGAGGGAGAAAGAAGCAGAACGTCCCCGGAGGACTGGAGGTCCGGGACCATCAAGCTCTCCTGTCGGGTTCCAGGCCCCTGGTCAGCTGGTTTCTGGGTGGAGGCCCCCGGCAGCCTCAGCTTCATTTCTTGTGCTTCTGTGAGGTACACTTTTTTCTTATAACAAATATAGCTTATTTTGAATGTAATTCTATTCATTGTAACTTGGCTAAGATCCCAGGCAGCGTGTTGTCCTCTTCCAAGTGTTCACCTAAGCTATTCCATGGTATTGCTGCCTTGACATCCATTCTGTTTGGCTAAAGAGTCCTGCAGGGTGCCTTAAATTCACACTAGCTCCCACGCAAGGGTGTGCCCTAGAAAACAGCCAAAAGAGCCATAGGGAAATGTAACTTCCCAGTAAGTGTGAAAGTCGCTCAGTCGTGTCTGACTCTGCAACCCCATGGACTATTACAGTCCACGGAATTCTCCAGGCAAGAATACTGGAGTGGGTAGCCTTTCCCTTCTCCAGGGGATCTTCGCAACCCAAGGATCAAACCCAGGTCTCCTGCATTGCAGGTGGATTCTTTACCAGCTAAGCCACAAGGGAAGCCCAAGAATACTGGAGTGGATTGCCTATCCCTTCTCCAGCGGATCTTCCCGACTCAGGAATCGAACCAGGGTCTCCTGTATTGCAGGCAGATTCTTTACCAACTGAGCTATCAAGGAAGCCCATATGACTTCCCCAATAACCCCTGTGATCAACAGTCTCCTCAACCTCCAAGAGCCTTCCCCCATGTCACTAAGTTAAGAAACCCTGTGGAACTTACCAAAATCCTACCTTTGGGGTTTAGATTGGGCTTAGCTAAGGAACCTCAAAGCATTCCACCCACGGACTGCACCTTAATAAAACTTTGTGCCCCAGGTCGTGAGCCTGCCCACTTCCTTGGCCTCTCCCTTCAGGCCTGCCATGTGCATCTTCAGGATAAACCTATTTCAGTTTCTCTTATGGTCTTGTGTTTTGCTTACCATCCTACTCCTGGCGTTCTACTTAACAAATGTTAATTCAATAAAGTCACAACAACCCCCAAGACAGATTATAGTCAGTCAGTTACGCTGTATCTGTGGGTTCAAAAAAACTTTTTCAGAAGGTTCCAAAAAGCAAAACTTGAATTTGCCACAAACCAACAACTACTTCCACAGCGCTTCCACTGTATTAGGAATTACAAGGTCTAGAGGTGTTGATTTAAAGTATAGGATGTTTAGGTTAAATACAAACTCTATGCCATTTTACATAAAGGACTTGAGGTACCTCAGAGGGGTCTTGCAACCAATCCCCTGTGGATAAGAGACTCTGAGGAAAGGAAATCAGCTCAACTGAGTCCCCTCACCCCATTTTTTAAAGACTTTTTTTTGATGTGGACCATTTTTAAAGTCTTTATTGAATTAGTTATAATATTGCTCTGTTGCTTATGTTTCGGTTTCTTGGCCCCTAGGCATGTGAGGTCTTAGCTCCCTGACCAGGGATCAAACCCGCACCCCGGGTTGGAAGGCGAAGTCTTAACCGCTGGACTGCCAGGAAGTCCCCAGGAGTGAGTCCTTGAATAAGGGGGAAAGGAGCAAACACAGAAGCAGTGGTGACGGGAAGGGAGGAACGGGGTAATCTCAACTCACCGGTACTTCCCTGAATTCTCTTGCTGGTTGGTGAGCTCAATCAGTGGCCCCACTCGTCCCAGACTTCTTGACTTCACCTAAAGGCCAGTTAATCCCTGACCTTGCACCTGCTTCTCATTTGCTGCTGCTGCTGCTAAGTCACTTCAGTCGTGTCCGACTCTGTGTGACCCCATAGACCGAAGCCCACCAGGCTCCCCCTCCCCTGGGATTCTCCAGGCAAGAACACTGGAGTGGGTTGTCATTTCCTTCTCCAGCTCATTTGCTAGTGATGAGCAAAAGCAATGGCAGCGCTACAGAATCCAACAGTTTATGGCGCTCACCAAGATACAAAACCCTGACTTGGAAAGTATGCAAAAAAAGGTACAAGCAAAAAAAGGTCAGTTGCACAGGCCTCCACCCCTCCTTTTCCCCTTCTGGAAGCTGCGGAGGAAAATTCACAGAATGATCCAAATCCTGGCTCCCCTGTGCCCTGCCTCGCCCAGCCGCCACCCCGCAAGGAGAACCAAGCCAGTTTGGCCAACCCGCTTTCTCCTGTGGCTCCATGTTTTCACCGCAACCGTTCTCACCTTCGTCTCTTCTACGGCTCTGCCAAATGTGACTTAGGAAAATCACGCCCTATATGGGACCCAAAAAAGCTCCTACTTGTGGTTACACCCTAAAGAGAGGTACTTGGTCCTAAGGACGGAAAAAAAAAAAAAGGCAAATACAAAGTTAAGAAGTTAAAATTAGACACAGAAATGAAAAGGTCTTCTCCACCTAGAACTAACGCAGATAACAAGGCTGTCTCCGTAGGAAAGAATTCCATCTATTTCCTCATTCTTTAGTGAAGCTGCTGTCCTACTGACAATGACAAACAAAATAAATATAACTTATCTTTTATGCTTGTCCTGGTACCTGATAGAGCACCTGGCACTTCCTAGATTCTCCATCAGTGCTTTTGCTTTGTGTAGATGGAGATTGTAAATTGATTCAATACACTGTTTTTCTGTTTGCATGCCAAGTTGCTTTAGTCATGCCTGACTCTTTGCAACCCTACTGACTGTAGCCCGCCAGGCTCCTGTGTCCTTGGGATTCTCCAGGCAACAACACTGGAGTGGGTTGCCATGTCCTTCTCCAGGGGGTCTTCCCAACCCAGGTATCAAACCTACATCTCTTATGTCTCCTGCATTGACAGGCAGGTTCTTTACCACTAGTGCTACCTGGAAAGCCCTGTTTGGGTTAATTATTAATGTATTAATATAATTATCAACATAGTACTGTATAGTATAATGTACTAATGTATAAACAAAATGTTAATAATTATATTTCATTGTAAATGCATTGGAGTAATAATGCACATTTATAATCAATTATAGTTAAGCACAATAATTTAATGCAGTACATTCTAAATATATTGTAATGATTTCACTGTAAGCATATGATATTTTAGGTGCACATACCAATCACTCTTTATAACTTTGTTTCTCTGGGAAAACTGGAAAGTCAATTCCGGGAACCAAGAACATTCTTAAAAAACACACATTTGAAACACTTCTGATTTATATATCATGCAATGGATGTTTTAAATGTCTTCAACTTTTATCGTGATTTTAGAATTTTCTGATTGTTTTAAATCTAGCTCCATAACCAAACCTTCATGGAATAAGCAATGAACCTAGAATATGATTGTTTCAGTTGACTGTGACTCCTTGCCAGGACTTCAGAAGCCCTTGTTTCCAGGTCTCTGCCGTTGGCGGGGCCTTAAGAAACTACAGTGTCTTTTAGTTTTATCCACTTCCATCAGTTCTATTTTTGCATCTCCATACTTAGCACACAGAGCTATCTTTATCACTCCAGCTGACTGGCATGAGAGTCCCCAGGGCACAGTAGCTATACAAGATTATTTAAGCATACTTCCTCCCCTTCTAATAAGACAATGCAGAATGCAGAAAAGACATCAGAAATGGTCACAATGGTAGAAGTCTGTGTATGTGTGCCTATGAGAACTGCTAGATTCCTTTGTACTGTTGTACACATTATTAAGAGAATATCTACAACACTTTCTAGAAGTTTATTTTAAGCTGTGTAATGGCATCTGTTCACATGCCTAAATTCACTTGGAAACATCATGATAAAATAAAGTTTTTTATAATCACATAATCCAGATTTCAAAGTCTGAGAGTTTTTTAAAACCTCTTACCCTTATTCTCAATTGAGGAATCCATAGTTAGGCAGCATTCCAGCTGATGCAACAAACAGTTGGGTTGTTCTACGAGGACAAAATCCAGAAACTGTCAATCCTTTGCTTGCTTTTTAGTTATTCGGTTTTAGTTGATACATGTAAGATTGGCCTAATGAGTGCACCAGAATGGAGAAGACCATGAGTCCCGAACAGATAGCGGAATCTCACAGTCCAAAATTCCCATGCCACTTATGAAGTCATGGTAGCTCCGCTGTCGAGACCCGCACTGCCCACTACATACAGTAGCCACAAAGGCACCTGAAGCCACTGAGCACGTGGAATAAGGCCCATCTGAACTGAGAGTCACAGCAAGCATAAAATACACCCTGGATTTCAAAGACTTGGTACCAAAAAGAAGGCAAGATGTCTTGTTACTAATCTTTTATATTGATTACAAGTCAAAGTGATAATGTTTTGGATATAATGGGTTCAACAAACGAGATTCTTAAAATTAATTTTTACCTGACTCTAAATTCTTAATGTGGCCACTAGAAAATATAAACTGACACATGTGGCCCACACTTGTGGCTCACTTTATATTTCTAGTGGACAGTGCTTGGTCTAGAGGCTTCCTCATTAAGTCACATGACCAATAATTGGTCTTTCAGACTGGAAGTCAGAGCTGCTGCAGAATTTTACTCCAGACCAGACTAATCGGAGGAGAATATGACCAGGAGTAAAGGTTAAGGCAGCTCCTTCATGTTTAGTTTTTTCACCCAAACATTTAATAATACCCAACAGGACAGTTAAGTCATGTCTAGCTACACAAGCCACTGGTTGAGATAAATGTCACTGCAGTGTATGTAATACCTGCCTTACTTAAGCTCTTTCCCAGTTAATAACACAACCATTTTCATCTCACTTGCTATTAATCGTACTCATTTCACAGCATGGAAACAAGACTGTGAATCATGAATTCACTTGTTTTGACTTTTTGTTGTTTCCCTCACCATTGCTGCTAAAACAAAGACAAGCGATCTTTTCACAGAAAATAGAAACATGAATTTGATTTTTTTAAATTTACTGGAAAATAAAGCTTTTAAGAGCCTGTGTATGGGCAACAGGGGGCTAGTTATTATTATAGGAGTACTGTAACTGGACATATGGTGCACATTGAGAAGTTCACACTGATTCTGAATATTGACATAGATAAAAAATTCAGTCCCAAATCCCTGACGTGGGATTTCCAGTTTACTGAATTAAAAACACATTGGGGGTCATTGCTGCCAGCAAAGACTTGTGTAACTGCTACTAAAAACAATAGTGATTTCAGAAGTAGGTTGAAAACAAAGCAATAATATCTTTGTAATGTTCTGAAATTGTTGCACGAATAGAACTAAGACGGCTCCATTGCATTTCCCAGTCTGATCTGCTGACCGTCTTGTCTGACCATAATTGTTTTCTGCCATTCATTTCCTCCAATTGTCAATTATTGCTAAAACAATTATGAAAAAAAACAAGTGTCTGTCTTTGTTTCCTGTTGCCAATGAATACAGTGAAGTCATAGACCAGACTAGTGCATCATAATCTTTTCCATTACAATGAATTATGCTGTCACAAACAGGATACAGCTCCTTACTGGGCAGAGGAGCCTAAATGGGGCTGAATTAGCACAAACCTGATTGTCAGTCATGAAAGCAAGAAATTAGAGCATCAGGACTTAGTTCTCCACTATTTCAAAACATATTGGTTTTCATACCTGATTATAAAAGTAGTACATGCTTATCCCAGAGATAAAGCAGAAAATAAAAATCACCATTACCCCCACTGACCAGAGATTCTTATTGCTAACATTTTAGTATATGAATTTTTAGTTCTTAATTCTTTTTCATATACACATTTATTATTTGTAAGAAAATGGGATCATGCCACGAATATAACATTTTTATCTTTTCTTTTTCATTTATACATTTACTACAAACAGTTACCATTGCCATTAAATATTTTAATCTAACTTAATAGCTATTTGTAAGTCCATATTGTGAACTATTATTTGTCAATTCCCTAACTTTGTATATTTTCCAAAACTTTTCTGTTTCAAATAGACAAACTTTCTTTTACATACATTTTTGTCTCAATATATGACTATTTCCTTAGGATACATTCCTAAAAGATAGACGATATTTTAATAGAAAATATATGGTGTATTTTTAAATAAATATTTAGAATAAAAGGTCTAGGAAATTTTCTTAACAATCAAGGCACAATTGTGTACTAAAATTTTCATAACGAAACTTGATGGTGGCTCAGATGGTAAAGAATCTTCCTGCAATGCAGGAGACCCTGGTTGGATCCCTGGGTTGGGAAGATCCTCTGGAAAAGGGGATGGAGACCGACTCCAGTATTCTGGCCTGGAGAATGCCATGGACAGAGGAGCCTCGCAGGCTACAGTCAATGGGGTCTCAAAGAGTCAGACACGGCTGAGAGACTTTCAGCTTTTCCCTTCCTAACAGGATAAACAAGTGGAATACCTTTAATGATTACCCCAGAACGGGATACCCTTCAAGCCAGCAAGCTGGAAGGGTGTAAGTAACTCTATGAAGTCCATTTCCAGAATCTCTTAGTACAACTAGCCTCCAAACTGTTTAGGAGCCCACAAATGTTTCTGTTGACTCTGACTTGGTTTCCTAAGGAGCTAAGGTTCCCAGACCTGAGCTAAGCGTTGTTTCCTGGTTCTGCCACTAGAGGGCAGCCAGAAACAGGGAGAGGAGTTTAACACCCTTGTTGGTCCTGTTTTCTCTTCATGGTAATTTTTATTTCACCAAATAATTGAGGAAAAATCTAAAAACAAGGCACTGAAGGGAAAAACAATTTGGGTATTAAATATGCAAACAAATAAATGGGAAATTTTCTGTGTATAAACTCTTCCCTTTTCCTCAGAGAGATTAACCAAAAGGTGCAGAATTCTGAGGGCTACCACAGTGAGATGCAAAGACCAGGCCTCTAGTTGGTCTGTGTTGATGTGGGCGGGGGCCACCACAGTGTTGTGAAGTGACTGTCCTCCAATTAAAATAAATAAATGTTTTAAAAAGAAGATTTGGGTTACAGCATGAAAAATTGTGCCTTTAGATCTTTGTAGATGGAAGAAGTGAATCCACAGAAGATACTCAACATTCTCCATGGGAATGAGCGGGAACATGGCTTTGAGCATATGGACACCTGGATTTCATTTTCTGTCTCTAACCAGGCAGTCATGGACAAGTCCCTGAGCCTCTCTGAGCCTCAGTGTTCTCATTTGTACGGTGTGGCTAGCAGTGGGATCTGCTCATAGAGAGCCGAGAATGGATATTAAAAAAAAAAAGCTTGGCATAAAGAAAATCTCCATCAGTGTTGGCCTTGTCATTATTGCAAGCCTTTACCTTTCTCCTAAGCTATTTCCCATTTCCAGTGTCCACTTACTATTTCTACCTGATTATCCCATCATTGCCTCAAATTTAATATGTCTGAGACCAAAATCCTTGCCTCCCCCACCAATTCCCTGACATGCTGCTATCTCTGACTATTTCTCTGAATGGACTCTAAATTAAACATAATATCCTTTCTAACACTTCCTCTCCGCCCAGATCCATACCCAATTAGTTTACAAGACACGTGGATTTGTTCTCTAGCGTGTCTTCATCTGACTGGCTTCTTTCTCTCCTGTGTTACCAGCACCCTACCTCAGTAAGCTGCTCTCTTTGCCCCAGCAGGTCCTGCCTTGAATGACCAATCTTACTGATGTCATTTCCCCATTTCGAAACCCTCAGTGTCTCCTCAGTGTCTTCAAATTAGATTCTGAATTCCTTAGACTAGCATTATTGTCCCACCACAGTCTGACCTCACTCTCCTCCAGACACTTTTCACTTTTTCCATATGTGCACTGCTTCTGCTCCGATCAGGCTGGTTGACACAGAGTTCCCTGGTAGGGTGACCAGATTTAGGAAATAAAAAACACAGGACTCCCAATTAAATGTGAACCAGCTCTACAACAAATATATTTTGTATATCTCATGCAACAGACCTCATGCACATACTCTTACTAGGAAAAGTATATGTTGTTTATCTGAAATTCACATTTCAGTGGGAAGCCTATATTTCATTTGGCAATCCAAGTACTTTCCTGTGTCTTCCCATGCACACAGTTCCATTCTTATCTTGGAGGCTTTTATCTCTAGTCATACCCATCAGATCTGCCCTTCAAGGCTCAGCTCAACCTCTTCCCTCCAAGAAGCCTGTCAGGATCAGAACTTCCTTACCTGTAATCATTATCCACATCATTCATTTGGTTCCATATATAGGATGCCTTGTGTTCTGTATAATTCCAATTCTCCAAGTTAACGTTGAGTTTATCAAAGGTAGAGATTATAAGTAGAAGAACTTAATAAATATGTTTTGGTGGTGCTACTGCTGATCTGTAATATAGGATGTGAAGGGCTAAGAGTATAGGAGATAAAGAACCTCCAGAGGTCACTAATCTGGATTTAAGGTGCTCATAGACCCATGAAAATCAATTTGCAGCTCCCCCTGCTCCGACAGCATCAGGCCACATGGGTATGGCTGCCTGGACGCTTCTCCCCCACATCCTCCTTCAATACATCCTACAAGTTGTGGATTACAAATTGTAGATTTTGCGAAATCTACATTTCTTAAAATTCCAGTCTATCTCCTCAGCAATCTGATCTCATTTATATTTCAATGAGTGTCAAGTGGTGGCTATACTATGTAACCTGTAAACACATAGTGGTTGTAGGAGTTAGCAGGAAGCCAAGAAATAAATGGCTGTTTAATTAATAGAGCAGCTAAAAAAGTTGGCTTTTTGTTTTCAAAACTAGCTAACTCTAGTAATATACTCTGGGCTTCCCTGGTGGCTCAACAGTAAATAATTTGCCTGCAATGCAGGAGATGCTAGTTCAATCCCTGGGTAGGGAAGATCCCCTAAAGAAGGAAATGGCAACCCACTGCAGTATTCTTGTCCGGGAAATCCCAGGAACAGAGTTTTGTAGGCTACAGTCCATGTGGTCGCAGTGGGGCATGACTTAGTGAGTAAACAACAACAACAATAAAGTACTGTAATCTCAGGAACCTGAGAATACACCAAGAAAACTGAGACCATTAAGCAAGTCTCAAGAAATCTATTTCAAATAACTGGCACTTCATGGATCCATTTATAAGCATCTATGGGCATCCAAAACAGAACTTTTAAAATTGGAAAAGATACATATTCTTAGAATAAAATACATAGCTCATAGCTTTGTTTATTATTTAAGCCTTCAACAGTGTTTATAACAATTGTATTCTCATAATGTAAACATACGAATATGTCAAATGAGAATGTGGTTTTGAAGTTGCAAGAGGAGAAAGTTCAACATACACGGAGAAACCAGAATCACTGTAAGCACTGTTTCTATCACTAGACCCACATGGAATGGCAATTAATTAGGTTACCTTAGATTTTATTTTGCGGAAATAATAAAATGGATTCAGCACTGAATTCAGGACTTTGCAGAATTAGAGTGTCCTAGAAACAAGGGCTAAGAGTTTGTTCTGTTTCTTCAGACTCATCATATTCATCCAGATTAATTTTATTTCCCTCTATTTTTTACCACCTAGCGTTAACTAAGAAATACTGCTGTTTCTACTCAAGGATATTATACTTTGCTATTTCCATGGGATGAATTATAATTTTCTAATCAGAAGAAAATAACCCTTAAATTCTTCCAGGAAGGAGAACAGGCAATAAAATCCATATCGAGACAGAACTCAGCCTTGGCCTCCTGCATTAGTCTCAATCTGTCTGGCTCAGCTTTTCTGGCTTCCAGTTTTGCTATCTTCTTAGGACAGATTCTAAACATACCAATCTCAAACGAGGATAAACCAAAATAACAGCAACACATTTCCTTCTGCTTTTCCTTTTCAATAAACCACCAGAACCTTATTCCTTTGTTTGACATCATAGAAACATTAATAAAGTTTTTCCAGGACACAAATGTGAATATAATCAGTGGGGGATGCAAATACGGTGGATCATCTAAACAAACGTACTTGTATGATGGCAAAAAAATGTTAAAAGAATTGGAATGTCCCTAGGAGCTTTCCAAGTTTTTGTGGGCGGCATCAGCTGCTCTTGGATATAATCCATTCCCTTTTGACCTTTCCACTTCCAAACCCAGGAACAATTTTTCAGGTCACTCAGAAAATATATGCTGAATGAATATTTTGAAATAATAATTTAAATATAAGTAATTATTGTGAAGTTTCTATCACTGGAGCTGTTAAGTACTGGGTTTCTTTTTTTTTTTAATGCTTCTAGAGGGTTTTCCTTAGTCTGAAAATGCATGTTTAGGGAAAGTTTTGCATTAAAAAATTCAATCTTCCCTGAATGTTATACAAAATTTAAATTTTAGTTAAAATAACTTTTCTAAAATAGACCACTTTTGCTTGAGGGCCTCTCTATTCAATGTATTCTAAACCAATATTGATTAAAAAATTGGTATGTGGAATATTAATCAGTACTTTGAAAAGGATAGAAAAACAGACAAATATCAAGAAATGATGTTTCAAAAATGACTTTCAATGAAATTATTTATACTATTTAATCCTCTGGTGACAAAGAAACCAAAGAAAACTTAGTGGAGACAAAACTATTTTAAAGAAACAACTACTTAAAAATATTATTGCTAAAAACTGAAGATGTCATAACTAAGGCTGAAAGAAATTTCCCCATTTCTTCAGCGATAAAAGCAAAGCTCATGAGCTCTTCAAGAGACTCTGCCCTCAAATTATACACACCATCCGGGGCTAATCTTCATAGCACATGAAATGCATGTAGACGCAACAGCAGACTGTCTTGAAAAGAGCACTCACCTTAATTCGGCAGGCGTGGGATCAGTTCAAGCGCATCCTCTCCTCTCTGCTTCACCAACCCCTTACCAGCTCCTCTTTCACGTGTCTAAACACCTAGAAATTCCCGTTCTCTCTTCTAAAATGCTGCCTTCATCTCCATTGCCCAAATCCAGTTCAAACGTGCGGAGAGAAAAAAATTCTAATTTGCAAGCTGTTTACGCCTCACGACAACAGCGAAGCCGCTAAGCTTTGAGCTCAATGAATTAAAGGTTGTTTGGCTAAATGGCAGGCACACTTCCTCCCATTCTTTCTGAACTTAGTTTTCCTGCCTCCAGCGGTGCTTTTTCCTTTCCTGGGCTATAAATAGGCTGGTGGTAAGAGTCCAGAGGAAAGAAGGCAGGAAATACATTTGATTTCAAATATATTTGATTTCAAAAAGCAGTCTTAGGGATGTGTGTGTGTGTGTGTGTTTCTTTCAAGTGAGCACCAATAAACAATTTAAGGAAAATTCAGCTTTGGTGTTTTCTTTGATTTCCTATAACCTCCGTTTAGCTGTCGGCTGTCATTTTCCATAAGCAGAACTTGAGTTTGGAGATGTATTATTTTCTATACAAACCATTAAAAAAATCTACATCTAAGCCTTCGTTTTTCAAAAGATTGTCTGAAAAAAAAAAATCAAATTTCCCGGGGGAAAGGAGGAAAAGGGCAGACAAGGAGGGTTACCATAGTTGTTTCTTTTTGTTCAAAAGGAGGTGAAGCAGCACTTTTTGAAGCAAGATTCAACCAAAGGTGAACAAGAAAAGCAGATACTTTTGCTTGGATGAAAGTATGAAGTCGAATTTAAAAACCAGTCAGCTTTTGCACAAAATTAATAGATTGCCCACAGTCTTGAACTCAAAGTTGTTTAACTTCTGCTATAATTTAATGCAACACAAAGTAAAATAAAGATTAGATGTCCTTTTTTACATGTCAGATTGGCAGATCAAAATTTTGGATATTGTTCGATACCATTAAAGTATGGAGAAATAAGCATCCATATAATAGTAGATGGAAGTATAAACTGGCATAAACTATTTGATAGAGGGCAGCTCCCAGCTTCTTTCAAAACGTTAAGTGCACATACTCTAACAAGATATTAAACATGCTTGATTCTTCAAAGTGGGTGTGGAGATCTGGAAAGAAGGAACAGTTTAATTTCTGATATACATACTTTGTGCTTTTTTTTTTAGCGTTTATACTGTGTATGCCATGCTTTAAAAACTTATTAAGGGATAGTTTTTAGAACTGCTATTATTTAAATAGAAGTAGTAACATAGGATTCGTAGGATTCTATTATCTACCATCTGTCAATGATTATACACTTAACACCTCAACAAGTTTCTTTTTATATTGGTTTCCACTGGTAACACTTTGAGAAGCAGTGGCACTTTGTGATCAAAGTCTCCGTGGCTGTGCCCAGCAATCTGTGTTTTAACTCCCGATAATTCTCATGCTCACTAAAGGATAAGAAGCATCAGTCTACAGAATTATTTTATTAATATCTCACCCTCTAAAAAGAATTTGAGATTACAGCTTGGTGACTAGAGTTAATAATGTGCTGGGCTTATTCCCTCAGTCATGTCTGACTCTTGTGACCTCATGGACTGTAGCCTGCCAGGCTCCTCTGTTCATGGAGATTCTCAGGCGAGAATACTGGAGTGGGTTGCCATGCCCTCCACCAGGGGATCTTCCTAACCCCAAGGATAGAATCCAGGTCTTCTGAGCCACCAGGGAAGCCCAAGAATACTGGAGTGGGTAGCCTATTCCTTCTCCAGGGGAACTTCCCATCCCAGGAATCAAACTGGGGTCTCCTGCATTGCAGGCAGATTCTTTAGCAACTGAGCTACCAAGGAAAACCATAGTTAATACCATATTGCATATTTGAAAGTTGCTAAGAGAGCAAATCACAGGAAGGAAATTTTTCTGTAACTATGAATGTTGGCAGATTGTTAACTAGACTGATTGTGGCAATTATTTCCCAATATACACAAATATCAAACCAGTATGTAGTATACCTGAAACTAATATGATGTTAAATATCAATTATATCTCAATTAAAATAAGACATGAATACAAAGATTTCAGGCAAATGATTTTGTTTTATGGAAAAATAAGGGTAACTTTAAACACCATACTAGTGACTCTGATTAAGAATACCACAAGAGTTTTTACACATAAAGATTAAAAAGTCAAATCGATTTCCCAATTAATTTCAAGGAGCTACTTGAAGCAGGGCAAAAGCAGTGTTGAAAGAGCAAACTGATGATATTTAAGGGAGAGAAAATCTCTGTCTCTTTGTGGGTAGCCATAGTTAAAATGGACAAATTCAAAGCAGACTTTACTAATATGGATGTTTGAAAATATGGATATTAACAAAACAAAGAAAATATGAAAAAAGTAAATGAAAAACCTCTAAATGCAAACAAAATGTTCCACTCCCTGTTTTTGTTTAGTGATTTGATTATGGTTTTCTAATGCAGAGCCCTATCCGTGAGAAACAATAGATTGAACAATGAGCTCAGCCAGAACTGATGAGGGAGAAGCAAGAGTGTCTGCATCCCAGGCACAGATGGCAAAGAAAAGGTTTCTTTTAAAAAAAGACAGAGAGAGAGAAAGGAGTGAATGACCTTGTTGAGGCAGCAGAAAGGAAGAGAGAAGTCCATGGTGGTCAGGATATAACAGCTGCAGTGTATTGAAGTGGCTGAAAGGTGCATGTTGTTGACATTGGCAGGAAAATGACTGGCAAGGGGGGAATAAGTTTCTGGGAGCAAACCATTCTCCATGTGAGAATGAACTCTTCTAAGGAGCTCCAAGTACATTCACCGGGCTTTCATTGTTCACTGGAAACCTCCCTTCTCTTTTTGTGGGGAAATATTTTACTTCTCAAGAAGAACAGCTTCACAGAGCTCCCCAAATAGCCTGTCTATGGGAATGAAGCATTAAAACATTTATGGAAACAGAAAAGCTCTGTACTCTTAATCTAAAATTAGCAGTAGACTCTCTTAAAAGGGGAGAAAGTCAAAGACCTCGTGAGGAAAAGTAATGTGCCAGTTTCTTCTGGTTTTGCAAGTGGAGGAAAATACACTTTTTTATTGCAGTCATCTACAAAGAATTTCAATGTATACCATGTAAAGGAAACCCAAACAAAAGTCCTCAGGGAAGATGTGAAAAAAGCCTGCCTATTATTTCTCAAATGACCCAACCCAATGAGCTGCATGGATCTGAGTCTCGATGCCTTGTAGGTATTTTTTAAAGTATCCTCTCTTTGTTCACAAAGTGCAGATGTTCTGCTGCTGCTAAGTCATTTCAGTCGTGTCCGACTCTGTGCTATCCCATAGACAGCAGCCCACCAGGCTCCTCTGTCCCTGGGATTCTCCAGGCAAGAATTCTGGAGTGTTCTAGGTGCTATCAAATTGTGGGGAACTGTGTTCCTCTGACTTGAGTTGTTGTATTAAACTAATAAAAAATACATCAGAGCTCCTGGAATGATTAGTCCAAAGAACATAAGTAAAAGATGGGTTTATACATTTTAGCAGGAACATTGAAAAGATGGTGGAAAGTCAGGAAAGAGTTCCACATTATGAAAATAAAATATGAAAGTTAACAACTCTTTGAAGGAATTATAAGATTTAGTGGGATAAATGTGAACCTTTTCCACTAACCTCTGTAAATTGTGTTCATCAGCTGTTTATTTTTACTTAATCTAACAATGTTAAATTTACCTTGCAAAATTACAATAATCCTGGCACAAATGAAACCATTCACAATATTTCCAAGCAGAAGCGCAGCTTTGGTTAAAAATTCATTGGGGAAATCTGAACCAGATTTCCCTTGCTGAATTTGACTTTTGACTTGATTGGTCTTCTGTCAGTTCGCCATGCACCTAAGATGAAACAACACTAGTTTCCACAGAAAGATGATTTTAAAATAAAGGATCTTGAACCTTTCCAGTAATGAATGCCTAGAGTTTACAGTTTCGTCAAGGCTAAGATCTGATATCATAATAGCTAAAGGAAATTCTCATTGGTGTTGTGGTAAAAGTTTTTTCTGTTAATTTAAAAATACAGACACTTTAATTGTATTGTTTCTGTCAGTAGTGTGTTCTTTGGGGGGAAAACCTTTGGACTCAACCATAAGGTGGTTTGTGAAGCTAATCACTGATGCAATCAGGATGAATAAAACCATTCACCCGGAGGGAATTATGCAGAAAAGAATACGGATCATTGTAGGCACAGTGCACGGCGCACTGCTGGAGACAGAAGAAGGTTATCACGGGATCCAAGAGATCTGGTGCCCAAATATCACATTTTTGTGCCACGTTTGGAAAGAAGAAGGGAAGGAAGTAGGAGATAGAACATGGCAGTGGAATTGATTTACCCTTCCAAGGTAAAATTTATTGCTTTGGCAGACACTCTGGTCTAAGGAAGGTCAAGTGGTAGGTTGCTGGCTGATTTAATAGTTTATACAGGTTCCTTGCTTACACAATAGATTAGTTTGAATTCATAAAAGAGTCCATAATCCCTGAACTGTATGATTATGCATTAATGAAAAAACTGCATTTATATTGATGTTGTCAAAGTAAACACAGTCACAAGTCTGAGAATCCTAACATAAATTGCAGGTGCAAATTCACCCCAATTAGATGAAGCAAGTTAAAACAACTGAGTCTTCTGGTTGTATACAGTATGACCCAAAGACTCTCCCTCTCTGGCTTTGAAGAAGCAAGCTGCCACATTGTGAGTGCTTCGAGAGAGCACCACATGGCAAGGTAGTCTCCCTCCAGCAACCAGCTACAAACAGAGGCCTTCAGTCCAAGAGCATGCAAAGGACCAGAGGCTGCCAACAACCAGAGCAGCTGGAAATAGCTCCTTCCCCCAGAATCAAGCCCCAGATGAGACCAAAGCTTCCGCTGATAACTTGATTGGATCCTTGTAAGACTCTGAATCAGTGGATTGGGCTAAACCATATCTGACCAGGCAAGCTATAGGAGGTCTATTATCAAGATGGTTTACGGTCATGTGTGAGGTCCTCACATACACATAACCATGTATATCGTGTCGTCTTTGCTGCATTCTATTAGTTCTGCCTTTACTCAGGGGAAGGGGATAAAAGGGTGTGAATCCCAAGAGGCAGAGGATCATGGGGCTGCCCTAATCTGTCTGCCACAATGGATACCCAACCAAGAAAGAAGTAAGTAGACATAATACCAGGTGGATTTCCAAAGGATACTGAGCACAGTATCATTCACAGGCAGAATGGACAAAACAATTTCTTTTTCTTGCTTTGGCTTCATTGAGTGCCCAGGCTGTTCATTGTGGAGCATGGGCTGCCCTAGTGGTGGGCTCAGTAGTTGCAGTTCATGGGCATGGCTGCCACAGGACACGTGGGATCTTAGTTCTTCAGCCAGGGATCAAACCTGCTTCCCCTGCATTGGAAAGTAGATTCTTAACCACTAGACCAGCAGGGAAGTCCTGAAAAAACAATTTCTTAATTTTTCCTCATTCAAAGCAGTGAGAAATACATTGCCTCAAGAGAGAAGCAAGTTATCTCTCCACCATTATACGCTATTCAGCAATTAGGTAACCTAATTAATTTCCTGCTCCATCTCTGCTATTTGCTGTGTTAGTCGCTCAGTTGTATCTGACTTTTTGCGACACCATGAATTGTATCCTCTGTCCACAGAATTCTAAAGGCAAGAATACTGGAGTGGGTTGCCATTCCCTTCTCTGGGGGAGCTTCCCAACCCAGGGATCAAACCCGGGTCTCCTGCATTGCAGGCATATTCTTTACCATCTGAGCCAGCACAGAAGCCATGCTCCATCTCTGAGGTCCTTTCAGTTCTAAGCTTCTGTGACTTTGGACCTGCCCTTTCAAGCCTCTCAAGACATTTTGGAATGCCACAAGTCCTGGTTGCATCCATACAAGGTGTTTTGTGACCATTGTGTTACTACTGTTGACTTAGGGGGGAGAAAGAGCATACGTAATAGATTAGTCCATTAGAAAAGTTAAAAGATAGATCCATTGGGGTGTTATTATCTGATCTGATTTTGATTTTCCATTTGGATGTTTATATTTCTAAAGCATGATGTCATTCTAAAAACACGTGAAGATAAAACTACCGACAATTCTCTTTGTACAGGCAAATTTGGGGCTAAAAGTATGTTCTCTCTGGGGAACAAACTACATTTCACATTGCTGCTGCTGCTGCTGCAAAGTCGCATCAGTCATGTCCGACTCTGTGCGACCCCATAGACGGCAGCCCACCAGGCTCCCCCGTCCCTGGGATTCTCCAGGCAAGAATACTGGGGTGGGTTGCCATTTCCTTCTCCAATACATGAAAGTGAAAAGTGAAAGTGAAGTTGCTTAGTCGTGTCCAACTCTTAGCGACCCCATGGACTGTAGCCTACCAGGCTTCTCCATCCATGGGATTTTCCAGGCAAGAGTACTGGAGTGGGGTGCCATTGCCTTCTCCATCATTTCACATTACATCCAAGTAATACTGAATGTATCAAAAAATTACTTTGGCAACATAAATTCACAGACTTTAGGGATTAGAGAGATCCTTTACAGACGTTTATCTAACCACCCATCTAATGGGCAAAAATCCTCCAGAACATGAAGAAGAAATTGTCTTATTAATTTCTAAGTGAAAAGACTGCCATTGTACATACTTGTGATATCATAAATGTAAATGGCTATTAAAAATAAAATTATGAATTTAATCTGAATGAGGCAACTCCAAATTGCTTTGCTTACTAGAGAAATGAAATTTTCCTTCAGCAAAACATTAAATTCTAAAATACATGGAATTAAAAAGTATCTTCACAGTTATTCTTGTGTGGACAGACTACACAATGAAATGAAAATTATAAATGTTCTCTAATACTTCACTGAGAACACACTGAAAGTTGTAAGTCAGATTGAAACTAGGAATGCTTCATTTCCATCTAGAGGCTGACGAGGGATAAAAAGTTCAAAACAGGAAATGACTTTTTAGAGCTCTATGAGATCAGAGGCTCTGAGAGTCTGGATTTCAAAACAGTAAAACCACATTTTTGGAGATAGCATCACACTATAGCTCCTTATTATTATATATGGCTTGCTCAAATACATATTAATGCATAATTAATTCTGAAATAATCCACGTGCTCCAGATTGTATTTTATTTGGATGAGTCCAGCAAAATGCTTCTTTTTTTTTTTTTTAAACTGTATTTTTTCAACCACATGTAAGTCCCTACTGAATACAAAGCTCTGAGCTTGAGCCCACAGAAGAAAAAGTAAAATTAAACATTTGGTCTTTGCCTTAAAAGCAGCATACCTTCTAAAGCAGAATTTCTCAAACTGTGACACAGTGACAGCCTATTTCAACATAACATAGAGTTTATTTAACATGCAGATTTCTGAGCCTCAGACTCAGAGGATTTCTAATTCTGTAGGTCAACATTCAGAAAACAAAGATCATGGCATCTGTTCCCATCACTTAATGGGAAATAGATGGAAAAACAGTGGAAGCAGTGTCAGACTTTATTTTTTGGGCTCCAAAATCACTGCAGATGCTGATTGCAACCAGGAAATTAAAAGATGCTTACTCCTTGGAAAGTTATGACCAACATAGACAGCATATTAAAAAGCAGAGACATTACTTTGCCAACCAAGGTCCGTCTAGTCAAGGCTATGGTTTTTCCCGTGGTCATGTATGGATGTGAGAGTTGGACTGTGAAGAAAGCTGATCGCCGAAGAATTGATGCTTTTGAACTGTGGTGTTGGAGAAGACTCTTGAGAGTCCCTTGGACTGCAAGGAGATCCAACCAGTCCATTCTACAGGAGATCAGTCCTGGGTGTTCATTGGAAGGACTGATGCTAAAACTGAAACTCCAATACTTTGGCCACCTCATGTGACGAGTTAACTCACTGGAAAAGACTCTGATGCTGGAAGGGATTGGGGGTGGGAGGAGACGGGGACGACAAAGAATGAGATGGCTGGATGGCATCACCAACTTGATGGACATGAGTTTGAGTGAACTCCGGGAGTTGGTGATGAACAGGGAGGACTGGCGTGCTGTGATTCATGGGGTCGCAAAGAGTCGGACACGACTGAGCGACTGAACTGAACTGAGACTAAGCCATGGAATATACATATATAATAAGTCTGTAAGTTTCAGAACCCATGATCCAGGGGTCAAAATGTAAACTAAAACAAGGTTTTAACTAAAATGAGAGAGTGACCCAAAGGGTCAGGTTATGTAATTACTGTGTGAATTCTGATTACAGTTGCAACCAACATCAAGGTTCCATATTGGAATACATGCTACAGCATAAAGTGAAAGTGAAGTTGCTCAGTCGTGTCTGACTCTTTGAGACCCCGTGGACTGTAGCACACAAGGCTCTTCCGTCCATGGGATTCTCCATGCAAGAAATACTGGAGTGGGTTGCCATTTC
Source organism: Moschus berezovskii (assembly GCF_049115385.1). Lineage (NCBI taxonomy): Eukaryota > Metazoa > Chordata > Mammalia > Artiodactyla > Moschidae > Moschus > Moschus berezovskii. The sequence continues at coordinate 92,456,032 of NC_142470.1, forward strand.
TTTCTCCAGGAGATCTTCCCGACCCAGGGATCAAACCCAGGCCTCCCACATTGCAGGCAGACGCTTTAACCTCTGAGCCACCATAAAGTTCTCTTAAAGCCAGTTCTAATTTGTGCCTGAAGGTGAAAGTGTTAGTCATTCAGTTGTGTCTGACTCTTTGCCACCCTACAGACTGCAGCCTACCAGGTTCCTCTGTACGTTGAATTCTCCAGGCAACATATTGGAGTGGGTTGCCATTTCCTCCTCCAGGGGATCTTCCCGATCCAGGGATAGAACCCTGGTCTCCTGCATTGCAGGCAGGTTCTTTACCATCTGAGCCACCAGGGAAGCCCAATGTGTGCCTACTGGTAGCAAACTGAATTTGTATTTCTCAGAGAAAGCAAGGATGGAGAGACCATTTGCTTTTTCTGGGTGCTAAAAAAAATTTTTTTTTTTGCATTTTTTATTGCAGTAAAAAACACCTAATATAAAATTTACAGACTTCACAATTTTTAAGTATAAAGCTCAGAAGTATTAAATATATTCACATTGTTGTGAAACAGATCTCCAGAAAACTTTTATCTTGTAAAACTGAAACCCTACACCCTTAAAACAACAACTCCCCCTTTCTGCTTTCCTTCAAGCCCTGTCAACCACCATGCTACTTTCTAAAATGAAGTTGCCATTTTTAAAACACGATCCCATGACGGTGTCAGGTTTGAGGAAAAGACAGCAAGTAGAGTTGAATCCAAACACCAAAATCAGGAATGAGATTTTTTAAATGAGATCATAAAGCAAAAGGAAGGAGGAAAGCAAAGACAGATGGATGAAGAAGCAGAGGCATTTTCCAGAACTGAGTTGATACAGTTTGGCCTTCTGGCTATGGGTGTTGGGTGCTAGAGACATGTGCTCTCTGAAGCCAGATACGAACTGGAAGTCACTGGCAGATACCAGATAATCAATCCTTCTACATCTTTGGTGAACAAATGGCTATGACGAAAGTAGCTGAGAAGAAGGTCAGAGGATGGAAGACTAGGGATTATAAAGGATATTTGCCACTTCCAAAATTTGCTGCAGACTTGAGAGATGAGCAGATCTGTGATAAAACTCACCGGGATAGTTTACTAGGATTGGAGTGGTTGAGGCAGGCCTTGGGGCACCATGGGTCTCTGCTTTCTCAGCACAGGTGTCAGTAGAATTAAATGTCAAAGGCACTAGTCTAAATACAGAACCATTAGCAGTTATAAAGGGCCATGGTTAATGGATTGAACAGACCATGATTATCCAACAGTGTGGAGGTTTCCAGGTGGTGCTAGTGGTAAAAAACACACCTGCTGATGCAGGAGGTATAAGAAATGCTGGTTCCATCCCTGAGGTGGCAAGATCCCCTCGAGAAGGAAACAGCAACCCACTCCAGTATTCTTGCCTGGGAAATTCCATGGATAAAGGAGCCTTGTGGGCTACCGTCCATGGGATCACAAAGAGCTGGACGTGGCTGAAGCGACTTAGCATGCATGCATCCAAGAGGGTTGGGAGATGCCCTGAGGGAAGTCAAGATCATATATGCAGGTGTCCTCCAAGGCATTAAACTAATCAGTCTGGAGGACTAGACACCTCCTCTACTGTATATGCTGGAGTTGCTCTGAAGCTCATCTGAGGTCTGCTCCGGGAAAGGAAGCATGGAAAAAGCAGAAAGATCCTATACTTTGAAGCCAGACACACCTGGCCTCAAATTCTACTTTTGCTTACCAACTGGAGGACCTTTAAAACAAATATCAATTTCCCTATCTATACTCAGATTCTAACTATAACTTCCTACTGGGCAAGGGCATGAGTCAAATGCCATATAACATAAAGATGCTCTCCTGGTGCAGAGGCGCATTTTTCTCCTTTCAGTGATGAAAGCCTCCTGATAAAAATTGGGTGTGGTAAGGATCTTAAGGTTGAGAAGGAAAAAAAGAAAGTCTGGGAAGTATATGGAAGCCTGAGAATTCTGTGACTTTGGCTAAATGTTATTGGGCTCCCTAAGCTATGGCCTGGACTTCCTAGCAGAGTGGTGGTCCAAGTCAGGGAACCAAAGGGTGTCTTAAGAGGGCCATTAAGCTCCCAGGACATTCATTAGCCTCCACACCCAAAGTCATTCCAAATGAGCATACCATCTAAGTAAAAATAGAATTCTTGGTATACAAAAGCAGTTAAATGACAGACTCCCTAGCTCCCCCTTCCAACTCAATTGCTACTCCCAAATCATATATGAAATATTTGATGCTATTAGGTGTCTCTGATTTTACTATAGCTTAAACCTGGAGGGAGGCACTGATTGTTCTGATCCGTGTGGGTGTTGGCTGGCCAGTCTCATTTTCCCAGTAGCAGATGTGCGCTGCTCAGACCAATACCCGAACATAATGACATGCCCTTGCACAACACATGAACAGCTCAGTGCCCACCTGAATATTCATTGGAAGGATTGATGCTGAAGCTCCAATACTTTGGCCACCTGATGCAAAGAGCTGACTCATTGGAAAAGACCCTGATGCTGGGAAAGACTGAGGGAAAGAGGAGAAGAGGGTGACAGAGGATGAGATAGTTGGATGGCATCACTGACTCAATGGACATGAATTTGAGCAAACTCAAGGAGATAGTGAAGGACAGGGAATCCTGGCATGCTGCAATCCCTCGGGTCGCAGAGTTAGACAGGACTTAGTGACTGAACAACAATGTGCCCACCAGAAGGTGGCAGCAGAGAGCAGTGACCACAACCAGCTATTGTGGCTCACAGTCAGCTGTTGGAGCTCTGTAGTCTGAGTATGGAAACTAACTCTTCCGGTAGCAATCCCCATTTGTCTACACTTGGGGTTGATGAATTCCAAAGGCAGCTTGCAAAACGATTCCTGATGTATGTTGTCTGTGGTCATAGAGTCAGACACACCTGAAAAAGAGGGCAGTTTTTGCCTGTGTCTCTTTCTGGCCCACCATGTCAATTGCAAGGACCAGAACTGCCTGGAGACCAAAGCTGTAAGAGCACATACTCAATGTGTCTTCGGAATTACTGTCTGCACATTGCAGAGTGCTAATCCTGGTGGCTATCTTGGGTCCAGACTGTTCCATCTCATGGAGTCTCAACATCTCCACATGGGTATTCCTGGACATCTAAAACTCATCATGTTAAGACTGGATTCCATTTCTTTTCCATTCATTTTTTTTCATAGGAAGTAGGTGAAAAGCACTAGCTTCCTTCAAAGCAGCCCCTGAAACCAGAAATCTGGTGTCATCCTAGAATTTTCCCTTTTCCTCTGTCTTACTGGGTTCAAACTGCTTAGAGAATCTATGTGGAATATCAGTGAATTAAAGAAGCTTTGTTGCCTAATTGGAAAAAAAAATCCATAAAAGGCCAATCTGGGAAAGACTTTTATAATATTCAAATGTCTCTCTTAGAAGGGAATTGTGAGCAAACAGAGGGTGGAACTGGGGATTAGGAACATGGAGAGAGAATTCTGAAGAACTCTAGCTCTGAACTGCAGGAGTTTGAGAACAAAAATCGAAGGGTTGTTTGACTCCGGTTGCCTGATTTTGAAATGCAGAAGTCCCCCGACAGGAAACCCTGTGTAGAGAATACAGACTACACCATCCTGCCATTGTCAGCCCCAGGGGCTGAACAACTGGAGCATAAGGAAGTTGCTTTTTTTGGTATTGTTTTATTTTTGTCTTAAAGAAATATCCTTCTTAATACACATATGAAAACCTTGAATAAAGATGCAGAAAGTATATAAACTTACAAGAGATGGCAACCATACTGGATGATAGAATCAGAATCTCAAAAGATCTTGACAGGCTAAAATAAAAGGACAAATGACAGAAAGTGCAATGAGTAGGCACAAAGGTAAAATTCTACATTGATGTTAAAAAACCCAGTTGCACATGTTCAGAATGGGGAGACATGGCTTAACAGGAGCCCATAGTTTTCAAACTTGCTGTTGATGTTATGTTAGTCAGGGTATGCTAATGACTATAATTTTAATTCCCAGGACTCAGTGGTTCTAAGATATCCTAGGGAGGAAAAAGTGCCAAAGGGATGATAGTCCTGGCTCAGTCAATTGATTGCTTCTAGCAGGTTTCCCGGAGAAGGCAATGGCAAGCCATTCCAGTACTCTTGCTTAGAAAATCCCATGGATGGAGGAGCCTGGTGGGCTGCAGTCCGTGGGGTCACTAAGGGTCAGACACGACTGAGCGACTTCACTTTCACTTTCACACATTGGAGAAGGAAATGGCAACCCACTCCAATGTTCTTGCCTGGAGAATCCCAGGGACGGGGGAGCCTGGTGGGCTTCCGCCTATGGGGTCACACAGAGTCGGACACGATTGAAGTGACTTAGCAGCAGCAGCAGCAGCAGGTTTCCAGACATTCCAATAATGTCTGCCCAGTGAGGGGAGTTTCAGCTAATATCTCCTTTTAACTAAGTTAACACTCACATTGGAAAAATGGCTTTAAAAGATTTCTTCAAAAAAGAAACAGGTAATAGAAAGATAACAGCAAAATGAACTTAAAGAAAATGGCAGAGCAAACCTTTCTACTTTGAATACAAATCAGCTGTATGATGGTAAGAAAAAAAAAAGTTACATTGGAATTAGAACAGTCCTATGGCTCAGGGGTAAAGAATCAGTGCCGGAGACTCAAGTTCAATTCCTGGGTCAGAAGTTCTCCTTGAGGAGGGTATAGCAACCCACTCCAGTATTCTTGCCTGGAAAAATCCCACGGACAGAGGAGCCTGGTGGGGTACAGTCCAAAGGGTAGCAAAGAGTTGGACATGGCTGAGTGACTGAGCACATGTAAGAAGGAATCCCTCCAAATCTAAAGCTTTCAAGAAAACCATTTGAATTATGGATTTACACCTACTTATATTAATGGCTGCAGTCCGTGGGGTCGCTAAGGGTCGGACACGACTGAGCGACTTCACTTTCACTTTTCACTTTCCACTTTCACACATTGGAGAAGGAAATGGCAGCCCACTCCAGTGTTCTTGCCTGGAGAATCCCAGGGACGGGGGAGCCTGGTGGGCTTCCATCTATGGGGTCGCACAGAGTCGGACACGACTGAAGTGACTTAGCAGCAGCAGCAGCATATTAATGGACTCCTCCATTAATGGTATTTGGTTAGCATATTATGTCCTGAGATATTAACTAGTAATACTATGAATTCCAGTGATTAGCCAGACATTTAAAAGATAAGCATTCAGAACAGGAAGACAAACTTCAGCAGTTTTTCAGAGATACTTAAAATTATATGGAACAAACCTAGTTCTTGACAAATCTCATGAAACTTACTAATAGTTGCTTAGAAGTCTTTCAATTTACAATTAAGAAACAAAAGTCACGAACCATCGGGGTCTCTAGTTCTTCTTGCCACAGTAAAAAATATTTGATATAATTATAAAACAAAAAGACCAACAAACTCAAAAGCATTTCTTTGTCAGCACATTTTTAGGGAAGTCACATAGAAACATTGCTGAACATATGAAGAAACAAATATTAGAACAGATTGGCCATGCATGGGTGATAGTACAAATGTTTGTAACGTGTCTCCATTTATGGTGCTTGTTAGATTCTGTTTCAATAGTTACATTCCCAAAGAACTTCTTTTTTTGGTGAGGCACTTAAAATATAGTACTGAAAAATCCAATCACTAACCTAGTGATAAATGATTTCATAAATAAAAGATTTTATGGGAAACCAATTGAAGTGTAGCCACTGAATTCAGAAGAATGAAAGGTATTCCTGCAGAGGAATAAAATAAGGATTTTAGGAAACCTTGACAAGGATGTTCATCTCTGTGGTGTTCATCCCTTGGGGAGCTAAGGTAGTGAAGAAATTGAGGCTAGAAGTGCCCATGATACTACTTGACGCCACTGATGTGATTAGTTTGATTGAAAACCTTTAAACAGTAGAACTTTTCAAGATTGTAAGGAGATGGAGAGTCTATTGAGATTGAAAATCCATTTTCTTCTCCTGCCTGATAACACTTCCTTCTCTTCCCTTCTACAGGCATGTTTCCCAAGAACATTGCCCAGTTCAATTCCTGTGTGATGGGTCTGCTTCCTGGGAAACTTAACCTGCAGTAGTGGCAGGGGTGGTCCAAGAAAATAGATGCCCATGAGGGATTCTGAGGTTGCCAGCCATCTCAAAGTGAGGACCCTGATCATCAGAAGGAGGAGGGCTGCTCTACATAATGTGACAGAGAAGAAGGTGATGGTACCGTTGATCCACAAGGGGTGCCTCTTGACACTCCTTTGCTCATCTTGATGATAAATGGATAAGCACAGCAGTCATGCATCAGAAAGGTGTGGAGATCAGGAGCATAGAGGCCTCAGAAATGAAGATCTGAGTCATGCCAACAGGGAAACCATCTACTCAGCAAAGGCAGTGGCTGAGAATGAGTCAATCTAGAATGGGTAGTATATGATGAATATTAGTTGTGGTCCCAAGTGCTTGGGCTCTAGCTGCTTATAGCCAGGGCTATAATTTATCCCTAACTGTCTATTTCCCAGAGGAAAAGAGATCCAACAGAATCTTGGAAGAACTCTTCTCAGAATTTATATGAAGTGGATCTGAGTAGTGCAAATGGTGAGCCATAGTGAAAGATCTCGGAGAAGGCAATGGCAAGCCACTCCAGTACTCTTGCCTGGAAAATCCCATGGATGGAGGAGCCTGGTAGGCTGCAGTCCGTGGGGTCGCTAAGGGTCGGACACGACTGAGCGACTTCACTTTTCACTTTCATGCATTGGAGAAGGAAATGGCAACCCACTCCAGTGTTCTTGCCTGGAGAATCCCAGGGATGGGGGAGCCTGATGGGCTTCCGTCTATGGGGTCACACAGAGTCAGACACGACTGAAGCGACTTAGCAGCAGCAGCAGCAGCAGCAGTGAAAGATCTGATCTGCCACTCTGTCCACTAGAAGACTGAAGTACATTCCTCCAGCTACTGATGGCCCCATTGGTTGACAGTCATCAGAAATTATCATAAGCTGCAGAGTTCTGCCTTGCACAAATTTCCCATGTTTCTTTCCTTGGGGCAGCTCAAATCTGATAACTGATCAATGTATAATATAAAGACCCAAATCCCTCACCTTATCCCAGGACAACATTAAAGGGCATCACAGCTTCAGGGTCCCTAAAGGGTTGGCCTAGCCTTTGCTGAGATTATATCACAGTGCAAGTTCTTCCCCTGTCTTCCCCAATTCTGTTTCCTTCTCTTCCTTTCCATGATGTTGATCCTGAGAGTGAAATTCATTCAGTCGTGTGTGACTCTTTGCGACCCCATTGACTATACAGTCCATGGAATTCTCCAGGTCAGACTATTGGAGTGGGTAGCCATTCCTTTCTCCAGGGGATCTTCCCAATTCAGGGATTGAACCCAGGTCTCCCACGTTGCAGGCAGATTCTTTACCAGCTGAGCCATAAGGGAAGCCCAATCCTGAGAGTGCTCCCTATAAAAATTTCTCCACACTAATATCCAACCCAGAGTTTGCTTCCTAAGAAACCCACCCAACTACAAAAACATCATTGGGACAGCTCATAGAATTTGAATATGGACGCTTGATTAGATAATGGGATTGTATCAGTGTTAGATTTCCTGATTTTTTTAAACTGTTTTAATTGTTTTTTAATTGTTGTTCTTCAGTACCTAAATCGTGCCCAATTCTTTGCGACCCCATGGACTGCAGCAAGCCAGGCTTCCTGGTCCTTCACTATTTCCCACAGTTTGCTCAAATTCATGTTCACTGAGTCAGTGATGCCATCCAACCACCTCACCCTCTGTCACCCCCTTCTCCTCTTGTCCTTAATCTTTCCCAGCATCAGGGTCTTTTCCACTAAGTTGGCTCTTCGCATCAGGTGTCCAAAGTTTTAGAGCTTTAGCATCACTCCTTCCAATGAATATTCAGGGTTGATTTCCTTTAGGATTGACTGGTTTGATCTCCTTGCTGTCCAAGGGACTCTCAAGAGTTTGATCATAATATATTGTGTTTCTATAAGAGAATGTTTTTGTTCTTAGGAAATACACTGGCAAAAACAGGAATAAAGGCATATGATATATACAACTTAATCTCAAATGATTTTAAAAAATTGTGCATGGAGAGGTGGAGGATCAGAGAAAAAGAAGAAAATAGGACAAAATGGAAATATTTGGAAAACCTGGGTAAAAACTATGGAGCTTAATTATAGACTTTTTGCAATTTTTCTGAAAGCTTGAATTTATATCAAAATTTAAAAATACCAAAGTAAAATGACCAGACCTAATACCATTCCAGGAGATTCAGAATCCCTTGGGTACTATTATATTTCCAGCCCTCAGCCCCAGTTGGTGGGTATTCAACAAATATTTGAGTAAATGAATGAGCCAATAGATAGCTCAATAAGTTAAGACAATGAATGCAGTTCTGGATATGGAGACTTTTGAGTGCCCATGAGTCTGATTTTGAAAGTCTGCTCTAGGGACTGTATAACCTTTCGTTCAATTCTGAAGGTAACCAGTAAAAAGATAACTCCTGTGCTCTTTTTTGAGGCCGTTTTTCTCCATAGCATTTAGAAGTTTGAAGTCCCTATGACACCTCATGTAAACAATATCTCATCACTTTTGAGATAATTTGATATTTTAAATGAGACTGGATATTGACTTTAAATGATGGAGAAATTGCCTGACTTTTGTTGGCATCCAGATTTCTTTATCCTGTTTTGATCATAATACACATAATTGTCTTTCCTTTTCCTATTTTTAAATTTTTGAACTTTAGCCTAGTAAGTCACAAGCATATCACATTAAGGTGTTGTGGTAAAAGTTAACTCTAAAAGCAAGGCATTTTTAAGTGGACAAGAAGGACCAGCTAATGAGTAGAAGGGAAAGAAAGAAAAAGGGTGGCGGTGGGGCGGGGCATCTGCCATCCAGTGGCGATACGCTCAGACAAAGGTTGTTCAAAGCCCATCGTTCATCCGTTTTCCACTTCAATTTTCCACCATTCATTCAAGCTTAGTGACTAAACTGCAGTGCTAACCTGCCATGAAATTTGTATTATGTTTTCCTGATTTTAAAGTAATAAGTTCAGTTTGTCTTCTTGTGGTCCTGAAGAATTCATCAGCTTCCATAGCAACCAGTTGACTCTGAGAGTGTGCTCAATGTGGAGAGAATCTGGCCCGTTAGAGACCTTGCCTCGGTAACACCCCAATCTGCTGCCCTGTTCTCCCTAGCTCACTCCATTTACACACCTTTACAGAGACTGACCGTCACTGATTCACTTTTCAGTCCCTGCTGGACATTTCCAAGTCATCTTTGTATCTGTGCTCTTTTAATTGTGACCTGCTACACTGACTAGTTTTTAAAAGATTTACTTATTTGGCTGCGTTGAGTCTCAGTTGCAGCACGTGGGATCTTTTGTTGTGATGCACAGGCTCTCTAGCTGTGGCATGCAGGCTTCGTAGTTGGCATGCTCAGGCTTAGTTGTTCCACAGCATGTGGGATCTTATTTCCCTGACCAGGGATCAAACCCACATCCCCTCCATGCAAGGCAGATTCTTAACCACTAGACCACCAGGCAAGATCCTGACTGACTATTTTGAGCCCATGGGAAAAAACAGGGAATTGGCCAAAGCCCAACTCATTGATTTTAACCCAGCAAGAGCCTTTGCCTACTGGAGGGAAAAAAAAGAAAAATGCTATCACAAGATTTAGAATAAAAGAAAAAAATTGGCCTACACATATCATGTAAGTTTTACATAAAGCAAACTTTTTGGCCTTGATGAACACCATCCAGTTTACACGAAGCTCATAAAAGTGTTAATGTTTCTACTTTTAAGCCTTACATATAGTGCTCTCTGTGTGCTAATGAGGTGGCCTGTTAACCAAAGTTTGACCTTTCTGTGCTGTAAATCCAAGCCCACACACTGGCTTGTCCAAAGTCATAATCGCTGGCAGTGATGTCATTCCTTGACTCTGAAAACAAGCACCACCCAGGACTGTTTCCTTTCTCCTGCAGGTTTGTAGTCCATTGTAGAGGTGCCAGTGGGTAAGGGCTGAGGAGACAGCGGGCTTTGCTTATATCCACAGGCTTTGGCAGCTGGCTTCCAAGAACCGGCCCAGACCAAAATTAAAACATGAAAAACAAAAAACAAACAGACCAAAAAAAAAAATCCCAAACCACCTCCAGAGAATGCTGTGCAAGCTCTACTTATATAATTCATAATGGTGTAAAGAACTGAGCAAGAAGTTGGCATACAATAAAAGGTCAGTATGCATTGTATTTACTGACAGATGACATATGACAATTTTATAAGAAAATTTGTTGGAGGGGAATGTGGGAGAAAAAATTGAAACTGTTTTTATCTCACTTGTTTCAAAAAGATTTTTAAAGGGGTTCTGTAGCCACAGTATTCTATATATAGAAATAGATGAAAATTACTCATTTTGATTATTCATGAATATTCTACTAATACTGAAAAAATATACATTCACACAATTAAAAAGAAATATATCAGTGATATTTGGTACTGAGTAATGGCACCCCACTCCAGTAGTCTTGCCTGGAAAATCCCATGGGGCAGAGGAGCCTGGAAGGCTGCAGACCATGGGGTCACTAAGAGTCGGACACGACTGAGCGACTTCACTTTCACTTTTCACCTTCACGCACTGGAGAAGGAAACGGCAACCCACTTCAGTGTTCTTGCCTGGAGAATCCCAGGGACTGGGAAGCCTGGTGGGCTGCTGTCTATTGGGTCGCACAGAGTCGGACACGATTGAAGCGACTTAGCAGCGGCAGCAGCAGGCTATAAAACAACAAATTTACTGGTAAATGAAATCCCATATCCCAAATGGAATACTGTATAAAAGATTATCAATACAGTCTTCCAACAAATACTGAAAACCAAATGTTAATAACAACATGAAAGAAATTTGAATAAATTTTTACACAAACTAATACAAATCAACTAGCAAAACAGAGTACTTAAGAATAACTTCAAAAAAAAAAAAGAGAATAACTTCCTTTACAGTAGCCAAAGGAGTCAGTACAAATTTGGTGCTAAACATAAAACAAGAATATAAATGTGAAGGAATGCCCACTTTACACTCATACATACAGTTAAAGAAAATATTTCACTGAATATTGGTACAGTTGTCCCTCTGTATCCGTAGTGGACTGGTTCTAGGACTCTGGCAGATGCTCAGATGCTTTATATAAAATGACACAGGACCATTGGCCATCCATATCTGTGGGTCCCATATCCCAGAGGATTAAACTTTTGAATGTTAGGATACAGGACCTGTGGATATGAAGGGCTGACTGTATGCTATAAACAACAGAAGAAGAATTAGTGGATTCTAGTGCAAACACTTGCACTAACATTACAGCAATGCCTCCACTGGCTCTTAGATGGACAGTATCCACTTTGCTCTGATGCTAGTATCTCTGTGTTCTTTCCCTAGGAGATCTCGTTGCTGCTATTCTCTTTCTGTTTTTTACTCTGCCCTTCCTTCCTTCTTCTCTATATTGTTGGCTCTTTCATTTTTAATACGGGTACATTGGGAGATGTTGTAGGGAGGATACATGCTGCCAGAGGAAATAAAGTAACTCTGTGCCTCCTAGGTGCTAGGACACTACAGTTGGCTGTTCTATGCCTCTGAACTGAAGACTTCCTAGACAAGCCCCTCTGGAAATACAATATAATCATGTTTTTAATTTTGCACCAAGGTACATACTTGGAGTTGTATACAGTTTGAGTAGTCAAGTTATAATTTCCAGTAATTGGCTAACTTAGTTACCTGCTTAACATCAATGAACATTTTTAGAATCCTATGGGACTTGGGTTTCTTGGATGACCTACTGAATATTCCACCCACCCAGAGGCCACTTCAGACATGTTTTAGACTTAGAGGTTTATTCCTAAGCTGCATTAGGTTTCTGTTGGTAACACAACCAAGAGGGATATTTTCTTCAGTGGCAAAATAATTTAATAAAATTCAACATGTATATTCATATTAAGCCCCTAGCAAATTAGGAATAGGAAGGAACATTAACCAGATAAAAGACATACATAAAAACAGTTGAGCACACATCATATTAAATAGGATGACAGTAAAACGGATTTTCCTTCAAATCAGGATGCCTGCCCCCACCATTCTACAATTCAATATTGTACTGGAGGTCTTAACTAGTTGACTGGACAAGAACCCTATGTCCTTCTCTCGAATTTTTCAATAAACATAAAACTCCTCATAAAGTCTATTAATTAAAAAAAAAAAAAAAGCCAAGGCAAACGTACTCCTAAAAATAAAAGGTAGAAGAATTGACTTTACCAAAAATGAAGGCTTTAAGAAAAAGCTATAGTAATGAAAACACTATGGCACAGACAGAGATAAACTGAAAGTGATAGAATTGAATGGAGAGGTCAGAAATCGAGTCACACGTAGTGGGAACTTGATCTGTGTCAGAGCTGTCACAGCAAATCGGTGGGGTGAAGGATGACCATTAAATAAAATGATCACTTCCATCCACAAGAATATACCCTGAAATCATGCTTCCTAATGTTCTTCACATGATGGCAAAAAAGCCTATTTCACAGATACTTATTTGGCACTCTGGGATAAAAGGAAGGAAATTTGAGACCTCTAAGTGGAGCATGATGGAAAAAAACTAATTAGGATTTTTTGTATTATACATGTATTCATTTTAAGAAAGATAAACTATGAAGTAGGTATGATATTAAGTATAGAACAATTTTCCTAACCATTCCTAATAAAATGTTTTTTAAAGTTTCACTGAGGAACTTGAGCTTGCAGCTGCAAACTTTCATGTTTTATCTTTTAAATTACCGCCTGCAAGTCTTATCAGGACTTTTACTTTGATCTCTCAGACTTGTAACTGTCATCTTCAGTGAAAAATTTGCACAGATAGCTAAAAATGTTTAAATCTTCTACAAATCATTCAAAAATTTGACACTTTCAGTTCAGTTCAGGCGCTCAGTCGTGTCCGACTCTTTGTGACTAAAAAAGCTCTTCCTTTCTCACACTGACAAATGCAAAGTTGAAACTTTTTGTCATAAAATTGTGGGTTTAGAATCTAACCAATATTTTTCATGTCAAGTCTTCCAAATGTTGAAGCTCTAATCTGCAGGATGCCCATGTATTGTTAGAACACTCATCACCTGTTCTTATGCATCTATGGAGCATACAAACACCCAGATTTCCAGCGTCTTTTCTTGAGATTGGTTAAGGTGTTCTAAGCCAATAGGGCATCGTGTGTGTGCTCACACCTTACAAGAGTAAAAACTCAGGCTGGGAAACAGAACACGTTTTGATTAAAGGAAATCAAAGATGGGGTCCTACTCTATAGTGTGGCACATCGGTCACTTAAAGGGGCACCCTGGGTGGGGTCCTACTCTGTTGTTCAGTGCGTCAGGCGTTTGACAGGCCAGCCTCTCTATTGTTCAGCTGCCAGTGCTGGCATGTGGGGAGAGAGAGGCTAAGGTGATGACTCCACCCCTTACACATGACTCAGCAGTAGCGCCTTGCTTCCATGGCTGCCTGGCTTTCCACCACAGGCATTTTGCACAACAATCTCTTCCCTCAAATCCCCTCGACCCATCTCTCCGCAGTCAACAGTAGCCCTTACCCTGGGATTGCTCCACGATCCCTAAATTCCAGCTCCTAGCTGCTGCGCCTTCCAGGAGACCTGCATCCCTGTCTAGAGTATGTATGGCTGCAGCAAGGGCTATCTGATTCTCATTCCATTTAGGTTGCCACAGATCAGCTGTGTCACTCTCAGCCTTAAATGCTTCTCCTCTGACTCAGACAACTGCCCCGATGTGGGGATCGGACCCCTGCTTCAGTTCCCCCACCTGCTGAGGGCAGGTCCAGTTCTGCTAACACTGCAGGTCCAATGTTTACTAACACTCCTGTTTTCCCCCCTAGTTCCTTTGTCCTTACAGCTTTGCGTGGTTCTGTATATTATTTTTCTCTGGTCAGGTACTCCTGTCCATTCTCAGCTGGTGTTCTGCATGTGCTTCTGTGTTTGAAGATGTATTCCTTATGTATCCGTGAAGAAAAATGTATTCCATGGCCACCTACTCCTCTGCCATCTTGTTCTCGAAATCAAAGAATTAGACAAGTTTTGACATGGTAGGGACCTCAGAGCTCATTTTACTGATGAAATAAACAAAGCTACAAGAGGTACAGAGCCTTGTTCAAGGTCTCATAGTTGGTTGTGGAAGAGCCAGAAATCAGGATCAGGAAGCTAGTCTAAGATTCCAAGTTCAGAGCTCTAAGGAAGGGCAGGTGAAGTGGCTGCGGTGTTGCTTTCTTTTCTCTAGTGAAATTTAAGGCCAGTACAATTCCAATCATCTCATCTTCTGCCTAGAGTTTCTGCCCCAGCCCACCCCACCGCACAGCAGGCCGAATCAGTTGGGTCCTCTTTGTTTCCACAGCATTAGCTTCCACTGAATTACTTACCTTGTAACATGGTTGATTTGACTCACATCTTCGTCTGAGCTAGCTGTGGGGCCAAGCACTAGAAGTTATTCATGTCTATCTTCCCAGGGTCAAGCACAGTGCCTGGTAAAATAAGCATTGAGCACATGTTTATTGGAGAGATGAAATAATGATAATTTTCTTTGGCCTTTAAAATCTTAGCTGATACAAATCATTTCCCTCTTTCAACTGATTTCCCTCTGCTCCTTGCCCACCTGTGGAGGAGACAGACACAACACCTCAAGGATCCCACCTGGTAGGAACTTCTGGTTCTCAAAGGAAAGGGGCTGAAATGGACCCTGCTGGGCCTGTTTCCCAGGACCCACCCCTTGCAATTGCTCTCTGGGTTTCCAAAGGGTGAGAGGAAAGGGCTGTTTTCTCTTCTAAGAGCGGGACATTCCACCTGGGGCTCAGGAGCAACGTGACATCCTGTTGTGTGTGTGCCGCAGGAGGCCCCAGGGTTTTTATAGCTCAGAATAATCTGTAGGGAACTATTAAAGCCACAAGGAAAGGAACCAGTGGGGATCACCCCTTCAGAGAGGAAGAGGAGTTTGCTAACAAATAGCAGAAAAATGATTCATCATTTAAGGACATTTGAGTCTGGGAATGGGATGAAAAGTTGAGATGCCTAAAGGTTGAAGGAGAATTTCTTAAAAATCTTAGGAAGTAGGAACAGTGTCTTACCCAGGCCTGAAATCCTCACAAGATGAGAGTTCCCTTTGCCTCTCTGAAGCCATCCATCACCTGCTGCTCCACCCACTGCAGCCACACTGGCCTTGCTGGCCCGAAAGTTCCCCAGATTCCCCCAACGCACGTTCTTTGTACTTCCTCTAAGAGGAGTTCCTTCCCCAAGATATCTGCAGCCTTTTCATGCCCTTACTTCTCTGAAGCCTTTGCTCAAATATAATTCCAGGATATGCCTTCCTTAATGTTATGGGAAATAGCCTCTCTCCATCACTCTCCACCTAACCTTAGAGAGTTTTCACTAACATGGCATTATACTTTATATTACTGTCTCCTCACTAGAATGGAAGTTCCAAGAAAACAGGAATGTTGTTTATAAGATTGCTGCTGGATCCTAGCACCTCATATGCTGCCCAGCACATACCAGTACTCAGTAAATATTTATTGAAGGAATGAATGAATGAGATAAGATATATACACTTGAGCCTGACTTTCTGCTTCAGCCTTTGTGACCTGGGACTCATTAATGCTAAGTAACCGTGAGTCTGATAGAAGACTTGTCCTAAGGGATTCTGAAGGTCTTCTCTGGTGGCTTAGTGGTAAAGAATCCATCTGTCAATGCAGGAGATGCAGGTTCGATCCCTAGGTTGGGAAAATACCCTGGAGAAGGAAATGGCAATTCACTCCAGTATCCTTGCCTGGGAAATCCCATGGACAGAGGAGCCTGGTGGGCTAAAGTCCATGGGGCCGCAAAGAGTTGGACAGGACTGAGTGATTAAACAACAAGGGATTCTGCAGGAGAATTCTTTACCACTAAGCCACCAGGGAAGACCTTCAGAATCCCTTAGGACAAGTCTTCTATCAGACTCACGGTTACTTAGCATTAATGAGTCCCAGGTCACAAAGGCTGAAGCAGAAAGTCAGAATCCACTTGCTACTGCTGCTAAGTAGCTTCAGTCGTGTCCGACTCTGTGCGAACCCATAGATGGCAGTCGACCAGGCTCCACCATCCCTGGGATTCTCCAGGCAAGAACACTGGAGTGGGTTGCCATTTCCTTCTCCAATGTGTGAAAGTGAAAAGTGAAAGTGAAGTCGCTCAGTCGTGTCCGACCCTTAGCGACCCCACGGACTGCAGCCTACCAGGCTCCTCCATCCATGGGATTTTCTAGGCAAGAGTACTGGAGTGGCTTGCCATTGCCTTCTCCGGAATCTCCTCTACACCTATTTAAATCTCCTGTTGTAAACTGAGAAGTGTATGTTTTCCTTCTAAGCAAGAGTTTAGAATTGCAAGACTGTGGCAATTCAGACATGGTGGAAGGGACTATGGCTGGGAACACAGGTGATATTCTGGGTAATATTCTTGTATACCTGGGCCTTTCTTTAACCTCTCCAAACCACAGTTCCTCATCTGTAACATGGAGATGGAGTAATAATTTCATGAAAATTGGACAACAGGCCACAGAACAAAGAATCAATAGACAGCAAGTTTATTGTTTGGAAAAGGAGACCAGAAAGGGATAGTATAAAAAGGGAGGGTTAATGCAGATGTACTGGAACTGAAAGTACTTTGCTGGGAGTGGGGTCAATAGGTCAATAGGTAAAACACACTGTGTTTCTATGCTGTAGCAACAAGTAAACTGAAATTGAACTTAAGAAAACAATTCTATTTAAGTATCATCAAAAAGAATAAAATATTAAGGAATAATTTAACAAACTAGTGTACAGTTTACACTGTGAAAGCTGCATAAAATTGTTGAAACAAATTAAAGATGTAAATAAATGGAAAGATGTCTCATGGTTGTGGTTTCGAAGATTTAATATTAACTTGCTTTCCAAATTGATCTACACCTCCAGTGCTGCTGCTGCTGCTGCTAAGTCACTTCAGTCATGTCCAACTCTGTGTGACCCCATAGACGGAAGCCCATCAGGCTCCCCCATCTCTGGGATTCTCCAGGCAAGAACACTGGAATGGGTTGCCATTTCCTTCTCCAATGTGTGAAAGTGAAAAGTGAAAGTGAAGTTGCTCAGTCGTGTCTGACCCTTAGCGACCCCACGGACTGCAGCCTACCAGGCTCCTCCATCCATGGGATTTTCTAGGCAAGAGTACTGGAGTGACTTGCCATTGCCTTCTCCGACACCTTCAGTGCAATCCCTATCAAAATCCCTGTGTGAGTCTCCAGATCCTGTTGAGGATAGGAGAGCACATTCCTGTTAAACTTGAGATCACTGCAGGTCAGTGTGCCCAGTTTTTCTGAGAAGCCAAGAAAAGCTTAAGCATAAAAGACCTTCTTAAAGTGGAGTGATTTGAAAAGTAGTTAAGGCTGTCCTCAAAAGCAGGGCTTTATTGTTTTCTAACTAATAAATTTCTCCTCCTACCCCCACCAAATTGTATCAGTTTGAGCCTTTAGAGCCCTTTCTGCCCAACACAAGGGTCCTTTGAGCCTGGTGCCTTGTGGATGCCCCCCCACTCCCATTTGACTGAAGCAAACTCAAGTATCCCCACGAGAGCCTTGTACCAAAAATGGTGGTTTGGGAGTTACAGGACCTGGGTTAAAATTCCTATATATGCAATCTTGGCCAACTCAGCCTCCTTGATCCTATTTCCCTCTTTTATAAGAAAGGCTCATTCAGTGGTACACTAGTAAACGCTTAATAATTCACTCTCCATTTGCCAATTTCTGTGGTGTAAATACTCTCAGCATGGCCAATTTCCAGCCACCAGTGGGTTGGGAATAAACATACACAATTAGTTCTCCTGATCTGGTAATAGCCAGCTCCAGCAACACCTCTTGATACTCAGGTTACAGGGTTATTATGATGATTAAATGTGAAATGTATGAAAAATAATTAGTGGTGTGCTCTAGTAGAGCATCAGTAAATAAAACACCTATTGGACGAGGTGCAAAAAAAGGTATTTATTTTAGACCCGCGGTGGCGGGGGCGGGGTGGTGAAGTTTAGGCCAGTTAACTGACAAAAAGATAGTAGAATGGGGAAGAAAAATAGGAAAAAGAGAATAAAACTGAGCTCCATCTCCATATGTGTGCATAGGAGGACATCTTCCTGAAAGAAGTCCCATGATTTCTGGCTGGTGGGCACCCAACAGATGGGTTAATTATGGCAGCGTTTCTCAAACTATTATGCATCAGAATTTTCTGGAGAGCTTGTTAAAACAGATTGCTGGCTGCAAGCCCAGAGTTTCTGATCCAGTAGGTACAGGGTAGAGCTAAGAATTTGCATATCTAACAAGTTCCCAGGTGATGCCAATGCCCCTGTTTGGGGCTCAGACTTGGAGAACACCTGAGTTATGGCAATGGCGGCCAGAGGAGCTAGAGATGGAGTTTTCTCTGTCTCGGCAGGTATTTCTGGCTCTCATTCTACAGGGTTCAGGACTCTAATCCTCTTCTTGCCACTCTTTGCTGCTGTGCCAAAAATGATTGATTACATATGGCACGAAGTGAAATGTATGCAGTGATCTCTGAAGGTAAGGCAAGACGATGTATGTGCGTTCATTTATTTTTCTTGAACATTGATTGTAAATCTGCTTCGGAGGGCAGTTGTAGCCACAAGGACATTGTTTTCTTTGCCATAAACAGCTTTATTCCCATGTTTCATTGGGAAACCACAGGTTGAGGAAGAGAACTGGAAGAGAGAATGGATCGTTTCAAAGTGTGAGGGCCAGTGAATGGTCAGACCCTAGGTCTGTACTGCCCATAACTAGCCACACATGGCTATTTAAATTTAACTAAAAGCAGATAAAATCCAAAACTCAATTTCTCAGTTGTACTACTTTTTAAATCCTCAATATCCACATGTGGCTAATGGCTATCACACAGGACAGCCCAGATGTAGAACTTTCCCATCGCGGCAGGAAGTTCTATGAAATAGTGCTGGTCCAGAGAACTAACAAATAGGAGGTGGAGAAGGCATTGAGAAGGAGGGAAGCAGTGATATCCCTCAAGAAGTGAGTTTCTGCCCCATCAACCAGGCTGGGAAGACTTTGGAGGATATTTAACTACTCTGTAGACAATTTGTATAAACTGCAGTGTTTTCAATGTCCAAAGGCGAAAGTAGTCTGCAGGTGTCCCAGCCCTTGTCCAGCTAAGTCATTTTGCAATTAGGGCTTGAAAATCATAATTGGCTCTTGGACTGAATGATTTGACAGCTTTTCTAGTCACCATGCTGTTTCTCAAACAGTTTCTTAGTCCTTGAACTCAATGTCATGGCCTTACTGGGAAGAAGGGTGTCCCAGGAAAAGTAGGTGGGTGCCCTTCAGTTCAGTTGCTCAGTCATGTCCGACTCTTAGCGACCCCATGAACCACAACACGAAAGGCCTCCTTGTCCATCAACAACTCCCGGAGTTCACTCAAACTCATGTCCATCGAGTCGGTGAGCACGGAGGCTATCACCTATCCAGGAGTTGCCTGCCCATCAACTCTGTGTGGCTGCATGGTGGAGAGGGCTTCTGGTCTATTCCCACTGAGTCACCAGGACTTTGATACGCTGATGGGAAGGCCAACCTCCTAGGGGCCCTAGCTGAGCCTCAGGATCTCATTCAGGGTGGTAGAATAAAGCCTTGGGTACACTTGAGATTATACGAGTCAGTGTGGCCATTTTTCTCCAGCAAATAGAGGATCCAAGAAAACCTTGAACATTTAATACTTGTAAATACTTTAAACTGTCGCAAATGACACAGCCAACTCATGCAGCCTTGAGGCCAATTTGTTCCCCCATCAATTTACTTTCTCCCACACCTTCTAACACTGATTCTGCCTCCAAAATCCCATGCCTTTTTGAAATTAACAATGTTGCGTTAGTTTCAGGTGTGAGCAAAGTGATTCAGTTATACACACACATGTATTATTTTAAAAATTCTTTTCCCATTTAAAAAAATTTTCCCATCTATTACAGAATTTTGATCAGTTTCCTGTGCTACACCATGTCTTTTTCTCTGGAGGTTTAGATGAATTCTAAATTTACATACGACTTTTCTCATTTGACCCTCCAAGATCTTTTGTTTCTGATGCTCCATTGTAGCAATTTCCTCCAAAAAATCATTTCAGTCTCTGGGTTAGGAATAGGGTTTCCAGATTCTAGAGATGTGCGGAGTTTAAATGACAGTGTATCCAAAGGAGGCCTCAGATTTGGAAGAAAGCAGCTGAAGAAGGGGAGAGAGAAGAAGGAACCCAGACTAACTCTTTACTGAAGTAAAAGGATCATGTAGAAGAATCGAGGTTTTAAAGTGTTTTGTGACATGGGGCAAAGAGCTGCTGCTGCTAAGTCCCTTCAGTCGTGTCTGACTCTGTGCGACCCCATAGACGGCAGCCCACAAGCAATTATTCCTTATCTGCACACAATGACTCTTTCTTTCTAAAGCTTTTCCTATATGACCTTATTTTGGTCCCTTCTACACTCCTGTGCAGTAGTAAGTGCAAGTGTAATTATCCCTATTTCATAGCAAAGGAACATCGCTCAAAGAATAACAGTTCTAAGAGTAAGAATCCCACTGCACCCCAGGCCAATTAATTCAGAATTTCTGGCGATAGGGCCATCAGGTTTTCAAGCTTCCCAAGTGATTCCAATACGTAGCCAAACAAAACAACCCACTTTAAAACAGTGCTTCTGAATATTTAATATGCAGAGGAATCATCTGGGGAACCTTGTTTGCAGGCCTGAGACTCTGCATTTCTGAAGCTCTTTCAGGAAACATATCTGGTCCGAGGCCCACATTGGGAGTGTGTCTGGCTTCAGAGTCATTTTGGGGGGATAAATCTAAATTCTCAGGCAGTCTTCAG
This sequence comes from Moschus berezovskii, assembly GCF_049115385.1. Classification (NCBI taxonomy): domain Eukaryota; kingdom Metazoa; phylum Chordata; class Mammalia; order Artiodactyla; family Moschidae; genus Moschus; species Moschus berezovskii. Next base: position 92,476,993 of record NC_142470.1, read on the forward strand.
TGAGTTCGTATGTAACTATGTGTGTGGAGGGGATAGTCTGGGGGGAGGAAGCATCAGGATAATCACAGAGTCCTTTTAAAGATTCTGTGTTGTTCACAGCAAGAGAGCATAGCATGTTCTAGTTATGTTTTTGTCATTTCAGTCACCCAGTCATGCTCGACTCTGCTAGAGTCTTCTATAAAAAAGAAAAATCCTCTTCGTAAATGCCTTGGAAGATAACTGGTACACCTCCAATGATGGTTGGCCTATACTCTCAAAGACAGGTGAAAGCTGGTGATGAAATGAAGGTAAGCATTAGTTATATCCATTTCACCTGTAATCTGCCTTGACCAATCAAAGCTGTTTTAATTGTTGCCACAGAATACTAAGCATGTCCTCCAAGTGGCAAGTAGCCTGACAATAAGCTGCTTGCCCGAGGTGTTTTCCAGAAACTTGTCGACAGCTGAACTGATTAAGACAGGATGGGACCACTGATCCTTCAACTAGGCATGCGCAAGTATTCACTTGCTGGCCTGAAAGTGCAGAGGGTTGTTGCTTAGTTAGGCCTGCGCAGAAAAGATGATGACCATGATTACCGCACCTTTTCCCAATCGCTGCTCCCCACGCTGGTGATGTTCCCTACACTCCCTGATTCTTTGTTCATTATGTCATACACGCCAAGCCTCTGCCTTCTGGGGGGGCAGATTTGAGATCTGTTCTCCAGTTTCCTCACTTGGCTGCCTTGCCATCAAGCCCCCTTTGCTGCAGAGCTCTGTGTCTCCACGTTTTGGCTTGCTGTGCAAAACAAACTTGGGTTGGTGATAGGTTTGGTGAGGGCAAGTCCAGGAGGGAAGTTCACAGGGACCTTTCACCCGTGGCTCTTCGCTCCTTGCCAGTACCAAGAGTCTGTGAATGAGTTGGAGGAGCTGCCTTGTCCATGAGTTCTGGAACCATCGCTGGCTTTCTCCGATGACCTGCTGTGGACCTTCAGTGCTTAGTTTCGTCCTGTGGCAGAGAAACGGTTTCTGGGTTCACGTTTGGAAGCATCCTTCGTGTAAGTAACTTCGTTAAAGAATCGCACCTGTTTCTAAAATGTCTGCAATTCTGACCAGATAGTGGGTTGGTGCCCCAACTGGGCCAAAAGTTTGTTTCTGTCTGGATTTTGGCAGATAGCATAAAAGATTACAGCTGCTGAGCTACTTACTAACTGGGTTAAAGGTCTGGGGCTCTGGTTTTTTGTTTTCAGCTCATTTTTACCTGTTGGTTTGTGTCTGCTTGAATTGTTAAGAACTGGCTATTGGGGAATAAAGAGCCTTGGCTGGGCCCACTAGAAAGCTTCCATTGCCATGATATCTGGAAGCAGAGCCCCTTCAAGGTCGGAAATGTCCACTCAGTTTCCTCTTGCAGCCCTCTCTGCAGCATTCTCCAAAACTGGAATGTTCAATTATAAATCTGGGGCAAAGAGAGAGATGGTATTTTTGGTAACACTGCATGGGCCACAGCTTTTGGCCTCCAGAGTAAAACGGTCTGAAAATGGGCCCTTAAATTACAATACAATTTTACAACTAGACATATTTTGTCAATGGGGAGAAAAATGGGATGAAATACTTATGTACAGTCTTGTATGTTGTATTAAAATAAATGTGTGCAAAGAAAATAAGGTTATCTAACAGGAAGGAAAGGAAACCTATTTTTCTTGATTCTAATGAAAAGAAAGATGACTTGCTTGTTAGTTCAGCTGAACACTCAGAAGGCTCCTCCTCCTACCTTACATGATACTCCTTTGCTGCCAGGGCCTAATCCTCAGGCTCAGCATCTCCCACTCCCACCCTAGTCTCTGAAGAGGGAGAAAGAGTGGTCTTGTCCCCTCCTACCTGCTAGGGAGCTACCCAAACTCAGGTGGGGCTGTATCCATTAAGTCAGCGTGAATGCTGAGACCGAGCAGCTGATGGCATTGACCTGGGTCCACTCCCCTTTTTCAGCTTTAGATTTATTTCATTGGAAGAACATGTCAAGAGATGACCCAAAGAGAATGGAAAATTTTTTTTCATTGATTTTTTTTTTTTTTTTTTGCAAACCACAACCCAGCCTAGGCAAATGTTCAAAATGTATTAAATAACCTCCTCCTCACTTCAGAAGATTGTATAATGGTGCTAGATAAAGCCAGGACAAAGGCAGGATGGCTTCATAAAGAAACTCCTGGCAACCCATATTGGTTGCTCCAAGAGTAGCTGTGTTAACAGATCCTAATGAAGTACAGGAGGTAAAACAGAAACCCAATTAGGATCTTTCAGAATTTCTAGAAAAGTCTTTAAATCCTATAGGCAATATACAGATCTAGATCCTGAAGCCCAGAGAATTTATTTTTGTCTTTTACATTATGGTTTATTACAAGATACTTAATATAGTTTCTTATGCTATACAGTAGGACCATGTTGTATATCCATTCTATACGTAATAGTTTGCACCTTCTGGTCCCAAACTCCCAATCCAACCCTCCCGTCCTCCTCTTCTTGGCAATTAGAGAATTTCAATATGGTAATCACTTCGGATGCTGATTGCAGCCATGAAATTAAAAGACGCTTGCTCCTTGGAAGGAAAGTTATGACCAACCTAGATAGTATATTAAAAAGCAGAGACATTACTTTGCCAACAAAGGTCCATCTAGTCAAGGCTATGGTTTTTCCCGTGGTCATGTATGGATGTGAGAGTTGGACTGTGAAGAAAGCTGATCACCGAAGAATTGATGTTTTTGAACTGTGGTGCTGGAGAAGACTCTTGAGAGCTCCTTGGACTGCGAGGAGAGCCAACCAGTCCATTCTAAAGGATAGATCCTGGGTGTTCATTGGAAGGACTGATGCTAAAGCTGAAACTGCAATACTTTGGCCACCTCATGCGACGAGTTGACTCACTGGAAAAGAGTCTGATGCTAGGAGGGATTGGGGGTAGGAGGAGACGGGGACGGCAGAGAATGAGATGGCTGGATTGCATCACCGACTCGATGGACATGAGTTTGAGTGAACTTCGGGAGTTGGTGATGGATAGGGAGGCCTGGCGTGCTGTGGTTCATGGGGTCGCAAAGAGTCGGACACGACTGAGCGACTGAAAAAAAAAGAAATGACTTTTGTTCACCAGACAGCCCCCGTACACAGAAGAAACTGCAAAAGGTGGAAGGGTTTTAGGACTGCCTGTGTCTCTTTTCCTGACTAGGTTCTTGGCCTCCTTAATCAGTATAAATTGATAAGAGGCCAGAGAATAAATTGAGACAAGGCTTTATTAGGACTCCTGCTGCAGCTCCAGGGAGCAAAAACAAGTAACAAGTTCCTTTACTTGATCCTCAAGAAGAGGCAAGCTGGTTCTTTATATGGGATGAGGGTAGGGGTGGCTTGGGTGGTTTGTCCATGCCTTTGGTGGTGGTGTGTGCCAGGGGCATTCGCTGTACTCTGCTTTTGTTCCTGGTTCTTCAGAAGAGGTATTTGGGTTATTTTGGTCTTTTTATGTCTTGTTGCCTATAATTTGCTTCAACTGAAATTGTTTTTAGTCCCTTATAATTTCTCTGTATTTTTTTGCTGGAGGAAACATTTGTCCAGATGTCAGTACAGCAGCAAAGGGTCCCAGGTTTCAGCTTGTGTCATCTCAGTGTGTTGAAACTGCCTTCAAAGTTTTTAATGGTACCTGTCAGTTTCAGGAAAAAAAGAGAAAAATAGGCTACTCTACTCTGTTTGCAGCTGTCTTAACACAGGGTAGAGTCAGATCCCATTAGGGACCCCCACAAGGGACTCAGTAAAAGGTAGGAGGTCCCAAGCCCCTCACTTCCACTGGAACGGGGTGCCCATAGGGGCAGTGCATATTCCAAACTGAAGGAACCCTGGGAAAGAGACTGTCCCATCCTAAATAAGATTATTGAAGGTAAACAACAGGTAGTCATGTCTGACTCATTGTGACCCCGGGGACTGTAGCCCTCGAGGCCCCTCTGTCCATGGGATTCTCCAGGCAAGAATACTAGAGTGACTGCCATGCCCTCCTCCAGGGGATCTTCCTGACCCAGGGATTGAACCCTTGTCTCCTGCATGGAAGGCAGATTCTTTACCACTGAGCCACTGGGGAAGCCATCAGACACCCACATAAATGAGAATGAAAGTGACCAGGAATGACAGCAGGGCCCAGGGGTTCCTTTGAATCCCATAGAGTATATCAGTATCTCTCATATGGCCCTCTAGGTGACTATGATAGTGGGAAATCAATTTTTGCACTTTCCAATCCACTGGGGGACCGCTTATTTGGTTTTATCCGTTAATACCCAGGTTTCTATATTTCTGTGACTGTTAGTAACTGGAGTATCCAGACAAATCTTGCAAAAGCCTTTTTTTCCAGCTGCTAGACCATCAAAAAGGGAAGACCCATCTGAACCTTGCTTTCTCTACATTCCTGAATGCCCCACTCCCTTTCTGGGATGAGATTTACTAACTAAATGCCAAGTTAACATTTACACCTGGATGAAAGGACATCGAAGTACACCAGAGCAGGCTTATGCATTGCAGACTCTTTTGCTCCAGCCACCAAGAGAACAGTCAGCAACCACTCTCAAAGATACGACAGGAGATGAGTCCAGAGGTGTGGGTAGGTGGGCCACCAGGGAGAGCAAGGAGGCTCTGTCTGTGCAAGTTACACTTCACTCTGGGGCAAAAATTCCAAACTTAAAGGGGCAGGCAAAGCTTGGAGTTTAACCTCTGCTAACCAACTTCCTTGAATATGTTCTAATATGCCCCTGCTGGTCACCTTGCAATACAGTACTCCAGTCCAGAAACCAGGCACAAATGAATATTAGTTTCTGCAGGACTCAAGACCAAATTCTAGAAGATTTCATCCAGTAGTCGCTAAACCATGCACTCTGCTCACTACCCTCTTCAGAGATTTTTATTGGTTTTTCATATCGGAGTTGAAGGAAATCCCCCATTCCCTTTTTTGGGTATACCCTTTAGTTTTGAATCCCAGGCATTGTTTGCTTTTGAATGGATAGGTCTAGATACAAATGGTAAACAGTACTGCAGGGACTTAAGAATTCCGGTTGGATTCCTGAGTCGGGAAGATCTCTGGAGAAGGGATAGCTACCCACTCTAGTATTCTTGAACTTCCCTGGTGGCTCAGCTGGTAAAGAATCTGCCCGCAATGCAGGAGACCTGGGTTCGAACCCTGGGTTGGGAAGATCCCCTGGAGAAGGGAAAGGCTACCCACTCCAGTATTCTGGCCTGGAGAATTCCATGGACTGTACAGTTCATGGGTTTGCAAAGAGTGACTTTCACTTTAAAGCTCTACGAATTCCTTAGCAATATTTGGAGAAATCTTGGCAAGAGATTTGAGAGACACTTAATGAGAGAGCCCTGCTCCAGTATGTGGATGATATTCTGATTGCTGGTAAGACAAGGACACCTCAGACCAAACCACAGGGTGTTTTTTTCTTTGAGTTTTTTGTATGTTTGTTTATTTTATTATTTTTTTTTTATTTTATTTTTTATTTTTTTTTTATTTCTAAAAAAGAATTTTATTAAAAAAGCACAAATGCAAAGAAATGAACAGAGGAAAATTTATGCGTCGAACCTGGACTGGTCACTTATGATAACATACATGCCACAACTCCATTGTCTCCAATCATTCCACCTTCACCCTCTCCCACAGAGTCCCAAAGACTGTTCTAAATGCCTATGTCTCTTTTGCAGTCTCTTATACAGGGTTCAGGTTACCATCTTTCTAAATTCCATATATATGCGTTAATATACGGTATTGATGTTCTTCTTTCTGGCTTACCTCACTCTGTATAATTGGCTCCAATTTCATCCACCTCATTAAAACCGATTCAAATGCATTCTTTTTGATGGCTGAGAAATACTCCATTGTGTATATGTACCAAAGCTTTCTTATCCATTCATCTGCAGATGGACATCTAGGTTGCTTCCATGTCCTGGCTATTATAAACAGTGCTGCAGTGAACATTGGAGTACATGTGTCTCTTTCAATTCTGGTTTCCTCGGTGTGTATGCCCAGGAGTGCGATCGCTGGATCATATGGCAGTTCTATTTCCAGTTTTCTGAGGAATCTCCACACTGTTCTCCATAGTGGCTGTACTAGTTTGCATTCCCACCAACAGTGCAAGAGGGTTCCCTTCTCTCCACACCCTCTCCAGCACTTATTGCATGTAGACTTTTGGATAGCAGCCATTCTGACTGGTGTGAAATGGTATCTCATTGTGGTTTTGATTTGCATTTCTCTGATGATGAGGGATGTTGAGCATTTTTTCATGTGTTTATTAGCCATCTTTATGTCTTCTTTGGAGAAATGTCTGTTTAGTTCTTTGGCCCATTTTTTGATTGGGTCACTTAGTTTTCTGGAATTAAGCTGCAGGAGCTGCTTGTATAATTTGGAGATTAATCCTTTATCAGTTGCTTCATTTGCTATTATTGTCTCCCATTCTGAAGGCTGTCTTCTCACCTTGCTTAGAGTTTCCTTTGCTGTGCAGAAGCTTTTGATTTTAATTAGGTCCCATTTGTTTATTTTTGCTTTTATTTCCAATATTCTGGGAGGTGGGTCTTGGAGGATCCTGCTGTGATTTATGTCGGAGAGTGTTTTGCCTACGTTCTCCTCTAGGAGTTTTATAGTTTCTGGTCTTACATTTAGATCTTTAATCCATTTTGAGTTTATTTTGGTGTATGGTGTTAGGAAGTATTCTAGTTTCATTCTTTTACAAGTGGCTGACCAATTTTCCCAGCACCACTTGTTAAAGAGACTGTCTTTTCTCCATTTTATATTCTTGCCTCCTTTGTCGAAGATAAGGTGTCCATAGGAGCGTGGGTTTATCTCTGGGCTTTCTATTTTGTTCCATTGGTCTATATTTCTGTCTTTATGCCAGTACCATACTGTCTTGATGACTGTGGCTTTGTAATAGAGCCTGAAGTCCGGCAGGTTAATTCCCCCAGTTCCATTCTTCTTCCTCAAGATTGCTTTGGCTATTCGAGGTTTTTTGTATTTCCATACAAATTGTGAGATTATTTGTTCTAGTTCTGTGAAAAATATTGTTGGTAGCTTGATAGGGATTGCATTGAATGTATAAATTACTTTGGGTAGTATACTCATTTTTACAATATTTATTCTTCCAATCCACGAACACGGTATATTTCTCCATCTATTCATGTCCTCTTTGATTACTTTCACTAGTGTTTTATAGTTTTCTATGTACAAGTCTTTTGTTTCCTTAGGTAGATATATTCCTAAGTATTTAATTGTTTTCATTGCAACAGTGAATGGAATAGTTTCCTTAATTTCTCTTTCTATTTTCTCATTATTAGTGTATAGGAATGCAAGTGATTTCTGTGTGTTGATTTTATATCCTGCAACGTTGCTGTAATCATTGATTAGCTCTAGTAGTTTTCTGGTAGAGTCTTTAGGGTTTTCTGTGTAGAGGATCATGTCATCAGCGAACAGTGAAAGCTTTACTTCTTCTTTTCCAATTTGTATTCCTTTTATGTCTTTTTCTGCTCTGATGGCTGTGGCCAAAACTTCCAGAACTATGTTGAATAGTAGTGGTGAGAGTGGGCACCCTTGTCTTGTTCCTGACTTTAGGGGAAATGCTTTCAGTTTTTCACTGTATGTTTGTTTAATTGGCATATGATTGCTTCACAATGTTGGTTAGTTTCTGGTGTATACTACAGATGTATGTGTACATATATGCAGATGAATCAGATGTATGTGTACATATATCCCCTCCCTCTTGAGCATCCCTCCCCGACCCCCCCATCCTACCCCTCTAGGTCATCACAGAGCATCGAGCTGAGCTCCTAGAGCAGCTTCCCACTAGCTAGCTATTTTATATATACTGCCACTGACCTGCCTCTTGAGAAACCTGTATGCAGGTCAGGAAGCAACAGTTAGAACTGGACATGGAACAACAGACTGGTTCCAAATAGGAAAAGGAGTACGTCAAGGTTGTATATTGTCACCCTGCTTATTTAACTTATATACAGAGTACATCATGAGGAACGCTGGGCTGGAAGAAGCACAAGCTGGAATCAAGATTGCCGGGAGAAATATCAATAACCTCAGATATGCAGATGACACTACCCTTATGGCAGAAAGTGAAGAGGAACTCAAAAGCCTCTTGATGAAAGTGAAAGAGGAGAGTGAAAAGGTTGGCTTGAAGCTCAACATTCAGAAAACAAAGATCATGGCATCTGGTCCCATCACTTCATGGGAAATAGATGGGAAAACAGTGGAAACAGTGTCAGACTTTATTTTTTTGGGCTCCAAAATCACTGCAGATGCTGATTGCAGCCATGAAATTAAAAGACGCTTGCTCCTTGGAAGGAAAGTTATGACCAACCTTGATAGTATATTAAAAAGCAGAGACATTACTTTGCCAACAAGGTCCGTCTAGTCAAGGCAATGGTTTTTCCCGTGGTCATGTATGGATGTGAGAGTTGGACTGTGAAGAAAGCTGATCGCCGAAGAATTGATGCTTTTGAACTGTGGTGTTGGAGAAGACTCTTGAGAGTCCCTTATACTGCAAGGAGATCCAACCAGTCCATTCTAAAGGAGATCAATCCTGGATGTTCATTGGAGGGACTGATGCTAAAGCTGAAACTGCAATACTTTGGCCACCTCATGCGACGAGTTGACTCACTGGAAAAGACTCTGATGCTGGGAAAGGTTGGGGGCGGGAGGAGAAGGGGACGACGGAGAATGAGATGGCTGGATGGCATCACCGACTCTGTGGACATGAGTTTGAGTGTACTCCGGGAGTTGGTGATGGACAGGGAGGCCTGGCGTGCTGTGATTCATGGGGTCGCGGAGAGTCGGACACGACTGAGCGACTGAACTGAACTGAACTGAACCACTACTTGGGCAAACTGTAGGAGATGATGAGGGACAGGAAGGCCTGGCGTGCTGCAATCCACGGGGTTGCAGAGAGCCAGACGCGACTGGGTGACTGAGCAACAGCAGCAAAGTGTGTATATGTCAATGCTACCCTCTCAATTCATCCTATCTTTTCCCAAAATACAGTTTTGACTTTGAGCTTTTCGGTTTAATGAGGTCATAAGGTGCTAAAGAAAAAGGTACAGATTTCTCAGCCCTCTAAAGTATTTGGGTTTTGAACTGATGGAAGAAATTTTGACCTACTGAGGTATTGGAAAGTCATTTTGTTTACACATGATTTAACTTAAATTTTATGTGGAATAAAACAGCCTGTTTGTGTCCTGTCAAACATACATTGTATATCTGCTTTTCTTATTTTTATTTAAATTTTAACTATTTTTTAAAGTTTAGTTTTATAATGTTTAAGTGTTGAACTGATGGAAGACATTTTGACATATTGAGGTATGGGAAAGCCATTCCAGTTTACACATGATTTAACTTGAATTTTGTGCTAAGTAAAACAGTCTGTTTGTGTCCTAGCAAATGTACATTGTACATCTGCATTTCCTATTTTTATTTAAATTTTAACTTTTTTAGAGTTATAGTTTTACAATATTTAAGTTTTAGATGTACAGTATAGTGATTCACAATTTTTTAAAGTTATACCCATTAGCGATTATAAAACACTGGCTCTGTTCCCTGTGTTGAACAATGTATCCTTGTAGATTATTTTAGAAACAACAGTTGGTACCTCTTAACCCTCTCCACACTTTCTTCTCCTCACTGGTAACCACTGGTCTGTTCTCTGTGTCTGTGAGTTGGCTGGTTTTCTGTTATATTCATGTTTGTTGTATTTTTGGATTTCACATCAGAGTGTTATTAAACAGTTTCTATCTGACTTATTTCACTTAGCTTGATACCTCCAAGTTCATCCACACTGTTGCAAATACCATAATTTCTATTTTACAGCTAAGTCGTATTCCATTGTGTCATATATATATATATGTATATATATATATATAATAGAACCTAGAATATATCACTCACTCATGTCTGACTCTTTGCAACCCCCTGAACAGTAGCCTACCAGACTCCTCCGTCCCATACCTTGGCATTATATAAAATGCTGCTATGAACATTGGTGCATGTATCTCTTTGAATTAGTGTTTGGGGTTTTTTTTCTTTTTAATTCGTATCCATACAGTTTTCCACAGTGGCCACAACAATTTACTACATTTCCACCAACAGAATATCCAGATCCTTACCAACATTTACTATTTTTATTCTTTTTGATGAAAGCCACTCTGAAAGATATGAGGTGATACCTCATTGTGCTTTTGATTTGCATTTCTCTGATGATTAGCAGTGTTGAGCATCTTTTCATGTGCATGAAAAGATGGCACATGGCCATCTGCATTTCCTCTTTGGAAAAATGTCTATTCAGGTCCTCTGTCCATTTTTTTTTGTACATCTTTTTTGAAGTATGGTTGGTATAGTACTCTTTCAGGTGTACTGATTCAGTTACACTAATATATGTATTTTATAGATTCCATTATAGGTTATTACAAGATATTGAATATAGTTCCTTATACTATACAGGAAATACTTGTTCATCTCTCTTATGCATGATAATGTATTTCTTTTAAACCCATACTCCTAGTTTATACCTTCCCCTCTCCCCTATGGTAACCATAACATTTTCTATGAGTCTCTGTTTTTTAAGTACTGCAAGTTTGTTTGTATGTTTTAGATTCTACATATAAATGATGTCATATTATATTTATCTTTCTCTAACTTAGTATGATAACCTCTAGGTCCATCCATCTAGCTTCAAATGGCAATATTTCATTTTTATGGCTGAGTGCTTTTGAACTGTGGTATTGGAGAAGACTCTTGAGAGCTCCTTGGACTGCGAGGAGAGCCAACCAGTCCATTCTAAAGGATAGATCCTGGGTGTTCATTGCAAGGACTGATGCTAAAGCTGAAACTGCAATACTTTGGCCACCTCATGCGACGAGTTGACTCACTAGAAAAGAGTCTGATGCTAGGAGGGATTGGGGGTAGGAGGAGACGGGGACGGCAGAGAATGAGATGGCTGGATTGCATCACCGACTCGATGGACATGAGTTTGAGTGAACTCTGGGAGCTGGTGATGGACAGGGAGGCCTGGCGTGCTGTGATTCATGGGGTTGCAGAGAGTCGGACACGACTGAGCAACGGAACTGAACTGAATAGTCCATTTTGTTTGTGTATGTATATAACATATCTTCTTTATCCACTCATTGGCTGATGGACACTCAGTTAATTTTTATGACTTGACTATTGTAAATAATGCTGCTGTGAACATTGGGATGCATGTATCTTTTAGTTTTTATATTTTCTCATAAATGCCCAGGAGTAGGATTGCTGGATCATAACTCTGGGTTTTTTGGTGATTGTTCTTTTTTTTATTCTTAATCCTTCAGGGTTAAAAGCATTGTAACTGTTATGGTCAACAAATTATTCTCCAATTGTGTAGGGGGATGAAAAAGTGTACCCAACAGCACCCAACCAACAGCACCCAACAGTACCCTCATCAGTGCCCCAAGTGGTTCACAAAGGTTGTGAAGTTAAAGTGGATGTCCCAACATCTGAAGGAAGAATTCTCTTGTTTTCTCAAGTTCTAAATCTAAATAATAGTTTACTCCTCAGGAGCAATTTCCTCTTGGCCTTGTCAACCATTGGTATAGAGGGCACAGCAGTTTGGAATCCAATAGTAGTAATCCTTTTGTGCAGAGTTCATCTCTTAAGAATGTCTCTTATTAATTCAAAAAAGTATTACTAAGGGCCTGTCATTCACTAAAGGGGCTTCCTGGGTGGCTCAGCGGTAAAGAATCCTCCTGCCAATGTAGGAGACACAGGTTCAATCCCTGGGTTGGAAAGATCCCCTGGAGGAGGAAATGGCAACCCACTCCAGTATTCTTGCCTGAAAAATCCCACAGACAAGCAGGAGGCTGGAGGGCTACAGAGTCGGGGATCCCAAAGAGTCAGACATGACATAGTAACTGAGCACAAGCACCATTCATTAAGCCTAATGTATAAACAACAGATTGGTTCCAAATAGGAAAAGAAGTATGTCAAGACTGTATATTGTCACCCTGCTTATTTAACTTATATGCAGAGTACATCATGAGAAATGCTGGGCTGGATGAAGCACAAGCTGGAATCTAGATTGCCAGGAGAAATATCAATAACCTCAGATATGCAGATGATACCACCCTTATGGCAGAAAGTGAAGAGGAACTAAAGAGCCTCTTGATGAAAGTGAAAGAGGAGAGTGAAAAAGTTGGCTTAAAGCTCAACATTCAAAAAACTAAGAGCATGACATCTGGTCCTATCACTTCATGGCAAATAGATGGGGAAACAGTTGCTGACTTTATTTTTCTGGGCTCCAAAATCACTGCACATAGTGACTGCAGCTATGAAACTAAAGGACACTCCTTGGAAGGTAAGTTATAACCAACCTAAACAGCATATTGAAAAGCAGAGACGTTACTTTGCCAACAAAGGTCTGTCTAGTCAAGGCTATGGTTTTTCCAGTAGTCATGTATGGATGTGAGAGTTGGACTATAAAGAAAGCTGAGCACCGAAGAATTGATGTTTTTGAACTGTGGTGTTGGAGAAGACTCTTGAGAGTCCCTTAGACTGCAAGGAGATCCAACCAATCCATCCTAAAGGAGATCAGTCCTGGGTGTTCATTGGAAGGACTGATGTTGAAGCTGAAACTCCAATACTTTGGCCCCCAATGCGAAGAGCAGACTCATTTGAAAAGACCCTGATGCTGGGAAAGATTGAAGGCAGGAGGAGAAGGGGATGACAGAGGATGAGATGGTTGGATAGCATCACCAACTCAATGGAGATGAGTTTGAGTAAATTCTGGGAGTTGGTGATGGACAGGGAGGCCTGACGTGCTGTGGTCCATGGGGTCGTGAAGAGTTGGACACAAATGAGCAACTGAACTGAATGTATAAAAATAAAATTTTAAAACATGGAGTTTGCTAACTCATAAGAAAAATGATTATAAAGCAGTGTGGTAACATGGGAGGGGACAGCTAAAGGAGCAAAGGCAAAGGAACATATATAGTAGCTTTGACCAAAAAGAATTGGAAAAGCCTTATAGATACAGTGTCACTGGAGCTGAGTCCTCAAGGGTAAGTAGGCATTCACTTGGCCACAGAGAAGGGCAGAGCATTCTGGATAGAAGTAACAGGGTCTATAAAGGATATTGCGGTGGGGGGAGAGACATAGCATGTTGAGGAAGAAACTGTAATATTTGCAATGGATTGCGATGATCCGAAAAGGGTGGGGTGAGGATGGGCAGTTTGATTTAAATATTTATACTTAGGAAAGTACAAAGGTACCTTCATAGTAAAACTTGTTAAAAAGCTAAGTTAAATAAAAATCTTAGGTGTGTAAAGATAAATGAGGAGACAAAGGCAGAGATAAGAAATCTCTCCCTATCAGAATGTTTATCAAAAAGTAGCCTAAGGAGTATTATCAAAAAGTGTACAAATAATAAATGCTGGAGTGGATGTGGAGAAACGGGAACTCTCCTACACTGTTGGTGGAAATGTAAGTTGGTGCAGCCATTATGGAGAATAGTGTGGAGGTTCCTCAAAAAACTCAGTTACCACATGGGTCTCTCATGCATATTTTCAGTAGTAAATACTACAGTACTACACAGTCAGGGTCGGTTGCATCTGCAAATATGGAGGAATTGCAAATTTGGAGGACCAACTACAAGTTAGATTTTTGACTTCCAGAAGGGTTACAACCCCAATCCCTCATTGTTCAGTGGTCAACTGTACTCTTATGTGATGTTGTAACTGTGCTTCTACTACGTGAAATGTTAGGTGGACTCCCAAAACCTGCAACTTGAATCTTAGCTTCTCTCCTGCTCTCCAAACCTTCTTTCTAACTGCCTATTTAACATTAATATCTTCACTTACACATTCCATAGTAATTTTAAATTCGTGTGTTCAAACAGCTAATTCTCATCTTTCATCTAAAGTCTTTTCCAATTCATGCTTTCTGTTTTCGATCTTCCACAAAGCAGAGCAACACAGAACATTGTAACTTAAGTTTCTTCAGATTACTGTGCCAGCCTCGTGTCTACAGTTCATCCCGTGCGATCATATTCTAGTGCAGTGTTCCTCAGTGTCCTTTTTTTAAAATCCAAATATAGTTGATTTACAATGTTGTGTTTCAGGTGTACAGCAAAGTGATTCAGTTATACATATGTATGTATCCTTTTTCAGATTCTTTTCTCTTATAGGTTATTACAAAATGTTGAGTATGGTTCCCTATGCTATACAGTAGGCCTTTGTTGGTTATCTATTTTATATAGAGTAGTGTATACATGTTAATCGCAAACCCCTAATTTATCCCTCCTCCATCTTTTCCCTTTGGTAATCATAATTGTTTTCCATGTCTGTGAGTCTGTTTGTTTTGTATATGAATTCATTTGTATCATTTTTTAAAGATTCCACTTATAAACAATATCATATTTGTCTTTCTCTGTATGGCTTGCTGCTACTGCTGCTGCTAAGTCGCTTCAGTTGTGTCCAACTCTGTGCGACCCCATAGACGGCAGCCCAGCAGGCTCCCTGTCCCTGGGATTCTCCAGGCAAGAACACTGGAGTGGGTTGCCATTTCCTTCTCCAATGCATGAAAGTGAAAAGTGAAAGTGAAGTCGCTCAGTCGTGTCCGACTCTTTGCGACCCCATGGACTGCGCCTACCAGCCTCCTCCGTCCATGGGATTTTCCAGGCAAGAGTACTGGAGTGGGGTGCCATCACCTTCTCCGTTTGGCCTGCTAGAGCTGGCTATTTTTAATAGAAAGTTGTTAAATTCCGCAACTATGATAGTAGATTCTTTTTTTTTTTTTTTTGATGTTCTATCAGTTTTTGCTTCACTTATTTTAATGTGCATGCACATTAAAAATTGTATATCTCTTTGGAGTCTTAACCTCTTTATCATTATGCAATGCACTTTTTAAGTCTGAAGTCAGCTCTGAAAGTAATATAGCTATCTTAGCTTTTCTTTTTATTACTGTTAGTGTTTGCATAACCTTTACTTATAATTACTATGTGTCTTTACATTTAAAGTGGGTATCTTGTAGAAAACATATAGTTGGATTTTGTTTTTTGATCCACTCTGATCTCTGTTTTCTAATTGGTGCATTTAGATCATTAGTATTTAAAGTGTTTATTGGTATAGTTGAATGAACATCTGCTATTACTGCTTTCTAATTATAGCCTTGGTTTTTTTTCTTATTTTTGTCTTCTACACTTTTCCTTTCTTTTGTGGTTTTCACTGAGCATTTTGTATTTCCCTCTTCTCTCATTTCTTAGTATATGAGTTACACTTTTTAAAAACCATTTTTTAGTGGTTGCCCTAGAGTTTCGGAGAAGGCAATGGCAAGCCACTCCAGTACTGTTGCTTAGAAAATCCCGTGAACGGAGGAGCCTGGTAGGCTGCAGTCCATGGGGTCGCTACGAGTCAGACATGACTGAGTGACTTCACTTTCACTTTTCACTTTCACACATTGGAGAAGGAAATGGCAACCCACTCCAGTGTTCTTGCCTGGAGAACCCCAGGGACGGGGGAGCCTGGTGGGCTGCCGTCTATGGGGTCACACAGAGTCGGACACGACTGAAGTGACTTAGCAGCAGCAGCAGCAGCCCTAGAGTTTGCAACAGACATTTACAACTAATTCAAGTCTACCTTCCAATAACAATATATACTACTTCATTGGTAATGCAAATACCTTATAATAAAATATTCTTAATTCCACCTTCTTGTTTGTATATTATTGCTGTCACTTATTTCACTGCATGAGATATACACTATATGTGTATATATGTAATTACAACATGCATATATTAAATATCCATGTATTTTGTATATCCACATATATGATTTAGTATTGCTATTATTATTTTGAACCAACTATTATAAGTTAGACCAACTAAAAATAATAAAAATAAGTGTTCATTTTATTTTCACTTGCATCACCAATGTTCTTCCTTTATGTAGATTCTTGTTTGTGATCTATGTCATTTTTCTTTCTCTGTGAAGAATGCCTTTTAGCATTTCTTACAGGGAAGACTACTGGCAACAAATTTCTTAGATTTCTTATCTGAGAAACACTTTGTTTCTCCTTCACTTTTATAGAACAATTTCACAGGGTACAGAATTCTAGGTTGATGGGTTGTTTTTTTTTTTTTAAATCTCTGTATTTTAAATATCTCCCTCCACTTTATTTTTGCTTTCATGGTATCTTGGGATAAGTTGAATGTAATTTTTATCTTTGTTCTCTATAGGAAAGGTATTCTTTTCCTTCTTTCAAATGTTTTCCTTTGATTTTCTGAAGTTTGAATATAATATCTATGTGTGCCTTTTTGTTTTGTTTTGGTATTTATCCTGTTTAGTGTTCCCTGAGCTTCCTGATATGTGGTTTGGTGTCTGACATTAACCTGGGGAAATTTTAGCCACTGCTGCTTCAAATATTGCTTCTGTTCCTGTCTTCCTCTGATGCCTACTTACTTAGTATAATAATCTCTAGGTCCATCCATATTGCTGCAAATGGCAGTATTTCATTCTTTTTATGAGTAATATTCCATTATTCCATAATGGTTTTACTGATTTACATTCCAAACAACAGTGTAGGAGCATTCCCTTTTCTCTACACCCAATCCAGCATTTACCATTTGTACATTTTTGGGTTATGGCCATTCAGACCAGTGTGAGATAATACATCATTGTAGTTTTAATTTGCCTTTCTCTAGTAAATAGCAATGTTCTGCATCTTTTCATGTGCCTATTGACCATCTGTATATTTCCTTGGAAAAATATCTGTTTAGGATTTCTGCCCATTTTTTGATTGGGTTGTTTGGGGTTTTTTGATATTGAGTTATATGAACTGTTTTTGTGCTTTAGAGATTAAACTGTTGTTGGTCACATTGTTTGCAAATATTTCTCCCAATCTTTTCTATGCAAAGCTTATAAGTTTGATTAGGTTTCATTTATTTATTTTTGCTTTTATTTCTTCTATCTTGGGAGACTGATCGAAGAAAATACTGCTATGATTTATGTCAGAGAATGTTTTACTGCTTTTCTCTTCTGGTTGTATGGTGTTATGTCTTTAAGTCTTTACGCCATTTTGAGTTTATTTTTGTGCATGCTGTGAGGAAGTGTTCAACTTCATTGATTTATATGTGGCTGTCCAGCTTTCCCAACACCACTTGATGAAGAGACTTTCTCTACTATCTATTCTTGTCTCCTTTGTTGACTGTGTAGGTGAGGGTTTAATCTGGGGGCTCTCTCTTCTGTTTCATTAATCTATTTGTTTATAATGCAATACCATCCTGTTTTGATTACTATAGCTGTGCAGTGTTCTCTGAAGTCTGGAAGGGTTATGCCTCCATTCTTTATTCTCTAGATTGCTTTGGAAATTCTGGGGCTTTTGTGGTTCCATATAAATTTTAGGATTATTCTATTTCTGTGAAAAATGTCATGTGTAATTTGATAGGGATCACATTAAATCTTTAGATTGCTTTGGATAGTATAGCCATTTCAACAATATTCTTTCAGTTAAAGAACATGATATATTTTTCTATTTCTTTTGAATCATCTTCAGTTTCTTTTATCAATGTTTTATAGTTCTCAGCATATAAGTCTTTCACCTATTTGGTCAGTTTATTCCTAAGCATTTTGTGTGTTTGTGTGTGTGTCTGTATCTGTGTGATGTGATTTTAAGTGGAGCTTTTTTAAAACTTTCTCAGATATTTTATTAGTGTAAAGAAATGCAGCATATTTCTGTATGTTAATCTTATGTTCTGCTACCTTACTGAATTCATTTATCAGTTCTAATACTTTTTGTGTGGAGTCTTTAGGGTTTTCTATATAAAGTATATTGTCACCTGCCTGTAATGACAGTTTTACTTTTTCCCTTTTGATTTGGATATCTTTTCTTTTTCTTGTTTGATTGCTAAGTCAAGAAATACCATTACTATGTTGAATAGAAGTGGTGACAGTGTGGGCATCCTAGTCTTATTTCAGATTTTAGCAGGAGTCTTTAAGCTTTTTATCATTGAGTAGTATGTTGGCTAGGGTTTGTCATGAACAGTTTTTATTGACATTTTTTCTATATCCAGTTTGGTGAGAGTTTTCATCATGAATGGATGTTGAATTTTATGAAATGGTTTTTCTGCATCTATTGATGAACATGTGGTTTCTATCTCATTGATGTTGTGTATCTCAATGATTTTGCATTTGTTGAACCATCCTTGCAATCTTGTTGAATCTAGTTTGATCATGGTGTATAATCCTTTACATATACTGTTAGATTTGGTTTGCTGGTGTTTTATTGAGGATTTCTGCATCTATGTTAATGAAGATATGGGTCTGTAATAATCTTTTATTACAAAGATGGAGAAGCTGTATACAGTTAGCAAAAACAAGACCAGGAGCTGACTGTGGCTCAGATCATGAACTCCTTATTGCCAAATTCAGACTTAAATTGAAGAAAGTAGGGAAAACAACTAGACCATTCAGATATGACCTCAATCAAATCCCTTATGATTATACAGTGGAAGTGAGAAATAGATTTAAGGGACTAGATCTGATAGATAGAGTGCCTGATGAACTCTGGACGGAGGTTCGTGACATTGTACAGGAGACAGGGACCAAGACCATCCCCATGGAAAAGAAATGCAAAAAAGCAAAATGGCTGTCTGAGGAGGCCTTACAAATAGCTGTGACAAGAAGAGAAGCGAAAAGCAAAGGAGAAAAGGAAAGATATAAGCATCTGAATGCAGAGTTCCAACGAATAGCAAGGAGAGATAAGAAAACCTTCCTCAGCGATCAATGTAAAGAAAGAGAGGAAAACAAAAGAATAGGAAAAACAAGAGATCTCTTCAAGAAAATTAGAGATTCCAAGGGAAATTTTCATGCAAAGATGGGCTCGATAAAGGATAGAAATGGTATGGACGTAACAGAAGCAGAAGATATTAAGAAGAGGTGGCAAGAATACACAGAAGAACTGTACAAAAAAGATCTTCATGACCAAGATAATCACGATAACGTGATCACTGACCTGGAGCCAGACATCTTGGAATGTGAAGTCAAATGGGCCTTAAAAAGTATCACTATGAACAAAGCTAGTGGAGGTGATAGAATTCCAGTTGAGCTATTTCAAATCTTGAAAGATGATGCTGTGAAAGTGCTGCACTCAATATGCCAGCAAATTTGGAAAACTCAGCAGTGGCCACAGGACTGGAAAAGGTCAGTCTTCATTCCAATCCCAAAGAAAGGCAATGCCAAAGAATGCTCAAACTACCACACAATTGCACTCATCTCACACGCTAGTAAAGTCATGCTCAAAATTCTCTAAGCCAGGCTTCAGCAACATGTGAACCATGAACTCCCAGATGTTCAAGCAGGTTTTAGAACAGGCAGAAGAACCAGAGATCAAATTGCCAACATCCGCTGGATCATGGAGAAAGCAAGAGAGTTCCAGAAAAACATCTATTTCTGCTTCATTGACTATGCCAAAGCCTTTGACTGTGTGGGTCACAATAGACTCTGGAACATTCTGAAAGAGATGGGAATACCAGATCACCTGACCTGCCTCTTGAGAAACCTGTATGCAGGTCAGGAAGCAACAGTTAGAACTGGACATGGAACAACAGACTGGTTCCACGTAGGAAAAGGAGTACGTCAAGGTTGATATTGTCACCCTGCTTATTTAACTTATATGCAGAGTACATCATGAGGAACGCTGAGCTGGAAGAAGCACGAGCTGGAATCAAGATTGCTGGGAGAAATATCAATAACCTCAGATATGCAGATGACACCACCCTTATGGCAGAAAGTGAAGAGGAACTCAAAGGCCTCTTGATGAAAGTGAAAGAGGAGAGTGAAAAGGTTGGCTTGAAGCTCCACATTCAGAAAACAAAGATCATGGCATCTGGTCCCATCACTTCATGGGAAATAGATGGGGTAACAGTGGAAACAATGTTAGACTTTATTGTTTTGTGCTCCAAAATCACTGCAGATGCTGATTGCAGCCACAAAGTAAAAGACGCTTACTCCTTGGAAGGAAAGTTATGACCAACCTAGATAGTTTATTAAAAAGCAGAGACATTACCTTGCCAACAAAGGTCCATCTAGTCAAGGCTATGGTTTTTACCGTGGTCATGTATGGATGTGAGAGTTGGACTGTGAAGAAAGCTGATCGCCAAAGAATTGATGCTTTGGAACTGTGGTGCTGGAGAAGACTCTTGAGAGTCCCTTGGACTGCAAGGAGATCCAACCAGTCCATTCTAAAGGAGATCAATCCTGGGTGTTCATTGGAAGGACTGATGCTAACGCTGAAACTCCAATACTTTGGCCACCTCATGCGACGAGTTGACTCACTGGAAAAGACTCTGATGCTGGGAAGGATTGGGGGCAGGAGGAGAAGGGGACGACAGAGAATGAGATGGCTGGATGGCATCACCGACTTGATGGACATGAGTTTGAGTGAACTCCAGGATTTGGTGATGGACAGGGAGGCCTGGCGTGCTGTTATTAATGGGGTCGCAGAGAGTCGGACACGACTGAGCGACTGAACTGAACTGAATAATCTTTTTTGGGGGGGTGCTTTTGTCTGGTTTTGGTATCAGGGTGATGGTGAAAAAAATCAGGGTGAAACAGTTCAAAAAGGGTAGTTATAAGTTCTTCTTTGTATGTTTGGTAGAATTCCCCAATGAAGCCATCTGGTCCTGGACTTTTTTTTGCAGGGAATTTATTAAAAATTACCAATTCTATTTCAGATCTAGTGGTCAGTCTGTTCAAATTATCTTTCTTCTTGATTCAGTTATGGCAGGCTGTATGTTTCTAGAAACTTGTGCATTTCTTCCAGGTTGTCCATTTTGTTGGCATGTAACTGTTCATAGTATTCATAGTATTTTTTTGTATTACTGCAATATCAGTTATTTCTCCTTGTTCATTTCTTATTTCAGTATTTGAGTCCTGTCACTTTTCTTCTTGGTAAGGCTGATTAGAGGTTTGTTGGGTTTTGTTTAATTTTAAAATTTTAATTTCCTCTTTGAGCCATTGGTTTTTTAGTAGAATGTTTAATCTTCATGTTGCTGTTCTTTTGTTTCTCTTCCTGTGGTTGATTTCCAGTTTTATGCCATTGTGGTCAGAAAAGATTCTTGAAATAAATTCTACCCTCTTTACTTGTTGAGCGTTTTGTGTCCTGGTTTGTGGTCTATCCTAGAGAAATTTCCATGTGAATTTAAAATGAACGTGTTCTGCTCTTTTTGGACCTAGTAGGCTTCAGCAATATGTGAATCGTGAACTTCCAGAGGTTCAAGCAGGTTTTAGAAAAGGCAGAGATCAAATTGCCAACATCCGCTGGATCATGGAGAAAGCAAGAGAGTTCCAGAAAAACATCTATTTCTGCTTCATTGACTATGCCAAAGGCTTTGACTGTGTGGATCACAATAAACTGTGGAACATTTTGAAAGAGATGGGAATCCCAGATCACCTGACCTGCCTCTTGAGAAACCTGTATGCAGGTCAGGAAGCAACAGTTAGAACTGGACATGGAACAACATGGTTCCACATAGGAAAAGGAGTACGTCAAGGTTGTATTTTGTCACCCTGCTTATTTAACTTATATGCAGAGTACATCATGAGGAACACTGAGCTGGAAGAAGCACAAGCTGGAATCAAGATTGCCGGGAGAAATATCAATAACCTCAGATATGCAGATGACACCACCCTTATGGCAGAAAGTGAAGAGGAACTCAAAGGCCTTTTGATGAAAGTGAAAGAGGAGAGTAAAAAGGTTGGCTTGAAGCTCAACATTCAGAAAACAAAGATCATGGCATCTGGTCCCATCACTTCATGGGAAATAGATGGGGAAACAGTGGAAACAGTGTCAGACTTTATTTTTTGGGGCTCCAAAATCACTTCGGATGCTGATTGCAGCCATGAAATTAAAAGATGCTTGCTCCTTGGAAGGAAAGTTATGACCAGCCTAGATAGCATATTAAAAAGCAGAGACATTACCTTGCCAACCAAGGTCGGTATAGTCAAGGCTATGGTTTTTCCCGTGGTCATGTACGGATGTAAGAGTTGGACTATAAAGAAAGCTGAGCGCCGAAGAATTGATGCTTTTGAACTGTGGTGCTGGAGAAGACTCTTGAGAGTCCCTTGGACTGCAAGGAGATCCAACCAGTCCATTCTAAAAGAGATCAATCCTGGGTGTTCATTGGAAGGACTGATGCTAAAGCTGAAACTCCAATACTTTGGCCACCTCATGCGACGAGTTGACTCACTGGAAAAGACTCTGATGCTAGGAGGGATTGGGGGTAGGAGGAGACGGGGACGGCAGAGAATGAGATGGCTGGATGGCATCACAGACTTGATGGACGTGAGTTTGAGTGAACCCCGGGAGTTAGTGATGGACAGGGAGGCCTGGTGTGCTGCGGTTCATGGGGTCGCAAAGAGTCGGACACAACTAAGCGACTGAACTGAACTGAACTGTTTCTATAGATACCAATTAAGTCTAAGTGTTTTTTCATTTAGGATCTCTGCCTTACTGATTTTTCTGTCTGGAAGATTATTGTCAGTGAGGTGTTAAATTCTCTTATTATTGTATTCCTATCAATTTCTTCTCTTATGTCTGTTACTATTTTTACATATTTATGTGCTCTGATTTTTCAAAATTAGAGTATCATTGATTTATGGTGTTTTGTTAATTTCTGCTGTACAGCAAAGTGATTCAGTTTTACATATGTACACATTATTGTTTAATATTATTTTCCATGGTTTATCATAGGATACTGAATATAGAGTCTTTCCTATTGTATATTCTTGGGGTTATTTCTGGGCTTTGTATTCTGTTCCATTGAATATATGTCTGTTTTTGTGCCAGTACCATGCTGTTTTGATTACTGTATCGCTGTAGTATTATTTGAAGTCTGGGGGTTTATACCTGCTGCTTTGTTCTTTTTCTACAGGATTGCTGTGGCATTTCTGAATCTTTTTGGCTCTAAACTTTAGGATTATTCTAGTTCAGTGAAAAATTTCATGGGTAATTTAATAGGGATAGCATTAAATCTGTAGAGTACTTTGGGTAGTATGCCATTTTAATTATATTAATTCTTCCAATAGAACAGCATGGGGTATCCTTCCATTTCTTTGAATCATCAATTTCCTTTGTTAATATTTTATAGTTCTCAGCATAAGTCTTCAACCTTCTTGGTCAGCTTTATTCCTAAGCATTTTTTTGGTGTGATTTTGAATTGTATTGTTTTTTCACATTCCTTTTCTGATATTTTTAGTGTAAAGAAATACAACTGACTTCTGTAAATCTGTTACCAAGTCCAAGCTAATTCTGTTCATTGCACGACAGGCCAATTAATTGGAGATGAGATGTTGAGACAAGGAATACAACTTTATCTGGAAAGCCAACTGCCCAAGATGGCAGACTCATGTCTAAAATAACCATCTTATCTGGGTCTGGATGCCAGATTCTTTTATAGAATGATGTGTGTGTGTGTGGCGGGGGCTGGGGAGAGGTAAGGAGGTAAAGTTTAAATGGCCATGAATCTTAAAAACATCTCCTGGAATAGCTAGCCTCGGGACAGGGAAGTGTTAATTTCTTATTTCCTGTAGCCATCCACAGGTGGACAGGGCTCTAAACAAAGGCATTTTGGTTTAACACTTGGGCAGAGTGGATAGGGTTCCCCAAGGCAAGCCATTATGTATGGACAGTATCCTTTTAGTGAACAAAAGCAATGAGAAGCAAAAGTTAAACTTAAATAAACAGGTACAACATGGACTCAATTCTTCCCTATAACAATTTCCCACTGTCACTGTCCATCCCATAATCTTGTGGGGGAAAAAAGGACCAATGACCATTCTAATTGTTTCTGGTTATGTCTTAACAGATGAATCTCTCTGGTAATGTCTGCCATTGGTGCCAATGTTCCCAATGTTACTTCTTCTGATCCTATATGGGAAGTTTCTATTTTATGCCTGTAGACTTAAAAAATATTTAAAACCTAAAAGTTAAGGTTTTATTTGGTGGGAATTTTGAGGACTTCAAGCCCAGCAGGCAATACCTCAAGTTAAGGAATTCGGTGCTTTTCTATGTATGGGAAGACGTAAGAATCTGGGATTACTGAAATCATTTCCTTGATATGCACCTCTGCTATCTGGGGCCTGTATCCCAAGTTTCCTCAGGGCTCTCCATAGGGAGTAGCAGTAGTCTGATGGATGCTGGATAGCAGGTACTTTTCTCCTTCCTGAGTTTCCTCAGGGCTCACTGGCTCATGTTAGAGGGCTACCTCAGATCCTTTCCTCTCGGTAAGAAATTTGACCAAGATTTGGGAGATGTTTCATAATCATATTTTGTCCCATGGCACTGGGAGGTTCATCCCAGATCAGGAGAAAAATTTTGACATGCCATTCCAGGTGCTAAGTTTTGGATTAGACTCCTATCAATAATTAACAATTCTTTGGATCTTGTCTGTGATCCAGGAGACATTTTCCCTTGTTGCCTGTTCCCATACCTAGAATCACACTATTACAATTATATTATGCTGTAAATGTGATTTCCTCAAGATGTTTAGCCATAGAGGTTTTATTGGAGGCTTGGTTACACACTGGGTACTGTAAGAAACAACACTCATATATTAGACAGGATATAAGTATTACAGCTTGCAACACTGACAAAAACACAGTGCAGCAGGGAGATGATAAAGCATAGTTTGGAAACAAAGAACAAATTAAAACAATGATTAGTATAACTGGTTGTAATCCAGTTGCAATAATTGGGTGACCAAAGGAGCCATAACTGATTTAATGACCTATCTGCAGTTTCACTGTACCAGCTGTGCATACTTGGACATGTGTGTCTTTGAGATAAGCATATGCCACTGGCAGGATCAACTAGGTAGAGAAAAAAATAAACGTTTAAATTCTGCTTCAGTTCAGTCGCTCAGTCGTGTCCGACTCTTTGCGACCCCATGAATCACAGCAGGCCAGGCCTCCCTGTCCATCACCAACTCCCGGAGTTCACTCAAACTCATGTCCATCGAGTCGGTGATGCCATCCAGCCATCTCACTCTCTGTCATCCCCTTCTCCTCCCGCCCCCAATCCCTCCCAGCATCAGAGTCTTTTCCAGTGAGTCAACTCTTCGCATGAGGTGGCCAAAGTATTGGAGTTTCAGCTTTAGCATCAGTCCCTCCATCAGCTTACAGAGGTATAATTTACCAAATTACTCTAAGTCATAATTAGTTTAAGGAGAAGGATTTTTTAACACCTGGAAAACACAGATTAAAGCCAGTAATATTTTTTTTAGCATGAAACCCTAAAAATTATAACCATACTTATGGACTGAGATGGCCGAACCCTTTTAAACTAATATTTATGGAAAACAAGTTTTATTTTACCTTCTTTTTAAAATTTGCATTTTAGAAGGACAGCAGAAATGAGGGTTCTTTTGAAGACCAGATAGGACATTTGCATCTCAAAGATACATGTAAGCTTTTTCTAGGATGACTTTGTTTTTCCTTTGTTTAATACTTACAAGCCTCTTGAGATTAATTGAGAAGGTTTTGGGAGTGGCAGAAAGACTGGTGGGCTTTGGATTAGTTTTGGAGACATACTTCTGGTCATGTAAATACTACATTTGTAAACAAAGGACAGGTTTGGTTTGGTTTTTTCCCAAAGAATTGGGAGACTGCCTCAATGATATTCAAGGACCCATTTACTTATGTTGCAGAGTGTTACTTTTCCTCATTTAGTTTGGGGGAGAAGGTTTCTTCTGAAATTCCTATCAGGTTCTGAATATTAGCTATGCTTAGTTTAGTCAGACCCATGGCTTCCCATTTTGTCAATCTATCTACAAACACTTTTGAGGATCTTCCCTATGTTTTAACCAGTGGCATTCCAGAGGTTATAAGAATAAAGGGTTTTGTATTTCTCGTAGAAACTCCTGTGTCAGGGGTATGAAACTGTTTCCCTCAGGTTGGGACCTGAACCCATGTGCTGGGACTTGAACCCAGCCAAAACCCACAATACCTAGTTTCAGAACCTAATGAAGCTCAGGTTCTTAATGTCTCATCCCAGAAAGAACTCAATGAGAGACAAAGTGATAGCTAAGAACTAGATTTATTTAGAGAGAAACACACTCCATGGACAGAGTGTGGGCCACTGCAGAGGACGGGTGCTGCAGCTGGGCAGTGTGGCGCGGTTAGTTTCTGTGGGTGGGTAACTTCATAGGCTAATGAGTGGAAGGATTATTCCAGCTATTTTGGGGAAGGGTGGGGGTTTCCAGGAATTGGGCCACCACCCACTTTCTGGTCTTTTGACCCTGCTTTGCAACTGTCATGGCACCTCTGGGTATGTCACTTAGCTTGCTGATTGAGAATCAAGGTCCAGTTGAAGTTGACTTGTCTGCCATCTTGGACTCAG
This sequence comes from Moschus berezovskii, assembly GCF_049115385.1. Lineage (NCBI taxonomy): Eukaryota > Metazoa > Chordata > Mammalia > Artiodactyla > Moschidae > Moschus > Moschus berezovskii. Next base: position 92,503,396 of record NC_142470.1, read on the forward strand.
TTCAGTTCAGTCGTCTCAGTCATGTCCGACTCTTTGCGACCCTATGGACTGCAGCCCGCCAGGCCTCCCTGTCCATCACCAACTCCCGGAGCTTACTCAAACTCATGTCCATAGAGTCGGTGATGCCATACAACCATCTCCTCCTCTGTTGTCCCCTTCTCCTCCTGCTTTCAATTTTTCCCAGCATCGGGGTCTTTTCCAATGAGTCAGTTCTTCATATCAGGTGGCCAAAGTATTGGAGTTTCAGCTTCAGCATCAATCCTTCCAATGAATGTTCGGACTGATTTCCTTCAGGACGGACTGATTGGATCTCCTTGCAGTCCAAGGGACTCTCAACAGTCTTCTCTAACACCACAGTTCAATAGCATCAATTCTTTGGTGCTCAGCTTTCTTTATAGTCCAGTGAGTCAGGCACTACAATGTAAAACCCACCAGTCTACAAAAGAGGTAGGATGAAAATTGGGTTTCTGGGAGATGGTACAAAACAAGCTCACCCAGGGATCGAACCTGCATCTCGTATGTCTACCTGCACTGGCAGGCAAGTTCTTTACCACCAGCACCACCTGGGAAAGCCCGTGGCTTGACCATATCCAATTTATTTTGATACATGGACCTAACATTCCAGGATCCTAGGCAATATTGTTCTTTACAGTATTGGACATTACTCTTACTACCAGACACATTCACAACTGAATGTCATTTCTGCTTTGGCCTAACTGCTTCATTCTTTCTGGAGCTATTAGTAATTGCCCTCAACTCTTCCCCAGTAGCATATCAGAAACCTTTTGACCCGAGGGGTGTATCTTCTGGTGTCATATCTTTTTGCCTTTTTATATTATTCATGGGATTCTTACAGCAAGAATACTGGAGTGGTTTGCCATTTCCTTCTCCAGTGGACCACATTTTGTCAGAACTCTTCCCTATGACCTGTCCACCTTGAGTGGCCTTGCACGGCATGACTCATAGCTTCATTGAGTTATACAAGCCTCTTCACTACACCTAGAATGTGATCCATGAAGGGATCATTCCAGTGATTAGCCAGTAACTCTACGACTAGAGTCCTTGTCCCTGCAGTGAGCCACAGCTGCCCTTAGCTCCCCAGGAGACCCTCGAAGACCAGCATGTAGGTCTAGCCAAGGCCCCTATGAAGTCACTGCTTTTTCCCCTGGGTCCTGGTGCACATAAAGGCTTGTGTGTGCCCTCCAAGAATGACATTTCTGTTTCTCCTCCTCCTGTGGAGCTCCTGTTATCAAACCCTGCTGGCCTTCAAAGCCAATGTTCATGGGGCTCCTCCTGCTGATATCAGACCCCCTAGACTGCAGAGCCTGATGTGGGGCTCAGAGCTCTCACTTCTGTGAGAATTTCTGCAATATAATTACTTTCCAGTTTGTGGGTTGTCCAAGTGGTGGGTATAAGATTATATCATAAATGTGCCCCTCCTAGCATCTCACTGTGACTTTTCCTTTATCTTTGGAAAAATACTTTTTTGGTAGGTGCCAGTCCTTTATTGTCAATGCATCGTTGTTCAGCAGTTGTGATTTTGGTGTTTTCATGAGAGGAGGTGAGCTCAGGTCTTTCTATTCCACCACCTTGTCCCCAGATTGACTAGAATCTTACCTCTCTTCTTGCCAGAGGTTTGAGTAGAAAATCCTAGGTGCTCTAATATATGTTTACATCATTCTTATTTGAGAGTTGAGATGATTAGAAAGTGCTTTAGTGCTGCACTTATGAGAGCAATTCCTAAATCTATGGTTATGGCTTCTCCCCACAAAGTGGGGCACATGGCATTAACAGTCATGTGGCATTGACTGTCTTCTTGCACTGCTGACCTAACTGAAATGTTCATGAACCTCATTTTTTCACATTTAGAGTTGTTTCTGCCAACATGAGAACATTAAGATATAGCAGGAGAATTCAAATATATATTAGATTAGGAAATAGTCTCTTGTGTGTGAAAACACTAAATCTAAATTATGGCATTCTTTTGAATCTATAAACATTTTTTTTAGAGACATGATGAGGTTGTACAAAAAAAAAAAAGTTAAGGGTTTGCTTTGCTGGATTTGTACTTAGTACTCATTTCAACTAATATGGCAGAGTTCAAGAATGTAAATTCATTGCACGTGGACTTTTGGATAGCAGCCATTCTGACTGGTGTGAAATGGCATCTCATTGTGGTTTTGATTTGCATCTCTCTGATTATGAGGGATGTTGAGCATTTTTTCATGTGTTTGTTAGCCATCTTTATGTCTTCTCTGGAGAAATGTCTGTTTAGTTCTTTGGCCCATTTTTTGATTGGGTCATTTATTTTTCTGGAATTGAGCTGCAGGAGCTGCTTGTATATTTTGGAGATTAATCCTTTATCAGTTGCTTCATTTGCTATTATTTTCTCCCATTCCGAAGGCTGTCTTTTCACCTTACTTATAGTTTCCTTTGCTGTGCAGAATATGTGGAGAGAAAAGAACCCTCTTACACTGTTGGTGGGAATGCAAACTAGTACAGCCACTATGGAGAACAGTGTGGAGATTCCTCAAAAAACTGGAAATAGAACTGCCATATGATCCAGCAATCGCACTCCTGGGCATACACACCGAGGAAACCAGAATTGAAAGAGACACATGTACTCCAATGTTCATCGCAGCACTGTTTATAATAGCCAGGACATGGAAGCAACCTAGATGTCCATCTGCAGACGAATGGATAAGAAAGCTTTGGTACATATACACAATGGAGTATTATTCAGCCATTAAAAAGAATACATTTGAATCAGTTCTAATGAGGTGGATGAAACTGGAGCCTATTATACAGAGTGAAGTAAGCCAGAAAGAAAAACACCAGTACAGTATACTAACGCATATATATGGAATTTAGAAAGATGCAAATGATAACCCTGTATACGAGACAGCAAAAGAGACACAGATGTATAGAACAGTCTTTGGGACTCTGTGGGAGAGGGTGAGGGTGGGATGATTGGGAGAATGGCATTGAAACACGTATGTTGTCATATGTGAAACGAATCACTAGTTCAGGGTCGATGCATGTTATAGGATGCTCGGGGCTGGCGTGCGGGGATGACCCAGAGGGAGGATAAAGGGAGGAGGGAGGTGGGAGGGGGGTTCAGGAGGGGAAACTTATGTAAACCCGGGGCGAATTCATGTCAATATATTGCAAAACCAACCAATATAATATTGTAAAATAATTTGCCTCCAATAAAAAATAAATTACTTAAAAAAAAGAAAAAATAAAATAAAAAGAATGTAAATTCAAATTGCATAGGCTTAAATTAGATAGCCAGGTCTAGTTTTGGAGCAGTATTTGATTTTTATGCCGAAAGTACAGAACATTACTGATTGCTAGTATTTTATGCTACAGAAACAGTCCTGTGGATGGACAGAGGAAGAGACCTCTTATTCACACAGTTGGAAAACACATATATTACCATAATGGGCTATGTAAACTTGGACTAGAAGGCACTTACTGCATGCCTGTCTCTTCATGGCTGATGAAATAGGAGGACAGCCACAGAATCCCAAACTTGAGACTTGGAGGACAACTGGGCTGAAAAGAGCTAAAAGAGTCATACATACCACAGAAACTTTCCTTCTAGGACTGTAAAACAAAGCTTAGCTTGAGCTGTAACTTCTATTTTGTCTCTGCATCTTAATCACATATAAAGGCATCTCCTGGTTACTGTCAGTTATCTGTGAAAAATTAAAGTTTCTGTGTGAAAATGCTAAAAGAATTTGATACACTGCAACTAAAATAGGTTTCTCGGGTGGCCCTGGTGGTAAAGAACCTGCTTGCAAGTGCAGGAGATTTAAAAGCGACAATTCCATCCCTGGGTTGGGAAGATCCCCTGGAGAAGGGCATGGCCACCCACTCCAATATTCTTGCCTGGAGAATCCCATGGACAGAGGAACCTGGGAGGGGCTACAGTCCAAGGGGCCACAAAGAGTCAGAGACAACTAAAGTGACTTATCATGAATGCACGCAGCCAAAATCCCCCCGTTTCCTAGAAACAAAACACAATGTAGTGATACTATTATTTATTATGCTCAAAACACCTCGATCATCAGTGAAGTTTCCTTAGTGTGCAGTAAGTGGTCTTTTCTGCTGTGACCCACTCACATGGGTTCCTTTTCCACAACTGGACACGTGCTCAGCGTTGTGACTCCGTATCACCAGGAGAACACAAGAGCTCGACGGCCATGGGAAACACTGTGGAAATGCATTCAAGAGCAGCACGGGAGCCGGGGCTGGTCACACTGATCAGCAGGCTAGGCCTTTCAGTGTCCCAGGGCACATCCACTTGGTTGGTAGTGCTTGGGCTCTTCAAACATCTGTGATTCCAACTACTATATTTGGAATATAACTTGGGACTGTGCCAACATCATTTACAATGCTATACTGAATTGTGGGGGGTATACATTTTTCCTATATAAATGTTAGTTGAACACTGTTGATAGGTACCTTCTATGATGCTGGGGTATTGTTTTAGCTTTCCAGTGCTGCTGCAACAGATAACCAGAAACTTAAGTGGCTTCAAACAACACACATTTGTTATCTTACAGTGATACAGGTTAGAGGTTGACGCAAGCTTCACTAGACTAAAATCAAGGTATCTGCAGCATAGCATTCTGGAGGCTCCAGACGACAATAACTGCACCGTGCCTTTTCCAGCTGCTTGAGGCTATCCACATTTTTTGGCTCCTGCTGTCTCCCCGCTTTGCCCCACCTTCAAAGCTACCCGTGGCAAGCAGTCTCATGTCCCATTTGACTTCTTCCATAGTCACACATCCCGTGAGGCTCCTCTCCTGCCACCATTCTTGTAGTTACACGGGGCCCATCTAAATAATCTCTACTTTAAGGCCAGCTGATTACTAACCTTAATTCCCTTTTGACATATGTGGTAACATTCACAGGTTCTAGGAGTTAGGACATGGACATTTATTTAACTGAAGTATAGTTGATTTACAATGTTGTGCTAATTTCTGCTGTACAAAGTGACTCAGTTATATACATATATATTCTTTTCCCATTATGGTTTATGTCAGATTAGATATGGTTCCCTGTGACGTTCAATAGGACCTCGTTGTTTACTCACTCTAAACCTAATAGTTTGCATCTACTAACCTGAACCTCCCAGTCTATCCCCCTCCCTCTTTCCTTCCCCCTTGGCAAGTCCGTTCTCCATGTCTATGAATCAATTTCTGTTTTGTAGATAGGTTCATCTGTGCCATATTTTAGAGTCCAAACATAAATTTTATCACGTGGTATTTGTCTTTCTCTTTCTAAGTATGATAATCTCGAGTTGCATTCATGTTGCAGCAAATGGCATTATTTCATTTTTTTTATGGCTGAGTAGTATTTTACTGTATTTATGTACCATATCTTACCTATTCATCTGTCAGTGGACATTTAGCTGGTTTCCCCATCTTGACTATTGTGAACAGTGCTGCTGTGAATATAGGGGTGCATGTGTCTTTTTGAATTACAGTTTAGTCCAGATATATGCCCAGGAGTGGCATTGCTCGATCATATGGTAATTTTAGTTTTCTGAGGAACCTCCATACTGTCTTCCATAGTGGCTGCAACAATTTACATTCCCACCAACAGTGTAGGAGGGTTCCCTTTTTTCCATGCCCTCTTCAGCATTTATTACTTGTAGACTTTTTAATGATGGCATTCTGACCGGTATGAGGTAGTACCTCATTGTAGCTTTGATTTGCATTTCTCTAATAATTATTGATGTTGAGCATCTTTTCAGGTGCCTACTGGCCATCTATATGTCTTCTTTGGAGAGATGTCTGTTTAGATCTGCTCATTTTTTAATTGGATTGTGTGATTTTTCTGTTGAATTGTATGAGCTGTTTGTATATTTTGAAGATTAAACCTTTGTTGGTATCCTCACTTGCAAATTGGGCTTCCCTGATAGCGCAGATGGTAAAGAATCTGCCTGCAATGCAGGAGACCCCAGTTCAATTCCTGGGTTGAGAAGATCCTCTGGGGAAGGGATAGGCTACCCACTCCAGTATTCTTGGGCTTCACTTGTGGCTTAGCTGGTAAAGAATCACCTGCAATGTGGGAGACCTGGGTTCGATCCCTGGGTTGGGAAGATCCCCTGGGGAAAGGCTACCCACTCCAGTGTTCTGACCTGGAGAATTCCATGGATGCTATAATCCATGGGGTTGCAAAGAGTCAGGTGTGAGAGACTTTCACTTGCAAATATTTTCTCCCATTTCATAGGTCGTCTTTTCATTTTGTTAATGGTTTCCTCTGACGTGCAAAAGCTTGTAAGTATGATTAGGTCCCATTTGCTTGGTTTTGTTTTTACTTCTGTTACCTTGGGAGACTGACCTAAGACAACACTGGTACGATTTATGTCAGAGAATGTTTTGCTTATGCTTTCTTCTAGGAGTTTTATGGTGTCATGTCTTATGTTTAAGTCCTTAAGCCATTTTGAGTTTATTTTTGTGCATGGTGAGAGGGTGTGTTCTAACTTCATTGATTTAGATCCAGCTCTCCAACTTTCCCAGCACTATTTGCTAAAAAGACTTGCCCAGTTTCCCTGGTGGCTCAGACGGTAAAAGAATCTGCCTACAATGTGTGAGACCCAGGTTCAATCCCTGGGTCAGGAAGATCTCCTGGAGAAGGAAATGGCAACCCACTCCAGTATTCTTGCCTGGAACATCCCATGGATGCAGGAGCCTGGTAGGCTACAGTCCGTGGGGTGGCAAAGAGTTGGACACGACTGAGGGACTTCACTTTCACTTTTCTAATTTTATATTATTGCCTCCTGTGTTGAAGATTAATTGACCATAGGAGTGTGGGCTTATTCCAGGGCCCTCTATTCTGTTCCATTGATCTGTATGTCTGTTTTTGTACCAGTATCACACTGTTTTGATTTCTGTCATTTTGCAGTATTGCCTGAGTGTGGGAGGGTTATGCTTCCTGCTTTGCCTTTTTTCCCCTCAGTATTGCTTTGGCAATTCTGAGTCTTTTATGGTTCCATATGAATTTTGGGTTCTTTATTCTAGTTCTGTGAAAAATGTCAGTTAATTTGATAGTAGTAGTAGTGTTAGTCGCTCAGTTGTGTCCAACTCTTTGCGACCCTGTGGACTGTAGCCCGCCAGGCTCTTCTCTCCATGGGATTCTCTAGGCAAGAATATTGGAGTGGATTGCCATTCCCTTCTCCAGAAGGGAGAATCTGATATGGATTGCATTAAATCTGTAGATTGCTTTGAATAGTAAGGCCATTTTAACAATATTAATCTTTCCAATTGAAGAGCATGGGCTATCTTTCCATGTGTTTGAATCCTCTTTAATTTCCTTCATTAATGTTTTATAGTTCTCAGTTTCACCTCCTTTTTCACATTTATTCCTTGGTGATTTCAGAAGAGTTTTTAAGAATTCTCTGATATTTCATTGTTAGTATAAAGAAATGCAACTGATTTCCGAATGTTAATCTTGTATCCTACACTTTGCTGAATTCATTTATCAGTTCTAGTAGAGTCTGTGTGGAGTCCATAGGATTTTCTATATACAGTATCATGTCATCTACTATAGTGACAGCTTTACCTCTTCTCTTCCTAAAATTTAGATACCTTTTACTTCTTTTCCTTGTTTGTTTGCTGGGGCTACAGCTTTCAATACTATGTTGAAGAGAAGTGGTGCGAGTGGGAGCATTCTCGTTTTATTCCAGATTTTAGCAAGACTTTTAGCTTTCATCATTGAGTACTGTGCTAGCTGTGGGTTTGTCATAAATAGCTTTTATGATGTTGAGATATCTTCTCTCCTTACCCACTTTGGTAAGAGTATTATAAATGGATGTTGAATTTTATCAATTTTTTTTATATCTATTGAGACAATAATGTGATTTTTTACTTTTCTTTTGTTAATGTGGTATATTACACTGATTTCCATATGTGGAGCCATCCTCATGTACTTGGAATAAGTCCTACTTGGTTGTGATATGTGACCTTTTTATATGTTGTTTGACTTGGTTTGCTAATATTTTGTTGAATTTTTGCATCTATATTCATCAAAGATATTGGCTTATAATTTTCTTTTGTGGTGGTCTACTTGTCTGATTTTGGTATCTGGGGATGGTGGCTTCTTAGAATGTCTTTGGGAGTGTTCCCTCCTCTTAATCTTTTGAAACATTTTGAGAAGGATCAGTAGAAGTTCTTCTTTGTATGTTTGATAGAGTTTGCCTGTTACACCATCTGGTCCTGGGCTTTCTCTTGTACGGATTTTTTTGTTGTTGCTATTGTTGTTACAGATTCTATTTCACTTCTAGTGATTGGTCTTTCAGTTAACTCTTGTTCTCGATTCAATTTTGTTGGGCTATGTGTTTCTAGGAATTTGTCCATTTCTTCTATGTTGTTAAATTTATTGCCATATAATTGTTCACAGTATTCTCTTATGGTTTTTTATATTTCTGTGGTATCAGTTGAGAATTTTTCCTTTTTCATGTCTTATTTTGTTTGTTTAGGTTATCTCTCTTTTCTTCTCAGTGAGCCTGGCCAGAGCATTTTCAATTTTGTTTACCCTTTCAGAGAATCAGTTCTTGGTTTTATTGTTTTTTGTTTGTTTGTTTTTTGTCTCTATTTTATTTTCTCTCTGATCTTTGTTTTAATCTTTTCTAATTCTTTTAGGTGGTAGTTTAGGTTGTTTATTTGAGGTTTTTCTGTTCTTTTGAGGAAGGCCTGTTTTGGAACAAACCTGTTTTGAACAAGTTCATTGCTAGGAACTTCCTCTAAGAACCACTTTTGCTTCATCCCATAGATTTTGTATGGTTGTATTTTGTCATTTGTCTCAAGGTATTTTTTCATTTCCTTTCTGATTTCCTCATTGACCTAGTGGTTTTTCAGTAGCATGTTGTTTAGTTTTTATGTAATCATTTTTTCTCATCTCTTTTTGTGTGGCTAGTTTTTACTTCCATGTCATTGTGGTCAGATAAGGTGCTTGAAACAATTTCTGTACTCTTGGTAGAGATTAATTTTGTGCCCTAGTAAGTGGTCAATACTAGAGAATGTTACATGTGCACTTGAAAAGTCTCTATTCTGTTTATTTGGATGTAATGTCTTGAAAATAACAATTAACAGTTCTATTGTATGTTTCAGGGTCTCTGTTGCCTTATTCATTTTCTGTCTAGACGATCCATCCATTGATAATGAATGGGGTGTTATATAATCTCCTACTATTATTGTATTCCTATCAATTTCTCCTTTTCTGTTGGTATTTATAGATTTGGGTGTTGCTGATGAGTGTAAAAATCCTCTTCTTGTATTGATCCTTTTATCATTATATAGGTGGTTCTTTATCTTTCTTTAGGGCCTTTGTTTTAAAGTCTGTTTTGTCTGATATGAGTATTATGACTCTCTTTTCACTTTTATTTGCATGAAATGTCTTTTTCCATCCTCTCACTTTCAATCTATGTGTGTCTTTCCTCTAAAGTGAGTCTCTTGTAGGCAGCATATTGTAGGTTCTTGGGGTTTTGTGCATGTGTTTTTTTAAAATCTAGTCTACCTTTCTGTCTTTTGATTGGAGCATTCAGTCCATTGACATTTAAGATAATTATTTGATACATCTGTATTTATTGCCATTTTAAACCTTGTTTTCCAGTTAATTCTATGTTTCTTCTTTATTCCTTTTTCTTTTTGTGGTTTGATGATTTCATGTGTGTATTCTCTTTTTGGTTTTTGTGAATCTATTGTATGTTTTTTTATTTGGGATTACCCTGTTTTTCAGGTATGTTGAGTTCTTCCTGTATCAACTTGCTTTATGATTGATAGTCATATTGGCTCAAACATTCTTAAAAAATAGATTCTAAATTTTACTTTCCTTCCCCACACTTTATGACTTTGTCCTTTTTTCCATCTTCATGTTTATCCTTTTGCCGTCTTTGTGTTTATCATTACTTTCACAGGTTGTTTTTTCCCCCTTTGTGATCTGTATAATGACTATATGATTTACTTTCCAATTGTGATTTCCTCTTTCCCATATCACCTTCTTTTCTGTTTAGAGAATATCTTTTAATATTTCTTTTAGAATAGGTTTAGTATTGCTGTACTTTTTTTAGTTTTTGCTTTTCTAAATGATAATCTTGCTGGGTACAGTATTCTAGGTTGCAGATTTTTCCATTTCAAGACTGAATATATTGGAGAAGGAACAAGATGGTGGAGGAATAGGACGGCGAGACCACTCTATCCCCCACAAATTCATCAAAAGAACATTTGAACCCAGAGTAAAGTCCACAAAACAACTTCTGAATGCTGGCAGAAGACATCAGGCACCTAGAAAAGCAGCCCATTGTCTTCTAAAGGAGGTAGGAAAAAACATAAAAGATAAAAAGAGAGGCAAAAGAGATAAGGACGGAGCTCCATTCCGGGAAGGGAGGCTTTAAAGAGAGAGAAGTTTCAAGAACACCAGGAAACACTCTCACTGGCTAGTCTGTGATGAGCCTTGGAATCTCAGAGGACCACATAATTGGGAGGAAAAAAGAAAGAAATAATTAAAACCCACAGATTACCCGCCAAACGATAACTCCCAGCGGAGAAGCAGTGCAGACGCCTGCATACGCCATTAGCAAGTGGGGGCTGGGCAGGGAGGAGCCGGCTGAACTGCTTTGAGAGAGGACTTGGCTTGAATGCTGTGAGAACAATCTGAGAGAACTAACTGGGGATAGCAAAGCAGACTGGGATAGTTTCCCCACGAAAAGGCGGAAAGCTCTAACCTAAGACTCTGCTAGCCCCACTCACAGAACAAAGGGCTGAGCAGAGCGAGCCCGCTGCAGTCAGCCCATCCCCCCCGCCCCCCACTGAGACAGGCAGGGAGGTCAGCCAGAGCCGGAGGGGGCAACCATGGCCCCAGAAAGGCATCGGATACAAACTGCAGGCAGGCTTGTTGCTAATTAAGACATCTTGGGCTCCGGCAGGTCGGTATCCACCTGAGAAGGTGCGCTGGTTGTGCACCCCGAAAACCGAGTGGCAGGGACTGGGGAGGCGATAAGTTGCAATGACCGCGCTTGCCAAACACCTGGTCACCTGGGCTGCTAGGACCGGGGAAGGCACAAAACGCAGGCCCAACCAAGTCTGCACCTTTGTGGAGTACCCGAGAAACTGACCTTGAGATGCTCAGACCTGAGAAGTGCGTACAACCCAGCGCCGGCCTCAGACAGTTCCTGGCAGAGCAACCTAGAGCCTGCGCAGTGTAGACTGGGACAGCATACGAGCTGTGAGCGGGGGCAAACCCAGTGTGGCCGAGACGCTGTGAGCACTCCCCACAGACGCCAGAGATATTTGTCTGCAGCGTTCCTCCCTGCCCAGAACAGGACTGAAAAACTGAGCCTTTAAAAAATGTCCACCTGCCCCCTAGTATCAGGGTGGAAATTAGACACTGAAGAGACCAGCAAACAGAAGCTAAAACAGAGGGAACCACCTTGGAAATGACAGATATAGAAGTCTAGAGACTACTCCAAGAATAAGGCCAAAAACCAGAGGCAAGAGGCTTAAGCCTGAATTCTGAGAACACCAGAGAACTCCTGACTCCAGGGAACATTAATCGATAGGAGCTCATCAAACACCTCCATACCTACACTAAAACCAAGCACCACCCAAGGGTCAACAAGTTCCAGAGTAAGACATACCACGCAAATTCTCCAGCAACACAGGAAAATAGCCCTGAGCTTCAATATACAGGCTGCCCAAAGTCACTCCAAACCCACTGACATCTCATAACTCATTACTGGACACTTCATTGCACTCCAGAGAGAAGAAATCCAGCTTCACCCACCAGAACACCAACACAAGTTTCCCTAACCAGGGAACCTTGACAAGTCACCCGTCCAACCCCACACACAGAGAGGAAACTACATAATAAAGAGAACTCCACAAACTGCCAGAAGAGGGAAAGGCCACCCCAAGCAAAGCAATATAAGCAAAATGAAGAGGCAGAGAAATACCCAGCAAGTAAAGGAACAAGATAAATGCCCACCAACACAAACAAAAGAGGAAGATATAGGGAATCTACCTGATAAAGAATTTCGAACTTTGGTGGTGAAAGTGATTCAAAATCTTGAAAGCAAAATGGAGTTACAGATAAATAACCTGGAGAAAAGGATTGAGAAGATGGAAGAAAGGTTTAATAAGGACTTAGAGGAAATAAAAAAGTCAATATACAATGAATAATGCAATAGATGAGATCAGAAACACTCTGGAGGGAACAAACAGTAGAATAACAGAGGCAGAAGACAGGATAAGCGAGCTAGAAGATAGAATTGTAGAAATAAATGAAACAGAGAGGAAAAAAGAAAAACAAATTAAAAGAAATGAGGACAATATTAGAGACCTCTGGGACAATGTTAAACGCTCCAACATTCGAATCATAGGAGTCCCAGAAGAAGAAGACAAAAAGAAAGACCATGAGAGAATACTTGAAGAGATAATAGTTGAAAACTTCCCTAAAATGGGGAAAGAAATAATCACCCAAGTCCAAGAAACCCAGAGAGTCCCCAACAGGATAAACCCAAGGTGAAATACTCCAAGACACATATTAATCAAATTAACAAAGATCAAACACAAAGAACAAATATTAAAAGCAGCAAGGGAAAAGCAGCAAATAACACACAAAGGGATTCCCATAAGGATAACAGCTGATCTTTCAACAGAAACTCTTCAGGCCAGGAGGGAATGGCAAGACATACTTAAAGTGATGAAAGAAAATAACCTACAGCCCAGATTACTGTACCCAGCAAGGATCTCATTCAAATATGAAGGAGAAATCAAAAGCTTTACAGACAAGCAAAAGCTGAGAGAATTCAGCATCACCAAACCAGCTCTCCAACAAATGCTAAAGGATCTTCTCTAGACAGGAAACACAGAAAGGGTGTATAAACTCGAACCCAAAGCAATAAAGAAAATGGCAACGGGATCATACTTATCAATAATCACCTTAAACGTAAATGGGTTGAATGCCCCAACCAAAAGACAAAGGCTGGCTGAATGGATACAAAAACAAGACCCACATATATGTTGTCTACAAGAGACCCACCTCAAAACGAGGGACACATACAGACTGAAAGTGAAGGGCTGGAAAAAGATATTCCATGCAAATAGAGACCAAAAGAAAGCAGGAGTAGCAATACTCATATCAGATAAAATAGACTTTAAAACAAAGGCTGTGAAAAGAGACAAAGAAGGAAACTACACAATGATCAAAGGATCAATCCAAGAAGAAGATATAACAATTATAAATATTTATGCACCCAACATAAGGAGCACCACAATATGTAAGACAATTACTAACAAGTATGAAAGGGGAAATTAACAACAACGCAATAATAGTGGGAGATTTTAATACCCCACTCACATCTATGGATAGATCAACTAAACAGAAAATTAACAAGAAAACACAAATTTTAAATGATACAATAGACCAGTTAGACCTAATAGATATCTATAGGACATTTCACCCCAAAACAATGAATTTCACCTTTTTCTCAAGCGCACACAGAACCTTTTCCAGGATAGATCACATCCTGGGCCATAAATCTAGCCTTGGTAAATTGAAAAAAACTGAAATCATTCCAAGCATCTTTTCTGACCACAATGCAGTAAGATTAGATCTCAATTATGGGAGAAAAACTATTAAAAATGCCAACATATGGAGGCTGAACAACACGCTGCTGAATAATGAACAAATCATAGAAGAAATCAAAAGAGAAATCAAAATATGCATAGAAATGAATGAAAATGAAAACACAACAACCCAAAACCTCTGGGACACTGTAAAAGCAGTGCTAAGGGGGAAGTTCATAGCAATACAGGCACACCTCAATGAACAAGAAAAAAGTCAACTAAACAACCTAACTCTACATCTAAAGCAACTAGAAAAGGAAGAAATGAAGAACCCCAGGGTTAGTAGAAGGAAAGAAATTGTAAAAATAAGGGCAGAGATAAATGCAAAAGAAACAAGAGACCATAGCAAAAATCAACAAAGCCAAAAGCTGGTTCTTTGAGAAGGTAAATAAAATTGACAAACCGCTAGCCAGACTCATCAAGAAACAAAGGGAGAAGAACCAAATCAATAAAATTAGAAATGAAAATGGAGAGATCACAACCGACAACACAGAAATACAAAGGATTATTAGAGAATACTATCAGCAATTATATGGCAATAAAATGAATAACCTGGAAGAAATGGACAAATTCCTAGAAAAGTACACCTTTCCAAAACTGAACCAGGAAGAAATAAAAAATCTGAACAGACCCATCACAAGCATGGAACTAGAGGCTGTAATCAGAAATCTTCCAGCAAACAAAAGCCCAGGTCCAGACAGCTTCACAGCTGAATTCTACCAAAACTTTAGAGAAGAGCTAACACCTATTCTACTCAAACTCTTCCAGAAAATTGCTGAGGAAGGGAAACTTCCAAATTCATTCTATGAGGCCACCATCACCCTAATCCCAAAACCTGGTAAAGATCCCACAAAAAAAGAAAACTACAGGCCAATATCACTGATGAACATAGATGCAAAAATCCTTAACAAAATTCTAGCAATCAGAATCCAACAACACATTAAGAAGATCATACATCATGACCAAGTGGGCTTTATCCCAGGAATGCAAGGATTCTTCAATATTCGCAAATCAATCAATGTAATACACCACATTAATAAACTGAAAAATAAAAATCATATGATCATCTCAATAGATGCAGAGAAAGCCTTCAACAAAATTCAACATCCATTTATGATAAAAACCCTCCAGAAAGTGGGAATAGATGGGACATACCTCAACATAATAAAAGCTATATATGACAAACCCACAGCAAACATTATCCTCAACGGTGAAAAACTGAAAGCATTTCCCCTAAAGTCAGGAAAAAGAAAAGGGTGCCCACTCTCACCACTACTATTCAACATAGTTCTGGAAGTTCTGGCTACAGCAATCAGAGCAGAAAAAGACAAAAAAGGAATACAAATTGTAAAAGAAGAAGTAAAACTTTCACTGTTCGCTAATGACATGATCCTCTACACAGAAAACCCTAAAGACTCTACCAGAAAACTACTAGAGCTAATCAATGAATACAGTAAGTTGCAGGATATAAAATCAACACACAGAAATCACTTGCATTCCTATACACTAATAATGAGAAAATAGAGAAATTAAGGAAACCATTCCATTCACTATTGCAATGAAAAGAATTAAATACTTAGGAATATATCTACCTAAGGAAACAAAACACTTGTACATTGAAAACTATAAAACACTAGTGAAAGTAATGAAAGAGGACACTCATAGATGGAGAAATATACCGTGTTCGTGGATTGGAAGAATAAATATTGTAAAAATGAGTATACTACCCAAGGTAATTTATACATTCAATGCAATCCCTATCAAGCTACCAACGATATTTTTCACAGAACTAGAACAAATAATCTCACAATTTGTATGGAAACACATAAAACCTTGAATAGCCAAAGCAATCTTGAGGAAGAAAAATGGAACCGGGGGAATCAACCTGCCGGACTTCAGGCTCTACTACAAAGCCACAGTCATCAAGACAGTATGGTACTGGCATGAAGACAGAAATATAGATCAATGGGACAAAATAGAAAGCCCAGAGATAAATCCATGCACCTATGGACATCTTATCTTTGACAAAGGACGCAAGAATATAAAATGGAGAAAAGACAGTCTCTTTAACAAGTGGTGCTGGGAAAACTGGTCAGCCACTTGTAAAAGAATGAAACTAGAACACTTCCTAACACCATACACCAAAATAAACTCAAAATGGATTAGAGAGCTAAATGTAAGACCAGAAACTATAAAACTCCTAGAGGAGAACGTAGGCAAAACACTCTCTGACATAAATCACAGCAGGATCCTCCAAGACCCACCTCCCAGAATATTGGAAATAAAAGCAAAAATAAACAAATGGGACCTAATTAAAATCAAAAGCTTCTGCACAGCAAAGGAAACTATAAGCAAGGTGAAAAGACAGCCTTCAGAATGGGAGAAAATAATAGCAAATGAAGCAACTGATAAAGGATTAATCTCCAAAATATACAAGCAGCTCCTGCAGCTCAATTCCAGAAAAATAAGTGACCCAATTAAAAAATGAGCCAAAGAACTAAACAGACATTTCTCCAAAGAAGACATAAACATGGATAACAAACACATGAAAAAATGCTCAACATCCCTCATAATCAGAGAAATGCAAATCAAAACCACAATGAGATACCATTTCACACCAGTCAGAATGGCTGCTATCCAAAAGTCTACATGCAATAAATGCTGGAGAGGGTGTGGAGAGAAGGGAACCCTCTTACACTGTTGGTGGGAATGCAAACTAGTACAGCCACTATGGAGAACAGTGTGGAGATTCCTCAAAAAACTGGAAATAGAACTGCCATGTGATCCAGCAATCGCACTCCTGGGCATACACACCGAGGAAACCATAATTGAAAGAGAAACATGTACTCCAATATTCATCGCAGCACTGTTTATAATAGCCAGGACATGGAAGCAACCTACATGTCCATCTGAGGATGAATGGATAAGAAAGCTTTGGTACATATACACAATGGAGTATTACTCAGCCATTAAAAAGAATGCATTTGAACCAGTTCTAATGAGGTGGATGAAACTAGAACCTATTATACAGAGTGAAGTAAGCCAGAAAGAAAAATACCAATACAATATACTAACACATATATATGGAATTTAGAAAGATGCAGATGAGAACCCTGTATATGAGACAGCAAGAGACACGGATGTATAGAACAGTCTTTGGGACTCTGTGGGAGAGGGTGAGGGTGGGATGGTTTGGGAGAATGGCACTGAAACATGTATATTATCATATGTGAAACGAATCGCCAGTTCAGGGTTGATGCATGTTACAGGATGCTTGGGGCTGGTATGCGGGGATGACCCAGAGGGAGGATAAGGGGAGGAGGAGGGGGGAGGGGGGTTCGGGAGGGGGAACTCATGTACACCCAGGGCAGATTCATGTCAATGTATGGCAAAACCAACCAATATAATATTGTAAAATAATTAGCCTCAAATAAAAATTAAAAAAAAAAAAGACAATATATTTTTCCACTCCCTTCTCGCCTGCATCATTTCTGTAGAGAAATCAGCTGATAAACTTATGGGGGTTCCCTTGTAATTAACTTTTTCTCCTGCGGTCTTTAGAATCCTTTATTTAACTTCTTCCTTTTTTATTATAAAGTATCTTGGTATAGATCTGTTTGGGTTCATTTAGTTTGGGAACCTCTGTGCTTTCTATATCTGGATATCTGTTTCCTTCTTTAGCTTTGAGAAATTTTCAGCCATAATTTCCTCTTTTAAAAAAAATTCTATTGAAGTTGCTTTAGAATGTTATTTTCTGCCATAGAGCAAAATGAATCAGCTATATGATTCATTCATTCATAATCTTTTTTGGATTTTCTTCCCATTTAGGTCACTACAGAACATTGAGTACAGTTGCCTGTGCTATACAGGAAGTTCCCATTAGTTATCCATTTTATATATGCTGCTGCTGCTGCTGCTGCGTCACTTCAGTCGTGTCCGACTCTGTGTGACCCCATAGACAGAAGCCCACCAGGCTCCCCCATCCCTGGGATTCTCCAGGCAAGAACACTGGAGTGGGTTGCCATTTCCTTCTCCAGTGTGTGAAAGTGAAAAGTGAAAGTGAAGTCGCTCAGTCGTGTCCGACCCTTAGCGACCCCACGGACTGCAGCCTACCAGGCTCCTCCATCCATGGGATTTTCTAGGCAAGAGTACTGGAGTGGCTTGCCATTGCCTTCTCCGCATTTTATATATATTAGTGTATATATGTCAATTTCAATCTCCCAATTCATCCCACCCACCCACTTGCCCTGCTTGGTGTCCATACATTTGTCCTGTATGTCTTTATCTTTATTTCTCTGCTGGCTCAGATGGCAAAGTGTCTGCCCATAATGCAGGAGATGCGGGTTCGATCCCTGGGTCAGGAAGATCCCCTGGAGAAGGAAATGACAATCCACTCCAGTACTCTTGCCTGGGGAATCCCATGGATGGAGGAAACTGGTAGGCTACAGTCTGTGGGGTTGCAAAGAGTCAGACATGACTGAGCAACTTCACTTTCACTTTCTTTCTGCTGTGCAGAGAGGTTCACCTGTACCATTTTTCTATTTCCACATATGAATTAATAAATGATATTTTTCTCTTTCTGACTGACTTCACTCTGTGTGACAGCCTCTAGGTCTATCCACATCTCCACAAATGGCACATTATCATTGCTTTTTACGGCTGAGTAATAATGAACTCCTGGAGTTGGTGATGGACGGGGAGGCCTGGCGTGCTGTGATTCATGGGGTTGCGGAGAGTCGGACACAACTGAACTGAACTGAATATTCTATTGTATATATGTGCTACATCTTTATCATTCCTCTGTTGATGAACATTTAAATTGCTTCCCATGTCCTGGCTATTGTAAACAGTGCTGCAATAAACATTGAGGTGCATATATCTTTTTAAATTAATGGTTTTCTCTGGGTATATGCCCAGGAGTGGGATTGCTGGGTCATATGGTAGTTCTCTTCTTAGTTTTTAAAAATTGATACAGCCACTATGGAGAATACTATGGAGGTTCCATAATTTCTTCAAATACACTTTTAATACCCTTTTCTATTCTTTTCTCCTTTTGTAATTTCTATTCTGCATAGATTGGCACACTATATTATCCCATAGGTCTCATATTTCATTTGGCTTTCTGTCTGCTGTTCTGATTGGGTAATTTCCATTACTGTATTCTATCTTCCAGATCACATATTCTCTCTTCTGCATTTTTAAATCTTATAGTACCTTAAAGTACAGTAGTAAAGTACAACAGCTGGCATACAGGGGCTGGCATCCAGTGAACAAGCGAGAGTTACTGACGGGAGAGGGGAGAGGAAACAGGAGCTGAGAGAGCTGAGGGGTCTTCAACAATAGGAAACAGAGGGCAAACTGCATTTGCATTTACGCCTAACACTGATGGAACACACGTTCACCTCTTTGAAAGTGTACAACTCGACAGTTCATATGCAGGGGACTTACTATATTCATTCTGCTATTCATTGCCTTGAGCTCAGCTTTCATCTCAGCAAATGAATTTTCTAATTTTTCTTGGCTCCTCCTCAGAGTTTCTAGCTCCTTTTTACAGCAATCTGCACTTCTGTTGATAGTCTTTCTTAATTCCTTCAGTATTTTCATTACCTCCTTTTAAAACTCAGTATAGATTAGATTCAAGAAGTCTGTTCCTTCAGGGGAATTCTCTTGGTCTTTTAACTGGGAATGGTTCCTCTGCTGCTTTATTTTGCTTATACTGTATTTCTGTTACTCTGTAAGTTGAGAAACAATTATCTACTGTAATCTTGGCGGGCTCTTTATATGTGGGAGTGTCCCTATGTAGCTTGTGTGGGTTTAACACAGTTTTGGCATGAAGAATGCTTTTAGTTTGGATATCTCTTCTCTCAGCATATGCTGGAACATTATCCCCTTGATAGCGGGTGTGCACAGCCAGCACAAGCTCCTGGGAAGGCAGGGACAGTGGTTGGCACCTGGTCGTGGAACTCTTGGCAGCAGGGGCCATGGACATTTTAGGTGTACCATTCTTCCTATGGCAGAAACTAAAATCGAAAAGCCTGTCTTAGAAGAAAATGTTAGATGGAGATATTTTATGCTGAGTATGCCTATGCATAGTTTGTTTTTTGAAAACTCAGATATTCTTTATTAAAAATGATTCTGAAATTCAGGTTAAATAATACAACTGTGGATGTGTATTAAGCAAGGCTTGGGATATCAAAAACTGTTCTTCCTATGACATCCACCTGTTATTTA
The DNA here is from genome assembly GCF_049115385.1 of Moschus berezovskii. Taxonomy (NCBI): domain Eukaryota; kingdom Metazoa; phylum Chordata; class Mammalia; order Artiodactyla; family Moschidae; genus Moschus; species Moschus berezovskii. The sequence continues at coordinate 92,523,267 of NC_142470.1, forward strand.
TTTGCTAGGGCTGTCAAAAGTATTAATACTATAGACGGGGTGACTTCAATTTAGTTTCTTAACCCATTATTGACCAGAGACATTTCAATATTCACTTACGTACCAAGTTGCTGGCCACTGGTTAGTTTCTGCAAAAATCCCCCAGTCGATAAAGTTCAAGGTATTGAAGAATTTTCTTCTTTGGCGCCTTCCTTGGCTTGCCAGTGGCAGTTGGCTCCCTGTGTCTTCCCATGAGTTTCCCATGTGTGTTTTAATTTCATATAAAGACCACCAGCCCTCTTGGATCAGGGCCCACCCCAGAGACCTTCTTTAACGGTCATTAGCTCATCTAAAAATACAGCCACAGTATTGAGGGGACATGACTCAACATGAATTCCGGGGACACAATTCCACCCATAAAGCATATAACAAATTTAATAATTAACCTGGAAAAGACTCCACATTCATAGAAGACCATTGGTGGTGGGGTGGATAACTGGTATGCTTATGCTCATTGACATAACTCTGAGGTAGAAATTTTCTAAAAAAAAATGGTGATTTATTTTGCTTTAACATACAGTGGTAAATATATTGGGATCATCAAGTTTTTTAAAAATTTGCTGGTCCTACTTTATACATTACAATACTAATGTAAGCTCATTCATTAGTTCTTCCATTTCAATGTAGGAAAGGGATCCAATTAACACCTACTAGCAGCTTGGCTAAGAATGGACATTAAAATCAGACAACAATAGTAAATATATAGTCCTTTTCTCCAAATGTGTATAAAAGTTTTGAAACAATCACTGCCTGCTCCACAGGACAATTTGGATTTAAAAAATCTTCCAGACCTGGAATAGCATAACCCTGTGTAACATTACTTATAATAGTTTAAACAATATTTTATCAAAGACTTTTGCACTTGACATTTGAAAAAGAAACAGTAGCCAAGGAACTGCATAACCACAAAATGAAAATCTTATAAAATATTTCCACCACTATTCAAATGCCAGATTTAATCAAGCAATAGTAAAAAATATCAAAACAAAAACATAATAATACAACCTTCTGTTTAAAATAACAGCACTGTTCTGCCTCTTTTCCACTGAATTTTACATATGAACAGACTATATATACTGTTTTTTTTTTTTCCAGAGAAATGTCCATTTGGTCTGTCACACCATTCAGGCTCACACTGAATCCTTTCTCTTTTGAGGATATACAACTCCATGATGTTTCCGTATTTCCAGCATTTTGGGTTAGGTGCAATGTCTGAAGTATAATACATTTCTCTTTCTCCTTTACACAGTGCAGAGTATACAGGCTTAGGTTATGTTAGCTTCTCTTTTACTCCAGGTCACTGTCTTTGTCTAAATTCAAGGCAGTATTCAATGGAGTGCAGTAGTTTGGCTTGTCAGAAGGTACAAAGCCTGGCAGACACACACACTTATAGGACCCTTCGGTGTTGATGCACTTGGCATTCTTGCAGAGAGACATCCGGTTGTTCAACTCATCACATTCGTTGACATCTGCAGTAAGCCAAACCACGTAGGTAAGCAAGCTTTCCCATCACTCCAGGAGGAGAAACAATCAACAGTTACCTGAGGCCCTGCCTAAACACAGCCGGCTGCTCTGTGCTCTCTCCACGGTAAACTGCGTAGTCTTTCCTATTACTGTCTGTTTATGCAAGGTAAATATGATCTTCCAGATCGCAAAAAGGTGATTATCCAAGGGATTCTAGAATTTCTTTCCCTGTTATTTGACATAACAGGGACCATTTTGTCAGCTTGAGTTTTTATAGTCAAGAAAACTAGAACTATCCTACTTCTAAATCCCTCTCTGCAGATGTAGAAGAACAGTTACATTGTCAAGAGAAACAGAGCCTCCAAGAAACTTCTCTCAAGGCTTAAGTTACTTTCTTAGATTTCTTTCCACAGGAAAGAAAGTCTTTCATGCCCTTGAAACATGTGTAACAACCTGGGTTACCTATTTTTGTACCACAACAGACTGAGACTAACAAAACTGAAGTGGGCAAACTACAGGAGGGAGAAAAACAGCCACAAAAATAGGAAGAAAAAAAAAACCCCCACAAAACCCTGCAAGTCAAAGGTCTTTCAGCATGGAGGCCAGCAGGCTCATGAACACAGCATCAATTACACAAGAAGGAAAAAACACCCATTTACTGTTCTCTTAAAGGTAAAAGAGACGGCTACATGAGTTTTATTAAAACTTTCTCCAAAATGGAAGTATTTTCATCTATATGTCCCTCATGCTGGCGTCAGGTATCCAGGGAAAACACGATTTGCTACTCAGTCAAAAGCTCAATTTAAAAGAGTCTAAATAATTACCCCAAATGTTCTGGTGTTTCCTCCATATGTACTATTTATATGAATTCTTATGTACTTCTTTAAAAATTGTGGTAAAATATACAGAACATAAAATTAACCATTTTCAGTGGATGGTAAATACCTTCACATTGTTATACAATCATCACCACCATCCACCTCCAGAATTTTTCTCATCTTCCCAAACTGAAACGCTGCAAACCTTTAATATACTAGACTATATGTTGTCCAGTCATAGGGCATCCCAGAAAAAGGATAATTTCCCATCAGATACATATGGTTCTTACCGACACAGGTCATCTTGGCCATGTCCAAGTGATAGCCATCAAAGCAATCGCAGGTGTAACCCTCCTGCACCCTGACACAGCGGCCGTTTTCACATCCATTGAGGATGCCACATTCTTCAGCCTGCAACTCCTCAAAGCTATTTAAAAACCCTGGAAGGGAAAAAACAGGAGGCAGGGAGGCAAGGTACAAATCTTCATCCTCTTACACCATTTTTTAAAACAACATGATTTTAAGGTTATGGTTCATCATACATATTTCCAGTACCTTAAAGACAGCATTGAAATTTAGACAAATATATTTCTACATGATATTAAGCATTTAAAGCGTTACAAACTTAGTATGTTGTTCAGATTAGCCCCACGTTTTGAATTCTGATGTTCTGAATCAAAATCTCATAAAACAATACAGCAAGTAGGTATTTTTTATTTGCCTTTAGTTAACATCTTCGTGTCTAAGATTTTAAGTTTCCCAAGTTCTCAGTAGGGCAAACATCAAAACATCTTTCAGGATGGAACCAATGGAATTCACGATCAGCGTAGGTATTTGTTAAGAGGCACGAGCACTGGAGGCAGTGCTGTTTGAGTGTGTGTTCCCAGAGCTGAGAAAAGCCAGGCTGGCCTTGCCTTAATAAGGTCTGTTTGCTTGCTCTGGCTTTGGAAGGAGTCTTACAAAAGGGCCCTTGGGGGATCAAAGGCTAAAGGCAGTTAAAGGGACTCCAAACATCCTGATAAATGAGAAAAATACATCATACTTCTACTTTGAAAACCCAAAAACTTTTTTTTAAGAAAACAAAGACACTCCTGTTTAGTTCTGAATCAGTTTAAAGAGGGAAAGAGCCAGTTTAGCAATACAAAAGCAATGTAACCAGGCGTTAAGAATATTTTAGTTCTCTTTATAGAGAAGGAAGTTGTAAATATAAATTCATGATGACCCCAAAACACGTGGCCTTTCATCCTCGCCCCTGCTTCTGAAGCTAGTACCATGGCTTAGCTTTCAAGGGGGAAGAAGAAAAATCTACCTAGGGCCAGAACTCTCTAACTGGCCTTTGAAGTAATCTCCAGTGGAACTGCAGGGGGCAGCAAAACATCATTGCTTAGGAAGCTGTAAGGTCTAACATTGTTTTACAGCATAGACTTTCTAAAAATATTTAATTGAAGGCTAATTACTTTACAATATTGTGGTGGGTTTTTGCCATATATTGACATGACTTTTTATGTGTCCATATAACAATGTGGAATTAAAAAGTAGAGCTAGTGAGTTAACCAATATATAATTTCGTTGTAATTGATTTTTAAAAAGCAGCATCTGGGACATGGAATTGTTAAACTGTCTCAGAAATGCACATCAGGACTTGTTCTCTGGATTAGCAGCATAGGGGGTGAAGGGAGGGATGTATATGTGTGCATGTCTTGGCTATACTGTAGAAATACACTGTCATTAATTCAATGGAAGTATACCCCCTTGCTAATACTTTAATAGTTTCGATCGGATAATGAATCATCTTAGAAGCATTATATTAATACTTTGTGTACTCTGTTGTCTTTAATTGAATATTAAGGGAAAGCAGCATTTTATTCATACCTCTGCCAGTATCATTATTTAGAGACATTGCCATTTTTTTCTTTTCTGAAATTTTTACAAAGAGTAGCAAGATTACCACAGAAGGCGATGGCACCCCACTCCAGTACTCTTGCCTGGAAAATCCCATGGACAGAGGAGCCTGGTAGGCTGCAGTCCTTGGGGTCGCTAGGAGTCGGACACGACTGAGCAACTTCACTTTCATGCATTGGAGAAGGCAATGGCAACCCACTCCAGTGTTCTTGCCTGGAGAATCCCAGGGGCGGGGGAGCCTGGCGGGCTGCCGTCTATAGGGTCGCACAGAGTCGGACATGACTGAAGCGACTTAGCAGCAACAGCAAGATTACATGTATATATATTTCCTTCCAGACTGAGTTGGTCTAGTGTATCAAAATACTCATAGCTTTGGGACGTTGAAATGGTAAATATGCATGCGTGTGTAAAAGCATGATACACAACTATATGATTTTAATTACATAAAAATGGATGCTTAGTTGTATAAACACACAAACGAGACTTGAAAGGATACAAACAATAAACTGCTTGTGACTAACGATGACTTTGGTTTCCTATAATGAACAAGTTAACTTTTAAGAAATAAATATCATGAAAAAAACTGAGTAATACATCTATGACATGCCATTTTAAAATTTTTTAAGGGAGAAGAAATACAACTAGCCATCAAGATTGTCAGCAGATCCTGAAAGCCAGTTTGAGAAATACAAGAATGTCAACCTATGGAAATACTTCAAAGTACAGGTATCACAGCAAAATCATTTTATAACTTGTAAAAAATATTTTTATTACAGAAATTAAAATTTGAAACTCCTACACACACATTAAGCAGACTCCCCAAAATACTTCTACAGGACTCCAAAACACCAGCAAGGCACACAGACCCTGCTCTAAATCGTGCTTTCTCCATGTTTTTATAAATGAAATTTTACCGGAACACAGCCTCACCTGTTCACTAATATCTGTCTGTGGCTGCTTTCCTAATATCAGAGCAGAACTGAATATCAGCCGCAAAAGACACTAAATAGTATGCAAAGCCCACAAACTTTACTGTCTGGTCAGCTATAAGAAAAGTTGATCTCTAACTTAAGGTAACACCAGTCATTAGCTCTGGAGAAGGCAATGGCAAGCTACTCCAATACTCTTGCTTAGAAAATCCCATGGATGGATGGAGCCTGGTAGGCTGCAGTCCGTGGGGTCCGCTAATGGTCGGAGATGACTGAGCAACTTCACTTTCACTTTTCACTTTCACACATTGGAGAAGGAAATGGCAACCCACTCCAGTGTTCTTGCCTGGAGAATCCCAGAGATGGGGGAGCCTGGTGGGCTTCTGTCTATGGGGTCACACAAAGTCGGACACGACTGAAGTGACTCAGCAGCAGCAGTCATTAGCTCAACTTTCTTAAACAGAAAGACAGAACGGGGTGGATCACAAGGTTGGTAGAAATCTCAGCCTCTTTTTTACTACCTACCCTGTCTTCAGCAGGGGCAAACAACCTGTGATCCTGGGCTGAGAGAGGAACTGTTTCTCTGTAATTCATAAGAACTTTAAAGGCCATTACATAGTTAAAGCTGGGGTCCTGGAACTGCATCACAATTTCCTATGTTGCTAAATAGAAAATTGATCTGATACCACTATGTTTATTTTTTAACATTTGTAATGGATTTTTTTTAAGTTTTAAAGCAATGACAGCATTAAAAAAAAAAAAGGTACCTAAGCTAGAACATTTCAACATTAAAATTCGTGGCATCTGAACTGTAAGGCATTAGAGGCTACACACACACAAGCATGAGATTGTGTCAGAGTTACATATAGATTTTCCCTGTTATTTTGGATTTATCAGGCAGGGAAAACTGTACTTTCTTTCAATTTTAATATTTATTCTCCCTTTCTTTTTTAAAGTAAATGTTTACTGACCTATAACATATACAAAGAAGTGTAGAAATCGTTAAGTGCACAGTCTTATAGCTGTCAATGTATTTAAGCACATTTATTGAAGTAGGACATGGTTATCTGTGGTTGATTAAAAGAAATAATCTAAGGTGTTAGAAGTTAGTAAGGATAGTGGTTACCCTGAGAGGATAGCTGGGCAAGGGCACCAGGGGCCTTCTGCATGCTGTCAATGCTCTAGACTCACTCAGATCTAGAAGACCCAACCTCGCTGGTTTAATAGCATGCTGTTTGAATGGAAATTTCAAAGCAGTTTTAGGTCAGCTGAGGGATCAACATACTGCACCTTTCAAAAAACATAAGGAAAGAAAGGAGGGAGGGAAACACTCTTCGACTCAGAACGGAAGCAGCTCCAGAGGCAGCCATGAAGCTAGTACTGTTTCTCAGATCACAGTTAGTGTGCTGTGTGCACAGGTGATACGGTGATAAGAAAGAACAGCCTCATTGCATTTTATAACATCAGCACCCTGGTCTGCAGGGTGTGGGCCAGGCACCCGGAGTGCAGTGCCCTCGTCCCATTTGGGAAGGCAGCCCACCTCCTGTCTACTGATATTTCAATTTGTACCATCCCATAACTCATCTGCTATTTGCAAGCTCTGGTCTCTCCCACAGATATATTTAGCTTGTGCGGCTCCCCTTTCCAGGACACTCTCGTGGTACCTTCAGGCATTTACTTTCTAAATGAGATTCCACCTCACACTTGGAAACTCTGCTCACAAATCCAGGAAAAGCCATCACACATCATCATTTCTTACTTAGTAAACCCCCTCACAAATGAATTCTAAAAATTCATCTCTGACCAGGAGAGAGCAACTGTTTTACGTCCCATTTAAATGCTTGCAAAGATACAATCAAACTATTAGGAAAACTCTGGCCCTGAAGCTAGGCCACCACTTCATGGGTAAAGAAATGACTTTGTCATGGAAATTATAAGATGATTTTCTGTAAAGAAAATAAACATACAGTGTTCCCAGCAGGGAGACACTTAATATGACCCAGTGGTTCTCAAACTTGAGCGTCCATAAGGATGACTCAGAGGGTGGGTCTCACCCTAGTTTCTGATTCAGCAGGTCTATAGCATCACCCACAAATCTGCATTTCTTACAAGTTCCCAGGCACTGCATTTTGAGAACCACTGACTAAACTTCAAAACCACAATTTAGTTTCAGAGTAACTAAAAAAATGTTGCTTACGGTCCTGAACGAAGTAGGGATCAGCTTCGGGAGCATACTGTTCACTGAAGTCAACCAAGGCATCCCGTCCATATGGCCGCCGGCGTCCTGTGACGGGGATGTTACACAGCTGGGCATAGTCATCTACAAAGGACATGACAACAATCATGACACACCATCATCACTGTTCACACTTGGGTGCGTTCACCCACTGTGTACCCCTGCCTCCCACACACACCCTCGCTCCTGGGACATCGCAATATCCTTTATGGGCGCTCTGCACACCCACATACAATTCATCAATTCATGCTGTACAGCACAATTGAGATTCTGAACAGCAGATGCCAGTAGGAGCTGAACAGTTGGTAGAATGCATCCCAGGAGAGTAAAGAACTGAAAAATCGAACCACTGGAGAGTGCAGCAAGTCTTTGGAAGAATGGCTTTATCTGAACCCATCAGGTGTTTTCATCAAAACATTTTAAATGTATAAAGCAGTCATTCTTACAGATACACATTTTTCCACTCACTAGAAACTGGAAAAAAACATTTCTAGTGATCCAAAAATGAGACACAACCAAGCAAGGATGCTACTAAGTACCATTTGAATGTAGTGGCTACAATTATACTTCTCTACTCAAGACCTGGTCCTTAATCATAACAGTGATCACTGAAACAGCGATAATGAAGTAATGGCTCTAGTCATAATAGCTAATAGTTGTATAATGTTTGCTCTGTGCCAGATAGTGTTTTAAGCACTTAAAACATTAATTCACTAAAATATTTACACCACCCTATGAAAAACTACTATTCTCCACATTTTATCAATAGGGAATAGAAGCACGAGTGGTTAAATGGCAGCTGGTATGAGGCAGCAGCATACTTGACCTCAGTCCGGCAGCTCAAGGTTGTGCAGATAACATTTCTTCCTCTCCTACACCTCTCTCAGCTCCTCTGTAATCCCTGTCCTTGCCTCTTCTGCACCTTAGCTAAACTCATCTGCAGTTACCACTTCTTGAGGCCATGTTCCCTTCTCCATGGCCAACTCAAACACCTCCTTTAGTCCTTCTCACTGGACCCACCCAGCACATGGGATCTTGGCTCTCCATTTGTCATGAGGTGATCACGTTTTCACTGCATTTCATGGTCCCAGGCTCTTTCCTGTACATTGGAGCAGAATTATTCAGAAGATCTAGAAAGGAAAGCTTTAGAAGAGACAGCTTCATGTTCTGAATGCACATTTTACAAAACCTATACTGCCTGAGGACTCATCTAGCAGTTGGTGGAAATTCTGAGGCTCCCCAGACATCAACAGCTCTGCAAGAACTGAGGGCTGCAGGTCAGCCAGCCCCAGGACCGGCTGGATACTGAGGGCAGCCACATAAGGCAGCAGCCACGCTTGCCTGGACCACAGATTGAAGGAGTTTTCCTCGATGTTGCTTCCTTCTGTAACAAAACTAAAGAAAAACACTGATGCAAGAGGGTGATTTCTCAAGGCTTTCTTCCATCACCCCTCCTTAAAGGGGTCAAAGGTGTGTGGGTGTATATGCACGTGCATGCATATGTGTACACACCTACACATTCTCTCCTAAACTGAAAGAAGGGAGTGTGAAGCAAGAAAAGACCCTGAATCACCAGACATGGCAGGATTATGGTTGTCCCTTCTTACAAACTCTCCTGGTGGGAAGCATTCCAGGAACACCATCCCCTCCCCCCCGCCCCACCAAGACTTCCCACGCACTCTTCCATGAAATCATTTCATGAGAAGCATTAATTTTATTAAGGAGAAAGCTAAACCTGGAAAAAGATCCTTGATTCACAAAAATAAAGCTTCAAACAAAGAGAACACAAATGGTTGTCAGTTCTGCTTAAAGTCTGAAAGGGAAGAATAAAGGATTTTCCTGTGAGGGCAAGATTGCAAAAATGTTTACAAGTTTGACACACTGAGGTCATTCCTGTTCTCTCATGTCTTTTTATATACATTTGTTGTACATCTGAAAGGGAGACTCAAGATTTTATACGCAGGCAACAGCTGTGATCAAGAGTAGATAATAAAATTAATTTGTGTTCGTATTTCATAAACCTAGTCCAGAGATGGCTGAGCAGGACACTCCTTTCCAGCACCGGGCGGTCAGGTCTGGAGTCTGTGGCTTTTCCCCTAGACCATGCAGCCTCCACCCTCTAAGCTCTCACCATCTAACATCACAAAAGGAAGGGATCAAATGGGGGAGGAGTGGAGGAGGAATGGACTTCTGTTCCTATGGGATGTTTAGGAACAGCTTCCTGGAAAAGGTAGTACTTCATGAGTGGGATTTACTTCATAGAAGCTATCTTGGATTTTAAAAAGCACTTACCCAAAGGCAGTGAAGAGGAACTAGAGAGTCTCTTGATGAAGGTAAAATAGGAGCGTGAAAAAGCTGACTTGACACTCAACATTCAGAGAACTAAGGTCATGGCATCTTGTCCCATCACTTCATGGCGAATAGATGGGGAAAAATGAAAAGGGTGGCAGATTTTATTTTCTTGGGCTCCAAAATCACTCCAGATGGTGGCTGCAGACACGAAATTAAAAGATGCTTGCTCCTTGGGAGAAAAGCTATGACAAACCTAGACAGCGTATTAAAAAGAAGAGACTTCATTTTGCCAACAAAGGTCCATATAGTCAATACTGTTTTTTCTAGTAGTCATGTATGGATGTGAGAGTTGGACATAAAGAAGGGTGAGCACTGAAGAATTAATGTTTTGGAATTGTGGTGCTGGAGAAGGCTCTTGAGAGTCCTTTGGATTGCAAAGAGATCCAACCAGTCAATCCTAAAGGAAATCAATCCTGAATATTCATTGGAAGGACTGATGCTGAATCTCTAAATACTTTGGCAACCTGAGAAGAGCCAACTCAGTGGAAAAGACTTTGATGCTGGAAAGACTGAAGACCAAAGGAGAAGGGGGCGGCAGAGGATGAGATGGTTAGATAGTACCACCAACACAATGGACGTGAATTTGAGCAAACTCTGGAAGATGGTAAATGACAGTGAAGCCTGGTGTGCTGCAGTCCACAGGGTCGCAGAGAGTCAGACCCAACTTAGCAAATGAACAACAACAAAAACCCAAAGGCATCACAAAAGCAAGCTGTGAGCTGTGTTTGGGGACCACCAAGTGGTCCTTAAGAAAGGCTCTGAATGTGACCCAGGCTGCAAAGGGAAGCAGAGGATGGTAATGTGGGTGGGGGGACCTTTGGTGTTTGCTGCATCCTCCTTCCCTCCATCCCTGGATATGTGTTTTTCTCTCAACTTTCTAGAAATTACTGTCCTTTGCAGCTTCACTTTCTCTAACACATTAACAAGCCAGATGTCAAGGTAGTTCTGGTCAGTTTTCAAAACACCACTTCTGTGTTAGACGTACTCTTTTGTATTTGAAGATGAGCTGCAGTCCCATCAACACTGGGGCATGCATTTTGAGTTGTTTTTCTGGGAGCATGAATGGGTCTGTTCTAATCCATCCATGCTGCCTCTCCCATTGCACACATCTGCTCTCATTCTTGGCCAGGGTCAAGGCTGACAAGGCAGAAGCGGGAGCTCAAGTTCTGATTGTGCTACTTCACTTTCCAGCTTAGCAGTTGCAGGCAAGTCTCAGTTTCCACATCTGTCAGATGGGGATAATTCCTGTTTGCCTCTGTGTTAAAAATGAGATGAGGGACTTCCCTGGTAGTCCAGTGGCTAAGGCTCCACACTTGCAATGCAGGAGTTGTGGATTACATCCCTGGTCAGGGAACTAGATCCCACATGCTGCAACTAAGAGTTCACATGCCACAACTAAAGCTTCTGCATTCCAGAACTAAAAGAGCCCGTATGCCACAAGGAAGGTCAAAGATCTCATGTGCCACGACTAAGACACAGTCCAGCCAAACAAAAAATAGGTATTTAAAAAAGTGAGATGTTACATAATCGTTCATGAATTCTGAAGAACCAAGAAAATGGAGGTTACAGTTTTTCCTCTTTAGGTGAAAATCACTCGAGGCCCTGCTGAACATCTGGAAGTAAATGAGGATTTTCAATGACAGAATGATTGATAGAAATTTTAGTGTTAGCAAAACTTTAAAGGTAGTTGTCAATGGTCTAAGAATTGCACAAGAAATTAACAGCAATGAAAGCATAGCCTCTAGCTGTTTTTAGATACTGTTTCAAGATCAAGAATTCTTAAATAGATGGAGGGAAACTCCAACTTAGTAAACAGAGAAAGACGTCCTCATGCATTTCATCTCAAAAACTAATGACTGCTTGGGAAAATTTGATCACTTGGTCAGACAGTGATAAGGTATGAACAACAACACATTTTAACACCAGACCAACAGAACACATTACCGGGGGAAAACTGATGTTCAGCGGTTGTTAGTATGCCTGAACCTTTCAGGAATGCCTCGAGTAGCCAGCAGGTTTCTCATTATCTTCTAAGGGACCAACTGGAATATCATGGAATTTTCTAGCAAGTCCTGGGTAAGGCATCACCTTCAGGATCTGGGCACATGCACCTTTCTAACATGTGCTGGGTCTCTGAGCATCCCAAGCCACAACCAGAACCCACAGAGCTTGGAGGTACTTTGTCCTATTCATCCCTAGGGTTGGGTCATGGCTACAGTCCAGTTTGGGGAGGCAGTGAGTTGTGGTTGGCTGAGGGCATGGAGCCCAGGAACAGCAGATCTCTGAATTTCCACAACTCCTGATGGGAGCCCATGAGAATCTCTTGGCTGCCATTTCATCTAGTTCAACATGTAAAAATGAACAGATTTTTTATCCCTAAAGTCTTTTTCCTTCTGCAAGATATTCCTTATTTAAGCAGGGTACTTAAGGGTACGCCTTACTTAAGAGTTCATATGGTGCAACAAAGATTGAAGATCCTGCACAATGCAACTAAGACCCAGCACAGCCAAATAAACACAGATTTGAAAAACAACAACAGCAACAACAAATTAAGCACCTAGTTAAGCACCATCCGTTGTCTGGGGCTAAATGCAAAGAAAGAGCTTGTACTTCGTAAGGCAAAAGTCATTTCTTTTTTATTATGATGAACACAAGCAAAATTTTATTCCACTACTTTATGAAAAGTCAATGTACCATCTCTAGAGAGTCACATTATGATCTGGATTGCTTTGTTTACTTTTAAAAAATAATCCTTTTCAATTTATACATTTCAATTAAAAATTTTATGGTAAAAAGCCATTGCTGGGGAAGGGTAAATTTTCCTACTGCCCCTCTTGAATTCTTCTGGCTGGTCTAATAATTAAATTGATACAAGACAGATTAACAGGAGAAAAAAATCAATCTGTACCTATGGAGGTCTCATCGAAATAAGGCCTCCAAAGTAAAGCAGGCTGTTTTTAAAAATCATTTTTACACAAATAGACAATTATTTGTCAAGATTTAACAACAACAAAAAAATCTTAACCTTGAATTCCCTAACTGTGATGGTAAGGATTTCTTTTTTTTTTTTTTGCAAATGCCATTTTGGGGACACTATATCTGTCAGCCCAGGATCTAGCCACACACGAATGTGAAAAGGAGAAGTGGAAATAGTCACACCTCAAACCCCACTCATTGCACGCCTCATCTCGATAGGCACAGCTGTTAGCTCTTGATCAGAGCTTTGAATGACATACATGGGATGGTGTGGGCCACCACACCACGTGGTCTAAACAAGATCCAGGCCATGGCTCACACTCATTTTCCTGGCATGGCAGATTCACATGACACATGGTGCTGCTTTAATTTTAAATTGGAAAAAGAAAAGTTAAAAAATTGCCCCCTGGAGCCAGGAGGTCTGAGGCCCCCACTCTCTATAGCAATAGGAAGCGCATATACTGGCAGACAATCTCCATCTCTTTTGACAGACACATCTGCAAGGCTGGTCTGGACAGTCACAAGTCACAATGCCACTCTGGCATGTGAGGACACTGGGAGGTGAAGCCTCTGACTGAGGCAGATTAAATTCAGCTGCTTTTAGAAGTGATGAAGAGGCTGTATTTTGTTCTCCACACATCAGGGCTGAAAAGCGAGTGCTCTGAAGTTTCAAGTGCATCATTTTTAAAAAAGGAGAAGTAAGGAGCAGTGGCTGCGTGGCGCAGGAGCAGCCAAGAGGAGCTACGCCCTGTCCAAGGTAAGGAGCAGCGGCTGCACTGTGCTGGAGGACGTGAAAAGATACTCCACGTCCAAGGTAAGAGAAACCCAAGTAAGACGGTAGGTGGTGAGAGGGCATCAGAGGGAGACAGACTGAAACCACAATCACAGACAACTAGCCAATCTGATCACACAGACCACAGCCCTGTCTAACTCAACGAAACTAAGCCATGCCGTGTGGGGCCACCCAAGACCGATGGGGTCATGGTGGAGACGTCTGACAGAATGTGGTCCACTGGAGAAGGGAATGGCAAACCACTTCGGTATTCTTGCCTTGAGAACCCCATGAACAGTATGAAAAGGCAAAAAGATAGGACACTGAAAGATGAACTCCCCAGGTCGGTAGGTGCCCAGTATGCTACTGGAGATCAGTGGAGACATAACTCCAGAAAGAATGAAGGGACGGCACCAAAGCAAAAACAACACCCAGTTGTGAATGTGACTGGTGATAGAAGCAAGGTCCAATGCTGTACCTTGGCAAGCAAATTGGAAGTGGTCACACAGTAGATGGCAAGAGTGAACATCGACATTCTAGGAATCAGCGAACTAAGATGGTCTGGAATGAGTGAATTTAACTCAGATGACCATTATATCTACTACTGTGGGCAAGAATCCCTTAGAAGAAATGGAGTAGCCATCATGGTCAACAAAAGAGTGTGAAATGCAGTACTTGGATACAATCTCGAAAACTATAGAATGATCTCTGTTCGTTTCCAAGGCAAACCACTCAATATCACAGTAATCCAAGTCTATGCCCCGGCCAGTAACACTGAAGAAGCTGAATGGTTCTATGAAGACCTAAAAGACCTTTTAGAACTAACACCCCCAAAAGATGTCCTTTTCATTACGGGGGACTGGAACACAAAAGTAGGAAGTCAAGAAACACCTGAAGTAACAGGCAAATTTGGCCTTGGAGTACAGAATGAAGCAGGGCAAAGGCTAATAGAGTTTTGCCAAGAGAACGCACTGGTCACAGCAAACACCCTCTTCCAACAACACAAGAGAAGACTCTACACATGGAAATAACCGGATGGTCAATATCAAAATCAGACTAATTATATTCTTTGCAGTCAAAGATGGAGAAGCTCTATACAGTCAGCAAAAACAAGACCAGGAGCTGACTGTAGCTCAGATCATGAACTCCTTATTGCCAAATTCAGACTTAAATTGAAGAAAGTGGGGAAAACTACTAGACTATTCAGGTATGACCTAAATCAAATCCCTTATGATTATACAGTGGAAGTGAGAAATAGATTTAAGGGACTAGATCTGATAGACAGAGTGCCTGATGAACTCTGGACGGAGGTTCATGACATTGTACAGGAGACAGGGACCAAGACCACCCCCATGGAAAAGAAATGCAAAAAAGCAAAATGGCTGTCTGAGGAGGCCTTCCAAATAGCTGTGAAAAGAAGAGAAGCGAAAAGCAAAGGAGAAAAGGAAAGATATAAGCATCTGAATGCAGAGTTCCAAAGAATAACAAGGAGAGATAAGAAAGCCTTCCTCAGCGATCAATGCAAAGAAATAGAGGAAAACAACAGAACAGGAAAGACTAAAGATCTCTTCAAGAAAATTAGAGATTCCAAGGGAACATTTCATGCAAAGATGGGCTCAATAAAGGACAGAAATGGTATGGACCTAACAGAAGCAGAAGATATTAAGAAGAGGTGGCAGGAATACACAGAAGAACTGTACAAAAAAGATTTCACGACCAAGAAAATCACGATCGTGTGATCACTGACCTAGAGCCAGACATCTTGGAATGTGAAGTCAAGTGGGCCTTAGAAATCATCACTACGAACAAAGCTGGTGGAGGCGATGGAATTCCAGTTGAGCTATTTCAAATCCTGAAAGACAATGCTGTGAAAGTGCTGCACTCAATATGCCAGCAAATTTGGAAAACTCAGCAGTGGCCACAGGACTGGAAAAGGTCAGTCTTCATTCCAATCCCAAAGAAAGGGAATGCCAAAGAGTGCTCAAACTACTGCACAATCTCACTCATCTCACACGCTAGTCAAGTCATGCTCAAAATTCTCCAAGCCAGGCTTCAGCAATACGTGAACTTTGAACTTCCAGATATTCAAGCTGGTTTTAGAAAAGGCAGAGGAAGCAGAGATCAAATTGCCAACTTCCAGTGGATCATCAAAAAAGCAAAAGAGTTCCAGAAAGACATCTGTTTCTGTTTTATTGACTATGCCAAAGCCTTTGACTGTGTGGATCACAATAAACTGTGGAAAATTCTGAAACAGATGGGAATACCAGATCACCTGACCTGCCTCTTGAGAAACCTGTATGCAGGTCAGGAAGGAACAGTTAGAATTGGACATGGAACAACAGACTGGTTCCAAATAGGAAAAGGAGTATGTCAAAGCTGTATATTGTCACCCTGCTTATTTAACTTATATGCAGAGTGTACATCATGAGACATGCTGGGCTGGAGGAAGCACAAGCTGGAATCAAGATTGGCAGGAGAAATATCAGTAACCTCAGATATGCAGATGACACCACCCTTATGACAGAAAGTGAAGAAGAACTAAAGAGCCTCTTTATGAAAGTGAAAGAGGAGAGTGAAAAAGTTGGCTTAAAGCTCAACATTCAGAAAACTAAGATCATGGCAACCAATCCCATCACTTCATGACAAACAGATGGGGAAACGGTGGCTTACTTAATTTTTTGGGGGTTCCAAAATCACTACAGATGGTGACTGCAGCCATAAAATTAAAAGATGTTTACTCCTTGGAAGGAAAGTTATGACCAACCTAGACAGCATATTAAAAAGCAGAGACATTACTTTGTCAACAAAGGTCCGTCTAGTCAAGGCTATGGTTTTTCCAGTAGTCATGTATGGATGTGAGAGTTGGACTATAAAGAAAGCTGAGCACCGAAGAATTGATGCTTTTGAACTGTGGTGCTGGAGACGACTCTTTAGAGTCCCTTGTACTGCAAGGTGATCTAACCAGTCCATCCTAAAGGAGTTCAGTCCTGGGTGTTCATTGGAAGGACTGATGTTGAAGCTGAAACTCCAATACTTTGGCCACCTCATGTGAAGAGCTAACTCTTTTGAAAAGACCCTGATGCAGGGAAATATTGAGGGCAGGAGGAGAAGGGGATGACAGAGGATGAGATGGTTGGATAGCATCACCGACGTGATAGACATGGGTTTGGGTAAACTCCAGGAGTTGGTGATGGACAGGGAGGCCTGGCATGCTGCAGTTCATGGGGTTGCAAAGAGTCAGACACGACTGAGCAACTGAAGTGAACTGAAGGACCAATCCATATGCATAAAGGAAAATAGGTCACATTTTGCTGAAATTTCTAGACCAGGTGTTTTTCCTACAGGCCTCCACATGTATTACTAATTGATGATGGTGTTTGGAAGATATACACACCGGGATGTGGAGGAAGGAGATGAGGAGAATGAAGATTTATCCTAACAGCTGCTGAGCCAGCAGTACAGTAGGCATTTTTCTTTGACATTAGTGAAAGCTATGGAATTAGGTAAATGTTGAGCATTTACAGAACGTACTGTCCAGTGCTGAGCACAGTGGAAGGAACATCAAGGAGGGTTATCCTGGCAGTGCCACGCCTTGTGGAATTAAGACATCTGTCTGCTGACGCTGATTCTCAGAGAGTAAACTCTTACCAACAGTGCCTGCTGAACAGACAACCCTGCTTTTCTGATGTCAGGCTTGCTGAGCTGGGAGAGAAAACTGGGTATCCTAAAAAGAGAAAGGACCTGGAGTCAAAGGACCTGAGTTCTAGTCCTACTGCTTCCTGTTCTTTGGACTGGAAACCTGTCTCTGAGTTTTATCTACTGAACATCGATTATGGTACTCTGCCTTAGCAGCATTAAAGGAAATTCATTGTTCCATTCACTGACTGACTCACTCACTCATCCAACCAGAGGCTGAGAATATGAACAGGCAGAATGGGGTTTGGGAGGAACAGGAAGGATAAAATGACAGGCCACTGACATACACAATAACGCATGAAGAAGGGGCAGTGCCTAGAGTCAGTCAGGAAGAGCTGGGGAAGGTTTCACCTTGGAGGCGAGCACCTACAGGAAGCGGGTCAGCCAGGTGAAGAGAGGAGGGATGGTACCTCGGAGTCCCAGGCATATAAAATGGATACGAAAGCCTCGGGAAAATGAAAGGACGACGTAAGCACTGCCTGCTACAGACCCCAGCTAAAGGACAGTCAAAAAAAAAGGGAAAGTTAGTTAACACGCACTATTATTACAGCACCTGTGTGCCAGGTGCTATATACTTTCACACACACTTTCGCCTTTATTTATTTTGGTCACACTGCATAGCATACAGGATCTCAGTTCCACGACCAGAGATTGAACCTATACTGCTTGCAATGGAAGTGTGGAATCCTAACCATTGGACTGCCAGAGAAGCAGAATCACACACTTTTCCCTTTAAATCTCAGGATCTTATGCAATAACTGTAATTAGCTCCTTTTGTTTCCAATAAGAAAGCTAAGGTAAGTCGGACACGACTGAACTGAACTGAAGGTTTAGAGCAAAACTGTCCTAGCTTAGTTGAAGGATTTGACTCTTAGTCTGTCTGCAAAACCATGATCTTTCTGTTCCACAGCTGCCCTTCTGAAACCCTGAGAAGAAAATTATTAAATACATTCCTAAGACTGTAAGCATCAGGTGAGTACCCAGTTTGGTAATAAGCATCTGTGACTATAATTCCAGGGAGAGTAATAACCATGAATGCTGATGAGCTCAGCCCCACCAGGGTCAGCTTTATCATTAGCAGGATTTATGTTTATTGAATTTGCTCGATTTATTAGGTGAAAGAGATCAAATTGCTTAATGTTCAGTTAAACTGTACTTGTCAAGGACAGGGAAGTAATGAAGTCCAAAGTCTTGGCAGGGTTTATATTCTGCGGGACTCCTGTGAATGTTAAGGCTCTAAGGCCTTAGACTCACAGGCCTTAGACCAATCAAGTTCCTCCACCCCCAACCTTCACCTAGAGCTGCCCCTTCCAAGTGCAGTCACTCTCAGCGTTTTCCATCACATTGCTGTTTATGTAGCCAGACTCTTAACTGGAGACAGAGATTTGTTGGGTATGAACACCAAAAAAATGGAGGCTCCATTTAGAAATAATTTCTAAAACCTGGATTCAACATTTATAGACTTGTAATAGCATTAAATTATGCCACACATAAAGACCTTAAAATAATGATTGATAACTTATGAATTTCTTATGAAGGCCTGCATGAAAGGTTTCCCCCATTTCTAAGTAAATAGGACTTTGGAAATAAAACATTAAATCTTGCATTGAGACAACCTCAAGAGATACTAGCAATGACATAACTTCTAAAATTTGATAAGAGACAAGCCTGGACAATACAATGAAGAGGCAAATGGGAGAAAAGTTCAGCATGTTAATTTTCTAAGCTGATCTATTTCATATCTTTCCAACTGGAAGGACATATGAGCCATTTCATTTCCTCCTTTCTTACTCGTTAAGTACCACTCTGAAGTGACAATCTGAGAACTCAACAATTAGGAAAAACAAACATTATATGGAAGGAATACATTTTTTTTTTCTAATTTCTTTTTTGGCATTAACCAATTAAGAATTATTTTTTAAATTTGAGCTATATGTGTGCTTAGGAATAAAGGGGAGAAACTTCCCTGGTGATCCAATAGCTAAGTCTCTGCACTCCCAATGCAGGGGACCTAGGTTTAATCCCTGGTTAGGGAACGACATTACACGTGCTGCTCTAGGACTTAGAATGCCACAATGAAGACTGCAGATTCCGTGTGCCCCAACTAAGACCCAGTGCAGCCAAAATAAACACATATTAAAAAAAAAAAACAATAAAGGGGCGGTTACACAACATAGGGAATATACTAAATGCCACTGAATTATTCACTATAAAACAGTTACGTTATGTGCATTTAACTCCAATTAAAAAATAAGAAAAACAAAAAAATTATTCTTTAAAGTCCAGTATTCATCTAACTTTTCTACTTTTAATTGGCAAAATGAGAAAACAAGACTAGTTAATCTCTAAGGTGCTTTTCAGCTTACATATTCTACAGTTCTAAGCAGAAAATTTTTTTCTATTAGACTGTAAAATATTGGGAAGACAACTATACAGGAGGAAGTGATCAAGACCATCCCTAAGGAAAAAAAATGCAAAAAGGCAAAATGGTTGTCTGAGGAGACCTTACAAATAGCTGAGAAAAGAAGAGAAGCTAAAGGCAAAGAAGAAAAGAAAGATATAAGCATCTGAATGCAGAGTTCCAAAGAATAGCAAGGAGAGATAAGAAAGCCTTCCTCAAGTGATCAATGCAAAGAAACAGAGGAAGACAACAGAATGGGAAAGACTAGAGATCTCTTCAAGAAAATTAGAGATACCAAGGGGACATTTCATGCACAGATGGGCTCAATAAAGGACAGAAATGGTATGGACCTAACAGAAGCAGAAGATATTAAGAAGAGGTGGCAAGAATACACAGAAAAAATAACAAAAAAGATCAGATCATCAAGACCCACATAACCATGATGGTGTGATCACTCACCTAGAGCCAAACATCCTGGAATGTGAAGTCAAGTGGGCCTTAGGAAGCATCACTAAGAACAAAGCTAGTGGAGGTGATGGAATTCCAGTTGAGCTATTTCAAGTCTTGAAAGATGATGCTGTGAAAGTGCTGCACTCAATATGCCAGCAGATTTGGAAAACTCAGCAGTGGCTACAGGACTGGAAAAGGTCAGTTTTCATTCCAATCCCAAAGAAAGGCAATGCCAAAGAGTGCTCAAACTACCGCACAATTGTATTCATCTCACACGCTAGTAAAGTAATGCTCAAAATTCTCCAAGCCAGGTTACAACAGTCCGTGAACCATGAACTTCCAGATGTTCAAGCTAGATTCAGAAAAGGCAGAGGAACCAGAGATCAAATTGCCAACATCCACTGGATCATAGAAAAAGCAAGTGAATTCCAGAAAAACATCTACTTCTGCTTTATTGACTATGCCAAAACCTTTGACTGTGTGGATCACAACAAACTGTAGAAAATTCTGAAAGAGATGGGAATACCAGACCACCTGACCTGCCTCCTGAGAAATCTGTATGCAGGTCAGGAAGCGACAATTAGATCCGGTAATGGAACAATGGACTGGTACCAAATCAGGAAAGGAGTACCTCAAGGCTGCATATTGTCACCTTGCTTATTTAACTTATATGCAGAGTATATCATGTAAAATGCTGGGCTGGATGAAGCACAAGCTGGAATCAAGGTTGACAGGAGAAATGTCAATAACCTCAGATATGCAGATGACACCACCCTTACAGCAGAGAGTGACGAATAACTAAAGAGCCTCTTGAAAGCGAAAGAAGAGAATGAAAAAGCTGGCTTAAAACTCAACATTCAGAAAACTGAGATCATGGCATCCAGACCCATCACTTCATGGCAAATAGATGGGGAAACAATAGAAATAGTGACAGACTTTATTTTGGGGAGCTCCAAAATCACTGCAGATGGTGACTGCAGCCGTGAAATTAAGACACTTGTTTCTTGGAAGAAAAGCTATGACCAACATAGACAGAGTATTAAAAAGCAGAGATATTACTTTCCTGACAAAGCAAACCTAGTCAAAGCTATGGGTTTTCCAGTAGTCATGTATGGATGTTTGAGAGTTGGACCATAAAGAAAGCTGAGCACTGAAAAATTGATGCTTTTGAATTGTGATATTGGAGAAAACTCTTGAGAGTCCCTTGGACTGCAAGGAGATCAAACCAGTCCATTCTAACAGAAATCAGTCCTGAGTATTCATTGGAAGGACTGATGCTGAAGCTGAAATTCCAGTACTTTGGCCACCTGATGCGAAGAACTGACTCACTGGAATGGGCAAGATTGAAGGCAGGAAGAGAAGGGGAAGACAGGGGATGAGATGATTGGTTGGCATCACTGACTCAATGGACATGAGTTTGAGCAAGCTCTGGGAGCTGGTGATGGACAGGGAAGCCTGGCGTACTGCGATCCATGGGGTCGCAGAGTCAGACACTAGCAACTGAAATCTGTCATTGAAACTTGTGTCTGTAATGTGAGGTAATCACCACCAGAGGGCACTATTGCCTGCACGTGGTGCTCACATGGGGATTTCCAGATGATGACTGACAATCATGAGATTGATTGCACTGTCGGTCAACATGGAGTCTAACCTCATTCATTTTCCTGCTGAGGAAACTGAGGTCCAGAGAAATGTAATGATATTCTGAAAGTCAAGTCAGGATAAAATTTCAAAATATTAAACTTTTTTTAAAAAATAAAACTAAATTATTAAATTCTAAGGGTAAAAATAATCGAGTTTTACGTTTTGGAACTGTTCG
Organism: Moschus berezovskii; assembly: GCF_049115385.1. Taxonomy (NCBI): domain Eukaryota; kingdom Metazoa; phylum Chordata; class Mammalia; order Artiodactyla; family Moschidae; genus Moschus; species Moschus berezovskii. The sequence continues at coordinate 92,545,121 of NC_142470.1, forward strand.
AAACTCTCTTGATTAATATCCAGAAGTACAGATCTCAAGGTTATGAAGTATATATATATATATTATATACTGCTGAATCATCATTTGAAGAGCATTGTCTAGGTAATTAACATAATGTGAAAGTACCACTAGAGGAGCCTGGCGGGTTACACTCCACTGGATTGAGAAGAACTGGACACTGAGCACACACACATACATATTAAGTGGAATAGATATGTATTTCTCTTATTTACAGGAAACGCAATAAACCTGCAAATCAAAACTGAACTATTTTAAGCTCTGTAACTCCTGGTTTAAAACTTGCTCTTATATTGCATTTGTCTTCATCTCAAGTGACTCATCGTACCTGCCCCTCTGATTCGGAACCAGATACAGTCCCAGCAGCTCTTCCTTCTGTCACTGATTGTGTGGCTACTATGGCAGGCACTGTACTTATGCTGTGAATGGTAGTGTCCAGGGTTGAACAGTGCACAGCCAGCGCAACTGCCCACAACATCCACCGAGACCCAAAGCACAGACAGAAACATAAACGAAAGCCTTCTTGGGCCCTCAAACCTCCCCATGAGCTCATCTTTTGTCATTTCTTTCTGACCCTGGGTTACTGATGCTGAGCAAAACAACTATCATCCTAGTTTCTGCTCCTTGCAGATTTATGCCAGCTCACTTCCTAAGCACTTCCTGGATGCTTCCCTCCCAGTCAGTAAGAGGTACAATCTGTCTGCATGACGGGAGAGGAGATGAACTTTCCCTCTCCCTTCCTCTGTCAGGCACGCCTGCTCTGGTTATGAGGTGAGCACATAAAAGGCATGGGCAGCCAGCAGCTTTATTCCAGCCATAGTTGTCTTACAAGGTCAATTAGGAAAGGGTCAAAGGAAACACACCGTTATTTGACTTCAAAACCTCAAACAAAGAATCGGGCTTTAAGCAATTACATAGTGAGTGTTCTCATGGTCCCACTCAGCACAGTTCATTTTCTTACATACCTTTCAACTATTAGTGAAGAGAGAGAAATGCTATCTGTAAAGTTTTATAAATACATGAAAGTGAAGCTTTCACTAAAGAGCAAATCAACTCATTCAGGGTAGCACCAAAAAGGCATTTCTAGAAAATTGAATGCCTATTCATAATCTCTGATTTCAATTTTAAATGGCTAAAAATTTGATTTGAGATCAGTTAGATTGCTTGTTAATGAAAAATAAAAGTGTTGCTTTTTGTAAGCAGATTTGGTTTGATACCTGGGTCAGGAAGATCCCCTGGAGAACAGAATGGCTACCCACTCCAGTATTCTGGCCTGGAGAATTCCATGGACAGAGGAGCCTAGCAGGCTACAGTCCACGGGGTTGCAAAGAGTTCAGACACGACTGAGTGACTTTCACTTTCACTGTTCATTTTACATGCATGTCTTATTGTCTCTACTTTAGCTCTACATTATAAAGATCCTAATAGATCAGTGCAATTACATTCATAATGCAAGTTATCCTCCAGTCGGAATATTTTCAGTAACAAAGCATGGCCAAATACCTTCTTGGCACTACAATGTAGTATATAGCTCTTAAGAAAATAATCTTTGAATAAAATGGATACTTCAAAGTTCAAATCATACACAAACTAAAATTTCCGAAGTGTTCTTATTCTCAATTTTCCATCGGTCCATTAAATTCCCCCCCGCATTTAACTGTCCTATATCGTTGAGGCCACTGAGACAACGGCTTCAGCCGCTGGTCGTCCTCAGCTGGCGTCCGGAACCCTTGCTGACTCACTCCCACTCCAGGGAACTGGGTTTGCAGTCCACTTCCAGGACACTCCTCCCAAGTTCATTCGCCAACAGTTTAGCAGGAAATGGAGTAATTTCCCCCCCTGTATAAAAGGTCCACCCCACCTCCGCCTTTTAACTTTCCTTGCTCTGAGACAAACCATGTTTCCTTTGCTGCTAAGTCACTTCAGTCGTGTCCGACTCTGTGCACCCCATGGACAGCAGCCCACCAGGCTCCTCCTGTCCCTGGGATTCTCCAGGCAAGAACACTGGAGTGGGTTGCCATTTCCTTCTCCAGTTTCCTTTGCTAATATGTTTCTAATCAATGGCTGCAACGTGATCATAACCTGAACATGACTTACTTGCTCATGGCTTTCTCTAATGCACCTGCCTAAGACAATGTTGTTTTAAAAAACCCGTATTTTGGCTTCACTTCTAGTGTTCTTCTCATGCACAGTCCCTATTTTTGTGCCTGGCCTTTGTGTCATTCATTCTGTTTACTCTCCCTTTCACAAGTCCAGTGTCTCTTTCCTGGTGGAGTGCTGAGTGTCCCACCTCCTCCCTGCGCTTCTCCAGCATACATCTGGGGAAGGAGAAGGAACTGTGCTTCGCTCCACACTGAAAATAAAGGCCCTTGCTTAAGTACAGGATGGTAATGGGAACTGCAGAAGGTCTACAAAAGGCAAATATTTTCTTTAGCTGGTTCTCAATCTTTCTTTCAATCCCAGTTGTGACAGCTAATGAAAGAAAGAGTGTCCGACTCTTTGCGACCCCAGGACTGTAGACTACCAGGCTTCTCCGTCCATGGGATTTTCCAGGCAAGAGTACTGGAGTGGGTTGCCATTGCCTTCTCCAGGGAATCTTCCCAACCCAGGGATTGAAGCCGGGTCTCCAGCATTGTAGGTAGATGCTTTTACCGTCTGAGGCTACTATTACATGTTAAATCAGCCAGGCCATGGAGTATGTCATTGTTCAAACATTATTTTGAGGTGGCTCAGTTGTAAAGAACCCACCTGCCAATGCAGGAGGATGCAGGTTCGATCCCTGGTCGGGAAAGATCCCACATGCTGTGGGGCAGCTAAACCCATGCACAACTGAGCCTGTGCTGCAGACCTGAGGAATTTCAACTACTGAAGCCTGAGTGCCCTAGAGCCCATGCTCCACAACAAGAGGAGCCACCACAATGAGAAGCTCACACAGCCCAGCCAGAAAGTAACCCCTGCTTGCCACAACTAGAGAAAAGGCCAAGCAGTAATAAGATAAAAATAAATAAATATTTTTAAAAAGTCATGATTTTGGGTGTTTCTGGAATTGGATCAACACTGACACTGCTGTGTTTGAGTAAAGCAAATTACCCTCATAAAGTGGGTAGGCCTCTTTCAATGGGTTGATGGCTTAATTAAAACAGAAAGACTGGCCCTCCTCTGAGAAGAATTCCACTGCCCAACCACCTCTGCACTTTGGGCTCCTTCTACAAAAACTAGCTCTTCCTGATGGCTTCTGACCTGGAACTTCAGTTCTCCTTGGGCCTCCACAGCATCAGGCCACTCTACAGATTTTGGATTTACCAGCTTCTATAATCACGCCAAAGAATGTTCAGACTACCATACAGTTACACTCATCTCACACACTAGCAAAGTGATGCTCAAAATTCTCCAAGCTAGGCTTCAGCAGTACATGAACCTTGAACTTCCAGAGGTTGAAGCTGGATTTAGAAAAGGTAGAGGAACCAGAGATCAAATTGCCAACATCTGCTGGATCATAGAAAAAGCAAGAGAATTCCAGAAAAACATCTGCTTCATTGACTATACTAAAGTCTTTGACTGTGTGGATCACAACAAACTGTGGGAAATTCTTCAAGAGATGGGAATACCAGACAACCTGACCTGCCTCCTGAGAAATCTGTATGCAGGTCAAGAAGCAACAGTTGGAACCAGACATAGAACAATGGACTAGTTCTAAATTGGGAAAGGAGTACGTCAAGGATACATATTGTCACCCTGCTTATTTAACTTATATACAGAGTATATCATGCAAAATGCTGGGCAGGATGAAGCACAAGCAGGAATCAAGATTGCCAGAAGAAAGATCAATAACCTCAGATATGCAGAGGACATCACCCTTATGGCAGAGAGTGAAGAACTAAAGAGCCTTTTGATGAAAGTGAAAGAGGAGAGTGAAAAAGTTGGTTTAAAACTCAACATTCAGAAACCTAAGATCATGACATCCAGTCTCATCACTTCACGGTAAACAGATGGGGAAACAACAGAAACAGTGACAGACTTTATTTTGGGCTCCAGAATCACTGCAGATGGTGACTGCAGCCATGAAATTAAACGACGCTTGCTCCTTGTAAGAAAAGCTATGACCAGCCTAGACAGCATATTAAAAAGCAGAGACATTACTTTGCGGACAAAGGTCCACAGAGTCAAAGCTTTGGTTTTTCCAGTAGTCAAGTATGGATGTGAGAGTTGGACCATAAAGAAAGCTTAGCACCGAAGAATTGATGCTTTTGAACTGTGGTGTTGGAGAAGACTCTTGTGAGTCCCTTGGACTGCAAGGAGATCAAATTAGTCAGTCCGAAAGGAAATCAGTCCTGAATATTCATTGGAAGGACTGATGCTGAAGCTCCAATAGTTTGGCCACCTGATGTGAAGAACTGACTCATTGGAAAAGACCCTGATGCTGGGAAAGATTGAAGGCAGGAGGAGAAGGGGACAACAGAGGTTGAGACAGTTGGATGGCATCACCAACTCAAAGGACATGAGTTTGAGCAAGCTCCAGGAGTTGGTGATGGAAGCTTGGCATGTTGCAATTCATGGGGTCGCAAAGAGTCGGACACAACTGAGTGACTGAATTGACCGATAATCATGTGAGCCAATTCCTTAAAATGAATGAATTAAGCAGTCAATCAGTCAATCTCAATCTCACTCCCTCCTATTGGTTCTGCTTTTCTGGAGAACCCAGCCTACTACACCAAGCTGCCCTTACTGGGACAGGTGAAGTTTGTCACCATTGCAGTAGGCAGTTTCAATAAGGTGAGCACATACCTTCAGCAGAAGGTACCTCACTCTTGACAGGAGTTATGATCCCTGGGTTGGGAAGATCCCCTGGAGAAGGGAAAGGCTACTCACTCCAGTATTCTGGCCTGGAGAATTCCATATACCACAGTCCACGGGGTTGCAAACAGTCGGACATGACTGAGCAACTTTCACTTTCACGTGTAGGTACAGAAAAGCTTTAATTAATGCTGTCTTCTCTATTATTCCCTTGAAAGTCACTGCAATGGAAGATAATGCTTATAAAAACAATGCACAGTAGGAATACTCGGGATTCCCTGTTAACATGGAAACACAGAACGTGCCTTGAGTATCACACACATGGCTACTCAGACTCAGACTGTGAGCACACACGTCTCATGTTCCGATCTTAATTCTCCAATAACTGACAATCACTGTCATGACTTTTCCTTCCCAGTATCCTCAGTTGGCCTGAGATGGTAATGCTGCTAACACTTTACCGTTAAGGTTTGAGAGTAAGGGATTTTTTTGTTGATGCTACCATTTAATATGTCTAGAATGTTTAAGAAAACCATATACTAAATAATCTGACAGGCCCTGTGACCTCAGTTTGAAATATGTAGGATTTTTATGTTGCATGAGAATGAACAGAACTCTATTAGGTCAGTAAATACTATCTAAATTCATTAGGGAATTCAATTTGTTGCATTTTAAGTTTGGTTTATTAGCTTTATAAGAGCTGCTTAAATACTTAGGAAAAAAAATGCCTGTTAGGATTGTAGGCTGCCCTTTCAGCTCTATAAAGTGCTTGAGAGAAAATCAAATACATAAAGTTTATACATTAGAGGCCAAAGTGTTAAGAGATTTAATTAACAAGAGTTTTGATATAGAAATAACTCTCAAGGAAAGTTTAATCTGTTCCTTGAGATATATAAACATCACAAAATAAAAATGGATCTTACTTTATATAAAAATATTAGATTTATAAACAGAAGGACAAAATATTTAAGTTGAACTTAAAGTCTTAGGTAAGTCTAGATTTTAACACTGATAAATTGAATATACTGAATTCAACTTTGCAGACTTCCCTGGTGGTCCAGAGGCTAGGACTCTGTGTCCCCATGGCCGGGGTTGGGGAGGGGGGTGTGGGGGAGGGACAGCTGGGTTTGATCCCTGCTCAGGGAACCAGGTCCTGCATACTGCAACTAAGAGTTCCAGTGCTGCACTGAAGGTTGCTCATGCTGCCAAGTTAAAAAAAAAGATCCCATGTGCCACAACTAAAAGATGAGGCCCAACAAAAACCCCAACCTTGACCAGTCTTTTCCAGGCCTCTCTCAGACATCATAACCACACTGGCAGCTCGGGAGCCTCAAGGGACATAGAAGCAGCAGCTTCATTCGGAGGCTGCTTATGTGCCTGGCTCTGCATCAGTCCCCAGACGCACTCCTGCCCCCGCACCGTCTTTGACTCTTGCCTACTTTCAAAGAGATTTCTAGCACTGTATAGCAAGGTGACAATGGGGAATAATACTTAGCTCAACTCACTTCCTGGAACGAGATTTGATTCATAATCATTGCTAACACCTATGAAGCATTTCTTCCGTGTCAAGCATCTCATAATGCATGATCACATTTTTATACCTCAGTCAATCCTGAAGCAGATGTTGGAAAGCTACTTTACAAAAACGAGGAAACTAATGTAAGGATCCCATTAAACACCAAGGTTCTATGTGCATAATTCACTACTAAATTTTACTTGTAGTAAGTCTTTCATAGTAAGAAAAGTATTTCCACTCTTTTCAGGAAAGTAAGGAAAAGCCTTCTAAATAAATGTAAAGCATCCTCTCAAGAAGATGCAATATAAATTGCTTACTTGCCATTCCATACCGTATTCAATTTAATCTACTTCCACAGAGACCAAGAATTTTGTCCCAAAAACGTGGACCACTTACCACTGAAGTATACTCTGTGTACACAGAGTGTATACATACAGCAGCCACTCAATTGAGGAGATCTTTTGTCTCTTTCCAGTTTGACTAAAATTCTCCACTATAGTTTATTAACAGCTAAAGAATCCCAGGGACGGGGGAGCCTGTTGGGCTAACGTCTATGGGGTCGCACAGCGTCGGACACGACTGAAGCGACTTAGCAGCAGCAGCAAACTTTCTTTAATCATAATCAGGATCTATGATCACAATGATAAATGCTCTCATACTTACAGAGTATTAATTACTATAACCTCAAAAGAGTTCTCAACTTGGGATAAAGGAAACTGAAGTAACTCGTCCAGTGCACTTGACAGAAGCAGTGCCAAAAACAGAACGAGATCCTTGGACTGCCCAAACCAAAGGCGGTGACTACACACTGTGTCTCACTTGTAGGATGTTCCAAAGTTGTTATTAACATTCTTTGGAAACATAGTTCTTGGAAAAGCTTTTAAACCGTGACTGCTGAAAGGCCTTTTGCAACCACTGCCCAATTACAATATTTTTTCAAGTTTAGTCCATGAGTCAAATCCTTGTCTTCCTTCACACCTCCAAGGGTATTATGAAACTTGTTACACTAAGATCTTTGGGAACATGTAAGAGCCATGCACGGATATGGAAGAAATCACTAGCTCGATTGTTCAAAGAGAGATTCCAGCTAACTTCACTCCTGCAAAACCGTATTAAAAAATTGGGGGTAGAGAAGTTATTAGGAAGTATGAAAAATAGTGTGGCATAGGAAATGATGGATTTATTAAAAAAAGGATGTCACCTGTGCATTTAAAGGAGCAATACTAAGGAATGAATTTCTAATCTAGCAATACAACATAACTTTGTCAGTTCTACAGCATTTTACACTTCCTGTAAGTACAAACTATATATCTGTTCTAAAATGTATGGCCTAGATGTTACATAGTAGGGTGTTAAAGTAAGTAATGAAATGAAGGAATATGTAAATAATTTAACTGAAACTGAAAACAGATAAACTATCAATAATTCAGACTGCATTTCAGACATGGTTCTTAGTAACGGCACTCTGCATATAATAGTTCCCTAAACATGTTGTTATTTGACTTTTTAAAAAGAAAGAATTAGACACAAATCCATATTAAAATCTACAGAATTCTCTACTGACAGAACTGATTTCAAATCTTTCTTATGCTGTAATGATTATATTTTTCTTCCTGGCCTTGAAGTGGTTGAGAGCATGGACGCTGATGCCTGGATTTGACCCCACCACTCCCAGGTATCTGACCGTGGTGGGTAATGTAATAATCTGTATTCCTGCAATGAGAGTTTTCAAATCAAATCTAACCTATATATCTGTTCTTTAAACAGCTCTGCAAGCAAAATTGAGAGGATCCAAGCCTCTGCATTTCTATTAGAAGCAGTTATTTTTAAAAACTTTTAAAGCATTTGTCAATTTCTTCTGTGGTACTTCAGTTTCCTTGGAGATTTTTTTAAACCCCACTGTCACCTTTCTATGCCTGACTTGCATTAAGTTATTACTTCAGAGATGACACCACCCTTATGGCAGAAAGTGAGGAGGAATTAAAGAGCCTCTTGATGAAGGTGGAAGAGGGCTTGGCTTGGGCTCCCAAATCACTGTGGACAGTGACTGCAGACATAAAATTAAAAGATGCTTGATCCTTGGGAAAAAAGCAATGACAAACCTAGACAGTGTATTAAAAAGCAGCGACATTACTTTGCCTACAAAGATCCATATAGTCAAAGCTATGGTTTTTCCAGTAGTCATGTAAGGAAGTAAGAGCTGGACAATAAAAATGGCTGAGCACTAAAGAATTGATGCCTTCAAACTGTGGTACTGGAGAAGATTCTTGAGTGTCCCTTGGACAGCAAGAAGATCAAACCAGTCAATCCTAAAAGAAATCAACCCTGAATATTCCTGGAAGGATTGAAGCTGAAGCTCCAATACTTTGGCCACCTGATGTAAAGAACTGACTCATTGGGAAAGAGTCTGATGCTGGCAGAGACTGAAGGTGGGAGGAGAAGGGGATGACAGAGGATGAGATGGTTGGATGGCATCACGGACTCAAGTGACATGAGTCTGAGCAAATTCTGGGAGATGGTGAAGGACAGGGAAGCCTGGGGTGCTGCAGTCCATGAGGTTGCAGAGTCCAAAATGACTTAAGCAAACAGAGGTTAAAACACCGGTGACGCAGTACACTGTATCAACCAATAGGTGGCGCTCTCTCAACACACTAAGTCAAAATTTCTTAACTTCTAAATTTTAGATTGGGCCTCTATCAAGATTTTATCAGCTCTTTATGTCCAGTTTTCTCACAGTAAGTGTAACTATTTTAAAAATTTACTTAACAGGAGTCTAATTATTTTAACAAGATAACCACAGACACTGGGATCCCTGAGCACTTTAGATTCCAGTGTTCCAGTAAGTGTCTCATTTTCTTTCATTTGCAGGTCAATTGGTTTTTATTTCCATAGGATAACAGCAACCTATATATCATGTACATTTTCTCAGAAAATTTAAGTTTATATTTTTAAGAGTAGCAATAAATAAAAACATTAAAGTTTTATTTAGATAAGTGCTAGGCATCATCATAATTCACTGAGAATTACTGACTTGTTTTAATCCATTAATTCATCAAGAATGTATTGTTATCTATGTGCTTAACTCTGATACAGAGTCTAACTTGGCTAAGCTCACTCTCTGGCTCTAAAGCTATACAGATTTTCTCTCTTAGCACACAGCAGGGTGAGGAGATGGAAAAAAATCTCAGCTTTTTAGTTTTCATTATCACTTCTATATTCTAAGTGATACTGTTTATCCATGATGAGCTGTGAGACCTTGGGGCAGCAGGGGCTGGAGCACGGATTGTGGTCGAGAGCACGGATGCCAATGCCTGGATTTGAGTCTACCGTTTCCTGGTATCTGACCATGGCAGTTAATGTAATCTGTGCCTCAGTTCCTCTCTCCCCAAAAGGAAGTAATTATATACCTACCTCATAGGATGGCTGGGATAATTAAGTATCTTAATTGATCTTAATTGATGATAAGCATCCTGAACATGCCTGGCATTGAGCAATACACGTGAGCTACCATCATTTTTATTCAGATGGAGACCCAGAAAAACCAAGCTACATAAAACTCATATTCGAATAAACTCCAGATTTCAGAGTTCATGACTTCCTTCTAGCATGACACTGAAAGTTTACAGAAAGATCAAACAATGGCCACCCTCTCTCGTTCATAACATGGATACAATGGTTGGTCTTTCCTGACTCGGTTTTCCAAATAGCTTTTTCTCTCGGAGGCTGGCTGTGATAGCATGATAAGGAGTCCAAATGTGATGGTCCTCCCAAAGCAGTTCAGCACTTCCTTCCCCAGTCAAGACAAAAAAAACAAAAACATTTTAAGAACAGGCAGGATTAGAGGTTACTGAGAGGGGAAGGAGAAGAGGACCCCGGGGCAAGAATAAGAGAAATTCCAGAATTGAGGAAGGGGAGGCTGTCCGTACACAACCACTTCAGCAAGCTCACCACAGTGCTGATCTCAGCCCTCTGAAACCTTTTCCTAAGGCCTGGTGTTTGGCCTCCCAGACTGTAGCTGAGACTTAAAATGGGACCCCAAGCAGCCCCAGAAATGTACTGAATGGTACAACAAGGCGAATCTCATGGAAAGTTACCCTGACACAATCCATCAACCTCCACTCACTTATCCTGCATGTGGTACCAGTCTGCATGTGGTACCAATCCACACGTTGCCATCGAACTTCAGAGAACACTATTTAGGGAGCCACTCCTACCCCCCCAACTACCAGGGTCCTCAGATGCAGTTGCTGCCTTAGCAAGAATTAGTGCCCATGACCTATTGGACCAGAAGTGTGAAAGCCTGTTCTGGAGCCAGGCTTTACTTTGCACTGAACTTTAATGCTCAAAGCTGATGACAAGCACTGCGATTTATTCCTTAAATTCCTGCAGCACTGTTTCCATCAGTAACTAATTGTTCCCCAAAGCAGTGCTGTACTCCTTGGGAAAGTGGAAGGCTCAGTGACAGGCTGGGATTCACCCAGGGCTTTTATTAACGGATAGACAACGTGGTTCTTTCTCAACTATCATATATCCCTCAACAGCATCATTTAAAAGGTTCAGTAGCAGCACAAGCAAATCAGTTTTAAAATTCACACATTCTCTGCTTCCTCTTTGAAAAATTAATAACAGCATTAAAGGCAATTTTAACAAAATCAGGTTGAATGCTGTCAGGTGTCTCAAGAACCTTGCTAGTGTGGTCCAAGGACCAGTAGCAGCTGCATCGCCTTGGGACTTAAGAATGTAGAATCCTGGCCACCTCCCCTCCACCTAGAAACTAGAATCTGTCTTTTTTAAAAATAAGATTGTCATGTAGTTGCCATGCCCGTTAATGTTGATGAAGCAGTGGTCTAGAGGAGAAAGTTTTATATGAGGATATTATTTCTGCATTTGTCTATCCTTAATTCATGTCCAGATGCTATTAGGTGGTTGTATATACTTTATAAGAACTCTGGATTTCAGTTACATCTGAAAATTCATTTGGCCTGAGTCACCTAGCAGTAGCAGCAGTAGGTGCTAAAGTCTTCTAATGCTTTCTATGTGCTTGCATACTTCCTAGGTAGCTCAAGCAGTAAAGAATCTGCCTGCAATGCAGGAGACCTGGGTGCGATTCCTGGGTCAGGAAGATCCCTTGGAGAAGGGCATGGCAACCCACTCCAGTATTCTTGCCTGGAGAATTCTACGGACAGAGCAGTCTGGCTGGCTACAGTCCATGGGGTTGCAAAGAGTCGGGACATGACTGAGTGATAATGCTTCCACTTTTCACACGTGTCAAGCCTGTGCTAAGTGTTCATGTGTTAACGTATTTGATTCTTACCACAACTCTGTGAGGCAGGTGATATTAGTTTCATGTGAGGAAACTGAGGCCCAGAGAGACAAAGGAACAAGGCTGTGTAGGTAGAAAGTTGCCAAACCAGGATTCACACCCAGGCAACCGGGTTCCAGAATCCCAGTGCTCACCCCTCAGCTCTGGCCCTTCTTGCTTGCCATCCTCCAGCAGAGACACACTCAGTGGGAGATGGTTTGGTGTAGAAATGATCAGAACATCAGGTACGAATCAAGGAAATGCCAGCTAACCACAGTTCAGTTCAGTCGCTCAGTCGTGTCCGACTCTCCACGATCCCATGAATCACAGCACACCAGGCCTCCCTGTCCATCACCAACTCCCGGAGTTCACTCAAACTCATGTCCATCGAGTCTGTGATGCCATCCAGCCATCTCACTTCTCTGTCGTCCCCTTCTCCTCCCGCCCCCGGGCCTATGCAAAAATTGCTTAACTTTGCCATGGACTTCTCCCTGGATTCAGGGTATCCCTAAGTTAGCCCGAGGCCCATAATTTCAGGGCTATGTAAGAAATACTTCTCCTGCGCTATTTACTTCCTATATGCCAACAGAAACGGAATAGTGGTTTTCAATATGTGTTTCTTGGAATCCCAGGGTCCTTCACCAATACCCTGAGAGTCTAACTTGCTGTTCTCCTTACAAGTAGCAGTGTTAATAAATTTATATATTGGAAGTTAAAATAATATTTCAACTGACAAAAGACTACCAGTTTTTAAAAATAAAAGAGTAAAAATCACTGATTTTCAGGAATTGACTAAGTATAGAGATTCTTTTTGGAAAATTTATCATCAGTACTATACATGTTTAAGTCAGGAAGGTACAGCAGTGATGCTAAACTTTTTAAATGTGGCATGTGGTACCACTATTTCTTCATACCACATACTTTCCTAAAAAAAAAAATTACACAGAATGTATTTGTTCACATGATTTGTTTGAATTTACACTTAAAATTTTGTTTTGTAAAATCTCAGTTAAAACTTGGAGAAGGACATGGCAACCCACTCCAGTGTTCTTGCCTGGAGAATCCCAGGGACGGAGGAGCCTGGTGGGCTGCTGTCTATGGGGTCGCACAGAGTCAGGCACGACTGAAGTGACTTAGCAGCAGTTAAAAGTAACTGATGAGGGACTTACCTAGTGGTCCAGTGGTTCAGAATCTGCCTGCCAATGCAGGGGACAGGAGTTCCATCTCTGGTCTGGAAGACCCCACGTGCCTCGCAGCAACTGAGTCTGTGCCACAACTACTGAGCCCAAGCTCTAGAGAGTCCTTGAGCCACAACTACTGAAGCCCAAGCACCGCAACTAGGGAAAGCCCACATGCAGCAATGAACACTCAATGCGGTCAAAAACAGATCACCGTTTAAAAACTGATGTAGTATTTTAAAATTCATTTCTAACACCAAAATAACTTGAATAGTCAAATCTAACTTGAACTTAGATTTAATTTGCAAAGGCATTAGCTCATCAGATTTACATGCAGCAAATACTTAAATATCACAGGATCAGGACAGGGACAGAAAAAAATGAAAATACGTGCAGAACCTTTCATAAAGGAGTTTCCATAACATCAAGCATGCCAGAACCCAAATGTTAGGGTTGTAAATATAATATGCAAATGTTCCTACAAATCAGTAAGAAAAGACACAAAGTCCAACCAAAGAAACGGTCAGAGGATACAATAATTCACTAACAAAGAAATAATAAATCATCTATAAACAAGGAAAAGATGCTCAAATTCCCTAGAAATAAGGGAGATGCATATAAAATACCCTTCTTGAGCATACTATAACAATTTTAAAGATGACTAGTCTTTAAAAGTTATTAGTGCTAAAATGGTATGATGAAAAAGGCATTTCAAACACTGTCATTGGACAAAGAGTAAATTTGTATTTTTGGAGAATAAAAAGTAAATTTAAAGTTCACATACTTCTTGACCTAGTATTTTCATTTGTAGGAATTTTCTTATCAAGATACTTTCAAAGTACATGTAAGATACCTACATGAAGGTCCACTGCAGCATTGTTTTAAGAGGAAAATCAAGATTGGGGCAGGACAAGGGTGGGGGAAGACAGCCCAAATGTCCAGTGCTGGAGGGATTAAATAAAACATGGTACAGGCATACCTTGTTTAAATATGCTTTGCTTTACTGCGTTTTTTTTTTTTTTTTGCGTTTTTAACAAATTGTAGGTTTGTGGCAACCTTGCATCAAGCAAGTCTACTGGCACCATATTTCCAACAGCATTTGCTCATTTCCTATCCCTGTCACATTTTGGAAATTCTCACATTATTTCAAACATTATTATTTACTATATTTATTAGGGTGATCTTCAGTGTTACCATTGCAATTGTTGTAGGCTGCCACAAACCTCACCCATATGAGACAGCAAACTTAACTGAATGTTGAGACAAAGGACTTGGAATATCACATAAAACTAAATGAGAGCACAACAGGAGGGTTTGACAGGATTGACTTGAATTGTGAAGTAACTTCAACATTAGGTAAAATGCCATTAAACAGCATTGCATACTCAAAGAAATCATTTGTAAAGAAAGAATCAGTAGAGATGGCAAACTTCACTGTTGTATTCTTTTAAGAAATTGCCACAGTCACCCCCATCTCCAGCAATCATCCCCTAATCAGTCAGCAATCATCAATATCAAGGCAAGACCCTCAACCAGCAAAAAGATAACTTGCTGAAGGCTTAGATGATGGTTAGTATGTTCGAGCAATACTGTGTTTTTAATTAAGGCATGTACTTTTTTTTTTTAAAGTACACTTGCTGCTGCTGCTAAGTCACTTCAGTCGTGTCCGACTCTGTGTGACCCCATAGATGGAAGCCCACCAGGCTCCCCTGTCCCTGGGATTCTCCAGGCAAGAACACTGGAGTGGGTTGCCATTTCCTTCTCCAATGTGTAAAAATGGAAAGTGAAAAGTGAAAGTGAAGTCGCTCAGCCGCGTCCGACCCCTAGCGACCCCACGGACTGCAGCCTACCAGGCTCCTCCACCCATGGGATTTTCTAGGCAAGAGTACTGGAGTGGCTTGCCATTGCCTTCTCCATTAGTACACTTAACAGACATAAATACTTTACAATGTAAATTTAAGTTTTATGTGCTCTGGGAAACCAGAAAGTTCAGGTGACTTCCTTCTTGCAATATTCACTTTATTGTGGTGGTCTGGAACTGAATCCATAATATCTCTAAGATATGCCTGTACAGATTGCCAACATCCACTGGATCATAGAAAAAGCAAGAGAATTCCAGAAAAACAGCTGCTTCTGCTTTATTGACAATGCCAAAGCCTTTGACTGTGTAGATCACAACAAACTGTGGAAAATTCTTCAGGAGATGGGAATTCCAGACTACCTGACCTGCCTCCTGAGAAATCTGTATGCAGGTCAAGAAGCAACAGTTAGAACTGTACATGGAACAACAGACTGGTTCCACAATTGGGAAAGGAACACATCAAGGTTGTCACCTTGCTTATTTGTCACCCTGCTTATTTAACTTATAGGCAGAGTACATCATACAAAATCCCAGGCTGAATGAAGCACAAGCTGGAATCAAGATTTCCGGGAGAACTATCAATAACCTCAGATACACAGATGACACCACCCTTATGGCAGAAAGTGAAGAGGAACTGAAGAGCATCTTGATGAAACTGAAAGAGGAGAGTAAAATAAGTTGGCTTAAAACTCAACATTCAAAAAACTAAGATCATGGCATCTGGTCCCATCACTTCATGGCAAATAGCTGGGGAAACAGTAAAAACAATGACAGACTTTATTTTCCTAGGCTCCAAAATCACTGCAGATAGTGATTGCAGCCATGAAATAAAAGACCCTTGCTCCTTGGGAAAAAAGCTATGACCAACTTAGAAAGTGTATTAAAAAGCAGAGACATTACTTTGCCAACAAAGGTCCATCTAGTCTAAACTATGGTTTTTCCAGTAGTCATGTGTGGATGTGAGAGTTGGACTATAAGGAAAGCTGAGCACCAAGGAATTGATGCTTTTGAACTGTGGTATTGGAGAAGACTCTTCAGAGTCCCTTGGACTGCAAGGAGATCCAACCAGTCCATTCTAAAGGAAATCAGTCCTGAATATTCATTGGAAGGACTGATACTGATGCTGCTGCTGCTGCTGCTGCTGCTAAGTCACTTCAGTCGTGTCCGACTCTGTGTGACGCCATAGACGGCAGCCCAGCAGGCTCCCCCATCCCTGGGATTCTCCAGGCAAGAACACTGGAGTGGGTTGCCATTTCCTTCTCCAATGTGTGAAAGTGAAAAGGGAAAGTGAAGTCGCTCAGTCATGTCTGACTCGTAGCGACTGCATGGACTGCAGCCTACCAGGCTCCTCCGTCCATGGGATTTTCTAGGCAAGAGTACTGGAGTGGCTTGCCGTTGCCTTCTCCGGGAAGGACTGATACCGAAGCTGAAATTCCAATACTTTGGCCACCTGATGCAAATAATTGACTCATTGGAAAAGACCCTAGTGCTGGAAAAGATTGAAGGCGGAAGGAGAACGGGATGACAGAGGATGAGATGGTTGGATGGCATCACCAACTTGATGGACATGCATTTGAGCAAGCTCCAGGAGTTGGTGATGGACAGGGAAGCCTGGCATGGTGCAGTCTATGGGATCTCAGAGTCAGACATGATTGAGCAACTGAACTGAGCTGAACAGATGCCTGGACATGCATAAAAAAAGCCTGCATATACATTTAAAAGTTACCATCTTTCACCAGTTCTATGATACCCTAGACTATAAAATACATTCTGATATAATAAACATTAAGATGTGAAAAAATAGCTTGTAGCCAGTCATTAATAGATGCCAATTATACGATACCCCCAATTTCAGAGATGCTAAAGAATAAACCAAAAAACAACATGTGCCTAAAATCAGTGACACAGATTTCAGTTTTAAATATTCTCTTAAATATAAATGTATAATAACTAACATAAAACTTAAAGCAATAATCGATACATAGAATTAAAGAGTTGGATGATGAAAACACCAACTGTTAAGAGTGAACACCTTTAGAGGTACAAACTATTAGGTATAAAATAAGCGATAAGCATATACTATACAACATGGGGAATTTGGCCAATTTTTCACAATAACTATAAATGGAGTATAACTTTTAAAAATTGTGCATCACTATATTGTACACCTGTAACTTCTATGATACATAACACTATACTTCAATTTAAGAAAAAGGAGGAGAGTCAGTTGTGATGGGGTAGGTGGAAGGGGATATAACCTATTAATTTTTTAGACATATACATATATATTTTAAAAATAAACAATAAAAACACTGCCTAAGTAGAAAGATCTGAGCTATCCAAGCATCATGAGAAGATGACTCAAGTCATATATATTATATTCACCTCCTCAGATTTCATCTTCCTCTCCTTGTGGCATCTGCCAGGAACAGAAGCAACAGTGACGCTAATAATCTGCCACACTCCTGGTTATCTCCTCCACCTAAATCCTCCCAGTTCTCACAACGCAACGAGATCAATGCCTTCACCTTATAAACAAGCTGCACTGGGTGAGTTCTTTTTCCCCAGTTCACGCCGCTGCCATGGGCAGCTCTGAATTCCACACCCACATTTTCTGGCCCCAGAACCCACCCTCTTTCCATTTCTGGGCTATTAGTAATACCATCTATATTTTTATGTGTTAGTTCTTCCCCCTTTGCTATTCCTTTTCCTTTTATGGCATTTCAAACTACTTTCTTTTTATGAACCTTGTTTTACGTTATTTCCAAGCTAAAAAGCTAATTTATTAAATGATTGGAAAATTACATTCTAACTAAAAATTAGAGCATTTCCTCTTTCCAAGCAATTCTTTCCCTCTTTTTCATTCTGAGAATTTGTTCATTGTGAACTCCTGCACTTTATACTCACACAGTATTTTTCTAGATTTAACAACCAATTCTATAGTCAAAGACAAAAATGCTATACCAAAGACTTTCAAGTGCTTTCCTTTAACAGGCAATAAGTAGCTGCGGTGGTAAGAGAAACAGGCAATCAGCACAAACCCCAACAGTCACCAAGCAGCCCAGCCTTGAGCCCTCAGTTGGTACCTTCAAGCCCTCCTCCCAGATGAAGAGAAGGGAGGAAACTGAGAGCTTCGCTGATCCCACTTTTTCCGTTTGACACCAGGTTTAAAACTGGAAGGGCTTCGCCAGTGGCTCAGCAGCAAAGAATGTGCCTGCAATGCAGGAGCCACAGGAGACATGGGATTGACCCTTGGAGCTGGAAGATGCCCTGGAAGAGGGCATAGCAACCCATTCCAGTGTTCTTGCCTGGAGAATCCCATGGACAGAGGAGCCTGGCAGGCTACAGTCCAAAGAGTTGCAAAGACTTGACATGCACACACTACAACTTGAAAGTCATGAAGATTTGTTCAAATACATTTCACTTACTTTATACTCTTTTCCTTCATGGTTCTAACCCTTCTGTGAAGGGGGGGATCCCTTCTCTCCCACAAAAAGGTTGACACAAAAACTTGAGCTTTGACCTATGGAGAGTGTCTAGTCCTTGATACTTTTTGCTCTAAGCAGAAACTATCAGAAGTGAGGACTGTAGGAAAAAAATAAGTATCAGGAAATATAAATTCTCAAGACCTATGCCACCAACTGCTAAGATGCATTATATTTCTTTCTGTCAATTATCATTCTTTGGAGGGAAATAAAATGAGGGTTTCAAAAATTAATGACAATGTCTGGATTGGAGGCAAACCAGGAGTCAGACATTACGTAATCTGCTCCCATAATGTGCACACACACTCACACACACATGTACACATGCAAGCACACACATACCCCTCTGATGAAAGTAAGATATCAGGAGTGAAGGTGAAGATATTTAAGTAAAAGAGAATTATCAGCTTCCAAAGGAGGTGAGAAGAACTGGTTTACAGACACCTCCAGCAGAAGGGCTTGGTAAGGGCTCACCTGAATCTTTCATGGGGCAGAGGGCACACTGCATACCCCAGGCCTCTCCGTACAAACAGCAGCACTCCGTGTACGTCGTCTGCTTGCCGACAAGAGGCCGGCTACACACATACTCGTCACTCAGATGTTCCCAGCACAGATCTTGGTAGACATCGGTTTCTTCAATTTGTTCTGAAAGGGAAGACACGGTTCCATGACAATTGCACTACTATTACTATTTCATAGACACTGTGGTAGAAGCCAGCGAGCCTCAAAGTTTCCATCCTGATTTCTAAGCGTGACTTCCAAGTAAAAGTCTGAAGCCAGCCTGGTCTTTCCATGGATCAAACCTCTGTCGTCTCCAACTGGGTGTCATTCCACCAGCTGAAATTCAAACTGCCCATCACGTTCCGGTTAAATCCTACCCTCTGTAGCTTCCACATTATGTAAAACCCTCCACGATCTTGCCTGTACTTCATAATCCTGATGGACTTCTTATTCTTCCAGTATCTGATTTTTTACATTCACTGCTCTGTCAAATCCTACCTTTTCCTTCTACACAAAATTTTGGGGATTCAGCCTTTTTCATCCATTTCATCTGTCAAAGCCCTGAACGAGTGACATTTCATCCGAGGGTTCTTAATTCTAACCTTTCTACTTTTCAATAGATTTCAACCAAAGCAGTCTCCTGAATGTGCTGATACATTGATCCATTAAGTCAATTATCAGGAGTACATCACCTTCAGGGATGAACAGGGACTCCTACCAATGGACTGCAGAGCCCTTCACCACTGATGAATTCCACCCTCTGCTCTGCCCAGTCTCATCTGGTTCCTCTATTCAGTCAAGCAAACCTAATTATTTTCCCTTCAACTTACATCTTCCTCAGTTGCCTTCGAGGGTTAAATATGACCAACCCTCAGGTATGGAAGAGCTCTGCCATCTGCTCAGTCACTCCTTGTCCTGTTGTCCATTAAATCAGTATGTGCAGGGTGTTAAATCTGCATATTGATGATACGAAACTTATTCTTTCTCTTAGCATCTCATTTTAATTTTTTCAAAATACCCAAGGAATCCGTTTTTCTATTTTCCGACAGCTCACATTTCAGTCAAAAGGAAAACCTTATGACATTTATTTGGACACAGACTTGCTTCTCACATCCAAACATACCATGTGATTCAGTTGGTCGGATACATCTTTTTTCCGAAGCATCCAGGACCATTGGGTGGGTACAGAAGCAGTTATAAGAGCCTTCTGTATTAATGCACTGGCCATCAATGCAACTGTTGGGGTCTTGACACTCATCTATATCTTAAGAGAAAAAAAAAAATGAAAGAAAATCAGCAATCAGTTGCACCTCATACACTTAACCAAACTTAATACACCGCTAAATTTAGTCCAGACTTCAAGGTCTGCCACATTTTAATTAGCTACACATCATCATCCAAAAGAGAACAGCTCTGACTATAAAAATGTTAAGCTGTATTGATTGGAAAAATAACATTGCCCTACAGCTGCTGACATTAAATAAGGAAAGAAAACATTTAAGAACAGGATATACTTAGAATTTTAAGATAAAATGCCTCTTTATGACAGTTTTAAAATTATTTCCTTTTGCTATGTTTTTCTGCATAGTATATATGGTTTTCTGCTTAGGCATTAAAGTCTGGGTCCATATTTAAAAATGACTTTCAGTGTATGGTATGAGTGATGAAACAGGAGGCTCCCCAGACCAAAAGAACACTTCAGTTGTACCAGTGACCTGAATTATAATTCCACCCTGAATATTAACTCTTAAAAATCTATTCAAACAGTAGTTTGAAGGATTTTTATTTTCTTAAATATTGCTCAAGATTCATAAAACGTTATAGATCTTTTCAACATGAGATTTAGATTCTAAGAAACTTTTTATACACAACAGTACTATTTTTTTTTCCATCTGTTTTCACAGCACATCACAAAATATCCTCTTAAAACCTACCAAAGCACTGCAATTTGACAGGATCATAGTATGTCCCTTGCTTACAGTAGCATTCATAACCAGGCTGAGTGTTCATACAGAAGCCATTTTTGCAGATCTCTTGTCCAAAAAGCAGGCATTCATCTGCATCTATGGGGAAAAAATGGTCATAATATCTCTATCATTGAGATGTTAAAGTGAGTGGTTAATAAGGAAATACTCATATGTATAGTTTAGATTTCACCAAAGTGAAAAATCTGGAACTTATTTTAGAATTATAGGCTAATATCATGAAATGTATAAAGCACATCGACTTTTGTTTTCTTTTTTCCATTCCATATCACTAATCTATGGCCATTAGTAAAAGGTCCTAGCAAAGTAGGATGCTTTCTAAAAATGCAAAAATCTTTGCTTTGTTGATAACCATTAAAGGCCAACATAATGATCAAATTTATATTGGTCCTAATGTACGATTTTTAATATTGTCCTGGAATAAAAGAATAAATCTATTAAAGTACAGAATTTTGTATTAAGTACTTTTACATATGTTGCCTTATTTTATCCTCATGACAGCCTTTGAAACATCATTTTAGAGGTGGAAACCCAGAATCTTAAGTGAAGTTCCACCGTCATATAGTCTTATATGTTCTAATTCCCAAGTCACAGTTCTACCCAGAGACTACTGGGTAGAATTTGAACACAAGCCATGCTTCTACTTGAACACTCATTGCAAATTAGTTTCTGCTTGAAACTGACCTTTATAGTTTTCACCATCAATGCCGTAAGAGGATTCTTCAGAGGGGACAAAACCTTTCCCTCTAGGACACATTTCAGTGAATTCAGCTGATTTCAGAAGAGACAAGGAAAAAAAAAAAAGTTGGGAAAAGAAAAAAAAAAAATATGTTCCATGAGTTTTTTTTTCCCACGAGTATGTTTTACATTCAGTTTTGCTTTCTCAAACTCAGTAACTTAAAGGCAAACCTTGCCATCTAATTCAGACAAATAAATTCAGTACAATCTCAAAATTACAAAGTAGGTGCAAATAAACCTAATGACTTCATAAGTTTACTTATAATTAAAAATAAAAACTTGATAGTTCACTCATGTTATTTATCCATGCTTTATTTATAAGTGTTATGGAGTTTTATGACTTATTTCACCATTACTATGGTCTCTAGTATTTTACCTGGAGGAAGGTATGGCTACCCACTCCAGTATCCTTGCCTGGAAAATCCCATGGACAGAGGAGCCTGGTGGGCGACAGTCCATAGGGTCGCAAAGGGTCAGACACGACTGAAGTGACTTGAGCATTAGTATTTTAAATTTTTAATAAGAATCTATCAAGAAAAATCTTAGTGTAAATATACAGGCTCTAATTAGGAATAATGCTGTGTCAGTGTTAGAAAAAAATCATTGCTTTTATATTAAAAATGGAATAAAACTGAATGATCTGACAAAATAGCATATGGAATGTCACCATAACAGCATATTCTGTGATAAACAGAAGTTCAAGAATTTATATTGAGGCAGGACAGGGTTTGGTTTCTAGCCTTCCAGAAACCCACTAGAAGGTATTTTACCTCAATTTGACTAGCAGATGTCACCAGTAGATGTCAGCACTTTGAGGCTTCAATAACCCAAATGAGAACATTCCAAGACCCATGAATAGCACACAGCAAATACCAGTGTGAACACAGTACTCAGCTGATTCTTACCCGTCCCCAGGACCGGGCAGGGGAAAATCTCACAGTTATCTCCCCACCCAGCACCAGAGGTACAGCAGCACTCCTGCTTGGTGACGTTGGGAGCCAGCACGTTGTCACAAAGACTGGCGTCGTTTAGATTATAGTAGCATTCTTTCTTTTCTTCTCTGGGTTGATCTACTTCTGAGTCTAAAGAGAAAGCAAAAAGAGTGCTGACAGGACATATCAAATCTATCTGTGTCGCAACGGAGTCGCAACGCAATGGACTGGATGTGCCAATGGAACTCCATTTACAGACGGCCGCTTTCCATTTTGTATCAGATTCTTCCACTTCAAGATAAAAATGCACTCGAATCCTGAATTTTCATGGATTTCTAACCCACCTCAATGTGTAAATCTGTCAAAATCATTTCCTTTGACGTTAACCAATTACTATATTCATGTGAATTTGGCTGTGAGTACAGTTTCCATATCTGCTTTCTTGCCAAACATAGGGCCATTCTTTACTGAGCTATAACACCTACTTAAATCAATGAACATTTTCCCTGACACAACCAGAGATGTGAGGCCACTCATAATATTTAACCCTTAGATAGTTATTAAGTTAACCATGCTCCCCCAATCTTTCCTGAACAGTGCAAAGCAGAGGAAGACAACCAGGAAACACTGCAGTAACCCGAGTCTATTCAAATAATCTACTCAAATTGCTGCAACTGCATGACTTTGAATGAAACAGTAAGAGCCAGCTAAGCCTCAGGATAGCATTTCAAGACCAGGTTCTAGTCCCAGTGCAAGTGTGTCCTAAAGAGTATATATTCCAACAGAGTGCATTTAACTTTCTGTCTAAAAGACAAGGTGATATGATAGAACACAAAGATAAAGACCTCCAGTGAATTCCCTTGTGGTCCAGTGGTGAAGACTCTACAGTTGCATTAATGAGGGCACAGGTTCAATACCTGGTCGGGGAACTAAGGTAAGATTACACAAGCTGCACAGTTTGGCCAAAAAAAAAACAAACCCAATTCCACCTAGTTTCAGACAGTACTAATGACTTAACCCCATCAGATTTGAAATCTTTGAGCAAGTTTGTGCTTTTAAAAAACGATTTAAAAAATCTATTACCTAGTAAATGCTATAGAGTTCAAATTATTGCCTGATCCAGTTAGAATTTATTATGGTATGTCAAATAAAAAGTTGCTGTAATCAAGACTGCTGGGAGAAATATCAGTAACCTCAGATATACAGATGATACCACCCTAATGGCAGAAAGTAAAGAGGAACTAAAGAGCCTTTTGATGAAGGTGAAAGACGACAGTGAAAAAGCTGGCTTAAAACTCAACATTCAAAAAAATAGAGATCATGGCATCCAGTCCCATCATTTCATGGCAAATTGATGGGGAAAAAATGGAAACAGTGACAGACTTTATTTTGGGGGGCTCCAAATTCACTGCAGATGGTGACTGCAGACATGAAATTAAAACACACTTGCTTCCTTAGAAGAAAAGCTGTGACAAACCTAGATAGAATATTAAAAAGCGGAGACATCACTTTGTTGACAAAGGTCCGTCTAGTCAAAGCTATGGATTTTCCAGTAGTCAAGTATGGATGTGAGAGTTGGGCCATAAAGAAGGCTGAGCCCTGAAGAATTGATGCTTTTGAACTATGGTGCTGAAGAAGGCTCTTGAGAGTCCCTCAGGCAGCAAGGTCAAACCAGTGAATCCCAAAGGAAATCAATGCTGAATATTCATTGGAAGGACTGATGCTGAAGCTCCAATACTTTGGCCACCTAATGTGAAGAGCCAACTCATTGGAAAAGACCCTGATGCTGGGAAAGACTGAGGGCAGGAGAAGAAGGGGACAACAGAGGATGAGATGGCTGGATGGCATCATGGACTCAATGGACATGAGTTTGAGCAAATTCCGAGAGATAGTGAAGGACAGGGAAACCTGGTGTGCTGCAATCCCTTGGGTCTCAAAGAGTCGGACACCACTGAGCAACTCAAAAATAACAATTGCCATCACAATTACTTAGATTAATACCAATGAAATATTTTCATTAGAATTGCTATCTACAGATTCTTAACCCAAAGAAACTATAGGAACAAAGGCATAACACTTGCCAGTGAGGATAAGACTTTAATCTCAATACCTACATTTTTAAAAAGTTGATAGATCATTATACTATTAGGAAAGTTTAATGATTTATTTTCATAACAGTTTCCTATATATTTACTTTGGCAGGGACAAATTGACTGCAGAAACCTCACATAACAAAGGTGTCCTTGACGTGTTACTTCATAAAATTCTATCAGAAGAGTTACTGCCCTTCCTTTTCCCTTATGGCAGTAAAAACAAGCAAAGCAGCAAACAAAGCTTCGACATGTATATTATTCCCAGAATGCAGAGCATCAGTGAGAATGTAAAGGATCCCTCTAACCCTTGACTCTGGCTAATTCTCAGGTTATTCTATGTTTGACAGAATTCAGCTGGGACTCTACTTTAAGTCTTAATAGCTGATGTCATATTCAAACCTAGAATAAGTATCTAGGAAAAAACTGAAATGCTGATTCCTATGCAATTTATGAAGTGGCTTTAAATCATTTCCTTGTATGTGAAATTGGATAAAACCTGTCACATCCCCTGTGTCAAACAGCTCTTCTAGAGTGCAGGGGACAGAGTGCTTTGCCGGATCTCGGGGAATGGATCACCACCACCATTTCATCCTCTTTAAGATGGGCCCCCAGCTCTTCCATAGGGTATCACTGGGGGAAATTAAGGGTATTTTAATTAATATTAAATCAATCATGAACCCTATAAAAATTTTATAAACTTTCTCCTAAGATGTGCGAATAAGTTGGCAGCCTATCACTATGAACAATTTCGCTCATTGTATTCAATTTGCCTAAAAATGCAACTACTTATTAATGAATGAATGCCTTTAGAAATATAAATAACTCAGCAACAGAACTAGAGCTTTGCCAATCAAGTTAACAGTCTGTTAAAAGAGTGCTCAATAATTGTCTTTGTACAAAGTTGTGGTTCCTATGACAAGACAGAATATTATATAGTAACACCTCAATGAAGCCTGCTGTATTTATAGGTAATTAGAGACCACAGGCTTCTGAGTCAAAAACTTCATATTCACTTAAACACTATTTCTACCATGTTCTTTACACTCACAGAAATAAAATTTCTTTTTTCTTTGGAAGGAAACTCTAAGATGATTGCATAAGAGAAATAATCAATATCACTGTATCATTCAGGTTTTACATTGGTTATTACAAGTTCTGCTCTTATTTTCTTTCCAAGCAGTTTGAAAGTTCAGTGTTTACACAGCTGAAATTGAGGATTAGTCAGGCCCTCATCCGTGTTTGGAAGGAGATGCAAATTCCTTAAAAAAAAAAAAAAAAGTGGTCCATAAAGGTCATTCTGTGAAAAGCTACAATTTCCCTATCTTCTTAACCTTCAAATAATTAACTTCCTAGAGCATTTTTCCACCAGTGCAACAATCTGATCAATAAATACATGTAATGTTATTTAAAAAAAAAAAAACTCTATGAGTTTACATCACTGCTGCCAGGGGAGGAATTTTTCCATCACGAAATAATTTCAAAAGATCACATCAAATGATGTAGAAGGTGCCAAGCTCAGAAAAGAATTGATTCTATTTTTCTTAAAGATTTTATTAATAATGTTAGCCATACTTCATCTCTCAATGCATAGGCTTCTAGGAAATATATTACTTCACCTCCAGTATTTTCATATTTGATTTTTCAATATGTATTAAGAGGCTGGCTTAACATCTGTGTATAAAAAGCAATGTATGTGTTTTAATCCTGGGGGTGTGGCTGGTGATAAAAAATGAGTTATACTTGGGTGCTTTTTTTGAAAAAATTATCACAAATGTCTTTTCAAGCAATAAGCAAAGTATCTAGCTCTCCATGAGATAAACGGTACAGGTTAAATAGCATCTTCATTTTCTGGAGGAGAGTATTTAGCTTGGGTCCAACATCCTGTGCCTAATGCTTCCCCAAACCTCTTCTATGGGCTCAGCTTCCCAGCATCTCAAAAAACATGAGTTTATTTTGCTTTGCCTTTGCCCAGGGGGCAGCAGCTAATTCCTGCTGGCATGGAGTTCGGTGTTAAGCCCACGTACAGCGTAATGGTCTTCTGTTATTCTGAATAGGAAGGAGGAGTTTGAGCAGTAGGTACCACTGGTGATGAACTTTCCAGAAGCTCTCCTCTCCTGTTTCATCAGAAAGAGAATGTGGCTGTTCACTTATACGACTGTTTCCTGCTTTAGCCTTTCCCTAAATAGACCTAATCTTAGATTTGCTGCTGGGGTGAGGCGATCTGGAACATTCCCTTGGTTACAGCGGACATTCCACTTTCAATATGTTCTGAAGGCCTTTAGCTGCCAATCCCCTCCATGCCCCTCTGAGACAGGATGATGACAGCAACCAAAGAGTGATATCACAAGTATGTGTGAGTAAACAATGTCCCCTAATCCTGAAAAAGACATCCATTTATAAAACTCTGTGACAGTGATAATGCTCAGCAAACTGCTTTTCAACAGAATTATTCGGAAAGCTTTTATTCTCTTTATATTAAAATCATCACAGGTACTAATGTTTTATACCGACTCATACGTCTATGAGAAAAAGAATTCTAATGTAATATTCCAAGAGTAAGAGAACTAGGAAATTCATTCCCCCCTCTAGTTTTCTCATTCAAAGACTTGGATGTGTGTGTGTTTCAAGTGGAATTTAGAAGAAAGCCATTGGTAAGTTTCAGAAAACAGGCACTGACAACAGGAATGGGCAAAACACAAAAGGATGCAAATAACAGGAAGAGTGTAGAAAGGGGGTAACTTCAGATAGTAAAAGACATGGAGGAAATAAAAAATAAAGGTTAAGAAATGAAGTACAAGAGCAAAAGTACTTTCGAAGCAGATTCTTCCACACAGTTGCCATCCTTAAAGATGTCAATCAGGTGGGGTGTCAGGCCATGACAGTGCAAGAAAAGCAAGTGCTGGGCATGAAAGCCACACTGTGGAGGGCTGGGGGCAAGGCTATCCCAGAAGGCTGCCTAGAAGAGCTGACATTTTCAAATCAAGTCCTTGAAAAAGAAACTGAAAAAAATCTGGCCAGAAACTAAGGTGTGACAGGTGAGAAGGAATAAAAGTGCAACTGTCCTTAGGTCTGTGTGGGTAGAGCAGGCAGGGGAGTGGTGGTCTGTGGAAGGAGTCACAGAGGAGCCTGAGAACCAGGCAGGGACACAGTAACATGTTAATAAGGATAGGTGTGTTTGTCACTCAGGTGCTAAGGCAGAGGACAATGCCAATCTCTACTGGAAGACAGGCTTTTTGGTTTTGCTTTTTAAGTGATGAAGAAGTTAGAAGATACTGGGAGGAGCAGGCTGGGGAGAGGGTGAGAAGAGAAAGTCTCATGGATGGAGGGGCTTCCCTGGTGGTCCGGTAGCTAAGACTTTGTGGTTCTGATGCAGGGGGCCTGAGTTAGATCCCTGGTCAGGGAACTAGATCCCACACGCCACAACTAAAAATCTTGCATGCTACAGTAAAAATCTAACATCCACATGCTGCAGCTGAGACGTGGCACAGCCAAATAAATAAATATTATTTCTTACAAAGGCTCATTGATGGAGCTATTAGTAGAAACTGGAGAAGTCAGGAGAAGAAATGCGGGCAGATCTGGGTGAAAGAAGAGAATCCTGAAAGCAGAATAAAGGGCCAGGGAGAAAGAAAACCGAGAGAGAGACACAGGGGCGATGTGCAGCCAGCAACACAGAAGGCCAGGAGACGACGCCACTGCAGACAGCCCCAGCACAACACCGGAACATGTGCCTGGCAGAGCCTAGCGAGGATGACCTCAACAATAAAACCACATCTGCAGTGACAGGTAAAGTGTCGGGAAATGTTTAAAAGGAATTGTAGAAACCATTCCTCTCCAGGCCCTGTCTGTAGCAAGTTCTAGGAACCAAGGGCTTCCCTGGTGGCTCAGTGGTAAAGAATCTGCTGGCAATGCAGACTGGGTTCGATCCCTGGGTGGAGAAGATCCCCTGCAGAAGAAAATGGCAACCGACTCCAGTGTTGTTGCCTGGAGAATCCATAGATAGAAGAGCCTGGAGGGCTACAGTCCATGGGGTAGCAAAGAGTCGGACACAACTGAGCAACTGACACTAGGGTCTAAAGTGTATTTCTAATGCAACAGTGTGGATGTCTCTTGTATTAAGATAAAATGGTTTATATATATACATGGTTTACTCAACTGGTACATCAGTTCATTCAAATATCAACACCTCCTTATTAAAAATTCATTTTAGATACTATATACAGCAAGCAGAAATTTTCATGAAAATAAAAGCACAATTTGGTAGTAAACTCCTCTGGCTCTGGTTTTTGGAAGTGAAAAGAAACTTGACCCAATCTTTTTTTTTAATAACAAGTGAGCATATTTTCCTCAGCCTTACCTACATTTATGGTATAGATCCACTACAAATACACAATAAGACCTCAGGAGTTTTATGGCATTTTACAATGTTTGCATTCTAAATACTGTGGTTTCACTGTCTTTAATTTTTTTCCCTACCAAAGGTCTTTTTTTCCAATCAGAAATTATTTAAAAAAAATTCTTCCAAAGTTAATTTATTTTACAGGTTAGCTAAATACATTTTAAAAAACTCACTCTGCCAACTATAACAGTTGAGTGATATTATACATGGTCTCCTGCCTTTAAAAAATATATGTACATACACAAAACCTGCAGTAGACCTCTCCAGGAAGAGAGAACAAGAACACCGTTTGGGTTCAATTGTCAGAACCACAGGATGATCTGCACGAAGCAGGGACCTACTCATTTTTTCTTTTGCTCTACTTGTAAATTTAGCAAAAGCACATAGGGGTACTGTCCCTTCTACCTAGAAGTGTGGACAGACTATTTCTCAGTTAAGTGTTATTCATTATATCTTTGATGAAATGAATAATTTTTATTCTTCAGAACTAGGAATGAGAAGATGGGGTAGAGAAGGAACATTCTTGAATGCGGAGAAACCTGTTATTCAACAGGTACCTAGTGTCTGCCATAGGGCAGGCACTGTGTAAGCAGTGCGCTGGGTGGCAGCCGATGCAAAGAGCAATGACAGAGCATAAAAAGGTCTTGTTAACCTGCTGGTGGATGTGAGGCTCCTGCTGGAGGCAGGAATAAGCAGCTGAAAGTTTTAAGGGTTTAAAACCAGATTTATGATTTGAAAATAGGAATTGGCAGCAGTATGGAACAGGAATCGATGAGAGAAACAGGGAGGGAAATGAGGAGAAGGCAAGTGCCACAGTCCAGGTAAGAGCGCTGAAGGTAAGAGAGTAGCAGAGAGATTTGAAGGATACTGCTGAGGAGGAGTTGGCAGGATGTTACAGGGGCTTGGATGAATGGGGGTAAAGGGGGGGTTAAAGTACGACCTCAGGCTTTCCAGTACAGATGTTTGGCAATTAATGAGTATACACAGGGAGAGTAACAAGTTGGAGAGGGAAGGGTAATTAATTTGGTTTTGGATAATTTTAGGCAGAGATGCTTTTACGACACTCCAGGAAGAAGGTCCAATAACAAGTGACTGGAAATAGAGGAGTGTGGCACACAGGAGAGGGGTGGAGGCAAACATATTTATTTTGGCTGTCCACACCAAGTCAGTAAGAGTTGACTCGGAGAAGAGGTACCAGATCCCAGGAGAAGAACAGAGAGTAAAAAGAGAGAAAGATATGCAGCTCTCTGGGACATGATTATTTAGGGAATGGCAATAAAGAGTCCAGAAGGAGACAGAAAAAGACCAGTGTAAGTGGGAGGAGGATACGGGGAAGAGTAACGCCCTGAAAATAATCAAAGGGAAAAGGGGGAGTGAAGATGAGAAACTGTCGCAGAGGAAGGAGTTTCACCCAGATGAAGGGTCTGAGGGCCTGATCTCAGGGCACTGAGGACCGGGAGACAGTTCAGTGGAGGCAGCCGTGTCTCTTCCAAGGATTCGTAGGTCAACATGGTGCCAGAAATTATTCGTGGATGGTAACACAGCAGTGGCATTTTCTTTATTGGCGTATTTTTATCTTTGCCAATTTTCTGAGAATATGCATTGTTTTAAAATGAGAACAAAACAAAGAAATAAAGTAAAAAGGAAGTAGATTTTTAGAAGAATGAGGTATCATGGGGTCTTTGGCCCGGAGAAGCAGAATTAAGTGAAAGGATCCTGGAATTGGGTTCCTGGGCCACTCTGCCAAACATTAGCTATGACCCTAAGAATAAGATTTAGAAATTCCCTATAGGCCTTGGCTTCCTTCAGTTCAGTTAAGTAACTCAGTCGTGTCTGATTCTATGTGAGCCCATGGACTGCAGCAAGCCAGGCCTTCCTGTCCATTACCAACTCTTAGAGTTTACTCAAACTCATGTCCATTGAGTCAGTGATGCCATCCAACCATCTCATCCTCTGTCGTCCCCTTCTCCTCCCACCTTCAATCTTTCCCAGCATCAGGGTCTCTTCTAGTGAGTCAGTTCTTCACATCAGATGGCCAAAGGACTGGACTTTCAGCTTCAACATCAGTTCTTCCAATGAACATTCAGGACTTATTTCCTTTAGGATGGACTGGTTGGATCTCCTTGCAGTTCAAGGGACTATCAACAGTCTCCTTAACACTACAGTTCAAAAGCATCAATGCGTTGGCACTCATCTTTCTTTGTAGTCCAAATCTCACATACATACATGACTACTGGAAAAACCATAGCCTTGACTAGATGGATCTTTGTTGGCAAAGTAATGTCTCTGCTTTTTAATATGCTGTCTAGGTTGGTCATAACTTTTCTTCCAAGGAGCAAGCGTCTTTTAATTTTGTGGCTGCAGTCACCAGCGGCAGTGATTTTGGAGCCCCCAAAAATAAAGTCTGACACTTTTTCCATTGTTTCCCATATATTTGCCATGAAGTGATTGAACCTGATGCCATTATCTTAGTTTTCTGAATGTTGAGCGTTAAGCCAGCTTTTTCACTCGCCTCTTTCATCAAGAGGTTCTTTAGTTCTTCACTTTCTGCCATAAGGGTGGTGTCATCTGCATATCTGAGGTTATTGATATTTCTCCTAGCAATTTTGTTTCCAGCTTGTGCTTCTTCCAGCCCAGCATTTCTTATGATGTAGTCTGCATATAAGTTAAATAAGCATGGTGACAATATACAACCTTGATGTACTCCTTTCCCAATTTGGAACCAGTCTGTTGTTCCATGTCCAGTTCTAACTGTCTTTTCTTGACCTGCATACAGATTTCTCAAGAGGTAGGTCAGGTGGTCTGGTATTCCCGTCTCTTGAAGAATTTTCCAGTTTGTTGTGATCCACACAGTCAAAGGCTTTGGCATAGTCAATAAAGCAGAAGTAGATGTTTTTCTGGAATTCGCTTGCTTTTTTGATGATCCAACGGATGTTGGCAATTTGATCTCTGGTTCCTCTGCCTTTTCTGAATCCAGCTTGAACATT
The DNA here is from genome assembly GCF_049115385.1 of Moschus berezovskii. Lineage (NCBI taxonomy): Eukaryota > Metazoa > Chordata > Mammalia > Artiodactyla > Moschidae > Moschus > Moschus berezovskii. The sequence goes on from NC_142470.1 coordinate 92,576,910, forward strand.
TAGAAGTTCTTGGTTCACGTACTGTTGAAGCCTGTCTTGGAGAATTTTGGGCATGACTTGACTAGCGTGTGAGATGAGTGAGATTGTGCAGTAGTTTGAGCCTTCTTTGGCATTGCCTTTCTTTGGGACTGGAATGAAAACTGACCTTTTCCAGTCCTGTGGCCACTGCTGAGTTTTCCAAATTTGCTGGCATATTGAGTGCAGCACTTTCACAGCATCATCTTTCAGGATTTGAAATAGCTCAACTGGAATTCCATTACCTCCACTAGCTTTGTTCTTAGTGATGCTTCCTAAGGCCCACTTGACTTCTCATTCCAGGATGTCTGGCTCTAGGTGAGTGATCACACCATCATGATTATCTGGGTTGTAAATATCTTTTTTGTATAGATCTTTGTGTATTCTTGCCACCTCTTGTTAATATCTTCTGCTTCTGTTAGGTCCATACCATGTCTGTCCTTTATTGTGCCCATCTTTGCATGAAACGTTCCCTTGAAGAGATCTCTAGTCTTTTCCATTCTGTTGTTTCCCCCTGTTTCTTTGCATTGATCACTGAGGAAGGCTTTATCTCTCCTTGCTGTTCTTTGGAACTCTGCATTCAAATAGGTATATCTTTCCTTTTCTTCTTTGCCTTTAGCTTCTCATTTTTCTTAGCTATTTGTAAGGCCTCCTCAGACAACCATTTTGCCTTTTTGCATTTCTTTTTCTTGGGGATGGTCTTGATCCCTGCCTCCTGTAAAATGTCATGAACCTCCATCCATAGTTCTTCAGGCACTCTATCAGATCTAATCCCTTGAATCTATTTCTCACTTCCACTGTATAATCATAAGGGATTTGATTAAGTCATACCTGAATGGTCTAGTGATTTCCCCTGCTTTCTTCAATTTACGCTTCCTTATCTGTAAATAAAGCTGCCGGGCTGGAAAAACAGTAAGGTTTTTCTAGATGTAGATGTCTAGGACTGTCAGCTTGTGACATGAGAATAAGCTCTTAATATTTAAGGAAACCCTATCATGAATTGTATACAGAACACTTATTTTATAATCCAAATTATAACTCCAATTTATGCACTTTATAATTTCTGACATTGCCTATTTGCTTTTCTTAAATGAAGAATAATTATTACATAATGCAAACAACCAGCCCAATTTATGTTTTATATCTGATCTTGTTCATTTTCTTTTCTTAAAGCAAAGAACACCTGTATTAATTATAATATATATCTTTGTATTCTTTTCACTATACTTTCTGTTTTAAAAATAAAATTCAGTTCCCCCCCAGAATATCCTCTGTGCACCAATCAAGTATTTTGTGGGTATGGCTTCAGTTGCCCACACAGAATATTTATTGCTTTCTTTAGCGTGCCCAAGGACATAAAGTTCTTACTGAGCAATTATCACAGGCACTGAGGAAATAAAAACATCAGGCCCATAGCCATATCCTTACAGGTGGCGAGTGGTCTGCTATGGCCTTTTTTAGGTATTTCTGTTTCAGGTGCTTTTAGGCAATGTACAGCAATGTAAATTAGTGGCCAGAGTCCCAGGCAGTGAAAACATTCGACCCAGACCTAAAAAATAGGTGGGAGCCTAGTAGTTTAGAAACAAAAAACCTGGGACATTAAAGTTCAAAAGTACCTTCAGTCTCCTGGGACAATGCCCTACCGAAAGTAAGAGTCCTTCTGTGAGCCAGTAGGTGTCCCACCTGTTCTTGGACACCACTAGGGAAACACCCACAAATTCACAAAAAATTGTGACCAGCTCTAGCTGTTGGAAAGTTGTTCTGCAAACTGATCTGAAATCTGTCTTTCTGGCATCCACTCCTCAGCCCCAGTTCTGTCCTCAGTAATGTATCACTTCAGATAATCATGCTACTGCACCTTGTTGGAATGTCTGTTGGCCTGGGGACATTTAGAGCCAAGTGAAAATATTACCACCTACAAGGCAAATGTATCTTATTTTTCCTAATTATTTTCCAGGAAGGATGAGATCTAAGCTTTTAGACTATCATGTAAAGAATGAAATTAGTTTGAATCCTCGATAAAAACTTTAACTTAAATATGGTACAACACAGTTTTGTTCTAGGTAACAGCAGGTTCTTTGACTGGAAAATGATACAAATTCTTTTAACTTAACCAACTTGTCAGATGAACAAATGTTCTCCTGTCCTCTGAAAAACATCCTGGCTAATGCCCACAAGCAAGTGGAGGGCTCACAGACAGCTGGCTGTTCTCAGGTAGGTCCACACACTTCTGTTCTAATGTGTTGAGCAGTATGCCAACTGCGACTCAGCTATGCTTATTCTCAAACACTCTGTGCCAATGTAATAATTATTGTAATTACATAAGTAAATTATATGTAAACTAATCAAATATGAGTGAGTGGAAGAGTTGTTTCTAGAACAAGTTTAAAGCTTTTCGAAAGATTAAGGTTAAAAAAAGTTTTTAAAAAAAGTTATCAAACTAGAAGTGGGTAAGACAACCATAGACAATTGAGAAAAACTGTGAAAACCTAACGTGACTTTGCACTTATTTACTTAGCAAAGGCCTTTAAATTCTTCCTTCCTCTGAAGTGGGTGGTGTAGATAACACGTAATAGATGTGGTTTATGCAAGACAAGCCATACAGAATGCAAATGGATTTCTACTCAGAGACAGATCTCAGCTCTCCTTCAGAGATGGGGGAATAAACATATGTTACATGCTTTAAGTTAAAACTTAAATATTGACAAGACATATCATTTTTATGACTGCCAGTTTTAATCAGCTTTTTCAAACAATTGACCGGTTTGTCAATTTGATGAAGTTTGATGAAGTTAGGGAGGAAGCTCCTCTTGCAGTTTATAGCTAATCTCTCAGGACAGAGAATAACTAAAATGAAGATATTATCAAAGACAATATTAAGACTCCATAAAATCAGTTCAAGTTTGCCAAGAACCATACAAATTGAGATATGGTAGAAATCAGAGTTGCCAGGGATGATACAAATTAATAAGCTTCACCAGTTACTAAGGCAGATTATACTGACACAGACCAATAAAACAACTGAGTATGTACAATATTTGGCAGAAGCCAGAGAACTATGGGGAAAATAGGCAAGAAACTCAGAAATTAAAGGATCAGATATAATGTTAAGAGGAAAGAGAAACTATGTATGCACTGGCAGGCAAGTTTATGAAGCTGAGTATTCAAAATTGCTGTTCTTTGCAGAAGCAGGAAAGTACTTAGGGAACTCTGGGAGGATTTTCCAGAGTCAGTCAATGAGAGAACAAGGAGATAAAGGGAGCAGAGAGGCAAAGCAGGTGATAGGGACTTGATCACAGAAAAACTTAAAAGGTAGAGGATGAGGAATAAGGCTTACAAGACGAGTTACTATGAAGTTTTAAGTAGTTTACAGTGAGCTTGGGTTCCCTGGTGGCTCAGATGGTAAACAATCTGCCTGCAATACAGGAGACCCGGGTCTGATCCCGGGAGAGATCCCTGGAGAAGGGAATGGCGACCCACTTCAGTATTCCTGCCTTGAGAATTGCACAAACAGGAGCCTAGCAGGCTGCAGTCCATTGGGTCGCATACAGTCGGACACAGCAGAGTAACGGACACGTTCACTTTCACACTGTACACTGAGCTAATCCAGTTCATGGAAAATGGTTCAGACGGTCTCATGCTCTTAGTAAGGCACTATTAATCTCTAAAAAAGAAGTGAGCAAACTTGAGGACCAAAGACATCTACTTTTACTAAAGCTAGGTGAACTGAACAAACCCCTTCTTGACATTACTAAAGCACTCTACCAAAAAAATATCTGCAGTTAAAAAAATCCACCATCTCCAAAGAGATCACAAAGGAAGAGAAGTACATAACCCTTATGTGTCTGGATTTTAATACTCCACATAGTGCTTCATTATTAACAAATAGCTTTTATATATTTAATTTTTTAAAAAACCCATAAAGCTCTGTGAGGCAAATATAGCCTTTATTTTACAGGTGAGAAAATCAAACTGATAGATGTTGAATGATATGCCCAAGCTTGCATAGCCAGAAAACAGTTCGCAGATCAGAACCTGGTCATTCCAATTTAAGTATTCAAAAAAAGTGTGGAAAATAAAGGAAAGAATTAAAATTTCCATTAATTCCAATAATTATCTTTTTATGTCTTCTTTCTATCCCTTTCTCCACAGACTGTGATCACTGGACTATCTTTTCTTTTTTTTCACTTGACATTGGATCACATGCATTAATCATGACTACTAACCTTCATGCAGATGACTTAATGACTGCACAATACTGTATGAAATATTCCAGTCACAATAAAACTATGGGGGATGGTGCTACTCTATAGAACCAAAGACAAATAAAAAGGTAGTTACTTCACCAATCCTATTATTGGCCAGCCAAGTTTTTGATTTTTTTTTTTCCATTACAAGTAGAGTTAAGATGAAAAGTCTCTTCTTTATGGCTCATAAGTTGCAGGGATGGTCATTAAAGGAAGAGCAACCCCTTCCTCCAGAAATACTTTTTCACTTTCATAGTGTTTTTGAATTACTGTCTCTACATTTAATTCTGCACCCATAACCTTTCTGTATTTAATCATTAAGAAGAAAACATGTGTGAATGAAAATATTTTTACATTTTATTTCCTACTGCTTGCAAAGATAATTGTCTCACACAGGACAAGTGTACCCTATTGAGGAAGAGCCAAAGCTTTCTTAGAAGCATGGATAAAATCAACTGGGATTGAGCAAGCTAGTAACACAGTCTATGCTTCATCTTATTTGGGTCTCAAAGGACCATTTAGCCTCCTACTTGCCTCAAAGCACAATCATGCTATAGCCACATGGCACAAACTAAAAGGGTGATCTGGAAATTGACTGATTTATCTGGAAAAGCATCAGCTCTCCATTTCAGTGTATGCCATGATGACACAGTCTAAATCAAATTTTAAACAAACATAATCACAGCCATTCTCTTGGCCAAATTCTAGGGGGTGCATGGGGGGGGAACCTTAAGAATTCCAAGTGGAAGGAAGTCTTTGTAGATCCCGAGGGACCTATATGCTGCTTTTAATTTAGAGAAGTGTCAAAATACTTTTCTCCAAGGGCCAAGAGAGAAGAATTATGCAACTGAATGAGATGTTGCCATATTAAGCTCTAAGCTGATGGCTCTCAGTTTTAGGCAATTCCCAGCCAATGTTCTCATCATTTTGGATCCTTCACCCTCCCCACGGCGTCTCCGGGTTGGAAAGCACATTAGAGGTCATCTAGCTCCAACAGTCATCACCCACGTCTAAAGTCCACTGATAAGGCAGGCCTGGAAACAGCATGAACGCTTCCAGCAGGGTGACAAAATGTTTGGTCATTTCTTCCTCACTCCCAGAGTCTTTGGCCCAGACCTGTGTAGGTACAGGTCCCTGGAGAAGAGCCCTCCGTCCAGACAGCGTCACTTACCTGTGGAGAGCCGGGAGCGGCACTGCCCAGTCATGGGGCTGTACTCCTGGCTTTCGTCAGCGCACACACACAGGAAGGACCCTTCTACATTTTCACAGAAGGCTTCACCACACACGCCACTGAGCAGCTCACATTCGTTCACATCTGGAAAAGGGAACACAGATCAAGTCAGACGTGTTCCTCACTCCTGACCACGCTTTGTTTTACCAGCTGTGCCATGACTGCTGATGTCTGCTGGAACAAGGTGACACCCCCACCCCAGGAACAATCAAACCCTTCAGCTTTTGGGGGGAAGGGGATCCCAAAGGCAGGGCTGCAAGCCTTGGTTTGTGTGACAGGACAATGAAAACACAAAGCAAGGCTTGCAAACTCCTATTCTGGTTTTAAGGAACAACTCAAAACTGTACAGCAAGCATCGTATGTACACTTTGTTTAATTTTCACTTCCCTGACTTTTTGACATAATGAGGTCTTAAATAACCGGGTACTTCTGTCTCCGTTTTTAATTCAAGGAAAATTAGCAGCACTGGCACTTTAGAAACTGCCAAATTCTTGAAATGCATTTTAAGAAATTGTTTACAATCCATTCATATGTCTAAAGATATAGTTCCCTAGCAGCCAAAATGTTCATAACTTGACAACCAGAATTCAGGTTGGGAATCTCTTTGGGAAATGAAGGAACAACCCCTGTAAGTAGTTACTGGGTTACATTAATCATCAGCAGGAAGCAAATTGGTCCAGTAACTTCTGACTGATATTACCATGCCCTTAAAATTTCTGTTGGTATTCCACAGTGTAATTTCTACTTCTGCTAGATATTTTTATTTTTACTTAAATATACTTAACTAAAACACTAAAAATTCACAGATGAGTCCATTTTATTCAACAGTAAGCAAGTACATAGCCATAAAGAAAGGCTATTTTTATGTTTGCCCTTGTCCGATACTACTTTTTATCTTTTCTCCTCTGAAGAAATATTATTAATAAGTGCCCAGTAAACAACGTACCTGACTTGACATCTGAAATGTTCATGTATTTTATGCATTAAACATGATTAAATGTGTACAAACATCAGCTTTCATGAGCACACTCTAAGATGGTTTATAGAAAGTTAAAAATTTGAGCAATTATCCAAATCATTCAGGGGAAAAAATACTATTTTCACCTGCGATACCCAGTTAATTAGACAAAAAGTTTATCTCTCTTGACTTATTTGTATAATTACCTCAGTTTTCCATTTCACTTTGTATATAAACAGATATAAATCCAATAAGCTGAGTTTTGCTATGAAAAGATATTATGACAAAGTAAAGCAGAGAGTTTGTATATTTAATCAACCTGGACAGTCATAATTTAGACCAGAAAAATTGACTTTAGAAATTTGCCAGTTTGTATTTATCAATTTTAGGTAACTGTCAAATGGAATTTTCTACTTTCTAACTTGTATTATTTCCATAGCTATTGAAATCTTTCCTACCAGATGGTATTCATTCAATCAAAAAATATTTTCTAGTTTACTTCTATGGTTCAGACTGGGAAGACAATGATGACACAGGAAGCCTTCAGGGAGCTCCTGCCAACTCCTGCCTTCAGAGAGCTTAATGTCAAGTCATACAGGCCAGGATAAGTGCTAGGAATGAAAAATACAGAGCACTACAACAGCATGGAACAGGGACCTCAAGCACAGTGGTGGGTTAGGAACCAAGCTCCATCTGAAGGATGAATAGATAAGAAGGGTAAGCAGCCAGGGTCCAAGCAGTGGGAAGAGTGGCCAAAGTTTGGCCCCAGAGGGCTGATGCATCTCTTAAACCCTGAAGAACACCCAGTGTGGTGAGGTACATGTAAGAGGTGCTCAGTTAATATTTTTCCAAGAGAACAAACAGACAAATATAATAACACGAGTAAGTCTATTAACAAGATAACAGATATTCCTTATCTAAGGGTGGTATGTTGTGGGTCGAAATGAAACACTGACGTGGATTTGGTGCACTCATTGGCCTGGTTAGAAATGAGCATTAACCAAGGGCTCAGAAGCTAAGTGGAGTCAGTGGATTGACATCTGATACCGCAATAGGTAACAGTTAACATTTACTGAACACCTACAATGGGCTGAACATTAGGCCCAGTCAGGAGAGACAGACAGACAGACAGACAATGTTCTCAGTCACATGGAGCTTGGAAAAGGCAGCTGCAGACAGCACACACATGATTGACTTATTGCACAAAAGGATGTAAGTATTACAATAGAATTTGCTCAGGGTATTTGGGAAGCAGAAGGAAGGATCGTAGCTCAGCTGGAGGGTGAGAAGTGGAACAGGAATGGTACCTGGGAGGAGATGACATTGAACGTCTGGCTTCAGGGGCTTCAGGAATGAATAGGATGGACTGAGGCTCAGGGAAGGGGAGGCCAGGAGGTTATTCTCAGCAAAAGGAGCAAACAACAGCCTAATCACTTCCCAGCTACATGAACAATCATAAGCAGTTATATGCTGCAGGAACATAACTGGTGAGGAAGCCGGCGGTGAGGCTGAGAAGGTGAGGGCCAGACCACAGGACTATTAAGTTGACATATTTAGTGAATGGCAGATGGTTTTTACCACTGTAATTTAGTGTATAGGAAACTACAGCAGGAATTGGAACAAGTGATTACAACAGTGTTACCTTAAAGGTGGTTACTATTCAAGTGATTTTATTGTTAAATTTCCAAACTGACTTTGTTTTCCCAGTTCAATCTGGATGGGAAATGAACTGCTGCTTTCATTGCAAATTTCCAAACTAAAATGTTGCTGACTCATCCTCAAGTGTCATCTGCTATGTAACAACCAGAGGCAGTTTTTCTTAATTAGGAGTAAAGAAAAAGCCTTGTTATCTGTGAAGTTCTGAATTAAATAACTTCTTTCCCATTTACTTGCTCTGATTGCAGGTATGCCTCATGATGAATCTGACTTAAAGAAATCATGGCTGATCAGAACATGACATAGGAAGTGGCTTCTTTTATGTGAGCATGTGATGGACCATATTCTAGGACATCTGATGATACTCAAGATTCCTTCCAGCTCTGACAATCTCAGAACAGATGGAAGAACTATGCTTGCACAAGCCAAAGCATCATTTTACGGGTGTCATTCCTGGAAACAGAAACTCCTGCCAACACGTTTCCTTAAATGTACTGCCTAAGGGAGGCACATTTTGAAGACAGACAAGCTCTACCACACACCAGACTCTATTTCCTGTGCAGGAGGGACTGGAGCGTTCCGCATACCCAGCTAAGAGTTTAAACAGCTGCTCTTTTTAATATACATTTAAATTCAAAGTTATGCTTCTCTATTTCTTAACATCCCTAACCGTTTCAGAAGCCACGGGGTCATCGTGCACCTCTCCAAACCATACGACAAGATCAGATCATGATGTCATTCTGCCCAGTTACCTTGCTTCCATCTCTCCTGTGGTTGATGATTTTGATTTCTTCTTGATAGAGAGATGTCGGGAGAAAAAAATATCTAAGAACTCACCCACACACCCTTGCCCATCCTGTGGGGCCTGAAAGCCCTGATAACAGAGGCAGCGGAAGGAGCCAGCCGTATTGTCACAAAACCCGTGACTGTCACAAATAGTGTTGTTTACACATTCATCAATATCTGCAAAAAAGACATTGACCATGAGACACAAAACACAGACAAACACTAGATATTAATGGAGAGACAGGTGCTCAACACACCCCGATTAGTATGAGATGATCATGTTTACACAGAATGAACTTCTAAAACATTTTATATATAAATAAAATGTTTTGATGAACATATCTCAACAGACAAAATATTGGGTTCTATGAGAAAGAAAACATTTACTTTTCCTCAGGAAATGTTTTGAAACTGAAATGAATGCTACAATTGCCCCAGTCCACGTTTTCTAAATATTTTCGATTTCTTCATTTCCAAGGAGAGGATATTCCTACAGTGGAAATATGTGCAAGTATTGTCACCTTTTTTTGATTGCTGTAAATACTAATAGTTCTATCTGGCAAATTGGCGGCTGAAATCATTGGCCTGCTTGAGCAACGATTTGTTCAGTCCTAGAGATAATGAATGGGCAGAGGAGCCTAGCAGGCTACAGTCCATAGGGTCACAAAGAGTTGGATACGACTCAGCAACTGAGCACAAACACTTGGTCAAGTTTAAATAGCATTCCCATGAAGGGAAGGGGGCAGGAGTAGAGGGAAGGAGAGAGGGAGAAGCTGATCTGATTAAGTTCAGCAGTGTAGCCAGCCAGTCCCTGTTACTCTAGAGGAAAGACTTTATTCACAGGGAAAGATTTCCTGTCACCAATTTATAGCCACTCAGATCCTAAATGTCACTGCTGCTCCAACTGATTAGCCAGTGGCCAACTTGTAAGTTCACTTTGTTCTCTATAAACTTGATGACAGTGGTCCTGTGCTTTCTATCTCCCGTTAATAGAAGTGTTCTCGTAAAAGTGAAGTCTCAGTTTTAAAGTCACAAATGGACTTTTCAATACAGTTCTTTATCCTCAGCTGCGCTACTCACTTTGCTCTCCAGTCTCCCATCCCCAGCACTCCCGTTCTCCTTGTGTATGGCCACACTGCACACTGCAACTGCCAGGCTCTCTGTCCTCTCTGCCTCTTGACCAAACAGGTCCCAAATACAGTTTTTTTGAGAAACGATCAAGAGAACATGCAATTTTTGCCTCCAAACACATGTGAACAAGATTTCATGTTGATGTTCAAATAACAAAATGAGGTAACAAATGATAAAGGACGTGACAAGTGAAATCACACTCGACAGAATTCAGTTTGGGCAAGTTCATACAAATAAAGTTACGTTTTTCTAAAACTTCAAACACTGAGTCAGAAATTTTTCAAGAAAAGACGACGCATGCAATGATATTCAGCAGCTCCCCCTCGTCTCTTCCTAACTGTCCAACACTATCAAGCGTAACTTCAGAGACAGTCTCACTTTTGAACTGTAAAATATGAGTGTCTATAAAACTTTCTTAATTTTCTCAAAACGGTGTCCCTTCTCCTTAAGGCTGGGCCCTCTCTCCATGCCTACCAGTCACTTCTTCCTCGGGTCCCACCTGCTCATCCTTCTCCTGCATCTCCAATGATTCCTCCCTGGCTCCTTCCCTCACTGCTTCCAAAAATGCCACAGTCGCTTAGAAAAGCTTTAACCACAATGTCCCCTACTGTGCTTTTTCCATTTCTTTTATCCTTGCAAAATGTATCAAAAGAACTATCTATGCTCAGTGCTTTTATCTCCTAATACACCTCATCAGTAAAAAGGAAACAGTAACAATACTGGTAACGTTAATAATACTGGTATGTTTCTAGAATTACTATGATAATCTACAAAATTAAAATGCACAAGGTGCATAAAACACCGCCTAGCATATAACAGGAAGTGTACACGTTACTATCACTCTTGTAATTATTATTCCTCTTCTTACTTTTCCCTTACTGACCCATACTCTGTCTTCCTAACTTAATCCTTTGAGAAAAACCACCAGCAGCCAACCTATCGTTAAATTCAAAGATCATTTTCTCGTCAGTCATCCTCACGTCTGGTCACCTTTCTCCTTAAACTCCCTTTTCACGACCCCTGACGGAGGATTATTCTTGTTCTACCTTTAACCTCCCAGGCTCACCAAGCCGCACCCTTTCTCAGCCTGAAGGTGGTGCCTGCCAGGGCGCAGGCCGGGCCTCCCTGTGGCCTGCTTTATTCCCCAAAACACCCTTCTCCTCTGCCCGCCACCCTCTCCACAGACTTCACGGGGCATGAATCCACTCTTGGTCTCGGGCCAAGATCCTTCTTATTCTTGATCATTTCCATTTCATCTTCTGTTATAATCTCAAGTTCACTATTCACTGTCTTCCTTCTAAACCCCACTTCCTGACTTTCTGGAGCAATCTCTCTGACCTCTACATCTTATCCCAACTTGAATGGAAAAACTCAACGAAATGATTTCACATCTTAAAAAAAAAAGTGAATCTTCCTTGCAGCATCTAACACAAAGAAGACACTCATTAAATCTGTCCTGATGGATTTTCAATGTCAGCATCAGGCTGGGATCACAACTGATTTACTAGTCATAACCACGAGACACGGAATTGCACTGTGTCATCAAGTCACTTCACACCAGCCACTGCTCATTTTAGACTTCCTGAAATGGGCATTTGTTGAACAGATTACGTTATTCACTGAACCACAGGATGTAAGGGCTGGAAAAAAACTCAGAAGTGCTTTAATTACCATTTGCATGCTGATGGTTTCCCAATCTCTCTCAAGGGTCTGTCCTTCAGAACCCTTTATCTAATATCTATTGGACACAGTCACAGTAAATGAACCCCTTACTGCTCTCCCTGTCAGCTCACCTCCATTTCTCCTGTATTCCTGTCTCCTGAGAGTCCAAGCTGTCACCCCAGCCAGGAACCTTAGTGTTAATTCTCCCTTCTCTCCTACTCCTTGTCCCTTCCGAATCCTACCCTCTTATCTTTCCTGGTATTTCTCATCCCCCTAATTGGTTTCTTTATCTCCAGTTTTGTCTGCCTCCCTCAAATCCATTCTCCAGGGATTTCCCTGGTGGTTCAGTGGCTAAGACTCTGTTCTCCCAATGCAGGGAGCCTGGGTTTGGTCCCTGGTCAGGGAACTATATCCTACATGCAGTAACTAAGAGCTCACATGCTGCAACTAAAGATCCTGCCTGCCACAGCTAAGACCCAGCACAACCAAATTAATTAATTAAATTAATTTGAAAAAATTCATCCTCCACCAAACTGCAAACCTGCCAGGGGCATTCCCTCACTCAGAGTGCTCTATATACCGTTCTGAGGCTAGAGAATACGAACCACTCTATAGCACAGTACCATTCATCATCGGGCGTCTGGCTACACATCTGGCCATAGTTCTTAGCCAACTTTCCTAATTCATGCTTCAGCCCTATGAGCATAAGTACTAGAGTTCTTTGAAAACCCTATAGTCTTCAATTTCTCACTGACTTTGTGCATACATCTTTCTCCACTAGAAATTCTCCCCTCTGCCCACTTTGCTCAGAAACTCTCCCTGGCCCTTGGTCAGCCCAAGAGATATCTCCGCTGCGGCAGATTTCAGGGCCCAGCCTTTGTGCTCCCAGAGTATGTGGGGACACTATAGTCCTTAACAGGGCTACTTCTAAGGTAGGGAACCTTCAACCCAACCTCGCCAGCAGCTTATTCCCTTCTAAACTGGGATGGTGGACAGTAAAGCAGGAGGAAGGGGAAATGACGCCTAGAAACCCAGTGGGGCTTTTCAGTCCAAATTCTTGAAGTAAACTCCCTTGCTTTCCTTTTAATTATTTCTTTTATTCATTCAAGATGATGATTTCTTGTTAATGACAGTCAACTCAAGGACTGAATAACTGACCTTAAGGTGAACAAGTTCTGCATTGGTAATGAATTACTGGACGTCTTGCAGTCTCAGATTTACTGTAATAGTGATTAACAGAGAAAGTTCAGATGAGCAATATTTTGGACTTCAATGAATAGGAAAAAATAACCTAAAATGCCTGGAGACCAGCTCTTCAACAACTAATATTTTATGAAAATGATATACTCTAACTCTCTGCAGTTTCATGCTTTCAACAATGAGGTGAGGTAATAGCTTAATAAGAGGATGTTTGTTTCATGTCTCTGACTAATGATCTATATTTAAAAGCCCCATTATTTCATTAGAATTTTCTTTGATGACAAGAGCTCTCAGAGATATTTTTCCACTGTTAGTCCTATCTATAAACAGATTCATAAGAACTGCCATATTGGAGATTAACTCTAAGGCTAAAGGTTAAGAAAATGTATTATGCTAGAATAAAAGCCTGACCAAGATGTATACTTTAGTCTGCTTTTGCTGAAACTGAACTTTGAATATGAAACTAAATTTTGAATGATTCAAATATCATAGATTTTCCTTTTGCTTAATGAAGGATGACTCCAGTAAGTTACGAAAATAATTCTGCTTAGCTATCTGTAAAAGTCATATATGATATTGTCTATCACCAGTCACATTGTCTACCCAGTAAGTGATACAGGAGTAACTGTTCAGAGACCTCTCATTTGACAACCCAGATGAAGATGATACATCAGTGTAAGCACTGATTTCTCATGCACATTTTTGCTGTTTATATTTTACCAAGCAAGGCAGATATAAACATTACCATTTCAATGAAAATGAATTCAAGAAAAGAATTACACAGACCAAGGAAAGCAGATCATTGATGTGAATTCTCCAATAACAAGATTACCCAAAGGTCAGAAAGTGAAACAGAGCATAATCCTGGGCAAATGCAACTGCCAGGAGCTCATTTTTAAAGAGGCAGTGTTGCCAATGGCCCACACGACCATACACTTTGAGGATCTTAACCACTGCCTTACTTGGTAGACCAATGATCCTTGTCTGTACGCTTTTTTTTGTTTTTGTTTTGATGTATAATTGCTTTACAATGTTGTGTTAGTTTCTGCTTTACATCAAAGCAAATCAGCTATATGTATACATACACTGGCCCCCTCCTCATGAGCCTCCCTTCCACTCTCCCCTACCGCATCCCACCCCTCTCTACTTAGTCCATTTTCTCAACGGACCAAAGGCTTTTCAAAACCTACTGATTGTTACTAGGGATTCTACACAGAAGAGCAGAACTCCAACCTTGTACTGTCCCTCAACTCTCACTCATGATTTTCTAAAAGGGGCTGAAGTCAGGTAGCTCTTATTTACCAATAAAGAAATTATAACTGTGTTCAAAGATATCAACAATAAAATACATAAGACATCAATGATCCATTAAACATTTTGTACTATATGCACAACAATCTAAGTACGTGGGGATAAGGGGTATTTGTGTATATTCGGTCAATAAAACGATGTGGCTTTCTTTGTTTCAGATATACCCTTCCATTTTTTGTTTTGAATTAACAAGTCTTTTTCTCATTTTCTTAACATCTCCTACCATTGCTTCATTGATTTTCCTTTTTCTTATTCCAAGCAGGACATATCCACCTATTCAAGGAAGGAGCTCTCTGACAAGCCTTCTTTCTGCTGCCAGGGCTCTTGAGAGAGGGGGATGATGGGAATGGAGTGTCATTTTTGGTAAGGGACGACTCACAGGAAAATCTCCACAGCCCTTGTATGGTTGGAAAGAAGAAGCCTTCCTGCCATCAGAATATTTTTAGATGAATAAAAAGGTTCATCTCCATTCGAAGAGGCTTTGAAGATTACCTGGTTCGATTTCTTCATTGTAAGAACCAGACAGCTGAAACTTACAAAGAAATAACTTGCCTCAAGGTTACCCATTCAATCAGTGGTAGAGCTGACAAAGAAGCAATGCCTAGTGAAGGAACAATCTCCTGAATCTAAGTTTGTGACTGTACCTACCACATCTTATCTCCCACCATGGTGATGGTTATTGAAGGTCATCTGAGAGAACGAACAGAATTAACTCAAATGTGAGCCCATCAAGTACCCTGGGATGTATGCACTTCAAAGATGCAAGTCAGAAAACACACTCCTCGACTTATCACTTACTGACTTGCAGTTTAATCAAGTACCCTCCTCTTGTCCTTTCAGTTCAGTTCAGTTCAGTCGCTCAGTCGTGTCCAACTCTTTGCGACCCCATGAATCACGGCACGCCAGGCCTCCCTGTCCGTCACCAACTCCCGGAGTTCACTCAAACTCGTCCATCGAGTTGGTGATGCCATCCAGCCATCTCATTCTCTGTCGTCCCCGTCTCCTCCCACCCCCAATCCCTCCTAGCATCAGACTCTTTTCCAGTGAGTTTGAGGCTTCAGTGGCCTTAACATCCAGTATCATCATACCTGAAACCTAAAGATCTGAGGTACTGTAGGTGCTGAAAATGCTATTTTTCTAGGCAACCCTTGCAAAGAAAGACCTGTCAAGCACCAAGGGTGTGTAAGCCACAGAATGTCCCAGGGCCATATCTAGCATTGGTGCTCTTTGGATCTCTCTGTAAGACAGAATGACCCAGTATTTCAGCCCAAGGCTTCCTGACCAACTGAATGGGTTAAATATTTGGCACTAGGATATTAGGAGAACAGAGAAACAGAAAGGGGGCTTACACTGGAAGAGGGTGCATGGCTCCCCCCCATGAGAAGCCCTCATACCCTTTACTGAAAGGAACGGAAGCAGGCAAGGAGACAGTAAACCCCAGCCAAGAAGTGGGACTGAACAATGTTAAACCAGCTGAACGGATGCCCAAAGGAATTTTTAAATGGCATGGTTGATGGTCCAAAAGAGATTAAGGTCTCTCTCACAGCAGAGGAGAGAAGCCAGGATTAAACGGAAGATGAGCGCTGGCCGAAAGAAAAAAAATACAATTTAGCCAATAGGAAATTAAAAACTGGATTTGGAGACGATCCAGACAACACAATAGGATACAGAAAGCGCCTTTTAAAAAAAAGGTCTGGCAGCATCAACAAGGCTGAAGAATATGGGCCTTATGTGTTATAGAAAATTACTTTGTTCTGGGAAATGGGGATGAGCCAGCAAACAGCAGACGGCATCTTTGTGCAGAGTGTGACTGCCATGCTGCTGCCGGACAGATGAGTGGGGGAGAAAACCTGAGGACCGTGATGGTCACAAGCATGTTTTGAAAGCCAGCAGCCTAAAGATCAGCAATGAGAAACGACAGAAGTAGAGCAAGTTATTTCAAATCCAACTTTCTAGCCCCCAAATTCTGGAAAACAAGGCTGGCCAATGAGAGGTCAATTTTTTTCCCCAGCCTTCAAATGCATTACTTTAAAACAGATTCACTTAAATCATTCTTTTAAAATTACCCAGAGCAGCCTCCCAACTGATATCTGAGAATAGCTAGAAATTGCCAAGAAACAAAACCAAAAATTTGCTCTGATTTTAATCAATCAATACAAGGATAACAGATTAACCAGTCAGAGTTAAAGATAGACTAATGGAAAACCACCCTAAAATCACAATCATCACCATCCCAGTCAACATATCCAATGACACAGGATTCATCCTTGATCACCTCCCCACGTACAAGCATTGAGCTCCTCTGATTTTCTCTTCTGTTCATCTCCAAGCTCTCCCCTCTTCTCCAATCTTCCTCAGGGCCTCCACACTATCATTTGAATTCCTGCAAAGGCATTCCACCAGGGTTTGTGCTCTCAGCCACTCACTACAACTCCAAACCCATCCTGCACAACGAGAAAATGATTAACCTATTGAAATGGCCCAGTTGGTAAGAATCCACCTGCAATGCAGGAGACACCGGTTCAATTCCTGAGTCAGGAAGATCTGCTGGAGAAGGGATAGCTACTCACCCCAGTAGCCTCTGTGGCTCAGCTGGTAAAGAATCTGCCTACGACGCAGGATACCTGGGTTCAGTCCCTGGGTTGGGAAGATCCCCTGGAGAAGGGAAAGGCTACCCACTCCAGTATGTGGGCCTGGATAATTCCATGGACTATACAGTCTCAGTTCAGTTCAGTCACTCTCGTGTCTGACTCTTTGTGACACCAAAGACCAGCACGCCAGGCCTCCCTGTCCATCACCAACTCCCGGAGTTTACCCAAACTCATGTCCATTGAGTTGGTGATGCCATCCAACCACCTCATCCTCTGTCGTCCCCTTCTCCTGCCTTCACTCTTTCCCAGCATCAGGGTCTTTTCAAATGAGTCAGCTCTTCGCATCAGGTGGGCAAACTATTGGAGTTTTAGCTTCAACAACACTCCTTCCAATGAATATTCAGGACTGATTTCCTTCAGGATAGACTGGTTGGATCTCCTTGCAGTCCAAGGGACTCTCAAGAGTCTTCTCCAACGCCACAGTTCAAAAGCATCAATTATTCAGTGCTCAGCTTTCTTTATAGTCCAACTCTCACATCTATACGTGACTACTGGAAAAACCATAGCCTTGACTAGACAGACCTTTGTGGGCAAAGTAATGTCTCTGCTTTTTAATAGGCTGTCTATGTTGGTCATAACTTTTCTTCCAAGGAGTCAGTGTCTTTTTTATTTCATGGCTGCAATCACCATCTGCAGTGATTTTGGAGCCTGTATAGTCTATAGGGTCGTGAAGAGTCAGACACAACTGAGTGACTTTCACTTTCACTTTTAAAGCCCCTTCAGGTTTTCTCCAGGGATAATAGTACAAAGGCCCTTGCCACATGGCCTCTGGAACTCATCCATATTCAACTCTCAGTTTATTTGCTTTTCTAGCTGACCCCTCTGCTCCTGTATCTTCTACTGCCCTCTTTCCCTGTCTACTGAATCATTCCGTCAGGATCTATTAATAAAATTTCATGCTATCATCCTAAATAGGGCCTCAGGGCACACACTATCCCTTCAGCTAGAGCCACATTTCTCACTCCTTTTAACAAGATTACGGACTACTCTGCTAGTTCTCATTTGCTCTTGGGTGGCTCCAGTATTTAGGACTAGACCAAAATGGCCCTTGATGAGGTCATCATTTTGCAAAATCCAAAGGAATTTGTGCCAGTACCATACTGTCTTGATGACTGTAGCTTTGTAGTAGAGTCTGAAGTCAGGAAGGTTGATTCTTCCAGTTCCATTCTCTTTTCTCAAGATTGTTTTGGCTATATGAGGTCTTTTGTGTTTCCATACAAGTTGTGAAATTATTTGTTCTAGTTCTGTGAAAAATACCATTGGTAGTTTGATAGGGATTGCACTGAATCTATAGAATGCTTTGGGTAGTATACTCATTTTCACTATATTGATTCTTCCAATCCAAGAACATGGTATATTTCTCCATCTATTTGTGTCATCTTTGATTTCTTTCATCAATGTTTTACAGTTTTCTACATTCAGGTCTTTATAGATCAATGGAATAAAACAGAAAGTCCAGAGATAAATCCACACACCTATGGACACCTTATCTTTGACAAAAGAGGCAAAAATATACAATAGAGAAAAGACAGCCTCTTCAACAAGTGGTGCTGGGAAAACTGGTCAACTACATGTAAAAGAATAAAACTACAACACTTTCTAACACCATACACAAAAATAAACTCAAAATGGATTAAAGATCTAAATGTAAGACCAGAAGCTATAAAACTCTTAGAGGAAAACATAGGCAGAACACTCTGTGACATAAATCACAGCAAGATCCTCTATGACCCACCTTCCAGAGTAATAGAAATAAAAACAAAAATAAACAAATGAGGCCTAATTAAACTTAAAAGCTTTTGCACAATGAAGGAAACTATAAGTCAGGTAAAAAGACAACCCTCAGAATGGGAGAAAATAATACAAATGAAACAACTAACAGAGAATTAATCTCCAAAATATACAAGTAGTTCATGCAACTCAATACCAGAAAAACAAACAACCCAATCAAACAGTGGGCAAGGGACCCAAACAGACATTTCTCCAAAGAAAATGTACAGATGGATAACAAACACATGAAAAGATACTCAATGTATCTTTATTAGAGAAATGCCAATCAAAACCACAATGAGGTATCATCTCACGCAGGTCAGAACAGTCATCATCAAAAAGTCTACAAACAATAAATGCTGGAGAGGGTGTGGAGAAAAGGGAACCCTCTTACACTGTTGGTGGGAATGCAAACTGGTACAGCCACTATGGAGAACAGCGTGGAGATTCCTTTAAAAACTAGGAATAGAATTGCCATGATGAGTCAGAAATCACACTGCTGGGCATACACACCAAGGAAACCAGAAGTGAAAGAGACATGCGTACCCCAATGTTCACTGCAGCACTATTTACAAAGCTAGGACATGGAAGCAACCTAGATGTCCTTTGGCAGATAGATGAATGGACAAGGAAGTTGTGGTACATACACACAATGGTATATTACTTAGCTATAAAAAGGAATGCATTTGAATCAGTTCTATGAAGTGGATGAAACTAGAGCCCATTATATAGAGTGAAATAAGTCAGAAAGAGAAAGACAAATACTGTATATTAACACATACATATGGACTTTAGAAAGATGGTAATGACAATCCTACATGCAGGGCAGCAAAGGAGACACAGGTGTAAAAAGCAGCCTTTTGGACTCTGGGAGAAGGCAAGGGTGGGATGATTTGAGAGAAGAGCATTGAAACATACATTACCATATGCAGACAGATGACCAGTGTAAGTCTGATGCATGAAGCAGGACATTCAAAGTCTGTACTCTGGGACAACCCAGAGGAATATGGGGGGAGAGGGATGTGGGAGGAGGGGTTCGGGATGGGTGGACACATGTATACCCGTGGCTGATCCATGTTGACGTATGGCAAAAAACATCACACTGCATGGTATTTAATGCTCTTGACAACTCTCCTCTTCTCAAAGTACTCTCCTCCGTTAGATTCCATGGTCCTATATGCTCCTGGGTTTTCTCTGGCCACATTTCCACAGTCTTTCTCTTTTACTTGACCCCTAAATATGTTTCTCAGGACTTAGTCCAGGCCTTCTTTTCTTCCCATTCCATGGTCTCTCTTGATGGCATCATCTATTCTAATAGCTTCAAACACCATCTATATCTGAGGATTTCAATTAGAATCTCCAGCAAAGACCTTCTTTTCTAAACATCAGCTCTAACTTGATCCAACTGCCTGACTGTCACACCCACATGGATATCTCAAGGGCAACTCTAATTCAATACACCCAAATGATACTTTCAATTTTAAAATTTTTCCTTGATCTTTCACCATGTGAAGAAATAGTGCCACCAAATATCTACTTGTTACCTCCAGAACCAGGGATCTATCCTCAATATTCCATTTCCTCCTTCCCCTCCATCCAAGCCAACACTATGTTCTAATCCAGTACCAGGGTCTGTCTCCAAAACATCTGATTCGTTCATTTCTTTCCATAACACTGTTTCTGCTCTAGTCTGAGCTACCAATTTGTCTGGTCTGAACAACATCTAAGAAGATGCCCTTACTTTTCTCTTGCCCTTTTAATCCCATTTCCAAACAGTACCCCGGGCAACATACAGTTTAAAAATATACAGTACTGAATAACAGCAAACCT
Organism: Moschus berezovskii; assembly: GCF_049115385.1. NCBI lineage: Eukaryota > Metazoa > Chordata > Mammalia > Artiodactyla > Moschidae > Moschus > Moschus berezovskii. The sequence goes on from NC_142470.1 coordinate 92,597,358, forward strand.
AAGAGTTTATTTTATATACCACCAAAACAGAAAAGAGCTCTGCAAATTCAATTATTTCCTAGTGTTTATTTTTAAACAAATCACATCAACTGAAAGAAACATTCCTATATTAAAATGTGAAAAAAATACACATTTTAGAAATGATGGAATATTATCACAGGCCCACTTAAAATCTGCTAGTATGTTTCAATTATTCTTAGAATGATATTCAAACTCGTAATGTTTCCTGTGAGGCTTTGTACATTGCGTCCCTGACTCTTCAGTCTGTCCCTCACTATGCCTCCCTCCAAGCACCAGGCTTTGGTCATTCTCACTTCCCTGAAAGATCCTAGTACTTTCCTGCCCTGGAGCCTTTGCCCTTCCTACAACTCCACCCAACCTCACTCTTCCACAGGTAACTCACTCCTGAGGGCTCAGCTCAAATGCCCTGTCTGAAGAGACCTTCAGGTGAAATGAATGAGCTTTCCCTCCTCTCGCCTCTCATTGACTAGACTATTCTTTCCTTTGCAGCAGCTTAATGATATGTGGTCACATGCTTTTTGAAACACTTATTTGAGTATTTACTGCTTGCATCCTGCACATGCATTTCCTAGAGGGCAGAGACCGTGTCTGTTTTGCTAATCACTGTGTGTCCATAGCCTTGAACAAAGTCTGGCACATAGTAGGTGTGTAATGGCAACATTAAACGTAATACCGTTGAATTCAAAAGCAAGCAAGCCTTTCAAAATCTAGCCTTTATTGACCTCTTCCGCTGTATCTTATGCATCACTTTATCCCCCATCTCACACATGCAACTGAGACGACTTTCAGTTCAGTTCAGTTCAGTCGCTCAGTCGTGTCTGACTCTCCGCGACCCCATGAATCACAGCAAAAACCCATATGGTATTTCATGTCTTCAGGTCTTTGCTTGTGGCATTTTTCTGCCAAGACACACTCCTCTCCCTTTCCCCCTGCAACTCTCAGGCCCTATTTTTCATCCAGATAATCTTCCTTTGCCCTCCAAGCTCTTCTAGACTCAGCTGGACCTGCTTGGAGGCATTTTGACCCAATCTTAAGTACACACAGGCTCTTCCTGCCCCTCACTAAACACTTAGGAAGATCTTAAGTGATGACATTAGTAACAAAACGCAGGGCTGAGCACTCAAGGCCACAGCATAGGAGAAAGAACCACAGACACAACGGGGCTGGGCTAGAAAAACCATTAATGACCGAGCCATCTCCCATGCCATCCGAGAACAACAGTCAAATCAAAGCTGCCCTGAAGACCATTTAAAAAGTAGAATTTATAACGTAAGAATTTGTATTTAAAATTTTCAAATGCCAACTTAAAACACTCTTCTAGAATGAAGATAAAAGAACAAACTGATGGGCAACAAAACATTCATTTTCATATCTCAGATATATGAAAGATTTAAATACAAAAAAAAAGCCCACAAAGATTAAAATACTATAAGAAATATAAATATACAGTTGTTCACAACAGGACAGGGAAAATGACCAAGTAGAAAGCAATGAAAGAAATAACAGCATTATAAAATTAAAAGGCAAGTTAAAGAATGAGAAAAACATTTGTAAAACACAGATAAATGATTATCATCTTGGGCTTCCCTGGTGGCTCAGACAGTAAAGCGTCTGTCTGCAATGCTGGAGACCAGGGTTCGATCCCTGGGTTGGGAAGACCCCCTGGAGAAGGAAATGGCAATCCACTCCAGTACTCTTGCCTTGAAAATCCCATGGACAGAGGAGCCTGGTAGGCTACAGTCCATGGGGTTGCAAAGTGTCAGACATGAGAAAAACACCTCAGGTAGGTGAAAAAAAAACTCACAGAGAAAAAGGAGATAAATATAAAAGAAGTTAACCTAATGTTAAGTGCAAATTAAATGAGATATTATTTTCTTATCAAATTAACAGATGAAAATATGAATGTGAGTTTCTTTTTGGAGAGAGTGTTAGAAGATAGGAGGTCTCACTGGGTTCTGGTAGAAGCAGAAACTGGTACATTTCTGGAAAGCAAGGAGCTCACATATGTTGTTAAGACCTATAAAGCTGCTAATATTCATTGATCTTGTAATTAAATGTCTTAGAATCTACTCCAAGGACAGGATAATTGACGAAAAGAAATACTTACATACAAGTTTCTTCATAAAGCATTAAACAGCAGCAACAACAACCAACGACAGAGTTTCTATCTCCATAATTAGGAGCATATATTTTAAAATATAGGCTGTAATCATATGATGGAACTATGCAAAAATTAAGAAGATATGAATATCAGAAAAATAAAGATAAAAAGCATATGATCTTACTATAACATTTAAATATTGAAAACTATACAAAAGAAATAGACCAAATAGTAACTGGTTGGTTGACAAATGTTTTTCTTTTTCACTTTTCATCATTTTCTAAGTTTTTCACAATAAACTCACATTACTCTGAAGTTATTTGTTTGCAATCAACTATCTGAAGATATAAAAGCAAAAAATATTCTACTTGAGTATGTATCTTAGTATATTCTACATTCTAACAGCAATGAGTAAAGTAAAACTGTGCAAAAGTAGAATAGACATTCATAAACATTCTAAAATATTGAAAAACTTGTAACGTTTAAATAATTCTTCCAGTTGACAATTAAGATACTGAATGTTGAATTTTAAAATAAACTGTTGAATTTTAAAATAAACCGTTTTGCTTAAAATGATAAAAACAATTACTTGAGAGAAAATGCTGCTGATCATTATTAAGTTAGGAAATATTTTAAGTTAGAAAACCATAGCAATTTTCAACAACTGCAGCTGCTATTGAAAACAATGCAGCGAACAAAAAAATCTTTAGGTGCTTTTTAATCTAACCAAGTTTTTTGTGTGTGTGTTTGTTTTTTTTTTTGCATACAAAGCTATATTTGTTTCCTTTCAAAATCTCTGGAGACCCTGCCATAAGTACAGTCTTCTGAACATGAATTCAGAGATTCTGTTGAATGAAAAATAAACACTTTGGACCCAATCCCTTCCTCAAATATAAATGGTAAACTGCCAGCTATAAATATTTTCTCCCTGAAGACTTTACTTTTCTACTGTATACAGATAAGTATTGTATAGAATTTCACTTTTCATTATGTGAAAGTAGAACTTAGGCCAATATGTTTTAGATCCCAAACTTAACTTTTGGTACATTTTATTTTCTTTCATTCACTATTCAGTTAAAAAATCATAGGAAAGCATTCTTTCAAAAACATATTTTAAAAACAGGGTTAGGAGTGATATAATAAAAAATACTCTAAAATGTAGAGGTAGGAAAGAAAGGAAAAGGAACAAAGAGATGAGACAAATGGAATACAGAGGTTGTACAGATTTGAATCTTCCAAATACCAGTAGTTAAATGTATACAAACTGAATTGTATACATGAATCAGAAAAGAACTAGTATATCCTTTTTATAAGAGAAAGAGCCTTTAACTATAAGAATACAGAAATATAGGAAAAGATACATTGTGTAAAATCTAACTGAAAAAAGCACATGAAAGATACAGTAGATTTAAAGATCAATAGATTCAAAAGTAAGATGCATTGATAGAAAAAGTGAAACTTCAAAGAGATGAAAGGTTCGATCCACCAGGAAAATACAAAAATTCTATATCTAATTCGACTGCCAGAAAATATATAAAACTAAATCCAGCAAACTAAAATCAGAAACAGATAAATCTCCATAATAATGGAGATTATAAAGTAATCCCTCAGTAAATTATGTAATAGGCAGACAAAAAACAGTGGCGTTATAGATGATATGAACAACACAATTTACAATTTATTACCACTTCTATGTAGTAGAGGTACTAGAAAGTATCAGGTAAGAAAAGGTGTAATTATTGAAAGAAAAATAAGACTAACTTTAAAAATAGCTGAAATAAAACTTTTTCAGCTATAACATAATGGTTTATGTACAAAATCCAAAAGAATCTGAATGTAAACTACTACAAATAAGTAAATTCAGTAATGTCATGGATACAAGGTCAATGTACAAAATGAAATGCAGCTCTATACACTAGTAAACAATTATAAGGGTTAAAAACCACTTTAAATACCATTTACAACAGTATAAAAATATTAAAAACCTCAGCATAAGTCTAAATATGTTGTGCAAGACTGTACACACAAAAACTGCAACAAAACACCACAGTAAATGAAAGAAAATCTAAACAAACTGAAGGATATGTCTTATTTGTGGACTGGAAGACTCAATATTGTAAAATATGAAACTTCCCAGATTAACCTGTTGAGTCAATACAATTCCAATCAAAATCCCAGTAGAGTTTGGGGTTTTTGTTTGTTTGCCTGTTTGTATTTTGGTGAAAATCAATAAGCTAATTATAAAACTTACATAGAAATGCAAAGGGTCAAGAATAGGCCTGACAATCTCAGTGAAGAACAAAATACTATAATTTAGAATTTACAGCACCATATATTTAAATTTACTATAAAGCTACTATAATTAGACAGTATGCTACAGGTGCAAGGTAGATAAATAAACCTATGGATAAAATGAAGGAAGAGAAAATAGGCCAATCTACATTTGAACACACGTTTCATGACAGAGTTACCATTGTAGATCAGTGGAAAAGGGGTACGTTTCTCTAACAGTGATGACCCAAGGGGAAATCCATTTAAGAAAAAAAAGTAAATCTTGACCTCTATTTCATACCATATGCAAAGATCAATTTCAGGGCAAGGACAGTTCCAAATGTAAAATATAAAATAAAGCTTTCAGAAGAAAATATAAAAGAGTATCAAAGATTACAAACTCAAAAAGTACTGATCTCAAAATAACAAAATACTAGAAACTTCATTAAAATTAAGGACTTGGGTTCATCTGAAGTTACCATTGACAGGATTGTATTTAGCATCTCCTCTGGAAGGGATGTGTTATACAGAAGCAGACAAAACAATACTGAAAGAGCCGATATACAGGTGCGAAAACTTGTTCTACATCAATCCTCATAAGAGGAATGCAAATCGACACCGTGACGAGATCCCATTAGTTAGCATGACTAATCTTTAAAAGGACTAACCATTCCAACTGTTGATAGAGATGTGGCACTGGAAGTCTCACACTTAGCTGGTAGCAGTGTAAATTAACACTCTGAAAAACTGGCTGTGAAAATGAGACATACATATGATCTGTATCTGTACCTATAAATCACATGTGTGCATGCTAAGTCGTTTCAGTCGTGTCCAGCTCTCTGTGACCTTACGGACTGTAGCCCTCCAGGCCCCTCTGTCCATGGGATTCTCCAGGCAAGAATACTGGAGTACACAACCAGGTAACATATCCAACAGAAACGAGAGATTATGTCAATCAAAAGGCATGCTCAAGATTAGTCACTAAAGCTCAATTTACAACAGTCCCAAAGTAATCCAAATGCCCATCAACAATAGAATGGATACATAATTGTAGTATATTCATACAAAGAAATATGTGAAGATAAAGTACTGCTACATGTAACATCTGAGCTTCCCTGGTGGCTCAGATGGTAAAGCGTCTGCCCGCAATGTGGGAGACCTGGGTTCGATCCCTGGGTCGGGAAGATCTCCTGGAGAAGGAAACGGCAACCCACTCCAGTACTCTTGCCTGGAGAACCCCACGGACGGAGGAGCCTGGTAGTCTGCAGTCCATGGGGTCGCAAAGAGTCGGATACGACTGAGCGACTTCACTTCACTTCTTCACATGTAACACAGGTGAAGTTCACAAGCATACTGTTGCACAAAATAAGCCAGACAAATGAGTAACTACTACATGATTCTATGAATATAATGTTCAAAAACAAGCACAACAAAGCCCTGGTAATGCAGACAAAACCATGGGTACTGCTGTGTGTGGGTATTGAGGAAGGGATGGGTAATAATTGGAAAGAAGCTTGAGAGAGGGTTCAGGAGGCTTGCTACCAAGTGTCCTCACTCTCTGAAAGTTTACCAAAAGTACCCTATGATTGATTCATTTTTCTTTATATATTTTAAGCAATTTAAAATGCTACTGGAAAGAAAAAATGCCAGTCCACACTCCTATATTTCTTGGTTAAAGACAATCTTAACTATTCAAAAGCTTGTTCTATCTCTTTCCCCTTGGTAAGACTTATTAGACTAAAACATTAAGGGACTGAGTAGTAACCCTGGTCGCCACTCCCTATCTGTCCATTGTAAGCCACTGAAATTCTCTGAAACTTCAATTTCCTCCATATGCAAATGAAGTCAAATTATTTTTTTTTCATACAGGTGAAAATGAGAACCAATGTAACTATACATATTTTCTTAAAATTTTATCTTTTCTATGTGATCCACTGTAAGTCAAGGGAATCAATTGAATACTGTCCAGACTATGCTACTATTTTTTTGTCTTGTAGAAGGTGTTTGAGCATTACTATGGAACAAATTTTTTAATCACTTCTTTAGAATTATTCAGAACAGACTGAAATCCTAATGTTCTAGGACATATGGTTTTAGAAATTATGAATATTTAAACAGACAACAGGAAATGGAAAAAGGATACATGTGATGTGTGAAAGGGAGCATTACTGATAAGACACTAGGTCAGTCCAGCTCCCTAGGCCCTCACTGGCAACACTCCCTCCCAAGTGCATCTGAACTGCTCAGAGTAGGTTCCTAGTTCTCTTCTCTTTCTGAAACTTGCATGTCCTTTCATAAGCTTAAAATTACTACAGTTAGTAAATGTCTTTCTGCATGAGGATAAAATATAAAATTAATGGGCTTTTAAATTTTGTGGGTTTTTCCTGAAGATCTAAAAAAGCCCTAAGAACTTTTCAAATATTTAAATTATATCCCTTGTTCTTATTTCCATATGACTTTTGAAGACAAGGAAGTGGAATAAATGTACAGAAGATGATTATCTCTATCATTTAGACTAAGGCCAAGGATGAAAATCCTCATGAATGAAATCATTTTAAATCAACTGCTTAAAAAAACAAAACAAACTGAAGAAGCGTAGTTTGGCTTTTACATTTCCAACTGTATTATCAAGCTCCTGCAGTGAAAGACTAAGGAAACAGGGAAAGGGATCTGTGGCCACTTCTCATCAAGGGAGCCCACAAAGCTCAGGTTCTGCAGCCGGAAAGGGCATCTGTGTCACTAAACATCCCTGAAAGGCTCCAGTTTGCACTGGCTTCAGATCCTCCCCCTCAGAGAACAGGGCATGAGTGGAGCAGAGAGGTGCTGCCTGAGGAAACCATTACAAGGGCCAGATGTTTGTTCAATTGTGATAAAACCTCGGTACTATAGGTGCAAATCCCAAACTGAGTATCTGTGACATTTAAGGAAAAATTCCGAGTTGAAGAGTAGTATATTCTTAATCAGACACGGAGCACTTTTTCTTTTTAGAAAAGCAAAAGCTATAAATGCAATAAATCATCTGTGTTTCTTTCCAGAGAAAGAGAAGCAAAGTGATTTCTGAACTTAAAAAGTCATTTTCTTATTTCTTCCTATGATAGACTGACAGAACATTATATAAAAACAGAAATTTAATAAGTATTTGAATTTGACACAAACACAATTTCTAAAAATTTATAGAGAAGAAATGAGAAGAAAGCTTTAAAAAAAAAAAAACCACACCTTTTTCTACTCCCAAAGGTAAACAATAATTCTAATTTACTGTCATGTAACAGAATATCACATAAGTGGGGTATTTTAATAAATTCTCCAAATAAATCCAAGGCCATTCAGAAAAAGTTCCCCAAATTTTAATTGCATATTTTTTCTACCACAATTACGTGAAACAGATACTATGTATGAAATACATATCTTGCATATTCACATGGTTTCAGTTTTTAAAATGACAACAATTTTGTTTTAACATATTTATTTATAACAATTTGGATTATCTTTGCATTCATTTAATGGTTTTACATTTTTACACCTGAGCTGTTCTAAAAATACATATAATATCTTATTCTAACTTCAGAGCCATGCTGTGCATTTTCTCTTCTCATATAGTATTTCTTACACTAAGAGGTGTTGCCAGTGAGACTGGGAGAAAACCCTAACCACAGGCCAAACACATCAAACCCCAGATTCATCTTTCTGACACTCAGGCCCCAGAGGCAATATAAGAGCAGCCAAAAGAATTCCCATTTTTTTACTATTATAATTTTTCTTTCTATATTCATACAGGATGCCAAGAAAGATGAGTTTTGAAACCACAGAAAATAGTACCTCTAGAAATAACAATGCTGATACTTAAATGCAAACAAGTGTTAGCATGAACGATCAGTTTACTGGCAACTGACACATCAAACACTTAAAAACTTGAAATACTTGGGGAGTAAACAGGCAAAGTCAGTCAGATGGAATGCTTAGGGAAAACAAAGGGTGAGGAATTAAAGCAAATTATGTATAAATGAGTTACTGTACCATATTCTAATGACTTTAATAAATTGGGACTTAAATGTAGAAAAAATATAGTAGTAATTAATTTATATCTAGACTTGGACTTTGAATTGCCAGACTATTTAATTCACAAATACATAATTGAGTGTCGCATATTTTCTGAGCACAGATCAAATAAAAATAAACAGGTTTTAAATGCCCCTTCCTTTTAGGTACCCACATATGAAGGTAAACACATGGCAATAACTAGGGTGTCAGTATAAGAAGTGCTAAAATACTAACAATAATTCACATCCATAGACCATATTCTAGGGACCAAACTCCATTCCAAGTGTGTGTTAATACTTGCCAACACCCATCGACATGCTTAATTCTTCCAAAAACTCCTACAAAAAAATGTAGGTGCTGGATTTTATGCTTATTATGCAATGCAGAACAGAAATATATGACTCATGTGAGTCAAGTCCACACAACTTGAAAGTGCTGGAGCAAGACTTCAAGCCCATTTGAATTCCACAGCCCAACTTTTTAGCCACTGCTGTACCCAGTTACCAAGCAGAGTGTGCTTTAGGGAGTCAGATCTTCAAAAAATAGGGAAGGCTTTGCACTAAGTCCCTTCATTCATTCATGAAGTACTGTGTTGGCCAAAAAGTTTCTTTAAGTAAAAATAAGACCTATTTTTCATTTTCACTAAGAACTTTATTGAATGCATTCACTAACCAAATGACTCTTTTGGCCATCCCAATTTTTACTGGCCCTACCTAACATTCTCAAAGGCACAAAATTATGAACAAAACAGACAAAGATTCATGTCTTAAGAGCCTGAGTGTCTAGCAGGAAGATTGGACAATAAACAAGACAAAGAAGTAGAATAAGGTAGTTTAAAAAAGAGAGAGAAAACAGAAATGTGGGGAGTGGGTAAAGGTGGGAAAAGGATGATTAGAGAGGCTCAGTGACAGATGAACAGATAAAGAGGATGTGACACGTATATACAATAGAATACTGCTTGACCATAAAAAAGAACTAAATAATGCCACTTGCAGCAAAATGGACACACGAGATCATCACACTAAGTGTGAATCAGAAAGTCAAATACCATATGATATCACAAGGTCCGTCTAGTCAAGGCAATGGTTTTTCCCGTGGTCATGTATGGATGTGAGAGTTGGACTGTGAAGAAAGCTGATCGCCGAAGAATCGATGCTTCTGAACTGTGGTGTTGGAGAAGACTCTTGAGAGTCCCTTATATTGCAAGGAGATCCAACCAGTCCATTCTAAAGGAGATCAATCCTGGGTGTTCATTGGAGGGACTGATGCTAAAGCTGAAACTGCAGTACTTTGGCCACCTCATGAGACGAGTTGACTCACTGGAAAAGACTCTGATGCTGGGAAAGGTTGGGGGCGGGAGGAGAAGGGGACGACCGAGAATGAGATGGCTGGATGGCATCACCAACTCTGTGGACATGAGTTTGAGTGAACTCCGGGAGTTGGTGATGGACAGGGAGGCCTGGCGTGCTGTGATTCATGGGGTCGCGGAAAGTCGGACACGACTGAGTGACTGAACTGAACTGAACATGTGGAGTCAAAAATATGACACAAGTAAACCTATCTATGAAAGAATCAGGGACATAGAGAATAGATTGCTGGTTGCCAAGGGAGAGGGTGAGAGGGGGATGGATTGGGTGTTTGGGATTAGCAGATACAAACTGGTATATATAGAACGGATAAACAACAAGGTCCTATGTACAGCTCAGGGAGCTATATTCAATATCCTGTGATAAGCCATAATGGGAAAGAATATGAAAGATCTTTTTCATATTCTTTCCCATTATGGCTTATCACAGGATATTGAATATGAATGATATTCAACAATGATACTGAATAATACATGATAATGTATTAATTATTGCTATACAGCTGTATAGCAATAATTAATACATTATTGTATAAATTAACCATACTTCAAAAAAATGAGAAAAAAAAAGGACTTAATGAGAAAGTGACATTAAATAAAGACCTATAGTAGATAAGAGGTAACAATCAATGTACTTCTTGTTAGTATAATAAATTTCCTTATTTTAAGCTGCTCATTGTAACCAAAGCAAACAAATGAATATTTAACCTACCTACCTATATGTTTGTTGTGAAAATTAAAAGAGAAAATAGGTACAGCACAGTTAGCATATGTGCCTGGCTCCTAACAAGAACTCAGTGAATGCTGGCTATTACTATTCTGTTCCGTTCAGTCGCTCAGTCGTGTCCAACTCTTTGCGACCCCGTGGACTGTAGCCTACCAGGCTTCTCCGTCCATGGGATTCTCCAGGCAAGAATACTGGAGTGGGTTACCATTTCCTTCTCCAGGGGATCTTCCCGACCCAGGGATCGAACCCAGGTCTTCTGCATTGGAGGCAGACGCTTTAACCTCTGAGCCACCAGGGAAGCCCATTACTGCTTTTGTTTTAATAAAGTCATGAAATCAGCTATGTGAAGTTTCTCCAGTATACTCATACAGGGTGTCCAAGACAACCACATCATACTTTCTGTTAGATGCCTACAAAGTAACTGATTCTGGACTCAATATATTAAGCATTACAATTTAGGTCTAAAGTACAAAAATATCATTGACAACAACCTTCCATGAGATAGTTCTTTCATGAGAACTTGGGTTACTGATGACATCCAAAGAGTCATCAAAATAGATGCAAGAAGCTCTCGGCACCCAGATATGAGCTGGGGGACACAGGAGAAGGTGTGAGGGGCAGCCTGCCTGTTCACAGACTGCCCTTTCTGGAAGCTTCACGTCTATTTTTTGGCTGAAAGGAAAAGTGTTTACTTCTATGAACAAACGATTTTCCATAGCTCTGGGGTATGAAAAGGTCAGTAGCGATAAAAGGCTTAGGAAGAGCTCTCGAATTATTTGCCACCATTGTGAATTTCTTTATAAAAATGTTGATATATGGAGGACAATCAAGCAACGCATGGAAAATATGTATTCCAGGTCCAAAAGCAGCTTATTCCAGCAAGATTTCCTCAGCTCTCTCCCTAATGATTTAAACATCCATTTCATTCACTTCTGCAGAAGTACATTCACAGGAGGAGTGAGTGTGAAGAACAGTAGCCCTTATAGCAAGAGGCCACTTCCTTTCCTTACCTGGAATGCTGTCTGATCCTTTTTCACACAAGGGAGGGAAAGGATCCTGTTGTTAAGCTAAATTCCCTGCCTTTAGCAAAGAAACACTCTGGTTGCATTCTCTTACTAGATTTTTTTTTTTTTTTTTCATTTTCCAAGCCTAAAAGTACTAAAAAACCTAAAAATCTTTGGTCCAAGTAGCCAGATGTAATATATTATTGTGTCAGGGTACTTCAATGTCCTACTTGGCTAAGTCATTTTCAAAAATATTTTCTCTTTGGTGATAGACATAAAGTTCTATCTCCATGCCACAAAACCACCAACTGCCTTGGAGTGCTGTCAACATGGTTTTATACTTTCTTTCTACACTGCTCGTGGAAAATGTACCTCAAAGTTTAAAAACAAAACCACACTCACTCCCAGTTCATTTTTCTTTCTTTGATTTGGCAAAGGTTGTCCTTAGTGTGTTTTCTGGTTCCCAACGCACACAAAATTGACCTAAGAGTTTGGACCCAAATTTTTTTAATCTTTCTGATACCACCTTTCTCAGTTAATTTCATGAAGCCAGCCATTCTTATCACTTGCATTTGTTGTGTTTTTCCACCCAAATGAATGAGTTAGTAAGAAGCAGTTTATGGTAGATATCTAAACAGGTTACAGGATTACAGACTATAGCCGTTCAACAATAAGACTTGATTCTTGGCGTGCTTTGGGTTTCAGAGTTAAATTCAATGTTCCAAAAGTCCCCTTCCAATCCTACAGGTCTCAATTTTTAAATCAATATGAGAGATGCTTTGAATGTGAGAGCAGAAGTTCCTGATCACATACTCCATCTGGGGTGCTTTTTTGAAAAGTAAGAAACAAACAACAACATTCAGAGGAGAAAAAGATAGCAGTCAAATACAGAATTGAACTTAAAGGGTTTTTTTTTTTTTACTGACAAAAAATAATTTTTTTTCAGGTTAATTTCAGGAATGTCTGATTTTTAAAAGCAGACTTTAAAGAGCAGTTTTGGGGTCACAATAACGTTTCACAGGCAGTTTCCTTATTCCTCTTGTTTTCCCAAAACCGTCTCCTCCCCTAGCTTCTCCCACTGTCAACCACCCCCACCAGAGTAGTACATTTGCTATGACTGATGAACCTACACTGACACATCATTAGCAAGAAAAGCCCATAATTCACATCGGGCTTGCTCTTGGTATCATACTCTGATTTTTTATTCCCGTCTGGACAACAGAACTCACATGTTGGCAACTAGAAAGAGGCCTTCAGCAGACAATCTTATATCATCCTATCTATTCATTGACAGGCTATTATCACTTAGCCAGTTGATGACCAGTTTGAAAAAGAAAAGCACTTAACATGGCTTCATTTGTTACTCAGACACAATTTTGGCATTACTTTCATTAATCTACATTATAGAGGCAGAATGGCCAGCTGTGACTATCCTAGTTGGTAACTTCCATTCTTTGCTCTAGCCCTCAGACACCCATTACTCTGCTCTCTTTAAAGAGGTTTACCACTTTATAGCATATTATATAGCTGACATTAATTTACTGTCCCCAAGAAAGTGGAGCTATTCTTTGTTCAGAGACATCACCCTGGTTTCTAGGAGTGGCCAGTATATAGTAGACATGCAATAAATATTTGTCAAATGGATGAATGAACAAGGATGCTTTCTAAAGGACATGATTTTAGGGAGTGATTTCGGTCACAGTTTAGAGACCTAATTCGTCATGACTAACCAGGTTCCATAAGTCACTGATGCTCCCATTGTGCAGCTAGGCTCCTCGGAGGTGCCTGCTAGACCAGTGTGGCCAGTGTATTATGCCAATAGACTAGAAACTACAGTGGAGTCTAGAGATGCCTGATGTCCCTTTTCATCTGTTGTCATACAAGGTCTCAATCGACATGGACAGCCAACTGGGAGAGCACAGCCATCCCTGGCCAAGAGCAGCCCTCCCAGAGGCACGTGAACAGAGTGATGCCAAGTCAGAGGCCAGGAGGCATTTCTCCATGGGAGCCAGGGCACGGACATGGTGACACTGAGGATTCTGTCACAAGTTTCCCCAGTCTTCTTCCCACTCACTCACATCCTGCTGCCGATGAAGAAACGAAACTCTGAGTCAGCTTACAAATGGGAGGATACATATTTTTCCTACGAACCTACACTGATATATCATTATCAAGCAAATTTGAATTCTGTAATTTAAAAAGTGGGGGAAAATAAAGGAACCAAAGAACTGGGACTTTTTAAAACAGACAGGCCAATTTAAGATATAAAACAGTGAGCTGAAAGAAGTCAAAAGTCTCTTTTGCTTTCCTACACAATCTCTGGCTAGAGGGTGTAAAGGAGGGTGGCAGGAGGAGAAGAACCACAGTTACAAGAAGAAAAGAAAGAATGACAGAAGTGGAAGCAAATCAAAAGGGCCTTGCTTCCCTGGACTTTCCTGACCATTGACATGTAGGACTTGGAAAAAAAAAAACTGTAAGTTATAGATTATATATGTGCCATACCCTGTATTTTTTTATATCCTTTAAATATAACCATGTTATATTATTTAAATACAAAAACATAATTTCAATATGTACTATTTACTTATTTATCCCTGAATCTCTTCCTGGAATGCAGGTTCCACGTGGACAAGAACAGGGTGTATTTTGCCCTCAGAACACTAACAGTGCCTGGCACGAGACAGGCGCTCTGTCACGAGCAAATGAATGAACAAATAGCTGCACACCCACCACTTACTTCCTATTCCAAGTTCAACTTTCACTTGTTCTTTATGTCACGTGGGAAAAACAAGACGCTTTTCCATCCTCTCCCACATACGTGCTCCCAGAGGAGCATAAGAGAAAGGATGGAGCCAGTGGTGCTGTTTTTATTTTCAAAGACTCGATCCTGCTACTTGATACCTGAGACAGTTGATATTGACAGAACGCCTCTTCATTGTGTTTCAATTTCTGTGAACAGATGCGGATAGTTCTCCAAGTCATGGGGGATTAGGGAAGGGCCCTCCTCCCCTCAGCTGGGCAGGATTCCTTCAGCCCTGCTTGAAGCAAGGTATGCCAGCCCTCGTGCCCATGTGGCTTCAGCTGCTTTAATTAGAAGTTAGGCAGTAAGCTGATGGATGGGCACAAAGCAAGAGTGCCAGCCACTTCTCGGTGTTAATGCAAATCCCATACACATCAGCTCCATAGCGAAATCCCAATCACATGGACTGGCTTCGTCCTACACCACTACCAGGGGTAGAATCAAGACATATTGCTACTGTCACAAGCTTCAAACTAAGTCCAATGAAAGAAAATTTGAGCCAGTTTAATCTACTGGATTAAGACCATAAAAAATGAAAATCTTGCAAAGCTTATTCAAGAAAGAGATTAACATGCCTAATAATGAGGGGGTTTTCAAGTTATGCTGCCAGGTATCAGCACAATATTCTAAAGTATTTACTTTGTTACTTTTGTAAAAATTGTCCAGATTCTGGAGTAAAAAATATGGAACAAGGGTCAAAGACAGTATACTAAAGTACAGGAATTTACAAAGCCCTAAAAGTTTTCTAAAAACACAGTTTAAAATTCAAATCCCCGCCAAGTAAATGCCTAAACAAATTAGAACTGCAACTAAGTTACAGTGATTATATAACGCTTGAGTTGCAGAAATAAAGATTTTAAAAGACACAGATTTAAAGAAAAAGTACAAAGTACAAAAGAAAAAACAAACGTTGAGTATGTTTATACTGGTATATGGCTTTGACTGGTAAGCACTTGAAATGACTTATACATTGTTTTAAACACAGTTTCTGCATGGCCCAGCTACTGGTATCTGTAACTTGGACCATTTCTCAGCTAAGGAAGACCTTACCAGCCATGTTTTACAGCTAGCTGAAGAAGCAAACCTGCACCCTTCTAGAAGGCAGGAAAATGAACATTCTGAAAATTTCATTTCTTCAGTCACTCAAGTCTGCTAACACCCTATCTTCTCTACCAGGGAATTCTGTGATCCCACCAGAAGGCCTGCATTCATGCTCTCACGAGCTCTAGTCTCAGAGCTCTAAATATAAAATTAATTAAAAACTCAGACCACTGAAACATGGAGTAAACCTCTCATGAGCATCTTCTTTATGATATTTTTCTCCATTTCCCCACTTTTGATCACTTCCAAACCCCTCATAATCTTTAAACCCTACCCTGCACTATGTCTCTTTCACTTGAAGCCAAATCTGGCATTCATGTTTTGTCTACTCAGCAGGAGAGCAATTTCAACAATCTCCTGCTTTTCACAAGATCAGTTTATTCTTCTCAGTAAAATAATTCGTTTCAGATGAACCTGGTAGCCGGTCCTCGGCTCGATTCCACTGTGGTGTGAGTAAAGAGAGAACACACTTCCTGCTCCACTCCTTTTTAAAGCAAAGACACTAAGTCCTATCACAGGCCCAGAACAGAACCTTCATACTTCTTTAAAACAGAGCTGGGTTTTGATAACCTAGATTCTCAAAGGGATGGATGAAAAATTATGATTACAGGACTCTTCTCAGTTTACTTTTATAAAGGTTCAGATGAATTATTCTTCAATTTATCAAACTATCATAAGTCATCAAGAACATAAATCTTATGTATATAACCAGTGCTGCAGCCCTGCAAACATAAAGAGGTTGCCAATAGGAAGCCAACATGTTATCTTAATGTCTTACAACTTAATTTGCTCCTGCTGCTGCTGCTAAGTCGCTTCAGTCGTGTCCGACTCTGTGCGACCCCATAGATGGCAGCCCACCAGGCTCCTCTGTCCCTGGGATTCTCCAGGCAAGAACACCAGAGTGGGTTGCCATTTCCTTCTCTAATGCATAACAGTGAAAAGTGAAAGTGAAGTCGCTCAGTCGTGTCCGACTCTGAGCGACCCCATGGACTGCAGCCCACCAGGCTCCTCCGTCCATGGGATTTTCCAGGCAAGAGTACCGGAGTGGGGTGCCATTGCCTTCTCCAATTTGCTCCTAGGATATAATAAATACTGAAAGGTAGGAAAATATGCTGGTTCAGAGCAAAGAATCTTAGAGGAATAACTCTGGAAAATCTCTGCTAACAGTGATACACAGAAAAATCAAGCAAGACATGTTTATATACAGAATGATACAGATGATCTATATGAAGCAAAATCAAAATCAACAGTCTTGGGTTACGTCAAGGATGTTGCTCCGTTTTCCTTTCGGTCTCCCACGTGCACCTAAAATCATCACCTCCCGCACATTTTGACTCATTAATTCAGACCAGTCATGGAATCACCTGTGAGTATTTTCACTACTACAATAGCAGTTTATCCTGTCTGTAAATCCTAGCCACCTTGAGCTGCATTTCAGGGAGGGGTCCCGTTGGTACATATGTGCTCCAAGGCCTTAAATCATGAGTGCCGATTAAAATAGAGAGGCATCTCCTCTCTGCTTTATCATGCAATAATTACATGAGGTCTTATTGTTCATCTTACCTTCACACGTTCGTCCATCTGCAGAGATTGAGAAACCCTGTTCGCAGACACAGTGAAAAGAACTGTCTGTGTTTAGACATTCTCCATGAGGACCACAGAGTCCGGGTTGTTCACATTCGTTAATATCTGGAATCAAGAAGAGTTGCACATACTTGAAAAAAATCTGTTTTGCTTTCTGATGATATCAGATAAGACAGGAAGCATAATCTTATTACAAAATGGCCAGACGTGTATTTGGTGGCACACTACAGTTTGTATACACACCAGACCACAAGTTGGACTGTCAGGAGAGAGAAACTACTTGGGTTGAATCATAGGAAATAGCCAATGTTCACCATTTTTATCCTAAAAAAAGCAAGTTCATAGGTTCAAATCAAGGGTACCCTTTAAAATAAATATATATATATATAATTTATGTTTATATATATAGGAGGCTTGAGGGTATCTAATAAATTAAGTCTTTTGTGAAATATTCTTCAGTGTGAATACTGTGTTCTCCTTCATCTTCTTCCACCATGATGCAAACAGCTCTCTTGTGGCCTGTATGTCTTCTCAAGTCCAAGCCTATCCATCCCTGGGAAGTGAACTGAAAGGCGAGGCTGGACATGTCTAACGGTGTTTGACTCAAAAATGGCACCTCTCAAATGTCTGAATATACAAAGGAAATTGACTCCAATCTATTTCACCGAAAATGGATACAAGAAATAAAGTATAAGAAAAATGTGGTCTTTAATATTTGTAAAAGCTTTTTGATGATGAAATTAGTGGATGAGCATCCAGCGCTTAGTGCAGTACTCAGTTCCATCAAGGTCAAAAAAGTGGTAATGATTATTACTAAGACTCACGAACAAACCATGCTGTAGTTGTGTTGACTACTGTGTGTTGACCATCTCAAACTCTGCTTGTCCTCAGTGAAGAAAGAGTATGTTCCCTCCAGCCAGGGTGATGATGTACTTCTAAATGCTAACAATGCAGGAAGTGTCTGGTGTCCACGCAATGTTCTTTCAAAGCAGTCCTAATGATGCTGGCTAAAAGCACCTGAAGGGGACAATGTAGGGAATCACGGAGAATGACTCACCGAGTCACGATGGTGCTGACACGCATGACTGCCTGTGTGCACTGCATTTTAACTGCTGTTTGTCTCCTCTGTGTCCCTCTCACACCTACTGCGTCTTCAAGAGAACTGCATACTTTAACTCTGAGTCCACCTCCCGGTATAGCAAGTGAAGAGTGTATTACGAATACTTGTGCACCAAAAACTCTCAGTTTTGTTCATTCTGTTCGAACTGAACAGCAATTGATTAAGGTTCTCTTAGTCAATTGGAGTCATAAAGGTGTCACATATCCTAGGCACCATCCAAGCAGTAGCCCTACTAAGGTCATTTTCCTGTCTTTCTGAAGTCATTTCTTACTAACGGGGTCCTCGGGCTTCCTTGGTGGCTCAGTGGTAAAGAATCCACCTGCCAAGGCAGGAGACATGGGTTTGATCCTTGGGTCAGGAAGATCCCCTGGAAAAGGAAATGGCAACCCACTCTAGTATTCTTGCCTGGGGAATCACATGGACAAAGGAGCCTGGCGGCTACAGTCCATGGGGTTGCAGAAGAGTCAGATACGACTTAGCAACTAAACAACAAATAGGCCCTCAACACATCATCTTAAAAATCCATCTTTAATGTGGTACATATATACAATGGACTAGTACTCAGCCATTAAAACAGAATGAAATAATGCCATCTGCAGCAAGATAAGTGGACCCAGAGAGTGTCACACAGAGTGAAAAGGAGAAATATCATATGACATCTCTTTCATGTGAAATCTAAAAACAAAGGATACGAAACAGAAACAGACTCACAGACTTCAAGAATATTTTTATGGTTGCCAGGGGAAGGATGTAGGGAAGGGATAGTTAGGGAGTCTGGGACGAACACGTACACACTGTTATATTTAAAATATTTAAAATGGATCATCAACAAGGACCTACTGGATAGCACATGGAACTCTGCTCAATGTTATGTGGCAGCCTGGATGGGAGGGGAGTTTGGGGGAGAATGAACAGAGGTATATGTATGGCTGAATCCCTTCAGAATTCATCTGAAACCATCACAATATTATTAATCGGCTATACCCCTATGCAAAATAAAAAAACAATTTTCAAGTCCATCTTAAATTCAATTAAAAACTTTTACTGATGGTTTCCTAAAAGATGGTTGAGTAGGCAGGGGTCCATACTGTAGTGAAGCTCACAGTATGATCGGGGAGGCAGAAAGCAGGACAAATAAGTATAAAGTTGAATGGGAGCACGGAAAACATACAGATGAGAGGCCTTTACAGTGACCCAGAGAACATGCTTAGCCACCAAGCTGGCAGCTCCCCTCCTCCAGAGAGTCACTCCCTTCCCTGTATCCAGGGTCTCCTGGGGCTCTTCTTCACGTCTGTTCCTCTCATCGTGTAACGGGAATTCTGGCAATATTACTGATTTAGCTATCTGAATATTAAGCTTGAACTCTTTACCCTTCCATCTGCCATATATTTCAGGCTTGTTGGCTTATTTACTGCTGAACCTAACTAAGAAATCAAGCAGGAATTACTCATTTTCTTAACAACTCTCCCATTCTGGTTATTGTCACTAATTTTGCAATATTTTAAGAAAGAGCAATGAATCATTTTCTACTTGACTATTTCTTAATATGATTCCACTCTGTGAAATCCTTCCCTTCTTTTGTAAATTCTCTGGTATCCTCTATGTTTGCTATCTACTGAAAAACATCTTAGATTGCAATCTTTCCTGAACTCTGACCTTCTTTTACCTGTTAACACTATTCTTTCTTTCCAACCTGCTGCCTGGAATCTGTTGCCCTCCACCTGGGCAACAAGGTGCCATAAAGTTCCACTGGCCTGGGGATCAAGTCCACGGTCTCTGTCCGTCTTGTTTGTAGAGCCCTAGAGGTTATCTAAGACTACCTTCTTATTTTACCTATGACTCAATGTGACCTTTTAAAAACTGTCAGACTTTGTAACTTTGCAGAGGGAATCATGTGCATAAACATTTTTGCTTCAAGAGACGTCACTGATTAACAAATAATTGTCTAAAAAGTCTGATGACAGGAACCGTAGACGAATTCCCAGACTTTTTTCCAGGAAACCACCAAGAAAGAACAACATGAATATCTGGAACCAGAGAAACATATGCATTCAATTTGGGTTGTACTTATTGAGGCATTTCTAAACTATGCTGCTAGTAACTAAGCTGAAAGTCAGACTATATTTAAGTTGGGTTTCTTTCATGGGTCCGAGATTCCACAGAAATTCACAATTTGGCATGTGTAAGTCAAAATGTGAAACTGAGTGTACTCTGAAGCTCAAATGTATGCTGCCACATTCCTAAAGAGACTAGTAACATAGAATTTCCATGCTGTCTGTGTATCATCATTAATTGTCCTGAGGGAACAGATTCTTACACTTTCAATTGAAAATGTCTTCCTGAATATGGACCTATCTCCAGATTATTAGGTAAGATTTAAACTTTATGTCTATCACACATTATTTTTTAAATATGTTCCATGGTTATTCACATTGTCATAAATTGTGTTTTCAGCATTAAAACAAACTCTGAAATCTATGCCCACATACAGAATGCTGACATGATCATGGGATTAAATAGAATTAGGCTACTAACTTCAGGCAGAGTGAAGGATCATAAACCTGCCTCCAGTGATGTGGCAAAGAGAGATGATTCAAAACAAGGTCGGTGCACAAGACATTATAAACAGCCTCCAATCAGAGTAGGTGGGTGATGGAGCAAATTCACAGATAGTGTTTTTTAAATGGTACTATATCCCACTGCAGGAATATTTTTCATTAATTTGGATATAAGTTTTTCAAGTAGACATATTAGTTTATTCTGGAAATTGGGAGTCACCAATGTGACTGAGAATAAAGTCAACTTAATAATGATTTATAGCCAATAAAACATCATATGTCTGAAGCAGCCACATTTGAGCTCCTAAAAAATCACAAACATAAATTTAATATACTGAGAGAAGACAGTATAATTAATTAATCAGATGACTAAATTAGTTTCTTATAATTTAACTCTAGAAGTACATAAACTTTGCAATATGAACTCATGGTCCATTTATACAAGACTTGGTTTTACTTCTCTTTGGTCAAAACTTTGTGACAAGAAGAAACAAAAGAAAAGTATTCCTAAGCCCAAATGTCTATAATAAAAACAGAATTCAGGGGTTTAGGGGTATCTCTTGGCATTTTTTTCTATTAAGATTTAAAAGTCCCCCAAATGGAAATACTGTCATAAATTTACAATTCAAATCTTTCTTCTCAACTGCATTAAGTCCAAACACATTTAATTTCTGTACTGGGAACACTGAAAAATTTAAGTTTACCTTGAAGGTAAATAAATCTTGTCTAAGGTACATCCTGCAGAATATTTACATCCTGGGATCAGTAAGGGCATTAATTTTAAAAGATCTTGAGGCAAAGGTCCATGTCTTTTATATCTCAGGGACACAGAGCTGAATGTAGATAAGATACATAAGGTAAATATTCTAGAACCACGACTAAGAGAGTAGACACCATATTCCCTTTGTTAATAATACTGTGATTTGGGACATGTGAGAGGAATATAAATTATGACAAACCAGAGTTTTAAAAGTCACACATGTCCAGGAACAACAGATAAAAATGACTCCAACAAACTTCTATTTATATGTACTTTGGGCTATATTACAGAGTTCCATAATGGTGGAGGAACAAGAAAATTTATCCAGTATTAGAAATAAATAAGAGAACAGGTAAGTGTGAGTTTTCAACAGAAAAAGGCATGGGTTTATTAAGATTAATAATTATAGGAAATTTGTGGGGTAATTAGGTGTAGCTAAAATGTTGGAACAAACGTGATTTTCTAATCACAACATAAAAAATAACTCTATGCATTATACTGGGGGGAAATTTACTGAATCTGTCTGCTTTCCTTTGGCTATAAATGTAACAATAATTGGCATGGCAATGTAGAGAAAATAAAGGGGAAAGATCTTGGGTTCAAATCTCAGTTCAGTTGCCTCTTAGGAGCATGCTAATTAACTTCTCTGAGTTTCTGATACTCAATCACAAAATGGATAAAAGTTTCCTCCTCAATTCTCTACAAATTAAGTGAGGTAATACAGTAACTGGCACATAACAGGCATTCAGTTAAAATTGTGTTGTGGTTGGTGCTATGTTCTCATTAGTAGTGTGTGTCCACTGTACAGTCAGTCCTGCTTTATCCCCAGAGAATACATTATAAGACCCCTGGTTGGACACTTGAAATTATGGATAGTAATGAACCACGTATACACTACTTTTTTCTTATATATACATATAATAAATTTTAATTGATAAGTAAGGCACAGCAAGAGATTAACAACTAATAATAAAATAGAATGAGAACAGTATACCATAATAAAAGTTATGTGGACACAGTTTCCCTCTCTTTCCAATTATCTCACTGTGCAATTTTAACGCCTTTTTCATCTTAGAAGGACTGAGCATGCACTGTGGCCGTGACTTGAAGTTTGAGGGTCAACAACAAAAACAGAACAAATTTCTTCTTCCCTCTTCACAGTATCACAGATGAAAGATTTGTTCTTGCCACTGATCTTAGCAACCCCAAATAGGATTTTTTTTTCTTTCCTTAGTAAGTCAAGAACTTTCATGTCTTCATTAAAAAAAAATACCCTTATGGGTTCTTTTTGGCATATCCAAATGGTTTGCATCACTACCCTTGTTCTCTGGAACCATTAGAGGTAAGGTAAGAGTTGCTGGAACCCAGGCACTTTGGTGCCTCAGCAGCGGATCTGATGACGGTAGAGAAGGCTACTAAGCGACTAACAGATGAGAAGTGCTGGGGAAAGGGATGATTCGCATCCGGAGCAGGATGAAGCGGGATGGCATGAGATTCCATATACTAGTTAGAAGAGCAAGCAATTAAAATCTGTGAATTGTTTCTGGAATTTTCCGTATATTTTCAGACCACAGCTGACTGCGGGGAACAAACTGCAGAAAGTGAAACAGCAGATAAGGGGAGGAGGACAGCTTTTTGGGAGATCAAATGTGAGAGCACTTTGAAAAAATATAAAATTCTGTCCTCTGTAATTATGACCAAATCATTAACCAGGCTTTTGTGGAGAGAGGAAACGCTAGATACTGAGTGAAAACAGGGATCAGGAAAAACAAAAAAGCAGAAACATGTTATGGGGCAAAATGAAATAGGCCCATGAAGGCTATGTAAAAGCAAAAAGGTAACTGAGAATCAAATACCAAGGTTGGCCAATGGAAGGAAAGTGCAGCAAAGTATAGGTGATCATAGTTACCACAGAATCACATAAAGCTAGGACACAGTTCCAAAATGCATGAGTTTCAGTTAGTTTGGTGCAGTGCAAAGCAGGAACTTCCTGTACTTGTTGTAGACTCAAAAAAATTATAATAATACTTATAAATAAAATTATTAAAAAATTTCATAGCTCATTTATATATACAGTGGTAGAACCGTAAACTATTATCAAGAAGCAACACAGAACTGAGTAATTATGTAGATTATCAATTAAAAAGCAGAGAAAGCTGTTTACCTTGACATCCTTTATTGTCATTTAGCTGGAATCCATCTGGACAAGTACATTCATAGGACCCTTTAGTATTAATGCAGTCTCCTCCCTGGCAAACACTCTTGTCCTCCAAGCATTCATTGATATCTACAAGTCAATTTACAAGATGTATAAGACAAACTGTATTAAGAAAAACATTTTCCTTATCTTTACACACTAGACTCACATAAACGAACATTATTTTACATCTCTGGTAATGCATGATTTTAAATGAATGACTGTTTACCTTTTAGAGTTATTAAAAATGAAACATTTTGAAAGGATTTTAGCTTTTAAAATTTGTACAATATAAATAGATGCTATACAAGATCCTGGGTTACACATCACAGGAAAGATTTTAAAATATCTGGCATGCTCCCTGCCTCCAAATAAAAATGATTGTACAAAAAAATTCCCAAATTGCATTATAAAAGTAAACGCAAAAATATTGATTTATAAGTTCAAAATAATTTAACTTAAGAATTGTCAAAGATACATGTCACAAGAATAGTACCAACTTCCAGAGTCACATGGATTTAGAGAAGAGATACTGTAAAGATTAAAGGTATCTTGTGTAATAGAAGGAAATTACTTGAAGGCTTGACAGGGTGAACAGTGGCAGAGGGGTAATAAGAGGAGTTTTTGGAAGGCAAGGGAATGAGCAAAATCAGAAGTCACTTACTCAGAAGTTATCACAAACAGGTATAATGCTGTCTGGATTTTTAAAAAATGTATATACTTGTAACATATGTCCAACTAAAAACGGTTTATGTAAGCACTAATGAGTCTTGACTGTGAGCATGTAAGACAATTAATGACCCCGCTCACTGCATGAACTTGAGGCAAGATCTTTCACAAGGGTTGTTTATAACCCCAATTACTATTATCAAAGTTCATTATTCCTAACACACTCCATGAGTCTCAATTCCGTTGTATGTGTAAGATTCAAATTATTAGCCCTGACGAAACCTAAAGGACAAAACCTTCTTTGTTTGCTCAGAATTTGCTATGTTATGGTATTTCTTGCAAATAAGATTGCTGCTAAAATACAATTGTACTCATTTTACATGCTAGCAAGGTAATGCTCAAAATCCTTCAAACTAGGCTTCAACAGTTCGTGAACCAAGAACTTCCAATGTACAAGCTAAATTTAGAAAAGGCAAAGGAACCAGACATCAAATTGCCAACATCCACTGGACCATGCAAAAAGCAAGAGAATTCTGGAAAAACATCTACTTCTGCTTTCACTGACTACACTAAAGCCTTTGACTGTGTGGGTCACAGCAAACTGTGGAAAACTCTTAAAGAGATGGGAATACCAGACCTCCTTAACTGCCTCTTGCGAAACTTGTATTCAGGTCAAGAAACAACAGTAAGAACCAGACATGGAACAACTGACTGGTTCAAAACTGGGAAAGGGGTACATCAAGGCTGTATACTGTCACCATGCTTATTTAACTTCTATGCAGAATACATCATGTGAAATGCCAGGCTAGATGAATCACAAGCTGGAATCAAAACTGCCAGGAGAAATATCAACAACCTCAGATATGCAGATGATACCACCCTAATGGAAGAAAGTGAAGAAGAACTAAAGATCCTTTTTGCAAAGGTAAAAGGGCAGAGTGATAAAGCTAGCTTAAAATTCAACATTCAAAAAATCTAAGATCACACAGCATCTGGTTCCATCACTTCATGACAAACAGAAGGGGAAAAAATGGGAACAGTGACAGACTTTATTTTGGGGGGTTCCAAAATCACTGCGGATAATAACTGCAGCCATGAAATTAAAAGACTCTTGCTCTTTGGAAGAAAAGATATGACAAACCTAGACAGCATATTAAAAAGCAGAGACATCACTTTGCCGTCAAAGCTTTTGCTTTTCCATAGTCAGTTATGGATGTGAGAGTTGGATCACAAAGAAGGCTGAGAACCCAAGAATTGATGCTTTCAAACTGTGCTGGACTTCAAGTGCTGGAGAAGACTCTTGAGAGTCCCTTGGACTGCAAGGAGATCAAACCAGTCAATCCTAAAGGAAATCAACCTTGAATATTCATTGTAAGGACTGATGCTGAAGCTCCAATACTTTGGTACCTGATGTGAAGAACCGACTCATTGGAAAAGAACCTGATATTGGGAAAGACTAATGGCAGGAGGAGAAGAGGACGACAGAGGATGAGATGGTTGGATGGCATTACCAACTCAATGGACATGGGTTTGAGCAAATTCCAGGAGATGATGAAGGACAGGGAAACCTGGTGTACTGCAGTCCGTAGGGTCACAAAGAGTCGGACAAGACTTAGGGACTGAACAACAACTAAAGTACATGAAAAGGTCCAGAACTGAATGTGGAGACTCTTGCAGTCTGTTCTCCTAGCTTTCTGGTTGAAAATATGGACACATGGAATTAAGTATTTCTCATAGAATCCAAACAAGTAATTAACTGCCCTCTGCACCATTCTTGGGGTAGATAAAAGAGAAGCACCTTATAATTTCACTCTATCAAAAGAAAGTATTATGAAGTTCACCCATTTTTAAAGTGTTTCTGAATACTGATCCTAAAATGTAAACCACAGCTGATGTGGTAAACTAAAATAGTTTACTACTTTTTAGTGTTTCTCCAACTTCATTTAAGTGTAATTTACATATAACAAATGTATCTAAGAGTCCAAATCAATGAGTTCTGACAAATGTAAACACATTCTTGTGACCACCATCACAATCAAGGCACAGGCATTTCTGTATCAATTTATATCTCTTAGGATCCACTGTTGGATTCTTACATCATTGCAAATGCAACATTATTTAAAGGAACGAATGAAACACCTTTCTAAGAATGTTATTCTGTAGTGACAAAAATAAAGTCTGGAGATGTTTTCCTTTGTCTTTTTGTCTAATCCCCATTCCTGTTAACCTTGTGCCTTGGGTGTTTTAATTGCCAACAAAGAGTCAGTAAAGGAAATATGCACAATTAAGAAAGATTATTAGCACGGAGGACTAAGCGTCTCTTGCAAAGCCTGAATGCACCAACAACTGGTTTCAGTTCAGTTCAGTTCAGTCGCTCAGTCGTGTCCGACTCTCCGCGACCCCATGAATCACAGCACGCCAGGCCTCCCTGTCCATCACCAACTCCCGGAGTTCACTCAAACTCATGTCCATTTAGTCACCAGTTAACTGACCTTTGGTATATCAAGATTCCTAAAACCAAATTTAACGGAGAAAATACTCTTAGATATAAATTCTGCGAAAATAATTCTCAAGACCAAACTTTCTGCCAATTTCATGATTTTGAAGTAGTTGAGACAAATGGGAATATTCGAGTCTACTGTTGGTGGATCTTTGCCATAAAACATGTATTAAAGGAGAAATCTGGACCAACCATTACCAAAAAATGCATAGGCATTTCCAATGCCCTCAAAGGTTTCCTTGTACCCCTTTTCTGTGTGGCTGCTTCTGGTCGGCGTAGTGTTTCTGAGTCATCCAGGTCTGTCACATGTTATCAATAGCTCTCCCCTCATTATTGCTGAGCAGTGTTCTGTTGTATGAATGTCTCCTGATTTGTTTACCCTTCACCAGTGCTGAGTACTTGGATTGCTTACAGTTTTGCCATTGTGACTGACATTTTGATTCATATGCAAATCTTTGTGCTAATATACGCTTTTCCTTAAGTACATTCTGAGGGGTAGAATGGCTGGGCCACATAGTAGATTTAACCTCTGAAGTTTTTTAATGCGGCTACATCATTTTACAATCCCACCAGCAAGGTAGGAGTTTCAATTGTTTCATATTTATTCTAATAGCTTCATAGCCATCCTAATGGGTGTTGAGTAAGAGATCCACACTTAGATTTACCTTTATTTCTTTGTTCTTTAAGAAACTGAGACAAAATAAGAAACGGCACCTCTATTAGCATTATGTGAAAAATTTCAAATCAAAATACAGCAAGTAGAATAATACCAAGGATATGAATTTAAGGAACAACACTCCATTACCTAGTATGCCCTAGCATAATGGAAATCTATCAGCTTTGTTCACCTCTCCCTAAAATAATTTTCTTTCACTTTCCAAAGTCTAGGAGAAATAATATATGTGAAGAAAAGAAATCATCTTAAAAAGTTCAAAAACAATTGGACAGATTTTAAAACAGCTCATTACATTAGAATCTGGTTTAGTTTATATATTTTTGCAAGACCTCTATCTTAGAAAGCAAAAAAAAAAAGAGTAGCTGGAATATTAAGAGAGCCCAATGTGGGACTGTCCAGCACCCTGCCGAGGGTAATATGAAAGAGCGTCTTCTTCTAGGAAAAAGACTTCCTGCAGGAGCTGGGCATCAGGCTTTAAAGAAAGTACCGGTCAGTCGTGGTCACCTCTCCACTGAGACTGCTGGCAGTCACCAACGACCTCCACTTTGCTAAATCCCATCGACTTTTGGTCCTCATCTTGTCTAGCAGCAATGTTTGACACAGGTTCATCACTCCCTCTTTGAAATACTTTCATCTCTTGGATTCTGGTTTTCCTCCTTCACTTGCCACTTTTTCTCAATCCCCTTTGCTTGTTCCTATCACCTCTGCACTTCTAAATGAGGGACAATGACAGTCTTTGGAACGCTTCTCTCTTAGCTACATGCACTCCCATGGTGATCCCATCCAACTTCATGGCTTTAAACACTGTCTACATGCTGATGAATCCCAGCTCAGAACTTACCACTGAATTCCAAACACGTAAGTCCAATTGCCTTTCAGATATCTTCATTTGGATATTCATCAAAGGCATCGCAAACTTAAAACGACCAAGTTCCTAATTCCCTCCACAAAGGCTTTTCATAGAACACTCCCTCCATAATCAAATGTCATCATCTCAGACTAGCTTCTGCTTGCCTACTTATTTAAAACTCTCACTCCTTCCCTCAGCACTCCCCATGCACCCTACTTTAATTTTCCCCTTAACATTTATTGCTATTTAACAAACTATATAGTTTACTTACTTATGATGTTTATTGTTTTCTGCCTCACAAATGAAATGCAAGCTACACAAGGGCAAGACTTTTTTTCTTGTGGCACACCCTTGTCACTCAAATGTTTGGGTTTTTGTTTGTTTTTGTTGTTTTTAAAAATTTACTTACTTAATTTATTTCTCTGTACCAGGTCTTAGGTGCAGTATGTGGGATCTTTAGCTGTGGCAAGCAAGATCTAGTTTCTTGATCAGGGATCAAACCAAGGCCCCTTGCACTGGGCGCATGGAGTCTTAGTCACTCGACTACCAGGGAAGTCCCAAATATTTGTTGAATAAATGCATAAAAGAATAAATGGATGACTTTGACTTGGAAAGAAATGTCAGAAGGTAAGAAATACCAGCACCTCCCTGTTTCGACTTAGTCTGCAAAGAAAGGACCAACAGAGAAGTGCTACAAGGAAGACAGAGTATGAATCTTTTTCTCTGGCTTTGCAAGGTACTAGATGGAGGAGCCTGGTAGGCTGCAGTCCATGGGGTCGCTAGGGGTCGGACATGACTGAGTGACTTTACTTTCACTTTTCACTTTCACACATTGGAGAAGGAAATGGCAACCCACTCCAGTGTTCTTGCCTGGAGAATCCAAGGGACGGGGGAGCCTGGTGGGCTTCTGTCTATGGGGTCACACAGAGTCGGACACGACTGAAGTGACTTAGCAGCAGCAGCATACAGCAGGAGAAGGCAATGGCAACCCACTCCAGTACTCTTGCCTAGAAAATCCCATGGATGGAGGAGCCTGGTAGGCTGCAGTCCATGGGGTCGCTAAGGGTCGGACACGACTGAGCGACTTCACTTTCACTTTTCACTTTCACACATTGGAGAAGGAAATGGCAACCCGCTCCAGTGTTCTTGCCTGGAGAATCCCAGGGACAGGGGAGCCTGGTGGGCTTACGTCTATGGGGTCACACAGAGTCAGACACGACTGCAGTGACTTAGCAGCAGCAGCATACAGCAACCACAACAAGTTACTGAAGAAGGTGCCAAGGTAGGCACAGGAGCAGAGATTGTGCCTCGAGAGGCAGAGCCTTTGAGGACTGAGATGCCAAACACCCCTAATAACCAGGACAACTGAGGCCACACAGCATCACAGACTGAGTGGCTACTGAGTGTGCTGGAGTCAACAGCACACGGAGATAAGCCCTGTGCTCGGGATTCTGACTCCACGAACAGTCCAGCAGGACTGCAGGATGAAAGTGTAAGAACACACAGTCCCTGCCAGGGTTATTAGAAGAATATTACACGTATAAATATAAACACCAACAAGAAAGATGGCTCTTCCTCTCACAGCTGTGAGAGGCATGTGAACAGTCACAGCTCAGTTAATTACAGCTGAGTACGATTAAGAAGGGTCGGAAACAGTGCTTGTTGGGCATTAGCGGGCTGAAGTCCTATTATCGTTTCAAAGTGAGCTCTGAAGTAATTGAATGGACTCCAGTCCTATTTATAATCCAGAACAATAGAGAAATTAGCCCTGATTTGAAAAGGGTCTGATGATATGCTTAAAAAGAAGGTTTCTTTCTATCTTTTGAAGATAATCTTTCGATACATTTTCCAGTTTCTTGTAGGGATATGGGTTATTTCAGCTGCTTTGCTTCTTGAGTTGATTTTGATGATTTAAATTTTCTTTTAAAAAGTACCCATTGAAACATGTATATTATTATATGTGAAATGAATCGCCAATCCAGGTTCAATGCATGATACAGGATGCTCAGGGCTGGTGTACTGGGATGAACCAGAGGGATGGGGTGGGGAGGGAGGTGGGAGGGGGGTTCAAAATGGGGAACACATGTACACCCGGGGCGGATTCATGTCAATGTATGGCAAAACCAATACAATAATGTAAATAAAATAAAATTTGCATCTGCAAAAATAAATAAATAAATAAAAAGTACCCATTTCAATGATTTGATCCAATCTATTTTAGATACAAATGTACTACTGTCTTTTCATGTTTTAATTTGCTCTATACTGCTCAAATCCTTTTGGATTTCTAATTTTTTCTTTCTTCAGAGATTTACACGAAATTGGTCCATTTTATTATGTAGCTTTTTGTTTAATCAATTTCTACTTTCCTTTTTTGTACCTCTCAAATTTTTCTTTTTCTGAAAAGAAGCTTTCTTATGGAACATATATACTAATAATGACAAGCAAGCTGAGTAAAAGTTTTTATTTGACTCTTCATATAATGGTTTTAGAATAAAAAATATTGGACTCCTGGTGAAATGGTTACACATTAAAACAGCCAAAATAGGAGGAATATATCCTATAACAAGGACCAGTTGCCCAAGATTTAGTCAATGACCTGGCTATCCTCTCGGCTAGGCCAGGAAATAGGGCAGAACACACACTGGTGTCAGTGTAGGTTTTCAGTGCCTTAGCATGTGCCCTGCCACCTACCCACTTCTAGAACAGACCCTTCCATGACTGGTTCCTGGGAATAGAACTGCCTCTTCCATCCTGGAATGCCATTATGTCGAATCATCAACATTTACCCGGATATTGTAGTGTTCCCCATTCACAGTTTTCAGAAAATCAATTATTACTCTTTTGACTTATCACTTGATCATCTGCTTATTTTTTCAATAGGTACGTTGATTACAACTTTTCACTGGTTGTATTAACTCTTCAAAGAACATTACCACCTTAGGATAAAATCCTAGAAGATGATCACTGATTCAACAGTAATGTACATTTTAACACCTCGGAAACTGCCCCCACTTGCCCTCCAGACAAGTTGTGACTGTATGTGTCAAGTTCTCTGGTCAGAGGAGAAGGATGCTATATAATACAGTTGATCTTTCCCAACCCATGGAACTGAAAAGTATCTGAAGCCACTGAAGTATGTGTCACAAAACCAGTCACTAAACAAGTTCATTCTCATCTATAAAAAGTGGGGTTCAGAACCTCACACATACTCTACCTTACTGGGTGAGGCAAACTCTGTTGTGTTCACATTCCTTGTTTCAAAGCTGATAGGATCTAACAGTAGCAAATCAGTAGATAAACTGGAAAAAACGCCATTACTTGGGTGGACAGTGAACCCAGAGAATTCACAAGAACCAGGCTGGTGACAGGTGGCTACAGCAACCCCGACCACCTCCGAGGGGCTCTGAGCCAAGGCAGGTAGTGAAAGTGATCAAAGACTCACAATGGGATATCTTTCAGAAATATTTTATGTGAAAAGCTCGAAATTAAAGTCTGGCTTTTAAAATTTTACAGTTATCTGGAAAATTAACTCGTCTTTGCTTACTTGGACTGTTGGGACCATTGGTCCTGCACCCCAGTGGGTGCTATACAGAATGAGATACTCAGGATAAACTATCTGTAGCTGAGAAAAGCTACACTGCCTCTTTGCTCACTTATCTGGCATAACTCTTTTAAAAAATTGCTCCGAGCAGGGCAAAGAAAACCTGGATCCTCGCATTTCTTTGCATGATTTGTGTGACCTTGGGGAAAATATCTCACAGGGATCAAAAGTCCTCAACCATGAAGTCAAAAGTATGGGGTTGAGGACAGAAGCCAGGATGATGTTCAGGTTTCCCTGATTCTGATTCTGGCATTTTATGATTCTGTAACCAAGAGCAAGTCTCACCTTCACAATGGTCTCCAAGCGCAGATGCTCTGTACCCGTGGTCACAAAGGCAATGGAAGGAGCCCTCCGTGTTCCTGCACTGCCCATTACTGCAGAGATGATGGTGCTGGCATTCATCAATATCTATGAGCAAGACAGTAAAAGGAAACTTAGAAGTGGTGCTTTAAAAGGGAGGTTTTTAAAAAAAATTTATTTGCCTGTGTCAGATGGGATCTTCGTTGCCACATGCGGGCTTCTCTCTAGCTATGGTGTACAGGTCCAGTTGCCCCACAGCATGTGAAATCTTAGTTCCCCAACCAGGGATCAAACCTACATTCCCTGTATTAGAAGGCAGACTCCTAACCACTGGACCACATGGAAATCCCTCAAAGTGAGTTTTTAATCATTCATGTAAAGGAAACCTGTAAACCATCTGATTTCTAATTAATTTAGAATTTTTATCATGTGACTCAGACTGAGCTCTAGTAAAAAAGGTCACTCATTAATATTTCAGCAGGGAAAACCAGATGAGCAATAAGCTAAGAATCTGTACACATGTATCCACTGGGCACTGATGAAGGGCAAATACTTGGCTGTAATCTGGGAATCACAATAAAGCTTCTTGGAATTCCTTCTATAGATTCAAGCATAACACTCTGAGTTTAAAAGCACTATGGCCTATGATAGCCTAAAGCAGGGATCAGCAAGCTATAGCCTACCACTGCCTAATATTGTTAATAAAGTTTCACTGGAAAATAGCACCACACATTCATACACTATCTGGCCCTTTAAGAGAAACTGAATGACTCCTGATCGAAAAATGTCATGGCATGAATGTCTTCTTTTTCAGTAACTTACCCTTTAGCACCCTCCCCCACCCAATCTCACCCCTGCCCCAGCAATCAGGTTCTCTCTCTCTCTCTCTCAATGATTTTCTGGGCAAATTTAATGGTCCTTCCCTGCTCTCAGCCTATCTGATACCTATGTTTCCTCTGAATCTTTCTTCCTTGATACACACATCTTCTGCTAGAGATTACTTGTTCTGTAACCTACATCCTGGGCTCAGACGCACACACATGCCCGCATCACATCCACATACAAAAGGCAAAGTTATGTATTCCATATATTTCATCACTTACTTTCCCATTAGATTTTAAGTTTCTTGAGGCAGAGTCCATGTCTACCACACTCTTTACTGCTCTTCAGATGACCTAGTATTTTACCAATCAGCAGGCACTTAATTCATATAGGTTGCTGATAAACTTTGCTGATTATATTTACATATATGAGCCTACATCTGGCAATGTGATTATTTTTAATTGAAGGATAATTGCTTTACAATATTGCATTGGTTTCTGCCATACATCAACATGAATCAGTCATGGTATACGTATGCCCCTCCCTCTTGAACACCCCTCCCACCTCTTCCG
Source organism: Moschus berezovskii (assembly GCF_049115385.1). Taxonomy (NCBI): domain Eukaryota; kingdom Metazoa; phylum Chordata; class Mammalia; order Artiodactyla; family Moschidae; genus Moschus; species Moschus berezovskii. The sequence goes on from NC_142470.1 coordinate 92,631,002, forward strand.
ACCCCTCTAGGTTGTTGCAGAGCCCCAGTTTGAGTTCCCCGAGGCATACAGCAAATTCCCATTGGCTCTCTATTTTACATATGGTAACATATGTCTCCATGCTGCTCTCTCCATTCATCCCACTCTCTCCTTCCCCCATCCTCCCATGTCCATAAGTCTGTGCTCTTGTGCCTGCACCTCCACTGCTGCCCTGCAGATGGGTTCAGAAGTACCATCTTTCTAGATTTCATATATGCATCAGTATACGATATTTGTTTCTCTTTTTTTTCTCTTTATGACTTACTCCAATCTGCATAATAGATTCTAGGTTCATCCACCTCATTAGAACTGACTAAAATGTGTTCCTTTTACGGCTAAGTAATATTCCTGCAAGGAGATCCAACCAGTCCATTCTAAAGGAGATCAATCCTGGGTGTTCATTGGAAGGACTGATGCTAAAGCTGAAACTGCAATACTTTGGCCACCTCATGCGACGAGTTGCCTCACTGGAAAAGACTCTGATGCTGGGAAGGGTTGGGGGCGGGAGGAGAAGGGGATGACAGAGAATGAGATGGCTGGATGGCATCACCGACTCTGTGGACATGAGTTTGATTGAACTCCGGGAGTTGGTGACGGACAGGGAGGCCTGGCGTGCTGTGATTCATGGGGTTGCGGAGAGTCGGACATGACTGAGCAACTGAACTGAACTGAATATTCCACTGTGTATACGTACCACAGTTTCTTTATCCATTCACCTCTCAATGGACATCTAGGTTGCTTCCATGACCTAGCTATTGTAAATAGTGCTGCAATGAACAGTGGGGGTACATGTGTTGTTGTTGTTGTTGTTTTTTCCAATTTTGGTGTGACCCTATTGCTAACCTGATGAGTGATTCTCCCATGTCTGACTTATGTCTTGGAGTGACATCACAAGCTCTTCAAAAGAAAGGCCTGTGAACACGATAGCCTTATTATATTATGTGTGGACCTCTACTCTTACCACGCATTCATTTGTACAGTTCAGGATTCATAAAACAAAGAACTTTGAGAGGGACTAGAATTGAGAACAAATCACCTAATTAATCGGTGTATATGAGTGTGCTTATACGTGTGTGATAAGTCTTCACTGCTAAGTTAGGTAATGACTTTCTATGTTCTAGAAAGGGATAATAGAAGAAGGTTATGATACTATTGGTAGATCCCTTTATAGTATCATTATACCTTGTCTCTTTTATAACAGTACCTCAGGAGACTTTTCTACTCTTTAAATATCTTAAGTTTACATACAGACACGGATAGAAATTGTTTGCTTATAATAAAACAGCTGATTATGTACAGTGTGTATTCTGTTCTTAAATGACATTTCAAGAACTCTGGATATCTGTGCTTGTCACAGGCGATACCACAGTATCTTTAAACTCAGAAAACATATCCTCCTTACTGAGAAGTAAAGTACAGTTAACCCTTGAATAATGTAGAGGTTATGGATACTGACCACCACACAGTCAAATGTCCACATTTAACCTGACAGCTGGTCTTCTGTATCTGTTTCTGTATCTGAGGATTCAACCAACCACAGATGGTGTAATACACTATTTACAAAAAAATCTGCATATAAAATCTCATGAAGTTCAAACGTGTTGTTGAAGGGTCAGCTTGTAATTCTATATGAAGTTTAATGAAAAAAACTAACTTTTTAAAGTCTAAGGTCAACCCCAGCAAGGTCTAGAACCCTCACTGTTACCTGTAGGAACAGAGCACATTGCCCAACCTTTATTCCTGAGTACAAGGCAGACACTATTTCAATCTTCCTTAAAAGTCTTCTTTAGTGGATTTTTTTTTTAAAGGAAGGATTTTAAAAACTCAATGCACACAAAAACTAAATCATTAATATTCAACAATGTAATACCAGGCAGACATAATTCCCTTAAGTAAATGTTAATCCTATTGTGTGAAACTTTCGTATAGTTTTAATAGAATTGATTTTCTGCATGTAAGGAATTACACAGGGAGCAACCATTTTTCTTTCCAATAGTAATGCCAGCCACTGATCACTAATACTATATTTTTCAAATTCAGCCCTTTTCAATCCTGTTCCATTGATTTTCCTGACTTAAGTATAAGTCCCTTGCTTCCTGGCACAATAAAACAATCATCTGGGTAGTTTCTCAGGAACACACTCACATACTTGTTTTACTGAGTGCACATTTCTTTAAGGCAGGTGCCTTAAACTGAAATTACAGCAGTTCATGTTGCCACACACCTACCTTCACATTGGTCTTTTGCTGCTGACAGTTGATAGCCCTGCCCACAGGTACACCTGAAGGAGCCGTCGGTGTTTTTGCACTGCCCATTCATGCACATAGTCCCTTGCTGACATTCATCAATATCTGTAAACACAGTGACAATTGTTTTACATTAAGTCTTATATCTAAACACCCATTAGCTCAAGTTTGAGACCCTAATCCGAGCTACTGCCCTCTAAGCCTTCCATTTACAGGGTGGACTTCTATGGCATGACCCAAAACAACAGAAAATTTTCAATAAACATTAAAAAAAAAAGTTCTGCCCCCTATAATGCATTCTGGGGTTATTATTGCAAAAATAACAGTACTTCTGCTATGTGAGGCACTATACATTTTAACTTGAATCAGCCCACCGAAGTTCTTCTGATCAACCTCAGTGTGCTGGACTTTAGTAAAGAAATAATTACAAATAGATGATATATTTATGATGAAATAAAATTGCGTTCAGTACAACATCAAGCTCTTTGCTATGTCTCTCACACTCTGGATATAACACAAACATAATATGAAATATTTTACAATTGATAAAGAATCTCAAGCACAAAATAAAGGCTATGAAGCAGCTTGCAGACCTATGGAGTTTCAAGAAAGAAGGCAGAATTAAAGCTCTACCAAGAACTTTAGAAATAAAACCAGATGGAGGCAGTTGTGGAGGGAAATAGACACTTCTACTATATTAGAAGAAGTTGGAAAAGTATAAGGTCGAACAGTGTGTTAAAGGACACTGAGCTCATTTTCAAAGTAATAAGGAAAGCCAAGAGAAATGATCCTGTTTTGATGACAGATGTTGGAAAGTCAAAGAGAAAGTGATGAGTGAGGAGTTTTCAAAATACCTTGCGTAAACAAAAAGCTATTGACTGAGAAAGAACGTAATTCTTTATAAGTTTTCTAATCATGGAAATGAATTTACATAAATGAAGAAAAGACTGGACTCATCAGTAACTTGAACACTTGAGGTTGAAGCAGCACTTATTTTCTAAATGTTTTTGTTTGGACATGAGGTTGATCCAATTTAACCAGGTAACTCTGTCTTGTCTTGGCTATGCAGATACAGTCTCAGAATGTCCTGCTGAGTACCTACTCAGTTTGTGAGCATTTATGATGATTAAAATGTGGTAGTATTGAACTTCACCACCTGCACTACAGGTTTGTTGTGAGAATTACTGCAGAGAATGGATGAAAACACACCAGCCCTGTACTCAGAGTGGAAGAAAGAAGTCCTAATCTAAAAAGGAAACCAGGTCCCAAAGATTAATGTCCGACTATTGCTTCAAGTTTTTGCCAGGAGAACTCAACCAACTGCACAGTCCTTTCCCTTAAATATTACTGACAATTACCTGCTTCCTAAGCAAAGTTGCATTTAACCTCCAGTGAGGCATCATTAACCTTTTGAATTTTACCCTGATACAAGCAAGGTGAGTCAAGTTATCTCATGTAACCTGAAAAAGATCACATTGACTTAATGTATTCAGAGTTCAGGAATTTGTTTCTGCTTTAATTTCTTTTAGCAATAAGTTTACTAGAAACTTTTGTTTCACTTCTTGTGCAATCAATCCCTTCTATTTGTATATAATTTCTAGCTGTCAACCACTGACTACCAACACAGAAATTAGAATTTTTGTCTTGCGAATGATTCAACACCTTTCCAAAACTCTCAGTCTACTAGCTTTTCAAGTGTTCGTCAGCAAAGAGGAGCCCACATCATATTTTCTTTCAGCACATTCTTTAAAATACTTGAGACATCAGTTCAAGAATTTAAGACCAACAAAAGCTCATGTAGCTGGTTGGATCTCATGTAATGTCTGACATTTTTAGTGCTTTGGCCTCTTTCTGACTTTCTCAAAGAAGATGACAAACTAAGCATTCCCATGTGAAGATGTCTGCTGCAAGAACATACCCTCCATTCCAAGTACTGTCAGGATACACCAGACATCCTACATAAGTTACTCATTTATGTTGGGAAGACTGTCAGAAGCAATTCATTATAACTAATGATATACACATTTGGAATAACTCCAGGCAACTCTGTTATCTTGAATAAGGTGATCTCTGGGTCTTTAAAAGGACCAAGGGGAACAAAGGCAGCATAATTCTATGCATTCAAGAAAAAAAAAGCATCTTTTTCTTTATTGATTGAGAGATAAAATTTCTATACAAAAGAACACTTTCCAATAAAATAGGCATGTGAGACAAATGTCTTCTCTCTCGTGTGCCAAGGGATGAATAGAGAATATTATATTTCATAAAAGGTATTTTTCTTTGAAGGACTTTTTGCACATAAGTCCTGGTAGGAGTTAAAATAGACGCTATCTCTAGCTATTTATACATTTAGGACATATACCAGTAAAGTGTACAAAGAGATGCAGAAATACAAATACAAAAAGATACAAACAAGTAATGGATTGACACTGGCTTGGCTAAAAAGTTTGTTCAGGTTTTTCTGTAACATCTCAGGAAAATCCAAATGAACATGTTGGCCAATCCAATCCATCAGATAATGTATTAATATTTACAACCTGAATAGAGTTAGTGAGGCGAAGACACTGATAACAGTTAGAACCATCGACAGAGTGAAGCTGGCAGTTACTGCAGTGCTGGAAAACAGACCTATGTCCTGAGTAGAACCTGACATCTGTAAGTTGATGTCATTTGGGAAAGATTAGAAAATAAAGAGAAAGGATGTCATACAATTTATTATTGTGAAAAGGACGGACTTTGACTGGGGAGTAAGAAACACAGCTAGTGAGTACACAGGTTTCTCAAGCGGGTGATGGGGACCTTGCCTGATCTTATCCCAGGTTGTAATGGGAAGACATCAGGAAAATGAGAGTAGAAGGCAAGCTTAAATAGTAAGTGGAGATAACAACTCTTTCCCACCTCCAAGTTTTGATATGTGCTGCTTCCTCTGCCTACTAAGGTCCTCCCCTCTGCACTCAATATTTTAAGACCAAGTTCAAATAGCAACACCTCTGTAAAGCCTTCTTAGAAGCATGCAAGTAGAATTAGTCACACACTTCCTGGCTGCAACAGAACTTTGCACATGCCTATTATTTGGTGAATAACAACATCCACCACAGAATGTCAGGCTCTGCCTCTGCCTTACCCCATCACCCATGTATTACCTCCATATTTATCCAACATCTCGTTATCCTATTATCTCATGCAATCCTCACATCAGCCCTCCTAGGTGCCATTGCTGCTACCTTCCTGCAGATGAACGAGTGAGGTTGGGTGAAATGAGATTGCTCATCCATGCTCACACAGCTCCAGACTATCCAAACTAGAACATGATATACTGCCTTTAAAAACATCCAAAACCCAAACTCCAGACTTATTTGGATTTCACCAGTTTTTCCATTCAGGTCCCCTTTCTATTCCAGGATCCTATCCAGGGGACCTCATCACATTCAGGCATCTCATCTCCCAGTCCTTCCTTGTTCTAACAATATTAACTGCCTTGAGGATATGGACCAGAAGTCCACAGTATGTGCCCAATTGGACTTGCTTCCTGCTTTTCTCATGATTAAAACTGGAGTAAGAGGTTTTTGGAAGAACAGCACAAAGGTAAAGTATCCTGGTCCTGACATAATGTCAGGAACACATGACATCACTGATGACTTAACTCTCATCACTTAGTACTTTATGAACTCTAATTAGCTGTTGCAGGCATGCATCTCTTTCGATGAATAACACAGCTTTGAGAGATTACAGTCTCCTGGTAACATATGCAGTGCCTGGAATTCATTGGTTCCTTGATACACTTGACAGGAAGGATGCAGCAGCCCAGCACAGTGTCCCAGAGACTGGAAAATACAAGTGTTCCTAGGGAGTGATATCAATTGATGGTGTGAATTCTGGAGTGGGAAGAAGCACAAGCTGGAATCAAGATTGCTGGGAGAAATATCAATAGCCTCAGATATGCAGATGATACCACCATTATGGCAAATAGTGAAGAGGAACCAAAAAGCCTCTTGATGAAACTGAAAGAGGAGAGTGAAAAAGTTGGCTTGAAGCTCAACATTCAGAAAACTAAGATCATGGCATCTGGTTCCATCACTTCATGGGAGATAGATGGGGAAACAGTGGAAACAGTGTCAGACTTTATTTTTGGGGGCTCCAAAATCACTGCGGATGGTGATTGCAGCCATGAAATTAAAAGACGCTTACTCCTTGGAAGGAAAGTTATGACCAACCTAGATAGTATATTAAAAAGCAGAGACATTACTTTGCCAACAAAGGTCCGTCTAGTCAAGGCTATGGTTTTTTCAGTGGTCATGTATGGATGTGAGAGCTGGACTGTGAAGAAAGCTGATCGCCGAAGAATTGATGCTTTTGAACTGTGGTGTTGGAGAAGACTCTTGAAGAGTCCCTTGTACTGCAAGGAGATCCAACCCGTCCATCCTAAAGGAGATCAGTCCCGGGTGTTCACTGGAAGGACTGATGCTAAAGCTGAAACTCCAATACTTTGGCCACCTCATGCCAAGAGTTGACTCACTGGAAAAGACTCTGATGCTGGGAGGGATTGGGGGTGGGAGGAAAAGGGGACGACAGAGAATGAGATGGCTGGATGGCATCACCGACTCGATGGACATGAGTTTGAGTGAACTCCGGGAGTTGGTGATGGACAGGGAGGCCTGGCGTGCTGTGATTCAAGGGGTCGCAAAGAGTCGGACACGACTGAACAACCGAACTGAACTGAACTGAGGGAGACAGATTAGAGAGGAGCAGGCTCATCTGGGATGGCAATGCCAGGAGGAAGAAAGTGGTCATGAGTTATTCATTCAACATGTATTAACTCTGCAATTTCCCTCTACAGCGTCTAATTCCTGAATTTTAGAAATGGCATGATTTTGGGAAACCTGAGATTGTTTTTCCAAGGTTGTACAGTGGATCACTGGAAGAGCCAGGATTTAGGTCTGTAGTGAGTAAAAAGATGGGTGTGCCAGGCAGGATAATCATGGGTCAAAATAAGCACAGAATACTCTTAGGGCAGTTGTGACATCAATTTGGATGAGTCATGGATCAGAGAATGCAAACTGAAGAAAGTAGTGGTGACAAATGTGGAATATGAAGTGAGCACAGATTAGAAGCATTTCTATGAGTAAAATGAAACAGGCAGATCAAGAAGTGAAAGTAACATGACAGGATATGGCAATAAACCAGATACAATAATCAAACAAAGATTAATAATGGTGAATAATGGCTTCTAACACTGAGACCTTTAGTCACCATTAGCCCTGTGTATGAGGAAGTTTTTCTTCCATCAAACACCCAGAGTACCTTTCAAGGGATTCTCAAGTTTAACTTTTTCTGAGGCGATGCTTGGCTTAAGTAGTCAGAAGGCAAGCTGTGGATGTGGGAAAGGACCAGGAGAAAAAGGAGCTGCGCTTGCTTTCTATGCTCTCCTGGGAGTGGCTACTACTCTGCTGTATGAAAGGAACAAGGCACCAAAAATTCAAATGTCTATGAACTCCCTACTGCCAGTGGAAGGTGCTTCAGTTCCTACAGGTCTATAGTAGGGTATCTGTCTACTGCTTCCCTACCACAGTGATAAATTAATTACCACCCTAGATCCTTCACTCTCATTGAGACAGCAAAGAAAAGAAAAAGGTTTACTTATTTCCTCTTCCTTCCTTTGAAAGAGCATTCTTTTAAATATAAAAGTGACGGAAGACAGCAGAAAGGAAACAAATTAACCAGAGAGAAGATGAAAACTTCTTAAAATTACTTTAAAAATTAGAGAAACCATGGGCAAATTACACTAATATTCCAGAGCAAAGTGTGTATGTTAAATATATACATTTACATATATATGTATCTTATACATAAAGTGCTCATATACACTGACTTAAAAACTTGACTAATGGTAAAACATATTAACAAATATTCAAAAGAGGAAATACAAATGCTTAACAAACACATGATTAAGTATGTAATAAGTGTTCACACATTTTAAAGTTAGAAAGTAGTGTTCTATTGAAACAGTTAAACAGAGTACCTTGCCCAATTATTCCACCTTTACAAAATCTGAAGAATAGAATGAAATTGCAAAAACATCAATACACTGGAATATTACACTGCCTTTAAAACTAACGTCTGAAATGAATTATTAATGCAATGAAAGATGCTCATGATATACTATTAAATAACAAAAAGCAAGACTGAAAACTGGACACAGTACATAATCTTAATGATACAAAACATCCTTAAGATATGAATATCCACAAATGAGGCTGAGAGATTTAACTGTTTTACCTTTCTGCATTTGCTACATTTCTATAGCAAATGCATTTTTAATAGCAATGTTATTGAAATAAAAAATCATATAATTTATCTATTTAAAGTGTACAATTCAATAGTTTTCAGTATATTCACAGAGTTGTAGAACTGTTTTTACAACTAGAAAAAACTAAGTAGATCTGTGGTTTATAGATGTTCTCAAAAAATTCACTGTTTTTCTCTATGTAAATAGATAGGAATTTAACCACCATGAGGATTCACTTTCAGAGGCCAACCAACATGTGCTCTAGGAAGCTCAGTTAAATAAATGACAAGTAGTATGGTTTCCTTTCTTAAGGCTAGTTACGCTAACATGTTTTTAAGTGTAGTTCAAATAAAATGAGAAATCTGATCACAGTATTTACCTTTGCAGTGCTTGTGGTCTGGAGTTGGGCTGTAGCCCTTATGGCATGAACACATGTAGGATCCTTCAAGGTTGGAGCAAGTACCATTTGTGCAGATCTTTGGTTCCAGGCATTCATCCACATCTTAAAGAATGTGGCATAATGGAAAAGAGGGGGAGAAAAAAAGAAATAAAACATGAATAAATTTGAATGTGGTTAGAAATGGAAACAGTGGGTCTTCAAAAGAGGGGCAGATTCTTTAAGATAAGCTTTCAAATGAGCTCTTTAGGAGGAAAAGAAGCTCTGGTATGAGGCACATGTATAATGGTTTCGTGGCTTTATTTACTTTCTGCAAAATAACTCTAAAAAGGAACTAAACATGCTCTATGAATAAATTCAGTGGAAGGCTTATTATGGAAGAGAGGGAGGAAGAGAGGATAGCTGTAGAGCAGCATCCCCTCAAGATGAAATATTCCAAACAATCATAGATGTGTGGAGGTCTAGTTAGGGAACTGATGAATTGCAGTAGAATGTGAGGGGTTACTAAAGCAAGATACATGACTCATGACTCTAGGAAACCATGGGAAAATCTGTAACAGGTGAAAAAAAAATCTTTCCAAAATTCTAAGATGGCATTGAATCTGATTTAAAAAAAAGGGGGACAAACAAAATAAGACTACTAGGTAGTCTGAAGGTAGAATATAGGCAGAAGAGGCAGATAAAACAATAGTAGCTAATGTTTATCAAGCACTTACCGTCTAAAGTCACTGAAGGCTTTACATATATTCTCTCACTAGATCCCTGGAGAAGGAAATGGTAACCCACTCCAGTATTCTTGCCTGGAGAATCCCATGGACGGAGAAGCCTGGTAGGCTACAGTCCATGGGGTCGCATAGAGTCGGACACGACTGAGCGATGGAACGGAACGGAATGCTAACAAAATCCATACGGGCTAACTGTTCACAGAGGAAGGACCTGAGATTTAGAGAAGTTCAAAGCTTGACCAAGGCCACATAGTTAGAAATTGATGGCTCAGATTTGAATCCAGTCAGCCTAACTCCAAAGACCATCTTTTAAACCTGACTATAAGGTTCTGTCATAGGCAAAGTTAAATCTAGAGACGGAAACAGTTGAAGAGAAAGTATGACTTTGTTTTTTGCTAACACAGCATTGTATCAATAATCATTATCTAATCATTCACTGATCTCATTCAACAAACATTCATTAAGCTCCTACTAGAATACTGTTAATTCGAAAGGAAAAATCTGAGTTCTATGCCCCATCTGAATGCCCCAGGGTAAGTCCACTGTATATTGTATTAAGAAGGCATATAATGAGCATAAACAACCAAAAATTTAAAGAAAAACTTTAACTACAAAAAGTACCCAAAATATACAAAGCACCACAATTTATGCTTAATTTTACAATGGCCTGGAGAAAGGAACAGCAACTTACTCCAGCATTCTTGCCTGGAGAATTCCATCAGTAGAAGAGCCTGGGAGGCTACAGTCCATGGGGTCACAGAGAGTCAGACACAACTGAGTAACTAACACTTTACAATGGTCTATAACTTAATCAAGGTCTTTTATACATAAAGCAGAAAACAGTAGAGAGGGAAAGGCTCCTGATTATATCCATTTCATTTCACGATGCTCACCACAAAAGCAATACAGCTTTCCACTTCAGTATTAACAGAGAATCATGAACATATTAACAGAGACCTAGTTTTAGGTCAGCAACCATTCATTTGCATTGTAATTCATTAAAAGTAAATCTCATTATGGAATTCAGAAATATAGTATTATCAATAATTATCATTAATCAAATAATGCACAGGGACATCTTGTGTGTGCACCATGTGCATACTGAAAACAGCCAAGTAACTGACACTGCCTAGGTATTCACTGCACAATACCACTAATTATGGTAAAGTGACCCTAATTCCATGACAAACGGAAATAGCACTTTCAAACTGACCCATTATCCATCCTTTCTTTGGTTGTGGGAGTCCACTCTCGTAAACACTGAAAGCAAACTACTTGAAAGAAGCAGCCAAAGGTTGGAGCCAAAATAAATAAAGGGACAGAATGAGCTTAGATACTAGGCATGGCATTTCCAATAGCAATGTGAAAATGTCATGTCTAGGATCTGTTTTGGTTTCACAAATGTTAAGTTGAAAATTGTATGAACTGCTATCTTTAATCATACATGCACCAGAGACTGCAGAATATGAGAGTAAAATTAATTTCTAAGACCACGTTGTCTCTTGAAGCAAATTAACAGGCGTTGCAGGTTACCATTCATGAGATACTTAAATAAATTCTATTTTGTCAGGCTACTACCATGATTAATAATGCTTTGAAATATCGAGGAGAGCCTGATGTGTTTATTTCCCTCTTTACTTACCACAGTTGTAACTGCATGGAACCAGAATCCTGTATATAGAATAGTTTGAATAGTCTGAATTGAATAAGTACAGAAGCTTAGTGGCACTTATGTTCTTAAGGAAACAAATGTGATATAGTAAAATATCATTAAAAATTATTTGATTTCAAAAGGCAGATACCTACAGCTATAAAATAAGTCAGTCATGGGAATGTAATGTTCAGCATGGTGGCCACAGTTAACAACACTGAATTGCATACTTGAAAGCTTCCAAAAGAATACAGTTGAAGAACATGGGTTTGAATTACATGAGTCCACTTACACATGGCCTTTTTTTTTTTCAGCAGAAAATACTACAGTACTACACAATCTGCAGTTGGGAGCAACCATGGATGCAGAAGGTGAACTATAAGTTACATGCAGATTTTCAGCCACACAGAGGGTTGGTGCCCCTAATGCCCACACTGTTCAAGGGTCAGCTGTGGGTCTTAAAAGTCCTCATCACAAGAAAGAAAAAAAGTGAAACTATGTATGGTGATGGATATTAACTACAGTTATGGTGATCACTTTGCAATGTATACAAATAGTGACTCATTTTGTGCACCTGACATATAATACTCTCTCTCAATTATACCTCAGTCTTAAATAAAGAATATATAGAAGGAAGGTGTCTAGAATGGAGCCTCATTTGGTGGATGCAAAAGAAATGGAATAAACTCAGTTTTGGATCTTTAGCCAGACCTCTCTCCTTCACTGCTCATCCCCACACTTTGTTGGTTAGTCTACTGGGACATCTCCATTTGATGTCACTCAGGCACCTCTGAGTCCTCAGGGCCAAAACATCTTTCTTTTGCCTTCTCTCTGTGCTGTCTCCCAGGTCAATATAGGTTACCCCTATCCATTTAAACACACAAATCAGAAACTTGGGAGTCATCCTTTCTAGATTCCTTCCTCTCTTTCTTTCCCCACATTCAATTTACAAAGTCACATAAATTCTACTACCCAAATCTCTCTCAAATACATCCAACTTCATTTTTGCCACTCCCATTTTCGAATGGGTGACTGGCATCGTCTTTTATCTATGTAAAGTCTTGCCCTACCAAATCCATTATCCAGCCTGCAGCCAGAGCAATCTTTCTAAAACACAAATCTGGCCAATGATGTTGTTCCTCTACTTTAAAAACTTTCAATAGTTTCCAGTGTTCATCAATTTAGTCAAGGATACAAACTTGTGGGGCCCTGAGTGGTACCAATAGAAGGTCAGGTTCCCATAGTTCCTACCTCTAACCCTCGAGAGAAACAATGCCATGGAAACAAGGTGGTCATATCCACCCTATTATCTGTCACCGATCATCCACCTCTTACCCCGCATCAGAGGAAGATGGTTGTATCTTTGTTTTCTATATTGGAGCTCAAAACTCATTCTAACATTACAGTCCTATAGAAGAGCCATATCACCAACTTCTTACACAAATACATGATGAGTTCAAAAAGGAAACTGTCCATAGAAAACTGGGTTACAAATTCAAAAAACCAATTTACCAATGGGACTTGGTAATCTGGTACTTGCCATTCAATAAATTAATTAAACCTCCCACAGCAAGGAAGATCCCAGGAGTTATGAATCCACCTCACTATACTATCATCCACTCTGAATTGATCCTTCTTGTCTACAATACCTTCATATGTCTCTCACAAATGCCTGCTGAAAACTAGATATTCCATGAATACAGGATTTCCTGATCTCCTTTCCTAATAACCCTATCAGAAGAGGCAGTCAGGACAGTCTGGCATAATTTGTGTCCTCAGTGAACCCTGGCTAATTCTTATGATCATCACATCCTTTGAAAAATGTTTCACTTCATCATTGAAATCCTGCAGTCTACAGTTCTTTGTCAAGATCAACATGAAGTTCAATGGTCATTAGTTCCTGAACTCCACCTTCTTTCTTCTTTGGGGGAAATGAGGACATTAATCTCTCTCTGGCTTCCTGGCAACTTTCCATTCTCCACAGTTTCACAAAGATGATTCCCAGCTGGACGGCAATCCCACCTGCAAATTCTCTCATGCCTCGAGAGGCAGTTCATCTGGGTCAGGAAGCCTTTTGAAATTTCCCTTTCTAGTACCCTGGGAACACACCAGTCTGCCTGAAGCCCCTCCCTGGTGGGCAGGACCTGTACGGTGCTGAGAACATCCAGGGGCCACCTTCCTGCAGGTCAGCCCATGGCGGTGCGGCCCCCTTTCACTCCACCTATCAGTTCCTTGAGGTTGGTCAGAACTGGGTCCAGGGCAAGAGTTTACCTGCATTGCTTCATTTACTTTCAATGCGTAAAGGAGAGACTTTCTTCAAAGATTGACAAGGTGAACCAGTCATTTTTCTGAGACCATTCAGCCTCATTTAATTCCTTAATGATCAAGAGACTTCCATGAGTGAGCACCATTTGATACTGGATGAAAAGTCTTATTCTATCACCACAATTACATGAAAATACAGGATTACTCCCAAGGCAAACATTACTTCAATTATTCCTCAACTATTCTTCACACATCATCTTGATGTGAGAACACATTTGACAGAAAAGCAAGCATGGTGAAAATGAAAGACCCTGGTTAGGCCAGTGCAATCACATCCCCCCTTCACTTGCACTTGAGGTATATAGTAAGTCCTTAGGACTCACCCTTTGCAAATTCTGACCAAATTTGTCAATGAAAATATATTGTCTGCTCCTCAAAGACTCATCACTGCTTTTTTGGAACTGGAAAACAGCCAATGCTGTGTACATGCCAGATGAAGATCCAAAGATCTCAGAAAATCAGTCCACTAATCTCAGCAAATCACTGGCTTCCTACATCAGCTTTACAAAAGATCATTTTGTTTTCCAGCAAAACTCATCTGGGCTACCTTGGACAAGTCTGCCATCTCAGACTCTTGAGCCAAAACTATTGCTGCCTGCAAGGGACGATTCCAGTTCACATGGATTCTTCCTGTGGACTTTAATTTTCCTAACTATCTTAATCATATTGCATTGTCCTCTGATTTCCTTGGGTGTACATGAGAGGTATATGAGCTACTACATAAAACAATACTAGCTTTGAGGCTAAAAGATGGGGGATCATGTCCCAGCTCTGCCATTTATTACCTATGATGGGGAGCTATCCCATTAACCTATCTGAGAATCAATTTCTGAACCACAGGTAACTGTAAATTATTAACATTTACAGTTATTACAATATACATAAATTATAACAACATATACAGAAATTATTACAATAACTAGGATTCCCACACAGGCATATTTCCCACCTTCAAAAGTAGTTTTGGGGGTTTTCTGTTGAGACATAACTGACATTAAAACAAGTTAAGCACCAAGGATATAATGGGCAACATAGGGAAATATAGCCATTATTTCATAAAACCTTTAAATGGAGGATCTTTAAAAATACTAAATCATTATGTTGTCATATGAAACTAATATAATACTGTGAATCAACTATGAAGTGACGTCAAAGTGAAGTCAAATTCACTCAGTCGTGTCCAACTCTTTGCAACCCCATGGACTATGGAGTCTGTAGAATTCTCCAGGCCAGAATACTAAAGTGGGTAGCCTTTCCCTTCTCCAGCGGATCTTTCCAACCCAGGTCTCCTTCATTGCAGGTGAATTCCTTACCAGTTGAGCCACAAGGGAAACTGTGAATCAACTACACTTCAATAAAAGACAATACTGTGCAACCTTAAGAGATGATTTGACATACCTATCTCAAAATTATTAACATTTACTGGAGTTTTACTAACACTTCTATCATGTCACACAATTATCATTTCTTTCCTGAAGAAGACAATTAAGTTCTAGTCTTTAGCAACTTTGAGATTTCTAATTCAGTACTGCTGATTATAATCACTAAGCTGTGCATTCCATTTCCAGGGCTTACCTACTAGTTGCAAGTCTGTACCCTTTAATAACATCTCCCCAACTCCTCTACCCTCATGTCCTTATAACCACCATCCTGCCTGGTTATGTTTTGCTTCTTTACAACTTCACATCGTCTCTGGCATCTAACAGACCTTGTAGGCAGTGTGTGCGCTGTGGTCAGTCATGTCCCAACTCTTTGTGACCCTATGGACTATAGCCTGCTAGGCTCCTCTATCCATGGGATTTTCCAGGCAAGGGGAGTGGGCTGCCATTTCCTTCTCCAGGGGATCTTCCTGACCCAGGAATTGAACCCACATCATATGCATTGGCAGGCAGGCTCCTTATCACTGAGCCACTTGGGAAGCCCATATGAAGGCAGGCGCTCTACTAAACTGTTTATTGACTGATTAGAAGATTCATTTAGCACATAATGATTCAGGGATAAGACTGATCCTTGCACATTATCTACAAAAGGTAGACCTTGAGCTCAGTTGCCATCTGATATAAGAATAAATGTAGGACTAAAGTCGTCAACTTGATTTAAGTCTATGAATATTCATATATTCCATAAAGGTTAACAGTGAATCTTAAAATCTGAAAAGAAATCCTATGATGAAAAGAACTCCTAAAACAAGGAGCTCTCCATATCTATCCTGCAAGTCTTCTGTACCTGGTTTTAGTTAAGATTGCAGCTAGCCAGGTGTCAAGTGGTTTGAATGATATGAAGTTCTTCAAATGCTGAAGACCTACTACATTTACGAAACTCAAATGGAAGTCATAAAGTCATCATCAACTTAATTATGGCCAACAAAGAAGCATTACTTTGATTAAAATCTCAGAAATTTGTGTTCCCGGGTCACAGATGGTTTGTCACAAACTCAACTATAAAGCAAGGTAATAAACTCAAAAAAGGCTAGCTGACACATCTACCAGGTGATAGATACTGTATTTTGTGAAGGTGAGCAAAGAAAATAAAGCCAAAGAAAGATGTCAGTACTGTAGAAGTGGAAACATTTGTTAGGAATGATCAATCTCCCTGCGGAGAAACCTTGTGATTCTCAACAAGTATATTTCAGCAAAACAAAATGTTCAGAAGTTGAAAGAAAACTAAGATGAATTAAATGTATAGAGTTAGAAACTCTATGAGATGAGCTTAAAGAAAGCCAAAGAAAATTATCCACAGAACTCTGACATATAATTTACTTTAACAGATATCAGTTATTATTCCATTCCCTCTCTTTCAGGACAATGGAAATAAAACAGAGGTAACAAGGCTGGGGAAGAAGAATGATAACATTTCTTGTGTTGGTCATTCAGTCGTGTCCAATTCTTTGTGACCCCAAAGAGTGTAGCCTGCCAGGCTCCTCTGTTCATGGAATTCTCCAGGTAAGAATACAGCTGGAGTGGATAGCCATTCCCTTGTCCAAGGGATCTTCCCAACCCAAGGACTGAACCCAGGTCTCCCATATTGCAGGCAGATTCTTTACCATCTGAGGCACCAGGGAAGCCCCATATTACATTTAATTCTGATAATAAACCCTATGAAGAAAGGGTTTACAGATAAGCTTCAGAAAGGTCATACAGCCCAAATCTGCTCAAATTCAGGGAAACGTGATTTACATATCAGAGTTACTGAATATACCTTTAAACAATTAAATGTTAAAAAGATTTCCTTTGGGAGATGGCTCTAGTCAGGTTTGAATCAGGCTATTTTAACTTTCCTGAGACAAGTGAAACATGTAAATTGAGGACTTGACACATTGGCTTCTTTCAAGAAAGATTCTGATTGAAAGCAGCCAGAGAGAACTGGCCAGAACTCAAGGTGATGAAATAATTCTAAGAGGTGGGGATCGCATGGGCAACAGCTCCAGGCTAAATGTGAGGTCCAATGAATACAGTGCTAAATGATGAAAGTGGCTCTCAAGAGAGCACGGAAATCCACAACTTGAAAGAAGCAGCTTCATTAACAGAGGAGCCAACAAAGGTTGCCAAAAAAGCACTGAGGGACAGATATTCTGAAACTGCACAATAAACTATTGAGAAGGAAAGATCATATGCCCTGAACTAAACATAGTAGGTGTTGCCTGGGGGTTCATGCCAGGAAAAAGGATGAACCCTCAGACAACACCTGCTAACATTTTACCTGTTTCTGCACCAAACAATTCCTGCTCTAATTCATAAATCAAGGAGCAGCATCAAACAGTAAGATCCAGTATACATGGCATGAATACAAAAAGGCCATTAATGGTTTCAGTAAGTTCACCATTTAGTTAGCAAAAGCAGGAAAAAGTGTAACTGGCATTAAATCCCTGTAGAATAGAAGGGTCAAAATGATCAGGAAATGGCAACCCACTCCAGTGTTCTTGCCTGGAGAATCCCAGGGACGGGGGAGCCTGGTGGGCTGCCGTCTATGGGGTCGCACAGAGTTGGACATGACTGAAGTGACTTAGCAGCATGTTCTCATACATTAAAAATTGAAGGAAAAAGTCTCATCAATGTACCCTAAGGTGTCTGTACTAAAAGGATAGAGGAAGCCTCAAACTAGTCACATTTAACAGTCAGACAAGAACAGTTGAACAGCAAGGAACACTTGGTAAATCATTTATCATTCGATGCTTTCCCTGACCTCCACAGAAGGTTGCTTGGTCAAGTTACACACTTGACCAAGTGTGTAACTTGGGGTGAGTAACACGGTGACCTAATAGCTTTGCTTATGATTCTGCTAATCTGGTTGGCAAAGTGAAATTGCTGCTAAATGAGGTGCTTTGTTTCTGTCATTCAACTGGAGCAGCGTGGTCACGATCAGATTGATTGCACACATCTAGGTGTAAGAACTCATATATTATTATTCCCCAAGCTGGACCCACACATTTATACTGAAGAGCAATCGGTTGCTACTGCTGCTACTGCTAAGTCACTTCAGTCGTGTCCGACTCTGTGTTACCCCATAGAGGGAAGCCCACCAGGCTCCCCCGTCCCTGGGATTCTCCAGGCAAGAACACCGGAGTGGGTTGCCATTTCCTTCTCCAATGTGTGAAATTGAAAAGTGAAAGTGAAGTCGCTCAGTCGTGTCCGACCCTTAGCGACCCCACGGACTGCAGCCCACCAGGCTCCTCCATCCATGGGATTTTCTAGGCAAGAGTACTGGAGTGGCTTGCCATTGCCTTCTCCACCATAGAAGCTCTAACACTCCCTAATCCCTTAGGCTGCTTTTTTCCTTAATGGGACTCATCACCCCTGACATACCCTATACTCTACATTTTTCCTTGTGAGCTCTAGAGTCTAAGTGCAATGAAGGGAGGAAATTTATTTTGTCCACTCTCAATCTCCAGGGTCTAAAACAAAATACCTGACTCATAGTAGGAATACAGTATTCAATGATGAAAGTGGAAAATAGAGAAATAAATATAGGTCAGGTTGTGTTAGGGATGAGCTCAACTCAAAGACAAACTTAGGTAGGAATACACCCTCTGAAAAGTTTAGAGTACCAGAAGTACAAAGATGAGAACTAAAATGAATAAAGGAACGAAGCCAAAAGGATACGATGGGGTATTCATGAGCACTGTCAGAGCACTGCGGAAAAATCCAACCCGTTCATTGGCTCAACCTGAACAGAAAGGTGCTCTGCAATATCTGCTTTTCATCACATTCAACTTTCACATTTGAAAACTCGACTGCCATAAAATATTAAGATGGAAAAATCCATTTTGGTACAATCTGCAAAAGCCCATAGGAGAAATTTACAAAAACTGCAAGTTCAAAATGAGCAAAGGATGGCACTGCAATTACATCACAGACAAGAAGCTTGATCAATAGATGACATAGAACCTAAAACTCTACCCAAAGCAGAAGGAAAAAAAGGACATGGCCTATTTGTAATGGGAAATGTGTGACCTTAGTTAGCAATGCAAAACTGCTTGGCCAAGTGACCAAGTGTGTAACTTGGGGTGAGTAACACGGTGACCTAATAGCTTTGCTTATGATTCTGCTAATCTGGTTGGCAAAGTGAAATTGCTGCTAAATGAGGTGCTTTGTTTCTGTCACTCAACCGGAGCAGCGTGGTCACGATCAGATTGATTGCACACATCTAGGTGTAAGAACTCATATATTATTATTCCCCAAGCTGGACCCACACATTTACACTGAAGAGCAATCGGTTGCCAATTTGGTCAGTCATGTTCCATTAGTAAATTCACGAATCAGGGCTGTGTTTATGCCATGGTTGTGAATTTTAGTTAGTTAAGGAAAAGTTCAGGCTCTACTTCTGGATTACAATATGCATTGGTATGTGAAAATGAAGATAAGAATGGAACCCTGATAGGCAACTATGAAATTTATGCCAAATGGGAAAAGTAAAACCACATGCACTTTCTGACCAGCAATGATTATATAAACAAAAGCTTATCAAATAGGCAACTAATAAACAAACAAAAAAACTTCTTCCCAAAGATCAACCCCTCACAAGTCTACTGATAGAGACCCTTGGGAATGTGCGTAAGATTCAAGGCAGAGGGCCACCTGCATCTGGTACAGGGGCTCAGCTCATGCTGCCTCGTGAGGAGTCCAAAACGTTGAAACTGCAAGTGCTTCTGCCAGATCTACCTATCCCAGCTCCTCAAACACACCCACACATCTCCTCAGAGATGTATGAATAAAGACCAACATTTTTAATAGGACCAAGAGGGTCTGGCATGATCCTTCCCCTCATGGTCTTCCCCCTGCAGCAAATCTTCCCTTGTACTCTGTCTTACAACCACGCTAGCTCTTCAGCCTCTGGAACATGATCTGCTTCCTCCTTCCATGAGCCCCTTGCACATACCAAATGTCCAAAACAATCTTTGTTCCATCCCCTTCCCCAGACAAAGCCCTAGTTAAACCTCAACTCAAGAAGTTTCCTTGAGGCAACTCTATCATATGCTCTTGTAACATCAAAGAACCCTCTTTCCTAACACATGTCTCTTTTGCACAACGAAAGAAGCTATAAGCAAGGTGAAAAGACAATTCTCAGAATGGGAGAAAATAATAGCAAATGAAAAAACTGACAGAGAATTAGTCTCCAAAACATACAGTCACACAGCTCAGTACCAGTAAAACAAACAATCCAATCAAACAGTGGGCAAAAGACCTAAATGGACATTTCTCCAAAGAAAACATACAGACGGCTAATAAACACATGAATAGATGCTCAACATCACTCATTATTCAGTTCAGTTCATTTCAGTTGCTCAGTCGTGTCCAACTCTTTGCAACCCCATGAATCACAGCACGCCAGGCCTCCCTGTCCATCACCAACTCCCGGACTTCACTCAAACTCATGTCCATCGAGTCGGTGATGCCATCCAGCCATCTCATTCTCTGTCGTCCCCGTCTCCTCCCATCCCCAATCCCTCCCAGCATCAGAGTCTTTTCCAGTGAGTCAACTCTTCGCATGAGGTGGCCAAAGTATTGGAGTTTCAGCTTCAATATCAGTCCTTCCAATGAATACCCAGGATTGATCTCCTTTAGAATGGACTGGTTGGATCTCCTTGCAGTTCAAGGGACTCTCAAGAGTCTTCTCCAACACCACAGTTCAAAAGCATCAATTCTTCAGCGATCAGCCTTCTTCACAGTCCAACTCTCACATCCATACATGGAAAAACCATAGCCTTGACTAGACGGACCTTTGTTGGCAAAGTAATGTCTCTGCTTTTTAATGCTATCTAGGTTGGTCATAACTTTCCTTCCAAGGAGTAAGTGTCTTTTAATTTCATGGCTGCAATCACTCATTATTAGAGAAATGCAAATCAAAACCACAATGAGGTATCATCTCACACCGGTCAGAATGGCCATCATCAGAAAGTCTATAAACAATAAATGCTGGAGAGGGTATGGAGAAAAGGGAACCCTTTTACACTGTTGGGGATGCAAATTGGTACAGCCACTATGGATAACAGTGTGGAGACTCCTTGAAAAACTGGAAATACAACTGCCATACAACCCAGCAATCCCACTGCTGGGCATACACTCCGAGGAAACCAGAACTGAAAAAGACACATGTACCCCGTATTCATTGCAGCACTATTTACAAAGCTAGGACACAGAAGCAACCTAGATGTCCATCAGCAGATGAATGGACAAGGAAGTTGTGGTACATACACACAATGGAATATTACTCAGTTGTAAAAAGGAATCTTTCCTGGAGAAACCCCACGGATAGAGGAGCCTGGTGGGCTACAGTCCATGTAGTCACAAAGAGTTGGACACAACTGAATGACCCAGCACATAAAAAGGAATGCATTTGAGTCAGTTCTAAAGAGGTGGATGAACCTGGAGCCTATTATACAGAGTAGAGTAAGAAAGAGAAAGACAAATACTGTATATTAACTCATATATATGGAATTTAGGAAGATGGTACTGACAGTCCTACATGCAAGGCAGCAAAGGAGACGAAGACATAAAGAACATACTTTTGGACTCAGTGGGAGAAGGAGAGGGTGGAATGATTTAAGAGAATAGCACTGAAACATACACTTTACCATATGTAAAACAGATGATCAGTGCAAGTTCGACGCATGAAGCAGGGCACCCAAAGCTGGTGCTCTGGGACAACCTAAAGGGATAGTGTGAGGAGGGAGGTAGGGGGAGGATTCAGGATGCAAAGAGGGACACATGTATACCCCTGGCTGATTCATGTTGATATATGGCAAAACCATCTCAATATTGTAAAGCAATTATCCTCCAATTAAAATAAATAAATTAATTTAAAAATAAAAATAATTAAAAACAAAAGGAGAAGGTACTTTGGTCCCTCAGTGTAGCCCAGCACTGAGTACCACTCTGTATGTAAACAAAGTGAAAGTCACTCAGTTGTGTCCAGCTCTTTGCAACCCCATGGACTGTAAAGTCCATGGTATTCTCCAGGCCGGAACACTCGAGTGAGTAGCCTTTCCCTTCTCCAGGGAATCTTTCCAATTTAGGGATAGAACCCAGGTCTCCCACACTGTAGGCAGATTCTTTACCAGCTAAGCCACAAGGGAAGCCTAAGAATACTAGAGTGGGTAAACTATCCCTTCTCCAGGGTATCTTCCTGACCCAGGAATCAAACTGAGGTCTCCTGCATTGCAGGCAGATTTTTTACCAACTGAGCTATCAGGGAAGCCCACCACTCCATGTATAGACAGTGAATTATACAGTATTTGAGAAGAAATGAAAGAAGAAAGATGGAAAAGTTTAACTCACACTGTCAGAATGTGGTATGGGGTGGGAAAGAGCAGCTTTTGTGAAAAGATCACACGGTAAACAGAAACACAAAGGAAAACCATTAAGGGGGAAAGCTGACTAGAGCACAAATAATCAGGAGCAAAGCAGAGTCATTACTCCCTCAGTGCCTCGAGGAGGAGATACTCAGTATTCACTAAATACTTGAGTGAATGAATGAATGAACAAATATAAGGGGTTGCTGTTGTTGAGTCATGTCCGATTCTTTGCCACCCCATGGACTGCAGCCTACCAGGCTCCTCTGTCCTCCAGCATATCCTGGAGTTTGCTCATAGTCATGTCCATTGAGTCAGTGACGCCATCCAATCATCTTATCCTCTGTTGTCTCCTCCTCCTGCCCTCAATTCTTCCCAGCATCAGAGTCTTGTCCAGTGAGTCAGCTCTTTGCATCAGGTGGCCAAAGTACTGGAGCTTCAGCTTCACCATCAGTTCTTCCAATGAATATTCAGGGTTGATTTCCTTTAGAATTCACTGGTTTGAGCTCTTTGCAGTCGAAGGAACTCTCAACAGTCTTCTCCAGTACCACAGTTCAAAAGCATCAATGGGCAATCAGTCCAGATTTCTTTCTATATTTGCTGCTTCGGCTGCAAGTTTATGTGTATTTTTTCATTCTACAAGTCTGTGGTAGTTCCGTCTCATACCTTCTCTTTTTAAGCACTTTGCTCTCCACCTCTCTCCTCTTTGTGGCACTTATTATCAATACTTTATTTGGTTTTGAGTATTAATCACATCAGGGATAACAATTTGTTTCAATCAGAATTATGTTTCATGTAAAATCTTACTTCCTTCATGCCAACTCAATTTCTTATTTTCTTCATGGTTAAAACTTACTTAGAACTTTTCTCTGAATGACATGAGTTTGTTACATTCCTTTTTTTCTCTCACCTTTTTCCATTTTGAAAGACAGCTTACTTGGCATTACACCAGTCTGTCAGAAAACCGGCCAGACAGAAGACACACAACTACGATAAGTACACTCTAGTGTACACTCTAGTACTTACCAAGACACTGCCCGTTCCAGCCTCGAAACCCTTCCGTGCAGGGAACACACTGGTAAGATCCGGGAGAATTCACACACTGCTCATCCGGACAAGTACTTGGAGTCAAACACTCATCAACATCTGAAAAAATCAAAAAGCTACGTCACAGACATTTTTATCAGAACACTAAAGCACGTACTGACTTGTGTGATAAAGGGGGAAAAGATTGGTGGGGAAAACAATAACTGGAAAAGTGAAGCACTAGGTGTGCACTCAAACACTCAGCTAGAATGCATGGCCAGGTATAACTTGATTGAAATATTTACATATGTTTCAAGGAAGAACTTGGCCCCAATTCTCCAATTGGCAGGCCCAGATCTCTCCACTCTGTGAGTTGGCAGTTCTCTAAGACCACTTTTTGGACATCAACATCTTTCAAGTAATAGTCTGGTTTGCCAGAAAGAAATACAAGAAATGAACACAACAGTGAGGAAGCCATTTATCCACCTGGCTAGAGGTTCTCTCTGCAGACAATGGGGTACTCTAGGGAAATCCTTGCTTTGGCTTCATGGTCCCCAAAACATCTGAGGTTTGAATAATTTAAAACTTTTCACGTGATAGGAATTCCTTGGAGGCCAAAAAAGAACATTAGGAGAGAATGAACTCATCAAATACTTCCAAGATTTTCCAGAAACTATGGTGAATAATCATAGGGTAATATATTCTGGTTTAAAATACACCTTGCTTTTCACATTCACGGTTAACTAAAGTTATTAATCATTGTTCTTTTCAATGTGAGGAGAAAAAAAATCACCTTAAATATGGACAGAACTGTGACAGAGATACAATAGCTTCGGACTTTCTAAAGAAAGGTCAAACAACTGGAGATGTGGATACAGAAAAAAGACTTGTCCACACAGCTAGGGAAGGAGAGGATGGGACAAATTGAGAAAGCAGCATTGACATACATACACTACTATGTGTGAAAGAGATAGCTAGAAGGAAGCTGCCATATAACCCAGGGAGCCCAACCTTGGGTCCTACTGACAACCTAGAGGGCCGGGATGGGGGTGGGAGATGGGAGGCAGGCTCAAGAGGAACAGGATATGTATACATATATATATATTGTTCTGATTGATTTGAGTTGTTGTACAGCAGAAACAAACACAACACTATAAAGCAATTAACCTCCAGTTAAAAAAAAAGAATGGTAAAACAACAAAATGGGGGGAAAGGTAAACCGTTCAACCATTGAATGAAATGAAAAGGTAACATTTCAACCATTTAAAATGAGTACTAACACCCGGGTACCAGCCCCAACTGAAACAGGTATTTTCCAAGTGAGTGGATTCAATGTCTAAGCCTCATGATATAAGATGTATATAGGACCTCTAATCACACTTAAAATTGAAACAAGATTTTTCAGGGAAAAAAAGTGAAAGAAATATATGATGAATACACTGAACATGCATGGGTATTTGATGTCATCATGGTGGCAAATACTCAAAAATCACCTTCCATTATGTATCATTAGAGACGTATGAAAAGATGCTTGAAGATGTTATTAATAGAATAAGCACCAGGTCAGTGTTGCAATTTTTTTTTTCCTATCAGCAAAAAATCCTTGCCAATAGACAATGACACACGGTGTTGTTTTTTTTTTTTTTCTAGGTCAGATGTTCTGGGACTTCTTGTTCTACAAAAAGATGATGCTTGCCAGTTTAATTTTCCAAACAGCATTACATTCTTCACTAGATGGGATTTATAAAAAAACAAAAATGCAACTGCTAAGTCAGAGAAGGTCATTGAGATAGACTGGTCTGATAAATAAGGTACAATGCTGAGCAACATAAGACAGTAACATCCCTGGATTTCCTGCTGCTCTCACCTGTTTGCTTGTTCCCTCATCTATAAATAAGGGACTACCTGGCTGGTAATACCTTCATAGAATAAAGTAAGGGTGCATGAGATAATGTCTGTAAGCTACAGTAGACTCCTTGGAGACTGGCGCTGTTTGAAAGCAACTTTGTCAGTGACAGCTGAGAAAATCTTCAGTGAGCCAGAAGCCCAGGGACCTTTGGTTCTGGTCCATGGTGAAATTAGAAAACAGCCACGTTATTTGGCTCCTTCATTTCAAGCTTTTTCATGGGGATAGAATTATATAATTATTAACTCAGGGGATGCTGGAGAGATTCTGTTAAATAATTTCCATGCACTGAATATTACTGAAGAGTCTCCTTCTTTCCATTTACTTACTTATCTTCAACTTTTTTTTCTACTCCTTTCTACTGTACATCCTTAACTTGTAGTAATTCCTTAAATATTTTATCTTCCCGTCCTGAGTCTGTGTGTAAAACCTGAAGATCTGTATTTTACCTTTTGGGGAAGCACAGTTTGTATATAAGTGCTTGTCATATAAACCCAAGCCCCATTTTTTTCTAAAAAACTCTCACGATTATAGATATTCTGAAAATATCTATGCAAAAACAAAAGGAGTCAGGGAAAGGGGAAGTTTAGGGAAACTAATACTTCTTGAGAGCTAACAAGGTGACAGGCACCATATGACATACTGCAACACCCATTTACCTGCACGAGCCTGAAAGTTAACTGCATGGTTCCCATTTCACAGATGAAGAACTGTTCTGAAGGGCCTACATAACTGGCCCCAAGCTAGACAGTTACTGAGTGTGGGGATCATGAGCTGAAAAGCCATATTCTCCATTCTACCCGTCCTCAAGTGGCCTCCAGAGCAGAGGCACAGTCCCCTGCAAGAGAAGAGTGGGGACACTTCACACCTGCACTTTCCCAAGGCCTTCAGCCATCAGGGGAAGAGTTCATATCTCTGTTCTGATGGGAGCTGATGCAGTAACATAAAATGCTCCCCACTTCTCTCCAGATAACTCAGGGGCTGAGGCAAGGGGCCAGCAAGTGAGGCAGGTGCAGGCTGCCAAAAAAGTGTCTAATGAGCTCTCCCTCCAGGCCTGGTCATTAGAACTGTGAAAAAAAACCAACATACTGGAGCCAAGAAACAGCAGAGAGCAGCCTTCCCCAACCAGCCTATCCCTCCTGAGCTCTGGAGGCCCACTATGTCTGAAAACAGGCTAAATGTCAGGTAGCCAGGCAGCAAATACGTGGAACCAGCACCAACCCCACACCCAGGCTCCTCAGAACATGTCCAAAGGCCCCTGCTCCTTTGTCTTATTCACGTTTCCATGAAGACTGAAGCAGAGGTTCAGTGTATTCCTTCACAAAAATAATTATTCAAAGTATACCACGGTGCTTTCAAAAAGAACCCATGTGACTTGGGACACGAACACAAACAGAAATATTCAACAGTTAATCCATCTTAACTTTGAAATGTTCAAAACTCTTCAAGACATTTTTGCAACAAGAGCAAATCCATTGTTGGGGTCAGCATTAAAGAAATTTTATCTTGCACAGCTGGAGTCTGACCTGTAGTTGGTCAGACAACATTTTTGTAGAGAGTCTGCAAGCAAGTCCCGGAACACAGGCGAAAGAAGCTGAGACAAAAGAATGGACCAAGATGAAAAGGTTGAAAACAAAAAGTTCACACAGGTGACACCTGCACCATGTCCCCAGGTGAGTGATGCAGACAGACACTGTGATTAAGTCTGGGTTTGTACTAAGATCCTTTGCAGTTCATTGTTACAAATGTCACTCCACCTACCAGGGAAGGCAGATATTGAAGTGAGTCATAGAGAGAGGGAAAAGACAGGAAAAGACCCAGACAGAGTCACTGAAGGGAGGCAAAGAGGCTTTGATTCTGGGAAGCAGCCAGAGCCTGGGCGAGCTGGTGTCCTATACAGATTGGCAGTGGAGGAAAACTCGTACCAGGCCAGGTGCCTACAAGCCCAGGGTTCTGGAACCAGCCCTGCATTTCATGGACAGGTGTGCTACACACTCAGAAGGGCTGTGGTCTCCCCATCCTCCCAGCAGACTCACCCTCGCAGTGGCCTCCTGCGGTCATGTGGTACCCGCTATCACAGTATTCACACCGGAAGGCCCCCACGGTATTGACACAGTGCCCTTCCCCACAGACGTCTGGCCTCAGACACTCATCGACATCTAAGCAAAGCAGAAAACACTGTCGAGTGTTTTTTCCCAAAACCTAATTTTAAACCTCTCCCATCTCCCAGGTGAGTTCAAATTTAAGAATGAAGTAACTGATTCCTACTATCTATATCTCTTTGATTTGTTCCAAAAAATTGAGTGGTTTGGATTTACTCGAATCCAAAAGAAATATTTAACACCGCTGGTCTTTGCACACATTTGATATTATTCATTCAAAGGTGTTGGGGGAAGAAACTTCATCTTTTAATCTTCCAGAATCTAGCAGATTAGTGTGGTGTAACGGGTTTAATAATAAATTCTGGATTGTCTGAACGGGCCCTGGACTGATGGATTCGGGAGAGCTAGAAACCCATGTGAGGGAATTTATGCATCAGAAAGAACACTGCTATTACCTATGCAGTTAGTACCCTCCTCACTGGCCATGAATCCTGCTGGGCAAATACACAAGAAACTTCCCTCAGTGTTTTCACAGCGTCCCTGGGAGCAAAGGTATTGGTCCTGAGCGCATTCATCAATATCTGTTAACAAAGACATACAAAAGGATTAGCGTAGCATGAAATTCTCAGACTCTGTTCATGAAATACAGCATTCTGTCTCCTCTGTCCCACCTTATAAGTGAGGAAAACAGTGAAAGGAATACAGTCAGTTTCCCTGAATTCCTGAAGGGCTGCTATTGCGAAGAGGGAATACACTTATGGCGTGCTGCTCTGAAAGTTCAAGCTACAGCTATGATATTGGTGTTTCAAAAGAAAGATTTCAGGTCAACACAAAAGGACCTGGCTGATAACTAGAGTCATGTGAGTGCTGGAATTCACCGTGCAAATCCCAGGCCAGCTCAGCAGAGGCAGTGAGCAATGTCATGACAGGCACTCTCCTTCACAGTGTACATGGGTAAAGGGAGACTGAATCATCTCGACTGACTGCCCTTTTCAACCTTACGCTTGTGAGTCTAAACATAATGCATCTCATGTATGCAAATTCACGAGAAACAGTCATACTATAGAGCAAGTGGATGTCCCCCGCACACCTCACTCCACATATACATGCAAAACTGAACAGCAAAAGTCATATTTGCATAATGGAAGTCAGCATAAAGTGGGTCTAATTAGGTATATCCCTTTGTTGCTCCATATTTGCCTTCCTTTTTCTAAAAAAGATATTAAATTTAGTGTTAACACATTAAAATGACTTAACACATTTACACCCCTTTGTGAGATACATTTTTCCCCAAAGAAGCATATATGAGCTCCTACATTATAAATCCATCAATAGTCTCTTATCAGCATATACTGATTTTCAATATAGAAATTCCAACAAAGGTATGTAGAGTCAAACCTATGGCTTTTCCAGTAGTCACGTATGGATGTGAGAGCTGGACCATAAAGAAAGCTGACTGCCAAAGAATTGATGCTTTTGAACTGTGGTGTTGGAAAAGACTCTTGAGAGTCCCTTTAACTTCAAGGAGATCCAACCAGCCAATCCTAAAGGAAATCAGCCCTGATTATCATTGGAAGAACTGATGCTGAGGCTGAAGCTCCAATTCTTTGGCCACCTGATGCGAAGAACTGACTCGCTGGGAAAGATTGAAGGCAGGAAGAGAAGGGGATGACAGAGGATGAGATGGTTGCATGGTATCACCGATTCAATTGACATAAGTTTGAGCAAGCTCCAGGAGTTGGTGATGGACAGGGAAACCTGGCATGCTGCCATCCATGGAGTCACAAAGAATCAGACATGAATAAGTGACTGAACTGAACTGAACTTAAATTCCTTTTAAAAATCAAATTTTATAAACTTATATGAACATATTTTTATTCAGGATATATTAATATTAATTTTTGCTAAATATGTTTATAGATAGCTATTTCTAGAGCTCTTAATTACTGTCTATATTCTTTACCTGAAAAACTTTGGGAAATTATTCCACCTTGATGTAACTGTATTACTCTTGGCAAAGCACACAGCATTGAACCAAGAGGTAAGAGCCTTCTAGGAGTTAAGCAAGCCTGTTTTTTGAGTACCTTTAGCTCAGGGAGAAAAAAATTTTTTTAATTAAACAGTATTTTCCCCATGATTAACATGTTCTTAATGTGCAAACATTTGATATTTAATAATCTCATCAACAAAAAGTGTCTTCTTACCAACACATTTCCTCTGCTGCTCACTGAACTTGTAGCCATCATAGCATATACAGGTGTACCTCACTGGCAGGTTAATGCAGTGTCCTGCTCCACAGATGTCAGGGTTCACAGTACATTCATTGATTTCTTGAAAAATAAGAAAATGTGGGACAAAACAGATATAAACAAAGATTTCATTGCACCTTGCAAACGATTACTTTGTTTTTCCTGAATACCTTATTGCCAGTTATGCATTCAGAAAACAAAATTTTACACTCTAAAATCAAGTGTAAACTCATCTGATTACAGTATAATTGATCAGTTAGTCACAGCCAAAGCCATCAAAAGTTTTTAATGAGACAACTTCTGAGATGAACTGGAATAGGTGGAAATTTAGAAAGAGGCCATCCTGGACATTATCATCAATTCTGAAGAGAGCCCATCAATGAGTTTCTATCCTCTCCAGTTCATTTTGGATGATGGGCTGAATCATGTGATTCCTTCTGATAAGAAATAGATGGCAACTTTCTACTATTTGTTAGCAGGCCAAATTCAAGTTCCAAAAAACATACTCAACCTCCTCCCAAATTTCTCATTAATTCTCCAGAAAGATTTACCACTTGTAATCAAAGCAGAACTTCTGGATGCAACTTATTCTTAATTTGCCAATTTCAACAGGAGCATATTTTATTTATACTAGTAGAATATAGAATCTTATTCCAAATCATCTCTGCTTAGTTCCTCCCTTCCTTTTCTTTTGATTCCTGCATGAGACTGGCTTCTTCTATGAAGTCCTTGCTCCACTCATAGACATAGGCCGTGGTCAAGGCAAGGGGAGGGGAGTTTCTGGTGGGTGAAAGCCATCACAATATGCTTTATTACCAAAATGACCTGAAAACTCAAAGGTGACTTTCTGAGATGATTTACTCCAAGATAGTCTGTTGATTTCAGTGATCTTTGTAAGGATGTATAATAGTATAGTAGGGAGTGGGCGGTACAGCTGGTGGTCAGAGCCCAGGCTTGAGACGAGTACAGGTACCAACCTTGCTACCCTTTCTTTGCTCTGTAACAGAGCACAAATTACTTAAATAATCTAAGCCTCACTTTTCTCTGTGTATAAAGGAGAATGACCAGAGCACCAACTTCAGAGCGTGAGGTTCAAAAGAGATAACCTAAATAATGCATGTAGCTCAATGCCTGGCACAGTATATGTGCTCAGTAAAAATTAGCCATTATTACTGATTACTGTGGTTGTTTCTATTGAAGTTATTTAAGAACACATAACAGGATCTTTCCTAGTGGTCCAGTAGTTAAGAATCCACTCTGCAATGCAGGGGACACAAGTTCATTACCTGGTCCAGAAAGACTCCATATGCCACAGGGCAACTAAGCCCACACTCCACAACTACTGAGCCTTAGCTCTACAGTCCGTGAGCTGCAACTGAAGCACATGTTCCCTGAAACCTGAGTTCTGCAACAAGAGAAGCCACTGCAATGAGAAGCCTGAACAGCACAACTAGAGAGTAGCCCCTGCTTGATGGAACTAGAGAAAGCCCATGCACAGCAACAAAGATCCATCACAGTAATAAGTAAATAATTTGGAAAAAAGAATATATAACAAAGAAATAGCACATGAATAATACTACTATTATCTCACTGTCATCATGCAGTAAACAATACTTAAAACAGATGACACCATGGATAAGCCCAAATGGCCCAGTGGAGGAAGACCACAGGCTCAAGTGTGACAAGCTAAACACACCTTTGTTAATGGGGCCTACGGTTTGAATGAAAAGAAAAACAGGCATGCTACTGTCATCAATAACCCACTGTGAATTCTGAAGAAAAATGTGGAAAACATGGCTTTAACAAAAATTCACTATGGAAATGACCTAAATTGGGGTTGAGGTTACTCTCCAAAACCCAAACCACATTCATTTTTCATCAAGTGTTATTCACTGTGCTGTGATTTTAAGACAACTGATGCAAGTTATTTGAAAAGTTGCTAGGCTTTAAAAGGAAGCATATGACTACAGAGCTGCAGTATTTTGCATAGAATCACTGGATTATGATAAAAGTGCATATTTAAAATTATTTATATCTTTAGTGAACCTATTTATGCTAATTCACTATTAGAAAAATAGTTTATAGTCAGTATAATGTCAAGTTACAGAAAAAAAAATCCAAAAGACTAAAGACATAGGTAATTAACATAACTGCTTAAACTTAAATGACTGATAATAACCATATAAAACAATGAATTATGAGACATACACAGTATAGATTATATATTAATCTTTAGCGGGACAGAAAAAAGCTTATTTTTTAAGAAAATATAGTCAGGTACAAATTATAGGATATGATCTAAATTATTTTATACACAGAAAAGCAGATTGGAAGAAAATAAATCTAAGTGATACAATTATGGGGATTGGTATTGTCTATATTCTTCTGAATCTTCAAAATTTTCTACAATGAACAAGTGTTATTACTTCTATAATCAGAAAAGTCTTTCTTTAAAAATTATCGTTTCTATGTGCTGCAAAAATCTGAAGGTAAAAAAATGTAACCTTTTCCAGGTTCTACTTCTAGACCCTCAGGTAAGAATTCTCTTCTCTGTTTACAAGAATTCTTTAGTAGAATAGTGTGAGAAGCAGTTCTTTAACCATCTATTCTTAATGTAAGCAGGTGCTTCCTTTTAAAATTAATTTCTTGATTTTCTTTGAAATTATTTTATGTTCTTCTCTGCAATTTGCTTAAATCAGAGAAGACATATTGATCAAATTTGCAAAAAGAAAAATTAGTAGATGACTTAATATACTAAGAAGAAGTGGTCAGAATTAATTAAAAGATTGTACATCTGGGGTTTTTAGGAAATGCTTGATGGTTACTCATTGCCCCCACTCCCACACATACCAATTTATTGATTATCAAATATTTATCTGTTCTTTTTCAAGCACAGCTTTAGAATGTAATGTTTACTTGTGTAAATAAAGTCTTCAAAAATATGTGATGCTTAATTCAGATGAGATACATTCCTATGCCAGTGTGCCAATATTTAGATAATTTCTTAAGTCAACTGTAAGAAGAAATGATTAAGAATTTTAACTCTTTTGTCTTAAGAAATGAACAATAACGGCCTTTCCTTCCAATTTAGTATCTTAAATAGAGGCTATGAGGTTGAAATATTTATGAGGAAAGCTTGGGAATTCTTAGCTGATTACCTCATAGATTATGTATATGAAACTGCAGTTTGAAAACATTGATCCCAACTGGCACTAAGGTAAAGAAAATGCTACTCCTACACCACTAGAAGGTACTAAGAGATACACCAGTGTGAGGGGATATTTACTAACATATTCTAGATTTCTACAGTTTGCCCCAAATTTTATACACATGATAAATTGTAATGTATCAGTTTGTCCTCAGGGATCCTGTTTATCTATTTGCTATCCCACCCTTCTAAGTTCAAAAAGAAAAATTAACAACTTCAAAATACCTCTGCTTCCTCTTTACCATTCATCAAAAAATTTGAATCAGTTCTAATGAGGTGGATGAACTTGGAGCCTATTATACAGAGTGAAGTAAGCCAGAAAGAAAAACATCAATACAGTATACTAACGCATATATATGGAATTTAGAAAGATGTTAACCTTAACCCTGTATACGAGACTGCAAAAGAGACATAGGTATATAGAACAGTCTTTGGGACTCTGTGGGAGAGGGTGAAGGTGGGATGATTGGGGAGAATGGCATTGTAGCATGTATATTATCATATGTGAAATGAATCACCAGTCCAAGTTCGACGCATGATACAGGATGCTTGGGGCTGGTGAACGGGGATGACCTGGAGGGAGGATATGGGGAAGAGGGAGGTGGGAGGGGGGTCCAAGAAAGGGAACACATGTACACCCGGGGCAGATTCGTGTCAATGTATGGCAAAACCAACCAATATATTAATGTAAGGTAATGTGCCTCCAATAAAATAAAAAAATAATAAAAATAAAATAAAACAACTGGATTTACAGGAAAAATTTTTTTTACCAGATTATAATCAATAATACTACATCTTAACTGTTCTCAACTCACAAGAAAGCATGTGACTTGATAGAGGTGTTAGCGAATGCTTTTGTAGTAACCATAGTGTAATATATGAATGTATCAAACCACGTTGTATACCTTAAACTTATACAATGCTATATGTCAACCATAACCAACAAAATTGATCAACACCATTTTTAAAGTTAAAAAAAAATTATTGATACTCCTAAAACTTTCAAAAGGTGTTTCACAGCACCGCTTCCTACACTTCCCTCCTCTATCTGTTACACTTTCATCCTTGATTATAAGTTACAGAGAAAGGCAGTCCTGATGGTATTGTCTTAAAACTGAAAAAATTAAACTTCAGGCTTAGAAAAAAAGCTTCTGGCTTTCTCTGCATTTTGGGGGGCAAAGACATTATGCTTTACATTTTTCTAAGAGGTCACCCACACAGAGTGATGCTAGCCTGTTCCCACAGAAAGGATCAGTTCAGGTCAAAATATACATTTCTCCATATGTGCTGATGGCACCGACACAGGCTCTGGGAATATGATAAAGCCTTGCACAGAAAGCAGTAATGATTGGTCTCTGGGGCACTCAGGTTAATGATCATGTCTTCTCTTCTGAAGCATGTTTGGCTTCCCAGAGACAAGAGACTGTTCCCACTGGACTCTTGGAAGCATCCTCCTTCGTAATGCCCATCATATTTCCCCTAGGGTGCAGGACTGCCCTTACACACGCGGCCCCTGAAACAGTTTCACCTACATCAGGCCAAGGGCTTCATTGTATCTTTCCCGGGAGTCCATTTAGAATTTGGAAAAAAGAGTCATGACCAAAAGCCAATGGAAAACCAAATGGTCTATTTGTCCCAGAAAGAGGGCCAGAGATAGATTTAAGAGTCTGGTGTCTTTAAGAATTAAATGAAAAAGAAAGCTTTTGGCAAGATATGAAAATGAATACGCTGACCTTTTGCTTTCTTCCTGCTCATGTGATTACTCAAAATAAATAAATAAACAGAGCTGGAAATATTAAAGCATGATGATTTTACATGCAACAAAGTTCATCTTCCATGAGCCTACATAGTTTATTGAGGCTGTCATGACACTGGTAATATCCTTCAGGGACAAAGGTTTCTATAAAGGCGTCACTGATGACTTCTGGAAAAGATCTGATGAGCAAAATAGTTTTTACAACGTTTGGGCCATGATGATTACAAAGGTTTACACAAAGCAGTCATGAAAGTCAGAATAATTTCTGGCTGGTCTGCAAGGGCCATGGAGAAAGTTTAGGAAGAGCTGGCAGAGGAAAGTATCAAATGTCAACTCATGGAAAGGTTTACAAAAATGCCCTGGCTTCCTAACTGCCCCACAAAGAGCATAAATTGTCCCACAACAATTGAAGCAGATGTTTCCACTTTGTAAATACTCGCCAGAGAAATAAAGGTTTGATTTTCCAACCTATCCTTGAGCTACTAAGACACTATGCTAAATCAAGAATTTATATGCTGAAATGTATCATTTCTTTGGCAACAGTATGCCAATAATATTGCAAGCCACCAACTCAGCTGCTCAGAGTGGAAAATATCACCCTTATTCCCTCCAAATATGTGGCTCCCTTTATAATTATTGCAAGTCAAAGTGAATCTGACGAAATCTACAAAGGCTACTTCCAAAGTCACCATCATAAAGATATCATTGCTGAGCAATGTGATCCTGATTTTGGTTATTTTAGACGCCTACTTATTATTCTATTCCTTTCTTCAATTCATGGAAGAAACTAAGAGTGACAAACATCTACCTCCTTTGTGTTCCAAAAAAAGAAAAAAAACTCTGCCTAATGTTCCAGAGAGACTCGATCAGATTGCTCCTTCAATCGACATATCTGGCTCTCTTATCAAAATCAATGGGAACGTCTATATTTTTATTTCAGTTAAATTTGATACAAAACATTCTTCTTGTTCTAGGGTAGATTACAGATCATAGTATAGCTCCAAAACTGCAAATTATTTAAATTCAAAAACTATCTAAAATGTTCTCCCCATGGATTGGTTCAGAAAGATTCTTTTACTATAGGAAGTCAGAGCACCTATAAATGCTGTGTGAAAATGAAATTTCAATGTCACTTGTTTCCTGGAAGGAAATATTTGTGCTTCAACATGTGATAGCAGATGTTAGCCCTGTATCTCTGCCAAACTCAAATTAAGCTGTCTTCTAACAACTTCATATAGCACAACTACTTTCATTTTTTTCAATCAGTTCCACAGTTCAGTTGAAGCTGAGTAACTGCAATTTGTTATTCCTCACAGGGCTGCATTTAAATGATCAAACTGTGTTTATCTAGCCAAACCACTACAAAGCTAAACTGCAAGAAGTCTGTCTGTTAAGTCAGCCATTGTTAAAAAGGCACAAAATGACAGTGTGTCTTCACACTGGAAAATGGAAATAGAGTACATGAAATAACTAGCACATTGACAGACTGCAATTTTCTTTTTTATTGCAGATATAAACAATGAGAAGACCTGCTGACCAAGATGGTGCATTATATGTTTATATGCCTTGCATAGTAGCCATTCATGTGCTGTGCTTTGTCGCTCAGTTGTGTCTGACTCTTTGTGACCCCATGGACTGCAGTCCGCCAGGCTCCTCTGTCCATGGGCTTTCTCCAGGCAAGAATACTGGAGTGGGTTGCCATGCCCTCCTCCAGGGAATCTTCCCCAACCCAGGGATCAAACCCAGGTCTCCCTCATTGCAGGTGGATCCTTTACGATCTGAGCCACCAGAAAAGCCAGTCTTTCATAGATGGGTTTAATGAAATAAGTAGATACAGCTGTGACTTCAGAACAGAGAAAAACAATTTTAGTTACAGCCATTAAAAACAAACAAACAAAAATCACTAGCATTTCACTCTATCACTAGAAATTCAGGGTTTGGCCAGAAAATTCATTTGAGTCAACCCACTACTTAGAATAGTTAACATTTCTATATCACTCTGCTCACTATTTACAGTAAAACCAAAGAGCAGTTGCTTTGCATTCACATGGGAAGGCCATGACTCTGGGTGCAGCTGCTCCTTGAGGGTGCTGCTGAAGCGGGCGAGAACACTCTGCTGAGTCTGTCATGTGACTCTGCACCACCTGGTCAACTGCACTTCACCTCAGGACAGGGGAGTGGTTTAAAAACATTTTCCTGTCTGCTGTACCAATTCAAGTGTCTAAGAGAAAGTGCATCCACAATTTTGAGACAGTAGGTCAAAGCTTTGGTTTTTTAAAACACATAAAAACTGTTATGTACTTAATGGCGTACAACTTGACATTTTAATATCTATACATTGTGAAATGATCACCACGATCCAATAAATTAATACATCTAACCAAGCATGTTTCTGTTTGAAATGATGCAATGTCATGTTTCTTAAGAGGTGAAACTCTGAGAGAGGCTGCACACTCCTCTATTAGCTTCTCCTGTATACACTGCGAACCTCATCCTGCAATGGGATCGTGAACTTATGCTATTATGATGCACCTTAGTGATACTTTGTCTGATTACAAATATATTTTTCAGAATATATATATATTTTACAGAATATGTGGAATACACAAAAAATTCCACAATGAAACAACATCCAAACCCCTCAGACCCCACTCCCATAATAACCACTGCTGATATGGTGTATTTTCTTCTAGCATTTTCTCAATGTATGTCTTTTTTTATATAATTGGTTTAATACTCTATATCCTTCATTTTTACATACTTCATCTTGTATTTAGCAATATCTTGTGACCATTTTCTGGTATATTTTTAAAAATTCTTCAAAAATACTGTAGCAATTGGCAGTAGCATATCGTTTCAGTGTAGATATAATTACCTATTTCCCTATAGCTAAATATTTAGGTTTTTCTATTTTTTTCTCTATTATACACAGTGCTGTGGTAAGTGCCCATTTATACAAACCATTACAATAGTGTTTGGGGGCCATTATTTACTTATACTAGTTATCTTAACGTGGGATTACTGAGTTAAAAGTCTTGAACATTTTTAAAGTTCATGATACACATTGCCAGTTTGTGCTTTCCAGAAAAGTTGAACTACTTTACATTCCTTTCCACAATCGTGTGAGAGCATTGACTTCACTCTAGTAAAACTGAAATATTACATTGATAAAAATAAAGAATTCTCACTTTAATTTGCATTTCTTTGACTACTAATAAAGTTGAAATTTCCTATTACATACATGTTTCTTGGTATGTTACCAGTGAATTATCTGATGATATTAATTTCATTTTTCTATCAGCATTTTTATTGCTGATTTATAAGACCTCACTATACATTAAGAATATTAACTTTTAAGCTGTTGGTTATAAATTATAATAAATCTTTATAATTTCTCACTAATGTCTGAAATAACATGTTTATTAAACAGAATTTTGAAAATATATAAAAATACATTGAAGAGCAAAAAGCTTCTCCATGATCCTATTAACTGAGGATGATTAAACACTTCGATGAACTTTCTTTTCCTGTGTTTATAAACATTTAAAAAATAAAACTGGAATCACTGTGTTCTCTATTTCTCAATATCATCCTATAAGCATCTCCTCATGACATTACTTTTAAAACATTAACAGCTGTGTGATATTCCACTGCATATGTGCCATAACTTATTTAAACATATTCCTCCTTCAGAAAATATTTAGATTATTTCCAAATATTTGCTCTTATGACTAACTCTGCCATGAGCGATCTTATACATGTGATACAATTTTGACTTTACATTTAAAATGTTCACATCCCTGTCTCCTCCACAGACTCTGCAATATCAATACTGCGCCTACCTGTTACTTGAGTAGGTGCAATGACTTGGCTGGCGCTTGATGTTGAAGCTTCAGGAGCTACCTCCACAGGCATAGGAGGTGATGTTTTTTCAATCACTACTATATGAGGAGGGAGAGAATGAAAATTAAAGCCTGTTATATGCATTAAGATCCCATTTCAAAATGTAAGCAAAATTTAGTCTAACAACATACCACGGTTAATTCTTGGATATTAAGATCAGCTATAGGTTCCTAAAGGTCATGATATTAACCTACAGCTCTGCTTTCCACATTTAGTGACAATATCTGAGAGCAATTCGGAAGTCAGTAAAATTGACCCTTCATCAAAGATGAACCCTCAATAACATTGTAATAATATATACTACTCCTGACCACAGAAAACAGTGGGAAAAAAATGTATCATTATAACACTTATAATACAGTAGTCTCCTTTTATCCATGGAGCATATGTTCTAAGACCCCCAGTGGATGTCTGAATATATACTGTGTTTTTCCTATACTAATGGGCAGGAAGCATATAAAATATGGATACTGGACCAAAGGATGAGTCACGTCCTAGGCAGGATGGAACAGGATGGCACGAGATTTCATCATGATACTCAGAACAATGCACAATTTAAAACGTATGAATTGTTTACTTCTGGAATTTTCCATTTAATATTTTTGGGCTGTAGCTGACCGCAGAAAGTAAAACCACGGATAAAGAAGGATCGACTGTACCATACTTACACTAACATTATATGAGGATATTAATATACATAAGTGTATTTCACATTTCACTTCACTTAGGAATTCTCATGACTAAAACTTTAAAACCTGAGACACACAACAATCTTCATCTTACTCTCTTATTCAGAGTACTCTTACAAACATCACAAATCAACACAGGCTACCTGGAAACTGTGGGTGCAGATGAATGGTTGAAATGCCTGGAGAGAGCTGGGGTTGACCAGGCTCAAGTTTGGTTTTCTCTTGATCCAATGAAGGTATTTCCTGGATGGTTGTATTAAAAGGGGGCAAAAAAGAGAACCGAGAGTAGGAATTTTTAGTTTCTACATATTACTATTTTTATTTCATTAATTCTACTCTTAGAAAGGCAACAAATATCACAGGATATTACACAACTTGTGCAACTGTGTAAAAAAAATTTTTTAAACGTACTATTCATGTGCTACTATACTGAGCCCTTGAGTTTTCCCAGCAGTGCTGATCCATGCTCACACCCTCACCCCATTTCCCAGAGGCCCAACGCAAAAGGTCTCTTAGACATTTTAAACAAATGCCTTGGCTCAGAGGCCCATGTTTGGTCTGGAACAAGGCAAAACTAATCCCAGAGAAGAACTAAAATAAGCCGTCACCTCATTCACATGTGGCTTCTGCCCAAATAAAATGACC
Source organism: Moschus berezovskii (assembly GCF_049115385.1). Taxonomy (NCBI): domain Eukaryota; kingdom Metazoa; phylum Chordata; class Mammalia; order Artiodactyla; family Moschidae; genus Moschus; species Moschus berezovskii. The sequence continues at coordinate 92,670,922 of NC_142470.1, forward strand.
AGCCACATCCTGCAGATTAAAAATGGATACAGGTGTGTCATAAGAAAGAACACTCGAGACACTAAAGAACGGTACGTCTGCCAGTTGCTTTCCATCTCCACCTCTCAGAATGCTGGTAGTCGAACAGCAACAGAAAAATGGGGACTTGGAGGAGACCAGGGATTTCCCCACACATCCTTTTGCCCACTCTTATCTCCTGAACCATAGACTCACACCCAGGACTCAGTTTCTAGTTACAGTTCCTTTCAGGACTCCTACAGACTGAACCATCAGGCTAGGTAAAGATCTGTGACCTTGCTCACATAGGTGTGGGGCCAGAGCACTCACGTCACCATTCCTGTGAAAGTATTCATCAGGTTATCCTACACACTCCTTCCCTCACTTTAATCGCTGTCATCTTCCAGAAAACTCACTCCCCGGCCTCTCCCTTTTATTCAGTTTAGTTCAGTCGCTCAGTCATGTCCGACTCTTTGTGACCCCATGAACTGCAGCATGCCAGGCCTCCCTGTCTATCACCAACTCCCAGAGTCTACACAAACTCCTGTCCATTGAGTCGGTGATGCCATCTAACCATCTCATCCTCTGTCGTCCCCTTCTCCTCCCACCTTCAATCTTTCCCAGCATCAGGGTTTTTTCAAATGAGTCAGCTCTTTGCACCAGGTGGCCAAAGTATTGGAGTTTCAGCTTCAGCATCAGTCCTTTCAATGAACATTCAGGACTGATCTCCTTTAGGATGGACTGGTTGGATCTCCTTGCAGTCCAAGGGACTCTCAAGAGTCTTCTCCAGCACTACAGTTCAAAAACATCAATTCTTCAGCACTCAGCTTGCTTTATAATCCAACTCTCACATCCATACTTGACTACTGGAAAAACCATAGCCTTGACTAGACGGACCTTTGTTGGCAAAGTAATGTCTCCACTTTTAAATATGCCATCTAGGTTAGTCATAACTTTCCTTCCAAGGAGTAAGTGTCTTTTAATTTCATGGCTGCAATCACCATCTGCAGTGATTTTGGAGCCCCCCCCCCCCCGGCAAAATAAAAGTCTGTCACTGTTTCCACTGTTTCCCCATCTATTTGCCATGAAGTGATGGGACCAGATGCCACGATCTTTGTTTTCTGAATGTTGAGCTTCAAGCCAACTTTTTCACTCTCCTCTTTCACTTTCATCAAGAGGCTTTTTAGTTCCTCTTCACTTTCTGCCATAAGGGTGGTGTCATCTGCCTATGTGAGGTTATTGATATTTCTCCCGGCAATCTTGATTCCAGCTTGTGCTTCTTCCAGTCCAGTGTTTCTCGTGACGTACTCTGTATATAAATTAAATAAGCAGGGTGACAATATACAGCCTTGACGTACTCCTTTTCCTATTTGGAAACAGTCTGTTGTTCCATGTCCAGTACTAACTTTTATTAGGTTGGCCAAAAAGTTCATTCATATTTTTCCGTAAGATGTTAAAGAAAAACTTTCTCTCCTAACTTTACTTATCACCTTTTCTGCTCTTAATAAAATAGATACCCTGCCTGAGTACCTCAAAGACTCAATTTTGAAGGCATGAGTGCTTACAGGGTAACTCCATTTAGATATTCTACAAATCCCTCAAACCCATCCCTTCCCGAAAACATTTGGGCTCTGATTCCAACTGCTTCATCTCTGTGAAAGCCACAGTCATTAATCTGTCCAGGTTTAAAGTCACTTTTCATTCCTCATTGCAAGCCCCGCCTATTTCCACTATTCCTTATACTGGCTCATCTTTTTCCACATCCACAGCCCCCTACTAGCTTCATCTGCACTCACTCTCTTTCTCAGTCCACTGTAGTCGTCTCATCGGCCTCTCAAGCTTCCTCTTCCCCATCTCAGTTAATCCCATTGTGCTGCATCTTCTAGAAACACAGAGCACTTACTATTCTTCCCCTCACGTTTCCCCCTCTTCTTAAGAATACAGACTAGCTTTCCTATTACCCATTGAAAGGTGACCCCAATCAGGCTCAACTACACCCCATCCCCTGCAGCCCAAGGTCAATGCTACCAAAGAGTGGACCATAACCAGGTGTCAGTCAACTCCTGCAGCTTACAGACAGGATTCCAGACTTGTGCCCTCCCTGCCCCATCACCCGGAGCACGGGGCAGTGGACTTCCCACTTCCTGATCCATGCCACTTCTCCACTTGACAAGTGGGTCCAGCTGAGGAGGACAGTATTTCCCCACTGACTACAACTGCAGTTTGGTATTCCAAGCCTTCTGAAGCACCTCCCAAGTTCTCTGGGTCTTTCCTGCTCCCCTAAACGACCTCGTGCTCTCCCCACCCTCCACCACACCTTTGTGCACATCATTTCTCATCAGCGGGTCACCCTGCTTTCTCTTCATTGATCTTTAAGAGCATGAGATCTCCACAGAAAGTCAAGGCCACAAAGTCCACGGCTGCATTTTCCCCACTGCCTCCTCTCCGAACATGCACAAGAAAAATTTCAGGCCCTCTTTCAGAGTCTTTATGAAAGTTTCACAAGCTCAATCATAAACAGAGGAGAAGAAAATCAGATAAGATGAGGTTTTCAGGGAGCTGGCTGGACCACTCATATGCTAACGGATTCCTCCCACTTATAAACCAGAACTAAATGCAAAATCAACAAAATTGCAAACTACCGTACGTCACTGATCTTTAGAGATGCTCTCCAAGAGCAGCAAATTATCCATGTAAAATATGCAAATCTCTTGTACTTCTTTTGGGGGGTCAGTATAAAAACATTTTTCCTTACTGGATGCTATCACTCTAAAATCATTCCTTTTTTTCTGGATTCTGTCAGCACTTTTAATGTTTATGTTATTCTATCCCCATACTTATAAACTAAAGATTTTTAAAAACTATTTATAATATTTTACATAGGTCTATGTCCCCATCTAAAGCCTAATACTGCATTCTTACGAGAGAATTAACACTACACAAATGTACATACAATAATTATCTAATTTTCATGTTACCAATAAATTTTCAAACAATATGATATAAACAGGACAGAGCTTCAGCAAATGCCAGTATTTTCTCCTAATAAATCTCACAACTTGGTGTCCCATTTCATGGCCCCCAAAAATGAAAGATTAAAATTTCTCTAAAATTTTAAGGAAGCAATATCCCAGTACTTGATTATAAATTCCAAGGGTAAGTTCTGTTCATACTGCAATTTAAGTCAAACATGCATATCAAATTTTAGTTGACGTAAGAAGTACATCACTCAGTATATATGAACTCTGAGAATAACACAATTACATAAACATGTCAAAACTTTTCTTTCCATAGATGTTCCAGGCCATAAACTAACTCTCTGAATTTCACTTAAGTCCCTGATTCCCATCAGGCCCACCATTTTCATCTTCCCAGATTTAAGTTCCATGAGAACAAGGATATTCATCTGATTTGGTCTCTGCTATCTCTCTAATATTCAGCATAGTGCCAGTCATATAGCAGGCACTCAATAAATGTGTATTGAATGAGTGACTGTTATTCGATATATTTCCTTAAGTCAAATATTTATGTATAATAGACATGTTACTATACTCAAGTCTTAAACAAATCACACATAATCTAGAAGAAAATCATCATGAAGGTAACAAAATAAGACTTTCAAACAATGAATAAATTACCTTCTCAGGAGGTACAGTTGCCACTAAAACCAAAAAAGAAAGAAGGACATTAGTACAACTAAAGACAGTCTACTACATAACAGTTCAATTTTTAAAAAGCAACAAAAGTTCAGTCTCCAAAAGGATTAAGAATCAAACTAAATCAAGTGCAGAATTATAGTCAACTACCATTTTGGAGCATTTTACACATGACTGGCAGGGGAAAACTGTATGTCATTCCTCAATTGTAGGAGTTCAGGCAGTAGATGGGATTCAGTTCTTTCCAACTCAATAACTATTAAAGTTATAGGAGGCAACACTTCCTGATACATTGTCTCATGCCTACTCACAATTCTGTAGCACTTTCCATGCCTTAGAAAAGGAACATTTTCATTACAGTTATCCTTAACATAATAAACAATGTTTGAAATGCTTTCTGATATCGATGTTAAAAAAAAATAAATGCCCCTGTTTCAATAAGAAACCTAAGAGAGGGTGCTGCATTCTTGGTGCACACTGATCTTTAATGAAGCCCTGTGAGCATTTTCAGAAAGATATTCTAACAAGATTACCAAAAAAAAATTCAAATCACAAGCCAGCAATATTCAATGAGCAATTAGCATCACTATGTTGAACAAATCACAGATTACACAATCACCAACATTATTATAGTGTGGTGGTGGTAGTGAGGATGCCTTTCCATTTTGAAACACTTCAGAAAATCAGTTGTAGAATTAGTCCTCAAATCTTAGATCAATAATCACAGGGATTCTGCTCATGAGTCAACATCTCCATAAACACTAGTATAAGATATGGAAGATGCATTACTCCTAAACGCAATCAGGGCACCAGATTGCTACCACTGCTGCAACATTCTCGTGGTTAGAAAAAGTCAATAATCCTTCTATCCTGTCTAACCCATCACCAAGAAACTCTTGAGGCATAATCTGGACCACAGCCCATTTTCTCCTGCTTATGAAGAGGAGGAGGAATTGCAAACACCTGGCCAACCACACAGGAACAAACTGGCCAACATTCTCAATCTTAGGTGAGGTCCTACTTCATCTGCCTAACCAAGGAGAAGTGCATCAAGTGAAAGAGCAGACTTAACTAGCCTAGAACACAGGAAGGTGCAGAGCCCTGAAAAGAGACCTCTCTTCCTTGCCACGCTCCCAATGCCTCATCTAACTTGAGCACCTTCTCTCCTCACAAAATCCATAAATGCACACCCTGAATTCCCATCCAAGATCCAAGTGTGAAAGACCAACAGAAGCTTTATTAAAGCCAATACCTATCCCACACAAAGTTAAGATTTTTGTTCATCCTATCTGGGGTGAGCACTTCTGTGGTGAAAAAGATATTCAAAGTACTGGACATGCTGGCTTCTATGAAGAGACAAAGATAGATAATCCTTCTTTCTGAAACAGAACCAGTTGTCTCTAGTCTCCTTCTGGAGAAGAAGGCCTTAACCACCTCCTGGGGAAAATGTGCTCCTTGGTTCTATCACATGCTCTTCGTGTGACATTTGCAAGTCAGTTGCTCTATGTCTCCAGTTCTCAAAATGCAAATCAAAGGACTTCACTAGGTGAACTCTCTCCAAAATCCCTTTCATGGACCCTATCTTCCTTCATTTTGCTGCCCATTATCCCTGACTGCCTGTGAAACTATTTCATGGAAGCTCAGTTGATGCTTCAACCCTGTGGAGTCCACTTTTTAAATAAAGACATATTTATTAAACAACTCTCTAGATACAGAAGTGAATTCTGGCTATTCCCTGAAAAATCTAAACCACTATCCAGGAGTAAACAACAAGAAAAAGTAGCCCCCAAACATAAGACAATGTCATTAGATTATCATGGAATACTGTCACAATTGTTCTGGAGCAGTGGTTCTCCCTAGGGGACATTTAGCGATATTTGGACATCTTTTTGGTTGTAACAACCAGGAAGGGGAGGGTGCTACTGGTACTAGAGGTTAGAGGTCAGGGATGTTGCTAAACATCCTATAATGCATACAGCAGCCCCTCATATCAAAGAATTATCCACCCCAAATTGTCAATAGTGCTGAGGCTGAAAGTCCCTATTGTAGAAGTTACATACAGGGAAACCAAAGACACACAAGACAGATGGCTAGCTCCATGATTCGTGTCCACTCTCACCTTCTGGCTCCACCGCTCCTGGCCCCTGTTCCCGGGAGAAGGTCAGGGCCTCCACTGGTTCTTCCTTGGCTGGGAGAGGTGGAGGATGAGTACTTTTAGCAACAGGTTGAGTGTTCTTTGGCTTGACAAATACAGGTCCTTTACCTACATGGTGATGGATTGGCCTGCGTCTATGAACGCCAGAAACCGTATAACCCATTCCACCAGGACAGATTTCCTTAAAAGCAGCTAGATTTGGGATGGGAAAATATTCCTTTTAAAAATCTAAAAGTGCAAACTTATACAGAGGAAAACAGCATGATGAATATTGCTTAATAAATCATCACTAAGTTATAGGTACATTTAAAAACTTAAAGAACAGATGCAAAAGGCTCTAATTTCTCTCAAACTTGCATATTTACAGGAAAAAACTCAATTCTTTTAGTAAACATTTCTCCATCTGTTATCTTACACAATCAGAATCTTATATATAGACAGAGCACATATTTTATATATCAAATTATATATATCAGCAACAAAATTAAGAGATAGTATACATATATTTTATATTTAATATTTCCTATCACACTATGTATTACACACATAAAATATATGTAATACATGAGATTTTTAGGTACAGAACATACTATATAGATTATATATATATATATATCGGAGGAGGGTATAACATCAGTAGAAATCAGACTTTTCACTCTTGCTTTGGTCTAATTTCATTAACTATTAACCAGGAACTCAGTAACATCTAAATTAAATGACTAACAAGAAGGTTAAAAAAGAAAAAGCAATCACTATTGAGGGAAATGAGGTGTTGAAATCATCCTAATTTGATTCCCATTGAAGAAACCAAAGATGAAGAAACCAGGGTGGGAAGTATCAGCTGATATGCAGAGGTTGGTTAAGAAGGACTGAAAAGGGCAAGTGGTTTCGAAGAAATATTCTCAGGACAGTGAAAATGAAGGCAGTCAAAGACACATGCTCAAGAGATGACAGGTAGAAATAAAGGGAGGACACCAAGTTAGAACGCAGCTATCTTCAAGGGGAGGGGTGACAAGTGAGCAAAAGCCAGACCACAACCAACTGGTCGAATTATCGTCAGGACAAGGAGATATTCTGCAGCCTGTAACTGCTATTCCTGCCAGGAAAGTGGTTTTGTACACTTAAAAAAATATCAGCCGGGCACATGTGATTTCCTAACCTTCATTGCATAATCACCAGGAATAAGTCAAGGGGGAAGACAAGGGAGGCAAGGCCATGTGTGGCCTGAGGAGGAAAAATCCACCTAATCTCTTTGGTGTTGGTATTGGAGACAAGTTACCAAACGTAGACAGCAAGGGGCTTACAGTCAACTCCTTTATTTCTACCTCTAAAACTGAAAGTAAAATAAGTCACTTTTCACTTCCACTGAACAAGAGATCTCCTATTGAATGTTCCGGACCTAAAATTAGTTCTCAGTAAAAATAAAACTCTAAAATACTCCTTAAACCATGCTAAAATACTGTTTTTCTAAGGATCACACATTAAATGGCAGAACCTCACTTTTATGTTCAACTATGAAATACAATTTTTATGTGAAAGAAGTTTCTAGAAAAAGTTTTTCTATCAAATACTTGAGGTATATGAAAGAACTAAACATTACTTTCATGAAAATCATCTTATAATCAAAAATTGGTTGTGTCCAAATTTTATCTTTAATATTATTTTCAAACTTAGTGACTCTATGGGAAAATCTTCCTGTGTTACATTCACTTTCTTGATTTACGATTCATGTAAGGGCTACAAAAGCTATCAATATGGAACTTACAGAGAAATGGGTCTATGAATTATCAAGATCATTAATTTCATTGATTATTACTTTTTAATACTGAGCAGATCAGACTCCTCAGGAGGCTACTAGGGCCTTCTGGAGACATCTCAAGTCACGCAGTATACCAGAACAATCATCAACATTATACATTCTCTGCCTCACCAGTTCTTTCTGATCCGAGGCAACAACCAAAGTGGCTTGTGATCATTACCATTTATATTTAAACCTTGTCTGCAACAGTGCAAGTTATAGGTGTAAGACATTAAATGTCTCTGTGAGAGTGAATGCACTTCCATAGATGGGAACCACCTTATCAAACAAGAAATCAGGTAGAAGTCTTATGCCCACCCCATGTCAGTGAAATAGGTACACCACTTTTTATATATATATATATATATATATATATAATATTATGCCCAGTATTTGCAGGTATGTTTCTTTCTCTTCCATTGAACTCTACTTGACCCTGCTTGAGAAGTTGGTGATGCCTTGGGATATGTAAGGCACTTAGATAAATTTACGCTTTCAGAGCATTAGGCAATTATGTACTCAACTGAAGGATAAAGAATCATCACTTCTTATATTCTGTTCCCATTCAGAAGTTCATAGGAGGACCTGCCCTTGACTTAAGAATTTTCATAGCATAAATTCAATGGTGAATATAATTTTCTCCATTTCCACCTGGAGAAATCAAGCATGATGTTCTTAATAGAACCTGACAGGAACCCATTCAATACATGAGTTAAAAGAGTTAACATACATCAGGTCTAGTGACCATGCAGGCCGTGAACAGTCACTCATCAGAAAAGTGCAAGCCCAACACAGCCTTCCGGTGTCTCGGCATTTTTAAACAGCAGAAACTAGGGACAGCAACTAGGGATAAAAAGCAATGGCTTTTCTTAACATCCAAAAGGAAGTCTAATGTTACACACAAATGGGAAAAGCTCTTTGCATGTAATTTTTTCCACTGATTCAACCTCGTACGTTCATGGTTTGTTCAAAAGGATAAAAACACATTGTATTACTAATAACCGATTTAAAGTCAGAAACCACAAAGAACCCATGCTGTCCAAATCATCCTGTGTGGCCGGGAGTGAACGTGAGCACGTGGCGGGGCACGTCTTACCTGTGCCTGGAAGGGGACATTTCTCACAGTGTGGGCCCCAGGCCTTGCCCACACTACAACAGCAGAGCTGCTTGGTGAGGTGTACAGACAGAGGGTGCAGACACTGCCTTCCGGAACTGACAAGTCGGTAACAGGGCCCTTTCTCTTCCGAGATCACAGGGGTTTCCGCTGAAGCAGAGAGATAAGGCCTGATGTCACCCAAGAAATGACAAAAACCAGTTCGACATTTCACATAAATACTAAAAGGAACCTTAAAGTTTGGATTAGAAGCCAGACTTCAGGATAAATCTATCTAGATGTAGGGCATTACCCTACCTGATTGAGGGTCAGCTGACCTATTGAGTCTTAGGAGGCAGGATATCAAACGACCCTGTCGTTGCCTGGTCCCTTCTTCCATTTTAGCTAGTGTTAAAAATCAGTTATATGATCTTTTAATCAGAAATTAAAATTTAAAAATACCAGTTATACATGCATGAATGAAAATAAATCATTGCAACCAAAATAAACCTGCCTAAACAAACTTAATTATCAAAATCATGATCTCATTTGCTGTCTTGTAATTAGCCATAATAGAGGTTATTTTGGGCTTCCCTGGTAGCTCAGCTGGTAAAGAATCCACCTGTAGTGTGGGAGACCTGGGTTTAATTCCTTGGTTTGGGAATATATCCTGGAGAAAGGAACGGCTACCCATTCCAGTATTCTGGCCTGGGGAATTCCAAGGACTGTATAGTCCATGGGGTTGCAAAGAGTTAGACATGACTGAGAGACTTTTACACACACACACGTTATTTTAGGATAGCATCTATTGAATAGCCAAGTACCATGGAAAATCAGGAATTGAACATAATTGATACAAGTCAACTGTTACTCTTCTCACTTGGAGGACAGTGAGAGCCTGCAGGGCCTCATCCAGTCTCATTCTAGAGCAGCGACCAGAAATAGGCCGAGAGCAGCTTCTGACTGGCACTGCCACACAAGGCCCCCTGTCCAGCCAGAAAGCACACCAGAGAAGGAACAAATGGCATCCTCACACCTCAGAAAATATCTTAAAAGCACATCAGCCCATATCCATCCAATACCTAAGTCCTAATTCGTAAATTTAGTAGATGAGACTTCATTAAACTAACCACTACTGGGCAAATGAGGTAAATATGAGAGAGAAAGACACATCCCTGTCTTCACAAAGGTCTCTTTCTAAAGTAAATGTGCGTGGAGAATGTTTTTACAGGGCCAATTCCAGGCCAAGTCAACACTGTTGAATAGACCAAACTTGATGGTCACCTCTCAGTTCTTTCTTCTACATCCAGACGAGCTCTTCTCTACTGCATTATTGTCCAAACGAGGTTTTCCCAGTTTGCCTTTCCCTTACTCAATTCCTCTAGCACTTTGAGCTTCCAAATCAACTTCCCTTTCCCCTCAAAGCTATATATTTATTCTCACAAAAGGACTGACATCTCTGCTACAAGAAACAACCTGACTCAATGAAGGTACTACAGTACAGTGAAGTCAGCAAGGGTTTTTAGACAGACCTGCGTTCACATAGTAGGTCTACCACTTGCCACCAGCATAACCGAGGAAAGTGACTTTGGCTGCAATGATCTCTGTGTGTTAACTTGACTGGGCCATGGTAACCCAGATATCTGGTCAAAGAAAGGTCTCAATGTTGATGTGAAAGTATTCTGCACATGAGATTAACATTTAAGTCAATAGATTTTGAGTCAAGCAGATGACTCTAGAATGTGGGTTGTCCTTATCCAAGCAGTTGAACTCCTTAGGAGAAAGACTGATCTCCTCAGAGTTAAAAGACATTTTGCCAGCAGATGACCTTCAATCTCTGGCTGCAACATTAACCCTTCCCTGGGACTCCTCTTCCCTGCAGCCTACACTGAAGATTTGGGGCTTGCCAACTTACTCCTTGGAAGGAAACTTATGACCAACCTAGACAGCGTATTAAAAAGCAGAGACATTACTTTGCCAACAAAGATCTGTCTAATCAAGGCTATGGTTTTTCCAGTAGTCATGTCTGGATGTGAAAGTTGGACTATAAAGAAAGCTGAGCACTGAAGAATTGATACTTTTGAACTGTGGTGTTGGAGAAGACTCTTGAGAGTCCCTTGGACTGCAAGGAGATCCAACCAATCCATCCTAAAGGAGATCAGTCTTGGGTGTTCATTGGAAGGACTGATGTTGAAGCTGAGACTCCAATACTTTGGCCACCTGATGCGAAGAGCTGACTCATTTGAAAAGACCCTGATGCTGGGAAAGATTGAGGGCAGGAGGAGAAGGGGATGACAGAGGATGAGATGGCTGGATGGCATCACCAACTCAGTGGACATGAGTTTGAGTGAACTCCGGGAGTTGGCGATGGACAGGGAAGCCTGGCGTGCTGCGGTTCATGGGGTCTCAAAGAGTCGGACAGGACTGAGCGACTGAGCTTCCACAATCATATGAGCCAATTCCTTCAAAATCCTTTCCCATCCATCCACCCTGCTGGCTCCATACCTCTGGAGAGAATGTTAATACAGCAGCTGAGCTTCAACAACTCCTTGACTTATAAGTGACAAGCTCAGTGTACAGACTAGATATATCATATGCTAAACATTTGGTACAGAGTAGACACAAAACACATGTCAGCCTCCCTTATTAATAAAACCAGGTATTTCCATCCTCTCAAGGGCATTTGAATACATCTTGATCACTATTTAGTGGCAGAATTTCAACAAACCGAAAATATTTGGAAAAAAAGATATGAGTGAACTGGTCGATGGGACCAGTGGACTGAGGGGAGCAGAGGAGACCTTCCTAAGGCTTCAAAACTTAGTTCTTCTATAAAGCCAAGTTTCCCCAAAACTACTCAAAATGTGGTAAAAGGGAGAAGTTTGAGTCTTTTCTCTTCCTTTTCCTACTCACTTTCTGGAGTCTGTGCCAGTCAGCTGTGAAAAATCAAAGGTCACAGAAGTAAAACAAAACGTAAGAGAATAGTTATTACCCCCAAAAGGATAGCAAATTTCTGAAATGACTGACCATCACTTATACAGCATATATATGTGTATGTGTGTGTCTGTCTGTTTCTTTAAGTACGTTGTATAATCTTAAGAACATATACATAGTTCTAGTATAGTCAGCTCACCAAGTATTTTGCTACAAAATTTCTTCTCCAAAGTGTTTGGAATTCACAACACATATTTCCATAGAAACAGTGTCGGGTCAACTCTCAGGAGCCCATTTTACACACGTGCTGTGTGCTTAGTCACCCAGTCATGTCTGACTTTTTGCAACCACATGGACTGTATAGCTTGCCAGGCTCCTCTATCCATGGGATTCTCCAGGCAAGAACACCAGAATGGGTAGCTTTCCCTTTTCCAGGAGATCTTCCCAACCCAGGGACTGAACCCTGGGTCTCCTGCATTGCAGCTGGATTTATTTTTTACCATCTGATCCACCAGAGAAGCCCATTTCACACGTGGCAGGGCTTAATGATAACACTAATAGCATTAAGTTCTAGATCCCAAGAACAAGGGCCATTTAAAGCAGAGCAGAGTTTCCCCAAACCCTGGACACTGGCAAATGGTGACACTGGCCCCTTGCACTGACTTATCCATGTGCACTCCCTTGTGTCCACTCACCTGCATATCCAGAGTGGTGACACTGTCTCAGGTACCACCCCTGTTATGCTCACCGTGGTCCCCTAGCCAAGGCCTCCACTTTGAAGTAGCACATTGGGCCTGCTGCCCAAACTCCCAATCAGCAATTCAGTTTTCAAGGGATTAGTATGTATAGTGGTGTATAAGTGAATGATAAGAGACTGCTGCTTCATTCACGCAAGTCTCCAGTTGAGACTCCCAGGCATGGCATACACAAGTAAGTAAACTTAGGCATTTTATCATATGGAGAGTAGCTAATTCTTAAGTATCTTCTCCAGAAAGGTCTCTTTTATAGGTTTTTGTTCTTCCCTCATTTCCTAACACCAAGATTTTCCCTAAGTGCTGGGGTACTGGTGATTTTTTTTTCCATGACAGCTTCCAAAGCACTTCAAGTTGGGGGGCGGTCTTTCAGGAAATAAGAATCATCGGCTTACAAAGTCATCAAAACTCAACTGTTGTACTTATTTTTATAAACATATTTTTTTCACTAATCATTTTGGTGTGTTCAAAATGTACTTCATTTTTTATTAAAAATTCTATTTACACTTAAAACTCAACTGTTGGTATGTCGGAACATCAGACCATGTTGCAACCAAACATTTTGCTTCATCCCAAGTACACATAACCTGCTAACTAATAAAAAATCTGCTCCTTTGAAGATGGAAGAAAACCCAGGAGGAAGCCAGTGAAAAGGCTTGGGTTACATACCTAAATTTTACTGATGTTCCTATGATTCAAATTTTCAGAAGTATTAATGTATGCCTCCCTCAGATTTCTAATAGGATGTGATATTTAAAACAGCTTCTATTCAGTTCAGTTCAATTCAGTTCAGTTCAGTCGCTCAGTCGTGTCCGACTCTCCGCGACCCCATGAACCACAGCACGCCAGGCCTCCCTGTCCATCCAACTCCCGGAGTTCACTCAAACTCAAGTCCACAGAGTCGGTGATGCCATCCAGCCATCTCATTCTCCGTCGTCCCCTTCTCCTCCCGCCCCCAACCTTTCCCAGCATCAGAGTCTTTTCCAGTGAGTCAACTCGTCGCATGAGGTGGCCAAAGTATTGCAGCTTCAGCTTTAGCATCAGTCCCTCCAATGAACATCCAGGATTGATCTCCTTTAGAATGGACTGGTTGGATCTCCTTGCAGTATAAGGGACTCTCAAGAGTCTTCTCCAGCACCACAGTTCAAAAGCATCAATTCTTTGGCGATCAGCTTTCTTCACAGTCCAACTCTCACATCCATACATGACCACGGGAAAAACCCTTGCCTTGACTAGACGGACCTTGGTTGGCAAAGTAATGTCTCTGCTTTTTAATATACTATCAAGGTTGGTCATAACTTTCCTTCCAAGGAGCAAGCGTCTTTTAATTTCATGGCTGCAATCAGCATCTGCAGTGATTTTGGAGCCCAAAAAAATAAAGTCTGACACTGTTTCCACTGTTTCCCCATCTATTTCCCATGAAGTGATGGGACCAGATGCCATGATCTTTGTTTTCTGAATGTTGAGCTTCAAGCCAACATTTTCACTCTCCTCTTTCACTTTCATCATAGAGGCTTTTGAGTTCCTCTTCACTTTCTGCCATAAGGGTGGTGTCATCTGCATATCTGAGGTTATTGATATTTCTCCAGGCAATCTTGATTCCAGCTTGTGCCTCTTCCAGCCCAGCGTTCCTCATGATGTACTCTGCATATAAATTAAATAAGCAAGGTGACAATATACAACCTTGACGTACACCTTTTCCTATTTGGAACCAGTCTGTTGTTCCATGTCCAGTTCTAACTGTTGCTTCCTGACCTGCATATAGGTTTCTCAAGAGGCAGGTCAGGTGGTCTGGGATTCCCATCTCTTTAAGAATGTTCCACAGTTTATTGTGATCAACACAGTCAAAGGCTTTGGCATAGTCAATGAAGCAGAAATAGATGTTTTTCTGAAACTCTCTTGCTTTCTCCATGATCCAGCGGATGTTGGCAATTTGATCTCTGGTGCCTCTGCCTTTTTTAAAACCTGCTTGAACATCTGGGAGTTCACGGTTTACATACTGCTGAAGCCTGGCTTGGAGAATTTTGAGCATGACTTTACTAGCCTGTGAGATGAGTGCAATTGTGCAGTAGTTTGAGCATTCTTTGGCATTGCCTTTCTTTGGGATTGGAATGAAGACTGACCTCTTCCAGTCCTGTGGCCAGCACTGAGTTTTCCAAATCTGCTGGCATATTGAGTGCAGCACTTTCACAGCATCATCTTTCAAGACTTGAAATAGCTCAACTGGAATTCCATCACCACAGCTTCTATTATAATACCTAAATCATCTGTTATTCTTTTATCATTTCAAATGACTTAGTGGCAATTTCACTTATTTCATTAAACACTTCTATAAACTCAAGAACAATACACTACCTAGAATGATGCAACATTAGTGTTTATATTGTCTGAGTATCTTTAATCATAGGTTGGAAGTCTGGTTTTAAAGGATAATTCATTAATATTAGTATACTACATTTTTTATTTAAAACATAATAAACATGATTAAACATTCTATTGCATCATAAGGATTTACACTATACTATAAAAAAAAAAGAGAAAATGAGTATTGCCAAAAGATTGATAAAGGTTTGGTGGAAATGGGAATGGGATACAGTACTGAGGAGGAATTACAAAGCGTGCTGATGGGTTCATATATGTCAGTCAGTCAGTCCAGTCGCTCAGTCGTGTCCCACTCTTTGCAACCCAATGGACTGCAACACGCCTGGTCTCCCTGTCCATCACCATCTCCTGGAGTTTACTCAAACTCAAGTCCATTGAGATGGTGATGCCATCCAACCATCTCATCCTCTGTCGTCCCCTTCGCCTTCAATCTTTCCCAGCATCAGGGTCTTTTCAAATGAGTCAGTTCTTCGCATCAGGTGAAAAAAGTATTGGAGTTTCAGCTTCAACATCAGTCCTTCCAATGAACACCCAGGACTGATTTCCTTTAGGATGGACTGGTTGGATCTTTTTGCAGTACAAGGGACTCTCAAGGGTCTTCTCCAACACCACAGTTCAAAAGCACCAATTCTTCAGTGCTCAGCTTTCTTTATAGTCCAACTCTCACATCCATACATGACCACTGGAAAAACCATAGCCTTGACTAGACAGATCTTTGTTGGCAAAGTAATGTCTCTGCTTTTTAATATGCTGTCTAGGTTGGTCATTACTTTTCTTCCAAGGAGTAAGTGTCTTTTTATTTCATGGCTGCAGTCTCCATCTGCAGGGATTTTTGAGCCCAAAACAATATTCTGCCACTGTTTCCCCATCTAGTTGCCATCAAGTGATGCCATGATCTTTGTTTTCTGATTGTTGAGCTTTAAGCCAACTTCACTCTCCTCTTTCACTTTCATCAAGAGGCTCTTTAGTTCTTCACTTTCTGCCATAAGGGTGGTGTCATCTGCATATCTGAGGTTATTGATATTTCTCCCAGTAATCTTGATTCCAGCTTGTGCTTCATCCAGCCCAGCATTCCTCATGATGTACTCTGCATATAAGTTAAATAAGCAGGGTGACAATATACAGCCTTGATATACTCCTTTTCTTATTTGGAAATAGTCTGTTGTTCCATGTCCAGTTCTAACTGTCGCTTCCTGACCCACATACAGGTTTCTCAAGAGGCAGGCCAGGTGGTCTGGTATTCCCATATCTTTCAGAATTTTCCACAGTTTATTGTGATCCACACAGTCAAAGGCTTTGGCATAGTCAATAAAGCAGAAATAGATGTTTTTCTGGAACTCTCTTGCTTTTTCCATGATCCAGCAGATGTCGGCAATTTGATCTCTGGTTCCTCTGCCTTTTCTAAAACCAGCTTGAACATCTGGAAGTTCACGTTTCATGTACTGCTGAAGCCTGGCTTGGAGAATTTTGAGCATTACTTTGCTAGTGTGTGAGATGAGTGCAATTGTGCAATAATTTGAGCATTCTTTAGCATTGCCTTTCTTTGGGATTGGACTGAAAACTGACCTTTTCCAGTCCAGTGGCCACTATTGAGTTTTCCAAATGTGCTGGCATATTGAGTGCAGCACTTTCACAGCATCATCTTTTAGGATTTGAAATAGTTCAAGTGGAATTCCATCAACTCCACTAGCTTTGTTCATAGTGATGCTTCCTAAGACCCACTTGATTTCACATTCCAGGATGTCTGGCTCTAGGAGAGTGATCACACCATAGTGATTATCTGGGTCATGAAGACCTTTTTTGTACAGTTCTTCTATGTATTCTTGCCACCTCTTCTTAATATCTTCTGCTTTTGTTAGGTCCATATAATTTCTAACCTTTATTGGGCCCATCTTTGCATGAAATTTTCCCTTGGTATTTCTAATTTTCTTGAAGAAATCTCTAGTCTTTCCAATTCTATTGTTTTCCTCTATTTCTTTGCATTCATCACTGAGGAAGGCTTTCTTATCTCTCCTTGCTATTCTTTGAAGCTCTGCATACAAATGGGTATACCTTTCCTTTTCTCCTTTGCTTTTGGCTTCTCTTCTTTTCACAGCTATTTATAAGGCCTCCCCAGACAGCCATTTTGCTTTTTTGCATTTCTTTTCCATGGGGATGGTCTTGATCCCTGTCTCCTGTACAGTGTCGTGAACCTCCATCCATAGTTCATCAGGCACTCTATTAGATCTAGTCCCTTAAATCTATTTCTCACTTCCACTGTATAATTGTTAGGGATTTGATTTAGGTCATACCTGAATGGTCTAGTGGTTTTCCCTATTTTCTTCAATTTAAGTCTGAATTTGTCAATAAAGAGTTCATGATCTGGGAGCCACAGTCAGCTCCCAGTCTTGCTTTTGCTGTCTGTATATGGCTTCTCCATCTTCAGCTACAAAGAATATAATCAATCTGATTTCACTGTTCAACATCTGATGATGTCCATGTGTAACGTCTTCTCTTGTGTTATTAGAAGAGGGTGTTTGCTATGACCAGTGCAATCTCTTGGAAGGACTCTGTTAGCTTTTACCCTGCTTCATTCTGTACTCCAAGGCCAAATCTGCCTGTTACTCCAGGTGTTTCTTGACTTCCTACTTTTGCATTCCAGTCCCCTATAATGAAAAGGACGTCTTTTTGGGTGTTAATTCTAGAAGGTCTTGTAGGTCTTCACAGAACTATTCAACTTCAGCTTCTTCAGCATTATTGGTCATGGCATAGACTTGGATTACCGTGATATAGAATCATTTGCCTTGGAAATGAACAGAGATCATTCTGTTGTTTTTGAGACTGCATCCAAGTACTGCATTTCAGACTCTTCTGTTGACTATGATGGCTATTCCATTTCTTCTAAGGGATTCTTGCCCACAGAGTAGATATAATGGTCATCTGAGTTAAATTCATCCATTCCAGTCCATTTTAGTTTGCTGATCCCTAAAATGTCAACGTTCACTCTTGCCATCTCCTATTTGACCATTTCCAATTTGCCTTTATTCATGAACCTAACATTCCAAGTTCCCATGCAATATTGCTGTTTACAATATTGGACCTTGCTTCCACCACCAGTCACATTCACATCTGGGTGTTGTTTTTGCTTTGGCTCCATCTCTTCATTCTTTCTGGAGTTATTTCTCCATTCTTTTCTAGTAGCATATTGGGCACCTACTGACCTGGGGAGTTCAGCTTTCAGTGTCCTATCTTTTTGCCTTTTCATACTGCCATGGGGTTCTCAAGGCAGGAATACTGAAGTGGTTTGCCATTCCCTTCCCCAGTGGACCACATTCTGTCAGACCTCTCTACCATGATCTGTCCGTCTTGGGTGGCCCTACAGGGCATGGCTCATAATTTCATTGAGTTAGACAAGGCTGCGGTTCGAGTAATCAGATTGGTTAGTTTTCTGTGATTGTGGTTTTCATTCTGTCTGCCCTCTGATGGAGAAGGATAAGAAGCTTATGAAAGCCTCCTGATGGGAGAGACTGACTGAGGGGGATACTGGGTCTTGTTCTGATGGGCGGGGCCATACTCAGTAAATCTTTAATCTAATTTTCTGTTAATGGGTGGAGCTCTGTTCCCTCTCTGCTATTTACCTGGGGCCAAACTATGGTGGGGGCTTCCCTGGTAGCTCAGATGGTAAAGCGTCTACCTGCAATGCGGGAGGCCTGTGTTTGATCCTTGGGTCGCGAAGATACCCTAGAGAAGGAAATGGCAATCCATTCCATGGATGGAGGAGCCTGGTAGGTTATAGTCCATGGGGTCGCAAGGAGTCGGACACAACTGAGCAACTTTACTTACTAAACTATGGTGGAGAAGGAAATGGCAACCCACTCCAGTATTCTTGCCTGGAGAATCCCAGGGATGGAGGAACCTGGTGGGCTGCCGTCTATGGGGTCGCACAGAGTTGGACACTACTGAAGCGAGTTAGCAGTTAGCAGCAAACTATGGTGGAGGTAATGAAGATAATGGTGACCTCCCTCAAAAGATCCCATGCATGTACTGTTACAGTCCATGCCCCCAACCCCGCAGCAGGCCATCAGGGACCTACGCCTTCACCAGAGACTCCCAGACACCCACAGGCAAGTCTCCTGTGGGGTCTCTGCTTTCTCCTGCGTCCTAATGCACAAGGTTCTGTTGTGGCATCCAAGAGCCTATTTCCCAGTCCTGTGCAAGTTCTGGTAGCTCTATGGTGGGGTTAATGGTAACCTTCTCCAAGAGGGCTTAGGCCATACCCACACCCAGAGCCCCTGTCCTGCGGCAGACCACTGCTGACCCATACTTCCACAGGAGACACTCAAACACAGTTCATATGTGTAGGAAACCTTAAATGTGGGTTTTGCAGATTCTGTTTTTTTGCAGGGTGTATTGCTAAGACTAGGGTGCACAGATTTAGGTACTCTGTATAGAGGAAAATTTCAGAAGTATAAACCCTACTGGAAATGCCACAGTCAGTCAGTCAAGAAAACAAATCTTTTGCTCTTGGCAACAGACATGGGAAAAATCTTCCAAAGCAATAAACATACAGCTCTAAACCCAAGTGTAGTACTGAATCATCACCATATATTCAATGCTGATGGTGATTCCATTACAAACCATAGAAAGAAGGTAAGACACTATGGTTCTCACAGCTAAGCTCCCCAATCAAACATTAAACAACTTATGAGTTAATTATAGTGTTGTACAACCAACTCTGTAACACTCTCAAAGGCATGCTGCTCTTATCGATTCAAACATTATTAAACAGACATAAATTAATCTGGTACTTGGAAGAAGCTGAAAACTACAACAGACTTGAGAAGATAGCTAGTCTCTCCAGGTAGTCTGTTTTTACTCCTCCCCCACCCCAAACACCTCCAATATCCTTACTTCTTGGAGGAAATTCCACATTAGAGTTTCATGTCTTTAAAGCTTAGAGTCCCAGTGGAATGAGTGTTGGGATGCAGGTGTGGGAATCAGGTAACACTGTTAGGAGGAGTCCAATATATGACTTTACTAAGGAAGTAAGAGCCACTGGTAAGAACCTTTTCAGGAAATGGGCTATTAAAAATCAATTCTGGGAGAATCAAAATGTTAAAAATGAACCTGAGGCCACTGCAGAGTCAGACTAGCTGTTATACAGTGAGACTAAATAGTGGCTCCACTAAAATATATGACTTGCTCCTATCAATTTAGACCAGTTTCCTCTTCCTGGTTAAAGGCTCAGCTAGTGGCGTGAGACAGAGTTTCAAATTTGGGCTTTACCACTTATAGGCTGTGTTACTTTTGGAAAGATTCTTACCCTCTCTGTGCCTTAAATTCTTCATTTCCCAAATAGGAAGAACAACAATACAAGCCTCACAGAGATCCTGTAACTGTGATATTTGGTAATCCATACAAAGTACTCATCACAGTGCCTGGCACTTAGTAAGTACACAGTAAAGATTACTACGCTAGTGGCAGTTTGAGTTGTTACTGCTTTTATCTGGGAGCAAACACTTGGCACAGATCTGCTTGTGTAACCTTAAGGCCGTGATGCTATGTGGTCACTAAGTGAGGAAAGCTAGGGGTCTAAGCTGAGACAGCCACAGCAGAGGCTGGAGGAAAGGAAAAAGCATAAAACAGATTGTGAAGATTTAATGACTTTCTTGAAGACCAAAGGAGATGAGAGAGTCAGGGCTGACAAGGAGGCTCTCAGCCTCACTTCTGGGGAATAATCATCTTACCGTGGACAAAACCACCAGGTCAGGAAGGAAAGCCCATTTTGCTTTCTCTGCTAGAGAGATTTTGGTGGTCATTTACCCAATCAGTTTTACAAAAACACGTCTAGAACTATGAGATCCAATTCATTAGCCCCTACCCACATACTGCTCCTTTGATAAAATTTAAATGAGATACTGCTCAATGTTATGTGGCAGCCTATGAATGGGAGAGGGGTTTGGATGAGAATGAATACGTGTATATATGTATGGCTGAGGCCCTACCCTGTTCACCTGAAACCAGCACAACATTGTTAATTAGCTATATGCCAATATAAAATAAAAAGTTTAAAAAATTGAAGACAGATATAATTAAAAATTCAATCTCTTTGACACACCAGCCACCTATGACTAGTGTCTATCACCTCAGACAATGTAGATACAGAACATTTCCATCATCACAAAAAGTTTTTGGATAGCACTGATTTAGCCCAAAAGTCAGAAATCTTTCTCTGTGAAAGGCAAGATAAACATTTCAGACTCTGTGGTCCATACGGTCTCTACTGCAACTCCTCAGCTCTGCCAATGGCTATTTCACAGCCTTGGACAGTATGTAAATGAATGGACAAGAATGTGTTCCAATAAAACTAATTACAATTACAGACAATGGGGTATATTTGTCCCATGGGCTATTATTTGCCAATTCCTGATCTAGAACCCTAAATTTAAGGCACAAAAGCCAATTCTATAATCTCAAATGTCAAGGATGAGCTATATGACCTTTTAAAGTTACGTAAACTCTCCTGGCTTCAGTTTCCTATTGTGTGAAATAATTCATATCTCTTCAAGGAAGCTGAAGAAACTAAAAAGAAACAGTGTCCATGAATATAACTGGCTTTTTGAAGGGATATGTTCAATATCTCATGATTTCTAGAGTTGGGTAGGAGCCCATCTTCTCTCTAACCCTCTATACTGGCCAAGGATATAATGGAACAGCAAACATGCAGGCTCAGAATTCAGATGCTGAAGAGTCTGCCTGTAATGCAGGAGACCCGGGTTCGATCCCTGGGTCAGGAAGATCCCCTGGAGAAAGAAATGGCAACCCACTCCAGTATCATTGCCTGGAGAATTCTATGGAGAGAGGAGCCTGGCAGGATACAGTTCATGGGGTCGCAAATAGTCAGATACGACTGAGTGACTCTCACTTTACTTTGAACCTGTGGACACACCCTTCCCAGCATTCATCCTAAGAGGTCTCAAGTTTCTGAAGAAAATTAATTGCAGTTTACAAAGTCAGAAAGCTTCCCTACTCACTCTTCACAGGCTATTACACTTTTCTTGGATGTGCTCTGAGAGATCTTGGGTTTCAACCTTCCCCACAGACAGGTAGAAGCAGGTCTAGAGAATGCTATTGCAGCAGAGCCCTGATCCACAGATGCAGAAGTCGGAGGCGGCCAAGGCCAGACTCCTCCTACCTTCCTCTTTCAGCTTGTCTAAGTCAAGCACAGGGAGCGGGCAGGGAGAGAAAGTGAAGTGGTTGCAACCTTTGGCTGAAGTCAAGGAATTCTGAGGGTGTTCACCTCAGCGTATTCAAGAACAGGGAGAGCTTCCCATTGCTCCTCAGCCACTGCCAAGTGCATTTCTTTGAGTTCACAGAGTCAGCCACACCTTTTATGGCCTGGATATGCCCTAAATTCATGCTGCCTGAGCAAACGCGGCCAGTCACCTCCATCTGCTTCCACCATCTACCCAAGGCTGTTTTTCTATCTTGCAAGAGCATTTATTTCAAAGGATAAACAGCTTTGCTCAGTGCCCTTGTGCGTCAGTGTGCGTGTGTGGCCCCCAGTCTCCTCCTGCTATTCCCTCCATGACTATCAAAGGTACCACCATCCTGCCAGTATTTTCCTCTCCTATGTTGTAAGTATCTCACTCCAGTATTCTTGCCTGGAGAATTCCATGGACAGAGGCCCCTGGTGGGCTACAGTCCATGGGGTCACATAGAGCTGGACACGACTGAGCGACTAATACACGCACACGTTGTTAAGTATCACCTTCTCTCCTCCTTCCTTCTCAAGACATTCTTTCTCTTCAGACTTCCCCCATCGACTTGTTCAAAGTATAGTTCACCCACAAATCAGACTAGATTGAACCAAGTCACAAATCCTAAAGGACTCTACATATTTCTGTGATATTACATGTGGTAAATTCAGAGGAAAGAGAAATAAATCTGCCCACTCAATGCTGGTAAGAGCCCAAGTTTTAACTTCAAACTCTAAACTGGAACACTTAACTAGCAACAAACATCTCCTAATACTTATCATTTCAGCTGTTGTAACTGAACCATAAAATTGAATTATTTATTTTTCAAATACGAATGGATGGCTGTTTAATAAGTTCAGTATTATCTGGGCAATGACAAGGAAAATAAATGCTAAGGAAATGTGTAAGTGTTTCAAAAATCTCATTGGCAGGTTCCTGCAATCTCATTAAAACCTGGATGTCTGCCCTTAGCTCTAGACATCAGATCTAGTCAAATAAAATACTTTGTGAACAGTCCTCCAAGTTTACCTAATCTACAACGTTCAATGTAGCCATTTTAACCAGACTACAAATCAATTTAACAGAAAAATAATATTCACAACTCTATATCCAAACTCCAAAAATCTTTAATGTTTAAATTATAAAAATATATTTCTAATACTTACTCATATAATTCCAATCAGCCAGAAATTATCCCTAAGTTATCTGGATATTGTCAACAATGTGATTTTTGGCGTGAAATTTCCAAATCCTTGCATCAGTTTGCAAATGTACCTTGTAAGCAAGTGTAATTTTACAGTCTGATTTCTCCACCCATTGAAAAAGCCCTGTAATTAGTAGATGTCTGTCTGCTGCATGATCAGAACTGTCCGTGAAAGGACATGGAGGAAAGAATGTACGTGCAGAATTTCCTAATCTGCATTTGACAGGTTTTAAAGGAAAATAGTTGTAATTAGTAAGGATGTTCCAAAACCCTCAATAAACTCATCTAAAAGTAATGAATGAAGTTGTCATTTTATTTTACTATATCTGTCTTTACTTCACCATGTCTATCCATCAGCTTAGGGCACAGAGTTAAGAGATGCACAGTTAAAAACAAATGATAGTACCTTCATGAAAAAACATGTCTTGAAGATACAGCAAATTTAAAACTGGGGATCAGAAAGATACCAAATAACAAATACCTAAGGCAATGGCAACCCACTCCAGTACTCCTGCCTGGAAAATCCCACGGATGGAGGAGCCTGGTGGGCTGCAGTCCATGGGGTCGCTAAGAGTCGGACATGACTGAGCAACTTCACTTTCACTTTTCACTTTCATACATTGGAGAAGGAAACGGCAACCCACTCCAGTGTTCTTGCCTGGAGAATCCCAGGGACAGCGGAGCCTGTTAGCTGCCGTCTATGGGGTTGCACAGAGTCGGACACGACTGAATTGACTTAGCAGCAGCAAATCACATTTAAAAAAAAATAGGTAAATAAAAATAGAAACCCAGCAAGACAAAAATTAATGAATTGCTCTTAATATTATCTTGACAACTTTCTACCATGCATTAGTTTAAAATGTTTAACATTTAATTGTATATGACTTTGAAAAATCTGTTGTGTTTACCTACTTTGTAATAATAGGCACAAATACCTTAAAAATCTGGCTTTCTTGGTGGCTCAGATGGTAAAGAATTGCCTGCAATGCAGGAGACCAGGATTTGATACCTGGGTGGAGATGATCCCCTGGAGAAGGATATGGCAACCTACTCCAGTATTCTTGCCTAGCACTTCCATGGATAGAGGAGCCTGGCGGGCTATAGTCCATGGCGTCACAAAGAGTCAGACCCGACTGAGTGACTTTCACTTTCACTTTTCACCTTAAAAAATAAGGTAGTCTTAAAAAAAAAAACTCTGTGTTTGAGCACTTTACATCTAAACTGCACGCATCTCTAATCGTCAGATGATCTGTAATGATTACGCTGGATTGGGTTTTTTGGCAAGAGTGTCTTTTTGGAGAAACTACATTTTCTATACCAATGTTAGAACGTACAGAAGATTGGATGGAGGATCTTTATCCTTACCAAGGAGAAGAAAAATCATAGAGACAGATTCATAAAGCAAAATAGTTTAGGGACACATTTTGGTAGTTTTTAAGGACAACAGAATAGAATATTTGAAATAATAACTGAATAAAACGTCTGAAACACAGGGCCTTGGTAACTATTTCCCAGACTCTTCCAACCAAGAAAGTACAGTGAAACCTCATTAAATCAGACACAAGTGACTCAGAATTTGGACTAATTAAAGACAGAAGCTGGAACAAAGTTTAACTCCACCTAAATAATGCTTAAAATACTCATGAAGGAAAAATCTGTTTTCATCTCTTAGGTATGCTAATTTTAATCAAGTGCTTTCTTTGCATTAAAGTATCTTTCCTCTGTGTGCCTGCTCTTTTTCTTGAGTTTTAGCTTTCATTTTCTTCTGAACACAATAAAAATGAAAAGGCTTCATAACATAGATTTACTCCAGTATATCAGGCCACCTCATCCCCTTTATTATTTTAATGACATCTTCCTGCATATTTACAATATTCGGTTGATCACCAAGCTGTTTCCTTCTTTTGGATTCTCCTCCCTCACCCTCTCAAAGCAAAACAAAACGTAACAAAAAACCTGATCCAAAATAGGAATAAAAAGTGATCATTACTTACGAACACAACTTGAAAAGGTAGGATCTGGCCCAAATCCCATTTTGCAGGTACATCTGTAGCTGCCCATGGTATTCAAACACTCACCATTAGGGCACACACCCTGTAGCTGGCATTCATTAATATCTGCAGGAAAACAACTCTTTTAGAAGGAAAAGTCAAGCACTGTTGAACAGATTCCGGCTGTAAAATGCATACCCCTCCTCTTTCTCCCCCCCCCCCCACTATACTATCTCTCAGTCACAGTAAGTATGAGATGCTAGCATCTTTTAATGCATTAGCAGTTTAATGCATCAGCAGTTTAATCAAATCAAACATTTACTGAGCATCTGCAATTCAGCAAATATTTACTATAAGCCTATTAGGTACCTGGTTCTATTCTAGATACCAGAGCCTTACCACTGAATAAAACTGACAAAAGCTCCCAGCCTTCATAAATCTTCTATTTTAGTGACTGTGTTGTTAAGTATTATAAAGTATACAGGTAAGGCAAAGACCCTTGCCCTGGAGATTTTTACAGTCTAGCTGTATATATAACTATGTAAAAATTAAAGAACTGAAAATCAGTCAAGTTATCACCATCAGAAGAAAGGTCATAACCCTGAAGAAGTTCTACCATGAGATTGCCTATCTAGACAAGTAAGAGCTGTGAGGGGAAGGTGCAGGTAAGGGAGACTGCAGCATGGCAAAGGAGGTAAGACTTCATCAGGTAGTGAATCTGGGGAGGAGCCAAATGGACGGGCAGGAAAGGGTGAATGATCTGTATGGGTGGACACAAGCACAGAGGCTGGAGAAAGAAAGGGGATCAGGAAATCATGAGTCAAATCGTTGGCTGGAAAAGTTTTAGGAAGGTGAATAGCTGGAAAAAGAGCTGGTTAAAGCCAGGCTAGGTTTGGATTCAATTTTACTGAAAACAGAGAAATATACTAAAGGTTTGTGAGCAGGAGGAAGATGTAATCAATGGCAGGCTGTAGGGAATGCATCTGGCCAGCACATGGCTTGGTGAGATGAGATTTAAAGTTCGATCCCTGAAGGAATAATCCAAGTATGAGACTGGTGACAAGCCAGGTTGGTGACAGTGAGAATAATCAGGAAGAGAAGGAATGAAGTATTTTTTGTATTTTTGGAAGGAACAACTGACAATGCATGGCGTTCGGTATTTGACTAGCCAACACAGCACTGGACAGGAAGAGGGTCAAAGACGCCTGCAAGGCTTCTAATCTGAGCAAAGAGGAAAAGACATTGTTGGTTTTGTGCAAAGTTCTGTGAAGGAAAGAGGCAGATGAGATAAGTTTGACACTACAAGGTCACACTGGGATACTCGAATATAATTATCCAGCTGCAGCAGCAGATTCAGGAATAAACTGAAAGGAATGATGACTGGAAATAGAGACTTACGATCATCTACATAGGGTGACTGCTATGGTCAAAGTTTTGTGCCCCACCCTGCCAAATCTGTTGAAATCCTAACCCTCCCCAAAGATGACAGTGTTAGGGCTTCTCTGGTGGCTCATCAGTAAAGTCCGCCTGTCAATGCAGGAGACACAGGTTCGATCCCTGGTCCAGGAAGATCCCACATGCTGCAGAGCAACTAAGCCCATGCACCACAACTACTGAGCCTATGCTCTAGAGCCCGGAGCTGCAACTACTGAAGCCCATTCATCCGCTCTAGAGCCCGGAGCTGCAAGTACTGAAGCCCATTCATCCGCTCTAGAGCCCAGGAGCTGCAACAAGAGAAGTCACAGCAATGAGAAGCCTGCACACAACTGGAGAGTAGCCCCTAATTGCCACAACTAGAGAAAAGCTGGCATAGCAACAAAGACCCAGCACAGCCAAAAATAAATAAAATTATTTTTAAAAGATAAATATATTTTTTAAAAAGAAAACAGTATTAGTTGGTGAAGCCTTTGTGGTGTGCTTAAGTCATGAGGGAGAAACCCTCACGAGTGAGATTAATGCCTTATAAAAGGGGCTTCAGGGAGATCCCCAGTCCCCCCCACCATTTTGAGGATACAACACAGACACCTATCATTGAAAGAGGACCCTCGCCAGAAGGCGACCACGCTGGTGCCTTGATCTTGGACTTCCCTGCCTCCAGAACTATGAGCAATAAATACCTGCTGTTTTTAAGCTACCAAGTCGGTGATATTTTATTATAGCGGCCCAAATGGACTAAGACAGTGACCCAAGGGGACATCAAAATGATTTAGAAGAGGACAGACAAAAATGTGGCAGCTTTAAAAAAAAAAAAGATGGAGTCTTTTGCAAAATTAATTAAAAATAAACAATGTGCCAAGTTAAAATTAGAAGTCATCTATTTTATCAGTGTGACCTATGAAGCTTAATAGTTAACAGACTTGATTCTTAGTGTCTCCATTTCAAATTATACTTACTTCTTGCAATCATTAATTCTAATAAAACTTCTACTAAGGATCTTACAATACTAATTTTCTACATTAAAACTGAACACCATGGTAGTAAACAATTACTAGTAGAATCATTACATAAAAGGCAGATACAACCTGAAATAAATCATTATTTGCTTAATTTCATATTCAAAGTAGCCAAAGACATGTATATGAACGTATTTTACCCAACATATGCAATTTTTAACTTCAGTGACAATATGACATTTTCAATGACAACCCATATTTGTTGTATAAATTCTACAGCATTCCAGGTTTGCATCCAGCTGGAAGCTGGTACAGCTAGATGACACAGGGCCCAGCATATGGTCTAGCACCTGCCCATCTTATTCTTGATCAGAGTCTGTGTTTTACTGTAAAGCACATTTATGCACAACACGTAATTGAAAACACTCCCCTATAACTCGTTCTCCTTAACAGAAGCACCATAAAGAAGTAGGAAGAGTGCCAAGTCAAGTTGAGATGTACATGGTACAAGCAAAGCCCTTATCGTACATCCCCATTTGAACCTCAAATTTGGGTAACCAGTCAATTGGGTCAAAAAACCTGGACAAAAATCTGTTTCCCCTATGTTCCCACTTTGGTGCGATCATCAGCCCTCCTCTTTCTCAGAGTGGACCTGACTCCTAATCATTGGTTGCACCATTACACCATCCGTGTTTACCTCTTACCCAGAATCTCCCCTTACCTGGAAGTTTCTATGACAGTCAAATCACGGCCTCCCTGCTGGCTAACCTCCCTGCAGGTTAAAGCAGTGTTTCCCACCCCTGCCCCTCACCAAGACATAGATACCTGATACACAACCACTGCCTTGTACCCTCTTCCAACGTCCCCTTTTTGACTCTCAACATTGCCCACCACCTCGACCATGATGCCATGGGAATGGAGGACACAAGTTAGGACATAATCAAAAACACTATGGCTACAGACAGGAAGAAACAGAACGAAGGAGAGGAATCATGTAAAACTTTTCCTTTTCTTACCACCTCTAATCTAATCAGCTTGTACCACCAGCACTAGCAACACCACTTCCCCTAATTTTGGCTCCAGAAGCTCAGAAACATGGACACATGCTAATAGCTTCCAGAAAAATTCCTGTTTTCCTAAGCTGCTCCCATTTATTTTTATCATATTCCATAAAATACCATAAATGAAATTAAATTTCCAAGATTTTTTTCTTTCTAAAGTTATATAAAGCTAAGTATATCAATCTTAAGTATACAGCTACATGAGTTCTTTGCATGTATATATACAACTGGGTATGTGTATACATGTGTGTGCAAATACTGTGTAGCCACCATCAACATCATTACTTTGCACATTTCATTCCTCAGAAGGCGCCTTCATGGCCCTTCCCTTTGCCCCAACAGGTAACTACTATTCTGATTTCCATCATTATTTATTAGTCTTGCCTGTTCTTAAACTTCATACAGAGGAAATATCACTATATGTTCTTTTGTCTGACTTTTAATTATTATGCTTATAAGATTCATCAATGTTGCTGCATGCAGTTTTTTTAATTGCTGTTATATTTTATTATCTGAGCATAAAGTTAATTTACCATTCTACTGTTGACAGACATTTGGAGGGTTATTTCTAACCACGCACCTGTGAACATATATATATATACACACACAAATACATACACATAAAGATACATATATTGTTTGATAGGCCCAGGTACTCATTTCTCCTGGGAACATATCTAGGAGTAAAATTTCTGAGTCCCTAAACAAGGCTCATGTTTACTTTAGTAAATACTGTCAAACAGTTGCCCAAAGCGACTATGTCAAGTTCCATTTCCAGTACTAACTGCTCCACATCCTCAAGTTATTGTTGGTTTTCTCATCTTAGTCATCGAGAGAGTGTGTAGTGTTATCTCATTGTGGCTTAGACCTGCATTTCTTTTTCATATATTAATTAGCCATTTAGATCTAAAAACAATCTGTTCTAACATGTAAATACCTATAGGAATGCTGTAGGTCAGTTAAGATAGCTTCTCTCTTAGTGCTCAGGGAGAATCAGTTGATTATCAGAAGAGGATATGCTTGTTCCAAGGGCTGGGAAGCACTCACTGGGTGGACACTAAACAAACTGTGGTTAGACCCCTTGACAAACAACTGTTCTGCCAAAATTGTCAATAATGGCCTCACTGAAAAACACACAAAGAGGGGATGAAAATATGAGTTTATAAACACAGAAAGGACCATTTTGAAGTGAGGCTGTCTGAGGAATGATGGGGTGGAGGCAAGTGGTGGTTCCATGACAGGATTTGGAGGGTTTCATTCACTCAACTCAGCATCTACACCGTCTACATCTGAATGGTCTCCTACGGTCTCTGAGGAGGTTCTCCAGCCTGAGCAAGAAGCAAAACAGACTAGGTTCCCCAGATTGCTGAGTATGGGGCTGTGTGCTTTGTGATGTGCAAGACCAGAGTCCTAGCATCACCATGTCTGACTAGGGCTCTAAGGTAAATTCATCTGATTTAATTGTGATCTGCAGACCCATCCCAGGAGCCTGGGCATCCTGCCTACCTCTTTTAAGCAAGACAGTTCCTTTACATCTGCTTCAAAAACTGAACTTCTAAGTTGGTATTTGTCAAGAAAATTTGAACATCACTGACATTATTTCTGTGAAAAATCACATTCTGGTTTCAACACTCACAAATAAAAGTTTAAAAAGTATTCCATTCATATATTGTTCATTCTTAATATGCCAAATTTCACATCTAAAAATTGGATGGAAATTCTCTTATCTTTGCCACTTTATTCTTCTATCCCCTGCTTTGATCTTGAGAAGATTGCGGGTAGCTAGATAGGGTATACCCTTTGTGTTTAAAAGAAAAAAAAGGACAAAAAACTTATACCCCATTGTTTTTCATTTAGAACTCCAAAATTAATATGAAACAATTACCTAAATGACTTTCTGAGGTACTCAAGCTCTTTAGTTCAGTCACTCAGTAGTGTCCAACTCTTTGCAACCCCATGGACTGCAGAAGGCCAGGCCTCCCAGTTCTAAACAAGCTGAAGGAAAGTAAAGATTCACAAATGTATTAAGAACAAAACTGAAAGTGAACTATCTGGATGTGAGTGGTTTAAAGATTATGGTGAGAGAAGGTATTACCAGGTCAAAGTTTAACAATTATATGGAATGTAATTGACCCATTATGAATTATAATTCTACTTAGACTACAATTCCTTGGGCTATTTTCTGATTTAAAATTAAATAAAAACTTCTAACTTGATTATAACGTCTATAAATTACCTATATTTGACAAATATAACTGCTTCAGAAGTGTCATATTCTATAGGAACAGCCAATTTCCTTTAATGCATTCTGATTAAATTGAAAGTACTGTAGTGCTTGGTTTAAAAAAACAAAACAATGGTAAACAAATGAATTTGGTCATTGTTTTCCTCTGTGGACCACCAAATTTCTCTGGACAACTGTGGAATTCTATTCTTTGAAAGAATGGTGCAACCACTTGCAAAAAACCCACAGTTAACTGAGTTCAAGAATGAAGGTCAAAATGAATGGCTGAAGGAGCTGGCACTCAGAGCCATCACCCACCCCCATATCTCCATCTGAGCTGCAGTGGTGGGAAGTCTATAGACGCTTACAGATGCAAAAAGGAAGAGAGAAACTCTTCCAGCCCAGTGTGCACCTTTAGAGAAGGCAAAACCAAGGCAGGGGGTACAGCTTCTATGATTTACATACTTCTCCATTCACTTAGAACATTTATAGCATTCTCTGTCCGGTACAGCCTACCATGAACCTCTGGCCACTTATCAAGTTCACTAATACAAAACTGCTCTTCTTATAAATCTAAAAGAGTTGAACATCGGCAGCATTGCATATTGGGAGGTATGCATAACAAGAGACTGTTTAAACAACCAAATGTAACACAGCCTCAGCATTTCAGCACCAGAGAATGATACAAAAACCCAGTACAATGAAGCAAGGATCATCGTCATCATCTTTTGTATCTATATAGCACACTTTCTCTCAATGGAACTTTGGAACCATTTTGGACCAAGAGCAACATAATAACAGTTATTTCCAGCTTATAGAGATAACTTGGTCCAAGCTCTTATTTTTTTAAAAAAAGGGTTAAGGGAGAATGGGGAAATCTAACAGAAGAAATATCTCAGTATGACCTAGTCTGGTAACTAGGATCTTAAACTATGTCACCAAGAGCAAGTCATTTATTTTCTCTTGAGCTCACTTTCCTCTCTCACAACACGGATAATCCCCAAGGTTGCTTCCAGCTTAAATATCCTGACTTCACAACAATCTGCCAGTTGCCAAAGTTAAAAATGCCAAGGAATAAATAAAGTATGACATTTACTGCAGAATATATATCATGACTAGTATAAGTACCTGTGGGAAATAAACACATTTTTATGTATCCATGCTCCTACAGGAAAGTATGTATCTTTAACCGAGTACTAATTTACTGCCTTTTTAGTGACGCACGTTTATACAGGAAATGAGGCATGTCCAGTAACCAACAGGAATTAGGCACAAGGTGAGAACAGTACATGCAGATCTTTACACTGTGTGAAAATATGGAGCACTGTGGAGATTCTGCTCTGTCTACTCAATTTTTGCTGATGGGCAGAAATTCCATCACAATTTAGCAATCTGACTTCCAGTTGAAAGAAGAAAAAAAAAAAAACAAAACCCCTCTTGAGGTAAATATTTTTCTTAGCCAGACAGACCACCTGGCTATTCAAGAGGGATCGCTTACTTTAGAGAGAGGAGGAGTTTGCTCTCTTAAGAGGACATATGTAATTTTTAATCCTTCCATGCCCCTCTTCCTTCCCACAAGCAGCTTCACACCAGGTACACATACCCCGGAAGGCAAGTGACAGGGGACACATGTGCTTGAATACTTTTATTTAAGGAATCAATTTCTAGATCTTAAGCCTTCACACGTTTCCTTCTCTGTGCTCAGTCACTCGGTCATTTCTCTTTGCCACCCCCATGGACTGTACCCTGCCAGGCTCCTCTGTGTACGGAATTTTCCAGACAAGAATACTGGAGTGGGTTGCCATTTCCTTGTCTAGAAGTGCCCTAAAACAACATGTGCCAATCTCCTTTACTCAGGGTCTACTTTCCCTCCAAGGCACACTTCTTACTCATCTGGAATCTCTCTAGATACACTGTCCTACAATGTGAAATGATCAGACATCAAAAAAATGAACAATTCACAAATCTCTCTCCTGAAGGAGAGTCCCAGGACAAGGGATAAGCCTGATCTCTTTCATAAGAAGGTCTGGTTTTGCCAATTATGTTAGATGACAGACATTACTTATAAATTAAGTAAGCCAACTCCGCTGCTCCAAAGTTTTGATGAAAGTGTTTAAAGTCCATATCTAATATCAATGTCAAAAATGAATCTACTATGCCCATTTAATTTTTGATTTAAAAAATGTAGATGTCAGGTTAAAAATGTGTGAACATCTAAATTTTTCAAAATTTAGGAGACAAGGCAACAAAAAAATATTTGAAGATCAACATTCTAGAGCAATTTTACCCAAGGTATTTTATATAAAACACAAGCTGTGTGAGACTTCTGCCCAAAGAAGGGTTTTGTGGTCAAATATGATTGAGAAAGGCGACATATTCTATATAATTAGCACATTAAAGACATTGAGATGTTCTTTGGCGAGGACTCTTGGCTTTCTCTGTTTAACCTGGTGTTCTCCACACATTTGGCTGTGGGCTCTTTTTTCACACACCTTCTATTAACATCCAGCTGAACTGGTGGTCTGTGGAGCAAATTGTGTGAAATGCGGCTCTCTTGGGTCAGCCCCACAAACTATTATATGGGTCTCCTTGTGGCTGTATTTGTTTCAACATGGGCCCTGATGCAACTGTTTATAAAACAATCATCAGGCTTCCCTAGTGGCTCAGTGATAAAGAACCCACCTGCCAGTGCAGGAGACACGGGTTCAATTCCTGATCCAGGAAGATCCCACACGCAGTGCAGCAACTAAACCCATGCAACACAGCTATTGAACCTGTCCTCTGGAGTTCATGAACCCAAACTACTGAAACCCAACACCCTAGAGCCTGTACCCCACAACAAGAGAATCTACCGCAATGAGAAGTCTGTGCGCCGCAACTACAGAGTAGCTCCTGCTTGCCACAAAAGAGAAAAGCCCACACAGCAACGAAGACCCAGCACAGCCAAAAATTCATTAATTAAATTTAAAAATCTGAAATCATCTATCATGGGATGGATTCAATCACTGGACTCATCCATAGGAAGCAAACTACTGTGGAACAATTCCCTGCCTCCCAATCCTTCTGTCTGCAGAGTAACATGATAAAAAGAACTATTAGAGCCCAGAAAACAGTCTGCATTTATTTCTCAATACATGTGTGCTACACATGGAAGATGAGCATCTCTGCTGGTCTAGGATTTCTGACTATAATCTATAGACACTACATTAATTTCTCCTTGAAACATTCATAGTAACATATCTATCATGGGCTTTCCTCATCACTCATGATTCAACAGGCATCTTCCCATTGGGTTTATAGCTCCCGAGATTAAGGTCAAAGAGAGCTATTGGAAAATACAATGTGCTAATGACTCACTTCACCACCGTCTTTCCTGAAAAAAAGAATAAAATAAACAGACATTTCCTTTTTGAATCCTATCCCAGTGATAGAGGCATGGTAAGAAGACACACTAGAAAATGATTCTACAACAGATGGGAATGGGTCCCATATTGATTTTAAATGCTAAAATGATACTCAGGTCTGGATCCAAACTGTTTAAATTCTTACCCAAAATATTGTACCTATTTAGACTACAAAGAGCAGCAGGAGTTCCAAGAGAATGTCTAGAACAGTAAAATAACACCTTCAAATCAGTAAAACATATCAATTGCTTTGGTCATCACTACTGCAGAATGTGATTCAGCATCACATTAAGTACTGCCACAATTTTTGGCATTAAATCACTAAATACAGCACAGCTCTGTGATGAATCTGACAGGTAAGTTAAAAGAATTTTAAATATTTTAAGTACTTTGAATAATTTAATTATCAAGTCTGACTGACTCCTGCCTTGCTGCTGTTAAATCACTTCAGTCGTGTCCGACTCTTAGCGACGCCATGGACTGCAGCCCACCAGGCTCCTCCGTCCATGGGATTTTCCAGGCAAGAGTACTGGAGTGGGGTACCACTGCCTTCTCCGAACAACTTATTTTCTACTCTAATTTCCCAAATACATAGCAACAACAACGGACCCTAAGTTTCATTTTTTCACCCACACTACTCAGCTGATCACCAA
Source organism: Moschus berezovskii (assembly GCF_049115385.1). Classification (NCBI taxonomy): domain Eukaryota; kingdom Metazoa; phylum Chordata; class Mammalia; order Artiodactyla; family Moschidae; genus Moschus; species Moschus berezovskii. Next base: position 92,705,857 of record NC_142470.1, read on the forward strand.
AGAATTGATGCTTTTGAACTGTGGTGTTGGAGAAGACTCTTGAGAGTCCCTTGGACTACAAGGAGATCCAACCAGTCCATTCTAAAGGAGATCGATCCTGGGTGTTCACTGGAAGGACTGATGCTAAAGCTGAAACTGCAATACTTTGGCCACCTCATGCGACGAGTTGACTCACTGGAAAAGAGTCTGATGATGAGAAAGGTTGGGGGCGGGAGGAGAAGGGACGACAGAGAATGAGATGGCTGGATGGCATCACCGACTCGATAGACATGAGTTTGAGTGAACTCCAGGAGTTGGTGATAGACAGGGAGGCCTGGCGTGCTGTGATTCATGGGTTCGCAAAGAGTCGGACACGACTGAGCGACTGAACTGACTGACTGACTGACTCTCCTATACGTTTTGCTTATTTCCTCCGGGAAAGAAAGAAACATCACAACAATCAATTCCCTTATGATAATGGAACTAAAGGGAACTACAGAGAAAACACTAACTGTAGCGAATGTTGCATAAACTGCAAAATCACAGAAGAACGAAAGGAAAAGGCACTGAAAAGCTTTTACATGAAAACATCGATGGGTATTATCACTTCACTAGTCAGCGTTCTGAATATTAAGAAAAAGTAGTATTGGCCACACCTGTTAAGTGAAAGAAGTCATGAAACATACTGGATAATTTGAAAATTCATAAAAAAGATAACACATCTATGCTTATAAGAGTTGGCACAGTGACCACTTCTGAAAAAGGGGGATAGGGTAAAAATTGAGAAGAGACAGAGGGAGGATTTTAGGGTGCAGGGGATCTTCTATTTCTTGATTTGAGTGGTAAGTACACAATTACATTCATTTTGTGATATTCACTCACTGGGATTTTCACTGTTCTATACATTGGTTACACTACTAACAAAAATTAAATATATAATAAACTACATAATTTCTAATACCAGACTTTTTTCACCAACAACATGGCCTCTTAAGTTTAAACATACAATGACCTCCCAGGTGGCACTAGTGGTACACCTGCCTGCCAAAGCAGGTAGATGTAAGAGACTTGGGTTCGATCCCTGGGTCAGGAAGATCCCCTGGAGGAGGGCATGGCAATTGACTCCAGTATTCTTGCCTGGAAAGTCCCATGCACAGAGAAGCCTGACAGGCTACAGTCCATAGGGTCACACAGAGTCGGACACAATTGAAGTGACTGAGCAAGCACGCACAACTTCCCAGTATACAAATAAAGATCTTCATTTCCTTTTTTCCCAAGCAAGATATAAACCATCAACGCGTTACAGAATGATTTCTAAAATAGGCCAAATTCTCTACCTCTCTTTGTATCTATGACCTTGTCTATGTGACTTTGTCACTTCTCCCAGTAAGCAGTAGAGTCTTTTCCCCACTCCCTGAATGCAGGTTGGCCTTATGACTTCCTTCAGCCACCAGAATACAGCTGAAGTGACACTGTGTCAATCCCAAATCTACGCCTGAAAAGTTTTAGTTGAGAAGAAAGCTGAGCCATCCCAACTGAAGCCATCCTGGACCATCCCGCATAAGGCAACTATCAGCTGATCACAGACCCTAGATGGAGCCTGGCTGATATCATCCATAGTCTGCCCGGGTCAGCAGAACTGTCCAGTTGTCCGCAGCAGCGTGAGAAGCACATGATTGTTTTAGAAAAGTAACTGTTAACTTGCAGAGGAAGGGGAGAGACTCAGGAGGAGTGTTCAAGAGGAATGCGAGCTTAAACAAAGAGCCTCTAGATCATCAACATTCTGCTAGTTAAGGACTTCAGGATAAAACTAAGGTACAGTGCTAATAATGTAAGAGAAAAACACTTCACCTACAAAGCAGACACATTAAAACCAGAAAATTCGCTATAAAAATAAACAATGAAGTGTGGAGAGCTCTGATTTCTAAACCAAACTACAGAAAGCATGTAACAGGCTAGTACAACCTAAAGACTAAAAGAATCAGAGAGCACCGAATACCCTCCCAGCACTGCAGTTTATGGATCAAGGCTTTAAGCCATGGTTTTCTAACTAACAAGCAGATGCAGTTGTGTCAGGAATTAATAACATAAAAGCCACTTTAAGAAGCACCTCAAACTACTATATAAATGTTAGCAGCCCTAAGAGGGGAGCCCAGGCATCTGAGGTAGATCCTACCACTCTCCAGGTATGTCTCCATTACTAATTTCTTTGAGACTCAGGTCTCAGTTTCACTGCAAGTTTAAAGAAAAACAGCACTATCTCACCGGGATACTGTGAGAATGGTGACATAGCTGAAGCACCCAACCCAACAACTCCACTAAACAGGCATTCAATAAACACTAGCAAAATATGTAAATAGAGAAAAAGATGTGTAGGCAATAATAACCAAAAGGGAAATTGATTATTATGAGCCTGGTGGGCTACAGTCCATGGGGTCACAAAGAGTCGGACACAACTGAGCGATTTCACTTTCACTTTCAGTAAATAGAAAGTTATCAAAATATTTTATGTAAGCATTACCATAAGGAGAAAAGCATCACATAAATAAAATCAACAGTCATTAGAGCAGCAGGTGGCCCAGCCAGTTCACCTCTGGAGAAAGTCTGGGGAAAAGTTGGGTGAGAACCTGGGATTACCAGAGGAAGAACTTAGGTTAAGGGTTAAGCTGGCAACAAGGATGTACTGCACAGCACAGGGATCTCTGCTCAATGCTATGTGGTAGCCTGGATGGGAGGGGAGTTTGTGGGAGAATAGTTACATGTATATGTGTGGCTGAGTTGCTTTGCTACCCACCTCAAACCATCACAACATTGTTAATCAGCTACACTCCAGTATAAAGGTTAAGCTGGGTTGGAGTGCTAGTGAACTCAGCACACTTTTAGTACTAGATGTTTCAGGATCACTGTCACGAAGAGCATAATTATGTCTACAGTTCTTCACTGTCTACTTTGTTGCTTGACACCGTCACTGCAATAAGGGCCACAACAAGTTGAGTGGGCCTTGAGAGAGGGAGTGGAGGAGAGAGAGGGAAGGAAGACTGAGGAAGACGGGTAAGCGGGGAAAGGGGAGGAAGAACCCAGAGCACTCATCACAGTCGTCCCCCAGTATCCCTGGGGGATTGGCTGCAGGACCCCCTTCTCTTCGTGCAGATCCCCAAATCTTCAGATGCCCAAGTCCCTGACATCAAAGGGCATAAGACAATCAGCCCCCCATATCTCCATGCAGAACCCACAGATACAAAGGGCAACTGTACTAATCTGAAGACATTTAACTTTTCAGAAACATTTATGTTTCTGAAGACATCCATGAAAATTTGGTCACAATCCAAACTCTCTGAAGGAAACCAAAAACATCAATGGGGGAATCAAAAAATTTAAAAGTTAATTCACAAAATATATCAGTTTCCCATGTATTTAAAATAAAACCTTGAAAGAAGCTGACACTCACTAGCCTTCAGCCTGCCTCCACCCCCAAATACCTTGACAAGTCTCACCCATCCGCACTGGTGTAAATGCCATCTTTGATTTTCCAACTCAATGGGAAATTTCCTCTGACATTGCATAGTATCTGGTTCATTTCTTACAGTGCTTACTACATGCTGCCTTGATGTTACAAGACTGACGTGATGCCTTTTAATTATTTGTGAGAACAGTGATTTTTTTAAGGGTATAAACTGAGTGTTAATATATTTCTCAGAGCTCTCCCACTTAAATTGTCATTAAACATCCATAAAACAAAGGAATGCATGAATGCCAGATGGTGAATAAACTTGTGTTGATGGGCTGCATAATTACAACAGATAAAAAAAGACTGAGGATAACTGTTAATTATATAATTTGAAGTCTTCTGAAAGGCTCTTCTATACTCACAAAGAAAAACAATTTATTATATGTTAGAAACCACATTCTGATAATGATTTCTTTAAATAAAAAAATAAAAAACCTCAATCCTCATATGAACACCTTTTTAAATTTAAAGTAACACAGTAGTTTATGCTTTGGCACACATTCCTGTTTCTAAATATATAACAATTACTGAAATATTAATACATGATACAGGGCAGCCACTGAAACTCTGGGTCTACTGTCTAGAAAGCAGCAAGGGAAGCCAGGATATCATCAACTGAGGGTAACAAATCAAATGTATCTATGAAAACGCTCCTTCCTCAGCAGCTGAAATCCAGCTAAACTTCTCAGCATGCTTAAAATGTTGAATAAATACATTTTTAAATATGAAACAAGAATAGATAAGCTATGACAAACAATGAGATTTCAAAAATGAAAAATAATCTTATAATGAAAAGTGTAACAGATAGGGTAGAATCTAGATAGGCATAATAAAGCAGCAATTAGAAAACTGGAAGACAGAACTAAGCTGTTCATGCATAAAGCAGCAAGAGACAAGAGGATAAAAGGACAAAAGCCGCGTTATGAGAAACATGGAAAACAGAGTCTCTAACACTTGTCTAAAAGGAGTTACAGCTGGAGAGTAAGGTGGAGAAGCAGTATCTGAAGAGACAACATCTGATCATTTTTCAAATATGAGGAAAGACTGGAGTCTTCAGAGGGACAGCACATTGCCTACTGAGTAAAATCAAGATAAATCCACATATAGACACATCATAGTAAAACTACAGAACATAAAGAATTAAGAGATGATTTCCAAAGACAAACCATTCTCTACTAAGGAAAACAATATCAAAAAGAAATCAGTGGTATTCTGTAGGTCAAAAGTACTGCTGGAAAATAGCTGTTATCCTAAAATTGTATACCTGATTACACTCATTACAGAATGAGTTCAAAATAAAGATATTCTCAGACATGTAAAGTATATACTTCTTAGTGAGCCTCACTTAAAGAACTGTTAAAGGCTGTGATCTCAAAATATAAATTAGCAAATAAAAATATAGGACACCCAGTTAAGCTTGAATTTCCATATAAGCCAATACTTTAAAAATGTATGCCCCAAATTATTTGCTGTTTACCTGGCATTCAAATTTAACTAGGTGTCCTACATTTTATCTGACAATCCGATCACCAAAGAAAACATGAACCCAGAAAGCAAGGATACAAGAAACAACACTGAGTGAAAACAACTGATACCATCTCAGTAAACTCATTTAACTATTAACCATACGAAAAGTTAACTATTAACTATACCTTTGAAAATAGTTCTAAAATGATAATCTCTTTTCTAAGAAAGTTATCAAAAATCCATTTTCTTTTAAATATGCAAGCTGTTGTCATAATGGCCTTTGGACATCTCTACATTAAAAGAAGTGTAAATCCAATAACTGTTTTCCCAGCATGGAACACAAGTCCATTATATTACAAATGATGCATTCAATTAATCATAAGAAAAATAAGAAACTGGTCTTAAAATTAAGAAACACTGTATCTCACCCTACCTGTCTGTTTTAACCCAGCAGTATACCACAGGCCAATTCTTTTCTGCAGCCAAGTCAGTTTACTTGAGGATCTTTCCTGTCTTTCTAGCCTCCTCAAAGCACTCAGAGAACAGTCTTCCTCTACATATTCACCACAGTGCAGTCATAGCAATTTTTTTATGTTCACTTAAGAGGCCTGAAATGTACGCTACAGTCAGGACAACCTCTTTATAACCAAGAAGTTCCATGTACACCTTCCTTACACGGATTATGAATCAAGATTGGTCAGTTTCATTTAATGACGGAGGTATGCCCCGGGGGGTGGGGTGGGGGAAATGCATTATCTTTTCTATGGTCAAAATACAATTCAATTTCAGATGCACCTCGGGGCACTTTCTAGCAAAAAAGAAGTCCTGCAGTGAAAGTTTTAGTAGAGTATTATTGTGTCTTAATGTATCTGTTTTGTAATTTTATTTTATTAGAGCAGAACAACAAGCGTAATAAAATCAAGCCAAAAGAAAGTTATGTGGACAGCTCTTTTATATTTGCTTTAACGGGCTCATCTGGAGTGAGCTGAAATTCAGCTAGTTGGACGACTGAACAAAGCAAATTACATCCTGCTGATTCAAACTGATTTAATTACACTAAATCCAAAGGGAAAGACTGATCTCTTATTCATCATTCATCACATATCCTCAGTCTGTAGTTCAGGAGTGCCCCGCCAACTTATGTTTATGGGCTATGGGATATTTTTTAAAGATTTCAAGATTCATGAAAAAGAAATATACATACACTGGATTCTAAAAGCACAGACACTGTCTAGCTATGTATTTTGGCATTGCCCATAGCACCTCAGCACATGCTAAAAATGTAGAAAACAGTAGGTTGATTTTAGAACTAAAAACTAATGAAACAGGCAAGTGATTTTAGCATATTAAAAGAGATATTTGCTTTAAATAAAAAATTTCATTGAATAGACTGGTCCTTAAGTAATTTCAGTACCCAATTCTAGAAGTGAGACTTACACCTAATTTTTAAGAACACATTTATTTCATGGAAAAGTGATAGTCAAGTGTTCAGTCATGTCCAACTCTTTGTGACCCCATGGACTACAGCCCACCAGGCTCCTCTGTCCATGGAATTCTCCAGGCAAGAATACTGGAGTGGGTAGCCATTTCCTTCTCCAGGGGATCTTCCCGACCCAGGGATTGAACATGGGTCTCCTGCATTGCAGGCAGATTTTTAACCATCCGAGCCACCAGGGAAGACCATGAAACAGGAGTTCCTATGATCACTGCCATGAAGTATTTCTTCATTTAATTCTAATTCTACATCAAACCTTCAGCATAATAATGAAATGACAAATGCTGCTCTAGATATCCACTAGGAAATTTAATTGAATTGTTTGTTTTTTGTAAATGAAGCAAATTACAACAATTCCATAAATGTTGAGGGTAGTGAGGGCAGGTTTTAGAGCTCCATGTGTGTATATGCAATAAATCATTCCTTTGAAAACATAATTGCAGCACCACTAGAGAGGAGGGGGAAATCCAACTTTTAGGGCAATTATTTGAAAGCTCCTCAAATTAACCTGTGCACAGTTGGCTCTTTGTTACAGAGTATGCTTTGTGAAAAGTTGTTTCAGGCATTAATTCACTTAGGTGAAGGAAATTATGCAATTCTAGTTATTAATCACTTTAATTTTAAATTTGCTTTGTAAACTGAGAAGACATTAAACTCTAAGAACAATGTGGAACACACAAGTAATTAGATGGTTAACAGGCTTCTTTTGAAAAACTTCAAAATAAAAAGCTTCAAGGCTCTAGGAAAATCCAAGTGTACATATGTAATGTGAGAAAGTTCTATCTAAGTTTAGTGGCCAATAATATCATAAAGGGAGTGAAATTAAGCCTTTCGCCCAAAAGTAATGTAATAGATTATGATGAATGAAATCATATGATGTTATGAGTCAATCTACTCTGTAGTGTAATTTAGCAGTGCCTTCTTGAGGCAGCATGAAATAGAATTTTCTGTGATATTTCACTCCAGAATTCATGCCAAAAAATACAACACTGTTTTGCAAATATTCTCCTAAGACAAACATGAGCCAAGATTTGGCATTACTGAACATCGGTGTGACTGAGGTGGAACCATTTGATATGCTCGGTATGAACAAAACTTGTTAAAGGTCACTCCATACCAACCAAACCAGAAAAGGAAAAGACTAAAATCCTCAGGGAATTACTTGAAGGCTTCTCCACTTTATTTTGCTAAATGAGATGACAAATAATTACTTGAAAATTTTCACTTCCACTTCAAAGTGGCATTTTTATAAACATGAACTGTTAGAACCTTGAACTAGCCAGTAGAAGGAATATATTAGATGACCATCCTTTCTTATTAAATCAAACAAATATTAACTTATTTGACTTCTATTAGTTCTCAAAACAGATAGTATATCATATTTACATTAGTAATACTTTACAGATACATACAAAATCGGTAAAAGAGGCCATGCTGCATCTCCCAAGAGGTGGCTTGGGAATTTAATCCTGGCCGGGCCTCCTCATTATCTCTGTGATCGTGGGTACTCTCTTTCAGTTCCTAATTGGGATTAATAACGTCCAAATCCTATCCCACCCCAAGAAAATGAGTATACTCTTAATCATTTGACGTTCAGAGAAATTAGGAGCATCTGACATTTCTGGAGAGTTTCTAACACGTAGTCATGCAGACTTAGAATGGTGAAGTATAAATATGGATCCTCCTCTTTCTACAGCTTAATGGAGTGACCAGATATACCTAATCAAAGGAACACTTCGGACACTACATGTCTAGGGTCTAAAATTTGCGTGACAGACCAGTCATTTCTTTCTTCTCATGCACAACTTCTATCCCAGGTGACAGGATAATACTGCTATCAGAGCAGTAGAATAAATTGACATAGTCATGTAACATTACGTACTGCACAGGAAAGTCCCCCCTGTAGCATCCTGGGCCAACGGCTATTAGGAATCTGTTGGATCACTCCTAACTGCTGGAAACTCAGTACTTTCAAAAGCATTTCATTACAATGATGGGGAATTCTAATCCACAGAAAAGGTTTGCATGCAGTTGTTACAAATATGCTTCCTTGTAACTCCAGGCTATTGACTTTAGCTTTCGAAATAATTTATAAGTCTTGTAGGACAGTTGATTAAAACATTTAAAGGCATATTTCTAAGGTAGCCACTATATTTCTCTCCAGTCAACTTGGTTTATATTTCTCTTCAGTCAAACAACTTGGTTTACATGGTAAAATATACATGCATCCATCTATTCATTCTTCCACCCATTTAATTCAACCTCTATCCATACAGTATGAGCTTTTAATGATATCTGAAATTCTACTGATTTTTACATAATGTTGATTAATCCGCTACTCCCACATCCCTAGCAGTACTACAAGTGTGCAGATGTTTCTCAAAAAGCATCTCGAGCACTCTCTCCTTTGCCAACATTCTTTCATCTACAATGAGGGCTTAAAATATTTGAAGGAAAACGTTTTTAAAGACATGGTATATCTATGTGCATTTCAAAAGAAGATTCTTTTGAAGTCAGCAAAAACTCTTTAAATCATGAAAGTTATACAGATGCAATATTGAAGAGACAAGTCACTTGAGAAAATTCTCAGATAATTAAGATATTCCTTTGACTTGAACCATTTTGATAGGGAGTCACCTATACATTGTTAACACTACATTAATCTGCTCTGTCCCTGTAAACACATACTGGTCAAGGATAGAGAGTCTCAGACCACAGACCAAGTCAGAGGACATGGACTGTGTTTTGATATGGATTTTGGTTCAATAAGACTCTTGGAAGCTCTCTGTTTATTGTAAAGTACACATATTTCCAAGTTACACATATTTCCACCTTCATCCTAGACATGTACTGGGAAATTAGGAGCACTGACTGCACATCTCCCAAAGTAAATGAAATTAAATTTGCTATCACTGGAAAAGACTCTGATGCTGGGAAAGGTTGGGGGCGGGAGGAGAAGGGGACGACCGAGAATGAGATGGCTGGATGGCATCACCGACTCTGTGGACATGAGTTTGAGTGAACTCCGGGAGTTGGTGATGGACAGGGAGACCTGGCGTGCTGTGATTCACGGGGTCGCGGAGAGTCAGACACGACTGAGCGACTGAACGGAACTGAACTGAACGGGTACCATAAGCTAGGCACTGGTAAACCTGAATTATAACCTCAGCTCTATTTGGCCACAGAAAAGTCACTTAACCAGTCTGGACTTGAATGTCCTCACTCGTAAAGCACAGACACTGAACTAAAGGATTTCTGAAGGTCCCACTGCTTGTATGTTTCTATACAGATTGAACAAAAGCAATTATCCTTCAATTAAAAAATTTTTAAAAAAGAAAGAAATGTGTTTGCTCTGATATTTAATACCTTAATTGTTTGAGTAGCCAGAAACAGTCTGATGAGAGAAGAAAGGGAACTCTGTGGCCCAATCATATGTCAGTAATACTTCTAGGAACATGCATGTGCTCACATGTACACACTCCCACATGTGGACAGTGCACTCCATAATGGAATCCAATCTGCCATGGATTCCAACACAAATAGATGGGAGGGTGGGGGTGGGGGGAGTTCCATAAAGTTTAAATGGTAGTGATGTAATTCTAGCAACCATACACTAAACTTCTTTTTCCTAAATGGAGTGACCAAGAGGTGGTTCTCTGTGTGACCTTCACAAGCTGGGTTAATGAGCAAAACATGGCAAAACAACTCAAGTTTCTAAAAACAACTGTTGAGCTCATACACCAATGAATTCACAGTTGATCTTACCTTGACAAAAGGTGTTGTTAACCCGTTTATAACCTTGCAGACATTCCATCATTTGATTATATCCATGATAAGCTGTAAAAAAGAAACAATCCTGTTACATTCTTAAATTCTTACAACCCTAAACTACTGTATGTGATAAGCCAAGTGATATAAAGCATCAGTGATCTTACTTCTAAGATATAAACCCAATGTATATCCATTTTTCTTTGTTTTTCAGTATATTTCATGTTTTGCAAGACATAAATCTCAATTAGTTGTCAATCTTTATGTTCATTCAAAAACCATAAAACTGTTCTATATTTTCTTCTAATTAGTGACTATTACCAAAAAATTCAATTCCTCCCCAATGATTAACTACTGGCAGTTGAATTTTCTTATAAATTCAGAGAGGGTGATTAGACATCTTGGGCTGCCTAGGACAGTCTTTGATGACACCAGTTGCTCCATCAATGTTCATTAATAGCACTCCACTTCACTCTGAAAAGTTCCCCAGTTTAGATAATAAACTATATGCTCACTTTAATTATAGGTTCACATATTCTAGTATAAGCTGATTGTCTCTACCATGAAGCTGAGAAGAACAGGTGTTAAAGGAAGCTAGGGGATGTAAACAGCTGCTCTGATACATTGACTGATTCAGCACTCAGAAAACTCAACCAGTCAATTGTTGAAGCCACCAATTTACCAACAAAACCCTAGCCACCAAAATTTTGACATCCTACTGTGATACCTGAGACTTCTTGGCATAAGTGCCAGAACCAGTTTGACCTAGGTTCAAATCTTGGCTCTGCCTATTGACAGCTCTGCAGCTTGGAAGACAAGCTTTCTGGGTTCCAAATGGAATTCTGTACAATGGGAGCATGCCCAACTGTTGAGTAAGTCAGGTCTATTGCAGAGTATAGAGATACTTTATACAAAATGCCTACCATCGGGCCTAACAAAAGTATGCACAGATATCATTGTTTCCTGAAATAAGGTATTTTTTTATTAAGATAATAATGGACTGTCGTGAAAACAGGCTGAATGGTTAAACCACTTAGAAGACCTAAACAAGCAGTGAAACAAAAAAGTTCCAAGTAAAATGGAAGTTTTCCTTTGAAAAATAAAATTATTTTGCCCCTAACACATGGTCTTTATTCTCACCACTAAGGAATAGCATGTAAGTATTTACTAGTTGCATTCCTCTTCTCTGTTACTTCCTTTCTTTGCCTTGTTTCCTCTGCTAGAAAATGGTTAAGGTGAGGGATCTGCAAATAGCGGTTTGCTACGACGAAAAAAATTGGTATGTGGGGAGTCACCCATTCAGCCCCTTGGCCACATGTCCAGTCTTGTCCCATGTAATGAGGACACCCTGTAGCAGGTTACCGACAGAGATTGTGAGATCTCTGTCGGTGAATTGTTCAAAGGCAAAGAGAGATTATTATCTCATTTTAAAATTAAGTCGTCTACCTCAAGGCAGAAAGCCAGACCAGATGATCTTAAAGTCTTCCTCTGTTTAGAATTCGATGCTAATGAAAAATGTTTAAAGGACAAGCAACTTGTTCATACCAAGTACATTGTTAATAGATTACAGACTCTTTAATGAAATCATTTGCAGATTTAAAATTAAGTTTTCACAGTAAGAACTGATCACCAATGAAAGGTCTTTCTGTATGTGGCTAAACAAAAACTTCAAAACATTAAATAAGAGCCACTTGAAAACTACTCTGAGTGAAAAAAAAAAAAAAGCATGGAGCACAAAACCCTAGCTTCTAAAGCCAAGAAAAGTCTGCTCTCTTCCAAAAAGAGTATGATTTTAAAATAAACAAAGAAAGTTTTTTAAATGACACAGGAAGAATATGACTCTGAGTGTGTTTCTTGGGAGTGGGCTACATGGTAGGATGGCACAAACGGAGTGAAAGTCAAGATGTCAATAGCTTACTTCATTCATAATCCATTTTGCTCTTCAATTTATACATTAGATCAACCCATACAGACCTTATTTTCATTAGTTAAAAGTGATAGCAACTTTGTACTTTTACTTTCTACTTAAATTATCAACATTAAAATATAGAGCTAACAAAACCATATAAAGTATTGAATTTATCCCCAGATGATACAATTCTAGATAGAAAATGACACACCACTATGATTCCCTTTACTCTTCACTTCTGTCCCTGTCTTGCAACTTTGGGCTTTCGAAATAAGAGGAAAGAGAAGCTAAATAAGCAAATGATACACAGAGAAGGAAAACAATGGAAAAGAAAATAAGAGATAAAATGAAAAAAGTACTAGAGAACATAAACTTAGCCTCAAAACCAAGCTATAAGAATTGAACTTCTCTTTCCTCAGTCCTTAGACTCAGCAGTGGAAAACATACTAACCTTCACACTATTCTAAACTTACCCCAAAAATGATGGGGAGACATTTTTTGAAAGGCAATGCTTCTTCAACATTTTAGATATAGATTTGTTTCATGGTCCGTAAGACTTCACAGCAAATGACACATCTGGGAGTCAAACGCAAGTCTACCTAACCCTAAACTCCATGGTTTCGAAAGCATACAAAATGGTCCCCTAGATGTCCCTTTGGTCAGCTTGTCAGGATAATTTTATGTAAATAGATCTTTTAGTGAGGTGGGACCCTCACACTCAACTCACTGCTAGAAACTGCATTGCTAATCATTATTGAAACCCAGAGAAAATTTACTGGGACAATGTCTCAGTACTGAATGTCCTTATTTATGTGGGTTTTTTTTCCTCTGCTGATGCTGCTAAGTCGCGTCAGCCGTGTCCGACTCTGTGCGACCCCATAGATGGCAGCCCACCAGGCTCCTCCGTCCCTGGGATTCTCCAGGCAAGAATAATGGTGTGGGTTGCCAATTCCTTCTCCAATTTTTCCCCCTCTATATGAATAATTCATTATCAGAAACTTCAGTAGGTATTTCCAAAAATTATTCCTATAAAGGAAGATAGGAGCAATTATCAAGGAAAAAAAGTAACATTAAATTAACTTTAAACATCAAAAGATTTAGAGAACAAGTTTGAGAGATAAGAAACAATCATTTATGATGATGGAAGAGTAGTATATAAGACAGACCAAAGGAGAATCTTAGGGGCAGTTTCGAGACTGAACAAGTTTTAAAGGCAGTTGAGAATACCATTCAAATCAACAGATGTTTAACAAAGGATAAATAAAAATTATCCAATGGAAGCAAATGAGAAACTCCTTGCAGCATAAACTATTAAAAAATAACTATTTAAAAAAAAAGATGACAACATAGAAAAATATCACTTGCTTTCTTGGCAAAACCATGACAAATAAGAAGAGGGAAAGCTCCACTTAAACCCAGCTACCTCTGTCTTTCTAAAAAGTGCTAGGAATCAATTATCCAGAGCAAACACTATATTCAAAAACTGGGGAGACAGTAACAGAAAGATGTAAATCTGGATTTATTCACATCAACAGGTTCTGGAAAACAAATTTTATAGACTAATCAATGCATGTAGATATCAGTAGAGATTTATGTCTTGAAAAATGTGATAGTTTAACAGCAGAGGAAAAGGGAGGAAGCACTGTGTCCTTCTGACTAAGCTTCTCTTTCACAAATCAGCAATCATTCATTTCTCTATTTTAGCTTTTCTTTTCAGTGAAATTTGAAAACCTACAGCGTAATAAAAACTACAAGAGAAGTTGTGGTTATTAATAAACATTTAAGGAATGTAACTTAACAACTGCTGATTTTTTATAGCAGCATTTAATTATCATTTCATTGTCATTTTAAAAGATCTTATTTTTCTTTCATCTTAGAAAATAGAGACTACTTATAGCACATCCCCTTTTAAAAGATTTTTTTCTTTAAAGTAATCAGCTGAACAAAAGGCAACCAATAACTATGTTTATTAAAAAACAGAAATCAATATGAAAGATTTCTCAGACTTGCAAGGTTTCTGGAAATGCAAATTACTGTACTACATTCTAAAATTCAATGCGATTTCTTTGAAGTCTAATGTCTCACCATTAAACCAGTCATCATAAGAAAACAGACATGCTACATTAACCTGCAAAAGAATGATGAAACGTCACTTACATGGCTTCTTGGGGCATTTCTGGCATTTGTGAAAGCCCCAGGAGGTGCCCACAGTTCCACAGCAGTCCTCCTGCTTTGAAAGGCCAGGGAGCGCTTTGCCACACTGCAATGATGAGGTGTGAAATAGGAAGGTTAATTGAATGCAGGATGCCCAGCTCCAGAGCACTGGTGTGCTTCACAGCCACATTATAAAACAGTTCCCTTGTTGTTGACACAGAACCTGGGGGTGGGGGGAGGGTGTTGAGAGTGGGGGTCTCTAAAACCTCAGAATGAAACATCGGCACACAATCAGTAGGACATGCAAGGAAACAAGCATATTTCCAAGAGCTCCTTGGCATTTTCAGAGTCTTCATACAACCTGTCACTGTTCAGAGCACTTTATAAAACTTAACCTTCCAAAGCCCTTTTTTTTTTTGCATTTTTTTTCCCTTAGTAAGAAGGAACTTAAAAGATACTTTGAAATTTTTACATTTGAATTCTAACTGTCTACTGAGATGTCTGCTGTGGACACTCAGGGAACAGAGCTGTAAGGGTGAGGCGTGCATGAAGACCTTGAGAATACAGCACAGATCCCACCTACAAGAGGCCATGGGTCCGTCTGTAACACCAAGGCCTGGGCAGGGACAGGGTGTGACCACGGGCTGAGCCAGACCAGCCCTGGGTGAGGCAAACACTACAGACATCCATGCAGCCTGACCCAGGGAAGTCAGCCACACTGGGAAGGTTCTGGCAGGTTTAAATCAGGCCATCAGGCAGAGGAGCCCGACTTCGGGTCACCTGCATACCACGGAGACAACAAAGGCAAGGATCCATCTCCTGTTCCAGTCAGTCAAGGTCAGAAGAGGCCAAGGGGCAGAATCCTGAAGTTAGACCTGCTCAGTGGCATTGACAAGACTTTAGAATGACAGACTCTGCTTTGCGTACCAATTTCCAGGCCAATGGTTCAGGAAGAGCCGCCTGGCTCCTCATTCCTAATGTGCAGGCAAAGCCCAGATCTAAGGGGCCACTCTGCCTTCCTCTGCCTCAGCCTCTGTAAGATTCTCCTAATGGCTTTCAGAGTCACCTTGGCTTCCCTTGTGGCTCAGCTGGTAAAGAATTCACCTGCAAGGCGGGAGGCCTGGGTTCGATCCCTGGGTTGGGAAGCTCCTCTGGAGAATGGAAAAGCTACCCACTCCAGTATTCTGGCCTGAAGAATTCCAAGGACTGTATAGTCCATGGGGTCGTCCATGGGGCCACAAAGAGTCAGACATGACTGAGTGACTTTCACTTTCCAAAGACAAATCTGATCACATTACTCTGAATGAAAATCTTCAGCAACTCTCCCCTGTATGAAGACTGCAATCTCCCCGACATGATACGTGTGACCTTGTAGTTCTCACCTCGGACAATCTCTCTCTGTCCCCTCCCACCACTCTACATCCATCCTTCAGGCACACTCAAAGACTCCTTATCCTTAACAGACCTGGAGAACCCTCACCATGACACCTCCTGTCTCCTCAATTTCAGCAAGTTCCTCCAACCATCCCCTTTACTCCATGATACTTTCTACACAGTTCTGCTGCCTCCACTATGTATTTTAATCAAACATAGATGTATTTTATTCATCTTTCTATCCCAATGTAATGTACAAGTTGCAAATAAACACTCAATAAATGTTAAGGGAAGGAGGGAGCAAACAATCAGAAAAAACTAAAGAACAAACTAGTTTCAGTCCATTCAAGCAAGCAATGGTCCTGGGGAAAACAATGGAAATTAGCAGACTAGCCCAGGCTGGTGAGCAGAACTCAGGGGCAGAAAGTCAGGACAGGTGGTAACTCGTAGAAGGGCAGCAGATAGTGGATACCAGTCACCTGGCAGGCCTCCAAGGACCGCACTGCCTTCCCTCCAGGTCCACCCAAGCGGCATTCCCAACAAGGCTCTGACTACACATCCGACTTGTTAAACAAAACCAGAGAAGGCAGAGCTCAGCTAATGAAGCTGGAGTTACATCATAGCTTTGAAGTCCTTAGGTTTTTGTGGGTTTTCAAGATTTCAACAGGATGTTGTATTCTCTCCAAAAATAGTGTATGATGAGCAGGAGGAGGGGAGGGGGACAAGGGGGTAAGAGAGTGAGCACATGTGCAAATGGAGAACCTCGGGGAGGAGCAGCACATACTGGCTGCGTTCAGGTAGTTCCCAGACTCCTTCAGCTTAGTAACAGAAGGCTTAAACCTGAAATGCGAAGCAAGGAAGAAGGAAGATGGAACAACACTCCAGGCGTTAAGACTGGAAACAAAATGATACGTGAAGAACACAGAGGTCTCCACGGTTGCAATCAGCTGCCAAAGCGTGCTTGTGGTTTCCTTCCAGTGTGATCAGAATCATGTCAGACACCAGTGCACATCACACGTAGACCATTCTCATCCCAGCCCCTCTAGGTTCTTCTCTTCATCAAGCAAAACTCTCAACACTTGACGATTTTATATGCTCCAAATGCTGGTAGCAGTTAAAATCCAATTTTCACCTTGGATTCCTAGAATGTTTGATTTGGGAGGGCAAAAATAAATCATTTCTCCCGACTGGGCCTCAAAAAAAAAGGTACAAGGTTTTCATTACAGGATTCAGGCTGCTTTATCCTACGGCTTTGTTTTCGCAGGTCCACAGCCAAGAGCAGCACAAGCCATCCAAGCCGATTAAATAAATGGCAGGGTAGGTGGTACCACAACGCTGTGTGTTCCTCTCAAAACTGGGTCTGCACAGTATGAGGACAGACTGCCAGGGATAAAGTCAGGTTTGCAACAAAGCGTGAGGTTTCATGGGTGCCCCTTTAGTTAGTTAACTATGCAGAGATTCAAAGTGCAGCAAGAAACTCCACCTGAGATCTTTGCAGCCAGATGAAGGGCTTTCTCTCACACAAGAGGTTCCTCAGCACCTGATATTACCTGGATGGTGGAAGCATCTAGAACCAAAGAAGGTAAAGGAAGGATCTCCCCTCCATACCAAAAGTCCACACAGGAGACCATGACATTGAAAAAGACATTAGAATCTCGAATGCCCTTCTGTCAGCCTGGAAGAGTCTACTTCTCAATAAGACATAATCACATGGACATAGGCTGACACTACTGAGCTACATCTTTATTCCCAGATTGGCTCAGAGGTTAACACGTCTGCCTCCAATGCGGGAGACCCGGGTTCGATCCCTGGGTCGGGAAGATCCCCTGGAGAAGGAAATGGTAACCCACTCCAGTATTCTTGCCTGGAGAATCCCATGGATGGAGAAGCCTGGTAGGCTACAGTCCACAGGGTCGCAAAGAGTCGGACACGACTGAGCGACAGAACAGAACAGAACAGAAAGTGACTTTTTACAAGTTAAAAACACAAATGGAATTTCTCTTGTGTGAATCACTCACCACATTTTCAGAGAAAGCCTGTCTCTCATTTCAAGGCATATCTTATTAGAAATCCATGAGAAATGTGCTAACTGCATAACCCAATATTTAGTTATTTCAAGCCAGAAATGAAAACCTATGCTGTCCATCGAGCAATGCGATAAAGCTCAAGAAGTTCACACAACTCCGGGCTGCACATTAGGGGACTCTTGGACCCCACATGTCCATGCCAGGATTCAGCAAATGCATGGCCCACATACAGTGGTCCAAACAGAACAATAAAGGTTCAGACTACCAGGTTCAGTGACTATCAGCTGAAGAAAGTAGAGATAATAAGACAGACAGCAGAGTTCAGACATGTTCAACAAACTTGTTGCTTGAAATTATCTGCATGGTGAAGGTATTAGCAGGACTACAGGCTCCAGATCACAAGAAAAGAGGATTCTACTCATTAAGCAGGAAACCTTTTCAACAGTGAATGATCCTCAACAATGGAAGAGGTCAACATCTTCACTGATGTTGAAAGCTGAAGGATCAGCTTTCATGGGATCATGGTAATGCCCAGAGTAAGAAGCAGATGTCTCTTAGGGTTTCTGTCAGATCTAGGGTTCCATGTTCAATATACACTGAATAGGTTGCATTACTGACAAAGGAAATACTAGAGCCAACACCAAGTACTTGTGTTGCTCTCCTGTCTCTAACAGGACAGTGTCTGGGCAGATACACTCCTACCCAGCTTCTGTGCTTCACCTCGTCCCTCAAATCAACACCGCCAGGGATGCTCAAACCAGTCTGAGCTTACTCCTACAGGACCTACGCAAACTAGACAGAAAAAGAGGAAAACAAATAGAACTCCTCCCAGCCCTAATCACCATGATTCTTAGAAGACTGGCTGCGTGAAAATAACTCATCAACCATTACTACCTGTATATCTGGACTAGCACCATACATCAGAAGGTAAGACTGTTTAGAAAGCATCACAAACACTCTACGAATGTTCATGGTTCTACTTTTACAGCAAAAAAGTTACTACAAGCAACAATGGTGTAAAAGCCTTTGTTAAACATTGTTAAGAATTAACAGCTTGCAAAATCATGAACTCTTCTAAATCTTGACCTGATTGAGAACACTTATCTGCAGCACTTACCTGCAAATCCTCACTTTCAAAATATCATAACACTTTCCTGTCACTCAAAATAAAGCTGTGATGACAGCTGGTTTTAGATCTCCCTATAAATATATGAGCATTAGGATTTAAATTTAATGGCTGATAATTTTTGTCTATTAAAAACTCGCCAATGGAATTGCTTCATAGAGGAACAATCACTTGAAGAGAGCGTGATAAATATTGGAGTATGGTTTCAAGAGACTCAGTTTTCACACCTTAAAATGACTAGTACCTATAATATCCTCATTTCAAGAACATTTGCTACACCAGGCCAATAGATCTTCCCCAGGAAAGATTCAGCCACGGGGAAAAGAAAGGAACACTGGTGTGGAATCATTACACCCGGACCTAAACCCCAAGGCTCCCTGATAAGATGTTCCACAGACCATCCAGCATCTCCAGACTAGTTCTCAGACAAAGGGATGGCAATCCCAACTTCAAAGGACTGTGGTGAGATTCAACAATGCATGTCCAAGCATGGCTGACCTTATCCCGTCAGCCCCTGTGCAGGGACTAGTAGACAGCGACCTTCTGGGGCGTGTTCTGCACCAGGACAGTGTTTGGTGAGCAGAGCTCAGGCTGGATCTGCACCATCCTCCTCAGCTTATATCTTGTGTGGGTACAACCTACCGAGTGCGACAGTGCTGGCCAATTTGTTAGGCTCTCGGGATACATTTCTTACAAGAGTTCAGATACTTTAGGAGTAGAAGGGCTGCTTTATGAAGATGGCCACCATGTCAAGGACCCACAACTGAAGACATTTGAAAGTGTTAATACTGAAATACTCTTACAAATTATCTTATCATGTGTATGTAACTCACTTTATTTTGCAATCAGGAACCATTATATACTGAAGTATAAAAGACTCTGAGTTTTAATAAAGAACATTTTTCTCAACGAGATTAAGACACTGGAACCAAAGAAACACAGAGCAACTAAAATATTAAAGTAATATAGATTTTTAAAATGCTCCTAGAGAGTTGTACCGAAGTAAAACATGAAAGGAGAGGATGGTTCACTGCAACTCTCTTTCTTGTAAGAGTATGCAGAGCAGTGTTTAGGCAAGAACTGAAACAAGGCAGTGACTCAACGGCTGGACTGGGGAGAAAGATTCCAAAGGGATGGAGCAGCTTTAGCTAAGCCCAATACCTAACACCAGCTGGAAGGGACCCCAGGGTGAGAACAGGCGAAGGACAGAGGATGGCAGGCCAAATGCAAAGGAACAGCGAACCAGTGGGGCAAGTCAGAGAAGGAAGTGGAGCTAAGGCATGGGGCATTCTACCAATCAGATTCAGCTTGTAGCTGGATATCAAAATTAATCAGGAGGCAGGAAAAAGGAAGGGTCAAAGCAAGAGTTCTAGATTGCTTCCAGTGAAATATCTGGCATCTGTGAAGCAGCATGGCAAATAGAAATATTGATCAAGAGGAGGAGGAAGAGAAAGAAAAGATTAAGTATTTTATAAAAGTATAGTGTTCTACATCTGGTGTGTGTGTGCATGCTAAGTCACTTCAGTCATGTCAGACTCCTTGCAACCCCATGGACTGTGGCCCACCAGGCTCATCTGTCCATGGGATTCTCCAGGCAAGAATACTGGAGTGCGTTGCCATGCCCTCCTCCAGTCTACATCTGATACTTCCCCTCAAAAGTAAGTACAAATTATTAGGATAGAGTACATCATTCATGGAGAAAAATGGAAGAAATTTCTGATCAATATGATCAGTAATCAGAGGCCCATAACAAAATTGGGTAAATATTAAATTATTAGAGAAGTGTTGGCTATACTTCTCCTCAAAGAACTAGCAGAAGGGAGCTTTTAAGTTCACTGCAAAAGATCTCTTTCCCAACAAATGCTGTCCCCAACAACAGACATCCCAATACAAACTCCCAGGCATCTCCATGTTTGGCAGAATTAGTGCATTATGATTGTGAAACTGACCTACCCACACAATCCTATTCCTGGATGTGGAACCAGGTTGTGTAAAGATGACCCAGAACTCAATAAAGGACAAGAGTATAGCTTTTGAAGTTGGATCAATGTGTCAAAATCTTCACTTTACCCATCACCACCTACATGGCCACGGGCAAAACTCTTAAACTCTCTCTGCCTATTTCTTCTTTAAAATGGAACTAAAAATGTCCATTTCCACCAAGCTCTCAAAACTTAAACAATCCATGGAGTAAGATTCTACATGAGACAGCCATGTGTCCAGACATGCTTGACTCAGAATCAATATTAGACCCCTTCCTCTGGGTCACTTGTTTAAAAACCTGGGCTTATTTAACAAATGACCAAGTAATCTAATAGTTACTCAATATAATACAATGTTACAACTTACAGAGAAGAGCTGCATTAAAATAAGTTAGATCTAAAAATTTAAAGGGCTTCCCTGATAGTTTAGTTGGTAAAGAATCCCCTGGCAATGCAGGACACCCCGATTCAACTCTTGGGTTGGGAAGATCTGCTGGAGAAGGGATAGGCTACCCACTCCAGTATTCTTGGGCTTCCCTTGTGGCTCAGCTGGTAAAGAATCTACCTGCAATGCAGGAGACCTGGGTTCGATCCCTGTGTTAGGAAGTCCATGGAACTCTCCAGGCCAGAATACTGGAGTGGGTAGCCTTTCCCTTCTCCAGGGAATCTTCCTAACCAGGGATCGAACCCAGGTCTCCTGCATTGCAGGTGGATTCTTTACCAGCTGAGCCACAAGGGAAGCCCAAGAATACTGGAGTGGGCAGCCTATCCCTTCTCCAGCAGATCTTCCCAACCCAAGAATCGAACCGGGGTCTCCTGCATTGCAGGCAGATTCTTTATCAACTGAGCTATCAGGGAAGCCTGAAGAGAGCCCTACCAGGAATTAAATCTGTCAACATCTTGATCTTATACTTCCAATCTCCAGAACTGGGAGAAAATAAATTTTGGTCATTTCTACTACCCAGTCTATAGCATTGGGCTGGCTGGCAGTTCATTTGGGTTCTTCCATAAGATGTTACAGAAACCTGAACAAACTTTTTTGGCCAACCCAATATTTGTGATGGCAGCCCAAGCCAACTTAACAGAGAGCAATGATTCTTGTAAACCCTCCATACCCAGAAGAAATGACCTAAGAGCCTGCATGGAATAGTAGAAACAATACTGGAGTAAGACCCAGAAAAGCCTCAGTTTTAGTCCTTACCTACCATAAACTCAAAACAAGACATGAAGCAAGTTTATTTCTCTCTGTACTTCAGCTTCCTCACCAATCAAATTTTAAGGATAGACTAACAGTGAATATTCATTGATGTGCCTAGAATCTATGATTTTATGAAGACTCTAGTACAGGGGTGAGGGTAACCTGTGAAGGTCCATGTTCATTGAATGTCCCCTGCCTGACAGGCTAATACACTAGATTCTCTGCTGCCATGTGTTTCCACATCCTGACATCGTATCCTGACCTAGACCAACTCGATCAGTGATAACCAGAATGGGCTTCCTCTTTTGGACCCTGTTTCGTGTCCTCCCCTTTTCCTGCTAGTCAGCACTACCAAAAAAAACAAAAACAGTTCTTTCTAAAAACAGTTATGGCTTTTCAATGACTCCTTTCTAAACTACAAGAATTATAATAAATAGGTAATTACCAATCAGTGAAATAAATTATTCAAGATAGGCATGGAGATGCAGACTTTCCATGCCTTGAGGTATGACTCATTCGAAAGTCACATTATGGTTGATCAACCCACACTGCACAGGTGTCCCATGAATTATTCCATATGTGAAACTGCCACACTCACCTCTACCACACCCAGAAGTACCTTATTCCAATGTTCTGGCAAGAAGCCTCAAGGTATTCCGGCAAGAAGAAACTACACCCTCAGTTTTACGAATCTGGTTGAGGAACATGAATCCCACTTATTAAGAAAAAAAACTCCAGGATTTCTCAAAAACCAGAATGAGGACCCTCATGGGAAGAGCCCTCCCTGCAAGTAATGTAACGATTAATCCAAACTCCTGTCACAGCTCTTCTTTGTTTCTATTAATCTTTTCACTATGATATAAACACATCTCCATTCTGGCAAAATGACTTCTGCCCATCTTCTGAGCAAAACAGTCCTCTTTGAGTCTGTGGACCAACTATGGCTCCAAATCAAACTAGAAAACCTCATGAGAGCTCTTCCACATCCATGTACCAGAACATTAAATATGTTTATGTCTATGTGCCAATAAGAAAAAGCATCCAAATCTCTGAACCCTATCACTAATGCAACATATTTGATCAACTTGTTCTAAAGGCTTTTTGTCATAAAGGGGAATATTGTTAGATGGAGCACTGGCAGGGTAACAGGCATTGTCTCATAAGAAGAAGAGGAAAACGCTTAAATACTTCCAGATTTTCTAAAAGAACTTGTAAAAAAATTTGCTTTGGCTTGAGTAGAACATTCTTTACAGGAAAGTTTTTTTTTTTTTTTTAAAGTTCACCCAGCTTTCTTTTATTAGAGTAATTAAAACAATGTTAGGCATTTGGGGTATCTGATACAACCATAATCCTCTGATATTTCAGGGTATTGATTTTACAAAGTATCTACTGTGACTAGGGCATTAACTGTTGTAAATGTATCCACATTGATTTCTGACAGTGTATTTGTTTAAAGCCTGCTGAAGCCAAACCATGGGCTTCAAGGAATTCCAGACAACTACTTTAGTTTTATGAAATGGTATTTTTAAAGTTACACTAAGGCAAAAAATGGTTTTAAAGTAACATAAAAGAGGAAAAAATTCTTAAGCATGAAACTTATGATTCTACTTGACATCTTTTCTAAATAAACGATCAAATTTGGGCTGCCTATTTTCTTCACCTCTACAATGATTTGAGGATTTCAATAGTCAAGTCTAGCAGGCTATGATATGTGTCTTGCTATTCTTAAATTGCAAAAAGAATAATTATGCTTTGTCATGATTATATTCCAACATCATAATTCCCTTAACCTCCCCTTGCAGCAAAACATAAACAACATCATAAATCCTAGTACCAGATGATACAAAGATGAAATTTATCCTAACTCCACTACCAAGGATACTTCCTTTATAAAGACAGACCCAAGATGAGGACGGAAATTAAGACAGGCAGATAGGCATGGCATGGTTATTACTATAGTAATCGGATCTCTCCCAAATGATGAACATAAAGGCCTATTCTGCCCAAAGCTTATTTCCAGAACTGTACTGAGTGAAATTCTTTCTATAAAGCTTCATTGCCTGTCAGTTTCCTTTCTGTTTACAAAGAAAGATACTGAAAGGAACATAAAACCGTCTGGGGCTTTATACCACTACGTAAACTATAACACGTGCCTCGTTTGGTTAAGCTTTCAGCTTTTCTGCATCTCATCCAAGTACACAGAACTCAAAACTAATAATTACCTGTGGTTTGGTTGCAAGTAGTATAGAAAAACATAATGAATGTCACAAGTCACATTAATAGGTTTAATTCCTTGTGAGCAGGGAACCATGTCTGTCTTGACCACTGCTCTGCCACTTGTGGCGGGAACATTTGCTGCTCACCAAGGAACCACTTGCCTCCCCACATATTCCGGTTCCTAACCCTTATTAGTCAGTGAGGACTGCCATCACGAAATTCCAGAGACTGGGTGGCTTCAACAACAGACGTTCATTTTCCCTCCCAGTTCCAGAGGGTCAAAACCCAAGACCAAGGTGCCAGCATGGCCAGTTCTGGTGAGGACTCTCTCCCTGGCTTGCAGGAGGCTGCCATCCGGTCCTGTCCTCACCTGGCAGCTCTCTGGTTACAAAAACACTAATCCTGTTGTATCAGGGCCTCACCCTTATGACCTCATTTACTCTTAATTACTTCCTTATAGACCACCTCCAATTACAGGCACCCTGGGGGTTAAGACTCCAACCTATGGGTCTTCCTTGCCGCAGGAAGTGAGAGGCTGTGCATTCCACACAGCACAGCAGTAGAGCCATGGAGACCACTGTCGGCCTGAGTCCCTGAGGGACTGCAGCGCAGAGTCCCCGGCTCACCTGTTAGACATCGAGTGTGTACAAAGTGTAAGCTTCTGCAGGATTTATGACTACAGTAAAACCTTGCCTACTCTAATACTAATATACTTGCTGATGACTCATGTGTGCCTAGTAACGAGCTCAGTTCATAAGTGGCCCTGTCATGAAAAGCACAAGTTTGCGGGGGAGAGAGGAAAGGCACAAAAATCAACTTTAGGACAATTAACTTTGCAATGGTCTGATTGGATTTTACATGCAGTAAAAGGTTAGGGAGGAGGGATCAATGTGCATTGAAGGAGGACTGAAAGGCTTTTTGGAGGAGCCAACATTTGAGTCTCTCAAGTGGGGGTAGATTTGAAAGATCATTCTAGGTACTGACTGTGTTCAATGTTGGTACGGTTTGCTTTGTCCACTGATACTGTGAGTAAGTATAAGTGGCATCTAAAGCTGTGGAAAAGAAGAAAGACATCAAAATCAGCACAGTCAGAGCGCTGCATGGCTCAAAGGAGCCTTGGTAGTCTTCTCAGCCAAACCAGTTATTTGAAAAATAAAGAAACCAAGGGCCAGAGACATAGTGAATCTGCCAAAATGGAAAAAGAGCAATCGTCTTGGAAATACTAATATAAGGTAGTCCCCTCACCTCTCTGAGCCTCAAGGTTCATTTAAGTAAATGGGAGACAAGAATACCTACTTCTCCTTGTTTTGAAGGTCAACTAAGGCCATAAATGTGAATGCTCTCTATCAAATATTTTATAAAAATACACTGCCTCATTAAAATGCCTGCCCCAAAGCCACAGACTGTTAGACCATTTTCTTAACTCCGTCAAAGCTTGCACACTCTAAAGCAGTCCTCTTCAAAGTACCATCTTGAAAGCACTGCTCTTTGTTCAAAATACTTAGAACTCCTCTGTCTGGATTTCAAAATGCAGGGCTGATGTTCCATTATTTGAAATATCCTCAATGGTGGCGAATCCCTGTTCACCATAGGGGCTGACCTGAGGGCACTGGACGCTTTTGAATTCACTGAGAATACAGTAAATGGGTGGACAGAAAAACAGACATATTTTTACGTGCAGCTCATTAACGGGTTCTGAAACACTTCCTTCAAAATCAATTTCCTAACTGCAAATAGCAGTGTTACTAGAGTAGATTGCACAGTCTCAAAGAATGAGCTCATTGAAACAACATCCAATTTCATATATAAATCCTTTTATATATGAAAAGAGAAAAAGGGAGAAAAACTGGAAGGATAAGAAAACAATGTTACCATTATTGTGGGGGAAGGTGCAGAGCAAAGTTGGGGAATCCTTTTGTTATCTTTCGACAAAGGGTAATGCTGTTTTTTTTCACTAAAATTTATGAATCGGGCTCTGAAGGATCGGGTTGTTGCTTATGTTTGTGCTTTTAGTAAATCAGATGATTCCATTTCATTTTAGCATATCTCAATTCCAAGGGGTCAATGCAGACAAAGCCAGGAAACAACATCAGACCCTAGAAATGCCAGCTGTGACTCTTCAAACATTTCTGTAATGTACAAGAGCCTAAACCAGCCATCAGTTCAAGCCATGATCTCTTAAAACCACTTCCAACATGCTCAGAATTGTCATCTCAAATGACCACAAAACCTTGCCACTTTGCCGATATCAGAAGTGAAATAACATGCATCTATTCAGAACTACCCCATGATTATTTTCAATGCCTGCTCCTCTGCAAAAACAAGAGTCTAATTAAAATAGGTATATTATTTCAGTGAGCCCTAGAGACATAAAATATAGAAATTTGATATTCCATGTCATGATAAAAGTATTTTCACTGCCAATAAAATGAAAAACACCTGAGTGGACTGAAGAAGCATAAATCTGCTTGTCTTTTAAACAGGTCAGGGTGCGTGAACACTCAAAACTGACAGCCCTTTTGGTGCCCAGAAGGCGTTGGCCAGGGTAAAGATGGGATGTTAGGCAGTAAGAAAGGTAATGTCTGGGTCATCACCCATTCTCTGAATTACTCTACTTCAGTTCTAAGAATCTATATTTTGATTATCCTGAAGTCTCAGTCCTACATTCTCAATCCAAGTAAAACCATCAGTTCTTCCTGCCGCTGGCAGAAGCCCAGTGACATGGAGACATGTTCTCTTTTACATGCAGTGTGTGTTTCCCCTTTGGATCTTATCCCTGGCTCTATTGATCTTTTTGACTCCAAGAAGAGGGCCCCTGCCTGAAGTCCATCTGGCAGAGGTGGCTAGAGCAAGAACAGGTGATACTGCACAGGTCCAGGACCTCTCAAGCAACGTGTCATGTGTATGACACCTTTGGTGACACTCTGCTGTTGACACAGGTAAAGTTTGGCAAAGATGAGCATTTCAGAGCCACTGGGGACAACCAGACTCCCTACCAGTCAGTTAAGTATTTCTTAGATTATGCCAAAGGGCTATTTGAGTAGGACATTGAAGCAAATCTCAGATGGCATAGGACGTGTCTGGTGGCCTTCCACCTGAAGGAGGCCAAACTGCAGTAAATGCCATCAACACACCCTCACGGGGCTCTCTGCTCCTGGAGAAGGCAGATATTTGGTAACTCTGGCCCTACCTTCCCTCATCATTGCCCAAAAGCACCTCTGCAAGAAGGTCAAGTTCACCCAGGAGAGCCCTGATGCCAAAAGCACGTTGCCTAGGGAAGTGGGGAAGAGAACCACATACACACCTGCCCCCACTGTTGACCCAGCCAGGCTAACTCAGTCCACCTCACCACATAAGGGATAACACAGAAACGAGAGGCCGAGAGCCTACAGTAAAATGCTTTATATTAACAGTTGTTAATTCTTGAAAGTTCTCATTTATGTAAGTTATGGACTCAATTATGGAATTAACCAGTGTGAAAGTGTTACAACCATTCTGGCATCATCCTCCCATCAGGATAAAATTAGTATTTCATCCTCGCTTCAGGCCTCACCCCAGTAATGCTCACCATCAGTGCAGAGGAGTCTGAAGAAGTCAAAGAAGAGGTTTCTAAGCAGAATTTCATGTCCCAGATCCCTTAATTGAGCACTAAATTCCTTTCTCATCAATGATAAGAGATTTTCAAAGTCTGAAGCCCATTGCTATGTCTTACTGGGTTGGCCAAAAATTTGTTCATTTTTCTGTAACATCTTATATGTGCTGTGCTTCAGTCATATCTGACTCTTTGTGACCCTATACACTGTATCCCACTGGGCTCCTCTGTTCATGGAATTCTCCAGGCAAGAATACTGGAGTGGGTTTCCATGCCTTCCTCCAGGGGATCTTCCTAACCCAGGGATTGAACCCGTGTCTTTTATATCTCCTGCATTGACAGGCAGGTTCTTTACCACTCATGCCACCTAAGAGGCTTATGGAAAAACCCAAACAAGCTTTTTGGCCAACCCAATACATCTCTACTTACCCATCTCTGTTTTTTCTGCTGTGTAGGGTCAACAGACAGATCTATTTTTTCATTGGCTTCTATGTAGTAGAAACCAGGAAATATTTTTCTTCAAAGTCCTGAGACTTTTTTAAAAAGTACTTTCAGCCATTAAGTTAATATACTTTCCCACTTCAGTGAGCTCACACTTTCATGCTAGTTTCTCCATGATGTTTTTTTTTTTTGTTTTTTTTTTTAAGCTTTCTTTTCTTTTTAACAAAAGCAAGTGAATCTGTTTGGTTCTTCAGAAGTGTGTGTGTGTCCCAGTGTTGTGGTTTAGAGCATGAGGATGTTATTGAATTTATCTGCCAAAAAGACCAATCTTCAGTTAAAGAATCTCTTTCTCCAAAGGCCCATTGTTTCTATTTTCCTTTCCAACTTCTAGAACCTCTTAAGGGGATCACAAACTATTTAATTTTTGCCCAAGGGCTTATTATTTATATGACCAGTAATTAAAGGAAAAAGATTTTTTTCAGTGATACCAGGATTTCACATCAAGAAGTGGTCCTTTTCTTCCTAATACACATAAAAGCTTACTTTCTTCTATAGAATATATATTTGAGAATTTAGAGTGTTTCTTATGGTTTTTAAAATTAAACCTTCTTTATTTTTTTTAATTGAAATACAGTTGCTATACAATATTATGTAAGTTACAAGTATACCATATAGTGACTCACGATTTTTCAAGTTTATGATCCATTTATAATTATTGTAAAATATTGGCTACATTCACCATGTTATACAACATATCCTTATAACTTATTTTATACCTTATAGTTTGTACGTCTTGTACCTATGGAGCTTTCTTCCCCAACAATATGGGGATTTTATGGTTGCCAACTATGAAAGTGAGTTTGAGTATTATCTGATTATCTGTGCTAGAGTGCTGTACTAAAAACATCCTCTCTCTTCTGTTTACATCTACTTCAGGTTTTCTAGTATTTCTGTTCTCATTAACGCAAGCATTCATATGTGCAATGTGCTGCTCTTTTGGCACTTGCAATAGGAAAGTCTTGAGGCACTTGAATTTTTGTCTCATCTTGTACAACTGTCTAATTAAGGGGCACGTTCCCACAATGAACAAAAAACACATGATTTCACAAAGCAGCAGTGGCACACCCAACATGGAAGCTGGACTCCCAACCCTCCATCTCACACAAGGTCTTTTCATACCATCTGGCATCATTAGGTCACAGTAAATGTTTATTTCCAGTAATTGGGCAATACATAAAACATGTTTGAAACAACCAAAAACTCTAGATGCCAAATAAGTCTCCAACTTGGGTCACTATTAAGAAAAGCCATTTAGACTAAAGGACAGCCTTGAACAATGGAAAAAGTGTACCCATTCAATGACCTTATGGTACAAAAATAGATTTGAGGGGTGTTTTATTAAATTTGGCTTCTCCAGTATTCTCGCCTGGAGAATCCCCATGAACAGAGGAGCCTAGCAGGCTACAGTCCATGGGGTCACAGAGTCAGGCACGACTTAGTAACTAAGCACACATAAGAGATGAAAACTTGCTGGAAATGTTGAAACAACTATAACCACTAAAAATGTAATTCTAATTTGATCTATACATTGAGCAAAATATCAGAAATATTTTCAAATATTTATGGAGTACCAGTGCTTGCTGTAGGCAACACAGATACCTATCTTTGCCAAAATTACGACTTTTCAACTATTTCAAACTTGATTTATTTTTTATTGGAGTATAATTGATTTTCAATATTGTGTTAGTTTCTGCTGTACAGAAAAGGGAATCAGCCATACATATACATACATCCACTCTTCCAGACTCCATTCCTATATAGGTTCATTATAGAACACTGAATAAAGCTCCCTGTGCAATACAGTAGGTTATTAGTTATCTTTTATTTATTGTAGTATATTTCAAACTTGATTTACATTCAAGAAACCAATTCCTCTTGGCCATCCTGTGCTTAGTTGCTCTGTCGTATCCGACTCTTTGCAACCCCACTAACTGTAGCCTGCCAGGCACCTCTGTCCATGGGGATTCTCCAGGCAAGAATACTGGAGTGGGTTGCCATGCCCTTCTCCATGGGATCTTCCCAACCCAGGGATCAAACCCAGGTCTCCCACAGTGCAGGCAGATTCTTTACTGTCTGAGCCACCAGGGAAGCCCAAGAATAGTAGAATGGGTAGCCTATCCCTTCCCCTGGGGATCTTCCCAACCCAGGAATTGAACAGGGTCTCCTGCATTGCAGGTGGATTCTTTACCAGCTGAGCTACTGGGGAAGCCCTGATCACCCTATATGTTCTATTAATTTCTGTTCTCTTAATACTTTAAGGTGAATTTAGTGATTCCAGTACACAACCTGATTCACAAAGAAATCAACACTCTATATAATCTTAAGAATACATTATTTTTTAGGACTCTGAAAGATGAAACATGACAATAGAAAGGTATTTCCCCCTTTATCTTGATACTCTCCATCAAGGTAAAAAAACATTTTAGATATTTCTAATCACATTACTCCTATTCTTTCCACTTTATAATATTAAGACAAGTCCAAAAAATCTGTATTATTTATCTATCATCACTAGGTCTATTCGCTAACCACTGAATTTTCTCCATTAATCCTCTCTCACTTCATCTCTAAAACAGCATTGGATTCCCTGACTGATATTCAAGAATACCTGATTCTTGACATCAATCAAAGATGGAACTGGTTAAAACAAAGATATAGCTACTCATCTTTATCTCATAATTCTCCCCTGCAAGGGTCAATTAATCAATCAGACAGCACATTTATCTGATTTCTGAAGCCAGGAATTTCAGAATAGTCCAGCTCATCACCATCTTTTTCTTCACAACAGCCCATAATCAAATCCTGATGCTGGATCCTTCACAAAACCTCTGCATTCAACTCTTCATTTTCAAGTTGACTTCTTAGATTGGACCCTGATCATGTGACAACTGGACCAAGGCCAGCTTCTCCTCCCTGGCTTCCTCATGCCCACCATGTCCACATCCACTTCCAACTCACTCAAAATCTGAGACTTTTAAAATTTTTTGGACATTCATTAAATGCACTAAATTTAGAGCTTTTAAATTCATCTTAAAATTATATTATTCTATTTATAAGTCAAGAAAATGTTCACATTTTCTTTTTCTTATAAGGAATTTTCAAATATGCTGAGATAATTCAAAGAATAAAAACAGTAATCACTTGTATTCCTACCTCTGAGTCAACAGGTGTTACAATTTTGCTATATTTGTGTATAAAAGGCATCTGAAAGTAAATTACAGACATCACGGCATTCCTCACTCTAGAATAATGGCACTGCCCTACATACCTCTAATACCATTATCATAGCTAAGAAAAGAATAGTTCCAAAGGACCACCTAATATCCAGCCCATATTTAAACATCCTCAATTGTTCTTTAAATGTCTTTCAGAGCTGGGTGTTGATTTTTTTGTAAAACCAAGATATAATTAAGGTTCATATATTAGATGTGCTGCTATCTCTCTAGTCTCTTTATGGGGAAGTCAGTGTGTGTGTGTGTTTAATGATATGAACATTTTAAAGAAACCAAGCAACAATTTATCAGTCTTTCTGATGTGATAGCTTTAGCTTGTTTCTTCACCTTCAGTATTCCCTATAAGCTGGAGGTTAGGTGTAAAGGCTCAGTTAGATTCTGCTATATATTTCTGGCAAGAATCCTTTTAAGGCGTTGCTGTACATTTCATACTGTAGCCCATTCCGTTCCGTTCTGTCGCTCAGTCGTGTCCGACTCTATGCGACCCCGTGGACTGTAGCCTACCAGGCTTCTCCGTCCACGGGATTCTCCAGGCAAGAATACTGGAGTGGGTTACCATTTCCTTCTCCAGGGGATCTGCCCGACCCAGGGATCGAACCCGGGTCTCCCGCATTGGAGGCAGACGCCTTAACCTCTGAGCCACCAGGGAAGCCCTTAGGAGGCACATAATGTCACTTGTCCTGCTTTTAATGATTCTGAATTTGATCATTTGATCAAAGGGGCCTCATGCTATTTTTAATTTGACACCAAGTCATTTATTTTGCCCTACACCTAAAGTTTAAGACTTCATATCTGTGCCAACATCTGCCAGGAACTCTAGTTTACTTCTCTGGTCTCTTCTGATGCTTCTTCCTGACCTGTTTCTTAGTGTTCTCTCTCCTCTATTTAATTTCTCCCCTCTTCTCTATAGCTTAATTTCTTAACCAATCATACATTTTCCTCCACCATCCAAGCAAGTCCCGAAATTCTATTCTGTGAAAGTCCCATGCATTCGAATACACTGATCACAGTTCATGTTGCATCTTCAACCTCAAGTTTACTGCTTCATTTTTAGAATGTGCTACAGAAATGACTATTTTTACCAAATTTTGCAGATGACCTCTAATGGCAATACATAAACATAGGTGCTTACTGATTATGACATTAAGTTCTCAGTAGGTATAATCTACAGTGGATAAGAATCTTGCTACTGAGCAAAAAACCAGTATTTATTTAAAATAAATAATAAATAAAATTTTAAGTACTCATTAGGGTTTTCTGCCATTCATTTAAAACCCACTTATAGCTCCCTCTGTAGCTGTATTTGCAAAACAACCATAGCAAGAAAGCACAAATATTTCCAAACACCTTTGTAGGATACATCTTATATACTATTGACTATTTTGTCAGTAATTTTTTAATGCCTGGATCATCCTAATTGCACAAATTGGACAATCATAGGCATTCAACATTTCTCACCAATAGGAAAAAAATGTATTCTGAGAATATTTTGAAGCTGTGTATTACTGACTACACATGCAAAATGAATTAAGCATTGAGATCACCGTCTGGATCATTTAGATCAGAAGTCAGAGAAATAACCAGATAAGGCAAAAATGTGTTCCAATGAGTCTGAATTATTTGGATAATTCCACCAACGATCCAATTCATGTGAACTATATAATTCACCTTAGGCCTAAAAGTAAATAATTTGTTTATATTCTTTCCAGTGAGCAAGTGTCTGCCTACAATTACATGTACAAGAATAACAAAGTCTGTTGACATCTCATTTTCTTGCTTTTTACCATCTGTGTTCCAATTTGGAAACTAAGGAGAAAGATACTGGGCACAGAATTTTAAAAGGACATGCTTTTTCCTCATGATCGACCTAAGCTGAAATGACTAAACAATGCAAATGACACCAAATCCATCCTTCTCCTCCAAGGCTTTTCTGGGGCAAATTGTGCCGTGCACGAGGTTTACTTCATCCCCACTGCCCCTGTAAAAACTTGCCTTTAACACAGTAATCCAGTCTTTACTTCTAAGCTAAATGTAACTTGATGATATTCCTTCTGCAAAAAGCACGTTTAAACCTGGTCTTCAACTGAGGAAGAAAAAGGCCCCCTTTCAGTAGGCATTTCAGGCATCTACAGGCAGACCAAGGTTGAGTGGGAGATTAAACCTTCCCTGCCTTAGTGAAGTTACATGACAAAAGCAATCACCTGCTCTATTTTTACATTTGACTCTCAATAGGTAAGCATTTTCCAAGCTAGTATTTGTATAGTTCTGTAACATTTGCAGAGCATGTTACTTTGCCTAGTCTAATCTTGACCAAGCTCCATACTCTTATCTCCACTTTACAAATAAGGAAGCTGGTTCCTTGCCACCGCCCATGGCTCTAACCAAGGCCTTATAACTCTACATGGCTCTTCTTTCCATTCTGGTCTACAGACCAATTTTGCTTCTTCCTCTAGGAGAAAAGGGTTTCCCTGGTGGCTCAGTGGTAAAGAAACCCTGCCAATGCAGGAGACACAGGTTCAATTCCTGTGTCAGGAAGATCCCTTGGAGAAGAAAATGACAACCTACCTCAGTATTCTTGCCCGAGAAATCCCATGGACAGGGGAGCCTAGTAGGCTACAATTCATGGGGTCGCAAAAGAGTTGGACACAGTAGCAACTAAACAACTAGAAGAAAGGAGATGACCTAACCATAGACTTGCCTATCACTTACAAGTGTTCTCCATGTTCAAAAGCAAGAATGACTGATTCTGTTATCGACATATATCACACACACAGACACACATAGTTTTTTGAATATTCAGGTAACAGTAGATAAACAGATCTCACCTATTCTTCTCACCTGGGGTTAAAACCATAATCAAGTGACAGGAGAAGAACCACAGAACAAAGCTATGTGATTATCACATAATTCCAAAGCAGGAAGCACAAAGTAACTGTGATAGAGGAACCAGTAATTTTCTGTTGTTTTTACTATGCACATTCAATGATGAGTTTTAAAGAAAATTCAACTTCTCTCTCACCTAACGATATATAGAACTACAGTTACACATAAATGCAATATTTAAAATACACTTCAAACAACTTATACACTGCTATTCTAGTTAGTTTTATAAGAAAATAAAAGATGACAAATTATTACTGTCTGATGGGTTCAAAACTTGACTATATCCACTAACCAGTAAACTACTGCAAAAAGGCATGAAAATTTTCAAATATCTCTGTAGAATATATCTCATGTACCATATCTCACGCCTGACACATGCTTTAAATACAGATCACTGTAACTGAAAAACTACCAACAGCCAATCATGGCTATCTTGCAGCATTTCCGGAAGTTCAATATATACTATTATCTTATGGATACTTCCAAATATCTTACAATGCTTACAGTATCTTATATCTCAGAGGTTGGCAAACTCTTTCTGTAAAGGTCTTCGCAGACCATATTTTAGGCATTTCAGATCATATGACCTCACTGAAAGTATATAATCCTTCTGTCAGTAGCATGAAAGCAGACATAGACAGTATGTAAATGATGGATCTGGCTGTATCCAATAAATCTTTATTTATAGTAACAGGCCCACAGGTTGCCAATTCCTTCTACAAAAACCTCCTTTCATCAAGGCTGTCTTTCCTATTAAGAGAGACTATCTAGAACACACCACTAAAATGGGCTAGGCAGTGCTGCTCACCTGTGACCCAATGGTTTCCTGGAAGCACCGGCCCAGCTGGGTCTTAGCAGCCACCGGATACACGTGAGGAATGACTTGCTGATATGAGGAATGGACCGTCTGGGTCTTCTGGACGGGAAGGCCTTGGTAAGGGACTTGGGACTGGCCCGGTTGAGTTTCTTTAACCTTCTGACTTGTTGGGCCATCAACTCTTGAAACCTGATGGATCTGGACCGAGGCCTCAGGAGGGTGCTTCACATGGATATTGACTATGTTAGGAGGAAATTTCACTAAAACAGATCGGGAGGAAAACTTATCAGCTGTAAATAATTAACATGCATGTCACGATGAAAGTAAATTTTCATGCTTATCAGCATGAAACTAAATTTTATACACATACATATACTTAAGTACATATATATTATGCTGTTGTTTTGTTGTTTAAGTCGTGCCCAACTCTTCTGTGATCCCATGGACTGTAGCCCACCAATTTCTCTGTCCATGGGATTTCCCAGGCAAGAATACTGGAGTGGGTAGCCATTCCCTTCTCCAGGAGATCTTCCCACCCCAGGAATCAAACCCATGTCTCCCGAATTGCAGGCAGATTCTCTTTACCTCTAAGCCACCAGGAAAACCCGCATATATATTATACATAGGATAAATAAAAGATTTATAGTGTGGATCTAGTTTTGCTGCATAGCCATTAAAACTCTTGAGAGTAAAAGGGGACACTCAAAAATTAAACTTGAATTTATATACTTTAAAGAATAAAACTACTTTTACAAAGCAAAATTTAAACCTCTCAGAATAATGGATTCATGAAACATTTTTTTCAGAAGAGCCAGAAAACTATGAAATTTGTGCTACTTGTGGTCATACACTTTATTGAACAAAAGTAATTAAGACTCAAAAGTTAGATTATTTTCTAATTTCTCACAAAGTTTCTATCAGACAGACTGTAGGATTTATAACACAATTTCACAAAACATAGTTCTCTTACCCTTAAACCTGGTGTGTACATACTTTTGTGCTTCTTTTGACAAACACAAAATATTTAAGTGTGACATTTTATATCAGTATTGTCTTTCTCTGCAGGTTTCACACAGAATTTTATCTTCTGATGCTAAGATTCGGGTTTTAAAGAATAAGAGCCAGTAACACTTCTCTGACCCCCTTTATAAAAATTGTGCATGTGTGAGAGGTGCCAGGTTGAAAAGAATGAATTAGTCATAGAATTTGAGCTCCAAGTGACCTAGTTTATCTTCCTCTACAGATGAATAAACTGAAGCCCAGGGAGGTTACAGATTGTCTAGAACTAAAACCAAGCGCTGCTGCTGCTGCTGCTGCTAAGTCGCGTCAGTCGTGTCCAACTCTGTGCGACCCCATAGACGGCAGCGCACCAGGCTCCTGCATCCATGGAATTCCCCAGGCAAGAGTACTGGAGTGGGGTGCCACTGCCTTCTCCTTTGACTACAAAATAGACTTGGTATTCAACAGCAGGTACCGTGTGACCTACTAGATGATTAATGATCATAAGGGTCAGAACACCATCTTGTTCACCTTCCCCTTTCCCAGGTCCTGCCAGATCACCACGCATGTTTATTAGTTCTTGGTCCTGTGTCACCAGAGAAAGACGGGCTCCATTTTCTCATTTCCTAGATACCATTCTCTATGGCCGAGAAAGCACTGTCACCATATAACTGGGCCCATATTCTGTTCCAGTGCCAATCCCGCAGGCACTTGGCTTCTGTATATACAGGTTTGGCATGTTAACAGAGTTCTGACGAATAGGCAAAATCGAAACAGTCAGCTTACCTTTTACTCCTTGCTGGCTGGTCATGGTCAGAGGCAAAGTATGTGTCGAGTGGACGACATGTGTTCCCAAAGCCTTGCCTGACTGCTGGGAATGCTGATACACTTTAGGCAGGCTGGCCCCGTGGACTGGGATCTGACAGAGCTTCCCTGTGAAATTTGGAGGGCACTGGCATTTGTCCCTCGAACTGCACTGGCCTCCATTCATACATGGAAGATGGCAAATTACTGTAACAGGAAAGAGAAAATGTGAAGAGTTGGTTAGTTTCTCAAAAGCTAAGTAACAGTCAACCAACAGAACATCCCCAAAGCACAGCCATCATATTACCAATGAATTTAGAAATGGTAAACGAAGGAGAACCTACACTGGGACAAAAATACTTCCTTTTTTTTTTTTAAACTATCTTTTCCTTTCCACCTTAAATAAGTCATTTAGCTCTCCAGTTGCTTGTGGTTGTTCATCCACAACGCTGGAAAGAATTCATGGGAAAAAATATACATATATGTAAATATACACAGTTACTCAGGATCTCTCTTACATTCTGTACTTACTGTGTTTTCCTATTACTAGTTTATTTACTGTCTTTCTAGATTATAAACTCTTTGGGGGAAAGGAATGCCTGGTTTAATGAACTTTATAGCCTCAGCAACTAGAATAATGTCCGGCGCATAGTGGATATTAAATATTTCCTCCAAGAATAAACAAATGAGAGTGCTAAAAATAATATCTGTTGAGAATTTTCTCTACGTAAGGAACTGAACTAAGTGCTACCCAGAATAAGGGAGTAGAATAGTTTGAATCCTGCTTTACAGGAATTTGCAATCCCATTAAGATAACAAGACCACAGTGAAACCTAGAATTAACAGTGATTAATAGTTGGGAAATTATTTAGAATACCAAAAGGTAAAAGGATGTGTTTGGGTGAAGAATTTTATGAGGAGTTTTAAATTCTGGCTAAATTCAGACTATGGCCAACCTCTTTACGACTAATGAATTCTTCCCATCAGCCTTTAAACTGATCAGATCTCCAGCTGCTTAAAAAATAAGACTCTCAACTCCATTCTCTTTCAGCTTCTACTCTGCTTCAATCATCTCCTCCATGACCAAACTTTCCAAAAGAATTATCTGCTCACTTCTCTGTTCACTACTAGCTAGCCAGCACCAAGTTGTATTCCCTTGTGTGTGTTCCCTTTTCCCATACCTCTCCTACACTGAAACTCCTCTTCCTCAGGTCACTAACGGTCTCCGCATTGCTAAATCCATTGGTTGGATTTCAGTCTTCCCTTAGCCTCTGTGACATCTCACCACCTCTTTCCTCTTTGTCCACTGTCTCTCACTATTCTTTGCAGACTCCTCTCTTTGCTTATCCTTTAAACACAGGTGTGCTTGAAGATTTGGTCTTAAAATCTTCTGCTTCACTAACCCTACACATTCTGATTTCATCCTATCATATGAGGATGTCACTCAAAACCATATTTCTGAGCCAAAGCCGCCTGCTGCGCTCCAACTGTCTACATCCTGTAGATCTTCTATAGGCAGCTCAAACTTACAATGTATCACTTGGAACAGGATCATCTTCCCCCTAACATCTCCCATTCACTGAGGGATGCTTAACAGAAATCTGAGAGTCCTCTCAAACCACTCAAATATCCAGTTCTCCAGGTCCTGCCTTCTAAATATTTATCAAATATGCCCACATCTTTCTCATCGTAGAGATCCTATTTTCTCTGAAACCTCATTTCCCACAATTCAGCTACTTGGAATTTGATTCCTGAGTGGACAGGGCTCTCTCACCCCTCCTCATGTTTTATCTACCCTGCACCCTTGGCCTGGAACACTCTTTCCATTTGCTTCTCTACACCCTCCCCACTTGCCCACCTAACTCCTACTCACCTTTTAGACTCTGCTTAAACCTCACTTCCTGGAAGCATTTCCGGTTGCCCCTCATCTAGGTTTGGGCCTCTCCTCTGTGCCTCCATGGGCTCTCATTCACTGTCTATCGTGCCCCTTGGCTTACTGCATTATAATCCTCTGACTGTGCTTCTGTATGTCCTATTCAACTAGAGCTCTGTGAGGTCAGGGACTTCAATGTTTTACCTCTAACATGTAGCTCAGCTTTTAGAAAAAATGCTGCAGCTCAAAAAAAATTACTAGATGAAAGAATGAACAGATTTATGGCTACTACTTTGTCAAATACCATTCTAGGTACTACATAAGAAAGTAAAACCTAACTGGAGCTGTTAGGTAATACACGATAACTAAAAATACTCATCAACAAATAAGTAACACTGGAAAATATAAAATGCAAATTCTATGGAACTTCAGAGAAAAGTCATTTCTGGGAAGTCAAAATAGACTTTTCAGGAGAGCTCACTTGAAATAAGTCTTTGAAGCTGGGGATTCAGAAAAACAGAAAGGACTGCATCCCAGGAGGATGGCGTGTGAAAAGGCCAGTGGTAGACAAATTTGGAAGATAAGGAGAAAGCCCATGTTGTTGAAATCCCAGATTCCTTGGGGAGAGGGGTCAGGTGATAAACTGGGAGATGTAGACTTAACTCAGAGAATGGCTAAAGGTCTGATAAAGAGTTTGGATTTTATTCTGTAATTAATAAATTATTTTGGAGACTTCACGGAGAGAATTTTCCAGGAAGATTACTCTTGTGATGGCATGTGGCACTAGCTAGAAAGGAGAGTGACCAAGTAGATAAGTCAGATAGGAGAATATTAAAATAACTGAAAGACAACTTGAAAAGCCCATGGATTAGGATCACGGCAAAAAGAACTGATAGAAACATGAAGTAATATTATGACAGACAGGCAATTGGTAAAACGTGGAGATGGAACACAGGAAGTAAACAGAAGGCGAAGGAAGGGGTAAGACACTGAAGGAGAAAGGGAAGAACTGGAAAAAAATGACCAACGTGACTGCCAAGAACTATGTCCAGGGTCTGACTATGGGGCAAATAAAGTCAAAACTGCCCATGCAAGATAGGGTCTGGAATACGCTTCCTCAAGTGTCTAATCTACAATGAAGCACTGAGTAAGAAGAAGAGTCAAAGGTGACTCAGGTTGAGTCAAAGACTTTATAATTCCCAGTTCAATTCTAAATTGAACTTCTACTAAACAACAGCTTGTTGCTGGATGAGTTCAATATTCATGCCTAGCCAAGATTTTCAGTCAGATCAGTTCAGTTGCTCAGTTGCATCCAACTCTTCACAACCTCATGGACTGCAGCATGCCAGGCCTCTCTGTCCTCATGGAGACTACTCAAACTCATGTCCATCACTTTGGTGATGTCATCCAACCATCTTGTCTTCTGTCGCACCCTTCTCCTCCCACCTTCACTCTTTCCCAGCATCAGGGTCTTTTCCAATAAGTCAGTTCTTTGCATCATGTGGCCAAAGTATTGGAGTTTCAGCTTCAGCAGCAGTTCTCCCAATGAATATTCAGGACTGATTTCCTTTAGGATTGGGTGGTTTGATCTCCTTGCAGTCCAAGATACTCTCAAGAGTCTTCTCCAACACCACAGTTCAAAAGCATCAATTCTTTGGTGCTCAGTTTTCTTTATGGTCTAACTCTCTCAACCATACATGACCACTGGAAAAACCATAGCTTTGAATAGATGGATCTTTGTTGGTAAAGTAATGTCTCTGCTTTTTAATATGTTGTCTAGGTTGGTCATAGCTTTTCTTCCAAGGAGCAAGCGTCTCAAACAATTTATCACTGGAATACAAGCACATTTTATTTTGTATGGTCGATCCCTGGGTCAGGAAGATCCCCTGGAGGACAGCATGGAAACCCACTCCAATATTCTCACCTGGAGAATCCCATGGACAGAGAAGCCTGGCAGACTGCAGTCCATGGGGTCACAAAGAGTGGGACATGACTGAAGTGACTTAGCACAATATGCATGAATTTCATTAATACAGTTTAATTAAATAATGCCAGTCTCCCAAAAACATGGTCTGAACTTCATTTGCCACAACATTAACTAGGTAACTTCACTGCCATCTCCTTGGTCCACAAATCACTACATAAATAAAAGATGTGTATCACGGCCAATAGTCAATCATATCACTCCCTTCAGAGTCTGCTGGCAACTGATCCCAGCGTATCTGTTATTCAGTTCATATGTCCCCTCCCTCTTGAACCTCCCTCATACACAGACAGCAAAGCAGGTAGTTGAGTTGCCTCATCACTTCACAAGAACAAACTCACATGACATTTTACAGAAGTGTATTATCAAAATGGCCAAAAAAATAGGCACAGCAAAGAGATAGAAAGTGGTAGCACTGGAAATGAAAGTTGTGATCCAAGGAAATGACATTAAAGGAACTCATATTCCACAACTTCGAAAGTCCTAAGGTGAGTTGTTGAAACCTGATTCAAACTTAGAAAGGTTCACTAACAGGTTCACTAAGGCAAAGAAAATATACTCACTCCACATCATACAGTATATGAGACGAAAGTGAAAACATTCAGGATACTCTCAAGTTCTACTCAAAGAAATAAAACACTTTAATTCTCGGTGTTTCTAACATTTTAAATCTAGGGTACTTTGTAAATATTGCCTCTACTGTTTTTTCCCCTTTCTTTATACATACATCACCTACAGTAAAAGAATTTTAATGTTTTGACAAAAAAAAATTTACGGCGATGGAACTCATAATTTTTCCATTGATTATTAAGATCGTTTTGCACAGTTACAGCTTCCACGGCCATTTTTATGGCACTGCACCACCGTGCAAAGAGGTGCGCCTATCACCTTTATGAAAATACCATCTTTATTTCTTTAAACAAAGCTGATGTTTATTTCTAGTATCAATAGTAGATTTTGAAATCTAAAATTAATTTAATTAGCTTTGTTTAAATCTATTTTTAATCCCTGGAGATAGCTTCCACACAAACATTTCAAAAACAGTACTAGTCTAAGTGGATACAGCAATAATCCCAAAATAGAACTCCAGCAACCCTGTGTCTCTCTGGTCACAAAGGAAACCACTTCTGCTGACATTCCAACCAGTAACTGGCCACTATTTATAACCATTTATGAATGAGAAATAAAATACCTATTCTCCTGTTCCAGCATTTTCACAAAAATCTAAATTACAATCTAAATTTCTTTGCCTCAATTCACTCACTGTGCCTTGAGTCCTTTGTGGCAGGTTGATCTTTTTAAAGCTAAATAGTCTTTTATGTGAAAGAAAACAAATTTAAAATCACCCTACAAAAGTTAAGGATTTAACTATGAATAGTTTCTTTCTGTTTCAAAAGTTCGTGCCACTCTCAAAACATTGCCTGGTGATATATCGTCTGGGGTGCCACTGTTCTATAAAATGTTCTCAACACATGAAGAGGAAAAAGAGTAAGTTATCTTTAAGGCTGCCTTGAGAAGCCTGTGGTATGCTAGTCGTAAGTCTAGCTATGGCACGTATATTTTAGAACACATAACTGGACGGTGTAATATAAAATGCTGGCTGAGAAATTTCATAACCTTGTCAGCTCAACATCTTGTTGGCCATCACCATAATTCACTTCATTGCATCATACAGTCACCTGGGACCTATCACAAATAGCAAGAGGTATGTGTGCCTTCAGCCTGTTATTCCAAAGAGTGTGATTTCATGACAACCACTCCAAGCATCTCATGGTACGACTCTAAAAGGTCACAATGAGCAAAATGATCCAGGCTGGAAGAAAAAGTTGGGGGATTTAAACATGCCCAGCGTCTCGGTACATTCCACCATTCACAGCGGTCTATGAAACAACTAGCAGGCCTCAACAAACTTGGCTGAGAGGATAATATGCACAGTCTACACCACAAATTGGAATTTAGTTTAAATGAATAGGTACTGATCTGTATACAAATGTGGGCAAACTGAATTTTCTACACATTGGGGCTATAAAAAGCTAGACTCTCATTCTTCCCTGTTATCTTAGCTGACTATAAAAATATTTCAGCTGCTTGTCCCCAAAAGGCGCTCTAAGAATGTACTTGACTTTCCTACGGCAACTCCCAGCAACACCCTGGCCCCTCCACGCACCCCCTCGCTTCGTGTGCCAGCAGACTGTTTCAAGTTATTGTGGTTAAGGCAGAGCAGAGTAAACAAACTCCCATCTGAAGGAAAACCTACATCTGTCGTTTTGTAGAAGGGACACACACATGATTTTG
The DNA here is from genome assembly GCF_049115385.1 of Moschus berezovskii. NCBI lineage: Eukaryota > Metazoa > Chordata > Mammalia > Artiodactyla > Moschidae > Moschus > Moschus berezovskii. The sequence continues at coordinate 92,749,042 of NC_142470.1, forward strand.
ATTTGAAGAGCTACTTCTACTTTCCCACTTGTCTCTCATTAGGAGAATAATGTTCCCTTAAAGGCTGTGATTCATGGGGTCGCAAAGAGTCGGACATGACTGAGCGACTGAACTGAACGGCGTTCAACCTTTTGGTTGCTGTCCCTTGCAAGGTGAAAAGAAAAGTAATAATATTTTTAGAAAGTTCAAGTTATCACTTTATCTCTCCCCTAAATATACCTACCTTGCTCTCTTTTAAAGGGTACCCACAGATTCTATTCAGCCCGAAAGTAGGTTAATAATGTAGCTGTTTAAAGCTTTCAGATAACAAATATGTCAGATAATAAACACTGTAGCAAACCATTGCTCATTTTTTTTAAATTTATTTTTAACTGGAGGATAATTGCTTTACAATGTTGTGTTGGTTCCTGCCATTCATCGGTGTGAATCAGTGCCCCCTCTTGAACCTCCCACCCTTCCAGGTTGTCAAGAGCACAGGTCGAGCTCCCCTCCACTGTCTGTCTGCTTAACATATGGTAATGGATGTGTTTCTGTGCTGCTCTCTCAATTGCCCCGCAGTATCCACAAGACTGTTTATGTCTGTGTCACTACTCCTGCCCTGCAAATAAAACCACTGCTTATTTTAAGAACTTATTCCTCTTCTTAAAAACCTGCATGCTTCCCATTTAATTCAACATGCATCACCCCATCTCCTACCCCCACTGCATCAAAAAATAAAATAAATAAAAAACTGAAGCTGAAAGCCAAGATGGAGAGGTCACAGCTCTGGAGCGAGGACAGAGAAGCTGTCCTACACATGAGCCAAGAAAGGAAGTACAGAGATTAGTAGGCATTTACTAAAATCTAAATTTGAGTTTTTCATTTTTTTTTTTTTTGAATGCACAGATTTACCATTGCTGTGCTCCAAAATTGCTTAGAGTCTATTCTTGATTATCTGTCTGATAACTTAAACAGAGTCCCGCATGGAACCAACAAAACATCTGCGATCCAGGTTGTCTGAAACAACCTGTCCAAGGAGGTGACATTGCACCTAAACCTGAAAGGAGAAGAATCTAGTGATGTGAACATTGGCAGAAGGGTGTTTGCAGAAGAAAAAAAAACAGGAGGTAAGATCTTGAGGTGAGACAAGGTTTAGAAAGGCCCAGAAACTGAAGGAGGCAGATGTGGTGGGAATGTCAAAAGAAAAGAGAAAGTGAGAAAAGCTGGCTGGAGAAACAGAGCAGGGGCAGACTCTTCTTTCTTTCCACAAGGATATTTGCTGTTGCTGTTCAGACGCTAGGTTGTGTCTGACTCTTAGCGACCCCATGGACTGCAGCATGCCAGGATTCCCTGTCCTTCACCATCTGCCAGGTTTTGCTCAACTTATGGCATCAGTCAGTGATGCCATCCAACCATCTCAACCTCTGTCATCTCCTTCTCCTCCTGCCTTTAATCTTTCCCAGCATCAGGGTCTTTTCTAATTAGTCAGCACTTCGCATCAGGTGGCCAAAGTATTGGAGCTTCAGCATCAGTCCTTCCAATGAATATTGAGGATTGATTTTCTTTACAACTGACGTTTCATCTTCTCACAGTCCAAGGGACTCTCAAGAGTCTTGTCTAACACCTGAGTTCAAAAGCATCAATTCTTTGGCGCTCAAATTTCTTTATAGTCAACTCTCACATCCATATGTGACTACTGGAAAAATCATAGCTTTGATGATAAGGACCTTTGTTGGTAAAGTCTCTGCTTTTTAATATGCTGTCTAGGTTTGCCATAACTTTCTTCCAAGGAGTAAATGTCTTTTAATTTCATGACTGCATCACCATCTGCAGCGATTCTGGAGCCCAAGAAAATATAGGGCCGCCTATAAAGCCTTCCCAACGGTAATAAATCCACCTGCAATGCAGGAGCCGCAGGAGACATGGGTTCAATCCCTGGGTCAGGAAGATCCCCTGGAGGAAGGCATGGCAACCCATTCTAGTATTCTCACCTGGAGAATCCTCATAGACAGAGAAGCCTCGCAGGCAACAGTCCATACGGTTGTAAAGAGTCCGACACGACTGAAGCAACTTAACACACATAATTAAGCAGATACTATTAAAACAGGAAAAATGTAAGTTAAAACTCAGAACCAGGATAGATTAAGACATACAAAAGACAGAACCAGGGAAAGAGAAAGGACAAACTAAGTAAGGTTAAATAAAATCACCTATTGTATGTACGTGAAATGTGAACTGTAAACTTGGCTTTGAGTTCCTGGACCTCATTTTAAATTTCTGAATAACTATTTAGCCAGACTGAAGTTAAATTCTTAATTTAAGACTCAAATAGATAATGATTCTATAAGGTAAGATGACTTTTTAAAAAATTCTTTTTATTGATTATCTATGCACATGATAATTGGAGAAGGAAATGGCAACCCACTCCAGTGTTCTTGCCTGGAGAATCCCAGGGACGGGGGAGCCTGCTGGGCTTCCGTCTGTGGGGTCACACAGAGTCGGACACGACTGAAGTGACTTAGCAGTAGCATGCACATGATAATCACAGTGGGCTAAATGGTGGTCTCCCAAAAGACATGCCCATGTCCTGTGAACACCCAAAATCTGTGACTATTACTTCAGGTGGTAGATGAGTAAAACAAATGTGATTAGAATTTCTGAGAGGAGGCACTTAACCTGACTTATAAAGTGACCTCTCATTTCAATGACAAAGTCCTTTTAAGAGTGAGGTCCAGGGCAATTTGGCCAAAAAGGAAGAAGCAATATGACAGAGGCAGAGATGGAAATGATGCAGCCAGAAGTCAGGAAGCACCACAGCCATGAGAACTGGGAAGAGTCAAGAAAGGGACTCTCCTCTTAAGCCTCCAGGGGGAGGGTGGCCCTCTACACCTTGATTTTGACTTTCTGGTCCCCAGAACTGTGGGAGAATACATCTCAATTGTTTTCAGTAAGAGGATTGTTTCCTTAATGTGTGAGACATGAGACTAATGTTCGTCATAGTACACGTAAAAGGGGGAAAAAAGAGTCCAAAGAAGTCTTGGGGCAAGGGAAAAATGCTTTCCTAAAAGCTAAAAATGCACCCACCACAATCTATGTTTTACTTGCTCTGTAAATTAAGATGACCATTTTCATCCCATCCCCATCTATCAAATGCTACACTGGACTAGAATGAAAGGAAATGCACATTTCAACAAATGCAAACCTTAATACAAACAAAAGCCCCACGAATCTAATTTTTAATGCTGGTGTGCATTAGCAAATGCTTGGATAGTACGTTCTGTTTATAATAGGGGAGATAGGAAGCCCTACCACCCACACGCTCACCAGAGCTTCCAATTTGGGATGAGGCCATTCATCATCTCCACTTTGTTTATGGCTTTCCGCTCACTGATTATCAACCTCACTATAGCCATGGGCTATCTCATTTGATCCAGTTTTATATTTTACATAACCTAGGGAGTTCTCTGGGCTTCCCAGGTGGTTCAGACAGTAAAGAATCTACTTGCAACGCGAGTAGACCTGGGTTCAATCCCCAGGTTGGAAAGATCTCCTGGAGAAGGAAATGGCTACCAACTCCAGTATTCTTGCCTAGGAAATCCCATGGACAGAGTAGCCTGGCAGGCTAGACTCCATGGGGTCATGAAGAATCGGACACGACTGAGAAACTAATACTTTCTTTCAGGGAGCTTTCCATATCGAGTAAATTATAAAATTCCACTTTATACCCTTCATCCATAGAGGCTTGCTCTCAGTAACTCCCAAACTTAGGGCTCTTGGCCTTCAGGAATAACACAACAACATCTTCAGGTTGCAGAGTAAACACATCAATCCCATACACCTTGGGAGATGGAGGCAAGTCATTTCACTTTTGTGGATTACTGTGCCTGCCTCTGCAAAAGGGGGGTGGTCCAATGACATAATCCACAGGTTCTTTCCTATTTCTGTAATCATGGTTCTCAAAACTCTAGCCAAGGTAGTAGAGTGAAATTCAGATTTCCTCATCTCACCTAATGTGACTGACACAATATAAATTTTTTAAAAGGAACAAATACATATTCAGTCAATTGTAATTTATGTAGAGGGGGCTGGGGTTAATTTGCCACATGATGTGATTTCTTTTTATTTTAATGTATAGTCAGACACTGATTCAAACATCAGTTGCCTACTTAGCGACAAAGCAGTTTATAAAGTGCCCAAATGTTTATGAAAAGCTGACTTCACTTGAAAGCATCGTGTAAACATAATGGGGGAAGTGATAGTGCTGTAGACTAATGGACAGGGAGATAGATTTTAGACAAACGATGCCATGCTTCACCCCTAAAGACTATACCTTTTACATGGTATCAATGCAACTATCTTCAGAAAAACAATGTCATTTTAGCTATTGTAGCGGGGCATTTTCTTTAATATCATTGCAAAATGCTTCTTCAAAAAACAATACCACTTAAGTTATATATGATATTAAAAATAAGTTTAAAAAAATGTACTGCACCACTATAATTTGCAAACTTGGTCTGGAGAACCAAGTTCATACTCTCATTAAATTAATTATTACATGCTTGCTATTTATTTATTCTTGAGCCATCCAGATAGGATTAGAGATTAATCTAAATTTATAATTTTAGAATATTTGCTGAGTCAAAACCTTGACATAGAGACTTCCCTGGTGGTCCAGTGGCTAAGACTCTGCCACACTCCCAATGCAAGGGGCCCGGGATTCCATCCCTGGTCAGGGAAGTAGATCCTACATGCCACAATAAGTTCACATGCTGCAACTAAAGAGCCCGCATACCGCAAATAAGACCTGGCACAGCCAAATAAGTATTTTTTAAAAGAATAATTAAAAAAAATAACCTCGACATACATATCTAACTTGAGAGCACATATCTAATGGCACTCAACCTCCTGACTTCACAGCACATCCTAATTCAGGCACCCCTTTCAAGTCTGGTCTAAATATGGCCTCCAATAAAGAAACTTTCCTTCAAAGAAAGGAAGATACTGAATAGGAAGAAGCCTAGAAGCACTTGCAAACACAGAGAGGGCATCTAATATTTAATAACTTCTATGTCATTTATCAATTTGCCTTGTAGTATAATTATTTTTCCCTTCCTCCTACTGGATTTTAAATATAGAAGGAAAGAGGCCATAATGCTTTTTCTTCTTTGTACTGCTCCCATATTTCATAGCACAGCATTTTGCAGACAAAAACTCAACATAAAAAAACGTTGCCATTAATTCCCTAAAAGTCCAAGACGGAAAAAAATGCAGCATTTATCTCTTGTAACAGTCCTCATTCCTTTGTGATGCTGTTTAACTTAAGCATACACAGGACTTCTTCAGCTTACAATGTGGTTATGCCCCAGTAAACCCATCTATAATACCAAAAGTCAACAATGCATTTAATACATCTAACCTAGCAACCATCCTAGCTGAGCTTTGTCTACCTTAAATGCGCTCAGAACACTTATAGTTGGGCATCATCATCTAACAAGCCTATGTTATAATAAAGTGTTGACTATCTCATGTACTGATTAAATACTGTACCGAAAGTGAAAAACAGAATGGTTGAATGTGTACAGAAGAGGGTTATGTGTACATTAGCGGTTTACCCTCATGATGGTGTGACTACTGGGAACGCAGTGGCTGCCACTGCCCAGCCTCATGAGAGAGGATCCTAGCACCCATCATTAGCCCAGGAAAAAGATCAAAATTCAAAGTACGGTTTCAACCAAATCCACATGCCTTTTGAACCATCATCAGGTAAGCTGAACCACTGTAAATCGGGGACCTTTCGCACTAAAGCAGTAGTTTTCAAACTATGTTCCATAAAACGTTACAGTTTCCACACAGGTGCTAAAAAGGACCGGTTAACTAACTTAATTCAATCACCTTATTCACCAAAGAGTGAGCTACAGAGACTGTGTGTGCTTAGGTTTCAGGACCAGATTGTGACAGACATGGGATTGAGCCCATGTTTCCTAAACCCTCAGTGCTCTTTTCCACATAGATCTTATGATGGAAAGACCAAGAGGTATCCTTCGAGTCTCACCACACGGTCTTGTCCCGAGCCTTCCTTCCTTCTTCCACAGAAACAGTTTTCATAACTGGTCACCAGATGTGCAAATGGGGCAAAACCTAACTTAGATGGGGATCTGGCCAGTTGCAGATGAGGCACACTCATGAAATCCTCCAGGGGTCGAAATGCATGAGCTGAAACATAATCAGGGCTTCTTTTTTAAAAAAAGAAGGATGCACAGACATCAGAGGAAGAGTCAGAACAAAGTCAAAAACAGTGGAATGAAAAAAGAATTGAACAGTACTTGTGGACAGCACGGAGAACACTTTCACCAGTGCAGAAAGTGCTACTGCACCCCGCTGATCCGTCACTGTCCCCCTCAGCTCCCATGAGGTGAGAAAGGAAGGCCCGAAGCTCAAAAAGCGGTGCCAGCTCATTCAGTGAAGTTTTATTCTATGTCTGCCATAGCAAGTACTGTTCTAAGCCCATGGCAAATGTCAACAAACCAGGCAAACCAAAATCTCTGCCCCCCTGGGTCTTGCCTTCTGTCGCATCATCATCTTTGTGAGACTCTGGCCATGAGGAGAATCTTGGTTTGGGGCCCAGGAGCAGGACAGGGTTAGAGAAAGGGTTATTCTCCCAGTTCTACAGGTCATCAACCACCTCTCTCTGAGCGTGAAGCGAGGTCAGGCAGGGCACTGAGCTGGGTGTTCTGGGGAGGGACCTTCCACAGGGCGGGGTGAGGACTCTCTCTCTTGGGGCTTCATCTGCAGTGGGCATTGAAGGGTCTGGAAAGAAAGACCTAGGCAGATGGTTTGTGATGTGCAGCTCACCAGCACTAGGTGGGAAGGAGGGAGAACCCTTGGTGATCCTTAGGTATTCTCCCAAGAGTTGCAGTAGGGATGAGGTTTCTGTGTAAGTAAGCAAGGGTCCAGAGCTGGCATAACTTGTGTTTATTACCATCATTATATCATCTATATCCCACAAGCCGATGCCTAGAGGGACATCCAGGTTATGGTGTGGATTACCACATCTCACATTTGTAATTTTTTGTCCCTATATAGCCAAGATACTGTTTCATGTTATAAACTGATATAGAGCCTAAATAGCAACAAAATATCTCATTAAGCTGACAGATGGTAAATTACATAACCATTCCTTTTTTATTTGTTTAGATTGCCTGACTTTCTTTTTAACTATTACAGATAAAGCTGCAAGGAACATCCTCAAGCACATAGTTTCATCTTTCTTAGTAATTCTTTCCTTATGCATTCAACTAATATTGAGCAACCACTTAGGAGGTAACAGGCAATATGCTAGGTGATATCATCAGCAAGAAAAACATGAACCAATTAAACCAATGTAACCATCTTATCACAGGGAGGACAAGGAACACAAGCAGTAAGAACAAGGGCCTGAAATTAGATCTCAAGGGGGTGTGGATGCCAGTTTCACCATTTCTTAGTGATATGACCATAGGCAAGTTATGTAGCATTTCTCTGCCCCTCATTTCTTCGCCTATAAAATGAGCATAAAAACTGAACCCAGCTCATACGGTTGTTGTGTGTCTTGAATGAAGTCATATATTCAAAGCATTCAGCACATAGTAAGTACACAGCAAATGTTAGCCACCAGCATCAACTCCCTGATTAGGATATGATGGGAACATATAAAAGGGGAAACCAGGGGCTTCCCTAGTGGTCCAGTAAATAAGAATCCGCCTTGCAATCCAAGAGACACCTGCTCAATCCCTGGGCTTGGAGGATCCCACAGGCTTCGGAGCAACTAAACCCATGCGCCACAACTACTGAGCCCACACACTGGAACTCCTGAAGACCGCACACCTAGAGCCCATACTCTGCAAGAGAAGCCACTGCAATAAGAAGTCCTTGAACCTCAGTGAAGAGTGGTCCCTACTTGCGGCAACTAAAGAAAGCCTGCATGCAGCAATGAAGACCCACCATAGCCAGAAATTTTTTTAAAAATAAAAGGGGAAACCAAACCCACACAACAGGCGAGGAAGAAGCGTGCATGTCCTTATAACCAGTCAGGCCATGCAATATGCTGCATGTTATTTCACTCACTACTCCACTCCCAGTACTCAATGAGGAGACACAGGACTGCTGAGTACATCAATAGATGAATCCTCTAATAAGAGTTTGTCAATTATTAACACCAAGAGCAGTGTATGAACAAATATCCAAATTCACATCTTGTCAAAACTGGATTTTGTTCTTTAATATTAGCACCAGTTTAACAGTTTCAGAATAACTTCTAAGCCATAATATTCTACATGCAATCAGGTTACATTATCACAATGTTGATTCTGCACAACTATTTACTAAAGATTTCTAACACTTCCTGTAGTTTTTTTACTGCTTTAACTATTTTTATACTTATCCCATAAAATCTTAATGATTTTTAAAATTACTTTAATGATGGTTTTTATAGATAATAGATTTAAGATTTTGTCTTGATGATGAAAATATCTTTGTAAATGTATTTCCTAGTCATTTTAGTTTATTTGGATACAGATATTTTACTAATTCCATGTAATTAAGTTTATAGGTTCTTTTCTTTATAATGTTCTGTTTCATTCCTTTAAAAGCTGCTACCCCTCCAAGTGTGTGACAAATAATCTATTTCATACCAGCTCTTCAGATGATTTTCATCTCTTCCTTGCTTATTTAACTTGTTCCATCTGGAGCTTTTACCCACTGTATAAATATGGGTTATCACTCATTTCGCTTCAAACTGCAATCTAAATAGCTTACCATTAGTTATTAACACAATTTCCTCCCCCTCCCTTTTTTTTAAAAGTTAAGTTATTTTGCATGGAAGTCTTCAAAAGGGGGAAGACATAATGCGGTAGAAAAAAAGGAAAAGGAGGAAGGGCAGTTTAGGGTGGAGTTAAGAATGGGAGGGTGGGGGAAGAACGCAGGATAACAGAGTGGAGGCCCAGGACTAACACAAAAGCAGAGAGACAGTCCCTGAGAAACGTGAAAGAAGAAACTCACTGGGTAATAAAACGAAATGGGGTCTGTAAAATTCAGCTGGATGCCAAAAGGGATAAATTCTGAGTAGACAATGTTTGGGAACCACTACTATAAACAAAAATCTGCATGGCCCGTCTACAGCTTCCTTTTATTCCCTTCCTCCATGGATCATTACTTTCCCATGGCTCCCACCTACCTACGCCACCCCAGGAGAGCGTATTTCTTTATCCTGGTCTTTTATTTTCTTTTAAAGAGAGGGGATTCCTCGCAGTGTTCTCTTCCTGATAGCAAGCCATCACCAAGGAGCACAGAGGAAGGTGACACTGGGGTGCAGTGCAAGGCGTCACAAACATCATGACGAGGAAAGTGTCCAACACAAAGGAAACGGAATATCCTGGGTGGCCACCGAAGGAACGTGCACTTGAAAAAGGCAGCCACATATCTTTCTAGATATCCAAACTAGAAAATTCTTAGAGAAATAGACTCCTAATGCCTTTTTTACATACTTAAGAGTATAGGCAGATGGTGACCTTTAACCTCTGTGTAACACAAAAACGCAAAGAGAAAAGCAGTTGAGAAGCCCCTCTACGCTGGTGGGTAAACTAACCCAAACACGGGTGAATTTCAAAATTTTACATGTAGGTGACAGAATATACACACAGGTATAGAAAGAGACTGCATAAACTCAACCATCAAAATCAGCTGAACAACCACCTGCCAACTGCTGTCATGATGACGTAACAGTTTCTGCTTCAGTTAGTGAGAACTGATTTTTCACTTCTTTGCCTTTTAGACTTGTAAGGCCTTCATGAAAGAATTGAAGTTAGAGAGAAAAGAGGAGCCTTTTACATACACTCAATACTAAAAATTTATAAAGCTGTATCACAAGTTGTAATTCTACAACCTGTTAGAATAAAAGAAAATTCTACTGCAGATTTCTCCTGACATGGCAGTCCATTTTTGGTTCTCTTACTTCAGGACAGAGAAGAATGAAATGCCTAACAAGAATGAGAAGGAAATTTATGGATATGATCACACAGTAGGGTAGTTTTTACTGGATCATTCCATCTGATATTCGGGTTGAATTTCAAAATTTTACAAATTTCACAAATTTCAAAAATTTGAGCTAAAAGCCAAATGCATGAATCTCCTGCTTCACAATCTCAGAGATGGAAGACATCTAAACCCAATCATGACAGGAGGCTTCTTCTTGATCTAGTTCCCATAACCTGCCCAGACTCTGTGGTGTCCTCACCACATGTGTCCATGTGTGTCTAGTGGTGTCCCCTCCATTGAGGTCATGTTCCCTTCAATTCCAGTCATACCCAACCCTTGGTCTGTTCTAAGCAGGCCATACTCCCTCACACACATGTGGTTCTATGCAGGCTCTTTCCTCCTCCCAACTCACCACCCCAACCCTACTATGTCAACCCAAGCATTTGCCTAAGCTTTACCTCATCACTAGGCCTTTCCTGATGACACTAGAGAAACACTGATAGCTCCCACTTCTACCACATAGTCTCAAAGCAATGCATCCATGTGCACAGCCAGCTCAGCACAGACAGCATTCCACTATAACTGAGTGCATGTCTGACTTCTCCAAAAGGTCATGAGCGCCTGGGAGGGAATAAACCTTGTCTCTGGGATCTTGCCGGTTTTAGCTGTCCAGCCCTAGAGCTTAACTAGATGCTAGTTACAAGGTGGGTAACTTCTTGTCGTTCAGTCACTAAGTTGTGTCTAGTTCTTTGCAACTCCATGGACTGCATCACGCCAGGCCTCCCTGTGGGTGAGTACCTAGTAAGTGCTTAAATGAGCCTTCTTAAAAAACAATTGTGGAGCCAGCTGAATGCCGAATTCCAGCTTATAGTTTCCTTTCCAATTTCTTAACGTTTTCTTACCTGACCTTAAACTGATAGGCTAAATTAGTGATTTGCTTTCTGAATTAGTCACTGAATTTTCACAAAAAGAACCCTTTTTTGATCAGTTTACACTCCATTTAATTGAATGATGTTATTTCCAGTCAGAAACAAAAGAATTGACCCTTGGAAGCCATATTATTCAGATATGGGAGGTATAATGTGTGGGAAGAACTAAGAGCTAGGAATATTCAGCACGCTGTGGGCATCAGTCAGTGTATTTTTAAGGAGGAATGGAGGGAATTGGTTAATGTGCAAATTTAGCTACATGGAGATTGTTTTAGAAAGCTTCTACTGCAGACAGCTTAAAATCACACACAGCAGAACTTTCCAGAGTCAAATGCTAAAGCTATTCAAAGCCACGTGATTCATTACTGACTGTGAGATGAGCCAAGATGTCTTCTTCCATTTAACTTAAATAACTTGATATGTCAAGTTCAGGTTATTAAAATATGCCTATTCATTCCTCGGGGCTCCATATATATTTCCTGAATCTGGAACATTCCATTAAATCAAGACAATATGTATCAAAACTGACTTCCTGAAGATAATTCCTTTTAATCCCCAGTATTGGCCCGTGAATATGTTTCTAATTAATTCTCTTGAGATGTAGCTCAAACTCAGACTAAGTTGACTTTTGAAACATCCTAGTGTATATTCTACTACTCAGTTACCACAATAAAACAATCAGAGGCCTAGATTTTGCACAGGATAAGAATCAGAGACATGGAAGAAAAAGTAAATTAAAACTACCATCATTAATCAGGACTAGAAAAATTTCCAAATTCTCCTGGCAATGTTCCTAAATAAACCAAGTATCATCAGGGAAACTACTTGGGCATACAAAGAATTTCAGAAACCTTTCCCTAGTATTCCTCCTGTTTCATTCTCCTTTCCTTTTATGGCCAGTCAGACACTGAAGTTAAGGAAACTATATAAGGATATTTTAATTCATAATTATAATGCACCATACAATGATTGCTACTGATAAAAAATGAGGTATTTTAGTAAACAACAATCACTTCTCTGTCATTTCCACAAACTAAAACATTTTACTAAGTTGATTTCAATATGAAATGGTAGAATTTATCACAGATTTGACCTAAAGAATTAGAAAAGTACTCTTGCCTGGAAAATCCCATGGATGGAGGAGCCTGGTAGGCTGCAGTCCGTGGGGTCACTAAGGGTCGGACACGACTGAGCGACTTCACTTTTCACTTTCACACATTGGAGAAGGAAATGGCAACCCACTCCAGTGTTCTTGCCTGGAGAATCCCAGGGACGGGGGAGCCTGGTGGGCTTCCGTCTATGGGGTCACATGGAGTCGGACACGACTGAAGTGACTTAGCAGCAGCAGCACACACATTACTTATGGAGAAGACAATGGCAACCCACTCCAGTATTCTTGCTTGGAAACTCCCATGGACGGAGAAGCCTGGTGGGCTGCAGTCCATGGGGTCACACGGAGTCGGACACGACTGAAGCGACTTAGCAGCAGCAGCAGCATACATTACTTAAGAGAGATACGCATCTACTTTCTGAGTTAATGCTCTTCTGGAAAAGGTAACTGCCACAACTGAACTGGCAACTTGAAAAAGCTACAGAAGAAGAAAGAAGGAAGCATTTTACACCTTTTACACCTACTAATACATTCAATTCCATGGGAGCTTGAACCCCAGCAACTTCAAACATCTATTTTCACAAGCCATTTGGAGCACAGCATGGTCTCGACTTCACTTCTAAAATTCCATTAACTCTCTTTGTGGAACCAATGTATTTAATCCACTTTACCACATGATTCACATGTTCCAGTCCATTATTCTTATCAGGAAAGAGACCCAACCAATAAATAATAATAGTAATACTTCTTCCTGGATGTGGTACAAGTTTCAAGTCTAGAGTGTCAGAAGGTCCATGTGCTGGTAGACCAATGACCTGAGTTCCACTCTGTAGGTCTACATCACACAGCTAAACAACCCTCAGCAGTTCAGTGTTTTTCTAGTAGGTAAAACAATAGATTTAACTGATATATAAATTTTTTATGGTCCTGTACTCTATTAAATACGGAAGAACACTGCTTAAAAGTCACAAACATCGGCACCTGGTTTCTTCACCAGCCCATCACACACACATCAACGATAACCAAATTCTACCACTTCTCTCTTCAGTATTTATTTCTTCCTTTCCACCTCAATGCCTTTGTCCAAGTTCAGGCTCCAGTATCCTGCACAGACTATGACAAAGCTGTTCTGATAGCCTCCCCACCTCCCTTCTTACTTTTCTCTAGTTATCTCCTCTGCATACCCTAGCTAGAAAGTACTTTTTGACAAGTATGCTAAATCAGCTCATTTCCCTACATGATTTATCTATAGTTGTCACCTAAAGGAAAACAAACAAACAAACCTGTTTTCTCAATGGAATGTAACAAGTCTACGGGCTGCCTCAGGGGGTGTGCAGTGAGCATGAAAGGCCTGGCCGTGCCCTAAATGCCAGCTGCTGCCAGTCTTACCTCCACCACAGAGGTAATTCTAAACCTTCAACACCTCAGGCATTCTAGACCACAGAACCCAGCTCCCCGTGATTCCTGAAACATACCACTCTCCCCACATCCAAGCCACATGTCATGCCTCAGGCTACATTCTGGAAGAACTCTGCTCCCCCTTCTTCACTTCCTGAGCCCCACCCTCCCCCTGCCCCCAGGGACCCTCCCTGAGGCCCAGGTGCTTTTGCGTTCTCTGCAACTGGGGCACCCTCAGTAGGCACCCAATAAACATCAGTGATTTGAATGAACCTCAGTAGAGCCAACTCTTCAGCCTTCTGACCAAAGTCAGAAGACCCCAAGTTAAATGCTCTGGGTTTATACATGGACCAATTAAGAATGTTTTTTTCCAGGACATCTTTGCATGTCCCTTTTTATTCCAAATAACTCCAAAATATGTAATGTTTGAAGTGAAATGATAGTTTTTGGCCAGTATTTCATGATGTTTCAGATTGCCTGCAGTGCTTTTTCCACTAAATATTGGGTTGGCCAAAAAGTTCATTTGAGTTTTTCCGTAACAACTTAGGGAAAAACCCGACTGAACTTTTTGGCCAACCCAAGAGGTAGCATCAATCCGGGAAAGATTTAACTTCTGCTACTTTAGACACAGCCCGCAAACAGTCTTAAAACATTTAATATTATATCCAGAATACTTTAAAGCCATATTTTGTGTTCTTTCCATCATCTTTAACATACTGGCATATTTCCAATGTCAAGCGATGATTGAAAGGCTCTTAGAGTTTCCTATTTCTTAGGTCTAAAATGAACATTCTCTCACTCTCTTTACCAAAGCCCTTCTCATCTGTCTATATCTGGCAGGCCTCTCTTTTTATAAAACAATTAATTTTAGCTTACTTTGCTGTTCTTTTTTTTTAAAAAGAAAACTACAACACAATTTCATAAATATTTCATTAATATTTCATTTTCGAATACAAAGCATCTATCACTGGAAGAGAAAGGCTATACATGTGGATTAACTTACAGCTTATTCGTTATCTTCATAAGTGATTTATGATTAGATCCTCCAGCTGTTAGCAAGCTGATCAACAGCCAAGCAGAGGAAAAATACTGAATCCTACTTGTCAAAACGATATGCAATCAATGTGGTCTAGATTAGGAAAGCTTAAACTTGATTCAAAGGCAAGAAAAGAATTTCTGCTTTCACCATTAGCATAAAACCATAGAGTTCTTACTATTAAAATGGAAAATTCAGGTTCTCATAGCCCAGTACCCCAGGGAAAAAGGAAAAACCAGAGATTGATAGAATTTTCCAAGTAACTATTAGATATATGATCATGATATCCAGTCAGAAATCCTAAAGCCAAGAAGAACAACTCATGTTGATTTTTAAAAGGTTATCTGGCCACTGTCTTTATATATGCTCACTTATTACGTACAAATCTACTGACACACATACAAACACAAGTCTACTGAACATTCACAATTGATAAACGTCACCCCCTATTTCTAGTACCTTAAATTGAACACTACAGCCACAAAAGGTAGGTCAGAAAGACACTACCTCCCTCCAAATTTGCACTTCTGAATCAAGCTATTTACATATGACTGCCACACTGTACAAAAAATGATCAAGTCTAACAAGAGTGTTCCTCTCCATGTTTTTCAGGCTCCTGTAAGACTATCAAGGAATGCCAGCAAGCATGCTCTGACTTTTACCAAGTCACACCATTCCCATCTGACAGAAGCAAACCAAAAGCCATGAAAGACACAGAATAACAGCAACAGCAAAGTTCAGTGAGAACTGTCTGAAAGGATAGAAAAGATTATTTACTAACCAAATGATCCAAAATTTATGAAACTGATCAGTAAAATTATCAGCAGAATGTTTATTCCAAGATGAAAGTTCTTTAATACGCCCAACATAAACCCGTTGAAAAGCTTCCACTTACTTTGTTAATAATTAAAATATATTAACCCTTTTCAGCTAATATATTTAGTATATAAAAGTGATGGAAATGATATGCCTATCTGAAAACGCTTTCATATTACTCTTGACATTACTTACCCATATTAAAAAAATTGTTTTCAGAAAGCAAGGACAATAAAGTTTCCATAAGTAAATGGCTATATGGCCGCTACACAAATGAAAGGTACTACCAATTGCTGGACTCTTACTCTTTTATTAGATTTACTATCCCAGCTACTTCTTCAAACAACTCTGAATGACATAATTTTTTACCAACTTACACAAGAATTAACAGACTGAGACATTTAGTTTTCTTCCCAAAGTACCTCATTAATAAATGGCAGAATCAATATTCAAAGTCTACCACACTGTCCCCAAAATGTGCATGTTGTCCCAGCAGAATTTAGAGAGGCCAGGAGGGGATAGAAAGTCCAGTCATGACTGCTATGACAAGTGGCTGGTGCAAACACCCATGGAAACAGCAGCCACAACATAGACGCTATACTCTCCCCTTTTTTTAATTAATTTTTTTATTTTATATTAGGCTAAACGCAAGAGAGTTCCAGAAAAACATCTATTTCTGCTTTATTGACTATGCCAAAGCCTTTGACTGTGTGGATCACAATAAACTGTGGAAAATTCTGAAAGAGATGGGAATACCAGACCACCTGACCTGCCTCTTGAGAAACCTGTATGCAGGTCAGGAAGCAAAAGTTAGAACTGGACATGGAACAACAGACTGGTTCCAAATAGGAAAAGGAGTAGGTCAAGGTTGTATACTGTCACCCTGCTTATTTAACTTATATGCAGAGTACATCATGAGGAATGCTGGGCTGGAAGAAGCACAAGCTGGAATCAAGATTGCCTGGAGAAATATCAATAACCTCAGATATGCAGATGACACCACCCTTATGGCAGAAAGTGAAGAGGAACTCAAAGGCCTCTTGATGAAAGTGAAAGAGGAGAGTGAAAAGGTTGGCTTGAAGCTCAACATTCAGAAAACGAAGATCATGGCATCTGGTCCCATCACTTCATGGGAAATAGATGGGGAAACAGTGGAAACAGTGTCAGACTTTATTTTTTTGGACTCCAAAATCACTGCAGATGCTGATTGCAGCCATGAAATTAAAAGATGCTTACTCCTTGGAAGGAAAGTTATGACCAACCTAGAAAGCATATTAAAAAGCAGAGACATTACTTTGCCAACCAAGGTCCGTCTACTCAAAGCTATGGTTTTTCCCGTGGTCATGTATGGATGTGAGAGTTGGACGGTGAAGAAAGCTGATCGCTGAAGAAATGATGCTTTTGAACTGTGGTGTTGGAGAAGACTCTTGAGAGTCCCTTGGACTGCAAGGAGGTCCAACCAGTCCATTCTAAAGGAGATCAGTCCTGGGTGTTCATTGGAAGGACTGATGCTAAAGCTGAAACTCCAATACTTTGGCCACCTCATGCGACGAGTTGACTCACTGGAAAAGAGTCTGATGCTGGGAGGGGTTGGGGGTGGGAGGAGACGGGGACGACAGAGAATGAGATGGCTGGCTGGCATCACCGACTCGATGGACATGAGTTTGAGTGAACTCTGGGAGTTGGTGATGGACAGGGACGCCTGGCGTGCTGTGATTCATGGGGTCGCAAAGAGTCGGACACCACTGAGCGACTGAACTGAACACTCAATTAACAATGTTGTGGCAGCTTCAGGAGGACAATAAAGGGAGTCAGCCACATATATACGCACATATCCATTCTCCCCCAAACTCCCCTCTCCTCCTCTATCTTTAACAAAAAATACTTGTCTACCACAGCTCTTGCTGGGCCTAGAGACACTGAATCCTTCTCAACACACTACACTGGTCAGTCACAGGTAGACTTGGTGGGTAAAATCTACCTTCCATCCCAAAGTACTGCAATCATCAATCATGAAACAGAATAGTTGCTACTAGTCAGAAGGGCCAAACACAATTTGATAGTATGCATGTTTACAATACAGAGTTATTCTCAACAGCACTGAAAAAAAACCTATTTCTACAGTAGGTTAACTCACTGCACTGAATTCCCATACTTTTCCATTTATTTTACTAATCATTATTATTGAAACAACATAAAGAGAAGATTGGTACCTCATCTGTAAAAGCTTAAAAGCTAGCTAGAGGAAACCAAACTGACATAGGCATTCAGGCTCTTGAGCGGGCCACCCAAGGACGCTGACACAATCAATCAAAATACTCCCTTGGAAGCAGCGCTGCCCTAACCACATGAATGACCCGCTCAAACACAATTCCAAAGCACTTGGATTCCATTAACTTCAAGTTTTGCTATTCATCTACCAACAATTAAAAAGGACCCATCTCCTCAAGACCCTAATAAGTTTTCCGTATGTGGCTATGTTAACATTTTCCTCAATTGAGGGCTTTACCCAAATCTATCAGGCCTCTGTTTTCTAATTAGTAAATGGAAATGATACCCATCATTCTCAGGATGAAGAGAAATTCTATGTGAAAATACCTAAAACTATGATGCTACTGTGTTGATCACAACAAACTGTGGAATTCTTAAACATATGGGAATACCTGACCACCTTACCTGCCTCCTGAGAAACCCGTATGCAGGTCAAGAAGCAACAGTTAGAATCGGACATGAACAATGGACTGGCTCAAAATTTAGAAAGGAGTACATCAAGGCTGTATATTGTCATCCTACTTATTTAACTAATATGCAGAGAACATCATGAGAAATGCCTGCTGGATGACTCGCCAGGTGGAAACAAGATTGTAGGGAGAAATACCAACAACTCAAATATGAGGATAATACCACCCTAATGGCAGAAAATGAAGAGAAACTAAAGAGCCTCTTGATGAAGGTGAAAGAAGAGACTGAAAATGCTGGCTTAAAACTCATTCAAAAAACTAAGATAATAGCATCAAGTTCCATCACTTCATGGCAACAGGCGGGGAAACAATGGAAAGAGTGGCAGATTTCACTTTCTTGGGCTCCAAAATCACTTCGGACAGTGACTGCAGCCATAAAATTAAAACATGCTTGTTCCTTGGAAGAAAAGCTATGACACACCTAGACATAACTTTGCCCACAAATGTCTGTATAGTCAAAGCTATGGTTTTTCCAGTAGTCATGTATGAATTTGAGAGTTGGACCATAAAGAAAGCTGAGAGCCTAAGAATTGATGCTTTCAGACTGTGGTGTTGGAAAAGACTCTTGAGAGTCCCTTGACTGCAAGGAGATCAAATCAGTCAATCCTAAAGGAAATGAACCCTGAATATTCATTAAGAGGACTGATTCTGAAGCTCCAATACTTTGGCCACCTGATGTGAAGAGCTGACTCACTGAAAAAGACCCTGATGCTGGGAAAGACTGAGGGCAGGAGGAGAAGGGGGCAACAGAGAATGAGATTGTTGGATGGCATCACTGACTCAGTAGATATGAAAGAAAAGAAAGAAAGAAAGTGAAGTCACTCAATTGTGTCTGACTCTTTGAGACCTCATGGACTATATCTACCAGGATTCTCCATCCATGGGATTTTTCAGGAAAGAGTACTGGAGTGGTTTACCATTTCCTTCTCCAGGGGATCTTCCTAACCCAGGGAACCCGGATTGCCTGCATTATAAACAGAAACTTTACTGTCTGAGCCACCAGGGAAACCATGTGGTCAATAGACATGAGTTTGAACAAACATCAGGAGACAGCAAAGGACAGGGAAACCTGGTGTGCTGCAATCCATAGGGTCCCAAATAGTTGGACATGATTTAGCGACTAAACAACTATGATGGATACAGAAAAGGTACTCAATGAACATTAGCTTTCCTTTCCTTACAGCTCTGGACAAGATCTTTCCTAACTGTTTTACTCTGGGAACTTTTCTTTCATAATCCATTCAGTTATCACACAGGAAGCTAAAACCGCCTAAATTGGACCAACCCATAGACCCAAGAGGCAGTCAGTAAGGAGCATCAGTGGTGGTGGTGGTTTAGTCCCTAAGTCGTGTCTAACTCTTGCGATCCTATGGCCTGCCAGGCTCCTCTGTCCATGGGATTCTCCAGGCAAGAATACTGGAGTGGGTTGCCATTTCCTTCTCCAGGAGCATCAGTAGGTGTCTTCAAACAAACAGTACCACTGGTGTTCTTATGATTGTAAAGTATCATTCAAAGAGTTGAATCATCGGACATAAAGAATAAGAAACAGATAAGGAACAGAAATTCTTTCTCTAGTGGTAGCATCAGTGAGGTTACATTTATAAGGTGCTGGACAGGAAGGGATGGCTGTGGTGGTGTTTTGATAACTCGAACTTAATAACTTGCTTAAGTGGCTGCTGAACTGGCTGAGATTTGACTCTTTACAAAGCATTCGAGGTTTGGAGGGACTATTATTAATTTAGCTGCAGCCTGGAGGGACCCATATTTTTCATTATTTGTGATGGGAAGCCTTCGAGTCACACGGCCACAGTGGCAGCAGGCTGCTCCTCTCTGTGACTAGCAGGGTTCCATCAAGGCCAAGGGGAGGGAACCAAGCAAAGTGCAGCTGTTGCTGTTACAACCACAGCTCACCAGGCTGCAGCTTTGTTCCCTCACTCACAGAGGCACTCCAGCGCCAGGATTAAGCAGACCCTAAGCCCCCTACATTCCCATCTTATTGCATTCTGTCTGGCCATGAGATGAAGCAGCACAATAGACATTTTCACCTCACCTTCAATGAGCTCTCCACAGAAACGTAATTCCTGTCTCACTATATGATGTGCTAGACTAAGAATGTGTCATCAGGTCTGCAGAAAAGAAAAAAGGTACACACTGTGTTTCTGCCATTTTAAAATCAATCGTTCTTTGTCACCATTTAGTTGCAACACTTAGGTACCTTATGATGCATTTGAAGAGTAGGGTTATAGGGTAGCGGGGAGGGAAGAAGAGGAGACAGGAAGGGAATATTCATCGATTTCTGGTGTTCAAGAGTTGTTGCCAGGATATCTCAGTTTATATTTTAAATTCCAAGAAGCCAAAGTGTTCTGGGTAATACATGTGAATCACTGGAAAGAAATATTCCATTTCTTGGCTAGAAGATGACTCCTTTGATAACCACAATGTCCATGAATCATAGGTGCTTTACTACTCGACTTCCTCTAAATGAGCTAAAATGTTACTCAGGACCCTTCTACAAATTAGCTAGGGAAGAGTGAGTCTCCCGGACCTGAGTTCATCTGAAGTGTCTCCTCTCAATTTCTTCTTTGGGTTAATTCCAGAAAAATGGCATCGAACTGGGACATCCAGGCTTGAGGAAGCCCTGCGGAAGGTGCAGTGGGCAGGGAGAAACCCTCTGTGGCTGGGACAAAAGGACCCATCTGCCAATGCCCCAGGATACTCTTTCTGCATGACTAATTGTATTTTTAGTTCTTAATCCCTGGATATCTGGGTTAGGTATTCTACACATCACTCTCTGTCTAAAGTTTACACAGCATAATCTACTTATTCTTTTGTTGAGGTTCATAGTGATTGGGGAATAGCATACTTACTGTAGTCAGTCTATCCTTGTTTAATTACCCAGGGACTCATCCTCACCTTATTTGCATGGGAATGGGGGCAGTAGGGAATGGCTAGAGCAGAATCTCTCGAAGATTCTCCACTCCTGTATTAATATACGTAAACTGCATTAGACATCACCACAAGGTAGCATTGTCCAACAGAAGGCCATTGTACAAAATCTCCAGATATAATAATGTTACAAAAACAATCTAATTGGCAATGCAATGAGAATCACAAGGCAGGGTCTGAATCTGAGTCTTGCAACTAGCTGTGACCTTAAGGTCATCCCTTTCCTCTCTGGGCCTCAATTTTTGATGTGTAAAATGAAAAGGGTGAGGTAACGATACAAGTTCTCTAAGCCACTCTTAGTGTGAAGAGTCTTGCATTCACTTCATGAAACAAATCCTCACAGATTTTCAAGAAACAATGACTCCTCATACACACAAGATTATTTGGTACAATCATACGATCATAGGGCTTCCCTGATAGTTCCATTGGTAAAGAATCCACCTGCAATGCAGGAGACCCCGGGTCAATTCATGGGTCAGGATCCGCTGGAGAAGGGATAGGCTACCCACTTCAGTATCTGTGGGCTTCCCTTGTGGTTCAACTGGTAAAGAATCTGCCTGCAATGTGGGAGACCTGGGTTTGATCCCTGGGTTGGGAAGATTCCCTGGAGAAGGGAAACACTACCCACTCCAGTACTCTGGCCTGGGTAATTCCATGGACTGTACAGTCAGACATGACTAAGTAACTTTTACTCACTATGATCATAGCTTTTGACTTTTCAGAAACACACTGATATTGATAGCAGTAAATAACAAATATGAAATGTCACTTTCCTTCATTGTTTACCATCCTCACAGCTCATTTCCACACATGTATTAGTCACATAATAATTCTATTTACACTAACAACATCTTAAATAATCCCAAACAATAACAAGTCTGTTTGACTTATTTTTCAGCATCTATAATTTTAACATTACCTTATGTGTCTAAAAACTCAAGTACTTCAAAAGGGAGGGAAATCAGCATGTGCTTTCCATGCACTCCCTAACTCTAAATTTTTAAAAATCTGATCTTTAGTCACCTATGGAGTGACTATCAGCTGTGTAAAAATCTGTCATTTGCAGAACTGTAAAGTGTTTAAATTCTTTATGAAAACCGCAAATAGTAAATTAATGAAACAAAATTCTTTAGATTCTCCTAAAATTAAAGCTATGAATAGGAGAAGATAATTTCTTGGTATCAGACTTGAAACTGCAGCTAAATGAGGTAAGACCAAAGTACTGGGCAATCAATTTGTGACATTTGGTAAATTTTAATGTACACAAGCAATTCAATATATATTGGTAATGTCAGTTAGTGCCAGTCTCTTACATCTTATAGTAAGTTTAAATATGTTCAGTGCTGTGGTTTAATGAATTGCATTTTGATGTAATCACATATATGTGTCATAATCGAGCAACTAATAAGAAACATAACACGATAATATAGACACCGTTCTGATCATAAAAAATATTTTTTGCATAAGCCATGCTTCATATTTAACCTGACAACAACCCCATGAGGTGGGTATTAATCCCTCCCATTCCAGAGATGAGGAAAGTTGGGTTTACATACGGATGTGACAGAGGTTGAGCCATGACTGAAGATTCAACATATGACTTGAGTCAGACGCAATGGATCAAAGTACACTGTGGGCCTATCCAAGCCCAGCAGAATGACAATGGATCTCACAACCACATCAAATGCACTCTTCCCCGCTGCCCCAAACTCCCTTGAGGTTTCATGGCAACCCTGGCACAGAGAGGTGACCATGAGGCGTCTCCATGCAGGGTGGAGCAGGGCCCTGGGTCTCCAGTCTAGCTCTGCCACTTGCTTGCTCTTAGACCATGGGCAAGTGACTTAACCTCTTTGTTCTGGAGTTTCCTCAACTACAAACTCATAATAAAAACCTGCTGACTCAAGCTGCTCTAAGGTTAAAATGTACTAAAACATAGAAGGTGACCAACACAGGGCTGGGCATGCAGAAAGCACTCAAATAAGTGGTAGGTAAAGATTTCTAATCCATTCAACATATTTATATGCCACTGGCAACCCACTCCAGTATTCTTGTCTGGAAAATCCCATGGATGGAGGAATCTGGTAGGCTACAGACCATGGGGTGGCAAAGAATCAGACACGACTGAGCGACTTCACTTTCACTTTCAACAAAATTCAAGGCTTACCTAGGTGTCCCTCTCATAAGTTTCTCTGCAGATCAAAAGAAGATGAATTAGGTACCTTCATTTGACTTAATTTTACAAAAACAGATTTCTTTATCAATTCTAAGTGGTAAATAGCAGACTGGTGAGTCTGATTAAATAAAAATTCAAAATTTCTGAATGGCAAAAAAAAAAAAACCCTACCATAAGCCAAGTTAAAATGCCAACAATCCAATGGAAAAGAAAAACAGGAAAACAAGAAAAACTTTTAGACCAGTGGGTTTGCAAACAGTGGTGGCACTGCCCCCAGAAGCATTTGCCAACAACTGGACACATTTTTAGCTGTCACAACTTAGTGCATGGTAGGAGTGGGGAGTGCTACTTGAATCTAGAGAGTGGTGATCAAGATGCTGCTAAACAGCCTACAGGGCACAAGACAGCCCCTGAAACAAAGAATTACCCAGCCTCAGTGGGAAAATGCTGAGGCTGAGAAGCCATATTTAGACACATATTTTATTCTCATGCACAGTTCAGTTCAGTTCAGATTCTTCTCAGAGTTGCAGAGTTCAAAATGCTTAATCATCTATTTTGCAAAGAGTATGATGAAGCAAACTATCTCTCTACAGGGAGATGGAAATTCGGATTCTAAATCCTAATTGAGTTTCTCAGTATTGTGAGTGTAAATGATTCAGCTTTTATAGCAGATGATTTTATAACTTTTTTTTACCAGCTTTTATAGCAGGTAAATATCTGCTAAAATTAAATCAGAACATACCCTCTGATGTAGTAATTTTTGTTTCTAAGAATTTATCCTCAGGTAATCACACATGTGTACTGCTGCTGCTGCTGCTAAGTCCCTTCAGTCGTGTCCGACTCTGTGTGACCCCATAGATGGAAGCCCACCAGGCTCCCCCGTCCCTGGGATTCTCCAGGCAAGAACACTGGAGTGGGTTGCCATTTAGAATTCATTATTCACTGCAGTTTGGATGATAATAGCAAAAGTTGCAAAGGCAAATATTGAGTAATACAGTCTAGTTAAATACATTATAGTATATGCCAGGGTGGAATATTATACAGCCATCAAAAATAACAAGACAGATTTGTTGGTATTGATATGAACTGCTAGATGAACAAAGCATAGTGAAATACAGTAAATAAAATATTCTAGCAGCTTCAAGGCTCCATTCAAATGAAAGAAGAATACTCAAGAAGTGGGTAAGAGTATTTGCCCCTATAAAAGAGAACTGGATATAAAGAAGTCAAAGATGGAACAAAGTCTTTGTTTTCACTCTAGAGTAGGCTTTCTTGTGTCTTTTAAAATTTCGTACCATGTGTCACATAATCAAAAAAAGCTAATTATACATTTTCTTAAGTAGGCGCCATACAAATTTACCATTTAAAAAAATCTGCTATCAGGTCTTTTAAGTAATTTTAGTATGAGTCAAAAGATAATCAGGACAAAGAGGCACATTAAAATGGGGGAAATGGAAGTCAGTCTAATAAAAAGGCTCTTGACATAGGTATCCAGGAACTTTGCTGAGTTCTGGAACAAACCACAGTGAGAA
This sequence comes from Moschus berezovskii, assembly GCF_049115385.1. Lineage (NCBI taxonomy): Eukaryota > Metazoa > Chordata > Mammalia > Artiodactyla > Moschidae > Moschus > Moschus berezovskii. The sequence goes on from NC_142470.1 coordinate 92,773,714, forward strand.
AAGTATCCAGGCAGTGCAGAAGTAAGGACCTGGCTCTGAATTGATATCCCCACCTCTCTTTCCATCTACCCCCAATCTTCTGAAGGAAAAGGGAGCTCCCTGTTGCCCCCAGAGGGAAGCAGAGCACGCTGGATTTCCAGCACAAGCACTGTTAAACTCTGTACCGTGACTGCTGCAGAATGCTCATGCATCTGGCCTTTTCTTTAATTCCACAGGAAGAAAAAAATTCAAGGCGCTGTTAATCCAAGTAAATTAAGATAACCCGGGGAACTGGCAAGAGATAAATGAGCTCAAACATGTATCAGATGGAAAAGGTACCTCTTCAATTACAATAAAAGCTACATTCCTCAAGTTTAAAATTGGTTTTGACTTTATCCTCCCTGTAAAGTGATTTAAACCCTTAGAGCTCTGATTTTTAATCCTAAACCACACATTTGTTACAGTGTGTAGAAGGGGCCCAGCTCATTCTAAGGCAGGCAGGCCTTCATTTCAGTGTTCTCCACCAAAAAAAAAAAAAAAGCTCTCTACAAACTGGTCCAGCCCAACTCAACTTCATCCTTTCATCTCACTCCATACAAGCTGTGCTTCCTTCAGGCCACCATGGAGTCATTCTGTTTCTGGCCAAAGTCTTCTGAGCACTTTGATCTCAATGACTAGGCAAGAAAAATACAGTTATTTGTAAGTTTGTCAAATGTTTCAGGCCTCTAGTGCTCTGATCAAGCTTGTCAGGCTGATGACACATCACCACAAAATATATTACTAAACTTGTATAAAATCATCCTTTGATTTAAAGTGGAAAGTGGAGCCAAAAAAGTACAAAAGGGAACACACTGTACATATTTGGAAATCATAGTAAGTATTTTCAGAATAAAACATACTAAAGATAGCCTCATTCCATTGACACTCCTAAAATCATTCTCCTAAAACACGCTTTGTATCAGACAAAATAATAGCATTTCAGGCCTGCAAGAGATCGTGAACATCTACTCTTTAAGCTCCTCTGTTGCCAAATTAAAATACTAGGACTTCAAAATCACTCTCATCCAAATGACAAGGCCAGGACTAGAACCTGGCCCTTCCAGAAGATTCACAATCAGTATCAGCTATCGATAACACTGTAATTAAATGCCTAACTTGGTAAGTGGAATCCCCGCTTTTAAAAAATCCACCACAGCAAGCTAACTCAAAATTGGGCAAATAATTAGAATAAGTATTTCTGCAAAGAAGATACACAAAGGGGTGATAAGTCCATGAAAAGAGATTCAACATCATTAGTAGTTAGAGAACCAAAAATCAAAACCACAATGACATAGATACTACTTCACGCCCACTAGGACCACTATTACCCAAGGGACAAAAAAAGGAAAGGAAAGTGACAAGCACTGGCAAGGACATGGAGAAATTAGAACCCTAGTGCCCTGCTGTTACCACCGAGGAAAAGTGTGACAATTCCTCCGAAAGTTAAACAGAATTACCATATAATCCAGCAACTCCATTTCCAGATACAAACCTCAAAGAAATGAAAGCTGAGTTTCCTGCAGCCACTTGTACACCCAAGTTCACAGCTGTCTTTTTCACAGTATATGGGAACAACCCTAATGTCCATTGAGATGAGTGAATAAACAAAAGGTAGCATATACATCGGAGAAGGCAATGGCAGCCACTCCAGTGCTCTTGCCTGGAAAATCGCATGGACAGAGGAGCCTGGTGGGCTGCAGTCCATGGGGTCGCTGCTAGTCGGACACGACTGAGCGACTTCACTTTCACTTTTCACTTTCACACATTGGAGAAGGAAATGGCAACCCACCTCCAGTGTTCTTGCCTGGAGAATCCCAGGGACGGAGGAGCCTGGTCGGCTGCCATGTATGGGGTCGCAGAGAGTCAGACACAACTGAAGCAACTTAGCAGCAGCAGCAGCAGCAGATACATAAATGAAGAATTATCCAGCATTCAAAAAAGAAATGTTGACACATGCTCCAATGCAGAAGAATCTTGAAAACATTATGCGAAGTGAAATAAGCCAGACACAAAAAGACAAATGTTGTAGGTATCCACTCACATGAAATACCCAGAATAGGCAAATTTACAGAGACAGAAAGTAGAAGAGAGGTTATCAGAGACCAGGGAGGGAGAGAGATAGGGAGTTACTGTTGAATGGGTATTGAGTCTCTGTTTGGGGCAATGAAAAGTTCTGGAAATGGATAGTGGTCATAGCTATACATCACTGCCAATGTACTCAATGTTTCTGGAGTAGATACTTAAAAATGATGAAAATGGTAAATGTTATATTTTACTACAACTAGAGAAAAGACACAACAGAAAAAAGAAATCAGCCACTTCAATTATGTTTGGGTTCTTAAGAAATAAATCACTGTTATATTGGTGGAATTAAGAACAGGCATTCCATTCAAGTAAAAAAGCACCAAAGTATCAACTGTGAAAATTCCAAGTTTCCTGGGCAAGATGACCAAAACATAACAGAAAACTGCCATAAGAGGTTATAGACAGGTGAAGGCGATGTCTTTACTTGCTCTCTCGGGCTCTTTCTCATCCAAAAGTGAGCACTTGAAAAACATGATATATACATCACTGTCCAGCTAACCCAGAGTGTTTTGGCCACAGAAATTTTTCTTTTTCTAAGAAGTTAAATGACATGTCAGACTTCTAATGCTTGGATCGTTTCTTTCTCCCAACTTGGCAATAAAACCCTTTAAAAGGCATGTGTAAAGACATTTGGGTTGGAAATAACAAACCTGTCCCCTCCCAAGATGCTATGTTTATTTGAACATGTGATGATGCTATCATTCAAACAAACACACTTGGCCTTCTTTCCTTTCCCAACAGCCACAGCACAGACACTTTTCAAATAAGTATCCACAGTAGCAATAGTTAGTGTTGAAAAGTGGTTTCTATCGTAAAATCACTTCTGAGATGTGTGCTTTAAAAAAAACAAACAAAAAAACCTGCCTTCTGTGCTGTTTTCCCATTTGTTACTTCTTTAGTTTCTAAAGAGTCCTCATAGAGGCACATCAGTCCTACTTGTTGAGTCATCCTGAGTCATCCCAAATCACCTCAATCCTCACACCAGCTGAAAGCCAATGAGATCTCATAAAAGCAATCAAATGCAAATCAAGCCTACAGGAGCTACTATCCAGTTGTTTAGGGAACACATATGTGACAAGGGCTGTCAGAGCCACAGCACCATCACGAACACATTTGTGACAAAACGTTGGAGGCTTTACCTGGAGAACAAGCTGGAGATTTAAGAGGGAAAATTCTCCAGGGACCCAAACAAAATGCCATTGCGTGTTCAAGAAGTTGGCCAATGGGAGGAAAAGGTGATGTTTAGAGCAGGGTTCCTTAACTTTGGCACTGTTGACATTTTGGACCAATAATTCTTCACTGTGGGGACTGTCATGTGTGCTATAGGCTAGGAAGCATTCTTGGCCTCTATCCATTACATGCCAGGATGCCTCTACCCACTCTCCCCCAGCAGGCACAACCAAAAAGTTATCCTGGCACCACCAAATCTGTCTCCTGGGAAGCCAACCTCTCCTGGTTGAGAACCATGAGACAAATTCAACATTTTCCCTTCCCACCTATATTAACGGTATGAACCAGATATTTCAGAGGAAGGGAGGAAACTGGGTGAGCGTCCAGGCAAGGATATGCCCACTGGATACGGGTTAAATAAGAGTCCATCAGAGACGAAGACCAAGACACGGAACCCAGGGATCAGCAGATGGCACCGGAGGAAGAGGGGGCCAGACTGAGGTGAAGGAAACATGGAGGACTTTTGAAGGCACAAAGAAAGGGGAGTTTCAACTCTGCTACCCCATTTAATAAATCCATGTTGACTGCTGTCCATTAACTCAACGTCGCTGCGGGAAAGAAAATGCTCTCAAGCACCATGATCCTAAGTTAAAATCCAGGCACTGTCAGTAGGAAAGTTTGGGATAAAGACTGTGTGTTACCAGAAAGTCAGGACGATGACTGTACGACAGGTTTAGACAGCATGGTATCATTCAAGTGTATCTTCTCTTAAAGACTAACCTCAAATGCTTCCAAAATACTTAACATTAATTGCAAGTAGGACTTACCTAGAATAAGAATAGATCTGTGCAAATATATCTTCCAGACACTGCTCCTGAGAAAACAAATCTATGCCCTAGTAATAGGAAGCCAAGACTATCATGCTTGCATATAGTTGTACAGATTATGGAATGGAACTTCTGATAATGGATTTGGGCTATGTCCCAAAGCTGAGGACAAAGGCCAGTAACTGTCATCTCACTTCCTGGAATGCTGTCTACACTGCAGAAACCAGCTTGCTGCACTGGAGAAAAGAAGGTAAAAAGTCTTTAGAGAGCCTGACCACATTTCCCTTGGAATTCAAGGCAAATGGTGAACAGAGAGACTTTCTCACTGTCTCCTGGAAAATTCTGTAGGCAGGAGGCAGACTAGAAGAGACAGAAATGTAGGGTAAAGAGAGAAGGTAGTTTGTGCCTCAGCTTTCACACAGTAAGGATGCAATCCTAGTGGGACCCTGCCAGTAAGGATGCAATCCTAGTGGGACCCTGCCAAGAGGCTTCCTGGAAGGGTGAGGAAATCTCAGCTTTAAGCAGGAAACTGAGATAGGAGATCTGCAGAAGGTTAACATATCTTGATTACATGGTTGCATCTTCTCTGGCATGTATAAATCATTTCCTAATATAGTCTGAGACTCATACAGGAACACAATAAATAGGTATCATTCATTCATGATACTTTATCTTTCTGAAAACCACTATTTATTATAAACTAATGATACCTTAAAACCTTTGCTATGAAAAGGGTGATCCTTGGGCCAAGCAGTACCTCATCCCCCTGGAAACTTATTAAATATACAGAGTATCAGGTCCCACTCCAGATCTACTGAAACAGAATCTGCATCTTATCAAGAATCAAAGTGATTCTTATGAATAGGAAAGGGTGATGAGCACTGGCTTAGACCACAGGTCTCTCTCACAGCTGTATATAACAATCATCTGCATCGTCTGCTGTCAAACTACACATACCCCAAAGCACACCCAGAAATTCTGATTTAGGAAGCCAGAGCAGGGACTGGCATACCCAGTCCATGCATGCTCTGGCCATCTGTATCTTCTAAGTACTACAGGACATCCCATTGTATCCTGGGGACCAAGACCACTGATTTAATGATTGGAGAAGGCAGGCATTTGAAGCCAGGGCTCACCAAGAGTTCCTGATGACTGTCCCATCTCCCCACAGCAAGCATTTTTTACACAGGAGAACCCTCTTCTCCTTCCAAAGGCTTCATGAAGTTACCACCAACCCCTAACAAATCATCCAACTGGCTACAATTCTGCTTTTGAGCGCGATCAGGGCTTCCATTCAAAATGATCAAAAGGGACAAAAATGACACACCCAGTGGGGACATGCAGAGCAAGACACGTTGTGACGATACGAGAGGCCTCCACCTCGAGCCCCGTCCACGGCTGCCTGGGATATGTCAGTTTGACTCAGCACCAACTTCTCATAAAAAGCTTATTATTTGTGAATGAAGATGAAAAGAACCATTCACCAGTCACCACCAAATGTTAGGTTTTCTTGTCTAGATTTTGTCTTGAGAGAAGAGTGAACAGGACCTGATTTAAATCAGACCCTGACTTAGCCACTGTGACTGCTGCAGACCCAAATGGTCAAACTCCGCCACCATCAGAGCAGATCAAATTTCAAATAACCAGCTAAAATAGAGCCCAGAACTCTTGAATACCAACCCAATTTCTAGGATAGACTACTAAGCAAATTGGGCACTATTAGTCCTTGGTGCAGTTTGTTTCTAAGAGTTAATTTCCTTAAATGAGATCCCTCAGAATTCTAAGGTTTTTAAGCAACTGCCAGGTAAAAGGAAGAAATGCTTCTTCTGGCAGAAAATGGTCTATAATATGATGAAGTCTGACAGAAGGGAAATGATAATTACTCCATGAACAGCACAGTCAGGAGTCTTTTACCAAATAAGGTTATGATTTCTGCAGTGAGTGTATTTCAATAAAAGGATATTTTCAGCCTGAAGAGCCTAGCCTCTTTTTCAAAAAATGGTATAACAGAGTAAATTTTGTTTAATGCTAATGCATCTATTTATCAAGTACACAACTCTGGCATGCACATTATCTTTTTTTTTCTTTTCCATACAACATGATGGTTTTCCAGCCACATTACGGGACTCTCAGATGTTTCTAATTACCCTCTGTATACACCCAATAAAACAGCTGGCTCGAGATATTATTAATACCACGAGAAGATCCAAAAGGCTCATAAATCACCCTTTCTTTAGAAAGGGGCAATGCAGTGGCAAAAAGTGACATATTTTAATCTTGCTAAATAGCCTTAAGAATGTTCTAGTGCACTTACCTAATTTGCCAGGGACAGAGCAGTGGTCTGCTTTCTCATAGTGAAGAATTTTAATGTCAATTTGCCCTTTTACCTCTTCTAGGGAAAATCTGATGAAAATTAGGCTGAGTTTTTGTACTAGGAAAGCTTAGAAAGCCTCCATAATCCAGAACAAATTTTTATTGAATCTGATGGGCATCTGAAGTTTGGTCTCAGAGCGAAGAAATCTCTCATTACTGCAAAAAGTTCTTTCTTTTCTCCACAAAATCTTACAAAAAGCCAATACTGCAGTCATGCCAGTTTCTCAGTAATTATTGCATGAGTCTAAATTCAAGATAATGGAGTCAAGCAGTAAGCCATTTCTCAAACCAATGCCCTTCAACTAAACAGAAAATCGAGTTTTAATAAGTGCATCAGTGACAGCATTACATTAAATTGGCAATGGAAGGGCATCTGGTTCATCTCATTTTCTTTCTGATATAACTTTGGGAAATAAATCGCAAACAAACTTCCTCACTCACTTAATCCTTCTCCATTTGGTAGTTATTTTATTTTCCTGGACTGAACAGGCTGAAGAGGACTGTGTGGCTGCCCTCAGAAACATTTTCACATCATCTGTAATGTTAGTTCCAAGAGGTTTTTCCAACAATACACAAATTCATTATTCCTCCTCCACTTGGAAGAAGTGTATATACCTGAATATCAAAAGCTGATACAAATGTTCAACTTTTAGACAATAGATGCAAGATTGTTCCCAACTCATAAGCCAATAAATGCTACAGGTATATACTGTGTCACATAAATTTGACTTCAGTGTCTATTTTAAGTCTGGCAGTGTTTTTAAATTGACTCCAACCTTGGAGCCCAGAGGTAAAGGACACGGACGACGGCCAAGTGAAGAAACCAAAGCAGGATCAAATGTTAGAATCACACATCACTGGGGATATCCCATCTATTCAAGATGATTACTTATCCTCCTGACCATAGCTTTGGGTTCTAAAGTATACTACATGGTTCAAATGCTCTCAACCCTTGCCAGCTCATAAAATGCAAGAGCTTCCGGGGTAAGACCCCTCTCAAAGAGGTGGTGCATGATCCAAGGCAGGGGGCGCACAGTGCTAGCAGGCTACGTCTGCCATATGACGATGCTAACTGGCAATTCTTTGAGGGTAGTCTAACTGGCCCAGAGCAAGCCTAAATGCAAGGAAAAGAGCCTTCCGTGCACTAGGAGAGCTGGTTATAACAGAGTACCAACATGAAGGAGTACTGGATACACAGTCTCGGGTCTTTCTTAATGCTACTGTGCCATCAGGATGTCCCTCATCTCCATGGGACATGGCAGCAAATCCTCTCCAAGCTCCAAGAGAAGGCAGAACTCTCCCTCAGTACACAGGAGGTAGGGTTTGCTAAACAAGAGGATTTGTTATATTTGGAAGTAGAGAAAGATCTTCAAGGAACCCACATAAACCTCCAGCCTGTTTATTCTCATGAGCCTCAGAACAGCTCCACAAGGAAGGTCAAGGCATTATGGGATTCATTTAACTAGTGTGGAATCAAAGAGGTTCAATTACCAGCTCAGGGGCCTGGTCAGCAGTCCGCCTGACTTAGACCACTCAGTGGCCACTAACACGGTAATGACTAGAGGTGAAATAGGAAAAGAAAAAGGCAAAAAGGCATCACAGGTGGAAATATTTCAAACGGAACTTGAAGTTGTTCCTTAAAAAACTGTCAGGATTTAGACAAATGCAGAAATAGGGAGCAAGAATTCCACATAGTGGGAAATGATACTAAAGGTCTAGAAATTTAACTGCATTTCACCCTGAATAGCAAGTAAACTTCAGTCAGTGTTGAAAGTGTAAAATCCAGGACTTCGCTGGTGGCTCAGTGGTAAAGAATCTGCCTGACAATGCAGGAGACACAGGTTCGATCCCTAGTCCAGGAAGATCCCACATGCCAAGGGGCAACTAAGCCCGTGCGCCACAATTACTGAGCCTGCATTCTAAAACCTGAGAACGACAACTACCGAAGCCTGCATGCACTACAGCCTGCGCTCCCCAACAATGGAAACCACTGCGATGAGAAGCCTGCGCACCACAACCTGTTCAAATAGAGAAAAATCCTTGCAGCAACAAAGAGCCAATACAGTCAAAAATAAATGAATAAATTTTTTAATGTAAAAGCCAAACTTCAGGCAAAGTGTTACAAACGTACCCTTTTTCATGCATCTTCCAGACACTGGACTGTGTTCTTCTCTAGGACCCCAAACCCTACAGAGACTTCTCAGATGGTTATTCCATTCCTGTAATTTCAGTTGCCCAAGAAGTCACAAGCAGGCTGTGCTGGGTAGGTGTGTGCATGCCACCCTCACATGGGCACCCGCAGAGACAATTACTCTGTCCACCAGCACACGAGAGGCATCTCCCAAGTGCAGTACCATACCCACACTGGGGATGCCAACATGAAACAGACAGGGCCCTGTTTGCAGGCAGTTCAGGGCTCAGTGGAAGAAACTGGCATGGCTACCGATAAGGAAAGTGGGGCCCTGGAGCCAGAGTGGCACTTGGCTGACTCCTGCAAAGGCAGCGGGTGATGCCCAGGCAGAGCGGGTAGGGGAATGCACCACCCCCCACCCCAGCAGAGGCACTGAGGACGTGGAGCACTGTGGGACCTCAGTACCTCTAGAGGCTCAGTTTAGCAGAAGCAGAGAGAGTTTCATGAGCTGAGCAGTTTAGAGTTTTCCAACGATCATTCCACATGCTCAAGCTGACAGACGAGGAAAGAACACACACTTTGCGACACTGTGTTGCAGACTCCAAGGAATTTTGAAAGGTCATTTATCCTAGGCTAGCCTAGACTCCTTTAAGAAGTCCCATCCACCCCCATGATATAGGCCAGACATGGCTTAAAAGGACAATCGATCACACATGCCTTTCTCACAGCCTCACAGACTGCTGAACCCTCTTTTACCTAAGGCTTTTTTTCAAACTGTCCCAAATACAGACATACGTTCTATACTACCCACTCTGACACCCCTCACTTTCCCAGCTTCAGGAATCTTCACCTTCAGTCAAATAGCATCCCATTTTCTCCTGATTCTGGCTTTTAGTGATAATCTATTGGCCCTCTTTGGTTGAAACACCTTCCATGAAGCCTCCCCTTCCACTACCCTCCCCCAACACATACACACGCACACCTGCCCTGATTCACCTTTCCGTGAAGCCCCCTTCCATTCACTACCCTGCCCCAATACACACACACACACACCTGCCCTGATAAACAGAACCAATTTTATTTCCCTTACTTAAAAGCTCCATGCCAAAAATCACGTCACCTGTCTAATACAAAATAGTGTTGAAGAAGTGACAGCTTTTCTGGTAATTTGATTCTACATCTAAGCCCCTATCCTATTTGCTATAAATAACTAAGACTCCTTTTGCAAAAATTCCAGGACCATTTTTTCACCCAGAGGACAAGACTTACTTGCCTCTATCCTCTGTAGATAAGGCTCTTTATCTACAGGTACTATTAAATGATTTCCTGATATAATACACATTGCTAAAACCTAACCCAAAATGACATTTGGAAAAGTCTGAAAAAATTCTTCTCACACAAGCCTCTGGAGAGGCTCTACAGCTTAAATAAAACAACAAACACAGTCACAGAGTTAGATTAATAAGTTTGTGATGTTCCCTCCCAGAGCTAATCACTAGCTTCATTTAAGTCTTTGCTTAAATAGCATCTCAGAGAATCCTTCTTGACATACTTGAAGTAGTGATCCAGGCCTTTCACCAACACTCTCAAGCCTCTCCCTCTCTCAAAGTTTCATCACAGTATCTGTCACTGCATGACATTATATCATAAATAATGTTTCTGGCAGAATATTTTTGGTAGTACACATTTGATAGTAGTATACACTCACTCAGTTCAGTTCAACTGCTCAGTCATGTCCAACTCTTTGTGACCCCATGGACTGCAGCATGCCAGGCTTCTGTGTCCATTATCACCTCCCAGAGTTTGCTCAGATTCATGTCCATCGAGTCAGTGATGCCATCCAACCATCTCATCCTCTGTCTTCCCCTTCTCCTCCTGCTTTCAATCTTTTCAATTCCAATGAGTCAGTTCTTCATATCAGGTGGTCAAATTATTGGAGCTTCAGCATCAGTCTTTCCAATGAATATTTAGGACTGATTTCCTTTGGGACTGACTGGTTGAATCTCCCTGCAGTCCAAGGGACTCTCAGCACCACAGTTCAAAAGCATCAGTTCTTCTGCACTCATCTTTCTTCACGGTCCAACTCTCATCCACACATGACTACTGGAAAAACCATAGCTTTGACTAGATAGACCTTTGTTGGCAAAGTGATGTTTCTGCTTTTTAATATGCTATCTACGTTTGCCATGGCTTTTCTTGCAAGGAGCAAGCGTCTTTTAATTTCATGGTTGCAGTCACCATCTGCAGTGATTTTGGAGCCCAAGAGAATAAAATCTCTCACTGTTTCCATTGTTTCCTCATCAATTTGCCATGAAGTGATTGGACTGGATGCCATGATCTTAGTTTTCTGAATGCTGAGCTTCAAAGCCAACTTTTTCACTCTCCTCTTTCACTTTCATCAAGAGGCTCTTTAGCTCTTCTTCACTTTCTGCCATAAGGGTGGTGTCATCTACATATCTGAGGTTATTCTCCTGACAATCTTGATTCCAGTTTGTGCTTCATCCAGCCCAGCATTTCGCATGACGTACTCTGCATGTAAGTTAAATAAGCAGGGTGACAATATACAGCCTTGATGTACTCCTTTCCCAATTTGGAACCAGTCTGTTGTTCCATGTCCGATTCTAACTGTTGCTTCTTGACCTGCATACAGATTTCTCAGGAGGCAGGTAAGGTATAGTCCCATCTGATATTCCCATCTCTTGAAGAATTTTCCACAGTTTGTTGTGATCCACACAGTCAAAGTCTTTGGCATAGTCAATAAAGTAGATGGTTTTCTGGAACTCTCTTGCTTTTTTGATGATCCAATGGATGTTAGCAATTTGATCTCTGGTTCCTCTGCCTTTCCTAAATCCAGCTTGAACTGGAAGTTCTGGAAAATGTGAAAGTTCTTAGTTCACATATTGTTGAAGCCTGGCTTGGAGAATTTTGAGCATTACTTTGCTAGCGTGTGAGATGAATGCAATTGTGCGGTAGTTTGAGCATTCTTTGGCATTGCCTTTCTTTGGGATTGGAATGAAGACTGACCTTTTCCAGTCCTATGGCCACTGCTGAGTTTTCCAAATTTGCTGGCATATTAAGTGCAGCATTTTAACTGCATCATCTTTTAGGATTTGCAATACCCTCTTGGAGAGTACACTCACTAGTTTGTAGGTTTTTAAATTTTGGTTGAATATATGTGACATAAAATTTGCTATCTTCACCATTTCTAAGTGTATACAGTTCAGCAGTGGTAAGTATATTCATATAATCTCAATTGTTACCTTCAAAACAGAAACTTGGTACTTATGAAATAATTCCTTATTTCCCCGTTTCACCAATACCAGCAACAACTACTACTACTCTAAGAATCTGATTATTCTAAGCATTTCATAAGTGGAATCATAATATTTGTCTTCTCACGATTAGCTCATTTCACTCAGCATAATGTCTTAAGGTTCATACGTTGTATTGCAACATATTTTTAACATAGCAGGAGAGCAAGGACTTTGCCTATCTTGTTCATTGCTATATTCGTAAGGCCTAAACCAGTCCCTGGCACACAGTAGGTGTTCAATAAGTATATATGAGATAAATTAATGTCCCCAATGCAAAGCCTTTTATGGATGCTTCACAGCTTAAATAAAGGAAATGCTCTACATTATGATATTTACTCAGAATTAGAAGATAATTTGGGAGAAGGCAATGGCAACCCACTCCAGTACTCTTGCCTGGAGAATCCCATGGACGGATGAGGCTGGTAGGCTGCAGTCCATGGGGTCGCCAAGAGTCAGACACAACTGAGCGACTTCACTTTCATTTTTCACTTCCATGCATTGGGGAAGGAAATGGCAACCCACTCCAGTGTTCTTGCCTGGAGAATCCCAGGGACAGGGGAGCCTGGTGGGCTGCCGTCTATGGGATAGCACAGTCGGACACGACTGAAGCGACTTAGCAGCAGCAGCAGCAGAAGATAATTTGAGAATGCCAAATATATTTCAGAGTAGTTGGACAAGTTCATAACCGCTCTAAATTGTCCAAGTGAAAGCAACCATTTTCTTAATATTGTATTGGCTCATCTTTCAAAAACATAAAGCCTGTACAATGCATTAAGGAGGAAATATATGTGCCAATTCAGAGTGACGTGTTGCTTTCCCCTGGTTTCTATGCTGGATGACTGTCAAGGGATCTGAACAAGACAAGAAGGTGAAGGACTGAGTGTCTGAACTAAGCACCTCCCCCGAAAGTCTCAGTGCTTCTCCATCCTGAGCAGTGATGTTGGTTTATTTACTGCCTCATTAAGAATGAATTTCCTCCCCTCCTTATGAGGAGAACCTGCATAATGAGTGTATCATCATGGAGGCTTCCTTTCCACCCCACAACACTATAGTATTGAGATGGCTTTGTGCCATACAAGGGGAGATATCCAGTGTAGGGCAGCAAACCAACCTCCAAACAGGTGAAAGTGGCTAGAGGCTGTTGTCATTATTATGGGCTGTTCAGAGCTCAGATGATTAAACCACTAGTTTCTTGCCTAAAAAACCTGAGAAACCTTCCCTCTCTCTTCTTCAAAATGATAACCTTTTCAGAGAACTCTCTTAGTAAGTTCTGAAAGACTAAAATCCAAATACTTAAGCTTGAAATTCAAGGTGCTCCATAGTCTTGCTCCAGTCTACCTTCCCAGCCCTGTCGTCTAGTATATTACCACCTTTCAAGTTTATATGTAACTCCTCTCAATTTCCATATACCACCTGCGACCTCTTGTTTCCAGGTCTCAGCCTAAAGGGTTCATTCTTCCTTCCCATCCATCCTTATTTTGGGATATATCACCGTGTCAAGCTGCATCATCCCCATCAGTCTACCATCAGACAACAAGCATTTTACCCAGCTCCTCCTAGAGGCCAACACGTTTAGCAGCTAAGGAGAGCGTGAAAAACTAAACAGAAAAGTCACATGCCATCCGTTCTCTCTCAAAGCATTCTTCCTCAGCTAGAAGTGGTATCTCCTCCTCTAGGGTCCTGCTATGCGTTTTCTACTTTAAACAGGGGTTATTTATACACATTCCTCATCTCCACCTCAAAGTATAAGCTCTTAGAGAGCAGCTTTGTGATTTTTTTTTTTAATTCTGGAAATTCTAGCACAGTGTTGTCCACCTGATTCTTTAACATAGGAGGCACCACAGGGGTATAAGAGGCTTTTAGACTCTGGAATAAGAAAACCTGACTTAAAGTCATCTTTGACCAAACCACTAAAGCCTTGGAACTCATATCTACAAAATATGGATATTTACCTCTCAGGGGAAACAGGAACCAAACGAAATAACATGGGATCATAGTTCTTATTGGGTTAGCCAAAAAGTTTATTTGGGTTTGTTCATTAACCGGAACAAACTTTTTGGCCAACCCATACATCATCAAATACTTTTTGTGAGTATTCAATTGGTGCTAACAGAACATGAGTCCCTCATGTTCTCCTCAGAGAAAGCAGCATCAGAGGAACCACATGTGCTAGTTTAGCAATCATGATTGCCTTTCACTCTCTCTCTGCAAGTAAGTTATGCCAGACAACAGTATTATTTTATCTGAAATATTCTGGTTGTGATAACATAGAGTTTCTAAATTCTTATTAGAACTTATAACTATAAACAACAACTTAGAAGTCCCAGGAGGTCATCTTCATTACATCTCCATGAAATGCAGAGAATCTATTAAAACAAACACCAGTTAACCTGCTGGCCCACCCAACTCGGGATATGCTTCCATCTTGGAAAAAAGGCAAAGGCACTTTCTGTTCCAAAGCTGCTTTTTGAGATAGTGTGCAGGGCTGTTTGGTTCCTGAGAGCTTCCACCATGGCACACTGGGCCCAGGGCCAGATGGTGAAGAAGGTGATGGCACAGTCCATTGGTCTCATCTTCAGACACTTGTAAATAGATCTCAGATTCAGGTGTAGCTTTATGAGCAAGTGAATATGCACATAGGGGGCTGTATCATTGGTTTTGATGAGCATATGAACTCGCATTAGATGATAAAGAAGAGATTCATTCTACAAGTCAGGAAAACTGGGTCAGATCATGCTAAAAGGAGAGAAACATTACCCTTTACCACAGTGTCTCCAACTAGGAATGATCAATGAAGTGAGAAATCACTTGGCAATATGGTGTGTTTTTTAGGTATCCTTCATTAGAAATGTTCTAAAACATGTATTCATACTGTTTAGCTCACCTTCATTTTATTACCCTCTGGAGGAGGGCATGGCAACCCACTGCAGTATTCTTGCCTGGAGAATCCCCATAGAGAGAGGAGCCTGGGGGGCTACAGTCCATAGGGTCGCAAAGAGTCAAACATGACTGAAGCAACTCAGCAGCAATAGCATGTTATTATCAGATGACAAAAAATGCTGTGGGATTGTTTTTATCAAAAAAGAGAGAGAGAGAGAGAGGTAAAGGCAGGAAAGTGCAAGGAGGCACAATGCCAGAATGCCACCAAAAAAAAGTCATATTCAGAGTTTGCGTCACAGAGGATTCCACTTAATGCAAGTATTCTGTTACATTATGTCAACATCACGTTCACAAAATAGAGTTTATCCTAGAATCTCAGAGTGTTTCTTGTGGACATCATTTTCATTTGGGCTTCACTTTTAGAGTCAACTTAAGTAGAAGTTATAGTTATTTCTCCCACTGAATTACCAGGAAAAGGGACTATATGCTTAATGGTCACGAGAAAAGCACCTGCCTCTCACATCTGAACAGCCCAGACTCACAGTCACCACAGACCAGAAAGACAACAGAAGCAGCACCGAAAACAGGAGGCGGAGGGCACTGCCCTGGCGCTCACATGGTTAGGACTCTGCGCTTCTGCTGCAGGGGCTGTGGGTTTGATCCCGGTGGGGAACTAAGATTCCACACGCCACAGGGTGCATTCCAAAAAAAGAGAAGGGACCAATGTCACCCCCGTGCCTGCTATAACCCTCAACCTACCCACTATCACCTGCCTTGTGTGGACGAGTGAGCTGGACCAGGAGAGGACCGAGAGCCAGATGGGCACGAGCAATGGACACGAAGAAGCCAGCATTCAAACCCAGGGCTCTTAAACACCAGTTGCTTATTCTCTGTTGTAACATTCAGCCTTCTCAGAAAACCTAACTCCCTCAGGTTCTTCCTTTACCTTATCCCTCCTCCACATCACAGTCAGACGCCAGGGAGGTAAAGCAGACACGAGGAGACCTGGGCTCTAGCCCCAGCTGACTGACTTGCGTACTGAAGGGAGACTCACTGAAGCCAGTGTGCCTCAGTTTCCTTGTCCAAAAATATGGTGACACTAACATCTATTCTACCTGGATATCACCATGGAAATGTTAAAACTTATTTCTGCTATTCTGATCATCAAAATGGATTATTTAATTAAGGTACCTTAACTACGAAATCTATATTGCTTTCCCTGTATTATTTTTTTTTTTTTGACTCTTTGGGGGCAGGAGTCAGCAAATGCTGGCAACTAGAGTCAAATTCAGCCCGTCGAAGGCTTGTACAATGCAGCCACACCCATTCCCATACCTAGTGTCTACGGCTGCTGTCGCCATACCACACAGGACAGAGTGTGACACACACTGTGTGGGCTGCAAAGTCTAAAACGTTTACTCTCTGGCCCCATAAAAGCTTGCCAGTCCCCACATTTCAGTAGCCTTAAATATCAGAGGCCAAAAAGTAGCTGACAAATTACATTTTGAATTTTCCTCAAACCACTATTTTCCATGTAACACATCTTATTTGTCAAAAAATTTAACACACTGTGTGTGTATATATAGATATATATATAGTACATATAGGGTGAGGAAAACCAATTAGAAAACCACTTTCTGCAAGTAATAAGATCATCTTAAACCAGTAAATCTCAAGAAGATATCTTAGATGCCTAAAAATGAACTTCTGAAATTCTCTATTTCTAATGAATCATAATCTCCAAATTCTACAAAATTATCACCTTCAACAAAACAATTTTAAAAACTTGTCTGTCAAATCACCCGGTACTGGAATTAAAGTAGAGAAGAGAAACAGCTCAGGGTATAAATGAAACATTTCCCACGATTTCTGATGTGAAACTATTCATTACTCTGCCCTCTCCCTTTTATTATTCCTTCTTAAAATCAAACTACTTTGTCAATCCTTTTGTGGCAGAGTTGAGTTTTGGTTCAGAAATTTTTCAGTAAATAGCTGTGCTCCGTTTTGTATTTTGAACAGGCTGTGTGTATCCTGTTCCTAAACATCTGCATAAATGCCAGAGAGGAAAGTGTGCAGCGTGTTTTAACAAGTAGACTTCCTCTGCTTCTCAAAGCCTTCAAATATTTAGTTTCGAAGTGAATACACCATAAGCCAAAAAATTACCACCCACCCAATTACTCTGTCATTTCTATCGTAAAGGTTTATGAAAAGAGACAAAAGGAAGAGAAGCAGACATTATTGATGATGGAAAAGTAAGAAAAGCAATGAGAATAAGGAAAGCAATCAAGGAAAGTAAAAATGGAAAAAATCCACTTAGCTCATAATAACCTAATTGGGAACGTCTTTTTCCCTTCCTTGTCTATAGCCCTCCAAAAAAGCCAAAATACAGTTTCGCTTATTACTGATTAAGAAGAAGTCCTAAGGTTTTAGAGATGGACTGAATTTTAGAAGCCATTAAATATAAACCATTTATTTTATGGATGAGAAAAACTAAGGTCCAGAAATATTAACTGTCACATCCCATGGATTAGCTAGTTAGCAGCAGCACCAGGATCAAAATCCAGTTTCCCCGATCATCAGTTTAAACACACTTCCCATTAGACTCAGCTCCCTGCCCTGCTAAAGCATAATATGCCATTTGGCACCTAGCAGCTAAATTCTTCTTAAAAATATGTCCGAAGTACCCCTATCATCACCAGGAAATTAACAATACCCGCTTAAATAGTATCTATAGGCACATGTTTTTTCCAAGTATAGACTATCAAGAACAGTGCTTCAATCTCCAAAGAAACCCAAGTCACAATAAAGCAGCAGGATAATCAAAGAGCTAATGAGGACTTAAACTGCTTCCCTGTATTTTGTCTTGATGGAAATCAGTTTGAAATAGACACCCCCCCCACCCCCTAGACACATGCTCCCAAGACTAAACAGCAATATTCCATAAAAAGACCAGATCTAGCCAGTGTTATTATCTGTCTGACATTTGGGTTATTCTTGTGAGTAACTCATAAAGTAACGTGGGTGTCTGTGATTATTTGAGTACACATGGCAAACCATAATTGGTCAAAAAATAATAAAAGACATTTTTCCGTGACAAAAATACCGTATTGAATGACAACATGGCAGTGTGACAGCATTCAGTGGACCGCAATACTTTCTCCATTTACAAAGTAGTAAAAAGAAACAAGAATGTAAAAGGAAAAGCCTTTTTGCAGTAACTACCATAGTTCATATTTAGATTATGGAAGATTAAAAGGTTTTAAGTGCTGACAGTAATCCAGGAGCATATCTTCCCCCAAATCCATGTCACACATCAAACTTATAATTTTGCCTTTTGATACACAGCAGAAACGTGGCAAAAGATGCAAGTCTGTATCCCTTTCTATGACTGAAATACACATATTTGACAATTTTAAGAAATTTTTTAGAACCTGGCTATTTATAAAAGTTTCATCACCACCATCCAAATTTCTTCACATGAGTCAAATCTAACATAAATTCGACTTATCACCGAGCAGACAAAATTTGAAATGGATCAATGCAAGCTGTACATTGGGGTCTTAACTTAAAGCCTCTTTCCTCCTGTCCCCCGATACCTCCCCATCACCACAGGCTGTGTCCATGATAAGTAACCAAGGGTAATACTCTCCTTGCCATCTCTCTCAGAAACCAAAAACCAAGTTAAAAATGATTCTGAAAGTAATTTAAAAGATCTCGTGAAGGCAGCATATTCGTACTGGTAGACAGAAACCCATTCAAGCAGAGAGCAGAGTGAATGGAGGGGGTGTCTAAATGCTACGATCTCATCAAACTCTAGTCGGCCAGGACAGTTAGGGACCGTGGAGGAACTCACCCACTCGGAAGTTCGTGGCTGTCAGGGTGTCAGCAGCGTGACCATTCTCACTAATGAGAGTGGTGGTGTTCCCCTTCTCACAGCTGTTCTGACAGCTGCCCTTGGTGCAGGTCACTTTACAGATGCTCGGAGTAAAGACCACCTTGATGCGACCAGTGTGGTTACTCACTAGGAGCGGAGGCAGAGAGAAAAAGAACAACAAACACATCAGCTTAGTATCCATGAACTTGCCTTGGAAGGTTTAAAAAAAAAAAAAAAAAGGAAAAAGAGAAAGGAAAGGAGGGAGAGGGGGAAAGAGAGAGCCCACAACCCGACAGGTTTAAGGAAAGAGGGAAGCCTTTAGTGCTCGCTGCTCTGTATCCAGTGGTGTCTCTGAAACAGGAGTAGGAAGCTTAGCAAACAGAACTCTGGGATGCACTCCAAAACCACATTTGAAGTCGAGTCACTGGAGTGGGATTACTAACCACAATGCTGCACTTTATTCACGGGCAAACAAAGAGCAGTGCGGAGGGCACGGCAGATGAAAGAGCCAGCCCTGACAGGCAGATGCAACGCACAGAGGTTGGCCGTGCACCTAGCGCTGAATAAACTCCTGTGTCCTCGACTTGCATACTTTCCCTGTTCCTCCACTTATTAAGTCACTATTTGCAGCCCGACCCCTGGAAATGTTTTAGGCATGCGGCATGTCTGAAAACATCTGTCTCAAATCTCCTGGCACTCCCAGCTGAAGTGATCAAATCCTGTGACGCAGCTGCGGGAGCCCAGTGCTTTTTCACAACTCTGGGGTACTCTTTCTCCATATAAAATTTTTCAACCTATATTTTGTTTTACTGTGAACAAGGTCCATCTGAAAAAAAAAAGGGAGGCCAAGTCCCTGGGCTAAAAGGTTGGCCTCCGTTAAAATGCCATCCCGGAGTGCTCACTGTGGCTCTTCACAGGCCACCTAAAACAGGTATTTCTTTCACTCATACAGCCCTTAAAAAAAAAAAAAAACACAGGTGCTACCACCTGTTATACGGCAGAGGCAGCACATCATCATAGAATAGGCACTCATCTTCAAGTCAGATTCTGGGTGGTAATCCTGGCTCTACCATGCTGTTACCTTGGACCTGTCATTTCACCTTTTCTCCAAAATTTGAGAGAATTAGAACTGATATTTTCCAGCCAGTTTTAACTTGCCCTGTTTATCAGGGGTCAGCAAGCTATGGCCCTGGGATCAAATCTGGCCCACTGTCTGCTTTTGTAAATAAAGTTTTATTGGAACACAACCACTCATGCATTTCCATATTGTTTACGGCTGCTTTTGTGTGGTAACAACAGAGCTGCACAGAGAAGAGATGACTTCATCCAGAACTGCCACTTGCAGCCAAACCCTAGTATAAACTCTGGCAAAGCACAAGACAGAAACCTTATCTGGATATCAACATTTGTGAAATGCCCCCAGCCAGGTTCTTTCACTTCCCGGGGGCCTAGGCAGAAAACAAAGATGGCAGCAGCAGCTCAAGAGAGTGGAAGAGAGACGATTCTCCTCTGAAGCTTTAAGTCTGGTTGGAATCAGTGCTCTTCCTGGTGTCACTGCTGTCGCCATAGGAAAAGCCTGCCTTTGGGTCAGCCCATCTTCTGCCATCCCCTGCCCCACAGAAGAGATTCATCCCCCTTTACACTGCTTTGGTGTGACCAGGATTGTATTTTCAGACAATCACCCAAACCTCTATAGGCCCTCAACAAAATGTGGTCAAATCTGAGCTTGGAAACAAAAACATTAAACCAAAGGAGCCATGAGCATTTCAAGGTTGGAATGGGTCTTCAAATATATTCTGACTTCTTTTATTTGAACATCTGTAGGAACAGGGAGCTCATTACCCACTAGGATGGCACATTCTAATCATGAGCTATTTCTCACAAATGCTATTCTTAAGCTGAAGTTATGTCCTCACAGTCGGCTATACTCATTAATTCTAGTTCACCTCCCTCACAAGCTAATGCCTCTTCCACATGGCAGTCCTTCAACTCGTCAAAGATATTACAACAGAAGCCAAGAAGGCTGACGTTACAAGGGATCTGAGAAGATCGGCTTGGGTTGGCCCTCTCACTGAAAAGAAAACGATTCTTCTGGAGCAGAAATACCCTCAATTATTTTCAAATGTTTTTCTAAGACTGTTTCTCATTCACCACTGGTTCTAACACAGAAGATCAGAATACACAGTCTGGGGTGGGGAGGTATCTTAGTGGCCTACCAGGTCTTCCAACCCCTTCCAAGAAGGCACCCAGAAACTTTTTCTACAAAAAGCTACACAGTGAATATTTTAGAGCCGTAGGCCTACAGGACTCTGCTGCAATCATTCAACTCTGCTGCGGTAGCAGGAAAGCAGACTGCAAAAAACTATATGTCAATGAATAAGTGTGGCTATGTTCCAATAAAACTTTATTTAAAGAAACAGTTTTCAAACCAGTGCTTTACATGCTTTCAGGACATTTAAAATTTTGGGTGGACTATGAAAGAAAAGTGTGTTAGTCGCTTAGTCATGTCGACTCTTTGTGATCCCAAGGACCTTAGCCCAACCAGGCTCCTCTGTCCATGCAATTCTCCAGGCAAGAATATGTGTTGCCATGCCCTCCTTCAGGGGTTCTTCCCAACTCAGGGATCGAACCCTGGTCTCCTAAATTGCAGTATTCTTTACCATCTGAGCCACCTCATACATTTTAAAAACTACAATGGATGATTATAGTTTCTAGCTGATTTTAGCTTTTAGCTAATTCTAAAACAGACAAAACTCAACTAGTTTGATTTTTTTTTTTTTACAGTAGAAGGGAAAAATAATCAGCTTAAGTTGTCAGACCATGCTTACAAATATCTTGAGAATACTTTGTGTGTCTAAGTGTGTGAAGCCCAGGGGGAAAAAAAGAGACAACATCGTCCCACTTCTAAAGAATATAAACTTCTATTTTTTCTGGCTCCTAGTACAATAATGAAGATGAAAATGGTGTGCCAAATATTTTGTCTTCTCTGGCATTAACTCGTAGTGCCAGCAGCTGCCATGCAGATGCCCATACCGTTACCTAAATCATGCTCACTTAGGTGAACTGAGACATCCAAAGAAAGCAAGCCCTTCATCATTATTCCCATTTTATCTCCCAGTTACAGCAGTCGCTTGAGGCACTTGAGATTCTCTAGGCCTATTGTTTTTAGTATATTTCTTTGACAAAAAATTCTTTTTGGCCTAGAATTATCTGGATTTTCAAAAGACAGAGACAGTTTCACATGACTTAATTCTGAGTTTTTAACACTCACAACTTCTTGTAAGCAGAAGATATATTTTATATTGCCCCCGTGTGTTTCATAAGCATTCTGTTATAAAGTAATCTAATTCTGAAACAGACATTTGTATTCTCAGTGGATCCTCTTGTGTCTACAGAAAGCATTTATAATATTTCTTCATTATAATTAGTTTTAGTTTTCCACAACAATCTCAAAATCAATACTGAAAAACTCAATTGTTTGACATTTTGTCATCCAGAGCTCTCAGAGGATCTCTGTAGACATTAAATGCATTAGAAAATAGTCTTACCTATGTTCACTCCTTTCAAATTATTTCCACTCCTTTAAAATCATTTCATCATATCTAGGGTATTATGTGAAGAATAAGTTTCACAGTATACACAACTATGATACAGTACTGAGTTTGAAATTCTTGGCATGTGATGAGCTGAATTTACTCATCTCTCAAGAGTTCAGTGGAAATTCATTGGGTCTTTAAGAGGTATCTCCCTCAAATGCCTTGAATAAATTAATACCCAAGGGCCCTGTGAAACAGAAAGTGAAAGTCGCTCAGTTGTGTTCGACTCTTTGCAACCCCATGGACTATAGGGAATTCTGCAGGCCAGACTACTGGAGTGGGTAGCCTTTCCCTTCTCCAGGGGATCTTCCCAGCCCAGGGATAGAAACCAGGTCTCCCACATTGCAGGCAGATTCTTTACCAGCTGAGCCACAAGGGAATAAAGTAGGCAACCCAATAAATGTGGAATAAACGAAGTGACTGAAAGGATGACTAAATAACCCCACAAAGATCAGGGGTTCACAGGTCTCTCTGATCCACCACTGGGTTTACCAGTGATGAAAAGTGAAGCCCACAGTTCAGATTAGTGGAAGAAGATCATCCCTAGCTGCACCCATTGGCTGATTGAAGTATTTCAAATCTCTGAAGCCAAGGTCAGCCCAGTCAGAAGTTAACAGGGCAACTGTTGGCACAGCGTTCATGCTCAGTCCCTCTGACAAAAACATGTAATTTGTAGATCCTCGTAGGTAAATCAGTCCCAGAAATCTTGACCAGGCGCTTTCAAACTTTGGGTTTTAGAGTCCTTGGCTAGAAACAGATTGCCCGAAGCAACAGAGTGCCTCCACTGAGCCTCCAAGTCAGTCAATCAAGACACTCAAGAGGCAACACCCCGTTTACAGCTTCTGCCAGACCCTGCGAGCGTTCACACCAGCAAGAAGAGGCGCTGGCACACGGTTAACACAAAGAACAGACTTTCAGACTGAGAGGCAAACGGGGAGGAAGTGATGCCCCCTCAACACAAAACCTTGCATTTCTGCTTCCCGATCCTAACAGAGCCACACTTAAAATGCGAACACTGTCCTTGACAAATCGACTTCAGTCTAGAAAAAAGCACAGCTGCCATCTTTCAGTCATTAAACTAGGATGTGATCAAAAGCAAAGGCAGTCAAAGAAATAAATATAACAAGTTCAAGACTCACATCAGAGGTCATGAACAGAGTGTCTCTCCTCGCGTCCAACCAGAATGCTGTGACTCAGCCCTCACCCAACATCAACAAGAGGGGCCAACCAGCACAGGCAACATCGTGGGAAGGAGAAGCGTCGTCTCCATGGGTAAAAGGCACCATCCTGCCTGGGGGGCGGGGGCCTATTTAAAGAGACTGAGGAGCCAATTCAATACCCAGGTCATGTGGGAGAGAGAAGAAGTGAACAGCTCATTCTCCAGCTTTGCAACCCACTACCTGCCCCCAGGCCAAGGATTCTTTGAAGGACAAATCATAAACACATTAAATAACGCTTAGAATAACAGGACTTGATTGTTCAGCTCTCCGACCTTGCTTAACTCCTCCTGGACTATTAAAATAATGCCAATAGAGTACTCCGTTCTCAAGAAAGGTGCTATGAAAACAGAAATGGATCGAATCTATTACTTCATCAGGTTGCCCCAGTCATGGAAAATTCTTCAAGAGGGAAACAGAGGTAACTAGTTCTGCTGTGGGCACTTTCTCAGATGAGAATCTAGGGTTACAGTCCAGCACCACCTCCTGGCGTTCTTCCACAGGGAACTAACTGAATGACGAGGTAGGGAGATATGGGTGCTATGCAGGTGATATTAACTAAAACATCTATGCCCCCTCCTTTCAATGCTCCCTTAATATTCACTGAAGGAAACTGTATCAGTTCCTCACCTCTTACAGAGGCCTCTATGATGTCCTCACATTTTTATACACGTAAGAAGATAGATATATAAAGAGGCAAAGGAAGTATATTAAATCATTTAAGAATACATTTCTGGATATATTCTGAGTTTCTTGAAGAATGATATTTCTCATAAAGCAGGTACTAAACATATGACATGTTTAAAAATGTTAATACGGGCCCCCAAATATCTGTTTGGCAGAAATGCTGCAGCTAATTAACTAGCTGTGCTCAAGTGTGACTTCACTGATTATTTCATGGAGAAAGGACAAGCTACCAAGCGAGGCTACCAACTTACCTAGATTGACAGTAATCCTGCGTTTCTCCCAATAAAGGAGGTGGTCCTCCCTAAGACCAACCGTCCATTAAAGCAATGGGTCCCCTTCCCCTGTTGCCCAAAGACTTCCCCCCTGTTTGTTCCCATTAGCAGGCACACCTGCCGTACCACGTCCCATCTGTCAAGAACACCTCTCCTCTCATGCAGGTACCGCTCTTCCCCAGCTCTCCTTACAGCAAACCCCTCTGAAGACAGTCTCTGCTGCTCGCCTCCACCAGCTGCCCTCCCATTCTCTCCTGAACTGGCCAGAGCCAAGCTCTTGCTGTCAACTCTTCAAAGCTGCTCCAGTGAAGGTCACCACTGGCCTCCACTGCTAAGCTAACTGCTAAGTCACGTCAGTCGTGTCCGACTCTGTGCGACCCCACAGACGGAAGCCCACCAGGCTCCCCCGTCCCTGGGATTCTCCAGGCAAGAACACTGGAGTGGGTTGCCATTTCCTTCTCCAATGTGTGAAAGTGAAAGTGAAGTTGCTCAGTTGTGTCCGACCCGTAGCGACCCCATGGACTACAGCCAACCAGGCTCCTCCATCCATGGGATTTTCTAGGCAATAGTACTGGAGTGGCTTGCCATTGCCCCCAGCTTGTTATGAGTCAAACTTCCAGCCTATTTGACACAGAACCACCACTTGGGTTCATGATACACTTTCTTTACTTGGCTTCTAGGTGACCCTATCCTCTTATGGTTCTCCACCACCTCACTGGCCCCTGCTCTTCCTGATTCTGTTCAGGGGAAGGCTCCAGAGCTCAATCTCTGCAGCCGTTTCCTTTCTATATCGACTTGCCAGATGCTATCATCCTACCTCGTGGATTTAGATGCCTTATACAGATTCTCTGGAATGTGTAACTCTAGCCTGGACCCACTGATCTTGTATATGTGCATATACGCACTGGAGATATGTGTGTTTCTGTGTATATCCAAGTACCCAGCTGTACAGCTGCTTCCAGGACTCTGCCAGGTCGGTGTCTAAAGTCTAGTGGTCATCCCAAGCAAACATTCAAAATTAAGCTCTGGTTCTTCCCTGTACCCACAATCTAACCTGTTCCTCTTCAAGTCTTCCCCTCTCTCTGAAAATGGCTAATGTATTCTTGATCCTTTTTTGGTTACGTGAGATGCAGTATAACATGCAAGTCCTATTAGCTCTATGTCCAGGGGGATAATTTCTCACCACCTTCATGGCAAACACTTTCATGCATTCTTCTGTCTGGTTTATTTCATGTCTCCCAGATTGACTTCCTGCTTCCAACTCTGCCTTCCTACAGCTTTTACCCACACAGCATTCGGAGCATCCTTAAATGTTCGGCAGTCAGATCATGGCACTCCTCCCTTCAGTGACCTCCCATCTCATTCAGAATACAAGTCAAAAGACCTCACAAGGGCCTACTGGGCTCTCCACAAGCTGTGAGCGCCTCCACACCCTGACCTTACACCTGTTTCCAATCCGCTCACTCTGGCCTCCGTGCTATTCTTCAAATACTGTGCACATTCCCGTCTCAGGGAACTTCTTATTCCCTCTGTTTAGAATATGCTTCCCCAGAGATACAGTGTCTTCCTCCCCTTCAAAACTGCTCCAGAACATCACATGACCAGAAGATGTGTCCCAACTACCTGGCATAAAACTGCAACACTTCCCCCCCCGACATTACTGCTTCTTTCCGTGCCCTGCTTTACATTTCCTATTTATTCTAAAGACACTTTATAGATTTGGTATTTCACTACTGTCATTAAAAACACAGACTCCCTTTATGTTCCAAAACAAATATACGACAGTTTCATTAAAACAAGATTGAGAATGGTGTTTTTCTATCAAAGCACTTAGTCTTATTACGCTTTACTTATAGCAAGGTGTGTCTAGGGACTTCAAGATCAAAAAGGTAACCATCAATAAGGCTTCAGTTATGATAAATGAATACATTCTAGAGTGCTGTTGTACAACATAGAACATAAGTTAACAATACAGCATTGTAATAGGGTAAAGTTCATGTTAAGTATTCTTGTAACAAAGTGGGGCGGGGCACAAAGAAACTTTGAGTGATGTTGCGTGTGTCTATTACCATGATTGTGGTGATCGCATCATGGGTGTTTGCATTATGTCCAAACTCATTAAATTTTATACATTAAAAAAAAAAAACACACAGACTCCATGAGGGCGGGAAAGTGTCTGTTCCGTTCCGTTCTGTCGCTCAGTCGTGTCCGATTCTATGCGACCCCGTGGACTGTAGCCTACCAGGCTTCTCCGTCCATGGGATTCTCCAGGCAAAAATACTGGAGTGGGTTACCGTTTCCTTCTCCAACTAAATACTGGGTTACCGTTTCCTTCTCCAACTAAATACTGAACATGTGTCTCATAGCAAATGCTCAAGAAATATCGAATGAATAAACTTCACTGACAGAGAACTAAGGAAATAATATTTATCTAAGGGATAATTGTCAGTAATTATTTTTTTAAAAAATAAAGAAACTTCTATGAAACCTTTGGCCTCAAAACATTTATTTAATGCTATATTTGTCAGAGAAAAATATTTTAGTCATAAAAGTTTCAGATTAAGGGAAAGCACAGTTGTTACTCAGGAAACCTTGCAATAATTACAAAAAAATTCTTCCCCAAATCATTAAAATGTTATCCAAAAATGGTCAATGACATAAAGTAAAAAATTTCAATTAAACATGCCAATGACAGAATAACTGAACAAACAGGAAATAGAAATTTCTCAAGAACTTTTTCAAAAGAAAAACAGACAATTACTTGCTCCCAAAATTTCACAACATATTATGCAAAAATCAAAATGACACATAATGGAAATTTCCACTAATTTTATAAATAAAATTTAAGATGATGTCTAAGGAGTTGAGTTTTTTAATATATTTCTGACTTACTTAGCATTCATTCTCTTTGTTAGGCTAAGAACAACTAGGAAATTAAAAACACTTCTACTCAGACTCTTCAAGACTGATGTGAACTGCCATTAAGCCATAAAATCCACCCAGAAAGAGAAATACACTTTGGTTCGCAGTTCAGGGAGACTGGCAGAGGAACTAAGTAGAGGTCCAGCAATAAAGATGGTAGATTTCATCCCAAATTTCCACTTATTTTAGGAGTTGGGTCTCATTCTCCATTTCACTCATTTAAGCTTTGTTTTAGCTTGACTTCAGATTTAAGGACCAAGACTTTCACTTAGAATCGTACATTTTCTCAGCTTCAATCTTGCCTTGCCAGCCAGACTCCACTATCCCCAGCAAAGCCAGCCAGACTCCACTATCCCCAGCAAGAATTTAAAAGGCATACCTTGAGTCTTCAGGATTGTTTTAATAATCTTTCCTTTTTCTCCTTGGAGTTTTCCCTTCTTAAATAACAAACCTAGGTTCTCTTCTCTAGAAAAACAATAAAAGGCCCTATTTTTATCCCTGGAACAAAATCCAGTATGTTTGAAGGTATAATATATTTTATAGTCAAAAAGACTCACTTTTACCCAACAAGTAGTTTATTCACCCAGCAGAATCTTACCAAGCATATTCAGGAAAAGAAAATATAGTTGGTAATTAAAATAGAGAACTAGCAAAACAAAGGCTCTCTGATATTTTCATTTTCTGATCTTTTCTGTAACATAGAAAGCTGATTGCCGAAGAATCGATGCTTTTGAACTGTGGTGTTGGAGAAGACTCTTGAGAGTCCCCTATACTGCAAGGAGATCCAACCAGTCCATTCTAAAGGAGATCAATACTGGATGTTCATTGGAGGGACTGATGCTAAAGCTGAAACTACAATACTTTGGCCACCTCATGCGACGAGTTGACTCACTGGAAAAGACTCTGATGCTGGGAAAGGTTGGGGGCGGGAGGAGAAGGGGACGATGGAGAATGAGATGGCTGGATGGCATCACCGACTCTGTGGACATGAGTTTGAGTGTACTCCGGGAGTTGGTGATGGACAGGGAGGCCTGGCGTGCTGTAATTCATGGGGTCACGGAGAGTCGGACACGACTGAGCGACTGAACTGAACTGAACTGAACATCATAAACCCTGAGGGGATTCAAGCAACTGACCAGCCATCCTTCATGAGGTACCCTCCTAATTTCTGGGGTCCTACAACTGCAGCAGGCCATTGTTCCATGGTGCTTTCTTCAACATGACTTGAAAACCCCAATCTAGAACATGTGGGAATCTCTCCTCTGCTCCTAATCCTTAATACCAGAGAACCAGCCCCTCCAGAATGAACTGTGGTATTTGAGATATGGTGACTGCAGAGTTGAAGAAACACAAGATTTAAGTTCATAACTTTAAAAGTAATAAAGAATACTGGGAGGAGCACAGTAGACCCACTTTCTCAATCCTGAATTGAGGGTGCAACTCTCTGCCTGGATCTAGAATCCTGACAATCATGACAACCATCCTTAGTGAGGGTTACATGAGTTTGCCTAGGGATTTTTAGTTCTTTGGCATCATGGTTCAAGAGTTTATCTCCTGAGGGACAAATACCATTGAAGAGACAGCCTGGCTTGGAGAATTTTGAGCATGACTTTACTAGCGTGTGAGATGAGTGCAATTGTGCAGTAGTTTGAGCATTCTTTGGCATTGCCTTTCTTTGGGACTGGAATGAAGACTGACCTTTTCCAGTCCTGTGGCCACTGCTGAGTTTTCCAAATTTGCTGGCATATTGAGTGCAGCACTTTCATAGTATCATCTTTCAGGATCTGAAATAGCTCAATTGGAATTCCATCACCTCCACTAGCTTTGTTCGTAGTGATGCTTTTTAAGGCCCACTTGACTTCACATTCCAAGATGTCTGGTTCCAGGTGAGTGATCAGGCCATTGTGATTATCTTCATCGTGAAGATCTTTTTTGTACAGTTTTTCTGTGTATTCTTGCCACCTCTTCTTAATATCTTCTGTTTCTGTTAGGTCCACACCATTTCTGTCCTTTATTGAGCCCATCTTTGCATGAAATGTTCCCTTGATATCTCTAATTTTCTTGAAAAGATCTCTTGTTTTTCCTATTCTGTTGTTTTCTTCTATTTCTTTGCACTGATCGCTGAGGAAGGCTTTCTTATCTCTCCTAGCTATTCTTTGGAACTCTGCATTCAGATGCTTATATCTTTCCTTTTCTCCTTTGCTTTTCACTTCTCTTCTTTTCACAGCTATTTGTAAGGCCTCCTCAGACAGCCATTTTGCTTTTCTGCATTTCTTTTCCATGGGGATGGTCTTGGTCCCTGTCTCCTGTACAATGTCACGAACCTCCATCCAGAGTTAATCAGGCACTCCATCTATCAGATCTAGTCCCTTAAATCTATTTCTTACTTCCACTGTATAATCATAAGGGATTTGATTTAGGTCATATCTGAATGGTCTAGTGGTTTGCCCTACTTTCTTCAATTGCCAAAATCCGCTGGATCATGGAGAAAGCAAGAAAGTTCCAGAAAAACATCTATTTCTGCTTCATTGACTATGCCAAAGCCTTTGACTGTGTGGATCACAATAAACGTGGAACATTCTGAAACAGATGGGAATACCAGACCACCTGACCTGCCTCTTGAGAAACCTGTATGCAGGTCAGGAAGCAACAGTTAGAACTGGACATGGAACAACAGACTGGTTCCAAATAGGAAAAGGAGTACGTCAAGGTTGTATATTGTCACCCTGTTTATTTAACTTATAAGCAGAGTACATCATGAGGAACGCTGGGCTGGAAGAAGCACAAGCTGGAATCAAGATTGCTGGGAGAAATATCAATAACCTCAGATACGTAGATGATACCACCCTTATGGCAGAAAGTGAAGAGGAACTCAAAGGTCTCTTGATGAAAGTGAAAGAGGAGAGTGAAAAGGTCGGCTTGAAGCTCAACATTCAGAAAACGAAGATCATGGCATCTGGTCCCATCACTTCATGGAAAATAGACGGGGAAACAGTGGAAACAGTATCAGACTTTATTTTTTGGGGCTCCAAAATCACTGTGGATGCTGATTGCAGCCATGAAATTAAAAGATGCTTACTCCTTGGAAGGAAAGTTATGACCAACCTAGATAGCATATTAAAAAGCAGAGACATTACTTTGCCAACCAAGGTCCGTCTAGTCAAGGCTATGGTTTTTCCCGTGGTCATGTATGGATGTGACAGTTGGACTGTGAAGAAAGCTGATCGCCGAAGAATTGATGCTTTTAAACTCTAGTGCTGGAGAAGACTCTTGGAGTCCCTTATACTGCAAGGAGATCCAACCAGTCCATTCTAAAGGAGATCAATCCTGGGTGTTCATTGGAAGGACTGATGCTAAAGCTGAAACTCCAATACTTTGGCCACCTCATGTGACAAGCTGACTCACTGGAAAAGACTCGGATGCTGGGAAGGATTGGGGGCATGAACAGAAGGGGACGACAGAGAATGAGATGGCTGGATGGCATCACCGACTCGATGGACATGAGTTTGAGTGAACTCCGGGAGTTGGTGATGGACAGGGAGGCCTGGAGTGCTGTGATTCATGGGGTCGCAAAGAGTCAGACATGACTGAGCGACTGAACTGAACTGAACTGAACTCTCTTCCATCCCTAGCACTCCTTCGATCTGGCTAGTTTGTGTGGGCTCCTTACAGAAGCGGGGGCTAGACACGCTTCACATGATTCAAATGTTCTGTCCCTTAATTTTAGAACAGAATTAGGTTTTATTTATCCCCACATTTGTTGTTTTTCCAAAGAGAAGTCAATGAGGGCATTTGTTATCGGTCTATCACTCACCATTTCCATAAATAACATCTGCTTGTTTTGCACATGAGAACCAAGTCTGACTAAAAGGATACATATCTACTAGGCTGCATGTTTACCAAAGAACAAATTTCATGGCTTGTTCACAAGCCTGATCAAGTGGAGGCCATTCCTCATGAGAATCTCCAATGGTCTCTACTATCTACTTGGAGAATTAGGATTCCACATAGTCTAAGCAATTGTTAATATATATATATATATATATATATACACCCAACAAAATCAAACTCCTTCAAAGGAAATGAAGACTCCTTCCCATCCACATTCGATCGACCTCAGCTTCAGCAACCACGTACAGCCAAGACATCAGGCAGGCAGGACCGTCCCACCATCCTCACTCACAACCTGCTTCCTTCTCATGCAGCTTCCTCTCCCCTCCCCGCCCCCAGAAAACCTTTCCTCCTTTCCATCCACCCTTCATTCTTTCACTCCCATTCATGATTCTCACCAGACGAGGCACGACCAAACATTCCAACCTTCGACTTTTTCTTGGCTCTTTGCACATACTTCTATTTATGTATGTTTCTCTCCTCCAACCTTCCCTTGGCCACAATCAAGCCAAAGAAAACAGTTTGTATTCTCATCCTCCTTTGCTATTTTTAACACACGTCCCACCTGGTGATTCTCCCTTTTGGAGAATGGGAAAGAGTACGTGGCGAGAGGGGAGTGACGGGAAAGAATGCAGGGGAAGGAAATGAACTCAGGCTGGGAAGACAGGGGAAGACAGACAATGGAAAGGGCAGAGAAGTGACTTTTACTCAAGTAACTAATACCTGGAATTCACAAGACATTAGTGGAGCTGAATGCCATCAAGATTCTATTATTTCCACAAGGGCACTTGGAAATTTCCCTCTTATATTAAAGGCAAACACAAAGAAGAAAACGGCCAGCTACACTTTACAATAGCTAAATTTGCTTGAAAGTAAAAGTCAAAAGACACAGCAGAGAAGCAAGTCAAAACCTATTGTACCCTGAACAGGCATTCTGAATCACTGGAGTTGCCAGGCCACGAGCAGACACCTTGATGTGCCTCTGATAGATCGCAATGCTTTTATGTAGGTAATGAGAACCCACTACAAATAAATATTAGAATGCCATTTGAGAAGTACTAAGGAAGTTGAACATATGAATATTTTTGTTAACCATCAAAACTCCTCCAAAGTTTGATGGATTCAACTGAAATTAAAAAAAAAAAAAAACTATTGAAGAAATTAGTTATATAGAAGAAAACTGGCATTTTTTAAATCTCTCAAGTAATTTAGAACTATAGAATCAGGGATATTCAAGCTTGCAGAACACCAATTCTGTCATTTCTTCTTTCCCCAGCATAAATTTCTCTCTGGCCCAGTTTTTAAATGACTCCATCAAATGGCCCCAGCAACTCTCCCCAAGGGATTACTGCCAAATTCAATATATCTCATCATTAGGCAAGATTTCAGCCTAAATATCCCTTTTCTCAAAGTCATCATATTATATCTAACTATGCTCTGGTATCATGTGATAAATAAAATTGAAAACTGATTAGTTGCCAATAAAAAACGAATTGCTGATGTGTAACTACACATCCTAAGTTTTTCAGCTGTCAGCTAATTCTTTTTAGGTTACTCATTTTCAACTTTTCCCTTTTGACTCTCATCAAGATAATGCCTCTCCAGTTGAACATGGATGGTTTTAAAATGTGTCTGCAAATTCTTTTTATGTCTTTCTTCAAGAGATGATGTCCAACTCCCCTCCCCTTGAGCCTGGACTGGTCCGAGCAACTCATGTCTAAAGAACAGAATAAAGCAAAAGAGACAGCATGTGACTTCAGAGACCAGATCATAAAAGGCACTGCACCGCAGCTTCTGTCTTCCTCTCTTTCTTGGATCACCCATTCTGAGGGAAGCCAGCTCCCAGGCTGTGAGAATACTCGAGGAGTATATAGAGAGGCCCATGTGAAAAAAAATAAGCCTCCTGCCAACCCCCATGTGATTGAGCAATCCTGACAGCACATTTTCCAGCCTCAGACAAGCCTTCAGGTGACTGCTGCATTTCCCCTAGAGAAGAACCTGAGCCAGAACCAATCAGCTAAGTTGATTCTCAATTCTTAACCCACAGAAACTGTAAGATAATGTTAGTAGCTTTAAACCACTAAGGTTTGCAATGATCTGTTACCCAGCAATAGCTAATAAAAACACACACACACACACCTTCTTCTTCTCTTCTTTTCCTTTTGCATAGATCTGAGAACATAGAAACAATATATATGGACCTTTCTAAATGTACAGAGCACTGTCCGCGTGATTGACGAACTCAAGAAACATGTTCAGTTGTTCAGTTGCTCAGTCGTGTCCGACTTTTTGCGACCCCATGGATTGCAGCACACCAGGCTTCACTGTCCTTCACCATCTCCCGGAGCTTGCTCAAACCTTTGTGCATTGAGTCGGTGATGCCATCCAACCATCTCATCCTCTGCCGCCCCCTTCTGCTCCTGCCTTCAATCTTTCCCAGCATCAGGGTCTTTTCTAATGAGTTGGCCCTTCACATCAGGTGGCCAAAGTGCTGGAGCTCTAGCATCAGTCCTTGCAATGAATAGTCAGGGTTCATTTCTTTTAGGATTGACTGGTTGGATCTCCTTGCAGTCCAAGGGACTCTCAAGAGTCTTCTCCATCCAACACCACAGTTCAAAAGCATTCATTCTTCGGCACTCAGCCTTCTTTATGGCCCTACTCTCACATCCATACTGACACTGGAAAAACCACAGCTTTGACTAGATGGACCTTTGTCAGCATGAAACGTACTGAGCACTTACTAAGCTACGAAGTTCACATACACACCACAACCATGTAAGTAACCAACTCACAGCCATTTCACAGACTAGGAAACTACAAAGACATTCATCAGAAATTTGACGAAAGTCGTTTTGTTAGGAAATGATAGAAACTGGGTTCAGTGCAAGCCCCATTCTTTCCTAAAAGTCCCAGTGCTTCTCCTACACTTTTAATGAGCAGTACTATGAAAATTACATGACACTAGCTATCGCCGAAGAATTGATACTTTTGAACTGTGGTGTTGGAGAAGACTCTTGAGAGTCCCTTGGACTGCAAGGAGATCCAACCAGTCCATTCTAAAGGAGATCAATCCTGGGTGTTCATTGGAAGGACTGATGCTAAAGCTGAAACTCCAATACTTTGGCCACCTCATGCGACGAGCTGACTCACTGGAAAAGACTCTGATGCTGAGAAAGGTTGGGGGCGGGAGGAGACGGGGACGACAGAGAATGAGAAGGCTGGATGGCATCACTGACTCAATGGACATGAGTTTGAGTGAACTCCGGGAGCTGGTGATGGACAGGGAGGCCTGGCGTGCTGTGGTTCATGGGGTCGCAAAGAGTCGGACATGAGTGAGCGGCTGAACTGAACTGAACTAAAGTCCTTGGAAAGGTTGCAATGAAGAAGAAAAATCAAGCTAGAGCACATAAGGGAAAGATAGGCTGAAGGAGGGACATTAACACAGAATGGAGCACAAACAATGTATTTGGCAGTACGTTCAGTGCCGGGCCCTTCCTCTCAGCTCACTCTTACAATAGTTTTAAGGAATAAGTGTTAACATTTTTATTTGACCAAGAAACTAACAGAGGTTCAGCAAGACAGGACACAGTGAAACCCCTCACTACCTCCACCCTCCAAATCTTTCAAACAAGAGTAGAAAAAAGGCATGCACAATAATGCCATTCAACCCATCTACCACACAAGGTTGTGGCAGAGGCCATATGAAATAATTTGTATGGATATGATTCATAAAGTGGTAAATATGCAAATTCAAAAGGTTATCATTACATGTGGTCAGCTCTTAGTGGGAAAACTCAAATGACCAGCAACACTTTCCCCATGATATTATATATTATAGAGCAAAACACCCAAGAGCTTGTAAACATGGGAAATTTTCATCTCGAAATGTTTGCTTTCATGATCATCATGATTACTAAAAACTCTACAATAAAGTAAAATTCTATCAGCTTTGCTCTCCACAAATTTTCAGGTAAGATCTGATTGCTTCACTTTGTCTGAGAGGTATCAAAATGGATCTCAAACAGCAGAAGGAACCCATTGATTGCTACTGCTGCTGCTAAGTCACTTCAGTCGTGTCCGACTCTGTGTGACCCCATAGATGGCAGCCCACCAGGCTCCCCCGTCCCTGGGATTCTCCAGGCAAGAACACTGGAGTGGGTTGCCACTTCCTTCTCCAATGTGTGAAAGTGAAAAGTGAAAGTGAAGTCGCTCAGTCGTGTCCGATCCTTAGTGACCCCACAGACTGCAGCCCACCAGGCTCCTCTGTCCATGGGATTTTCCTGGCAAGAGTACTGGAGTGGCTTGCCATTGCCTTCTCCGACCCACTGATTAGAAAGGTTTATTTTGCGTGTGGATTATTTTTGTTAAAAAAAATTCCTGCCAGGACTTCTCTGGTGGTCCGGTGGTTAAGAATCTGGCTGCCAAAGCAGGGAACACGGGTTCGATCCCTGGCCTGGGAAGATTCCACATGCCACAGGCAACTAAGCCCATGCGCCACAACTATTAAGCCTGCACACCATAGCTACTAGAGCCCACACGCCTACAGCATGGTCTCTCCTCCACAACGAGAAGCCACTGCAATGAGAACCCCATGCATCGCAACTAGAGAGTAGTCTCCACTCACCACTAGAGAAAAACCATGCACAGCAACGAAGACACAGCACAGCCAAATATTAATTTTAAAAAACAGGCAGGAGCTCTATATTTAAATAATTTTTGTAAAGTCTTTACTGAATTTGTTACAATATTGTTTCTGGTTTATGTTGTGGTTTTTGGTTTTTTGACCAGGAAGCATATGGGGTATTAGGTCCCTGAACAGGGATCCAACCCCCACACTGTGCACTGGAAGGTGAAGTCTTAACCACAGCCCACCAGCAAAGTCCCCAGGTAACTTCTTAAAAGTGTCATCATTATTAAATTCCTACATATAATAAAGTTGACAAATTTTAAAATATAGTCAAATTTTGACTTTGGACTCACCTAAAAGTAACACAGGCTAACTGAATTCTGCCAAGAGAATAAACTGGTCATAGCAAACACCCTTTTTCAACAACACAAGAGACAACTTTACACATGGACATCACCAAATGGTTAATACTGAAATCAAATTATATTCTTTGTAGTCGAAGACGGAGAAACTGTACACAGTCAACAAAAACAAGACCTGGAGCTAACCGTGGCTCAGATCATCAGCTTTTCATGGCAATACTCAGGCTTAAACTAAAGAAAGCAGGGGAAACCACTAGGCCAGCCAGTTCAGTTGCTCAGTCGTGTCTGACTCTTTGTGACCCCATGAACCACAGCTTGCCAGCCTCCCTGTCCATCACCAACTCCCAGAGTCCACCCAAACCCATGTCCATTGAGTCGGTGATCCATCCAACCATCTCATCCTCTGCCGTCCCCTTCTCCTCCTGCCTTCAATCTTACCCAGCATCAGGGTCTTTTCAAATGAGTCAGTTCTCCGCATCAGGTGGCCAAAGGATTGGAGTTTCAGCTTCAACATCAGTCTTTCCAATGAACACCCAGGACTGATCTCCTTTAGGATGGACTGGTTGGATCTCCTTGCAGTCCAAGGGACTCTCAAGAGACTCAAGGGACTTCTCAAGAGACTCAAGGGACTTCTCCAACACCACAGTTCAAAAGCATCAATTCTTTGGCACTCAGCTTTCTTTATAGTCCAACTCTCACACCCATACATGCCAGCCAGGTATGACTGAAATCAAATCCCCTATGAATATGCAGTGGAGGTGACAAATAGATTCAAGGGATTAGATCTAGCAAACAGAGTGCCTGAAGAACTATGGATGGAGGTCTGTAAAACTGTACAGGAGGCAGTGAACAAAACCATCCCAAAGAAAATGAAAAGCGGGAAGGCAAAGAAGTTATCTGAGAAGGCTTTACAAATAGCTGAGGAAAGAAGAGAGGCCAAAAGCAAGGGAGAAAGGGAAAGGTACACCAAACTAAATGCAGAGTCCCAAAGAATAGCAAGGAGAGACAAGAAGGCCTTCTTCAATGAACCGTGCATAAAAACAGAGGAAAAAAACAGAAAGGGAAAGACTAGAGATCTCTTCAGGAAAATTGGAAACATCAAGGGAACAATTCACCCCAAGATGGGTACAATAAAGGACAGAAATCGTAGAGACCTAGAAGCAGCAGAAGAGATCAAGAAGGGATGGAAAGACTACATGGAAGAACTGTACAAGAAAGATCTTAATGAACTAGATAACCACAATCATGTGGTCAGTCACCCAGAGTCAGACATTCTGGAATGTGAAGTTAACTGGGCCTTAGGAAGCATTGTTGTCAATAAAGTTAGTGGATGTGATGGAATTCCAGCAGAGTTATGGAAACTCTGAAAAACAATGCCATCAAAGTCTTGCACTCAATATATCAACAAATCTGGAAGACCCCAGACCCCACAGGACTGGAAAAGGTCAATTCGCATCCCAATTCCCAAGAAGGGCAGTATTAAAGAATGTTCAAACCATCGGACAACTGACCTCATCTCCCATGCTAGTAAGGTCTTGCTTAAAGTCTTGCATGCTAGGCTTCAACATTATGTGAACCAAGAACTTCCCGATGTCGAAGTTGGGTTTAGAAAAGACAGAGGAACCAGAGATCAAATTGCCAACATTTGCTGGGATCATAGAGAAATCAAGGGGATTCCAGAAAAAAAATCTACCTCTGTTTCATCGACTACGCTAAAGCTTTTGACTATGTGGATCATAACAAGCTGTGGAAAGTTCTTAAAGAGATGGGAATACCAGACCATTTTACTTGTCTCCTGAAAAACCTGTATGCAAGTCAAGAAGCAACAGTTAGAACCCTGTACAGAACAACTGGTTCAGGATTGAGGACTGGTTCAGAATTGAGAAAGGAGTATGACACGGCTGTCTGCTCTCACCCTGTTTATTTAACTTACACGCAGAACACCTCATGAGAAATGCTGGGCTGGCTGAGTAACAAGCTGGAATCAAGATAGATGGGAGAAACATCAACTACCTCAAATATGCAGATGATACCACTCTAGTGGCAGAAAGTGAAAAGGAACTAAAAGAACCTCTTGAAGTGGGTGAAGGAGGAGAGTGAAAAAGCTGGTTTAAAACTAAACATTAAAAAAAAAATAAAACTAAGATCATAGAATCCGGCCCATTAGTTCACTGCAAATAGAAGGGGGCAAGGTGGAAGCAATGACAGATTTCTTCTTCTTTGGCTCTAAAATCACTATGGATGATGACTGCAGTCATGAAATCAGAAGATGATTGCTTCTTGGCAGGAAAGTATGACAAACCTATACAGTGTGTTGCAAGCAGAGACATCACTCTGCCAACAAAAGTCCATATAGTCAAGGCTGTGGTCTTCCCAGTGGTCACATACAGTTATGAGAACTGGACCATAAAGAAGGCAGAGCACCAAAGAATTGATGCCTTCAAACTGTGGTGCTGGAGAAGACTCCTGAGAGTCCCTTGGACAGCAAGGAGATCAAACCAGTCAATCTTAAAGGAAATACTGAATACTCATTGGAAGGACTGTTGCTGAAGCTAAAGCTCCAGTATTTTGGTCATCTGATTTGAATAGCTGACTCATTGGAAAAGTCCCTGATTCTGGGAAACATTGAGGGCAGGAGGAGAAGAGGGTGTCAGAAGATGAGCTAGCTGGCTGGCATCACAATGCATTGGACATGAACTTGGGCAAACTCTGGGAGATGGTGATGGATAGGGAGGCCTGGCGGGCTACAGTCTGTGGGGTAGCAAAGACTCAGGCATGACTGGGCGACTGAACAAAAAGAACAAAAGTAACTTACACGAAGAGCTGAAGTGGCAGTCTTTTCAATAAGCAATTTTCTATTTGTTCTGGCAATTTTCAACCCACTATATTTTTGGTTTCTAACAAATACATGTGTAACGTGTAAGGTGATGGTTTAAATAGTCAAATAATGTATGAATACTATTGATACAATGTAATACACTGAATGAACACAGATGCATCACTTAGTACAGTGGACAGCAAGTAGTAAGTGCTAAACAGGTAAGGAGAGAGACGAGGATGCAATCCACATGTTGTCTTTTGGGAAGACAAATGAGCCTATGTCCAAATTTCTTAATTAGCTGACCTTCGGAGACATGAACATAACTTATAATGCCAAGAGCAGGTTTTTTAAATATATTTTTTATGTTCCTGAGGTATATTAAGGTGTGGTTTGGAAACTGGGATCCCTGACAAGAAACATTATGAATCACTTTCTCCACTAAGAGTATTTTTAAAACTCCTTTTTAAAAAGGCATCTAATTTTGTTGTATTTCCAGGTTCAAGACATGGCAGAGTGCATCTGATATGAATTTATACACACTCCCCACCAAGCACCGTGGTTGCCTGAAAATCCATACCAAAAACAGTGATGAATGAATAAAAGGTATAACGGGGTTTCAGAAGTCTTACTGAAAGTGTTCCTATCCAGACTCACTAACGAACTCTAAACTGAACATTCTCCATTCCATATGAGCAAGAATCCTGAAACCAAAAATCCTAACGGCTGCTCAGACATAAATGTGGTAAAACAGCGTGTCTTACTGAAACCAAGCCAGGCAGAACAATTCTTTACATGTTTCAATAGCCTTGAGAAAATGACAGAACTGACCCATCCACTTCTCTGTCTATTGCCAGCCTACCCCAAGTTTTCTTAGAAGTAAGGGGGTGGACAGGAAAAAGAGCTAAAAAATAGAGTGAAGAAATATAAATCGGCTGGTGTTTCCTTCTGTAAAAAGCAACATCTGATGCTCTGAGATGTCAAGACATGCAGTGTTAGAGGGAAGGGTACAAACAGGACATGTGTTAGCTACAGTCTCTGCCCACAATGCAATGGGTGTGTGTGTGTGTTAATCATTCAGTCTTGTCCAACTCTTTGCAACTCCATGGACCGTAGCACACCACGCTTCTTTGTCCATGGAATTCTCCATGCAAACATACTGGAGTGGGTTGCCATTCCCTTCTCCAAGAAATCTTCCTGACCCAGGGACTGAACCTGGGTCTCCTGCATTGCAGGCGGATTCCTTATCACCTGAGCCACCAGGGAAGCCCACAACACTGTGGGAGGTACACATTATCTCAAATGATGGGATGGTACAGTGAAGCTGTGTGCAGCAGTAAGGGGGATAAGCCCCAAGAAGATCTAGGAACAGCCAGCACTCATGGAGACTAGGCATATTTCAGTAACTGTACAGACGGTGAGAATCCACAGTACTTTTAGCACCCCATTATATATTGCGCCCTTTTCAGAAAAGGCTGATGAACTTCTTCTACCCAACATTAATGTAACAGAGAGTTTCTCTCTGGCTGCTTCTGCTTCTCTGTGGTGTTACACTTTTGTTGCAACTGTGGACTGCTTAGCTCTAACTTCAGTTCAGTTGCATCCGACTCTTTGCGACCCCATGAATCACAGCACACCAGGCCTCCCTGTCCATCACCAACTCCCGGAGTTCACTCAAACTCATGTCCATCGAGTCGGTGATGCCAGCCAGCCATCTCATTCTCTGTCGTCCCCTTCTCCTCCCGCCCCCAATCCTTCCCAGCATTAGAGTCTTTTCCAGTGAGTTAACTCATTGCATGAGGTAGCCAAAGGATTGGAGTTTCAGCTTTAGCATGAGTCCTTCCAATGAACACCCAGAACTGATTTCCCCCAGAATGGACTGGTTGTATCTCCTTGCAGTCCAAGGGACTCTCAAGAGTCTTCTCCAGCACCACAGTTCAAAAGCATCAATTCTTCGGCGATCAGCCTTCTTCACAGTCCAAGCTCTAACTTACATATACCTTTAGAGAGATTCTGATTCA
Source organism: Moschus berezovskii (assembly GCF_049115385.1). Lineage (NCBI taxonomy): Eukaryota > Metazoa > Chordata > Mammalia > Artiodactyla > Moschidae > Moschus > Moschus berezovskii. Next base: position 92,814,799 of record NC_142470.1, read on the forward strand.
TTTCATCAATATCATCCCTGCTGGGGGAAGCTCTTCTGCCAAGATACCTTCTAAGGCAGCTCATCAGCTCAGATCACTTTTCGTGACTTAAACACCTTTCAGTTTTCTAATCCACTCTGGCAAGAAAATGAAGTCACCCATAATAACTTTTGTTCATCTATATATATCCTATATGATTAAAACAGTATTGTCTACTCTGCTGGACTAACCAACTTATCCAGATTATTTCAAAAATTAAGTCTTCTGCCCTGCTGATAAGGTCACCTAAGTTAAGAGGTAGACATTAAAGGAGATAGTGCATCAGCAGACCAGATATATGTCTTTCTCATTAACAAAGAGTGGAACCACACACCAGGCCTCTCACTGGCTCCTGACCATTTTACCCACACTCCATCAGTCAAAGCAAGCCACAAGGCCAAGACCAAAGTCAAGGGGTGGGAAGGTCCACTAGACCCACTGGGAAGCTACAGCAAGAGGGAGGACTCAAGAATATAGGAAATAAATAAGATGTATATTTTTATTCATTCTAGGATGAATAAAATGTCATGGAAAAAAAGTTTAAAAGGTCAGGAAAGCATTAACAGGAATATATGCACCTCCTTCTAACGCTATAAAAATAAACCAAAGCACACTTAAACAGTTCTCCATTTTCAATAAATATTTACAGTCAAACAAAAACAAAGGGAAAAAAGTCTCAGGGTGAGAAAATATCTACCTAACTGAATCACAAAGGGAGAAGATAAAATTAAAAGATTTTGTTTAGGAGAAGACTACTCTGTAACGCTGAAAACCAAAGCAGAGGCCCCTTCAGCAGCCTGCTGTGGAATGTCAGCTAAACACATGGGAGGAAGCACTCTGGTTTCTGCTGGCTCTGAGGCAGGCGGCTGCGATCATGAGATGCACCTGTAGCTGTTAAATGGTGATCGTTAAAACAAGCAGTGGCAGCTGTCTACTGCATGTGGTTCTGGACGTCATTAAGGGACATGGCTCAATCCCACACAAGAAGCCCAGTGGCCATCGACCAGAACCACGACCAACACCCTCTCACCAGTCCTGCGGATGTTAGCTTGCTTGCTTGCTTTCAGCAAAGTTTTCCAAATCTGTTTCTAGGATACAGGGATATTTTTAAGCAACTATGATGTTTTTCCCATGACCAACCACTGCCTACTTAAGATGTTTTCATTTAGTTAAACCGGTACCTTGAGAGAAACTTGTGAAACACAGATAGGTCTACAAGAATTTTTCTTTTTTAATGGACACGTGAAAAGTGACAGTCGCTCAGTTGTGTCCAACTGTTTGTGACCCATGGACTGTTGCCTGCCAGGCTCCTCTGTCCATGGGATTCTCCAGGGAAGAATACTAAAGCAGGTAGCCATTCCCTTCTCCAGGAAGGGAAAAAAAGTGTCATGGAAAAAAAGTTTAAAAGGTCAGGAAAGCATTAACAGAAATATATGCACCTCCTTCTAACGCTATAAAAATAAACCAAAGCACATTTATACAGTTCTCCATTTTCAATAAATATTTACAGTCAAACAAAAACAAAGGGAAAAAAGTCTCAGGGTGAGAAAATATCTACCTAACTGAATCACAAATCATCCTGACCCAGGGATCGAACCCGAGTCTCCTGCATTGCAGGCAGTTTCTTTACCAGGGACTTTGGGAGAAACATGTGATGCACACTTAGGGCTACAGGAAATATTTTTTTAATGAATACTTGCGATATAGATAATGTAAGAAGCTCCAAAAAGTAAAATGTTTAAATAATATACATTTATATATTTGATCGAATATATTTATGTGTCTGTGTATACACACACACATTTCATCATTGAAAGCTTGCCTGCCGGAAGAATTACTCATACAAGCATGTTGCAGCTACCTCTTAGAGAAAAGGGTTTTCTTCCTACTTCAGCCATGTATTAAGTTCTGTTATCTTTGCATGAGAGGAGCAAGGGAGAATGAGGGCAGCTGGCTTTTAGCTTAGGTACATTTCAATTTCACAAGAGGCTAATACTAAGTCAAGACTGGAAGTTAATGCGCAACTAAAATCACAGAAAATGACAATGCAAAAACTTCTTTAACAAATGTCATATAAAAACACATGCAAAAAGGTAGAGTTCTTTACCTCCAGAGTGGGTACAGACTCACCACAAGGCCATCATTTCAACGCTAAGAGGACCTTTCTATAAGGAGACTGACCCACAAGAAGACAAAGCATTCTACGTTAATTCCTTTTATTAATATAACATCTCATGAACAGTATTCTTATATCAAAAGTATCATTCAACTCTAATGATGATTAATTTTATAGCAGATTATTTTCCCATTTAGAAGAAAAATCAAGGCAAGCCCTGGGTTTCTGGTAAATAAATCCTAAGGCTGAGTAGGCACCAGCTTTTTTCAAACGCAACTTTTCTCCTCCCAAAAATGCTGCTTTGTAGTTTGCCTCAGGCAAACTGTAAATTCCTGAGTCTTATTTTTCCTTAGAAATATCACAGTTTGGTCACAGAATATTCTGGAGCCACACAGTGTTTCTCAATATTCTGAACTCAGTCTCAACACCCAGAAATATCCTTGGATTGGTTTATTTGTTATGAAATCTTGGGCCCTTTGGGATTAAAGAGCCTCTTTCTCTGGCACGGGAAGGCTACCCACTGGGGAATTTAGGTTACATAATCCTCTCGCTCTAGGTTTTCCTCCACTGTTTTCATATTGCTGGATAAGCCTCTTGGCAGTGTTTATAATCAGTCTGTGTCCACCACCGCCTGCTATCTTAAACTGTGCATGAGTCATCAGGCGGCAAGAAGTTCATGCTCACATACCTTCCTGGACTGAGATGTGACCAAACCACCCCTGGACGAAACAAACCACGCACCCTCGCCCCTCAGCTGAGACACAGTGGCCACAGCAAGACCACACAGGAAACTGCTTCTGCAACAGGTAATACTCTGCCCTTTAATGGAATCTGAATTCTTAAGGACATAACTCAGCAAACCCTGGTGGTTCGCGCACACGCACCTGCCTGCTTCCTCAAACACTGTTTACACCCAGTGTGCTGATGCTTTCCTGTCTAGGCTTTTAGGCCAACAAGGATATTACCAGGATTATTGAAGACTGGGTGATTTTCTTCTGGCCATCTCAGTGCTAAGATTCACACTGCCACATGGCTGGGAAACTGGCTCAAGGCTCTCGATTTCTACACAGACTATGCGGGTGACCGAGGAGCTTCAGGAACTTGTTGATTTTACAAGGGAAAAAGCACAGAATTTCACCATCATTCCTTCTTCTTCAAGGCAGTAGGTATCTTAAAATCTCTTTTAAGTGCTAAATTGCTTGTTAGTTTGCTTCATGTAAGCTAGTCAGCTTCATGTGAGGTCATTTCTGGCTGGAAAACTACCACTGTCACTTAGCGCTGGCTGGACTGGTATGGGGCTATTCCCTCGAGACACACTAAGCTGCAAATGACAAGCTAAAGCTGGTTTCCAGGAGACCAGGACTTTCAAGCACTGAAGAAAGTACATCTACAGAATTCTCCTCTCTCCATAGTGCCCACTTTGTCCATCTGCAAAGCTTTACCCTGGTAGGGTTCCCATCCAATCAGGATCTATCAGAGAGGGCATCTCAGAAACCTGGAACTGCCAGCACACTTCATTTCTCCTCTTTTCTCCCTTCACCAGGGAGATCACCATCCATCCAATAGGATGATCTTCCTATTGTTTCTATCCTAAACTTAAACACTCAGATGAGGTGAGGGTGGTTCTCAGGACCAGACTCTTCTTCACTCACATTTTCAAACTGTCCCTCCTCTAGAGGTCTCCCACACTGCAAATTCATCCTGCACTTAAGAATCTGCTTCCAGTGCTTCTCATCTATACTTACTATGTCTATATTTGCCTTCATCTAGCTGCCACTCCATGGTTTCTCCCCTTTTTTTCTGCAAAGCCCCAATGCATGGAGGGTGAATTGGGTCTTCCTTACTCTAAAGCCAACTTCCATCTACTGTGGGTGCTCTGAACTTCACCACTGACTCCCTCCCTGTGAAGGTTCTGCAGCTGGCATTGGGCATCCAGAGCCTTTAATGAATATTCCTGCCACCGTCTTGAAATGGCTGGCACAAGCACAACCGTCCAGGCCAAATACTGCCTGCCTATCCTTTAAACTTCAGATTTGTTTTGCTAAAGCAAAATTCTTGGATGTTCTCCTCTAACCTTCTGCAGAACTACTCTCTTCTCTCAGGACAACCGGGAAGACACAATTTTAATGGTAACATCTTTGCTCTATCAGTCTGCAACCACAGAAAATCTTCACTGCAGACATAGGAACTTTTTCTCCAGGGGGGACACAACACTTGTCACCAAATCCTGAGATACTTTCAAGTCTTCTGCTTCTTGGTGGTAATGCGAACATAGCCTGACGGCTAATGCTAGCACCTTCAACCATAGTTTCGCTAAAAGAGGAAGCCCATGTGCCCAAGGGGACTGTGCTGTTCACAGTATGGGAACATGGATGGCAGTCTGGCAAGAACTGGGCTGCAGGGACCTGGGCAGCAAAGTGGCCCACTGGACTCTGCCTCCCTCTCAGACTGCTGAGGGGGGGCTGCCCTATCTTCAAAGCGGGTAGCCAGGAATTCCAGTCAGCCCATGACTGACGGGGACAGAAGCTGGGCTGACTGGCTTGTTGCAAAGACTGGGAGGGGTCAGCACAGACCACAGGATCCAGAGCTAAGGTGTTTCCTGGGGTCCCAGTGCAGGCAGGATAAGGTTTTCTTCTGTCAGAAGCGGCCTAATGGGGATGATGCCTACTTCCTGCATCACTAACACTGCTTACCTAAGCAGAATGGTTATGTTTAACAATTTAAGTAAAAATTAAAAGTGGGCTTCCCTGAACTTTTTACAATTGAACAGTATCACATTTGCAATGCCAATAATCACTCGCTCGTGTCCCTCAACACATTAGAAAATAACCTGGTATTAATAACTCTTTTAAGAGTCTGATTTGTATCTATTTTTAAAACTTTAGGCAGTATATAAAAAGATGGTGTTTGACTTTCCAGAAATTTTTTTGACTTCATTGAATCTGAAGTAAAATTTCAATAGACAACTTTAAAATATAATTAACCTTTCGAAAAGCTAAGAGCATCTTGATAGGAAAACAATTGGAATAAACAATGAGAAACCTGATTAGAAAAGTCTACATTTCTAAAAATTTCCAAATATTAAACTGAGGTAAGAAGGGAAAAAAGTTGAGCAGATAAATATTTAAATCAGAGATTCCCCAATTCCCCCAATTTAAGGACTCTTTGTATAATCTGCAAATTAATAATCTAGGGAACTATTTCAGCTAAAGGGATACTTCTGCTCAACCTAAAGCACTCTTTTATAAGGAACTCCACATTCTACCCTAGGAAGCTCTCCATTGTTAACCCTGAGATAAAAAAAAATGTCCTTCCACCATTGACCATAATATAAATATTATTTTCTGGTTTCAATATTATTAAGCATCGCATGGTGTATTTTGTTTTGTTTTTTTAAGCACAAAAGCAGATGGTCTGGGATGAATACTTAATATCCTTACCCTCAAGGTCTTTTTCTAGTGCTTTATATCAAACTAATCTCTTTAAGTGTGAGATATTTGAATTTGTACTTCAGTTGATACTAAGATAATCTGAACTGCTTTCATAAAATCATCTTTAAATGTTATCCTCATGTCATTTCAACTTTCCTCCCTCTAGACTAAAAATATGAATTCTACTAAAGCAACCATAACAGAATTTGGTTTACACAGTCAAATCTGTCCTACAAATTACCAAAGAAAGTATGGGTAAAAGCAGACCTCCTCTACCCAACACCATTCTTAGCACTTCTCAGAGAACCAGTGGCCTCCATTTCTTGAAGCTTTTAGAATTATTTACTTGCAAATAACTAAGAATTTTCAAGTTATTTTTAACATAACATGGGTTTACCATAGTCACAGTTTGTGCAACCATCATAATCATTTAATTCCAGAACATTTCCATCAGCCCAAAAGAAACTCTCTACCCATAAATGGTCATTCCCCATGGTAGTTGGCAAACTACGGTCCATGGGCCAAACCCAGCCAGCTACCTGACTTAAAAAAAAAAAAAAAACAGCTAAGGATTTTTACATGTTTTTTATTTTTTGGGGGAGGGTTATATTGCCTAGGTTTTATTTTATTTTATTTTTTTTTAGGTAATTAATTTATTTTTTATTGGAGGCAAATTATTTTACAATATTATATTGGTTGGTTTTGCCATACATTGATATGAATTTGCCCCAGGTTTACATAAGTTCCCCCTCCTGAACCCCACTCCCACCTCCCTCCTCCCTTTATCCTCCCTCTGGGTCATCCCCGCATGCCAGCCCCGAGCATCCTATAATATGCATTGACCCTGAACTAGTGATTCGTTTCACATATGACAACATACGTGTTTCAATGCCATTCTCCCAAATCATCCCACCCTCACCCTCTCCCACAGAGTCCCAAAGATTGTTCTATACATCAGTGTCTCTTTTGCTGTCTCGTATACAGGGTTATCATTTGCATCTTTCTAAATTCCATATATATGTGTTAGTATACTGTATTGGTGTTTTTCTTTCTGGCTTACTTCACTCTGTATAATAGGCTCCAGTTTCATCCACCTCATTAGAACTGATTCAAATGTATTCTTTTTAATGGCTGAATAATACTCCATTGTGTATATGTACCAAAGCTTTCTTATCCATTCGTCTGCAGATGGACATCTAGGTTGCTTCCATGTCCTGGCTATTATAAACAGTGCTGCAATGAACATTGGAGTACACGTGTCTCTTTCAATTCTGGTTTCCTTGGTGTGTATGCCCAGGAGTGCAATTGCTGGATCATATGGCAGTTCTATTTCCAATTTTTTGAGGAATCTCCATACTGTTCTCCATAGTGGCTGTAGTAGTTTGCATTCCCACCAACAGTGTAAGAGGGTTCCTTTCTCTTCACATCCTCTCCAGCATTTATTGCATGTAGACTTTTGGATAGCAGCCATTCTGACTGGTGTGAAATGGTATCTCATTGTGGTTTTGATTTGCATCTCTCTGATTATGAGGGATGTTGAGCATTTTTTCATGTGTTTGTTAGCCATCTTTATGTCTTCTTTGGAGAAATGTCTGTTTAGTTCTTTGGCCCATTTTTTGATTGGGTCATTTATTTTTCTGGAATTGAGCTGCAGGAGCTGCTTGTATAATTTGGAGATTAATCCTTTATCAGTTGCTTCATTTGCTATTATTTTCTCCCATTCTGAAGGCTGTCTTTTCACCTTACTTATAGTTTCCTTTGCTGTGCAGAAGCTTTTGATTTTAATTAGGTCCCATTTGTTTATTTTTGCTTTTATTTCCAATATTCTGGGAGGTGGGTCATGGGGGATCCTGCTGTGATTTATGTCAGAGAGTGTTTTGCCTACGTTCTCCTCTAGGAGTTTTATAGTTTCTGGTCTTACATTTAGCTCTCTAATCCATTTTGAGTTTATTTTGGTGTATGGTGTTAGGAAGTGTTCTAGTTTCATTCTTTTACAAGTGGCTGACCAGTTTTCCCAGCACCACTTGTTAAAGAGACTGTCTTTTCTCCATTTTATATTCTTGCCTCCTTAGTCAAAGATGAGGTGTCCATAGATGCGTGGATTTATCTCTGGGCTTTCTATTTTGTTCCATTGATCTATATTTCTGTCTTTATGCCAGTACCATACTGTCTTGATGACTGTAGCTTTGTAGTAGAGCCTGAAGTCCGGCAGGTTAATTCCCCCAGTTCCATTTTTCTTCCTCAAGATTGCTTTGGCTATTCGAGGTTTTTTGTATTTCCATACAAATTGTGGGATTATTTGTTCTAATTCTGTGAAAAATATCTTTGGTAGCTTGATAGGGATTGCACTGAATGTATAAATTACTTTGGGTAGTATACTCATTTTTACAATATTTATTCTTCCAATCCATGAACATGGTATATTTCTCCATCTATTAGTGTCCTCTTTGATTGCTTTCAGTAGTGTTTTATAGTTTTCTATGTACAAGTCTTTTGTTTCTTTAGGTAGATATATTCCTAAGTATTTAATTCTTTTCGTTGCAATAGTTTCCTTAATTTCTCTTTCTATTTTCTCATTATTAGTGTATAGGAATGCAAGGGATTTCTGTGTGTTGATTTTATATCCTGCAACGTTACTGTATTCATTGATTAGCTCTAGTAGTTTTCTGGTAGAGTCTCTAGGGTTTTCTGTGTAGAGGATCATGTCATCAGCGAACAGTGAAAGTTTTACTTCTTCTTTTCCAATTTGTATTCCTTTTATGTCTTTTTCTGCTCTGATTGCTGTAGCCAAAACTTCCAGAACTATGTTGAATAGTAGTGGTGAGAGTGGGCACCCTTGTCTTGTTCCTGACTTTAGGGGAAATGCTTTCAGTTTTTCACCATTGAGGATAATGTTTGCTGTGGGTTTGTCATATATAGCTTTTATTATGTTGAGATATGTCCCTCCTATTCCCACTTTCTGGAGGGTTTTTATCATAAATGGATGTTGAATTTTGTCGAAGGCTTTCTCTGCATCTATTGAGATAATCATATGATTTTTATTTTTCAGTTTGTTAATGTGGTGTATTACGTTGACTGATTTGCGGATATTGAAGAATCCTTGCATTCCTGGGATAAAGCCCACTTGGTCATGATGTATGATCTTCTTAATGCATTGTTGGATTCTGATTGCTAGAATTTTGTTAAGGATTTTTGCATCTATGTTCATCAGTGATATTGGCCTGTAGTTTTCTTTTTTTGTGGGGTCTTTACCAGGTTTTGGGATTAGGGTGATGGTGGCCTCATAGAATGAGTTTGGAAGTTTCCCTTCCTCAGCAATTTTCTGGAAGAGTTTGAGTAGAATAGGTGTTAGCTCTTCTCTAAATTTTTGGTAGAATTCAGCTGTGAAGCCGTCTGGACCTGGGCTTTTGTTTGCTGGGAGATTTTTGATCACAGTTTCAATTTCCGTGCTTGTGATGGGTCTGTTCAGATTTTTTATTTCTTCCTGGTTCAGTTTTGGAAAGTTGTATTTTTCTAGGAATTTGTCCATTTCTTCCAGGTTATTCATTTTATTGCCATATAATTCCTGATAGTATTCTCTAATAATCCTTTGTATTTCTGTGTTGTCAGTTGTGATCTCTCCATTTTCATTTCTAATTTTATTGATTTGGTTCTTCTCCCTTTGTTTCTTGATAAGTCTGGCTAGTGGTTTGTCAATTTTATTTACCTTCTCAAAGAACCAGCTTTTGGCTTTGTTGATTTTTGCTATAGTCTCTTTTGTTTCTTTTGCATTTATCTCTGCCCTAATTTTTACAATTTCTTTCCTTCTACTGAGCCTGGGGTTCTTCATTTCTTCCTTTTCTAGTTGCTTTAGATGTAGAGTTAGGTTATTTAGTTGACTTTTTTCTTGTTTCTTGAGGTGTGCCTGTATTGCTATGAACTTCCCCCTTAGCACTGCTTTTACAGTGTCCCAGAGGTTTTGGGTTGTTGTGTTTTCATTTTCATTCATTTCTATGCATATTTTGATTTCTCTTTTGATTTCTTCTATGATTTGTTCGTTGTTCAGCAGCGTGTTGTTCAGCCTCCATGGATTTTTACATGTTAAATGTCTACATTTTAAATAGTTACATAAGTACCTATATTGTTGTTGTTTAGTTACTTTAGGTTGTGTCTGACTCTTTTGTGACTCCATGGAATGTAGCCCGCCAGGTTCCTCTGTCCATGGGATTTCCCAGGCAAGACTCCTGGGGTGCCATTTCCTTCCTCAGGGGATCTTCCCAATCCAGGGATGGTACCCACATCTCCTACTTTGGCAGGCGGATTCTTTACCATTGAACCACCAAGGGAGCCCAGGTACTTATATACAACATCCTCAATTTGCATATTAGCTCCCAGTGCCTAAAATATTATCAGGTCCTTTAAGAAAAAGTCTGCAGACTTCTGCTCTAGATGATACTCATGCAAATTAAGCTCTATTAAGATCAATGAATAAAGAGAAGCACTATTATTAATTTATCACTAGAGAGATCCAGTAACCAGAGAACACTCAATCCAGGAAGTAAAGTTATCAGGAAGTGACCCAGAAAAACTGGTAAATGAATTAGATCAAAATAGGAAAAGCAACATGCAGACACTGGAGAGGATGGTGAGTTATATCATCAAAACTTTAAAAGATTCCAGTAAAGTATTGATTCCTCCTAGCAATTTGACAGTCTGTGTTTCCCAGCCTAGGCTATTCTACCCGGAGTCACAAACACTTAAAACACATTTTGCTTTACTAAACTGATCACATACCTCTTCAACCTTTCCCTCCTATTCTGACCAACTCCCTTCTCCCTCATCAAATAGCAACAGCAAATCTTTATTCACTTGCTCTTGCAGGGTTGCTGCCTCCTCTTATGATAAGCTGATTAAGTCACTTATGCTTCGAGCTCTAGGTTCACATCCTTATTGAACAACTGTTGTGGCATGTGTCACATTCCTTTTAATGGCTGAACAACCAATGGTAGGATATAGTACATTTGTTTGTCCACTATCAGCTGATGAATATTTTGGTAATGTTCACACTCTGGCTATTATGAATAATGCTACTATGAACATCTGTATATAAATTATCAATATTATACCAAATGGTAACAAGTTACTGCAGGCTACCTTTAAAAAAAAATATATATATATATATATATCTCTTTTAAAGGGGGACACATTTGTTCTTGTTCTTAATGTTTTCTCTAGTCCTCCCTGCTTCTCAAAAGCACCAGCAGTGGACTGTTATGACACACTAAGCCCTCATTTTCATCCCAAGATAGAGCATGCCCACCTGATTGTATTACCTTTGCTTTTCCAGAGTCAGAATTATCTACTCTCTGTTGGACCTTCAAATCCTTCAGTATAAAAAGCAAATCTGTTTGCATTTGATCCCTTTTATAAAGATTAAAGACTAAGGATTAAAAATTAAAGACTTCCCTGGTGGCTCAGATGGTAAAGCGTCTGTCTACAATGCGGGAGAGCCGGGTTCGATCCTTGGGTCGGAAAGATCCCCTGGAGAAGGAAATGGCAATCCACTCCAGTACTATTGCCTGGAGAATCCCATGAACGGAGGAGCCTGGTGGGCTACAGTCCATGGGATCACAAAGAGTCAGACACTACTGAGCGACTTCACTCACTCACTCATAAAGATTAAAGTGAAGTGATTAAACATTTCTGCCTTTTGCCTGGGGGGCAAACCATATACCTACTGTACAGCTGGATGTAGGGCATCCATACCTTTAGGTCCTTCTACTGATACAACTTTTACCTCCTGGATTCTAGTTTTAATCTTCTTACTGTTGTTCTCACTCAATTTTGGTATTTTAGTGTCCTTAATAGTCCTTCCAAGTTATCTCTTTTTAAAACTTTGATTAGCCCTCCGGCTCTCAGTAGAGCTCTGGTCTCCACTGAAAATAGCCACATCTCTCACATGGTCCATCCTATATACCTATCTGTTTGATTTAGTTCCTTGGCCTCTTTTTGAACACCAACTTTTGATGGGTTTGAGAGAGAACTCAAGAGTGATCTTGAGTTCTTGAGTGATGCCAGTCTAAATTACTTAACTAGCTCCCCACTATGGAGAAACTACATTTAAAAACATGATCAGTGGGACATTTATGGATAGTTCACAGTCTCTTAAAATGTTATTTCATCTCCAACATTCTCCTAAAATGTAATTTCATCTCCCAAAACATAGTTCAACAAAGGTTTGAGTTTAAAATATATATAAACACACTCACACACACATATATATATACACACAGTGTGAATTTTCATCTCAGTAATAATCAATAACCAACCCAAATCACAGTCTAGTCTCCAGCCTTAATATCAGTTCAGTCACTCAGTCATGTCCGACTCTTTGCGACCCCATGAATCGCAGCACGCCGGGCCTCCCTGTCCATCACAAACTCCCAGAAGAGATTCTCAAAGCATATTTTCTTGACACCTTCATGAAATTCAGAATTCTTTAATCAGTTTGATAGTAAGTTTTAAAACCTCTTCCCATTACATTCTAATTTGGAGAGCCTCTACAAAATACAATCTACCTAAAGCTCCAAGAAAGTAAGTTGTAGCTCTTTTTGATTTTTTAGATTGAGATTAGAAAAGTATTATATACTCAGGAAGACCTCTACAAAACAAGCTATCAAGCACTGATATCAAAGGATCTTTAAAAACAAGATGGATACATCTACTGTTTTGCAAATATAACTTGGAAGTTATCTTGCCTAAAGGGCAAGGAGATGATCTATACAATTTCTCCATTCTTCCCTCATCATCCCAATAGATCACCTCAAACCATTGCTCTGGGGTCCAGCCTCAACTCAAGAGCACAATTTTCTCAAAAGATGAAAAGTGTAATGTACACACCTTATATTAGCTACTCTTTTTGTTAACTGACCTATTCTGGAAGGTGGGGGTGGGCCTTGGGAGTCAAGTCTGTAGAAACACAGTCTTCTGAAGTGCCAAACAGTAGTAAGAATTCTCTCAGCTCTCCACACTACCCTAGGTGGTGAAAGACCATCCTTTTCAACCTCACAACTGGCATTCTCTTTCATTACTTATGGCGCAGGCCATCTGTCAACATGAGACAGAGCAGGAAGCTGCTGGAAGGCGCGAGCATCCAACTCTCCCCTTTGAACAGTCTGCCACCTCACTGAAGAACATTTTCTCCAGATGCTGCCAGCAGACACTCTGTAATACCTAAACCACAAATCATCCATTCCCTACCCTTTGCGCCAGGGCTTGTCCCTGACTACCCCCACAGTGAGATATTAACCACGCTGGCCAGTGATACACCAGCTCTTCACAGACTCGGTAAAACCTGCCACACCGCCTAATCGATATAATAAAAACGTGGCCCTCCTAACATAAACACACCCACTGTAGGTGAACCTCAGAGAAACTCAGGACACTGCAGACATCTTACAAGGAACAAATCCTGGCTAACTCACCAAGGAAAATATTTTATCAATGTAAACGTGTCAGCCGTACAACTATACAGAAAATTAAGAGCAAGTATATTACGGAAATGGAACCACTTTGCAGAAACAGATTAACAGGTGGGTCACTCCAGATTTTTCTGCCTTTCCTCTGAAGAGGGCAACTGTCTTGCTGTCTGATTGTTTTAGGAACCAGCATGGGTTTTTCAAAAAACAATTCTCGAATTTTATCTTCTGTGACACATTAAAGCCATCTACACAGAGCAAAGTGTTTCCAAACTGTGACACTGCAACTTAGAGAGATGATTCACAGGACATACTCACACTGAAAAGGTGCTGCCACGTGATCCTGCCCGAATCTTAAAGGGAACGAACCTTCAGTGGACTGCTCTCCAGAAATCACCTTCTGGGCGGTGAAGTGCGTGGGCTTGAGCACGTATTCCTGGGTCTGGCCATGATGTATGATCACATTCTGTGAAGAAAGGGGTGTCATCCTGCGAAGAAACAAAGGATAAGGAAATTAATAACAGACTTTTAAAAGTCAACTAAGAACGAAGGAACAAGAAACCAGTTAAACTTGGAAAGGGGCATAAAAATGCCATGCCAGGCTAACATTTTTCTTCAAAACTGTAGTCATGGCATATAAAGAACTAATCGCTGACCTCCAGCAGAAAGGGGGTCCTGTCTGTCTGTTTAGTCAAGAAGGATAAGGACAGACAGGCCATCACTGACGGAGTTTATCAAAGTATTTAAAAAGTACAGCTCCCAGGACTTCGTTGGTGGTCCAGTGGCTAAGACTCCGAGTTCCCAATGCAGGGGCCTGGGTTAGATCCCTGGTCAGGAAACTAGATTCCATGTGCCTCAACTAAAGATCTCACATGCCTCAACTAAAGACCCCACATGCCTCAACTAAGACCTAGTACAGCCAAATAAGCATATATTTATAAATATTTAATACATTAAATTAATACAGTTTATGTTAAGTATATTATATAATATATATTAAACATAATATTTACTATAATATATAATATATACCATATTTAATAGTCCTTAAGAACAGTAAGAATAACAACTTATGCTACCATTTAGTCCCTAAGACGTGTCTGACTCTTTAGTGACCCCATGGACTATAGCCTGTTAGGGCTGTCCCTGGGATGTCCCAGGTAAGAATATTGGAGTAGGTTGCCATTTCCTTCTCCAATAACAATATATGAAAATCTTATAATTTCATCAATGACATGAGTCAACATCTGAGAATATACATATATATAGATATAGATATATGCTGCTGCTGCTAAGTCACTTGAGTCGTGTCCGACTCTGTGTGACCCCATAGACAGCCTCCTACCAGGCTCCCCCGTCCCTGGGATTCTCCACGCAAGAACACTGGAGTGGGTTGCCATTTCCTTCACCAATGCATGAAAGTGAAAAGTGAAAGTGAAATCGCTCAGTCGTGTCCGACCCTTAGCGACCCCACGGACTGCAGCCTACAGGCTCCTCCATCCATGGGATCTTCCAGGCAAGAGTACTGGAGTGGGGTGCCACTGCCTTCTCACACACACACACAACTGATTCACTTCATTGAACAGCATAAACTGGCTTCCCAGGTGGCTCAGTGGTGAAGAATCCACCTGTCAATGCAGGAGACACAGGTTCAATCCCTGGGTTGGGAAGATCCCCTAGAGAAGGGAATGGCAAGCCACTCCAGTATTCTTGTCTGGACAATCCCATGGACAGAGAAGCCTGGTGGGCTACAATCCATGGGTCACAAAGAGTCAGACACAACTGAGTGACTAAGCATGAGCACAGCAGAAACTAACAACACTGTAAAGCAATTGTATTCCAGTTAAAAAAAAAATACCTCTGAGGACTCCTGAACATAATTACTGTGTTTTCACCCTCCTGGGTGAACCTTTTTGTCTTCTATGACAGTTCTCTACTGCTGCAGGTACTGTATACTTTAAAATAAGCCTTCATCCAGATTTAATCATTCCATGAAGGACTGAAATCATTCGCTAAGACAAACAATGGAAAATATAAAGATATACCAATTAATTCCAGAAAATGCAAACTTGCTATTAAAATTGTTGGGACAGAGCATTTGAACAGCAAACCGAGACTTTGGAAGGAAACCTTCTCTCTAGTGTGGTCTTGAATTTTATCAATTGTGACTTGTTAAAGTCATTTGAACTGAATATTTCCAAACTACCATAAGTTGGGAAAAAGGTTGACTGGGTTATAAACTAATAACATGCCAGGAAAAGCCGAAAGACTGGCCCTAATGAGGGATTATATGAACAAGACAAAGAAATGACACAACTGGTGAGTACGAATGATAAATCATGAAGCCACCAAAAACACCCCCCGTGTCTCATCAAAAGCAGTAGCAGAGCCTTGAATAAATCCAGCCTTTTGGATTCATTCCAGTTGGGGTGGGTGAGCTCTTCTGTGAGACAAGGCACCCATGGGACAAAGGAACAAGAGAGACTGGGATTAAGGGTGCCTCCCTCTCAGCCAGTCAGTGATCTAAGTCTGTTACTTTCAACCCTGTGGTCCCAGGAGAGCCTAGGAAAATACATCTTGTGCCTGGATTTTCCCAGACTTAATGCCATGGAAGGACATTCCCTTTGTCACCAGACAAATGCCTTAAGTTACTAAAAGCCTAAGGCTTAACATTGTAAACACTTTTGTTTTGATGATGTAAGTGTTGATTTGAACTTTAAGTATGCTTGACTGGGATGAAGTAGAAAGTGGAACAGCTGGACACATCTGGTGGTGACTGATAAGAACCACAAGGCAACTCCATTGGTCTTGTCGAAAGGAAAAGTCCTCTTTTTCATCTCAGGGGAAACTCACTCCCCAGCCATGCTGTCAACCTCATCATTATACTGCTGGGACCTGCTGAGAGATGTACAGACCTGACTCCCATTCAGAGGAGGACAGCCCAGCATTCCAAGAGACCTTAGAAATGGAATAACTAATTCCTGCTCTGACCACTGCCAAGGAGACCATGGGCTCTGCCTTCTAAGGTGATGTCCTCCCTTTCTCTCCCCTCTGAATCATGGAAGTGAGAGTTAGCAATAAATGAGCTGAACGTACATGTGTGTAGAGGCTGCTTTCCCCTAACATAACAGGAAGGCAATAAACAAATAAGAGAGCTACACCAGGTCTAGAACTTGAATAGCAAATCTCAGCCACCACTAATCAAAGGAAACGGGTAATATACTGGTAATGGTATTAGATCTTCCTATATTATAGCAATCCTGTGAGTGACAAACACATTGCAAATATGAAACTATGTGGAGCTGTGCTTCCTCACCTTCCATATCCTTCACTTTCCTCCAATGTGAGGATGTAAACAAATACTTGTGCTCATAAAGACACACAGCCTTATGAACAGACAGGCCATTTCATCTCATAGCCTCATGAAGAACCCAAGCCACAAGAAGTGACACCACGTGGGGGCAAGTCAAGGCCACTGTCCTCTCAGTCATTCCACTAACAGACGGTAAGTGAAATCACCATTTTACTCTCTCTTCTCATTTTCTCCTTCATGGCTGGCATCTATCTTTTCCTCTAATTTCACCCTTCACAGTTATGGCCTCTTTGGACCATCTCTCAGCCTTCCAAATACATATATACATACACACACACACACATTCAGTTCTGTCGCTCAGTCATGCCCAGCTCTTTGCGACCCCATGGACTGCAGCATGCCGGGCTTCCCTGTCCAACACCAACTCACGGAGCTTGCTCAAACTCATGTCCATCTAGTTGGTGACGCCATCCAACCATCTCATCCTCTGTCGTCCCCTTCTCCTCCCACCTTTGATCTTTCCTAACATGAGGGTGTTTTCAAATGAGTCAGTTCTTCACATCAGATGGCCAAAGTATTGAAGCTGAAGCTTCAGCATCAGTCCTTCCAATGAACACTCAGGACTGATTTCCTTTGGGATGGACTGTTTGGATTTCCTTGTAGTCCAAGGGACTCTCAAGAGTCTTCTCCAACACCACAGTTCAAAAGCATCAATTCTTCAGCACTCAGCTTTCTTTATAGTCTAACTCTCACATCCATACTTGACTACTGGAAAAACCATAGCTTTGACTAGATGGACCTTTGTTGGCAAAGTATGACCATTGCTTTGGGAAGAAAAAAAATCTCCTTTCAGTTGGGAGTTTTCTCCTCTCTTCCCTCATTCCTTTACATTAAAAAGACAACAACAACTCAACAATCACTAATGAAAATCAGATTTCTCATAGCAGTATACAAAATTCAAGGGAAAGGCAAAAATGTTTAAAGAAATTAGGCGAAAATGAAAACTAGAGGACCTCTGGTTCAAAATGTATTTGGGGCACCCATATATTTTCCCTTCCTGCAAAAAAAGCCCTAAAAGTTATAGGTAAGGAATAAAACAAGAAATCCAGAGTTGACATTTGGCTATGAATCAATAGGACAGCCACATTCGTCACTGAAACACTCTTCTGACAAACATCTACTGTCCCAAGCCCTCAGTGTTCCTCCTTCCTTAAGACACTGGCCTCCCCAAGATATCAACTCAGTCTCACAAGTAAGAAATTCACATTTGACAGAGATGGAGAGCTCGGGGTCTCGGCTCCAGCATCTTCTCTAATGTGTCGCACAGGTACTGACCAAAGATATTAAAAATGTTTCACATCGTTCATTCAACACACAGGAAACATTTCAGCAAACCTGTAAGGGATCAAGGCAGACTGAGAAATGTTGACTGTTGTAGCAGGAAGGAGAAGCTATGCCTAAGTATTTTAACTTCTTTTATCTCAACTGACAATAAGAAGAACATTTTACATGGAGATACAACATACATTCATAGATATGTTTTTTAATATAGCTAAGTATTATAAATATTATAAAACAGTATCTTTCCTTATGATGCAAATGACACAAATATCCTCTAATTCTTTTAAATGCCAGTCTTGAACCACCACATTGATGTCATGACTTCCTGACTCCTAACAGGTCACAAGGCAGCTTAAAGACGCTGGTCTAAAAATCACACCATGAGTACAGGCTCAGAGGAAGCCATCTTCCCAGGAGACCATGGGCAGGTTCTGGATACTCAAACCAAGTAAAGCACAGGGTGACAATGAAAAGTAGGGCTGAACACTGGTGTCTTCACTAAAAAGGCTACATATGAAAGCAGCCATTCTCCCCAGTTCTAGCAAAGAAACGGCCAAAGTCGGGCTTCTACCCCCATCAGGGAAAAAGATGAGTCGTCTTCTCTAAACGAATGGAACTGTGTGGTATAAACCACAAAATTTACTCCCCCAGAGTAAGGCCCTCTCATTCTGGTGTTTGGAGATCCCCTAGCTTCAAGACTAGTTTCCCATGTTTCTCCATAAAAGGAAGATTTCCAGGCAACCAGGAGGACAGGGAACTTTAGGAGAATAATCCTAGGAGGGAGACGGGGAGTCATGAGAATGGAAAACATGATTGAGATGTTGGAGAAACTTGATCCTATATATATGCAATTGATAGAATGGAAACAGGGAGAATCCATACCCACTTGATGCTAGGAACACACTCCTTCAAAAAGCACAATGGACACACACAGAGGGAGCAACCTAAGCATCCTATACTCCACTTTGCCTTGAGTGGAACACCCACAGACAATATTGCAGAAAACAACTCATGTATCCAACTTAGGTGATATAAATGCACATGTTTAGCTGGAGGAGGTTGGCAGATTCTGGAAGAGGAAGAGGAGAAGTGAAGGGAAAATTAGCAGAGTCACTGCCCTCATCTTACCAAATGTAGGGTCAGGAGAGAACACTAACAACCTTAAGTGATGCGGATGACAGAAGAGGAAACAGAGGCTGCAGGAGACAGTGAAACTCTGAAAAGTACACAACTCTTTTGAGAGGAAGGGCGCGGAGCAAGAGGTGAAATGAGTATGCTGACTCTTCATCTCCTATGGCAAGAAGTTTTTAGACGACATCTAAAGGGGATAAATCTCCAACTGGCCAGAGGTTACTACCAGAAGGAGTAATAGGGCTTGAGGATTAAATTAAGGTAGGGAAGAGAAACAAAAGGAAAAGGAGGCAAGTGAAGATGAAGGTTTCCAGCCTGGTTGACTGGACAGGTATTTCTGGCTCAAGTACAAGAAGAAAAGTAAAGGCAAAGAGATCTGCGGAGTCAAGGTGGTCAGGAAAAAGGGCCCGTGTGCAAAGAAGAAAATTATGTTCATTTGGGAGATAGAAATGTGGGGTGGCTCTCTGGGGAGAAGATACAGAAAGCCTCTGGGTTTAGGAACAGTGATTTCTAAGAGGGGCCAATTCATTCAAAGGCAGAAAGAAAAACTATGGAACTACCATCTTGGAGGATAGCCACACTTAGTGGTAGGGACATAAAGAGAAAATGGGAAGAAAAAAACCAGGAGGAGATAAAAACAAGAGTAACACAGATGCAGAAATGACAAGCAAAAGAAAAGTTTCTAGGTGGAAGGTAAAGAGAACCACCTGAAAACTGCTGCAAAAAAAAAAGCAGGGAAATAATCAATTAGTCAAAGGCCTCTGGATTGGGTTGTAGGTCGCCAGCCCCCTCGGCAGTGTTACTTTATCAACAGTGGTGACAGGAGTGAGACTGCATGGGGTCCTACTTGGTAGGTGCTGTACTAGTGACACTCGGAAAGGAGAAAAGTAGGCCAGAAGTTAGGGGTACAGCCAGGCATCTGAAGACCTGAATCTGTGGAAACCTCTGTATCTTTGTGAGCAGAAGGGAAACAATTACATAAAACTTCTTTCCTTAAAAGAAAGGATTAGTCACACACTGTTTACACTTCTGCCTTCATAGTGGCAATTTTTGGCCTAAGAATGGACTAAATTTTTCCACATTTCCACTAAATCCATTATTTGACCTGTGGAGTGGGTGGGAGGGTCTGGCAAAGCCCAAGCCCCTTTTCACTTAAGAGCTGGGGACCTCACAGAAGGGAGCCTCCAACAGGCCATATAATGTTTCCCCCAGAAGGCGGATTCTGACGGAAGTGAACTCTTTCCCCTACGGTTAAGGCACTCAGGTTTATCACCAGGATGAAAGGAAAAAAAAAAAATCGGGAGAAGAAACTGCTGCCACAGAGAAGTCATCTCCAGTCTTTTAGCGCCTGCTTCTCGTCACAAAATTCATGCTATATATGTGCCCTGGTTGTGTTCCAAGCTTCTCAGAAGCGTGGGTGAATGCTCTTCAAAAAACAGAAAGCACCAAAGTAAATGAGAAATGTGAGCTATGATTTGATGGAGAAAGGCTCTTTCCGGCAACGTTCAAGGACAATATGCACATAGAGATGGACAAAGACAAATAAACCTTCAGGAAGAGGTTGCAAGGTAGCTTCTCTCTTTCTCACACACACACAGGTAAGAGGAGACAAGTGTTTGTTGTCAGTAGCCCCATTCATAGGAAATTATCTATCCAAACCAAAAAAAAAGAGGAGGTAAAAGGCTGCTGATGAGACTAAAAGACTGCACAGACAGCACAGACTTCCAGTAACAGTAAGTCAGGGCTGGAGCATGCCAGAACAAACATGGCCAAAGGAAAATGAAACAAGCAAACACAGTGGTGAGAACAGGAGCAAAGTGAAGATTACACTGAAAACATCTATGCAGGGAATAGACTAGGAGAGTCTTAGATTTCAAATGAGATGAAAAAGATTGAAAAAATACAATGAAAGAAGGTAGATATTGGGGGTGGGGTGGAAAAGACAGGGACATTAAGGGAACTTTGGGGGCCATGAATAAACACAGTAAACGCAACCAAGTGGAACCAATTTTCTTTTTATCAGTGGTTCTTAACTGGGGGTGATTCTACCTCTCAACCAAGAGGAGGCATCTGTAATTATCAGGACTGGGAGGTAAGGTGCTTACAGCTTATGGGTAGAAGCCTGGGATACTACTAAACATCCAACCATGTACAGGACAGTCTTCATAAGAAAGAATTATCTGGCTAACCATATTAACAGTTCTGAAGCTGAGAAACACTGCTGTAACCATGAGCTATTATCACAAAACAGGTATAATGGACACCTGAGAAAAGAACCTCTGTGGGTAGCAATGAAGCTGTCCACAGAAATGATGCAGTCAGGTACATAATGATCTAATGACATTAGCTGCTGCTGCTGCTAAGTCACTTCAGTCATGTCTGACTCTGTGTGACCCCATAGATGGCAGCCCACCAGGCTCCCCCATCCCTGGGATTCTCCAGGCAAGAACAACGGAGTGGGTTGCCATTTCCTTCTCCAATGCATGAAAGTGAAGAGTGGAAGTGAAGTCACTCAGTCGTGTCTGACTCTTAGCAACCCCATGGACTGCAGCCTACCAGGCTCCTCTGCCCATGGGATTTTCCAGGCAAGAGTACTGGAGTTGGGTGCCATTGCCTTCTCCTATGACATTAGATGTGACAGTAAAGAAATGTATAAAAAACATACAGCCTCCTCCTGTGCCTTTTGGAAGCCCCATTAAGACAGGAAGATGGCCCTATACTCAAGTTGCTGGGATGGCTTGTCTAGCACTCCTGACAAGGAGTGCTAGAACATCACTGGGGTGGCCAAGAAAAAGGTCATTTTCATTAGAACACCTCAAAGGAACAGTATAGAATGTGACTGGAGAAAACCCTTTATTAAACTGCCTAGCATTGGGATGAGGCTGTGCCATGAAGACATGTAACAGCTGGACAGTCACTGAAGTGCTTTCTGAGGGAGGTGAGTCCCATCGACTGTATGGCTTTGGTTAGGCCAAGAAGGTCAGACACATCTAGGGCCAGACATGAATCCCCTGGGATGATGACGAAGAAAGCCTCAGTGCTGGGAGCGCCACCTCTCCACGCTGCTCTCCCCTCACAGCCCTCACACTTCCCACTGAAGCCTCTCGTCTGATCGCATGGGCTAGACGCTGGCCTGTTCCGTGTCCTGGAACAGCCCTGGTTAGGAGAGTCTTTGGGACTTGATTGCTACATGAGAACATTCAAGGAATTCTCCAACCCTCTAATCCCAAGTTCCTAAGGAGAGGGGACAATAATAAAAAGAGCTGTAATGAAGAGACTCCAAGAAGCAGAGTGAGCAAGGTCTCCTCTTAGGATGTCTAATAATCATAACACTTGGGAGACAATTTAAAAAATGAAGTGGTAAATCAATTAAAATTAAACTACAATTTAAAAAATTTTTTAATGAAATGAACTGCAATTAAGTGCTTAAAAAATAGAAATGGTCTACATTCAATGAAACATCAGAGGTTGTCAGACTGGATAAAAAGACGCAGTTCTCGGACATACAGCTTACAACAATTCCATTTTAAATATAAAGACACAAATGGAGCTGCTTGTATATTTTGGAGATTAATCCTTTATCAGTTGCTTCATTTGCTATTATTTTCTCCCATTCTGAAGGCTGTCTTTTCACCTTGCTTAGAGTTTCCTTTGCTGTGCAGAAGCTTTTAATTTTAATTAGGTCCCATTTGTTTATTTTCGCTTTTATTTCCAATATTCTGGGAGGTGGGTCTTGGAGGATCCTGCTGTGATTTACGTCAGAGAGTGTTTTGCCTACGTTCTCCTCTAGGAGTTTTATAGTATCTGGTCTTACATTTAGCTCTCTAATCCATTTTGAGTTTATTTTGGTGTATGGTGTTAGGAAGTGTTCTAATTTCATTCTTGTACAAGTGGCTGACCAGTTTTCCCAGCACCACTTGTTAAAGAGACTGTCTTTTGTCCATTTTATATTCTTGCCTCCTTTGTCGAAGATAAGGTGTCCATAGGTGCATAGAACAGTCTTTGGGACTCTGCGGGAGAGGGTGAAGGTGGGATGATTGGGGAGAACGGCATTGTAGCATGTATATTATCATAAGTGACCAGTCCAGGTTCGACGCATGATGCAGGATGCTTGGGGCTGGTGCACGGGGATGACATGGAGGGAGGATATGGGGAGGAGGGAGGTGGGAGGGGGGTTCGGGAGGGAGAGCACATGTACACCCGGGGCGGATTCATGTCAATGTATGGCAAAACCAACCAATATATTAATGTAAGGTAATTTGCCTCCAATAAAATAAATTTTAAGAAAAATTAAAAAATAAAATTAAAAAAAAAAATAAATATAAAGACACAAATGGGTTAAAAACAAAAGGATGAAAAAGAGAGGCAATAGGTTAACATGAATCAGGAAAAAAAAAAGGTGCAGTAGCAATGTTAGTAACAGGCAAAGTAGATTTCAGAGCAAAGAATATTTTCAAGGATAAAAAGCATTTCATAAAGATAAGGGTCAATTCATCAAGAGGACACAAGAATCCTAAACAATTGTGAACCTGATAACAGAGCTTCAAAATATGTAAAGCAAAAACTTAAAAAAGGTCATGAGAAACAGATGAAACTTTTAGTTTTAACTGTGGATTCACTACCTTTCAATTGACAGAACAAATACACAGAAAGTCAGTAAGGATACAGAAAAGTTCAACAGCTCCACCAACTAGCTTAACCCAGCTGACTTTCACAAACCAAACTCCAAAATAATCAGTGGATCAAAGACAAAATCAAAGAGGAAATAAAAATTATTTTGAACTGAATGAAAACAAAAACACAACCTATCCAAATTTATGGGATGCTGAAGTCCATGGGGTCGCTAAGGGTCGGACACGACTGAGCGACTTCACTTTCACTTTTCACTTTCACACATTGGAGAAGGAAATGGCAACCCACTCCAGTGTTCTTGCCTGGAGAATCCCAGGGATGGGGGAGCCTAGTGGGCTTCCGTCTATGGGGTCACACAGAGTCGGACACGACTGAAGTGACGCAGCAGCAGCAGCAGCTAAACCACTATACTAAGGAGTAAATTTGTACTAAATATCTACAGTACGAGAGAGGTCTCAAATCAATGACCTTAACATCCAAATAAAGAAATCAGCAAAAATGAAAATAAAACCCAAAATAAAAAGAAATGAAATAAAAATCAGAGCAGAAATCAATGAAATTGGGAACGGGGAGTCAATAAAAGCTGCTTGAGAAGATCAGTAAAACTGACAAATCTCTGGCTAGATTGATAAAAAGAGAGGAAGACAAGTTACCAATATTAGAAATGAGAGAGAAGGTCAAAAGATCTAATGAAGCAATCTGAAGAAGCCTCCATTAGCCAAAGAATAACTGGAATGGACTGAATTATTTGAAACATGTTTAAATGTATCCATGCATTAAAAAACTAAGTCACCACTGGAAAATGTTAATCAATTCATTTGAAAACTGGTCAACAACTAGCATTATATCCTCATGTGATGGTTAATTTTATGTTTCAACTTGGAGGGTATTTTTGGATGAAATTAACATTTATCTTGGTGGTCTCTGAGTAACCAGATTGCCCTCCATCATGTTGGTGAACCTCGTATGATAGCCTTTCCAACTAAGAAGGAATTCTGCAGCAGACTACATTCTAACTTTACCTGCACCATTGGTTCTCCTGGGTCTCTGTCAGCCCTCACTTCAAATCTGGACTTGCCAGCCTCCAAAACAACATGAACAAATTTCTTAAAATAACCTCATTATATATAGTATACACACACACCCCCTCATATATGCACATATGCAATTGGCTTTGTTCCTCTGAAGAAGCTCAATACTTTTACTTGCTACTTTTTTTTTTTTTACTTTTACCTCGCTACTTTTACTATACAAACTGAACCTCAAGCAAACTGAAGAAAAGAAAGCTGGTTTGCAAAGTTTTTCTAGCAGAAAACGGATAGAATTAAAACACCATATTTGCTACCCCTACAGAAGTGTAGGCAATAATCAATGATCGCTGACATCACAAAAAGAGATAGCATGCCCCCTGATGGAAGAGCACATTGCCACTTAGGAAGCAGTCCTACCAAAAATCAAACCTGAATGTTATCAAGCCCCTAGACCTACACACCACTTACAGCAAATTCAAGGGGCAGGATACATGTTAATTTCCCAGCATCACAGTCAGCAAAATCACAGTTCAATGAAGAGATTTCAAGGAAATAGAGAGAGAGGGAAGAGGGACGCACAGATCAAAATATGTAAGACACATACACTGTCCTCACAATGAACATCTTTTTAATTCCAAACTAAACTAACAAGCCATAAAAAAAACTTATGAAACACTGAGGGACATTTACTTGGATTCTTAATGATAATTTTTATTAATTATCTTTCGGTGGGATAAAGGTCTTGGGGGGGGATGTGTTAAGAGCCCTTATCTTTTACAGATATATGCTAAAAATATTTACAGAGTGACTTCAAATAATCAGGGAGAAGAAGAAAAGTAGGCAGAGTACAGAAGAACACAACCAGCTCTGAACTGATAAAATGGTACTTTGAGGTTTCTTCATTCTGTTCTCTCTGTTTCTGTGTGTTTAAACCATTAAAAAAAAGGGTTTACAAAATACAAGTCTATGAAATTATCTTCTCTAATTTTTTAAACCTGTTCAAATTAGATCATCGATTTACAAGTACTTTGAAAAGTTGGGGGGGGTGGGAATCAATAAAACTGGGAGAAAAAAGTTGAAAACATTACTTATGTGTTAGGTAGCAATATTACCTAGTATTTACAAAAAGAAACAAAAGAAACAAACGGCAGGAGAGAAAAAAAATACAAAAAGTTCCAACAATGTTCATCCCCACTTTTCTTCTAAGTCTCAAAGCTACACACTAATAAGGCAGATATCCTATCCACAATGGATGAGGTAACTGCTCAAAACCCCTGAAACGCACAGATGACTATACTTATTCAGTTCAAGGTTTTGATGATTTATTTAGCAAGTCACCATGGAAGGAAATATTGTTAATAACCAAAGTCCTTAGTTTTGTCAAAAATGAGCTGCTACATTTGGTTACTTGGGACTGAGCACCCCTGAACACAAATTTAAAAGCAATTACAGCCATATCCTATTTATCTAAACTAAGAGAGGCCAGAGTAAATCTAACTAAATATAATCCAAGAAAAATGCAAAATGTAAACAACAATTAAGGGCTTCTATGCTACTGAGGAAGTGTCAACTGCAAAGCTTTTTCATCAAATTCTAGGAACCAAATTCTAACTCTACCACCTGCCAAGGGAAGGAAGGGAAGAATTATCTCAATTTTCTCATTGCAATAGAAGGGGAATGATACCTAACTCACAAAGTGAAAGACAACATGAAATGGAATTCTCCTTAAATATAGGAAAATACCCGGCACAACACCTGATGCGCACCCAAGGGTGTCAGATTTCTTTCACTCCCCTGCACCAGCAAGGACAACAAAATACTGGATTTCACCCCTCTGGTAAAATCAGAGTTCTTATTCGGAGACTGCTCAAATGAACAGTTAAACGCAGTATTTATTTAAAAAAAAAAAAAGTTTATTAAAAAAAGACTCTGGTTATATGTAAATATTGCATTTGGAATTTACAGTCCCATTCAGCACCCCTGAGGTCAGTTATCTGTACAGTTACACCTACAACTAAGAGACCTCCACCAGTTTCCAATAAAGTGAAGGAATCCAGCACCACAGCCACTCTGGAATATAGTTTGGCAGTTCCTCAAAAAGCTACAGCCAGAATCATCAGACAGTCCAGCAATTCCACTCCCAAGTACATGCCCAAAACGAACTGAAAACAGAGACTCAAACACATACTTACACATCAATGTTCACTGCAGCATCATTCATAATAGGCAAAAGGTAGAAACAACCCAAAGAATGTCCTTTGACAGAAGAATAAACAAAATGTGAGATACACACAATGAAATATTACTCAACCATAAAAAGGTATGAAGTTCTGATACATGCTGTAGCCTAGAAGAACCTGGGAAACATAATGGGAAGTGAAATAAGTCAGATACAAAAGGACAAATTCTGTATGATTCCACTTAAATGAGGTTCATAGAACAGGCAAACGTAGAGAGACAAAGGTAGAATAGAGGTTACCAAAAAAAGTGGGAGGGAGGTGGAGCTGTATAATTTAATAGGCAGAGCGCTTCTGTTTGCAGTGATGAAAGTTTTAGAAGAACAGAGGTGCTGGCTGCACAACAACATGAATGTAATTAAGGCCAATGACTTATAAACTTAGAAAGGTTAAAATGGCCGATTTAGTTATATCTACCACAATTTCCTTAAAACTAAAAGACCCCAGATTTCTTACAAACCCCAAAATAAAAAAGTTACAAAAACAGTGGAAGAGGTAAGCAAAAGGCAGGTTTTTTATGCTTCCTATTCCCCATTCTTCAGTATCTCTGGACGATAAAAATGTAAGTCTTGTTCATCTCGGTCAATTCCAAATGTTTTCATCTCCTTTCAGCCTGCTGCTTAAGATGTAATTCAGAGTAATAATCAGGTATATGCATCTAATCCCCCGCGTTATCACTTCAATTTTTCCCCCTCCTGCTTTACTTTGGTAGCTGCTCCATACACCACAGGATGAGATTTCAGCCTCAGCTGCCATAATGTTACATTCTCCAGTGACCCACATCTTACAACACTGCAAGGAATTAAAGTCTGGTGGGCCAGATGTGGGAAATAAATATCCACTTGTCTGGAAAGCCTTTCATACCTAACTTTGCTCATTCTCCAAATTCTTCTCCCACAGCATTGTTAGAGCTCTTGTATCTACATGAATTTTGAGCTGGCTCTCCATCATGGACCCCAGTGGCAGCTACAAGAGACATCCATGGCTTTAGGGTTGGGATGTTAACACTACACTCTCCCTTCTCGTTACCTGTAAACCTGGAAGAATAGAAACAAGCGTGGGAACATGTCAAACAAGCTGTTCTTCCACAATCTTTCCACTTCCTAGCCAGAACCTTCCTTATACTGAGCTCTGAGACAGGCATCTAGAGAGTCAAAGATGGATATAATGGAACAAAGATACAAGTGCTCATTCCTCCAGGACATGGCACCCACAGCACTCAAGATGGAGAAAGGAAAAACACTGGATCAGATTTTGGAAATTCAAATTATCCTTCTGCCTGTGCCACTGAATCTCTGAGAGGCATGGATTAAATTCCTCTAAGTCTGTTCCCTCATTTATAAGGTGTAAAGCTCTGAGACGACCTCAAAGTTCCTCAGCTCTGAAACCCAGTTATAAGCACATCAAGAACTGTAGCTGCAAGACTGTTCTCTGGTCATATCAACAAATATTTCATATGGGAAACCACTTTTAATGCAGTATACACATAAATATCTGTTCAAAGGGGGAAGAGAATCTCTCAGGGCTTTATTCCCACATTCAAGCTAAATAAAAAGGGGAAAGTTTTTTTATTTTTAAGGTGAACGCAATAAACTCTGTTTTTCCCAAATGGCCTTGCTTTTTTTTCTATTACAATTGCTGCTAAACTAGGTCACCTAAGTAATAAATATTGAAAGCATTTAACCAAATTCAAACATCTGTTCCATTCCTCTTTCAGAGTCTGATCCAGCTGAAATAAAATATCCACTGCCCTACAGGACCTGCAAGATCCACACTGCTGGAAATGATGTTTTCCTACAGCCAATATCACCTAGTGAAAAAACACAGCCTATTTCACAAGAAGTCTGAAGCAAAATGAGAACAAAACTATAGGAGAGACAGTAAAATGCAATCAAGTAAATCTTGCCCTGTTGGATATTCACATAGCAGGGCAATGGGCTCATAACAAGCCTTGGTTGGGTGTGTGCCCAGTTAAGCCCCTGGATGGCAGGCTGATCCGGAGAACATGGTGAAAAGCACGGCCACCTCAGCTCCTGTATACACTAGGAGAACTTTGCTCTCACAGCAGCTGCCATATTTTGCATTGGAATTTCTAAGCAGATAATTCAAATTTAACTTTGGGAAAAATTACGTTGACCTCAGAAAACAGAAATTGGCTTATGTGTAAAGAGACATCATAAATAACGTTAATAATTATATAAGAGATCAGAAAAGATACCTGCAATGCACAGAGAAATAAGGGAATGAGATGCCAAGGTCTCTTATAAATTAACAGCACAGCAAATGGTAAATCAACGGGAATAAAATCCAGTAAGAAAATGGACAAAGGACATGAACATAGAATTCCCTGAAGAGAAAATTCAGAAGACTGATTAGATGCCCTGCCTCACCAGTAATGCAAACTTAAAACTGCATTTTGTACCCAAGACTTTTTCAAATCACCAAAATGTGAGAGGAAAAAATGGAACTATGGCTGACATGGACACAAAATGGGAGAAGAATACTCTCTGGCATCAATGGTAGAAATATGAGTTCTAAGACTTTGGAGGTCAATCTAGAAAAACAAATTCAAGACATCCAATGACCTAATAATCACATCCTTTATACTTTAAAGAAATAAATCCCAATACATAAGGATACATATACTTAACACGTTTACTGAATCATTGTTTACAACAGCAAAAAAAAAAAGTAAGCATACTGAAAATAAGTTGAATGGCCAATAGAAGAATAGTTCAATAAGTCAGCACATTTACAACATGGAACATTATGTAACCATTAAAAATGAGTTTTCTCTATGTTGGAGGATTTTCTACAACCTATTTTAAGTTATAAAATCAAGATGCAGAAACATTCATATACTATGTCCCTATTTATGAAGCAATAAAGAGCTATAAATGACTATATGGATATGGGAAAATTAGTGTAGCTTATTCACTAGACTATTAGGTTATCCATGAAGGGGTGTAGTATGGTTCAAGTTGGGAGGAATAATAGTAAAGCTGAAAAACAAGATTGAATTTTACAGCTGTACATAATTTTTAAAGACATGAAACTCCAGTTGTCTAAAATTTTGTATATACTCCCTAAATAGAAATATAGACAGATAAGTCAAAACAGTCATTCCAAGTACATCCTGGTACTGTATTCTCATTGCAGAGGTCTTCAAACTAGATACCATCTCAAAGGGTACAAAACATTAACACTGTGATCCAATAGTATTAGAACTTTTCCTACTTTTGTTTCTTTGTACTTCTCTTCCTTTTTCTCTCCTGTTTACACTGTTTTATAACATCATGATGTATTAGCTCAATAGTTCATGGGCTACATATGTAGGGTACATACGGAAGACATGTTTGCTGATACCAGTTGTGCAATCCAAAAGTTTGGAGACTATGTTGGATACATTTCAGCAAGATACTTTTTTACACCAAAACTCCTTCAGGAAAGGTTTGATCACCTAGTCACCTATGGATTCTATAAGTGACCTAATTCTAGATCATCTAGATTCTGGCCATTGTTTCTACTAAGAGTGAGTTATCAATGGCTTTCTCTTCCCCTTCATCCCTACTTCTTCTCTTCATCCCTAACCCATCTACCCCATCAGAGTTACTGTAAGAGAAGGGTCTCTCAGAACATACAGAAAATAATTTTGTAAAAATTTTCTTTGCCCTTGCATCTATCAATACTTCTGGTCCTGTCAATATGTGGTTGATCTACAGCCACTACCACCAATACTTCCTTTTCTCTTACAATCTGATTCTCACATTATCTAAGTTCTTCCTCCCAAACAATCCTATGACAATAATTTAACAAATGACCTACACATTTTTTAAAAACTAAAAGCTACAAAACACCATAAAATTCTTGTTTTTCTTGCAAGAACACTGATAGTTTCACAGATCTCATTAGCCTTAAGATTTCTACAGCATCCACAATATATATTAAAATGTAAGAATTTTATATCTACTTATGTTATAAAACCCCACACTATTATGCTCAGTTCCATCTGGTGTCATTTCCCTTGAGCCTGAAGAACTTCCTTCAGAATTTCCTGTTGGACAGATCAACAACAAATTGTCTCCATTTTCATTTCTCTGAAAATATTTTTTATTTCACCTTTGTTTTTGAAGGATTTCTCTTTGGACATACAATTTTAAATAGATTATTATTTCTTTAGCACTTTAAAAATGTCCCACCACCTTACAACCTCCTCCCCTTTTCCTGATGAGACGTGATCCATCATTTGCATCACCGTTCTACTGTATGTAACTCATCTTCTCACACTGGCTGCCTTCAACATTCTTTGATTTTCAGCCATTTTCTAGGAAGTAGCTGGGTGTGATTTTCTTTGTATTAATCTTGAGGTTAGCTGAGCAGCTTTCATCTTTGTTTCTCACCTAATCTGGGAAACTGTCAGCCATTATCTTTTCAAACACTTTCCTGTTACATTCTCTTATCTTCTGAGGTTACAATTCAGTTCAGTTCAGTCGCTCAGTCGTGTCCGACTCTCTGCGACCCCATGAATCACAGCACGCCAGGCCTCCCTGTCCATCACCAACTCCTGGAGTACACTCAAACTCATGTCTACAGAGTCGGTGATGCCATCCAGCCATCTCATTCTCCGTCGTCCCCTTCTCCTCCCGCCCCCAACCCTTCCCAGCATCAGAGTCTTTTCCAGTGAGTCAACTCGTCGCATGAGGTGGCCAAAGTATTGCAGTTTCAGCTTTAGCATCAGTCCTTCCAATGAACACCCAGGATTGATCTCCTTTAGAATGGACTGGTTGGATCTCCTTGCAGTATAAGGGACTCTCAAGAGTCTTCTCCAACACCACAGTTCAAAAGCATCGATTCTTCGGCGAACAGCTTTCTTTTACATATGTACTATTTGATATTATCCCAGCAGCCCACATTAGGATAATATCTGTTAGGATAACAGCACCAAGACACTTTTCCACTTTTCTTGAATCATTTCTCTTTGTTCCAGATAGAATGACTAAACTTGAAGAGAGTTGATTGAAATTATCTTACTTCCAGGCTTCCTTGGTGGCTTAGATGGTAGAGAATGTGCCTGCCATGCAGGAGACCCGGGTTCCATCTCTGTGTTGGGAAGATCCCCTGGAGAAGGGAATGGAAACTCACTCCAGTATACTTGCCTGGGAAATTCCATGGACAGAGGAGCCTGGTGGGCTACAGTCCATGGGATAGCAAAGAGTTGGTCATGCCTGAGCAAGTTACACACAAGTATCTTACTTCCTCTTGAGTTTTCTGTTTTCCATTTTTCTATTAAAATTCCCCATCTATGGTTGCGTTGTGACAATATTTTAAGTCTACAGTATTTATAATAGCTGCTTTTAAAGTTCTTGGGCATTAAATTCCAGTATCTTAGTCATCCTGGGGTTGTTTTATAGTGACTGTTTCTTCTCTTGACTATGAGTCATTTCCCTTTTCTTCACGTGATTGGTACTATGGCAAGAGTATTATGAATATTATATTGCAGAGACTATCTTTTTCTGAAGAATAATGATCAGTTATGTGGCTAGAATCACACTCTAAATTCTGTCTCCCTAAGGTGTACGGTGGCTGGAACTACTTGATTCTTTCAGCTTTCCAGCTGTTTCTTTTCACTGGGAACTTTAGTCTTTCCATGAATCAGTCAAGAATTTAGAGAGAATTTATGTACAGAAGTCGGGGTTTCCTCTTCTGTAACCTTCTCCTTTCCTGGATGTGTCTCCTCACTTTCCAGTCACTCTGGCAGCTACAAATACCATTTATCTCCTAATTTCTTCTGCCAGTGACTGTCATTTTCTGCTCTGTGTCCAGCCATCCCACTGTGCACAGACTGGAAAATGCCAACAGGCAAAACAGCACATGAGCATTAACTTTACCCAGTGCAATTCACGTCTCTCAAGAATCAACTTCCCTCCAATTTCTGTTAGCTATCAGTTGCTCTACAGTGGCTTCAAAAAATGGATTTTACATTTGGTCCACAGTTTATACCTGTGATCTGCATCAAGGTTCATCCAATAAAAGCATGGTGCGATTGGCATGGCCAGGATAAGAACTCTCCCACAGTGATATTTTAGAAATGTATTTTTTCTTTCATTTCATTTAATATTCTTATGTCCTTAAAGACGAGACAGCAAAATTTGGTTACACTAAGCAAAAATAGTATAAATTTGGAAGTGATCACATCTTATTATACATGTTTACGTTTGGTAATGAAATTTTTTTAAGTGGGGTAAATACGTTCTCTTAAGAGAAACAGGGTCCACCCCACATTTGGAAGATAGCATTACATCGTACATTAGCTCAGAAAACCATGAGGTTTATCATCATCTGCTATGCGACTCATGACACATAACTGCCAAGGCCAGAAGATTCATCACAGCTTTGGCAACTAGGGAATCTGTAAGGTCTAACTCACTGAACAATAAAACAGCATTATTAGGTGATACACACTGAGCACGGCAAATCAGTTAGAATAATGGCTTTATGTAATTCCCCAGACTTACTCTGAAATTCGGGCTTCCCTTGTGGCTCAGTTGGTAAAGAATCCGCCTGCAATGCGGGAGACCTGGGTTAGATCCCTGGGTTGGGAAGATCCCCTGGAGAAGGGAAAGGCCACCTACTCCAGTATTCTGGTCTGGAGAATTCTATGGACTGTATAGTCCATGGGGTCACGAAGAGTCGGACACGACTGAGCGACTTTCACTTTCACTCTGTAATTCATAGGATAATGATCTTGTAATTTACATTCTGCAGGGAGGTCAGTTACACTTCCATTGATGAAAAGCAGGGTTCAGACAACTAACAGATTTGGACATCATTTAGTCCAATCACATCTACTCTCAAATGGGGAAACTGAGTGCCAGAGGAATTCAGTAACTTATTCAAGACCAAAAACTTAAGTAACCATCAACAATGGCAGAAATAAGACTGGAGCCAACTTCTTGCTCCTGTATTTCACAATATTTCTCCTAGAAGCAGAGGAGGGGAGATTAAATACAAAAGCTAAAAAATAGACAAAAATATTAAGGAAACAAAAGGCCTATATTTTTCCCCCTCACTGTTTAGCAAGATTGGGCATTTAACCTTCTTGTGTCTTTAAAGACTAAAGACAGCAAAATAAAATTATTCCAAAAGTGAAGTCTTACAAAATAACAAAAGATATTGCAAACAGTTCACAAATATGAACAACTGTAAGAGCTTCACTGAAAGTTGCTTATCATGAACTTACTTTACTAACCTGCTACCTTTTATTAACAGAAACCATTTGTTGTTCCCTTGTGCTTCCCTGGTGGCTCAAATGTAAAAAATATGCCTGCAATGCAGGAGACCTAGGTCTGATCTCTGGGTTGGGAAGATCCCCTAGAGAAGAAATTGGCTACGCACTCCCGTATCCTTGCCTGCAGAATCCCATGGACAGGGGAGCCTGACTGGCTATAGTCCACGGGGTTGCAAAGAGTCTGATACGACTGAGCAACTAACGTTTGTCCTATTAAAATCTCTTTTCAGGTGATTCAGTTCCCATATGGGACCCAGAAGATACTGAGTTCTAATTTGTTGAAGTGTTGAAGATAGAATTAATAACTTTCTCGCTTCTGTGAAATATTTCATAAACACCAAGGCAAGTCCATGAGTTCATCATTATCATTACTTGTACCTGATAATACTATACTGCATTGAAATACTCTGCAAGGAATTCAGTTAGTTAATTTCTGATAGTTAACTTCAGTCACCATTTCTCAACAAGAATAACTGCATTTCTAAATAAAAAAAAAAAAAAGATGTAACCTTTGTGTGTATATACATTATACGAGTTGCCTAGGTTCTAAAGAATGAAATCAAGAGAACAATTTGGAAACATTTACAATGGCAAACACAGAGCTCACTAAAGTAAAACATTAAAAAAAAAATTCTGAGCAGGCCTATCTCAGCTGCCAAAAATTAAAAAAAAAAAAAAATCCAAGAAACTGTTTCAAAATGCCTGTATTGTTCTAACTGCTTCCCCTACCCCACCTTCCAAGTGTTTCCACCAGGCAGTAAATAAAACCCCATCAGGGTCCCGGGGTAACAGGCTATCTGACCAACTGGGAGTGAGGTACGGGGCACAAGAGCAAGGAGGGGACCAAAGGGGCGCGCCAGGAGCGTTTGCATTTAACCATATTAACTGCTGTAAACCAAATATTTGATTTTGCTCACTTATTTCCCTTCAAAAATACATGCAAGTGAAACAAAGGCTTGATTCAAATGTACAGGGGACTGGTTAGAATGCTATGAATAAAATGTTCATCTGTTGAAAGGTATGTTCCACTTTAGAGAAAGTCTGCGGGAGTGAGCGCTGTGGGTACCACACAGCCTCTCATGCTGGGAGATGCCCATGAGGTGGTCCCTCTCTCCGATGCCTTTGGTTTCCTACCTTCCATCTAAGACAAGCATGAAAGAACATATGTACAATTCTAAGTAACTGAAAATTTCCCTGTGATTGGAAGGAGCCCAGATCTCTGAAGCAGCCCCAGAAAGGTGGGTGGGATTTGTACAGAGACCAGAGTTTACTGGCAAAAAAAACAAGGCCAAGAAAGGAGGTGGGATGTGAAGAGGTTCAAAGTGTTGAGAGTCGTGGGGATGGGGACCCTGGTGGGTGGCCGCTAGGTGCAGAGATCAAGAGGAACCAAGAGAGAAGATTTTAAGTTTTCCTGTGGATCCAAGAACTCTTCAATGCTTCACCCATTAAGTGTGTAAACTGGAGACGAATTACTGATGTTCCCCATAAGGCTAAAACTCCATCCACAAAACACCGCTCACTATTTACTCCTCCAAGAAAAACACATTCATCCTTTGTTTGTATATAACATAATAGATGAGAACATGGGGTTAAAAGCCAGAAGGAATAATCCAGAAGTCTTAAAGTCTGGAGTTGTCAGCACCTCTTTGATAGGAGCCTACACCAAAACCCTCAGTCGTCTTCTGTGTCAGAGCCCAGGATGAAAGGCTTCTGAATTTGACTAGTCTTAATACAAACTGTCTTCACAATAAATCTGCTAATTAAAAAGAATGCAATGTTATTGTGGCACGCCGTACACTGTCAGAGATGGAGACAACCCGATAAAGAAAAGATCCTTCTCGTGGCATAAGTGGTAGATGGATGGGTTTTGTAGGAGGGGGAACCTGAGTCCCACAGAATTATGCGTTTTTAACAGATTCTTAAAGAGGCCAAATGGGGGAGGGGGGAACTATAGAAATAGACTACCTACAAGTCCCCCACTTACAGGGAGAAACTTGAGAGGCACAAAGGCCAGCCTCTCTTCCGCAGTCCCACAGCTCGAGGGGCCCCACACCTGGACGCGGGGGTGGGCAGGCCTTCCCTCCAGGGAAGCAGGGGAGCCACCATCAGGGGGTGTCAGAATGAAGAATCAGACTGAAAGTCAAAGTGCAAACGGCATCAGGAACGTTTGGAAAGTTTTCCCTGGAAGGGCTCCAGAGGCCGGCTCCGAAGCTGCGCTGAAGACCGGGAAATCCAGACCTGAGAGACACAAGAGGGCGGAGGCCCTGAGAACACAGGGCTTCACTCTTGCTTTCTTCTGCAATTCTGCATTGCGTTCAGGTAAGGAAATGGCAACCCACTCCAGTATTCTTGCCTGGAGAATCCCAGGGACAGGGGGGCCTGGTGGGCTGCCGTCTATGGGGTTGCACAGAGTCAGACACGA
Source organism: Moschus berezovskii (assembly GCF_049115385.1). Lineage (NCBI taxonomy): Eukaryota > Metazoa > Chordata > Mammalia > Artiodactyla > Moschidae > Moschus > Moschus berezovskii. Next base: position 92,851,216 of record NC_142470.1, read on the forward strand.
CTGAAGTGACTTAGCAGCAGCAAAAGCAATGCTTAGCTTCCACCTGAAAGGGCTCAGGCATCGTGCATTCCCCCAACTAACATTTATTAACTACCATATGCCAGAGATGGAGAAGAAAGTGGAGAAAAGATGAAAAGGGGGTGGAAAGGGCACAGGTGTTGGCATCAGACCATCCTGTAGAGGAATCTCAGCTCCTCCCCTCCCTGGCTCGTAACTTCAGACAGTTGCTGATCCTCCACAGCTCCATTTCCTCGTCAAATGGAGGACCTGGAACACATTGGGTCTCTATTATGACTAGTATTAACCAACCTAAAGAAGCTCACAGACCCAAGAGGACTAGGCAGAATTAACTGGTTACACTCCCAGGGGACCGAGTTCTAGCAGGTAAGCACCCAGCACCCATAGGAGAGACCATACCTCCCTCATCCTGGCCAGTGGGAGTCTCGAGTCCTACACACACACACACGAAGCAGAGTGCAAGCCTCAATTCATTTAGCTTCTGTCAACTACAAATTGGCACTTGTCAAGAGCATCTGCCAGCTACTGAACAACATGGGCATTTGCCATCTGCCTCTGGGAAGACTGAACCCCGTGCTCTTGCAGCTGCTGACCTTCAGCACCCTCTGCGGGGAATTCAGGATGGAGAGCAAGACATTCTGTGCTCCAGGGAAACTGGTGGAACAGGTTTTAGATGTTTAGATATTTTCAGGAACTGACTTCATGATCCCAGTCCTTGCATCTCTTCCTATCTAGAAAAGCACTAAATCCCTTCATGGTGACATCAACTGCTCGTGACTAGCATAGAACCTTTTGGAAAGTAAGCATGCGATTGCATCGAACTCCTGCTTCACCAAAATATATATTGACCTTCCCCCAACTACCTTTCTGGAGCAGTTTCTCAGAGCTCTCTGAGGTGCTGTCTGCCTCACTGCAGTCCTCATTTTGCCCCAAATAAAACTCACAACTCTCACGTTGAGCATCTTTTTAGTCGATGCTTCTTAGACATGAAAACCCTTTAGATGTCCTTCCAAACCAGAGATACTGTCATATCCTAGACAGCCACCAGGCACAACTGGAGGGTCGTGTGGCCTGCAGAGGTCTGTTGAAACGTAAGCAGCCAGGCCAGGCAGCTTCTTCTCAGGTCGTGGATGTTACTGCAAGTCAGTACCTCCCCATTCTGCCCCCACTGCTTAGCAAAAGGGAGGGACACTGACTTCACAAGGTGATCCTTTTAAGGGGTGGAATGGGGTGGAGGTGGGAGGGAGGCTCCAGAGGGAGGGGATATATATACTTCTGGCTATTCATGTTGTTGTATGGAAGAAGCCAACACAACACTGTAAAGCAATTATCCTCCAATTAAAAATAAAGAAAAAGGACTTCCCTGGTGGCGTAGTGGATAAGAATCCACTTGGCAATGAAGGGGACACAGGTTTGATTACCAGTCCGGGAAGGTTTCACATGCCGCGGTGCAACTAAGCCCGTGTGCTGCAACTACTGAGCCAGTGCTCCAGAGTCCACCAGCTGCAACTACTGAGCCTGCATGCCGCAGGCACTGAGGCCTGCTGGCCTAGAGCCCGCGTTCCACCACCAGAGAAGCTACTGAGAGGTCCACACAAAGCAACTAGAGAGTAGCCCCTGTTCTCCAAAACTAGAGAAAAGCCAGGGCAGCAATGAAGACCGAGCACACAAAAATAAATAAATAAAATTATTTTTAAAAAAAGAAAAAGAAAGAAATTAAAGAAAAAAAATACATTTGAAAAAAAAAAAATTCTTCCACCAGTAAGTGCCTTCCCCGTCCTGGCAGAGCTATAAGAAACGGTGCTGCTCCACAGTTCATGTATTATTTCGGTTGCATTTTAGGGTTCACGTCAGATCTCTGTCTTATCCCACCATCACCTACACTCCCTCCTCAGAAGATACTGAAGGTCACTAAGCTGGCCTGGCCCCACCACCCTCTAGGTCGTATTACAACCACAGACAAGTCACTTGACCTCTCTAACAGGGGAATCATAAGAATAGTTACACCCCAGAGCATCGTGATGAGGATAAAACAGGTCATTCATGAAAAGCCTTTAGTGTTGCACCTAAAACAAAGTCAAGTACTGAGTATCATCAGTGTCCACTACGAGAAACTATTTTTGAGACTGCACCCAGGAGTTGAGCGCAAAATCGCAAGTGTGAAGGATTGAGCAACGTCAGCACCCCTTCGGAGAAACATCAGACCACCAAAGTCAACAAGTGCTACCCTCCCAAGTGAGCAACTGATGTGTCATGAAACATCCAGGGAAAAGGGTCAGCTTTTAAGCCAACAATAATAAACACAAAATATATCTTCAAAGTCCCTTCCATTCTGTACAATTAACTCAAACATGATATGCCGCCCAGTGTCTAAAGAGAAAGGAAACAGCGGAATTACCCAAATTTTCCAACTCTTCTCTTGCCTCAGAAATCCACAATATTCTTTCAGGGAAGTAGAAATTTTATTTTAATGTTTAAAAAAATCAAGAACTTACCAGATTTAGAATGCAGGCTAAGTGCCTATGAAGCAGATAATGTCATCAAGTTTCATGTCATCATTAGCGAATCAACTTTAGTAAACCAATCAAATGTATTTTAATCAAACTAGCAAGTTTTCAGTCTTCTGTGGCAGTTGTAACTGTATCAAATAATACTGTTTGATGACACATCAGCAATGATTCACTAAGCATTTGTTTATTCTACTGTTTAGAAAACAAATAACTTCTTAACATACATAAATAAATTGGTGAAAAGAATCCCTGATACTGACAGAAACTTAGTCAAGAGCCAAAGTATCAATAATTGAAAAAATTCATTTGCTACATATCAAGAGAATAATATCTTATCCAACTTAAGATATGCACAGTGATATTTTTAATTTGCTCAATACTTTAATACTATACTTTCATGACTGACTAAGACAGTTTTTCAAGCTCAGCACTATTGATGCTTTGTATCAGAGAATTCTTTATTGTAGTGGCTTGTCTTGGGCATTGTGGGATAATTTAGCACATCCCTTGCCTCTGACCACAGATGCCAGCAGTAGTCTCCCGGGTCCTGACAAACCATCACATCTCCAGACATTGCCAAATATCCTGTAGTGCCAAATGTCCAAAAGTACTCTCAATGAGAACTACTGACTTAACACATGACAATTTCCTTCTCAGTTTTGTCTGAAAAAGCACTAATGAGAACAGGAAGAAACTGTTCTATGCTAAGTATTCTACACACAATCTCACAGCTATATTTTTCCCCATTACAGAAAAACACAGCCAGAGCAGTCTTTCTAGCCCCACAGCCCAAGCTTTCCCTGTGGTCATGCAGTTACAGTGTACATACTTAAATGTCAAATTTAAATAATAAATTCATATCACTATGATCATGTTCAAGAAGCATACAAGCCCTCTGTTATTAAATGTATGGTTTCACTTACTAGTCCATTCATAAAGATGTACCTTCATTTCTTGTAGCCTTTATAAACGCATTCATTAACTCACTCAACAAATAATATTAAGTCCCTACTTTGTACTGTTCTGGGCCAAGGGGTTCACCAATGAACAAAACTAACAGCCTTGCCCTCATGAAGTTCAATCTCATGAGACGTTTCTGAACACATTGAAGGCACCAGCACAAGCAAATCAACAATTTGCTTTTGTATTTTCTGTTTCAAAATCTTGAGTCCAAGAATTCATTGTCTACTTAACAAATGGCTTCTATTTCATTATTCTGTACAATGACGACAACCACTTTAAACACCTTCTATGAAAGCGTTTATCCTTTATGCGCCTGGTCCAATCGAGGAATTTTATCAAAGTGAATGCCTGAAGACTGAAGTTTCCTATTTTAGTACCAAAAAGTCAGTTCTTTGAAACTGTATGTAAATTTTGATGCATCAGACAAAAATCACTTTGCACCCCTACACTGTACTTCTACCCACAAGTCACATCCAATTTTTGAAATTGTCTAAGACAGCAACCAGAACTCGATGGTATGGCTTATCAAGTAAACTCATTTCAATTTCTGCAAATTGAAATGTGCTTAAATAATTAAGGCAGGACTTTCCCTGGCAATCCAACGGTTAAGACTTTCCAGTGCAGGGGGTGTGGGTTCATCCCTGGCTGGGGAGCTAAGACCCCACACGTCTTACAGCCAAAAAACCAAAACATAAAACAGAAGTAGTAATGTAACAAACTCAATAAGGACTTTTTGTTTTTTAATTAAGGCAAAGCAAATTCTGTTTGGATAAACTCCACTGGCATATGTTAAACAAAATGACAGATTTGTGTCCAGCTTCCCGAAAGATGATTTGAGACAATGCTACCATTTACATTCTGCTTCCTCCCTTGCTGGAAGTTGGGGGCTGGGTGGAGGGAGGAGTGGTAAGTGATCTGCAGGAAAGAATTAGAGGTGACTTAGTAGCAGCAGCAGCAGACCTTGGGTCTAATATTGATGTACTATATGTTACCTCCATACCTTTATACTAACAGAAGTGAAGTGTTAGTCACTCAGTCATGTTCGACTCTGTGCAACCCCATGGACTGGGGCTCGCCAGACTCTTCTGTCCTTGGGATTCTCCAGGCAAGAATACTGGAGCAGGTTGCCATTTCCTTCTCCAGGAGAGCTTCTCAACCCAGGGATAGAACCCGTATCTCCTACATAACCAAACTTTACCATCTGAGCCACCAGGGAAGCTCATACTAATAGAAGGCATAACCTATTCCTTAAGATGATCTGAAGAATAAAATGAAATCATTTTTAGAAGCCTTTGAAAGAATCAAAAGTAAAATATTAGGGTACAGATAAATCGTTATCACATGAGATTGTCCTGCAACCCATCTGTCCAGAACCCAATGGGACAGCAACGCTGGAGACCAAGTCTTCAAGAAGTACATCTATGAGAAAGTGCACAAGCCAGTCAAGTTTGATTTGGTTTTTTGACCTCACTGCACAGCTTACAGGATCTTAGCTCCCCAACCAGGCATTGAACCTAGGCGATAGCAGTGAAAGCCCCAAATCCTAACCACTGGTACGGCTTATCAAGTAAACTCATTTCAATTCCTGCAAATTGAAATGTACTTAAATAATTAAGGCAGGACTTTCCTCATGATCCAGTGGTTAAGACTTCACCTTCCAATGATAGGGGTATGGGTTCCATCCCTGGTTGGGAAGCTAAGATCTCACATGCCTTAGGAACTCCCCAGCCAGTTTCTATTTACACCTGTAGAAGCTGAAACACAACACAAGATGGGGACATTCTCCCACCAAAATTTTAAAAAAGTGTTATTCTATTTTTCTTTGCCAAAAGTTAACAAAAGATGGAACAAGGCCCAATGAGACAAGGAAGTAAAAATAATCTGGCTGCTGAATCAACAGAAACTCTTCTAAATGTTCCTAATCAATTAAAACACAACAGTAAATGCTATAGAGATAATTTTACTGAAGATAAAAATTAAGCAAAAGAGGAACTAAAAAACCTCTTGATGAAAGTGAAAGAGGAGAGTGAAAAGGTTAGCTTGAAGCTCAACATTCAGAAAACAAAGATCATGGCATCTGGTCCCATCACTTCATGGGAAATAGACGGGGAAACAGTGGAAATAGTGTCAGACTTTATTTTTGGCGCTCCAAAATCACTGCAGATGCTGATTGCAGCCATGAAATTAAAAGACGCTTACTCCTTGGAAGGAAAGTTATGACCAACCTAGATAGCATATTAAAAAGCAGAGACATTACTTTGCCAACAAAGGTCCATCTAGTCAAGCCTATGGTTTTTCCTGTGGTCATGTATGGATGTGAGAGTTGGACTGTGAAGAAAGCTGAGCGCCGAAGAATTGATGCATTTGAACTGTGGTGCTGGAGAAGACTCTTGCGAGTCCCTTGGACTGCAAGGAGATCCAACCAGTCCATTCTAAAGGAGATTAATCCTGGGTGTTCATTGGAAGGACTGATGCTAAAGCTGAAACTCCAATACTTCGGCCACCTCATGCAAAGAGTTGACTCACTGGAAAAGACTCTGATGCTGGGAGGGATTGGGGGCGGGAGGAGAAGGGGACGACAGAGAATAAGATGGCTGGATGGCATCACCGACTCGATGGACATGAGTTTGAGTGAACTCCGGGAATTGGTGATGGACAGGGAGGCCTGGCGTGCTGTGATGGGGTCGCAAAGAGTCAGTCACGACTGAGCAACTGAACTGACTGAACTGAATCATTAGTTTCACAGAAAGCCTATGTTGTACTGCTCAGAAGCTGTGTGGTTGAACCCTCAAGTTCCCTAGTTATAATAAAAAGATAAATAAGAAACCATACTGACACCAAGTGAAAGTCGCTCAGTCGTGTCTGGTTCTTTGCAACCCAATGGACTATACAGTCCATGGAATTCTCCAGGCCAGAATACTATAGTGGGTAGCCATTCCCTTCTCCAGGGGATCTTCCCAACCCAGGGATCAAACCCAGGTCTCCCGCATTGCAGGTAGATTCTTCACCAGCTGGGGACTCCCCTGATAGCTCAGTTGGTAAAGAATCCACATGCAATGCAGGAGACCCAGGTTTGACTCCTAGGTCAGGAAGATCCCCTGGAGAAAGAATAGGCTACCCACTCCAGCATTCTTGGGATTCCCTGTGGCTCAGCTGGTAAAAAATCTGCCTGCAATGTGGAAGACCTGGTTTCGAAAGATCCTCTGGAGAAGGGAAAGGCTACCCACTCCGGTATACTGGCCTGGAGAATTCCATGGACTGTAGAGTCCATGGGGTCACAAAGAGTTGGACACAACCGAGTGACTTTCACTTCACTTCTTTACCAGCTGAGCCATCAGGGAAGCCCAAGAATACTGGACTGGGTAACCTATCCCTTCTCCAGCGGATCTTCCCAACCCAGAAATCGAACCAGGGTCTCCTGCATTGTAGGTGGATTCTTTACCAGCTGAGCCACCAGGAAAGCTCAGGGCTTACTCAAAAAACTTCTAGACTGAATGGATGTCACCTACACCATCAGGTCATAATCCTGGGGGTTTCAACACCAAGCTCTACCTCTTTCCCATCAGCCTGCAGCTGCTCCACTCTTCCTGGGGTTCCCCAATGACTTGTGGACTTGGTGTAAGTCATTCTTGTTGTACGTCCACCGCTGGCTGCAGACCCCAGTTACCCTGAGTTGACAGCCTGAGCCAACATCTCTTTCTTGGTAATCCACCTGGTACACCGGTTCCTCCTGAACAGACTTCTGGTACTTCTTGCCCTCCCCTCACTCAAGAACTTCTCTGTACCTGAACTCCAAGAAGTTACACCTCACAACTTATGGATGGTCCCTTTCTGTGCTAAAATATTATCACTTGCTTCACAATGGGCTAATACGTGCTAAACACCTAGACCACCACCTGGAATATTATAAAAGGCTCACAATAAAGTTACTACTGGTGTTCTCACTCCTGGATTTTCAGTTCACCTGCTGGCATCCCACTACCCTATCAAGGGCCATGCATGGGGCCGTTTTACCAACACCGCATGCCCTATGGAGCCCACATCCTTTCAGACCAGACTTCTTCCTGAAATTACAGCCAAACCAGTCACCACCGCACACCCAGTGGCCAGCCCTTGTCCATACAACATGGTGCCCCAAAATTTAAATCGTGCTTTATTTTTCTACCTAGGCCCTGACTCCTACTTACTTATGATCTTACACCAGTGACTTTAGTTCTCTAATCTGCAGTTTTCCATCTTTAAAACGAGACGCTAGTAAGTACGTGAAAGAGTTGCTATCTGTGTAGACACAAAGCTTAACACATGATGAGTGTTCAATGCAGTAGTTGCTTTTCACATGATTCCTAAGACAAGGATGCACATGATACATTTGAGGGGGAAAATATTATCAGGACTCAAAATGACAATCCCACTTGTGGAAACCTGCCCTAATGAAGAGCTCTAGAGGGTGTGCATGGATGTGCCTTGGGAGAGAGTGTTTAGTATCTTTCAGGACACGGAGAGAGGTCTTCAGTAGTAAAAGAACCTGCCTGCAATGCACGAGACACAGGAGATGCAGGTTCAATCCCTGGGTCAGGAACATCCCCTGGAGGAGGAAATGGCAACCCACTCCAATATTCTTACCTGGAAAACCCCATGAGCTGAAAATCCCTGGTGCACTGCAGTCCATGGGGTCGCAAAGTCAGACACAACTGAAGTGACTGAGCACAAATATGTTAGTTTTCTAGGACTGCCATAAAATTACCATAAGCTGAGGCCTTAAAACAGAAATTACTCTCACAATTACAGACACCACAAGTACCCCCTCTCCAAAAAAAAATCAAGGTGTGGGTAGGACTGCACAATCACCTCCAACAACTCTAAGGGGGAATTGTCCCTGCCTCCTCCAGCTTCTGGGGGCTGCTTGGTCTTTGGTGTCATCCTTCCCAAGTCTGCCTCTGTCTTTAGGTGGCCTTCTCTTCCTCTCCCTGTCTTTTAAAGATATCTGTGATTGGATTTAGGGCCACCTGGTTAATCCAGGATGATCTCATCTTAAAATCCTTCGATGAATGACATCTTTAAAGACTCCTGCCAAATAAGGGCACCTTCCCTGGTTCCAGAGATGAGAATATGGATTAGGAGGCCACCTTTCAGAGGCCACCATTCAACCCACTGAAGGCTGGAAACCAGGGACAGCTGAAGTGCTGATCGGAGACCCTGGTCAAACTATGGAACATGGTGGAATACTCCCAGTCACTGGAGATGCTGAGCAGGACTGATCTGCCGAAGGCAGCACCTGAGGACTGGGCTGGCATTTGCATAACCATGTGTCAGGTGGCACAATCTGAATGGGGGAAAGACTACTCAGGTTTTCTTAAATGTAAACGAATCTATGCAAAGAATTTTTGCTTAAAACAGGAATGATGAGGAAATAGGTAGCAACTGGCTCAGATGGTAAAGCGTCTGCCTACAATGTGGGAGACCCGGGTTCAATTCCTGGGTTGGGAAGATCTCCTGGAGAAGGAAATGGAAACCCACTCCAGTGTTCTTGCCTGGAAAATCCCATGGACGGAGGTACCTAGTAGGCTACAGTCCATGGGGTCGCAAAGAGTCAGACACGACTGAGCAACTTCACTCCAACAGTGGGATACAGTGAGAAGATGACCTTTTTTTTTTTTTGCTGCTTATTTTTTAATTGAAGAATAATTGTTTTACAGAATTTTGTGGTTTTCTGTCAAACATCAACAGGAATCAGCCACAGGTACACCCATGTCCCCTCCCTCCCAGCTCCCTCATCTCACACCTCTAGGTTGTCACAGAGCCCCTGTTTGAGTTTCCTGAGTCATGCAGCAAATTCCCACTGGCTATCTATTTTACATATGGTAATGTACGTCTCCATGCATCTCACCCTCTCCTCCCCTCCCCCTCGTGTTCATAGGTCTGCTCTGTTTCTCCATTGTTGCCCTGCAGATAAATTCATCAGCACCATCTCTCTAGATTCCATATATATGCGTCAGTATACGATATTTATCTTTTTCTAACTTCGCTCTGTATAACAGGCTTTAGATTCATCCACCTTATTAGAGCTGACCCAAATGAGTTCCTTTTTATGGCTGAGTAATATTCCATTGTGTGTATGTACCACAGCTTCTTTATCCACTCATCTGTCAATGGACATCTAGGTTGCTTCCGTGTTCTAGCTATTGTAAATAGTGCTGCAATGAACAATGGGATACATGCGTCTTCTTCGGTTTCGGTTTCCTCAGGGTCTATGCCTAGTAGTGGGACTGTTGTAACCCTTAGTTTTTATATTATATCCTTTGGGATAGTTTGAGTTACCTGCTTGCTGACAGAAGATCCAACAGGGTTCCCTAAATGTAGGTTCTTACTACTGCCCAGGATCTACCAGCAACACTGCACCAATTAGTACAGAGACAATGAGGAGACACACAGAAGCCTGGGGACACCCTCACTCACAGCACCCTCCCAGCGCCCGGGCTCACCTGCTTCAGTTCCCTTCACATTCTGAAAGCCTCCCTCCTCCTGTCTTGCCCTGAAGATGCCTATCAGAACAATCTTGGTAATTGAACCCAGCCTCAAATTTTAAAGCATAAATACCTATCTGGGCACATACACATAAATCTGATACATGCATATGCCACAAACATGGGATCATCAAGTTTCACCAAGAAGTTTTTAAATTACATCCTATAAAAGCCTTCTTTGTCTGTTTTCTGAAGAGTCACAAAGAGTGCCTTGAAGATCCACAGCTCAGCTCACCCTTTGAATGAAAGGAGAAAGCATTTCTAGACCTCAGAATCTTCCACCTGTAATACAAATTTAATTAACACTCGGCTCTGCCTCCTCAAGTCAGCAAATTTAGGGAAGGCCCTGATCTTCTTAGAAGAATTTCCTCTGTTAGAGTATCAAATGTCCTTCTAGGTCAAAAAACCACTAGGAATTTAAGCTTCCTCCATTTTACAGTGCATCAAGAGGTCACAATAGAAAAAGAACATTTTAGTGACCTTCTGGAACTTCCTTTTACAGTAACTGATTGGTTCTTGACCTCTGAAGTTTCCCAATCAAATAGTGACATACTGAAATCTCAACAGCCCTGCCTTACGGGTACATCCAGATAAGAGCTGATACAACTTTTTTTAGAGATTTCCAGGAACTAAACCCTTGAGTGAGGCCTGTGAGACCTCAGTGGTGCACTGCTAGGGAAATTCACCAAGGCACAGGAAATGACCACTGCGCATGCCCGCAGGGATCACAACTCAACCCAGCTTCCAGACTTGCCACTGCTGTCAGTGCATCTTCCCAAAGCACAACCCTGATCCTGTGTCACTCAGGCTTCCTGCTTGTTGCCTCTCAAGTGGAGTCCAGACACACAGAGAGACACACACACACAGAGAGACAGACACAGACAGACACAGACACAGAGAAAAGGACACAGAGACAGACACACACAGAGACACAGACACATATGGAGAGACACACACAGAGACAGACGTACACAGAGACACAGAGACAGACAGAGACACACTCACAGAGACATCCCCACACACACACACAGAGACAGAACACACAGAAAAATGGATAAATGAAACTGCTCTCAAGGGTTAATTCCTATGTCAGTTATTTGAAACAGAACGCTTGCATAGAAAATATGTTTTATATATAATACCTAATATGATGTAAATGTATAATTTTTAAATGATTTTATATTCAAAATAGAAATGCATTTGAGTCTATTTTGAACCCAAATATAAAAAGAAGAGTTTAGAGTTAAGTAGATGATGGACAAACAGATTAAGCCATGGAGATCTGAAATAGAACTTCTGGAATTTTTCAAGGGCTTACACTAATGAGGACATTGCTTGTAGTTCAAAATGTGGTCTGCCTTAACAGAGCAGTAACACCAGAGATCAAATTGCCAACATCCGCTGGATCATGGAGAAAGCAAGAGAGTTTCAGAAAAACATCTATTTCTGCTTCATTGACTATGCCAAAGCCTTTGACTGTGTGGATCACAATAAACTGTGGAACATTCTGAAAGAGATGGGAATCCCAGACCACCTGACCTGCCTCTTGAGAAACCTGTATGCAGGTCAGGAAGCAACAGTTAGAACCGGTCATGGAACAACAGACTGGTTCCAAATAGGAAAAGGAGTGCGTCAAGGTTGTATATTGTCACCTTGCTTATTTAACTTATATGCAGAGTACATCATGAGGAACGCTGGGCTGGAAGAAGCACAAGCTGGAATCAAGATTGCTGGGAGAAATATCAATAACCTCAGATATGCAGATGACACTACCCTTATGGCAGAAAGTGAAGAGGAACTCAAAAGCCTCTTGATGAAAGTGAAAGAGGAGAGTGAAAAGGTTGGCTTGAAGCTCAACATTCAGAAAACAAAGATCATGGCATCTGGTCCCATCACTTCATGGGAAATAGATGGAAAAACAGTGGAAACAGTGTCAGACTTTGTTTTTTTGGGCTCCAAAATCACTGCAGATGCTGATTGCAGCCATGAAATTAAAAGACGCTTGCTCCTTGGAAGGAAAGTTATGACCAACCTTGATAGTATATTAAAAAGCAGAGACATTACTTTGCCGACCAAGGTCCGTCTAGTCAAGGCAATGGTTTTTCCCGTGGTCATGTATGGATGTGAGAGTTGGACTGTGAAGAAAGCTGATCGCCGAAGAATCGATGCTTTTGAACTGTGGTGTTGGAGAAGACTCTTGAGAGTCCCTTATACTGCAAGGAGATCCAACCAGTCCATTCTAGAGGAGATCAATCCTGGGTGTTCATTGGAGGGACTGATGCTGAAGCTGAAACTCCAATACTTTGGCCACCTCATGAGACGAGTTGACTCACTGGAAAAGACTCTGATGCTGGGAAAGGTTGGGGGCGGGAGGAGAAGGGGACGACGGAGAATGAGATGGCTGGATGGCATCACCGACTCTGTGGACATGAGTTTGAGTGTACTCCGGGAGTTGGTGATGGACAGGGAGGCCTGGCGTGCTGTGATTCATGGGGTCGCGGAGAGTCGGACACGACTGAGCGACTGAACTGACTGAACTGAACATTTGTGTTATTTTGATTATCTCTAACATAACTAGGGTTTTTTCTGGTCTACATGTGCAACACAGAAAGGAAGGATATCAGGTCAAAAAGAACAGTACTATATGGATTAAGAAGAACATTTTTTATCAGGGAGTTAGTTGCTATGCATGTAATCAAAGAATTACAAAACAAGGTTTCTAAAGGCCACCTCATGCGACGAGTTGACTCAACGGAAAAGACTCTGATGCTGGGAGGGACTGGGGGCAGGAGGAGAAGGGGACAACAGAGAATGAGATGGCTGGATGGCATCACCGACTCGATGGACATGAGTTTGAGTGAATTCCGGGAGTTGGTGATGGACAGGGAGGCCTGGCGTGCTGTGATTCATGGGGTCGCAAAGAGTCAGACACGACTGAGCGATTGAACTGAACTGAAGTATGCCACACAGTACATTTATCTATCACAAGTTTTACTCCAAAGATTCAGATTTTATCACCTAGAAAAAATGGAAATGCTTCTGGATAACTAATCTCATACACCCTATTAACATACTGTTTCCTTTCTATATTAATTCTCCAAATTCCCTGATTTGCTGAGATTAAGATATATAATCAGTCCAATTAAGTGAATTACTACATTCCCACCTGCTGGTTTTGTACAGTAACTGGAAACATCTAGAAAGCTTCCTTCATCCTACATCTGGACTCCCATTTCACTGACTATGATCATTTTTATCTTGTGTCCTATGAATCTGGTTTTCAGTTTCCTCCACTAGAATATTCCATCCCTAAGGACAAGACAGTCTCATTTATTTCTTTATATCTCTTGCACCCAATGCAAAGTACTCGATTAACAGTGAATAAATAGGGTTAAAACAATTAGAATACACAAGACAAAATTAACAGGTAAAGTGAAAATGTAATTATCTTATCTCAATGCTACAGGAAGGTTAAGAACATAACCTTGCTCAACAGACTATACGGAGTTCAACTTAGTGATTAACTACTTGAAGATTTCTACTTTTAAAAGTATTCAAGGGACTTCCCTGGTGGACCAGCGGTTAGAATCCGCCTTCCAATGCAGGGGATGTGGGTCCCACACCTGGTGAGGGAGCTAAGATCTGACATGCAACGGGGCTGAGTCCGCTTGATGCAACAAAGATCCTACATGCTGTAACTAAGACTCAATGCCGCCAAATAAATAATTTTACATATATACGTGTGTGTTGTTGTGAAGTTGCTCAGTTGCATCCAACTCGTTACAACCCCATGGACTGCAGTCCACTAGGCTCTTCAGTCCAAGGAATTTCTCAGACAAGAATACTGGAGTGGGTTGCCATTTATCTCCAAGGGATCTTTCCAGCCTAGGGATTGAACCCAGGTCTCTTGCATCATAGGATGATATATATATGTATGTGAGTGTATATATATATTTATATGTAGGTATTCAAGATATTCATTAAAATTAGCTCAAACTCAACTTTAGTTAAGTTGTGACTATAAAATCTGATTATATTATAAACATTTTGCTTTCCTTTGAATTAAAAATAATTATCTAGATAAAGATTCACTACTCCACCAATTTTTCTCCAAACAGATATTCCCACAGTGTTTTACCTCACAGTAAAGACACACATATTCAAAATGAGTGTGACCTAACTGCTTCAAAATTCAGGTCAGTGCACTAATCTCACATGCTAGTAAAGTCATGCTCAAAATTCTCCAAGCCAGGCTTCAGCAATATGTGAACCATGAACTCCCAGATGTTCAAGCTGCTTTTAGAAAAGGCAGAGAAACGAGAGATCAAATTGCCAACATCTGCTGGATCATGGAGAAAGCAGGAGAGTTCCAGAAAAACATCTATTTCTGCTTCATTGACTATGCCAAAGCCTTTGACTGTGTGGATCACAACAAACTGTGGAACATTCTGAAAGAGATGGGAATACCAGACCACCTGACCTGCCTCTTGAGAAACCTGTATGCAGGTCAGGAAGCAACAGTCAGAACTGTACATGGAACAACAGACTGGTTCCAAATAGGAAAAGGAGTACGTCAAGGCTGTATATTGTCACCTTGCTTATTTAACTTATATGCAGAGTACATCATGAGGAACGCTGGGCTGGAAGAAGCACAAGCTGGAATCAAGATTGCTGGGAGAAATATCAATAACCTCAGATATGCAGATGACACTACCCTTATGGCAGAAAGTGAAGAGGAACTCAAAAGCCTCTTGATGAAAGTGAAAGAGGAGAGTGAAAAGGTTGGCTTGAAGCTCAATATTCAGAAAACGAAGATCATGGCATCTGGTCCCATCACTTCATGGGAAATAGATGGAAAAACAGTGGAAACAGTGTCAGTGATTTTTGGGCTCCAAAATCACTGCAGATGCTGATTGCAGCCATGAAATTAAAAGACGCTTACTCCTTGGAAGGAAAGTTATGACCAACCTTGATAGTATATTAAAAAGCAGAGACATTACTTTGCCAACCAAGGTCCGTCTAGTCAAGGCTATGGTTTTTCCCGTGGTCATGTATGGATGTGAGAGTTGGACTGTGAAGAAAGCTGATAGCCGAAGAATTGATGCTTTTGAACTGTGGTGCTGGAGAAGACTCTTGAGAGTCCCTTGGACTGCAAGGAGATCCAACCAGTCCATTCTAAAGGAGATCAATCCTGGGTGTTCATTGGAAGGACTGATGCTAAAGCTGAAACTGCAATACTTTGGCCACCTCATGTGACGAGTTGACTCACTGGAAAAGACTCTGACGCTGGGAAAGGTTGGGGGCGGGAGGAGAAGGGGACAACAGAGAATGAGATGGCTGGATGGCATCACCGACTCTGTGGACATGAGTTTGAGTGAACTCCAGGAGTTGGTGTTGGACAGGGAGGCCTGGCGTGCTGTGATTCATGGGGTCGCGCAGAGTCAGACACGATTGAGAGACTGAACTGAACTGAGACCTGTGTTAACTGAATGGCGGCTTCACTAAAATTCTGTTGACCCTGCCCTGCAGAATATTTGTGAGGTTAAAAATGCAGCCTTTTCACTTCCTTGAGAGAAAATGTTGGGTGTGTTCCCACCACTTAACATCAGTTAAGTGACCAATTCCAAGTTCATGGTGTTACAATAAGGGTTATCGCATTTCATGATGAATGAGCAGACTGAATCATCTCAAGTATCTGGTTACACATACATGTCTCCAAAATGCGTACATCTAAACAGGACCTTCCCAGCTCCCTGTATCAGCAACTGCACACTAGCCATCACTTGAACATCCTCCTGCAGGCAAGTTCAAATGCAAAACATCCAACAATGAATCATCAGCTTCACCTCCAGCTGGGTTCTCTATCATGAACTGGTCCCCTAACTTCCCCATCACCACACCTCACTGCCCACATCTACCAAAAGTTAGGTTTGAAGAGAGGACACAACTTATTGATATTACCGTTTCAAGAAGAGTTTTTAAACATCATTTCTGAGAGTAAATTCAGGAATAATAATACTTTCCTAAAAGCAGATAAGAAAATGGGAGAAACTTTGAATCATCCTTCATAATTCTTTGGAATATAAGCAAAGCATGCAAAACCATTCCAAGTAGTAAGAAGAACTATGACCTGGCCGTTGGTTTGAGAAGCTTAACTGGGGATATCCACTTGAGCCACATGATCTTTTGAAATTAGTCATGGCTGACTCTGCCAACAAAGTTCCGTCTAGTCAAGGCTATGGTTTTTCCCGTGGTCATGTATGGATGTGAGAGTTGGACTGTGAAGAAAGCTGATCGCCGAAGAGTTGATGCTTTTGAACTGTGGTGTTGGAGAAGACTCTTGAGAGTCCCTTGTACCGCAAGGAGATCCAACCAGTCCATTCTGAGGGAGATCGATCCTGGGTGTTCACTGGAAGGACTGATGCTAAAGCTGAAACTGCAATACTTTGGCCACCTCATGCGACGAGTTGACTCACTGGAAAAGACCCTGATGCTGGGAAAGTTTGGGGGCTGGAGGACAAGGGGACGACAGAGAATGAGATGGCTGGATGGCATCACCGACTCTGTGGACATGAGTTTGAGTGAATTCCGGGAGTTGGTGATGGACAGGGAGGCCTGGCGTGCTGTGATTCATGGGGTCGCGGAGAGTCGGACACGACTGAGTGACTGAACTGAACTGAACTGACTCTGCCCAATTTTAAGACTGACAGCTTGCCCTCCCTATGTAACAGGGAGCAATATACCTCCATACTGCTATCAGCTTATCTCCAATGGAAGAGCAGCTGCTAAGTCGCGTCAGTCATGTCCAACTCTGTACAACCCCATAGACGGCAGCCTACCAGGCTCCCCCGTCCCTGGGATTCTCCAGGCAAGAACACTGGAGTGGGTTAACATTTCCTTCTCCAATGCATGAAAGTGAAAAGTGAAAGTGAAGTCACTCAGTTGTGTCCGACTCTTAGCGACCCCATGGATCGCAGCCTACCAGGCTCCTCAGTCCATGGGATTTTCCAGGCAAGAGTACTGGAGTGGGTTGCCATTGAGACACAAACAAATCTCTGCCAACTACTCACAGTCAAACTATACACAACCTCCATCATGTCTTTGGTACTGCTTGGTAATCATTTCAACAACTCAAAAGAGGTTTACTACATTACCAAGAAACCAGAGGCTCTGGTTGCCTAACTACACTAATAATTTAATCACTGAACTTACATAATAACTTGGGGGGGTGGGGGCGGTGAAAAGGCCCAGTGTCTAGCAAAATAAGCACGTGTATATTAGAAAAAAAAAAGACCTTCAGAAGGATTTGCTTCCTAAAGCAAATCACTTTAAAGCACCTGGAAATGACTTTTATCAGAATACCATCCTATCCTAAGAAGTATGGATTATATCACTTGCTTGGAGTATTAAGTTTAATAACCGCCTTTGAATAAAACACAACACCTAGTAAAATCAGTAAATTGGTAACAGGCAGCTGGTTAACTTCAAAGTCAGATGTGGGTTCAAGCACGCATCAGGCCATTTTAATGGTGCAGTTTTACAGTCCACCATGCCTGCATCTTGCCAAGAAGGTGGGAAGGAATTTTTCATAAACATCATTCCAGTATGACATTCACAGCTGAATAATGTCAATTTTTTGATGGGACCAAATGTTTTTTGTAGTCATCCCAAGATAATCTCACATTATTAGTATAACTTTTACTGCATTTCAAATTTTAAAGTTGAAAAACTGCAAGGCAGATGAGTAAGCAATCAAAACATATATCTCATATTTACTTCTATTTCAGAAGTCAGTTCCCTGCAGCCCTTATCTGTTACTTACTTGAAATTCTACTGCCTGAAAAGAAATGGGAGATTAATAAGAAAATGGTAGCCCCCCAAATAAATCATAGACTACTTTGTAAGCCACAACTATTCTTGTTCAATTCTTATATGTTAATGAAGTGTCAACTTATTTAAATGTTTAGTTCAGGACAACATATTGCATATTAAATCTACTTCGTGAAGTTCTGTGAAGTAAAACTGATGCCCCATCACCAGTTTCAGATCATCTGCATCTTGACTTCAGACCATCAGCTCACTACAGGAACAAAATATGCACCCCATTACTTTCTGAGCACCAAGAAATCATGGAAACAGAGGCAACAACTTATTACTTTACAGCCTACCCAGTACTTTCACATATCCTGGCTTCAGTACTGAACTCAGCAGAAATGGACAACTGATGTTTTGGGACAAATTTGGAAAACGAGTAAGATCTAATTATTTCTAAACTTCCAAAAAGTCCTTAATAAAAAAGGCAACATAAAGAAAAACAAATGAAAAGTCCGTTTCCTCAAAAAGCTGACTTTGGCACAATAGGAACATTCAGAAAAACGGGGGATTTCTTGTTTGAATGCAATACTGAAAAGGAACACAAAGTTGATTCAACTCCCATTGGTTATCTCTGAGATTATTGAAGCTTAAGTGTACAGCAGTGCTTCACGGTTAAGGAATTACCTGTTGAGATGTGTCTGATACCCAAAAAGAAACCACCATAACACCAGCCAATGATTAAATCGAGGAGGAGGAGGAAAGACTAGCGATCAGAGCTGCTTCTCTGCCTGGTGAAGCTGTTTCTCCAGCTTCTTCCTCCTGCCTCTCTGCACGTTCCTGTCTGCCACTCTCATCTTCACCCACTGCAACTGGGGAATACCTCATCTTTTCACAACCACCACCCTGGCTGACTCAACAAGAACCACATCACTGCCAATTCAACACTGTGTTTAGTCGGCACATTGCCCCTCTGTGCAGGGCGGCACTCCTGACTACTCACTCGGGGGTTGACCCCAGTGCTGACCACTAAAAGTCTCTGAATCGCCACTCTCGGACAGACAGTAAGAGTACATTTCCTCACTCCCTTTGAGGGGAGGCCGGTCCCATGACATCATTTAAGTCAACGAAATGTGAAAGGAAATGTGGGCTGAAATTCTGAGAGCTAAAGCCTGGGTCTCTCTAACTATTCCCCTCTGCCATGGCAACCAGCAATGTTTCAGACAGTGAAGGTTTCCCAGACTGTCAGCTTAGGTCCCTAAATTTCCTTCATGGACGTGGTCCAGGGATGATTATGTGACACAGAGCCCAGAGTAACCTATGATGAATACTCGCATGAACCAGAAGCAAATCTTATTTTTAATCACCTCAGATGAGTTATGTTACATCATAACCTAGTCTGTGTCTGAATTCTCTCCTCTTTTCCATTAGCTGGTAGGACCACACTGTTCTGCTTCTCTTGCCCTCACAGTTACTGCTTCTGCTCTAAAACCCACTAGTCAGCCCATCTCTTAGAGGCTATGCTAGTCAGTCTCCAAGGGGCTCCCCACCTCCTGTATTCAGGCTTTTGCGTAATCCCCTCCCCTTAGGAGGGGGGAAGACTAAGTGACCCACTTCTAGTCCATACAGCAAAAGTGATATGATGTCACTTTTGATACTGACTAGGCCTCTTATCTTACTCACTCTGAGGGAAGCCAGCTAGCAACCAAATTGGGAAGATGCTGCTGTGAGATGCCCAGGTGGTAAACTAGGAAGACCTGAAGCCAACAGTCAGCAAGGAACCAAGACCTATCTAAAACCATGAGTGACCTTGAAAGTTGGTCCTTCCCCAGTCGGTCCTTCAAATGAGACCACAGTTTCAACCAGCAGCTTGACTATATCCTTACAAGGGATTGAAACAGAGATTCCCAGTTCGGCTGCACCTGGAAACTTGACTGACAAAAAGAGAGATAACATGTTCATTGTTTTAAGTCACTAAATAATCACTGCATCATCTGGGACACGTGGGCCTGGCATGCTACAGTTCATGGGTTGCAAAGAGTGGGACACGACTGAGCAACTGAACTGAACATCTCAGACAATTTTGTTACCTAGCAATAGAAAGTGAAAATCATATCCAACTCTTTGTGACCCCATGGATTATACAGTCCATGGAATTCTCCAGGCCAGAATACCGAAGTGGGTAGCCATTCCCTTCTCCAGGGGATCTTCCCAACCCAGGGATTGAACCCAGTTCTCCTGATTACAGGTGGATTCTTTACCAGCTAAGCCATAAGAGAAGCCCAAGAATACTGGAATGGGTAGCCTATCCCTTCTCCAGCAGATCTTCTCGACCCAGAAATCAAACCGCGGTCTCCTGCATTGCAGGCAGATTCTTTACCAACTGAGGTATCAGGGAAGCCCCAATGTTTGCCTCCTCCTTCGAGCTGGAAATGAACCAGCAATCTAGGGATACCCCACATCCAAGGGCAAAGGAGAAGCCCCAGCAAGACGGTAGGAGGGGTGAAATCACATTCAGAATCAAACCCCATACCTGCCAGAGACCCTCAGAGGGCTCAAACATACCTTGTGTGCACCAGGACCCAGAGACGCCATAGAGACTGAGACAGAACTGTGTTTGGGCGTCTCCTGAGGAGATGCAGGTCAGCAGTGCACTGCTGCAGGGACAGAGGTTCTGGGTGCAGCAGACCTGGGTATGGCATAAGCCCTCTTGGAGGAGGTCGCCATTAACCCCACCAGAGAGCTGCCAGAACTTACACAGGACTGGGAAATAGACTCTTGGAGGGCAAAAACAGAACCTTGTGTGCACCAGGACCCAGGAGAAAGGAGCAGTGACCCCACAGGAGACTGACCCAGACTAGGCCATGAGTGTTCAGAAGTCCCTAGCGGAGGTGTGGGTTGGTGGTAGCCTGCTGCAGGGTTGGGGGCACTGAGTGTAGCAGATGTTCAGGGGACCTTTTGAAGAAGGTCACCATTATCTTCATTACCTCCACCACATTTTGGCCTCAGGTCAAAGAACAGGGAGGGAACAGAGCCCCACACATTGATAGAAAATTGGATTAAAGATTTACTGAGCATGGCCCCGCCCATGAGAACAAGACCCAGTTTCCCCAAAGTCAGTCTCTACTATCAGGAAGCTTAAATAGCCTCTTAACCTTCTCCATCAGAGGGCAGACAGAATGAAAGCCACAATCACATAAAATAAACCAATCTGATCACATGGACCACAGCCTTGTCTAACTCAATGAAACTATAAGCCATGTCAGCCCACCCAAGATGGAAGAGTCATGGTGGAGAATTCTGACAAACCATGGTCTACTGGGGAAGGGAATGGCAAACCACTTCAGTATTCTTGCCTTGAGAACCCCATGAACAGTATGAAAAGGAAAAAAGATAAAACACTGAAAGATGAACCCCCCAGGTAAGTAGGTGCCTAATATGCTACTGGAGATCAGTGGAGAAATAACTTCAGAAAGAATGAAGAGATGGAGCCAAAGCAAAAACACCACCCAGATGTGGATGTGACTGGTGATGGAAGCAAGGTCCAGTGTTGTAAAGAGCAACATTGCATAGGAATCTGGAATGTTAGGCCCATGAATCAGGGCAGATTCAGTTCAGTTCAGTTCAGTTCAGTCGCTCAGTCGTGTCTGACTCTCTGCGACCCCATGAATCACAGCACGCCAGGCCTCCCTGTCCAAAACCAACTCCCGGAGTTCACTCAAACTCATGTCCATCGAGTCGGTGATGCCATCCAGCCATCTCATTCTCTGTCTTCCCCTTCTCCTCCCACCCCCAACCTTTCCCAGCATCAGAGTCTTTTCCAGTGAGTCAACTCGTCGCATGAGGTGGCCAAAGTATTGCAGTTTCAGCTTTAGCATCAGTCCTTCCAATGAACACCCAGGATTGATCTCCTTTAGAATGGACTGGTTGGATCTCCTTGCAGTCCAAGGGACTCTCAAGAGTCTTCTCCAGCACCACAGTTCAAAAGCATCGATTCTTCGGCGATCAGCTTTCTTCACAGTCCAACTCTCACATCCATACATGACCACGGGAAAAACCATTGCCTTGACTAGACGGACCTTGGTTGGCAAAGTAATGTCTCTGCTTTTTAATATACTATCAAGGTTGGTCATAACTTTCCTTCCAAGGAGTAAGCGTCTTTTAATTTCATGGCTGCAATCAGCATCCACAGTGATTTTGGAGTCCAAAAAAATAAAGTCTGACACTGTTTCCACTGTTTTTCCATTTCCCATGAAGTGATGGGACCAGATGCCATGATCTTTGTTTTCTGAATGTTGAGCTTCAAGCCAACCTTTTCACTCTCCTCTTTCACTTTCATCAAGAGGCTTTTGAGTTCCTCTTCACTTTCTGCCATAAGGGTGGTGTCATCTGCATATCTGAGGTTATTGATATTTCTCCCAGAAATCTTGATTCCAGCTTGTGCTTCTTCCAGCCTGTGCTTCTTCCAGCCCAGCGTTCCTCATGATGTACTATGCATAGAAGTTAAATAAGCAGGGTGACAATATACAGCCTTGACATACTCCTTTTCCTATTTGGAACCAGTCTGTAGTTCCATGTACAGTTCTGACTATTGCTTCCTGACCTGCATACAGGTTTCTCAAGAGGCAGGTCAGGTGGTCTGGGATTCCCATCTCTTTCAGAATGTTCCACAGTTTATTGTGATCCACACAGTCAAAGGCTTTGGCATAGTCAATCAAGCAGAAATAGATGTTTTTCTGGAACTCTCTTGCTTTCTCCATGATCCAGCAGATGTTGGCAATTTTGATCTCTGGTGCCTCTGCCTTTTCTAAAACCTGCTTGAACATCTGGGAGTTCACAGTTCACATATTGCTGAAGCCTGGCTTTGAGAATTTTGAGCATGACTTTACTAGCGTGTGAGATGAGTACAACTGTGCAGTAGTTTGAGCATTCTTTGGCATTGCCTTTCTTTGGGATTGGAATGAAGACTGACCTTTTCCAGTCCTGTGGCCACTGCTGAGTTTTCCAAATGTGCTGGCATATTGAGTGCAGCACTTTCACAGCATCATCTTTCAAGATTTGAAATAGCTCAACTGGAATTCCATCACCTCCACTAGCTTTGTTCGTAGTGATGCTTTCTAAGGCCCACTTGACTTCACATTCCAAGATGTCTGGCTCTAGGTCAGTGATCATGTTATCATGACTATCTTGGTCGTGAAGATCTTTTTTGTACAGTTTCTGTGTATTCTTGCCACCTCTTCTTAATATCTTCTGCTTCTGTTAGGTCCATACCATTTCTGTCCTTTATTGAGCCCATCTTTGCATGAAAAGTTCCCTTGGGATCTCTAATTTTATTGAAGAGATCTCGTTTTTCCTGTTCTGTTGTTTTCCTCTATTTCTTTGCATTGATCACTGAGGAAGGCTTTCTTATCTCTCCTTGTTATTCTTTGGAACTCTGCTTTCAGATGCTTATATCTTTCCTTTTCTCCTTTGCTTTTCGCTTCTCTTCTTTTCACAGCTATTTGTAAGGCCTCCTCAGACAGCCATTTTGCTTTTTTGCATTTCTTTTCCATGGGAATGGTCTTGGTCCCTGTCTCCTGTACAATGTCACGAATGTCCGTCCAGAGTTAATCAGGCACTCTATCTATCAGATCTAGTCCCTTAAATCTATTTCTCACTTCCACTGTATAATCATAAGGGATTTGATTTGGGCCATATCTGAATGGTCTAGTGGATTGGTAGTGGTCAAACAGGAGATGGCAGGAGTAAACATTGATATTTTAGGAATCAATGAACTAAAATGGATCCGAATGGGTGAATGTAACTCAGATCACCATTATATCTACTACTGTGGGCAAGAAACCCTTAGAACAAATGGAGTAGCCATCAGCGTCAACAAAGAGTCCGAAATGAAGTACTTGGATGCAATCTCAAAAACGACAGAATGATCTCTGTTCATTTCCAAGGCAAACCATTCAATATCATGGTAATCCAAGTCTATGCCCTGATGAAGCTGGAGTTGAACTGTTCTATGAAGACCTAAAAGACCTTCTAGAACACCCCAAAAAAATGTGTCTTTTTCATTATAAGGGACAGGAATGCAAAAGTAGGAAGTCAAGAGATACCTGGAGTAACAGGCAAATTTGGTCTTGGAATACGGAAAGAAACAGGGCAAAGGCTGACAGGGTTTTGCCAAGAGAACGCACTGTCATAGCAAACACCCTCTTCCAACAACACCAGAGAAGACTCTATACATGGACATCACCAGGTGGTCAATATCAAAACCAGATTGATTATATTCTTTGCAGCAAAAGATGGAGAAGCTCTATACAGTCAGCAAAAACAAGACTAGGAGCTGACTGTGGCTCAGATCATGAACTCGTTATTGCCAAATTCCGACTTAAATTGAAGAAAGTAGGGAAAACCACTAGACCATTCAGTTATAACCTAAATTAAATCCCTTACAATTATACAGTGGGAGTGAGAAATAGATCCAAGGGATTAGATCTGATAGAGTGCCTGAAGAACTATGGACAGAGGTTTGTCTTACTGTACAAGAGGCAGTGATCAAGAACATCCCCAAGAAAGAGAAATGAAAAGAGGCAAAATGGTTGTCTGAGGAGGCCTTACAAATAGCTGAGAAAAGAAGAGAAGGGAAAGGCAAAGGAGAAAAGGAAAGATATAAGCATCTGAATGCAGAGTTCCAAAGAATAGCAAGGAGAGATAAGAAAGCCTACCTCAGTGATCAATGCAAAGAAAGAGAGGAAAACAATAGAATGGGAAAGACTAGAGAGCTCTTCAAGAAAACTAGAGATACCAAGGGACTTTTACATGCAAAGGTGGGCACAATAAAGGACAGAAATGGTATGAACCTAACAAAAGCAGAAGAGATTAAGAAGAGCTGTCAAGAATACACAGAAGAACTGTACAAAAAAGATCTTCATGACCCAGATAATCACGATGGTGTGATCACTCACCTAGAGCCAGACATCCTGGAATGTGAATTCAAGTGGACCTTAGGAAGCATCACTAAAAACTTCCAGCTGAGCCGTTTCAAATCCTAAAAGATGATGCTGTGAAAGTGTAGCACTCAATATGCCAGCAAATTTGGAAAACTCAGCAGTGGCCACAGGACTGGAAAAGGTCAGTTTTCATTCCAATCCCAAAGAAAGGCAATGTCAAAGAATGCTCAAATTACTACACAATTGCACTTATCTCACACGCTAGCAAAGTAATGACCAAAATTCTCCAAGCCAAGCTTCAACAGTATGTGAACTGTGAACTTCCATATGTTTAAGCTGGATTTAGAAAAGGCAGAGGAACCAGAAATCAAATTGCCAACATCCGTTGGATCATCAAAAAAGCAAGAGAGTTCCAGAAAAACATCTACTTCTGCTTTATTGACTATGCCTAAGCGTTTGACTGTGTGGATCACAATAAACTCTGGAAAATTCTTCAACAGCTAGGAATACCAGACCACCTGACCTGCCTCTGGAGAAATCTGTATGCAGGTCAAGAAGCGACAGTTAGAACTGGACATGGAACTGATTGCTTCCAAATTGGGAAAGGAGTATATCAACGCTGTATATTGTCACCCTGCTTATTTAACTTTTATGCAGAGTACATCATGAGAAATGCTGAGCTGGATGAAGCACAAGCTGGAATCAAGATTGCTGGGAGAAATATCAATAACCTCAGATATGCAGATGACCCCATCCTTATGGTAGAAAGTGAAGACGAACTCAAGAGCCTCTTGATGAAAGTGAAAGAGGAGAGTGAAAAAGTTGGCTGAAAACTCAACATTCAGAAAACTAAGATCATGGCAACTGGTCCCATCACTTCACGATAAATAAATGGGGAAACAGTGTAATCAGTGACAGACTTTATTTTGGGGGGCTCCAAAATTACTGCAGATGGTGACTGCAGCCATGAAATTAAAAGATACTTACTCCTTGGAAGGAAAGGTATGATCAACCTAGACAGCACATTAAAAAGCAGAGGCATTACTTTACCAACAAAGGTCCATGTAGTCAAAGCTATGGTTTTTCCAGTGGTCACGTATGGATGTGAGAGTTGGACTATAAAGAAAGCTGATCACCGAAGAACTGATGCTTTTAAACTGTGGTGCTGGAGAAGACTCTTGAGAGTCCCCTGGACTGCAAGGAGATCCAACAGCCCAGCCTAAAGGAAATCAGTCCTGAATATTTATTGGAAGGACTGATGCTGAAGCTGAAACTCCAATAGTTTGGCCACCCGATGTGAAGAACAGACTCATTTGAAAAGACCCTCATGCTGGGAAAGACTGAAGGCAGGAGGAGAAGGGGACAACAGAGGATGAGATGGTTGGGTGGCATCACCAACTCAATGGATATGAGTTTGAGTAAACTTCAGGAGTTGGAGATGGACAGGGAGGCCTGGCGTGCTGCCGTCCACGGGGTTACAAAGAGTCAGAAAGGACTGAGGGACTGAACTGAACAAAAGAAAACTCCCATAGATTTAGGTATTTCTTCTTCCCATACTCTCTAAAAGTACGGCAATTTTATTCTTTTCTGTGGTTGTTAAATTCACATTGGTCATCCCTGAATCTGTATCTTGAGCACTGACTCCTTCTCCAAATGTCTCTCTTGTTACTCAAACACCTACCAGGTATTTTTGCCTGAAGGTCCACACGTCTCTTTGATCTCCCCAATAGATACCTTCTCTTCTCACCTGCTTTCTATCCCTTGTAATCCACATGTCAAATGATGTCCAAGCCGTCCTCATGGCACCCGGCCAGAAACCTAATAATCAGCCAGAACTTGTCCTCCCCCTTACTTTCTACATCCAATTACCAAGCTTTGCCAACTTAGCTCAGGACCACAATACCTCCTTTCCAGACGTCTCTCTTGCACCCACACCCTGACCTCCCACATTGATAGTCTTATTAGTCACTGCGACCTCTCTAAATAGCAGCTCTGACTACATCCCTCTGCTGCTACCAATATTTCAAAGGTCTGGGATATGAAACCCCATCTCAAAGTCTGGAACCGGAAGCCTGTGATGATCAGCTACCTGGTCTTCTAACATCCCCACCAACGTCACACTCAACAATCAGGAACATCTGTGGTCCTCTCAGCTCAGCCCGTCCCGCTTCGGGTCTTGTACATCTGCACCCTGCTTCCCCTCACCTCACACACTCACCTGCCCAGGCTCCCGATGAACTCCCACCCTGCCTTCAAAACTACTCAGGCTTTATGAAAAGGAACGAAGTTGGGTCATTTGTGGAGATATAGATGGACCTAGAGACTATCATACAGAGAGAAGTCAGTCAGAAAGAGAGCAGATACTGGGTATCAGTGTAAATGTAGACTCTGAAAAAAAAAATGCATAGAGGATCTTACTTACAAAGCAGAAACAGAGACACAGATACAGAGAAAGAGGACGGGATGAATCGGGAAATTAGGACTGACATATACACACTACTGATACTATGTATAAAATAGCCAATAAGAACTTATAGTACAGCACAAGGAACTCTACTCAGGGTTCTGTAGTGACCTAAATGGGAAGGAAATCCAACAAAGAGGGGGTACATGTATATGTAAAGTTGATCCACTTTCCTAAACAGTAGAAACTAACACAATACAGCAACTATGTTTCAATTAAAAAAACAAACAAACAGGCTTTACTGGTTTTACTTGAGAGTAGGACCTACTTACTTGTAGGTAGGTCCTACCTACTACTTTACTTGTCTAAAGCCTTCCCTGATAACCTCCCACTCCCAAGAGGAAGTTATTCCCCTACTCATCTGTCACTGTGCTTAGCAGGTTGTAGCCTAATAGTTACTTTATCCATATGCCTGTCTTCCTCTTTTGAGTCTCTCACCTGAGAATCTCAGGAACCTAGCACAGACCTCAGCCCACAGCAGGATGTAACAGTGTATCTGAATTTTATCCCATAGCCTAGGAACACTCCCAGAGGTGTTCAACTCAACACCAGGGAGTTTTGTTTGACAATCAAAAGAATCAAAAATACAAGAACTACCTTCAAGACTTCCCTGGTGGTCCAGTGGTGAAGACTCTGTGCTTCCAATGAAGGGGGACATAGGTCCTATCCCTGCTCAGGGAACTAAGATCCCACATGCCATGCCATCAAATTAAAAAAAAAAAAAAAAAGGCTTCAATCTTTACAAAAGAGACCAGAAACCTAACCCAGAGCTCAGGCACCCCTATGCCACCTCTCCTGCTCTTATCCCTGAACTTCAGTCCCGTCCTGTCCTCTGGCCTCAGAGTCTCCATTTCATTCAACACGATGCTCCACCTGCCAGAGTCCAGACCAATTCAGATGTTTCTATTAAGGAAAAAAAGATTAAAAAAAAAAAAATTTCTCCCTTTTCAGTATTTTTAAAACCTGAACACAAGGTCCTACTTTAAATAAGTTAAGGAAACCTAAAATAAGGTATGTTAACTACCCAGTCTTTGCTCCTATTATTTAGCTAGTTCTGAAATTAATTCATAACAGGCGGGTAGGACTCTAGGCAGAGGCCCTCAATTCTTGCCATAAGGAACTTTGACAAACTATCCACTCCTCAGCTCCACCCAGACCTGTTGAACTCACCATTGATGTATAGCCCAATCACATGTATTTAAATAAGAGTCCACAGGTGTTTCCAATGCATAGCAAGAATATGACCCATTGCTTTATAGCATCTCTCATTCAATCTAATTTATCAGATAATGAACTGTCAGATAATAATCAGATAATTATAAATAATCTAATAATGAGATAAAGATCTTATGGCTACTGGCCAACCCAAAGTTTGGGTCTGATTCCCCAACCACTACACAGGTTTAACTCCCCCATACCATACTGCCTTCCCTGCCAGGGTCTGCTCTAACAGCAGAGGCAGACACAGGAGGAAGACACAACTCAGCCTTCAAGGATCCACTTGCAAAATATCTGTAAATTAGTAAGGAAGGAGCCCGTCAGAACATGTTTCTTCCATGAGCTGTAAGAATAAACTGTAGACTGGAATAGACGTTCTGTTTCTTATAAATTAGGTGTGGTGCCCAGGCACTGGGAAGTTCCTAAGGCAGGCGAGCAAGTCTAGGCATTCTCTTGGCATAAAACCACTCAACGGTGAAGAAGTATCCACTTAGGTGAGGAATCAGGCAGGCAATTAAAGTGCCTCTTTAAGCAAATCCCAGCCACACTTGAAGCAAATGCCTGTGGCTACCAGCCATGGCCAGTCACCCACCGTCTAACACCGGTTAAGAGGTTCCATCTTCCCAGAAAGGCACGCTGCCCTAGTTTATTTTACCCTTCACTTAGGGCCACAGTCACCTTGCCATGGCCCTAAGCAAACCATCCTTGGCAGGGTGATAACCAATGCCAGACAGAGAAATGACAAGCTATGCCAAAAAAACATTTCAAAGAGGAAAGGAAAAAAAAAATCTGAGTTTGTTTTTTTGTGGACAGCTGGAAAAATAAATAAATAAATCTACCAAATACCAACACCTCTCCAAAAGTTTTCCTGCCAGGACCATGATGACTGGCGTCAAGAATGCAGGTTTCCGGCAGAGAGAATGTGACACATCACTGAGTCAAAGGCAGGTCCGGCCCCAGCTGCAAATCTTTGTCAGAACTGGGTTACATTTTCACTGTAAGAAGTTTCAAATGAGGGCAGCGGTGAGGTCACATCGATGAGTCATTTTCCCAAAGAGCTAGGCTCACCTTTCAACACGATCAATATACCAAGTTCTCCAAGATCTTCCTTGGGGTTGGGAGCTGTTTCCAGCACTTTGAAGGGTACTGTCTGACATTCTGAAGCACCATGCTCACTCACTCCCCACCAGTAACCCAAAGAAATTCAGACGGCACAAAAAAATCATGACAATGAAAACTTGCGAACAAGAAAGAGAGAATTAAGAGGTGCACACTGAAACTGCACTGTATTCCTTCTCTAACTTCTGTGAGAAGACTGGTTTATAAGCAGACATCCGTGCTATGGGAACTTAAAGCTGTGATGCTTGAGAATAATTCCAATCCAGGATTTCCAGCTGTTGTATGTCTGCATGTGGGCTTGTGCCCTTCACTGTGGGTTTCGAGGGAAGCAGGGTCACTGCTACCTGCTTACTCATCCCTCTTATTCCCAAGGAAGCCTCAGGAGACAGCAGGAACTCTGGGGCGAGCAGCTCTGACTTTTTAGAAGGTAATGTCATCCTCCAGACCAAAGCAGATTATCCAGAAGGAATGGCTGCTGACCCTGAGGGACTAGTGATGGGAGTCCATGAACAGGAGGAAGAAGAACGCTCAGTGGAGTGGAAGGAAGGCAGCACGCACAGGGCCCACAGCATCCTCCCCTTCCTCAGTCCAGACTCGTAAGAAAGCAGCCGTGACTGGGGCCAGCATTTCAGCGCAGCAGGAACACACACGTAACAAGTACAGGGAGACAGGTCCATCCCCAAACATCTTGTTAGGTGCTGTGCCCTCAACACAATTCAAGAACAAGAGTAAAACGTGGGTGAGAGAAACTTCTAGAGCAAAGCCACCTCAGCCTCCAAGGAAATTTCCTTCACATTGGTTTCTGAAACAGATCTTGAACCAAACACAAGAGCATTCATTCCCTGAATACAGACAGTTAGTATAGTGAACACGAATATAAATCGGAGGTTAGAAAACATTTTCAAATAACGGTCACGAAGTAAATATTTGAGGCTTCTGGACCAAGAAGCAATAAAGGATATTATGTTTAAACAACAGAAGAAAATTTGCCACAAACAAAACTTGAAAAAATATAGTATAATTGTTTATAATAGAAACCTCCTAACATGAAGAATGATACCTGGGGAGAACAATTTGCTTAACTGGGGTTCAAAGTCAGTGCCCCTTGTCAAAATCAAGTGTAAATATTAATCTGTCAGTGCTTATCTGTAATGCAATTTTATATATTTCACCTTCAAAATGTCTTTTCACACATATAGACAATACCAAATACTTAATCCATGAGCACAGTGTTTTAGCTAAATATATTCATCATCATTGGGATAGCATTTAATAAACACTGTTACATGTTTCTCTTGATTGTCATTCAATTACGGATTCTTCGCTTCCAATTGAAATTAGGAGGAAGTTCTTCATCTGCCCAGTTAAATGTATGAAATTTCCTTTGTATTTGCATTGAGGTCTGAAAGGCAGTACTGATATGGGTTTAAGAAAATGTATTTGCCACAACTTTGTTTAGAAACAGATCTCTTAATTTTTGACAGCATCAGTTCAATTCAGTTGCTCAGTCATGTCCAACTCTTTGCCACCCCATGAATCACAGCACGCCAGGCCTCCCTGTCCATCACCAACTCCTGGAATTCACTCACACTCATCTGCATCGAGTCGGTGATGCCATCCAGCCATCTCATTCTCTGTCGTCCCCTTCTCCTCCCACCCCCAATCCTTCCCAGCATCAAAGTCTTTTCCAGTGAGTTGACAGCATAGGAAGTACTAAAGCAGCTTGACACTACTGAGATGACAACCAATGTTGTTTGACTAAATGACTACTTCAATATTAAGTTTCACCTGTAGGTGTTATTTCTCAAGTCTGCAGGAGAAATTTACATAAAAAGACATTCACTATTCAATGATGGTGGCTTAAAATTCTTCATTTTAAGAATTTTCATTTCAGTCCTGAACCTAGTTTTTTTCAAAGAAAACACACACTTTAACCACACTGTCAGGCCACCAAACTGTTCATGTGGTCAGGCAAATGAGGACATTCAGCTTTCGTTTTTGGTAACAATTCAAAGAGCTGGTCAACATTAACCTGAGGAACAAATGAAGCTCATGGGCACTGCGTGTTCAGTAGCACAAGACAAACTCAAACGTCTGCAGTGTCCTGGGGATTACAGTGGCCAAAGGCTCTAACTACCTTACATTTCCACAAGCTTTACAGATTCATCCAACCAAGCCTTTTTCTGCTTTACATGTATCACCATCAGTCTTAAACCATCTTAGATTCTACTTCAGACTGTACTGAATTCAAGTTCTCCTGGTTTGTTTTGTTTTTGACAATCTACTGTTCCATAGAGACTATTCAAAGAGACTAACTTTTCTTTCACTTCAAACTCTACATTGATCCCGCGAGAAAACAGCAAGTGAGTTGGACTGGTACTACTTGTGAACTCATCCGAGAGCCCAGGAAAACCATCCAAAACCATCTGCTGTGTTAATTAACTATTGACATTGAGCCCAAAGTCCTCAACCCCTTCAGCAACTGTTCCCTCCTCAAGGCTAATAGCTTAAACAATTTTGTTCGCTCTGAGCACATTTCTTCAGCTGCTGCAATCAAACATGGTCTCATTAACCCACCAAATGGCTTTTCTGGCTTGGCTAACAAGCCACTTGGAAACATACACTGGCTACACCTCATTTTCTGTTTTTATTTTTGGGAAGAAACACGACTGTAATGAGATACTTGGTTTTAAGTGTTCCCATCTTTTACTGTCGCATTCCTGGGAATTGGGTATACTGGAACGAGGGCTTAATCTGCCGATGGAGATGTGTATTCTTTCAGGGCACTTATCCTGCCATCGTGTAATAAACGCAATGCTTTGCTGTCTCATCAGTAACAAAGTAACCCTCACGTGTACACCATGCCTTTAAAGCACACTACTCACAGCCCACTTTTCTCCTGTCTCCTTGTTTGGAAATCAAGGATATGCACTGATAAATGAATACAGTGTCCCTGCAAAGCAATACACATGGCACTCAACACTGCTGAGTGAGACCTTCATCACTGATTTGCAACGCACAGACAGGCAGTGCTAGGTTACAAGGAAGTTCCACCCAGCCTCTGTCACAACTCCTCAACTTTGCAGTTGCCACGAGAAAGCAGCTATAGACAATCTATAGACAAGTGAGCATGGCTGAGCTCCAGAACACTTTACTTCTGGCAAAACTCATGAAACTTGACTTTCACTAATTTTCACATTCAGTCAGTTCAGTTGCTCAGTCGTATCTGACTCTCTGCGACCCTATGGACTGCAGCACGCCAGGTCTCCCTGTCCATCACCAATTCCCAGAGCTTACTCAAACTCATGTCCATTGAGTCGGTGATGTCATCCAACCATCTCACCCTCTGTCGTCCCCTTCTCCTCCTGCCTTC
Source organism: Moschus berezovskii (assembly GCF_049115385.1). Classification (NCBI taxonomy): domain Eukaryota; kingdom Metazoa; phylum Chordata; class Mammalia; order Artiodactyla; family Moschidae; genus Moschus; species Moschus berezovskii. Next base: position 92,884,158 of record NC_142470.1, read on the forward strand.
AATCTTTCCCAGCATCAGGGTCTTTTCCAGTGAGTCAGTTCTTCGCATCAGGTGGCCAAAGTATTGGGAGTTTCTGCTTCAGCATCAGTCCTTCCAATGAATATTCAGGACTGATTTCCTTTAGGATGGACTGGTTGGATCTCCTTGCAGTCCAAGGGACTCTCAAGAGTCTTCTCCAACACCACAGTTCAAAAGCATCTAATTTTCACATTATATGTCATAAAACGTTATTGATTTGTTTCAGTCACTTTTAAATGAAAAAAGCATTCCTACTCACAGGTAGTATAAAAGCAGGCAACTAGCCATTGATCTACACTGATGGATTTGCATCCATCAGCAAGGTCATGTTATCACCAGACTCTCACCCTTTCCATTTCAGGAAAGTGACCAGAAAGCAGGATGCCACTGCATCCGTGAGGGAGTAGACATGATGCCAAGAGAGAATGAAGAAAAAACCAGTTAGAGATGCCACAGATAAACTTTGCCCATTTCATAGTTTTCTGAAGGCAAATGGCCTAGACCTCAGCAAAAGTTTCAAATCACAAATTCCCTTACAGCTGATTAACAAGTTTGGTTGTTATTACAGTAACCACCACAATCTATGGACTAATTTCCCAGGCAATGATCTTGGAGTTTTATATTTAAATCCTTTCTGTACAATTATGACACAGATGGTATTATTCCTCAATGAGAAAACCATGGATGGTTTATTCCATTCACAGAGTCAAAAGCATACAACACTTAGGAAAACATTTAACAAAAGATATTTTAAAATGTCTATCTGAAATTTATAAAACATAATGTAGAGATACACTATACTTATGAATCAGAAGAATAACTATTATTAAGGTGTCAATTATTCATACTGATCTATAGCAACAGTTTTCTATCTCTATTCTCAGGGCTCCTTTGACACTTTTAAAATAACTGAACACCCCCAAAAGTCTCAATTTATGTGGGTTATATATAATAAATTTTACCACGTGAAAAACTTAAAATGAAAAAAAATATTTTAAATTAACACTCACTAAAAGCTTTGCCACCTCATGCGACGAGTTGACTCACTGGAAAAGACTCTGATGCTGGGAAAGGTTGGGGGCGGGTGGAGAAGGGGACGACAGAGAATGAGATGGCTGGATGGCATCACCAACTCTATGGACATGAGTTTGAGTGAACTCTGGGAGTTGGTGATGGACAGGGAGGCCTGGCATGCTGTGATTCATGGGGTCGCAGAGAGTTGGACATGACTGAGCGACTGAACTGAACTGAAAAGCTACCATATTATAAAAATTCATTCTTCCTAAATTTTAGTGAAAAATAAATTCCATTTCTGCAAATATTTTTAATATTGAGAATATAAGACAGCTGGATTTTCCTATCTGATTCTATATCTCGTCTATTGCATGCGTGCTCAGTCACTTCTGCTGAGTCCAACTCTTTGCAACCCTATGGACTGTAGCCCACCAGGCTCCTCTGCCTATGGGATTCTCCAGGTAAGAATACTGGAGTGGGTTGCCATGCCCTCCTCGAGGGGATCTTCCCAACCCAGGGATCGAACCAGTGTCTCCTGCATTGCAGGTAGATTCTTTAGCGCTGAGCCACCCAGGAAGCCCAATCTAATTTATTACAATATCCCATATTACACAGCTTCTGGAAAACTCATAGTACACTCCTGATAGAATGAAAGCAAGAAAGCAAATGGTGTTTTAGTATTATGAACACAGTCTTGACTTGGTAAATGCCAGAGTTTGGAGATTCAAGACAATACAAATTGTAATACCACTGAGCTTTTAAAAAATAAACATAGCAAGCTGATGCTACAACTTACATAGCACTGCAAAAGGCCTACAAACTTCAAAAACCAGTTCTGAAAATGAACAAATTTGGAACGTGGTTCTAGCATAAGAAGATCAAAACACATCAAGAGAACCGGCTAAAATTACCACAAAACACCACAGATATAGCTGACTGATTTTTTATGTAAAAGGTGCAGAAGTACTCCAAAAGGGAAAAAAGCCTTCTTAAAAAATGATGCTGGAACCTAGACATCAGTATGAGAAGAAAAAAAAGAAAAAAACCTGGATCCTTACCTCACATTACACAACAACTCCAAGTTAATCACAAACCTACATGCAGAATTAAAACTATGAATCCTCTAGTAGAAATCACAGCAAAGTAGCTTTCTAATTTGGGGAAAGGGAAAGATTTCTTAAAAATAAATGAATAATGAATTAGACTTCAAAATTAAGAACTGCTGCTCAAAGACACTTTGAAAATTAACAGACTGGCCACAGATGGGAAGGAAAAAATGCAATGTATGTGTGACAAAAGACGGATGTTCAAAATATGTAAAGACGTCCAACTCAATAAGGAAAAATTCAATAAACAAATGGGCAAAACCCTGAATAGACATTCTACTAAGGAAAATATATAGATGGTCAATGTGTGCGCTAAAAACCATTCACAATCATTAGTCATCAAGGAAACACAAGTGCAAAGCACAGTGAGATACCATTATACACTCCTAAGGAAGACAAATATTCAAAAGACTAACAGTACCATATGTTGGCACAGATACAGAGCAACCAGGAACTATCATTCATTCTTGGTGGGACAGTCAAATCGTAAAACCACATCAGAAAAAGGCCTGACGGCTTCTTATCAAGTTAACCAAACATTTACCTTTACAACACAGCAATTCCACTCCTAAGTTTTTTACCCAACAGAAGTGAAAGCATATGCCCACACAAAGACTAGAAACAACCAAGGTGTTCAACAGATTAATGAATAAACAACTGCTGTGTTAACACAAAGGAATACTACTCCACAGTGAAAAGGAATGAAACTACTTATTCAGATGACAGTATGAATGAATTTCAAAAACAGTACAGAGAGTAAAAGAGAAGGGTATACACACTACATGATTCCATTTATACAAAGTCTTAGAATAGGAAAAACTCATCATGAAAACAGAGAAGAACAGTTCTCTCTGGGGTAGAAAGTAGGATTGAGTGGGAAAATCACAAAGAGACCTCCTAGGTAACATATATACATTTCTCAAAATTCAAAGGGTGTGCGTAAGAACTGTGCTTTTCAGTGCATGTAAAATTTACATTTAAGTGATCAGCAAATATTGACCTCTACTTAGTGATATGTGTGCTAAAGCATTTACATGTAAAAACATACTGCTTACGTAGCAGCTTAGTCTGAAAAGCATCAGGAAGTCAGGAGGCATGGATGGGTGAACACTGTACTTCCAAGGTAGGAAACCCACCATGAGATAAACAGACTAAATTATACTTCATAACTACTTTGGGGAATAATTATGGGCAAAGCAATCAAAGCCAAAGGAACATACCCACCAAAACTAGTAGTTCCTCCACCTCAGTACCAGGTAAAAATTCCCTGCTATTGTTATAGGATCTGACATAACCAAGTACATGGCTACAATTAGTTTTCAGTTTTCATTTGTTCAACTGTCTCCAAGAGCCATTACAGGAAAAAAAACATGAAAATATCTTTTTTTTTTCCCCAAAAATCTGCCACACACAATAAAATTCCAGCTGCTATAAAACAGGAGTTTTTCGAAATGTAAACATCATACTTTAACTTGAAAACCAGAAGCCTTTCTGACCTGTCTGTTGAAAATGAGAATACTCTTCCCACTGATCACTTTACTATTGAAGACCACAAAGATTTCAGTCTTATCCATCAGAAATGCGTTTCCGCCAAAAAAAAAAAAAGTGAATCTTTAAAATTTATTTTAATTGGAGGCTAATTACTTTACCTTATTGTACTGGTTTTGCCATACAATGGCATGAATCTGCCCCGGGTGTACATGTGTTCCCCATCTTGAACCCCCCTCCCACCTCCCTCCCTACCCCATCCCTCGGGTTCATCCCAATGCACCAGCCCCGAGCATCCTGTAAAAGTGAATCTTAAATTCAGATGTTACCAATGGCATTTAAGTTCCCTCCCCTTCCTCCCCCACCCCACATACATCATAGACACACATACACACACTCAAGATCACTACACACAAGCCCAAATTAAAATATAAACCTTTAATGGCAAAATTATGTGAGACAGCAACACTCTACAGGACTAAAACAGCCGAACCGAACACTCTCGCCCTGAGCCTTCAGATTTGAAAGGGCTGTGGTTAGGAAACCGGGGTCTAAAGAGGAGGAAAACTGACAGAGATGTATTCGCCTAGGGGTACTCACATGTTCCTGAACCAGATAGGCAAGGAAACTGTAAGATGATTTTGCAGGAGAGGAGGTTTTTTAATAATTCAAGATGCCATTATACATTGAATTTAAATTACTCCTGATAAGAAGCAAAAGCAACACATTACCTAAAGTTTATTGACTCTAAATACATTTATTTATACAGATTTTAGAACTAAATACCTCTGTGTATTATATGACTAGAGGTCTTTAAAAGGGGGAAATTGAACGAAAAGAGATCCATATGGCCATTGTCATTTATTCTTTCCACATTTCTTTCCTCTCAACCTGCTTCTCATAACTTCAGAAACTCAAATTCTCAACTCATCATATACCAGCCCATAAACTAACTTAAATAATCCCTGGTTTTAGCACTTGACCAGTAGAAGGGTAAAGCATGTGGGAGTGAAACAAAGCCTGAGTTTAAAAATAGGCCTATGTACACAGTCCAAAGTCAGCTTGCAAGAGAGGAACCATGAAGAATTTCTAACACTGCTTGAACCAACAACATCTACAAGAACTTGGATATTTTTTTCCAAAAACTTCTCTTGCCTATTTTCTTTTTGAAAGAACTGAATGAAAGGCCAGTCTGCCTGCCAAAAGTCTAGGAATAGACTGTCTTCATATTTGCCATAGACATACCTGAAGTCCTGAAGGCATTCTGTTTTTCAGGGATGTGTCTGATTTACTTACAGAAATTCATATCGTTTTCCTCAGTGTTAGTCAAAAAGCTTTTACGCTCTTATTTTCTTGCCCCGAAGTCAGTTTCAAAACCCCACTATAATTATATGCTGAAGGAAAAACATTCTCCCCTCCTGCAAAATCATCTTATGATTTCCTTACCTATAGGAACATGTGAGTACCCCTAGCTGAATACATCCCTGTCCATTTTCCTCTTCTTTAGACCCAGACTTCCTAACCACAAACCTCTCAAATTTGAAGGCTCAGGGTGAGAGTGTTTGGCGCAGCTGTTTTAGTCCTATAGAGGTTCTCTGTCTTACATCTAGATTTTTCAGTTCAGCCGTTACTCTGGGCACCATGGTCCTAGCAAGTCTAAACCAAAAAAGGAGTCCCTTTAAGGTGTTTGAAATTAGATCCCAAGACTCACTTGATGTTCCCATGTTCATTCTTCTGATTTATGGGTCTCATTACTGGGGAAGGCTGAAATAGCTCTCTTCTTTCTCTCCACCAGTGGCTTCAAAGCACTGTATGCTTGGTTACCCAAATACATTAAAACTAATTTAAATCATCTTAAGCACCAGTGTGCTCAACAAACCAGAAAAGACTCTGGAATTCAAAATATATGGTCACATTGTACACTGAATAGGACACAAGGTAGCAAATCCATCAGCAAAATGGTATAGCTTGTTATGGGCACAAGCAAGACATTTCTTAAACACTGTACTACCTAATGCTGCCTTTTAAAGATGAAATTAATGTTTTAATTTAATAATTAATAATTTAATTATTAATTAAATAATTAATTAAATTTGCCTTCAGCTGAAAGGCAAACTTAACAATGATCACTTATAAGGATAACTCCAACTGACCATGAATGTGTACGGCTGTGGAAGGATAAATGCTTACATTTATGTAAACCACAAGTAAAAGTAACAAGTTGGCACCATTTTCCATTTATCCTTAAAGCATTGTCACTTCAATGCACACGCATCATGTCAGTTTCTGCATTTTTTCCCCTGCTGCAGTCCATAGGGCTGCAAAGAGTTGGACACAACTGACGCAACTGAGTCTATGCCCTGACCAGTAACGCTGAAGAAGCTGAACAGTTCTACGAAGACCTACAAGAACTTCTAGAACTAACACCCAAAAAAGATGTCCTTTTCATTATAAGGGAGTGGAATGCAAAAGTAGGAGTCAAGAGATACCTGGAGTAACAGGCAAATTTGGCCTCGGAGTACAGAATGAAACAGGGCAAAGGCTAACAGAGTTTTGCCAAGAGAATGCACTGGTCACAGCAAACACCTTCTTCCAACAACACAACAGAAGACTCTACACGTGGACATCACCAGATGGTCAAAACCAGACTGATTATATTCTTTGCGGCCAAAAATGCAGAAGCTTTATACAGTCAGCAAACACAAGACCAGGAGCTGACTGTGGCTCAGATCATGAACTTACTGACAAATTCAGACTTAAATTGAAGAAAGAAGGGAAAACCACTAGACCACTCAGGTATGACCTAAATCAAATCTGTTACAATTATATAGTGGAAGTGAAAAATAGATTCAAGGGATCAGACCTGATAGAGTGCCTGAAAAACTATGGACAGAGGTTCGTGACATTGTACAGGAGGCAGTGATCAAGAACATCCCCAAGAAAAATAAATGAAAAGAGGCAAAACGGTTGTCTGAAGAGGCCTTACAAATAGCCGAGAAAAGAAGAGAAGCAAAAGGCAAAGAAGAAAGGGAAGAATATACCCATCTGAATGCAGAGTTCCAAAGAATAGCAAGGAGAGAGAAGAAAGCCTTCCTCAGTGATCAGTGCAAAGAAATAGAGGAAAACAACAGAATAGGAAAGACTAGAGATCTTTTCAAGAAAATTAGAGATGCCAAGGGAACATTTCATGCAAAGATGGGCTCGATAAAGGACAGAAATGGCATGGACCTAACAGAAGCTGAAGATATTAAGAAGAGGTGGCAAGAATACACAGACGAACTAAACAAAAAAGATCTTCATGACCCAGATAATCACAATGGTGTGATCACTCACCTAGAGCCAGACATCCTGGAGTGAGAAGTCAAGTGGGCCTTAGGAAGCATCACTATGAACAAAGCTAATGGAGGTGATGGAATTCCAGCTGAGCTATTTCAAATCCTAAAAGATGATGCTGTGAAAGTGCTGCACTCAATATGCCAGCAAATTTGGAAAACTGAGCAGTGGCCACAGGACTGGAAAAGGTCAGTTTTCATTCCAATCCCAAAGAAAGGCAATGCCAAAGAATGCTCAAATTACCGCACAATTGCACTCATCTCACACGCGAGCAAAGTAATGCCCCAAATTCTCCAAGCCAGACTTCAACAGTACATGAACTGTGAATTTCCAGCAAGCTGGATTTAGAAAAGGCAGAGGAACCAGAGATCAAATTGCCAACATCTGCTGGATCATCAAAAAAGCAAGAGAGTTCCAGAAAAACATCTACTTCTGTTTTGTTGATTATGCCAAAGCCTTTGACTGTGTGGATCACAATAAACTGTGGAAAATTCTGAAAGAGATGGGAATACCAGATCACCTGACCTGCCTCCTGAGAAATCTGTATGCAGGTCAAGAAGCAACAGTTAGAACTGGACATGGAACAACAGACAGGTTCCAAATTGGGAAAGAAATATGTCAAGGTTGTATATTGTCACCCTGCTTATTTAACTTATATGCAGAGTACATCATGAGAAATGCTGTGTTGGATGAAGCACAAGCTGGAATCAAGATTGCTGGGAGAAATATCAATAACCTCAGATATGCAGATGATACCACCCTCATGGCAGAAAGTGAAGAACTAAAGAGTCTCTTGATGAAAGTGAAAGAGGAGAGTGAAAAAGCTGGCTGAAAACTCAACATTCAGAAAACTAAGATCATGCCATCCGGTTCCGTCACTTCACGGCAAATAGATGGGGAAACAATGGAAACAGTGACAGACTTTACTTTTGGGGGCTCCAAAATCACTGCAGATGGTGACTAAAGCCATGTACTTAAAAGACACTTGCTCCTTGGAAGAAAAGTTATTACCAACCTAGATAGCATATTAAAAAACAGAAACATTACTTTGCCAACAAAGGTCCGTCTAGTCAAAGCTATAGGTTTTCCAATAGCCATGTATGGATGTAAGAGTTGGGGTATAAAGAAAGCTGAGCGCTGAAGAACTGATGTTTTTGAATTGTGGTATTGGAGAAGACTCTTGAGAGTCTTGGACAGCAAGGAAATCCAACCAGCCCATCCTAAAGGAAATTAGTCCTGAATATTTATTGGAAGGACTGATCCTGAAGCTGTAACTCCAATACTTTGCCCACCTGATATGAAGAACTGACTCATTGGAAAAGACCCTGATGCTGGGAAAGATTGAAGGCAGGAGGAGAAGGGGACGACAGAGGATGAGATGGTTGGATGGCATCACCAACTCAATGGACACGAGTTTGAGTAAACTCCGGGAGTTGGTGATAGACAGGGAGGCCTGGCGTGCTGCAGTCCATAGGGTTGCAAAGAGACGGACATGACTGTGAGACTGAATGGAAGCAACTGAGCATGCATGCATGGACATTTATACTAAAGTGACATTTTCAAGATAAAATAAAAATAGGAACAACTGAATTAGTACCCATTAGGCCATTTCTTGAAACAAAAGCATGACCAAAAATCTTGACACCGCTTTTCCTTGCTAAACACCACATCACAATACGAAATTCAGTAAAAATTATTTCTTAATGTGCCATTAATGCAAGCTATCACCTTGAAATGCACATATTCAAAACTTTTCTTCTTGCATTATTTACTATATAGCAGCTATGTATAATTCTATATCTGGAAAAATATTCTAGAATATTCATCTTTGAAAAAGAAAAAATACATGCTGGATTTCATAGGAAGAACTAGGTTTAAAAGTTATTCGAGTTGTTATTCTCAGGCAAATCATTTAGACTTTGGACGCTTTAGTTTCTCATCCATTGAGATAGTTTAAGTCCACTTCCAATTTCCTGTAAGAATCTATAATCAATGGTCTTTTGCAGGCATTAACCTCTTTGAAATAATAACATTCAATGTTAAGTAGAACTCCATGACTAAATGCTTATTACTTTCTTAAATACTGGCTAGTTTCTATATACATCCTTGTAAATCATTATTACAAAGTCTCCAAGAACTTTAGAAACACCATAAAATACTGCTCATTTAACAGTTACCACTTGAGGAAGTGGAGAAGTCCAAGTTCACCCAAGCCAAAGTAACTAGAATCCAAAGACAGAAATATTTTTAGCTTCTAACTTTTTACCTAGGAGTCAAGCTGAAAAAGCTCCCAAGGGCCAAAGGTGGGATAATTTCAACAAAATAATAATCATATAACCAGAAGAATAAAATGAGGCTAAATTAACATAAGTAAATGATTGAATAAGTGGGGAAGAAGGGACAAACCCTTGAATTACAAACGATCCATGAAGTTATGTCCCTGTTTCCTTTTTCCAGAGAGAGAACTTAATCTCCTCCACATGAGTGTGGATGGTATTTAGTGATCTGCTTCCTAAGCACAGAGTATGAAATGTGGAAATATTAATTTTACAGTAGGCAAATCTGACAGACTATACCTTAAACCAGTGGTCAACATAAATATATCACCAGTGTTAATTAACTCGTTTCTTTCACAAACACTCTTGCATGATATGATGAAAAAGGCACTTTACCTTTGCAGTATTCTCCCAAACTCATACACTTAGTCTAATCATAAGGAAACACTGATAAACCCAAATTGAGAGACATCCTACAAAATACTTTCAAAAGTGTCCAGGAAGACTGAAAAACTGTCGAATATAGGAGATCAAGGAGACACGACAACTGAGTGTGAAGTGTCACCCTGGAATGGATCCTGGAACAGAGAGAACATTCATGAAAAAACTAGTCCCACCAGAATAAAATCTATAGCTTGTAACACTATGCCAATGTGACTTTAAGTTTTGACAAATGTACCATCGTTATACAAAATGTAACATCAGGATAAACTACATGGGAACTCCCAGTATTACCCTTGAAACTTCTGTAAAACTGAAGTTATTAATATTAATAAATGGAGCTTTTTAAAAACATTTAGAGTCAAATGTACTACATGGTGATTCAGATCCCATATCCATTCAGTCCATTAAAATATGCCAATAATTCAGGGAATTTTGAAATATGGCAAATAAAATAAACATTTTAACAACTCAAAGATATTCCCTAGAGAAAATTTTAAGAGATACACCCACCATTTTACACTTGATCTTAGCCAAAAGGCCGAGAAGAAATACACCCATCATTTTAAAGTACGATTTCACAATAACTCATGATTTTGTGGAATAACAAAATAAGAAAAGCCTCCCATTTTCCATAAAGGAAAACTCTCCTCAATGCCAGAAATACCTACTAAGTACTTGGACTTCCTCACCTTCAACTCCAGGACTAAACCGTAAAGGACAGGACTGAGAAAGGAATGCAGAAAACTGTCAAGTCAATGACCTCATGCAGAAATTATCTTCCTGAAAGTCAAGTTAGAGAGAACATGGCGAATCAACCTCTTGTGCAATATGAGATTTCCCCCAACACAAGGCATCTGGCATTTGTGCCTTAGGCAGACAATGGCTGAGGCGACGCACTGAGCAATCAGTGCCCCTTTCCCTGCCAGACTGCACAGGGGAGAAAAGTGGAGAAGCCAGAGAACGGAGAAGAGAGCTTCAAGACCTGCCCTTCCGTCAACTGTAGGGCAAGGAAAAGTGCCCACCCCATGAGTCAGGCAGACACCACAGAAGATAAGCAGGGCAGTGACAACATCCTGGGTTTGCCCCAGTATTTTGCCTTCCTTGAAGTTAGATTAGGACCTTGTAAGTCCTCCCCAATAGGCATGTGAGCAAAATTTTCTACTTCTAATTATAGGCAAGTGAATGTCGCTCAGTCATGTCCAACCCTTTGGGACCCCATAGACTATACATGGAATTCTCCAGGCCAGAATACTGGAGTGGGTAGCTGTTCCCTTCTCCAGGGGAATCTTCCCAACCCAGGGATCAAATACAGGTCTCCCACATTGCAGGCGGATTCTTTACCAGCTGAGCCACAAGGGAAGCCCAACAATACTGGAATGGGTAACCTATCCCTTCTCCAGCAGATCTTCCCAACCCAGGAATCAAACTGGGGTCTCCTGCATTGCAGGCAGATTCTTGACCAGTTGAGTTACAGGGAAGCCCAATTATAGGCAAGGGTGAGAGAATTCAATATACTAAACCCAGTGAACTATACACTTAAAATGGATGAATTGTGTGACATGTTAATATACTCTTTTAAAAGATCTTACCAGGAAAAACAAAAAAATTGGGTATGAATCTTAAGCTCTCTTTCCTGAACTCAGAGTTAGAAGTGAAGAACTGCAGGATGAGGGGTTGCACAATGGAAGCAACCGGGCCTTGATTCGCCACTGGGTAAGAGCCAGCACGGTCAGCCACACGTGCCACACTAGACTACTACATGAATGTGTTAAGGTATCGAGACTGTACTTGCTATTATAGTGAAACTTGGCCTACCCTCATTAATGCAAAGATAGCTTAAGCTTTCTTGGTTAGTATCATACTAAAGGTAAATATCTCCAATGGACACTCATTTCTGACCCATCCCTCTACCCTACCCCAAGCCTCAGAGGACTGAAAGTGGTCTACGCACCACTTCCTCCTTCCCTCAGCTCTAGTCCCAACAGAGACTGAAAGGGAAGGGGAATTTTTTAGTCCAGTTTGGGATTGGAGTTTAAAACTGAAAAAGACCCAAAAACCACGGAATTTAACCAAAATGTTGGATTTTGACCAACTGTAATTCTAAAACAGCAGTTATGAAAAATAAAACCATTTATTGTTAAAGACACCTCAATAAATCTATTTCCCTTAGCATCTCAGTCTCTGCCTTGTGCTAAATCTTGGCTCTAGGTATCTTTCTTTTAGACAATGGAAGTTTATTGTCAACAAAAAGCATGGTCATAAAATAGTACAACAGGTCCCTAGACTCACATATGATACCAGACACTGACAATTTGGATTTTTTAAAATACACTTCTCCTAGATTTCAATAAAGGAGTTTCTTTGCTTTGTCAATATCTGTCCATTCACTTTTGGATAGAAAATGTTTAAATATGTCTAAAGAATCTAACAATCTTAGCTAGATATGAACATTAAGAATGGCTCACAATTTAATGAACATTAGCAGATATCTCTTTCAAAGAATCAGCCCACCATTAAAAATGTTTTCACCTAAAGCTTTCCAAATAACACACGTGCATATATTTGGCTATCAGTAAAATATGGATTATGAGAGCTCATGGTTATTTCCCACAGTGACAGTCAAATGACATGGCCTTACAGTAGACAGCCAGAATGCTGCCCAGGTGCTGGCTGAAGTGTCATGGTTCCGGAGAGAAAAGCACATGCAATGACACATGAGCCTGTCCACCTAAAGCAGCAGCTTGAGACCAGGCTATGCCCTTAAAAGTCAGTGACTGTAAAACTGGACTGACATATGCAAAGCTGACTCCCAGCTTCACACACATCTGTTTAAAATTCAAACAGCTTGTGCAAACCATGGATTGGCATTCCAATAAAACTGTAAGGGACTGTATTCATTTAAAAAGGAAATGAATGTATATGCCCACGGTTCGACATTTCCTGGGGAGAGCTGACAGGCCTGCTCAGACTGAGATGCCTGTAAGCCTAGTAGAACAAACAAGGTGTGGGAGCAGAAATCAGCCAGCTTTTGACAAGAAATCACCAGCATCCTCGAGGCCCACAAAACACCAAGGCTGCAGATCTCCAGCAACTTCACAAAGATCCTAAAACTTGAAAACATGGGTTCTGGAACCCAAGAGTAGTCCCAAAGGCAAGTGAGCCATCACAAACAAAACCTAGCTCCAAGGCAATGCAGATATATTGACAAGTACATCTAGACAAGTCTCCATTTTGGCAACAGCAGGACCACCTTAGTTGGGATGAAGGCTACCTGCTTTCATGGCACTTTCTCTGCCTTAACTCACTGAACTTCACAGTAAGAGGGACCACGCTCATCTTCTGACTTGAAGAAACTTCATAACTTGCTCAGTGTTAGTCACTCAGTCATGTCCAACTCTTGGCAATTCCATGGACTTTAACCCACCAGGCTCCTCTGTTCATGGAATTCTCCAGGCAAGAATACTGGAGTGGGTTGCCATTCTCTCCTCCAGGGGAACTTCCTAACCCAGGGATCAAACCTGGGTCTTCCGCATTGTAGGCAGATTCTTTACCATCTGAGCCACCAGGGAAGCCCCAGATTATAAAGCTAGGATGAGACAAAAAAGAGCCCTGACCCCAAATGTTCTAAGTTTAGGGCATTTTCCCTAGACCAACATTCTCCTACTCCATGTTTAGGACATTCAGGTGACAATACAGGTTCAGAGATGAGTTTCCCTGGTGGCTCAGATGGTAAAGAATCTGCTTGCAGTGCAGGAGACCCAGGTTAGATCCCTGGGTTGGGAAGATCCCCTGGAGAAGGGAATGGCTACCCATCCCAGCATTCTTGCCTGAAGAATTCCATGGACAGAGGAGCCTGGCCGGCTGCAGTCCATGGGGTCACTTTCACACATGGAATAACTTCTATTCTCTGAGTGGCTGCCAAAAAGTAAGTAGTAGCACCTTGGTCTCTCTGTGTCTGGAAAAAATTGATTCCAGAAAGAGTACACAATTCACCTATATGCTGGCTATCAAAACATGTCAGTTAACGATTACATATTCTTTAAAATATAGGACTCCAACTATTATTTTAAATGAAGGTAGCAGAGGATCCTGAAGCCAGTCAGACATATAAACCATGAGATTAGATGATCTCCACTTTCAGCTTCATGGTGAGGTTCCTGACTGCATTTGTTTTAAAGCTGCACTAACTCTGCCTAACGTGTACTTGAAACGAGGCTAGTTCAAACCAGATGAAAGTGTAAAACTACACACTGGTTTTCAAGACTTAGCATAGAACCACCACTATAAGATCTCATTCTCTATTGACGACATGAAATAAGGTTTTCGATATATGGGGTTACACAAAGTATATTGAACAATTTCATCTTTTTTCTTTTTAATATGGCTACTAGGAAACTTAAACTTACATACGTGGCTTGCATCATATTACTACTGGACAGTGCTGTGGTGAAGGCAGAAGTCACGATCAAAACTGTCGCTGCCAGAGATGGCGCAACAAGCCATGCAGAACCTCTGCAAGGCTTTCCCTCCATCCCTCCCGGCTGCCAGTCAGAGCCTCATCAGCAGGGCACAGTCTTGCCTCCCGAAGGAGGCACTCCTGTAAAAGCCCTCCCCACTCCTCCACGGCCCAGCCCACCCCTGCCAGACTCTCAGATGAGCGGGGGGCCCCACTCCATCTAGGGGGCGCTGCCGTCTCTTCTTCTTTCCCCTCTCTGGTCACTGCTGCCACCTTTCCAAGCACAGGAAAAGACCAAGGGATGTTTCAGGGATTTTCAGCCTCTCCAGACCAGGATGATTTTGTAAGTAAGTTCCCAGCACATTTCCTTCTGTACATCAAAGGCCTCCCAACTTTTATGATCATATACCACATTAGAAATAGCTTAGCCCAACCCCCAATATGTGGTTATTTATAAATTACACACATGTTCTACTCCATTAATATGTATATTATACAAACAGAAATTTGGAAGCTGAGATAAAGATGAAATAAAGAATTTTTAAAATAATTTTACTGCATTTATCTTTTTTTGGTTTCACTAAAAACACTTCAGTGAATACAACATAGCCATCTGTTTCATTTTTTTTTTTTAAATCTCAGTTTAACACTTTTTGATGAAGCAGCTCAAAGGTCTACATTCAGTGTATTTCAATATTTAGCTTCAAGGTCTTTATCTATTTAGCTAAAATAGATACCTGACAAAGACAGACACAGAGAGAAATGTGCTTACAAAGTCCTCCTGTTTCAATCTATATGCTAATTACGCAGTCTTGGAAAAAAAAAAAGAACTTTCTTTTTTCCCTGTCAGTCAACTCATCTTGCAAACTAATTGGAAGATGTTTTAATTCCGTTTGAAAATTTTTGTTTGAAAGATTTGAGTTTGTGTCCAAGATTTAAGTATGCAGATATGAGTTTTATATATAAACACTACTGTTTTCCAATGAAAATCATGTAACAATGGAAATACTTCTACATACTTATTTTACAAATCTTCTTTCCACTATTAAGTATTTATAGGGCAATAATACCATAGCCATACACTGCATAAAAGGCCAGCTATTTTGAAATGCCTGTCTCTGCAAGAAAAATTCTTAATCCACATTCAACAACTCTCCTTTAAGTAATTTGCTACAGTTACTATCTGTAGTACAGAAGATCATGAGGATCACTCCCCATGTCACTATGAAGTACGTAAGATCTTTTGGCCATTTAAAATGGTATAACCTGTAAATCTTCTCAACTGGGTAGAGATAAACTTCTATCAACAAAGACAGCCCCCATGATGACAGAGTACACTCATCTCTTAAAATGCTGAGGCTGTAAACCCTACCTTCTCGAATTCTTACCACATGAAGGCACCAGGGTCAGTCTATATACTGACTGACCATCAGCAAAGTTTAATTCCTATTTTTAGGCAGAAGTATGTGTAAGTGAAACATCCACTTTTCCTGCATGCTAGTGGAAAGTCTTAAACCGGTGCAGAGTATGAGCATCTCATTTTGGAAAGAGCTGCCGCAGACAGCAACACTGCTCACCCCCAGGAGAAATCTGGCGCTCCTGAACTGCACTCCCAGAATCCCATCACGGTTCTGGTTCTGTCTTTCCTGCCAGCCCTCGGTCGCACACGAAGGAATGGGCTCCATCACGGTCATACGCTTTCTTGTACTGAGTAAACGGTCTCAGTCTCTTGCCACCAATCACGGTCACACACCTCCTTGTACCGAATAAACAGTCTTCGCCTCCTTCCACCAAGACTACTCATTACCTGAAATCCCTAGCTTCCAAACTCCTGACGGCTTTTTTGTTCTCTTCACAGCCGACCTCTGGGATATACCACTCCAAAATGGCCCCAGGTAACCGCACTGTGGCTCTTACCTTGTTAATCCCACATGGTTTAAGTTTTTTCTTGAACAGCTATTTAATAAGATGTCCAAAGCACTTTTCCTTCCGAACATTTAAAAAGATGTTCTACAAAACGTATAAATCTATACTGAGTCAGATCATCTGACCCCAACCCTCTTTCTGTCTTTACAATACACATGCCCCGTCCCCACCAAGGTTTTCCCAAAGTATCATTTCACTTATGCTGTATTCTCATCCTCACTCGTATCTAATTCCCTTAATAGAAATACTCCATGTGAAATGGTCTCAGACCATTTTCTCCTCAAATTCCCTCCCCTTAGCAAGTGCTTACACATTTTCTTCCAACTAAAATGTCACGTCCCCCACTTTCAACCTCCTGGCTACTACCCATCCATCCACAGCTAAAACCTGCCACCCAGTCAAAACCACTCTCCTTCCAACACTCTCCATCAGGCTCTGTGTTCTGCTTGTGGACCCCATGTCTTCTCAAAAAGATTGCGCTGTACACTGTTTTGTTATCTCCAATAAATAGCATGTGCGTGCATGTGTGCATGCTCAGTCATGTCTGACTATTGGCAACCTCATGGAGACTGCACCCCACCAGGCTCCTCTGTCCATGAGATTTTCCCGGCAAGAAGACTGGAAAGCATTGCCATTTCCTCCTCCAGGGGATCTTCCCAAACCAGGGATCGAACCCACATCTCCTGTGTCTCCTGCATTTGTAGGTGGATTTCCTATCTCTGACCCACCAGGGAAGCCCATAACATATATCACGGTACAGGACTCACCCTGTAAGTTGGGTTAATCTTTATTAAACACAAAAGTATAGTTTTTGTAATTATAGCTGTATAATCAAGAACACACATTATCTGGGGTACTTCTTTCATTAAGTTAAAAAGCATTTTCTTGGCCAATTATTAATTGTGTCGGGAAGAGAATCAAAGCTGCCTCTACGAGAGCTGAAAAGACTCCTGGCTCAGTCCCACTACTTGAATGTACACCTAATTTCATCTGACGCAGGACTTCCTGCCATAATGTTTTCAAGCTGAGACATGGAACGTTTGCTGTGCCATCGCTACAGTGAAATTTGCCAAGCACGCCCTCTAGGGCAGTGTTTCACAGCCATTTGGGGATTAGAGGACTCTTTGAGGCTGAGGAAAGCAATGTAACGATCCCCATAAAAATACTCATATGCAAAAGTGTATGACAATGCTAAGAGAAGGGGGATCAGATGTCCCAAAGGCCTCGAACCCCAGTCAAAGTAGAAAAAGAAGCCTAGGTGGTTTTCCCAGCATCAAAGGACCTGCAAGTCAGCCGACAGGGAGAATTGTATCACTGTACAGACTCCTTCCCAGAAGATTTTACATCAGTCAAATAATAAATTTATATTTTTAAAGGAAAAACAACTGCCAGTATAGTTGTTGAAACTAAATATATCTTGTCAATACTGAGGCATAGATTAAGGCATTATCACCCTTCCTAGAAGTATTTGATATCTGCTTAGATGACTCAAGTGTTACAAAACTAATTTGATGTCACTGCCCAGTGATATGGACCTCCCACTGGTCTTGCCCCATCCAGTTCTGGGCTGAAAAGGATGAGCATCTCACAGCCTCCCTGCACTTCTTCTTGTTGTTGTGCAATTGCTTTTATCATCAGAGTAAACCATCCTTTGGTATTTCTAACCCTCCCAGTTTCCACTGGCAACTGAACAAATCCGTTTTCCCTTTTAGGCTGAACATCAAAGTCCCTCCTGTGCTTTCTGGCTTCCCTCCCTCCTGCTCTTCTCTGTCCTCCTGCTTCAAAACCACACTGAGCCACATCAAATCTCATCACCACTCGTGCTCCACTCAGGATCAAAGTCCATTTCAGTTTTCCTTGGCAATCACTCCTAGATCATCTTCTCTGAAGTACTTTTTCAACTGTTTACATCAAAAGGCAATGAAAACCTTATTGACTAATGCTTGAGAAGGAAGTTCTCTTCAAGATCAGTCATATCAATAATAAGAAAGTCAATAGCCCAATTAAGAACATGGGTGAATGATCCAAACATTTCAAAGAAGATACATGGATGGCAAGCAAGCATATGAAAAAATGCTCAACATTTTTAGTCTTTATTAAAATTCACATTAAAGCCACAATGAGAAACCACTATACACCTATTTGAAAGGCACAAAGAAAATCCAACACTACCAAGTGCTGGTGAAGATGTGAATTTACTGGAACTCACACTGCTGTTGGGAAAACAAAACAGTAGAGTCACTGGAAAATAGTCTGTCAGCTTCTTATAAAACTAAACACACACTTATCAAATGACCTCATCCAGTTCACCTATCCCTGGTGGCTCAAATGGTAAAGAAGCTGCCTGAAATGCAGGAGACCTGGGTTTGATCCCTGGGTTGGGAATATCCACTGGAGAAGGAAATGGCAATTCATTCCAGTAGTCTTTTTGCCTTGAGAATCCCATGGACAGAAGAGTCTGGTTAGTTAATTCTATAGACAGAGGAGCCTAGTGGGCTAAAATCCATGGAGTCCCAAGGAGTTGGAGCAACTAACACTTTCACTTATTCAAATAGATGTGTCTAGTACAAATTTCCTTCACTGTATTTATCACAGTGCTCTAGAATTATTTCTAGATACTTTCGTGTGTGTGTGTGTAGCTGGCACTCCATATCTGAGGGTTCCACAACTATGGTTTCAACCAACCCATGGATGGACCAGCAGAGAGCTGACTGTACTACACCATTTTACATAAGGGACTTGAACATCACAGATTTTGGTATCCTTGGGGGTCTTGGAACTAATACCCCAGAGATGGAGCTATATCTGCATACATACATGCCTTATATTAAATGGTGAGTCCTTTAAGGGTAACTATCCTATGTATCTTTTTATCCTTTGCTTATGTCTTGACACAAAGCTCGGCATCTGAGTGTTCACTGAGGGTTTGCTGAATAAATAAAAGCATGATTGATATTTACCATGTGTTCCATTCCAGACAAAGCACTGGGAATACAGACCCTGGAAGAGATGTGGTCTCTGTCTTTAGAAACCCACCCAGCTAGAGAGACAGGCTTGACCAGAGAAAATGGTGAACACCACATTGCAGATGACTGACCACCAGCTGTGTTAAGTGACATGGTAATAAACAGCTCTCCATCACTGGCTGCAGTCAGACAGGCTTGGGTTCAAGGTCTGATTCTGGCTTACAAGCTGTCACTTTGGCAGGTTACTTGATGCTTCTGAAACAAATTTCCCTAATCTATAAAAAGAGCAGGTTAACGATGGGGTTGTTGAAAGGCAATCTGACAGTCAGCTGGTAGCTATCAGTACAGTGCTACCATAGTAAAAGTGTTGAAATTCTTCCACAGCAGATGGAAAATAGGTGCTGTCTTGGGCCTCCCAAGTGCTGTTCCCCACCAGGAACCTTCCTCAAAACCTCCCTACAATTCACCACCAAAAGAATAACCTCCAGGACAACAGGCGACCTTGGGGACCCTGTCTGCCCACGCCACAGCTGGCTGTTCTAACTGCTCCAGGCCTGAGTTGTACAGGAATGAATGGAACATCACCTGTTAGGAGATCATGCATGCAAAACACCAGATGAGCTGTAAACACTATTCTCCATAAATGCTGGCTACTGTCAAAGTGCAAGGGAGGCTCTTAGGAATCGAATCACACCTGACAATTCAAGGGGCTTTGACAGGGAGACGAAGAGACCGCAAAAGCAAAGCAGAAAAAGATTATGAGGGACGGGGGTGAGATGAGAAAGAGGTAACAGTGAGCAGATTGTGCCAAGAGCGAGAGGGAGACATGGGCTGGAAAGCAATGAAAAGTAAGGTTGAGCAAAGGTAGATGGTACCATATTACGGGAAGACGCTGAAATGTTTTAGGTTTGATGGAGTGGGAAATGGTAAATCACTCTTCTTTCAACTCCTAAATCACCTGCAGCAAAACCTCTCCCCTTACCTTTATCACAATGATATATTATTCTCTTTATGCACACATGCCTGCCACTGAACTCGGAGATCCCGAGCTGCAAGGAAGGGACCCTGGTCATCACCATGTTGGGGGAAGCTCTCTCTGGAGATGAAGTCCACACAATGCCTACTGCTGTTCCAAGCACCTGGGTGCACACCTCTCCTCAGATCCCCTGTCAATTCCCTCTAACAGGCTTCCTTCCCCTGCCCGCATATCCTCACTAACCACGGATTATTACCTCCTTTTAATAAGCACTCATGATCACAAATTCAAAGCTTATCAAGTAACCCTTGCTCATTTTCTTCCACCCGAGGAGATGAAGCCTCTATGAGTGTGTGCCCCGCGTTACCCACCACACTACCTGCAGCTGCATCTGGCTCTTTCCAGCCACTCCCAGTCTCCAAAACTGGCCCCATCAGATCTGATAGTGCCTTGATGCCTAGCCTACACTCCAAGATTCTATACCTACTCTCCCTCTTCATCCTGTGTTCAGACCCAATGCAAGTCACACATAAAACCAAGCTTTCATGCATAAAAATCTCATCTTTAAGCAACCAGTATTGGCCTTCCATCGACCCAGGATCTGCCTTTTCAAACCTGTTATAACCCCCACATTTGACAATAACATACTAAACTGATGGTTATCAAATTTCAACTAAGATTCCTGAAACAGAAATAATTTGGGACAAAAAAAAAGTGGGGGAGGATTTAATTCACTTCCTCAATTTAATTGCCTATGATTATAATTATTATAGCCCCCCACAAGTGTAACATGCAATTTCTCAATGATTTACACAAGCCTGAGATTAGAAATGGTCAGCCAAAAATATACTGGATCTCAATTTTGGCTAGAAAAGATGTTTTACTTGGTGTTCTGATATATTCAGCCATGCCCTTCAGGCTGCCAAGCTACAGGTGGTCATTGCAAGGGATGAGTAAAACAGGACTAAGGCTTCTGAATTTAGATTCAAGTAGTGAATTTAGACCCATGAAGCAGCACATTCAAAACTAATATAGTATTATTTTCACTTATAGCTCTACGACCATACTAATTCAGAAGTAGTAATGTGCTGGAGAAGGGAATGGCAGTAATGTATACATCCATGGGGCTTCTTCCACTCTCTCGTAAGGGCCATTATGCTTTTTCTCCTGTCAGATGCCACTGGAATAGAAGCAACAACTACGTGCCTGCCCTTTTCCTACTCCAAAATTACAATCCCTCTCCTCCTCCTCCCTGTTTAATAATAAACAGCACTTCAGTTTTCTCTCGTCAAACTCTGAAAGAGAGGAGTGGGATTATAAAACACAAAGGCCAATTTAACCTCTGACTACACTCATCAGAACTCTAAAAGTACGTCTGTGAATGCTTAAAGACACCCAAATGAAACTATCGAGCAAAATGAAGCAACAGGAGACAAGGTTTAACTACTAGGCAGGAGACAAAAAGACAAAGGGCAGGAAATGGAGGCACAGCCCAGCGCGCAGGTGTCCCTGTCAGGGTGCCAAGGGGCTGACACGGGGAAAGCGGCCCCAGAGGAGCCTGCAGGTCCCTCAGGCTCATCGGCTGCTTGGCTGGATGAGTCCCCCCACCCACACACGAAAGAGGGAGGTTTTCATAAGACTCCTCATGCCATAAACGACAAGAATGCATGAATCTCTCCAACTACCTAGAGTGTAATTATTCAACTGAGATGAGCTGCTTGCAGCACAGGGAACTTCAGGTTTATCCTCCAAATATTAGGTTTCTGATTGCTCAGAACAAAAGCTCTTTAAAATAAATTAACTCAGGTCACTACTTCTGGCAGAATAGAGGATTAGATGTCTACAGAAAATCTACCAGTATCAGACAAGTCAAACTGCTGGACAAAATACCCAACTATGGGTGAGCTGGCAGCGGACTCAGGGGAACTCAGAGGCCAGACACAACCTGAAGGCGTGAATCAGGGAAATGAGTTGGCACCACAAGGGGTATGTGCCCTGAGGGATATCTGCCATTTCTGGACGCCCAGATTACAGGCTGTAACATGCTGCAGGGGGCACAGGGACAAGCCCAGGAGCCAGACGAGGTAAGAGGTCCCACGTCACACCCAACAGCATCACTTTCAGTAGGTGACCCCAGAAAACCACCCGATAGACAGACTATGTAGATATGTGCCTGTGTCAGCTTGGGCTCTGGGTAAACATGAAGTTACAGTGACAAAAATAATCTGGGGTATTTCTAATTATAAACCCGCCTTTAGGCAGTTTCAGCAGCCAAATTAAAAAATACCTGAAAAAAGAAAGAAAGAAAAAAACCTGAGTGACCAGAACAATGGCAACTCAAATTTAAAGGTGGGCCGGGATTGTTAGTACCCCCAGAAACTGGTTAAAAGCAAATACAGAGGCCTCTGTAGGAATGTATCTTAAAAACTGGATCTAAAAGAATTCTAGAAACAAAATTCTGGTGAACATTTACTCACAGTCTGAAAGCACACAATGTACAAGGCCATCAGCCACAATCAGAACAAAAATCAGACTGCAGTCTCAGTCCAGTAACAATTGCATATTATTATACTCTGTATCTTACGATCCTAGTCTATTGAACACGTGTAAGTAATGATGACACTGAAATTACGACTAATTGATAAAAGACTTAAAGACTAGGGGGAGGTGAAAAAAATCGAAACAGAACTTTTAGATATAAAAATATGTAATATTTGAAAGGGGTAACCCCAAAAATGACAGCAGGTATGGTAGAACTCAACAGAGAATTAGTAAACTAGGAGACTACCTCCATGTGCAACCGAGAGACAAGGAGCATATGAAAGAGAAACTGAAAGTTTAACAGTTGTCTAACCTTGATAGTATATTAAAAAGCAGAGACATTACTTTGCCGACCAAGGTCCGTCTAGTCAAGGCAATGGTTTTTCCCGTGGTCATGTATGGATGTGAGAGTTGGACTGTGAAGAAAGCTGATCGCCGAAGAATCGATGCTTTTGAACTGTGGTGTTGGAGAAGACTCTTGAGAGTCCCTTATACTGCAAGGAGATCCAACCAGTCCATTCTAAAGGAGATCAATCCTGGATGTTCATTGGAGGGACTGATGCTAAAGCTGAAACTCCAGTACTTTGGCCACCTCATGAGACGAGTTGACTCACTGGAAAAGACTCTGATGCTGGGAAAGGTTGGGGGCGGGAGGAGAAGGGGACGACGGAGAATGAGATGGCTGGATGGCATCACCGATTCTGTGGACATGAGTTTGAGTGCACTCCGGGAGTTGGTGATGGACAGGGAGGCCTGGCGTGCTGTGATTCATGGGGTCGCGGAGAGTCGGACACGACTGAGCGACTGAACTGAACTGAACTGAACTGAACCACACTTACATAAAATGAGCTCTGGAGAGAGGCAATAGTCAAAGGGAAAAAAACGACTAAGAAGCTTCCAAAAGGCAAGAACATGAGTCCTCCCATTCCAATAAATCCCAAGCAAGATAAATTTTTTAAATCCAAGAAGAGAGATTACCTAAAAAGGAACAGGAACCAAGCCAACCATCAGCTAATTCATCAACAATTAACAAGGGAAGTCACAAGACTATAGAACAAAGTCTTTCAAATGCTTACCAAAACATTAGTTGTCAAACAACAACTGGGCATCCAGGAAAAAAAATTCAATGAAATCAAGACCCTTACCACCAGATTTTCTGGAAGTGGCACTTTAAGAAAAAATTATCCCAGAGACTGTCTAAAATGTAAGTAGTAATGGTGAACAACAAAAACAAAGAAGGGTCAATATGTGGAAAGATCTAAATAAGCATTAATTATATGAAGCAATTATAATAACTTACAGAATTGAAGTTTTTTTCATTGAAATGTTGAAAAATAACAGCACAAACCTCTGGAGCGAGTGTTCCAAATGTAAGCATCCCACAGCCTTATGCTATTTTGGCTGGAGGTAAAAATACTGAATACCTTTTGCCTTTGTTAGTTTAAATACACGTTGCTTATTTGGGGTAAACATCTAAGCTAATCACTAAGAACAGCAAAGAAGTATATCATTGAAAGCATTTTGTGAGGAGGGAGGAAAGAACAGCAGAAAAGAAACTAAATCTAAAAATTAAAACAAAAAAAAATCAAGTACAAATAATACAAAATGTCAATTAAAAATTAGATCATCCTACATGGAAAATACCTAGATAATTTTATAAATGAATCCTACCAAACATCCAATCTTATACAAAATTTTCTCAAGAAAGGAGAGAAGGAACACTCCGCCATCTCATTCTGTTCACTCAGTTCAGTCGCTCAGTCGTGTCCGACTCTCCACGACCCCATGAATCACAGCACGCCAGGCCTCCCTGTCTATCACCAACTCCCGGAGTTCACTCAAACTCATGTCCACAGAGTCTGTGATGCCATCCAGCCATCTCATTCTCCGTCGTCCCCTTCTCCGCCTGCCCCCAATCCCTCCTAGCATCAGAGTCTTTTCCAGTGAGTCAGCTCGTCGCATGAGGTGGCCAAAGTATTGGAGTTTCAGCTTTAGCAACAGTCCTTCACCTTAATACCAAAATCATAACAAAACAGTGAGAAAGCACCAGTCTCACTCACGAATACAGATGCAAACTGAAAGATTAAAAAAGACATCATGGCCAAGTGATGTTTCGGTATTATATGAATGCAAGTTTGTTCCAACATTCAGTTCAGTTCAGTTGCTCAGTCGTGACTGACTCTTTGCGACCCCATGAATCACAGCACGCCAGGCCTCCCTGTCCATCACCAACTCCCGGAGTTCACTCAAACTCATGTCCATCGAGTCGGTGATGCCATCCAGCCATCTCATTCTCTGTCGTCCCCTTCTTCGCCTGTCCCCAATCCTTCCCAGCATCAGAGTCTTTTCCAGTGAGTCGACTCCTTGCATGAGGTGGCCAAAGTATTGGCGTTTCAGCTTTAGCATCAGTCCTTCCAATGAACACCCAGGATCGATCTCCTTTAGAATAGACTGGTCGGATCTCCTTGCAGTCCAAGGGACTCTCAAGATTCTTCTCCAGCACCACAGTTCAAAAGCATAGCAAATCTTTTAATATAACTCCCCACATTAAAGATAAAAGGAAACCATATGATCAAATCATATGATCCAACTCAATATATGTAAAAGATACTTTTGGCATTCAAGCAATATAGGAGATCGCCTTTAACTTGATAAAGTGAAAATGAAGTCGCTCAGTTGGGGCTGACTCTGCGACGCTTTGGACTGTAGCCTACCAGGCTCCTCTGTCCATGGGATTTTCAAGGCAAGAGTACTGGAGTGGGTTGCCATTTCCTTCTCCAGGGGATCTTCCCGACCCAGGAATCGAACCTGGGCCTCCAGCATTATAGGCAGATGCTTTACCATCTGAGCCACCAGAGAAGTCAACTTGATAAAGGCTAACTACAAAACACCTATAGCAAATGCGGTGCTCGGCAATTAAAGGCAAAATTCTTCTCAAAATACGGAACCAAACTCACTAATATTAATCTGCCTCACAATGATCTGGGGACCCCAGGCAATGCAGAAAGGCACAAAACTTACAGATATGAAGGTTAGAATAATAATGTCTCCCCACAACATCATTTTCCATAGAAAACCTAAAAGAATTAGACAACACACGAGAATTAATAAGTGAGTTTAGTAGTTTCAGTGTACAAAAAACATGTAAACCTCATTTTTTTATGAAAGCATGTTTGAAAATGAAATTTCAGGGACAATTCTACTACTAAAGCAACCAGAAATATAAGGCCAATAGGTCTCACAAAAGATCCACAAGATCTTCATGAAGACAGTTGTAGAAATATGTTAAGACATGAAAGACCTAAATAAATAGAGGGACATACTTATGGACAAGAAGAGTCAGTATCAAAAAGATGCATATTCATCTCAAAATTATATACTGATTCAATGCAATAATCAAAGTTCCAGGCAGATTTCTTTTAAAAGGTGTGACAAGTTGATTCTACAACTATATGCAACTGCAGCTGAACAAAGAGGAATCGCCTACCAAGATCTACGGTTTTAATACAATTACAGTTCCTAAGGTACTGACTCCAGGAGAGAAACCATCATTAACAGGATAGAAAACCCAGAAACAGACTTACATATATTTAGAAACCTGCATATGACAAATACAGTATCACAGTTCAAGGGTAGGGGACAGAAGTGGAGTTTGTCAATAAACAGCACTAAGCCAGAAAGTTACCAATAGGGAGAATACATAAAATCACACCACACTCAAAAAATCAATCCCAGGTGCACTAAACAAATGTGAATGGAAGAGCTTTTAGAAAAGAAAACAATCTGAGGGCAATGAGATAGGGGAGAATTCCTTAAACAAGATAACAATTTATAAAAGACGACATTGATCAATTTACTCCATACGAGTGGTTTTAAACTCTTGGGATGAGCTTATTTGTAAAAAGAAAAAAGCCATTTCATATAATAGAATATGTGAAAAAATTTTCTAAAATGAAAAGCCTTGTGAAACCAAACTTACTGCTAAATACAAGAGGAATACTTGGATGTTTTCTTATTTCATTCAATACAAACTTAATATTTGACAGAAGACTCATACAAAAGTGCTCTTAACTGTTGGAAGCAACCCAAATGCCCATCACCAGGAGAATGGACATAAAAACTGAGGTATATTCACATAATGGAAATATATAAGAAAGAAAAATAAATGAATCCCAACTATGAAGCATCAGGGTAATCAGGGGCTCTCAAAGCGCTGTCCCGAGGCCAAAGGCATCGGCATCACCTGCAAGGTTGTTAACCAGGCAAACTCTCCTCCCTAGATCTTCTGATTTACTCACCCTGCAATGGGGCCCATCAAGTCATGGTTTTAAAAGGCCTCCGGGTGAATCCGAAAGACTCAAGTTTGACAACCACTGCTACAAAGGGCAGTAAAGCTACTCTCAGAAGACGACAAACAACATACTTATTTTAAAAGTGAAAAAAAATTGCTACTGAAGTAACAGTGTTCAGAAGTACCAAAATACAAGGTAAAGCTATAAGGAGAAGCAGAGACCGATTCATACAAATTACTTTGCTGGAGGGAGAGGGTAAGGGGATGAGAAGGACCACAGGAAGTGTCTCTAAGACAAGGCAGTGTTCCACCCAGTTAGACAGTGGGTATGAGCATTTTGCTTTTTCATTATCCTTTATAAACTCTGCTAATGAACTATATTTTGTAAATATGATTTGTAACATATAAAAATGCAGGGCTGGAGCAGGAAAAAGGTTAAGAACAATTACAAACATACAATATAGCCCATATGAATTCAATTCTAACAAAAGGTCTAGAAAACGATTTAAGTACTTAGCAGGTGCTGAATGTTTATAGACTATTAAATGTTTACAGTGATTCATATGCTTCTTCATTCTGTTCGCCCCAATTTTTCCATAATGCAAAAAACGATCCAAGAAGAAATATTTTTATAGAAAGTATAAACAAACAGTCTATAATTTGGTGCCCACTTCACCATCACGCCCATCTTGAAGCTTAATCTTTTTTCCAGACTTGAAATTCAAATCTTAACTAAACACACAGTATAGCCTAAGGGAAGATACGGGTTTTCAATTTAGGTTTCAAAATGTATTTTTCTCCAACTTTCCAAAAACACTT
This sequence comes from Moschus berezovskii, assembly GCF_049115385.1. Classification (NCBI taxonomy): domain Eukaryota; kingdom Metazoa; phylum Chordata; class Mammalia; order Artiodactyla; family Moschidae; genus Moschus; species Moschus berezovskii. Next base: position 92,911,812 of record NC_142470.1, read on the forward strand.
CCATGGAACTCTGTTCAGTTCTGTATAATTACTTTTCACACCTAGGTATCAAGGTACCTAGCCAGTCAGAAGTGATTTTTTAAAGTGAAAGCAAAAAAAAAAAAAACCCAAAAGTTTATCTATGTAAGATTTAGTATCAAGTAAAACAAAAAACCATACAAACAAAACATGTAAATCATACAGGGACTGCCCTAAGAAACTCATTTGTTTCTAATTCATTTTCTCCATTAGCAATGTATTGTTAAAAATCACAAGAGAATACAGCATCACTTATATAAATTAATTCTTATCCATCTGCAACATGGGACTCAGAAGGCTGGCTTTAACATCCAAAGAAAGGCAATTATGAACGATGAGTGAAGGAGGTGGTTCAAGGTCACACTGCCAAGAAATGACATATTCCAGTGGATTCAAACCACCCTCTTCAAATTTTGGCATCCTTTGGTGTAAAAATAAAACCCAAGTTCATTGAAAAGCAAAGCTTGCCACCTGCTGCCCAATGGCAAAATCATAAAAGTTCAACTTACATTCATATGTTTTGACTTGAACCCTTTTATGAATTGATTGGTATGGATATTTGCGTTTTCTGTATTCATTAACTCATACCAGTCTTTTTTTTTTTTAAAGAATGTCAGCCCCAGTTTTTAACCAATGCTATTTCAAACCCTCTATAAAAATCAGCTATAACTGGTGCACCTAAAACAAAAGAAAAAAAAAAAAAAAAACTTCCAAACTATCATACATGTTGTGTATATAATAAATCGACCAAACTGCAGTTGTGTTCATTATAGTATCCAGACCAGGGAAAAATTCCTTTGAAAACGTGCCAGCACTGTCCCAGGCTTCCATGGCCTGTCATCATTCTAGAGCATATGGAATACTAAATCCATTTTCTGATCCACGCAGACTTTAAAAGCCAAACATTAACAGTTTAACTGCAGTGTATATACATTTATATGATAAAGTTTTAGGTAGCAACCCCACTAACCAAAAAGAAAAAACTCACCTCCAAGATTTCACCCATGCTTTGTCAGTGCTAAACATTTAAACCCTTAAGTATCTTCATTATATTAATTTCAACAAGCATTTCATAGGTTAAAATACTCCCAATATTTTTTCATTTGAATTTATTCTAAGAAAATCTGAGAAGTAAAACCATTTATCCTTTTTCCCCCTTAAACAAAGACAACAAACCTACCAATTTTGCCTCATCCTTAAAACTCCATAGATTTGTATCCAAGCCTCGCATCCCATAAAGAAAAAAAGAAAAGACGGATACAAAGCACTCTTAGGAAGAAAATGAACCTTTGAATTTAGAGGGTTAACACTGTCTGAGAGAAAAAGAGATGTCCTGAAAATTCATCACAAGTCAGACCAAGAGAGACAGAGTGCAAGGACCCCTCCGTATACGCTCCTTGTGCCCAGAAAGCCAGGCAGGCGCTGGGGTTCCTGGGAGCTTTACAAGAAGCAATCTCATCACACCACATGGGTAACTCCTTGAGGCCCCTTCGAAATACAACTTTAAAGGCTTCTGCCTGTGGAACCTGTCCATATGCAAAATAATTAAAGTTTTTTAGTTGTCTGGAAACTGCTTTCAAGCAGTCAATAAAAAATAATTCATTTTCAAGATAGATGGCACCATAATGTTACACAATTTTCCAGCGTGCATTTTTTTCCTAAACACTAGAGGCAGTGTCTCCATACAAAAGGAAGCCGATCCAGCTGAAGCCAGTTAGCATTCAGATTCTGCTCTTCCTGGGAAATCTCCCACACATGAAATGCCCCCCTTCTTTTCTGCGGTTGGCTTACCCTTCAAAAACTCTACAGAAGCTGTTAACTCATGCACTATCATTGCTCAAAGCTTCTAATCAGGCAAAACTCTCCTTTCTCATTCTCATTTAATTGCCCACACCTGCAGTGGTTTGAGATTGAAAGGTTAGTTAGGGGTTAGTTAGATCTTCCCACAGTACTGGCTACAAGTCAGAAGGGTGCCTGGCATGATGTTACAGCAAGCTAATCAGCTAATTAACCAATTTCAGGCCTTTTAACACTAGAACTGGACTTTGATGGAACAGGTCAAATATTTGATTTTATATCAGTAGAGGGAATTGCATTATAGATGTTTTGTCCTATAAAAATATAACTCTTTACTAAAAACAAATAAAAATTTAACTTCTCATTCTAGAAATACTAGAGAGGTGAAAAACATAACAGATATAGATTATTCACTGAAATTAAAGAATCATTTCGCCACTAGCATGATACCTAGCACATAGTAAGTACTCAATAAATATTTGAGATTCAAAGTCACAAATCGTTCCCTTTGGTTTCTTGCTAAAGAATTCCTAATGGGTTGATCAAATCTTTACTTTGTAAAAGATCATCCTAAATTGATTTGAACCCTAATGATGATATAGATAAGTTTTTTTAAAGAAGCAATGGGTTTGGAAAGTATTCCCTGATTCTGTGAAAGAAAACACTACTATCAAGTAGCATGTTGCTGGACTGATATAAATCACAAAACCTTTCCTAGCAACCCTAGGCCCCAACAGCTAAATTAAACAACATATACAAGTGAAGTCAAACAGAACTGCATTATTTATTACTTAACACTGTAGAATATAAAATAACACAATTGTTTCAGACTTTAGTTTTTTATAGTTGCTGTTTAGTCTCTAAGTCATGTCCAACTCCTTGGGACACCATGGACTATAGCTCGACAGGTTTCTGTCCATGGGACTTGCCAGGCAAAACACACACTTCCCAGGAGTGTGTTGCCATTTCCTTCTCCAGGGGATCTTCCCGACCCAGGGATCAAACCCACATCTTTTATGTCTCCTGCACTGGCAGGCAGGTTCTTTACCACTAGCACCACCTGGGAAGCCCTTCTTTACTACATCGTTTTAAATAATAACTAACGATAATACAATCCAACTGGAAACTAGATAATGTGATCCAACTAGAAAGATATTTAAAGCCTATCATCATGTAGGTTGCTATATAGACCTTTGTGTGTGCACACGTGTGTGTGCATATACGTGCATATATATCAAAGACTCCTTTCCAGCTCATCATAAAGACATCATGGAAGATGTGGAATTTCAATCCTAGCAGAAGAGGCACATAGCTGAATTGATCATTCCAGGCATAGCATGAAAACCACAGAGAAGATGCACAGAGATTTATGCTGGAAGAGGCAGAGGTAACATGAATGGCAAAAGCTGTTGAGCCAACAAAGGTAAAGGTAAAGAACTGGAGTCTGATGAGCACTTCAAAAAGTAAAAAGGGACCTCAATTTTTGTACAGAGAGTGATGCAATGTCATCAAATACGTTCTGAAATGTCAGCATGATCAACATAGAAGGAAACAGAATCTGGTTCTGATTACAGATAAATGAATTTGAATACAGGGATACAGTGGAGTAAGAAGGAACATTTCAAAGACAGCCCCACATTTTCCCATTCCTCACGTGGATACAACTATATATCATTTGATTTAACATATCTAGAGAGAGAGAGAGAAACATACATGTAATTCCTTAGCCTGGATCCAAAGGAACTATTTTCTTGACTTCTGGTCTGTACTCCTTCAGTTTTAAAGAAAATCAAGTTTGCTCTCAAGAAGTTACTATAAGGGGTGGGCAGGCTCAGCTTCTTCAGGCACTTTTTTCTACAATCTGCCCATCAACCACAGGCCTCCCCTCACACATTCACAGCTCCGCACCTGATCTGACGTCCCACAGGTAGGTCTTATATTTCCCTAGTGACTAACATGAAGAAGGCAATGGCAACCCACTCCAGTACTCTTGCCTGGAAAATCCCATGGACGGAGGAGCCTGGTGGGCTACAGTCCCTGGGGTCACGAAGAGTCAGACACGACTGAGCGACTTCACTTTCACTTTTCACTTTCATGCATTGGAGAAGGAAATGGCAACCCACTCCAGTGTTCTTGCCTGGAGAATCCCAGGGATGGGGGAGCCTGGTGGGTTGCCATCTATGGGGTCGCACAGAGTTGGACACGACTGAAGCAACTTAGCAGCAGCAGCAGTGACTAATATCTCTTATTTCTCAACACAAAAAGATCCTCTCCCCAATTTTTAGGGCTTTCTATAATCTGGATCTGCCCACCCCATCCTATTTCCTGGGCTTCCCTGATAGCTCAGTTGGTCAAGAATCTGCCTGCTATTCTTCAGTGACCTGAAGAGATTAATCTTCTACCTCTCCTTGGGAAACAGGAGACTCATTCCCACCGTATCGTCCGTCTTGTTATTTTCTTTTACTTAAAAGCCAGCGTCTCCTTTATTATTCTAAGTCCCTCAGATTCTAGTATGCTTTCCTTTACTCCAGTCCTCATTGATAGCCCACCTCCTCCTCATTCTTCATTTGAATTTATACTTTACCAGTCAACTGGGTAACTATTTAACTATATTATTAACATTTGTTCAGCATTTTAGCCTGATCCCTCCAACTGGAGTGCCTAGAACAGTACCTAACACATGGTCAACACCCAATAAATCTTTGTCTACAGACTGAATGAATCAACTATAGTTAATTAAAGTTCTGGATTGTGGAGGTGAGAATAGAGCTTCTAACTTCATTAAGGAAGATGAGCCTGGGTTAAGGCAACCAGTTCAAAATGCTCGAGAACTATTCAGGCCTGGAAAGTTACAGATGGTTCACGAGAACCAAAAGATGTCTGTCTTTGTTGATCAACAAGCCTCTCATTGGACATTAGAATTCCGAAATAAATTACCCAATGAGTCACAGGCTATATTCTTGTCCTCATGTGCAAGTGGGAATTTTCAAAAATCCAATTTAAGAAATTTCTTCCAAATTGGGGCATAAAAAGATTCAATAAATACTAATAACATTTTTTGCATTCTTTCCACCCCTCTTTGAGTTCTTGAAATGTTTAACAAAGTGATTGTTAATATGAAAAGAGCTCTTATAAATTAAAAAATATATAATTACAGAAACATGCAATATAAATTACATGTAATTTAAATGTGGCAAAGGATGTAAATAGGTTATTCACATAAAAATACAGAGGGCTAATAAACATAGGAAATGTTCTACCTCAGTTTAGAAAAAATTGAAATTATTCTGTGAGCATGTGATAACTTACTTCATAGGAATATTCAAAAACACTAAGACTTATAGACTATAATTTACTTATCAGTCTTATTTGACAATGACCACACTTACTCTGTTCAAAGCATTAAGGATCTGAAACAAATATACATATCACTTACACATAAAAATCACATTAAATTAATACAAAACAATATGGCAGCAAGAAATTAATCAAGGAAATTGCAAAGTGACTCAACCTTGCATCAAATATTTCTAATATATGCACATTAAATTTTACAATTATTTAGATTCCCAGCTCCCCTTTGAAGACATTAAGCCAATTAAGTTGTGAAATGCTGCCTCATCCATGGAAATTAGTTTCTTAGACTTTTTTCACTCCTCCAAATAGCTTACTTAAACCAGGAGATAAAGGAGAGCCACAGGAATGGAAGAGAAACACAGAGAGGAAAAAAGTTCCGCGAAGACCAAGAAGGAAAATGGCCATCTGTGCCCAGGGAATGAGACACGGAGGGAGAGAACGCCTCCTTTCAAATTTATTTTCTCTGAGTAAAGTGCATCCTAATCTCCTCAAAACACCCATGTCATCTTCCTGTTTGAGTTAAGAACATCCTTCCTAGAAATATAATTAGCAAGGATTAGCTGGTGCATAAAGAGGCTTTGAACAAATTAAGAAAGAATGATGTCTCACGTTCGATTCTGTCCATCAAATCTCCAAATACCAGCACTTGGCAAAACACCAACATCAGGCAAAAATAAAGAGAGGCAATGCTTTAAAGCAATAAAAGTGATACCCGCGTCAAGAAAGCTCTAACATGAGAATTAAAAAAAAAAAAAAAAATAACCTCTGTACCTGTATCAGGCTAGCTAATTTTTTTAAATTTAGGAACAGCTTCTACACTGGTAACTTACTATACTGAACTATCACATTTTCTTCATGAGACAATGCACTTTGATTAAATGAATCTTGATTGTTTTGAAAATAACTTTTTGTACAATAAGAGTAGTTTACTTGAGATTTCATGCAACAGCTAAAATTCTCCACTCTTCCATCCTTTCTATTTATATTAAGGCTTTAAAATTACTGTGCATATTGTTTTTTATTTTTTTGGTAAAAAAGAGTCATGGGCTTCCCAGGTGGCGCTAGTGGTAAAGAACCCACCTGCCAAGGCAGGAGATGTAAGAGACACAGGTTTGATCCCTGGGTCAGGAAGATCCCCTGGAGTAGCAAATGGCAACCCACTACAGTATCCTTGCCTGGAGAATCCCATGGACAGAGGAGCCTAGAGGGCTATAGTCCACAGGGTCAAAAAGAGTTGGACACAACCGAAGTGACTTAGCGCACACACACACAGAGTCAGACCATGGCATATAAACGAGGGCAGGAAGAACACGGACTAAGAGGTCAGGTTCAAGTCACAGGTCACTGCCACCTTCCTGTGTGACTCTGGGTAAGGTTCTTGCCCCCTTAAGCAATAAAACTTTATGGTCTGTGCTGGTTGAAAACTGTGGATGATGAAAAAAAATCTGTACCTAATACACTCTTGTTCTATTTTCTGTTATGCTCAAATAACTTTCAAAAGGGACAAGTTGAATTATTCATCCCAAGGTTGAATAATCCTATTCAAAGATACTGACAAAATATTTCTCCTGTGGTTTACTAAGAGCTAATTCCATGAATCACATCACTGTGGAACCATATGAACCCTGAAAAAAAAAAAAATAGAAGTCTGCCTAAATGTCCTTGTTTGCTTTCTACGAGAGTTGAGCCCATCTTGAGTCAGGTTCAAATCAATTAATATTTAATTAAGTACTCATGAGTACTTCGAGCTCATAAACTGGATTGATTTATAGTGTCAGTTTCAGTAATTTCCCCAAGAGACTGGCTGCCTGGGCTCTGCTGTCACTTTCTTGTTAATGCGCCTTATGTCTGTTACAGGCACTCTAGGAAGTGTAAGGAGCAAGAAGACTTGGCATTGCAATGTCAAAAAGATAACATCCAGATAACTAAGTGGAATCTGATCAATGCAAGTTCCTATAACATGCAGAGACGTTAGGATAGGGTCCCATCATCACCCAGAGGTAGCACAGAAGACCGGGACGCCAGGACTGAACTGCTGTCCTGGAACAGAAAGTGGGATGATTCAGTGAACTTCTGCCTACTCTGATCACTGGCATATTGAAACTTATCTCTTCTGATTATTTTGAGGAAACTGAGCAGCTTAGAAGATGGGTTAACGTCTGCATTCCTGCGTAATCAGACTTTCCGATTCAGAGCAGTTGTAATGCCACCTACATTTATTTGTTTGCCAAGTAAGCACTGTGCCTGGTAAAGTAAATCATACAAACAGAAATGAATGCTACGAAGGGAGGAGATGGGAAGACGTGGTGCTAGGAAAGCATCTTTCAGGGAGTAAGGGAGGTATCAGGGAACACTTTCCCTGGGAAAACAGATCAGCGGAACGAGCAGGTGTTGACAAGAAAGAGGAACATATATGTGCACACATGGCTGCAGACAGAAAACGTGTCAGGAAGAAACTGCGCAGAATCGGGGAGCTGCCTGTGACACGGCGACAGGTTGGGAAAGGTGAGACCATGCAGTCCCCTCCCCTAGGTGTGTTGTGTGTTCAGTCGCTTAGTCATGGCTGATTCTTTTGAGACCCCATGAACTGTAGCCCACCAGGCTCCTCTATCCATGGGTTTTCAAGGAAAGAATAATGGAGTAGTTTGCCATTTCCTCCTCCAAGGGATCTTCCCAAACCAGGGACTGAACCCCGTGTCTCCTGCATTGGTAGGTACTGGAAGGCAGATTCTTTACCACTGAGCCAGCCACCTGGGAAGCCCTATCCACTAAAGAACTAATCTGAACTCATCTTTACCCTCAGAGCACTGGGAAGCCAGTGAGACTTGTGCAAAGCAAGATGAAACAAGACTCACATTTTGAAAAGATCCCTCTACTCTGAACTAGACCTCATACTTCAGAAAGACCACAGCACCTGGCAAACAGGGGACAGTCAGAGCCTTTCCACCCTTTTTGTAGAAAAGCCCCCTCACAAGAACATTCACCAATCCACGATTGAATTTCACACAGTTCTTCTGGTTCCTCCTGCTATCTCCGATAAACACAACATGTCCAAAAACTGCAGTACTAAAAAATAAGGGACGTTTTTTCTGGACTAGCAAATCCAGGGTTTTCTTTTCTCCATGGAGTTTGAGTAGACTTTCTTTCTCTTAAAACTTCTTTTCTGTGGACCCTAGGATCAGCTCTTTCTGCTAGGTCATCTTTAGTATGATTACAGATAAATAGGTAAAAAATATACTCAACGTTGAAAACCTCAGTGAAAATATAATAACTTGAGGCATATTTACCACACAAGTTATTTAACTCAGATTTTTATTTCCAACTCACGCATATGTTGTATAATGTGAGGTGTACTTGTCACCTCCCTCACAGAGGACTCATGTCTTATAGGTTCTTTAGCCTGATTTCACGCAACTCCAGGGCAGAGAACTGTTACAAAAATTTAGTCTTTATAATTTAGTCTACACTTTTCTCAAACACAAACGAACGCTTAAGCCAAGGAAAACAAGGAAAGAAGATTTAGAGCAACCCCAGAGGCACCTTGGAAGGATTCACGGGTAGTATCTACGGAATGCCAAACATATCCAAATGTAAAGAGGAATCTTTAATCTGCACAACCCACAATCAGGCCCTGAGCATCATTCTCATGCTTGGCATCCACCACGCAGGCCAGGCTTAAAGCTCATGGGCCCCATATGTGAGCCAAACTGTTTTGTTCCAACTGCTTATCAGTGGATGCATGTGTGTTTCAATCCCAGTTCCATTGTCCGTTCGCAGCAAGTGCTCTGACAAGTAATTAATTCAACTTTTAGTGCACAAATTTATTTCAATGCAGAAGAATAATCACACAGGAAACACTTTTTCGGGCTCAAGGGCCCCGGTCTAATTGTTGAAGGGAGGGGTATTTCTAGCCTTTTCCCCACTCCTCCCTCCGTCTGCCCACTCCTTCTCCACTGCCCGCCCCCCCAAGAAAGTTGCAATCAGAGTCCACAGGCCACTTTGTCTAGTTGGTGGGGCTATTATATGTCAACAGTGGTGCTGACTTTTCAACCCCGTCCTCCAGGAGGCTAAGAGCATGAGGACAGCCTGGTCCCTGCCATCTCTAGGCTCTTGATCTCTTGATTCCCCTCTCCCTTTCATCTACCACAAATGCCTGAGTGTGCTGGGCCCAAGAGTTCTGAGAACACCGGGGGCCACATTCAGGCCTTCAATCTATGTGGAGTGTTTCCATCGAACATTATACAAGTCCTAAGGGCTGTCTCTGCTCTTCACTAAAGAATACTGTGATGATTACCTACTATCCCTCTGATGATGGCTCACTCAAGAGTAGCAGAGAAGATTGCCAAAACAAGACCAGGTCCCTGGTAAAAGTCTGTGGCAGCCAGAATAACAGCCCCCTGTAGATGTCCACATCCCAATTCCCAGAACCTCTATGTTAGGTTACATGGTAAAGGAGAACTAAAGTTGCAGATAAAATTAAGGTGGCTAAGCAGCTGACCCTGTGATGGAGAAACTGTCCTGGACTATTCTGATGGGCCCAATGCCATTACAATTGTCCTTAAAAGTAGAAGAGGGAGGCAGAAGGAAGAACCAGAGAGTGGCAGTGAGATGGACTCAGCTTGAGATTATCAGCTTTGATGACGGAGAAGGAGCCACGAGACACAGAATGCAGGCAACCTCTAGAAGCTGGAAAAGGCAAGGAAACAGATTCTTCCCTAGAGCCTTTGGAAAGAAGGCAGCCCTGCCAGCATGGTAATTTTAGTTCAGGAAAAGACTCTGATGCTGGGAAAGGTTGGGGGCGGGAGGAGAAGGGGACGACAGAGAATGAGATGGCTGGATGGCATCACCGACTCTGTGGACATGAGTTTGAGTGAACTCCGGGAGTTGGTGATGGACAGGAGGGCCTGGCGTGCTGTGATTCATGGGGTCATGGAGAGTCGGACACGACTGAGCGACTGAACTGAACTGAACTGAAGACCCATTTCAGACTTCTGACCTCAGAATTATGAGAACAGATTTGCACCATTTGAAGTCCCTAAACTTGTGGTCATTTGTTACAGCAGTGATGGTGGTGACAGTTGTTGAATCCAACTCTTGCAACCCCATGGACTGTAGCCTGCCAGGCTCCTCTGTCCGTGGGATTTCCCAGGCAAGAATACCAGAGTGGGTTGCCATTTCCTTCTAGGAAACTAATAAGAATGCCAGCAAAGGAAGAGGCAGAATAAAGAGGCTAACTTCACAGACTGCCTACATTTGAATACTGACTCTATACTTACTAGCTGAGCACATTTAGGCAAATTATTTTATCTTTCTGCATCTGAATTGCCCCATCATATGAAGTGGGGATAATAATGATAATGTCTATCTCACATTCCTTTGAGAGGGTTAAATGAGATGATAATAAATAATTTTAAAAGCCACCTAGCACAGAATAGACAAACAATAAATATTAGCTATTATTATTATTATACTGAGCGACTTCACTTTCACTTTTCACTTTCATGCATTGGAGAAGGAAATGGCAACCCACTCCAGTGTTCTTGCCTGGAGAATCCCAGGGACGGGGGAGCCTGGTGGGCTATGGTCTATGGGGTCACACAGTCGGACACGACTGACACGACTTAGCAGCAGCAGCATTATTATACTGCACCAAAAACCATCCTGATTTCCAGCAATTAAACTGGACAGCAAACTATCCCAGCACTTGCCCTTTTCAATTGCAATCTTTGAGTTTCCATAAAATTTCTTATATACCTTTGCCCAGAACATAAACCCAGGCATTCACTGGTTCTATCTCAAAACCATACTTGGCCAAGGCTTCTTCATGGGACCCAGCAGTGTGCAGACAGCGTGTGGGACAAAGTGACTTCCCTGTCTCTTCCCCTGCGTCTCCATCTCCACTCCACAGTCCACTCTTCCTGCCAAGCCCTGCTCAGGAGGAAAACATTCTTTGCTTCCGGTTCCTCAAACACTCTCTGACCCCATCCCTCTCCTCGTGTGACTGTTTTTCTCAAAAAACCAAACAGCACTGACCAACAGAAACGAACATGATCAAACTTCACATGATGGATCATGACCTCCTCCTTCCTTGACGTAGCTACATCAAGTTGGGCTTGTTTTCCTGATGACTTAGTTCACAAAGGACTTTTTTTGGAATTTGCATATGTTCACAGCATTCTTCATCAGAGCCAAAAACTGGAGAAGTTCCAAATATCCATCAAGTGCAGAACAAATAATAAGTAGCAGTATATTTATATGATGGAATCATCTTTGGAATATAAGTATGAACTACAGCCACACGCAATTACACAGATGAACCTCATACATCACAGTGAGTGAAAAGACACACACTGTGAGATTCAGTTATTGCTGCGGTTGTTGTTCAGTCACTCAGTCGTGTCCGACTCTTCGCGACCCCATGGACCACAGCACGCCAGGCCTCCCTGTCCTTCACCATCTACCAGAGCTTGCTCAAACTCACGTCCATTGAGTCGGTAACACCATCCAACCATCTCATCCTCTGCTGTCCCCTTCTCCTCCCGCTTTCAACCTTTCCCAGCATCAGAGTCTTTTCTAATAAGTCAGCTCTTCACCTCAGGTGGCCAAAGTATTGGAGTCTCAGCTTCAGCATCAGTCCTTCCAATGAACACCCAGGACTCGTCTCCTTTAGGATGGACTGGTTGGATCTCCTTGCTGTCCAAGGGACTCTCAAGAGTCTTCTCTAACACCACAGCTCAAAAGCATCAATTCTTCGGCGATCAGCTTTCTTTATGGTCCAACTCTCATATCCATACATGACTACTGGAAAAACCATAGCATTGACTAGACACACTTTTGTTGGCAAATCAGTGTATCTGCTTTTTAATATGATGTCTAGGTTGGTCATAGCTTTTCTTCCAAGGAGCAAGTGTCTGTTAATTTCATGACTGCAGTCACCATCTACAGAGATTTTGAAGTCCAAGAAAATAAATCTGTCACTGTTTCCATTGCTTCCCCGACTATCTGCCATGAAGTGATGTGAATGGATGCCATGATCTTAGTTTTTTGAACACTGAGTTTTAAGCCATCTTTTTCACTCTCCTCTTCCACCTTCATCAAGAGGCTCTTTAGTTCCTCTTAAATTTCTGCCATAAGGGTGGTGTTATCTGCATATCTGAGGTTATTGATATTTCTCCCAACAGTCTTGACTCCAGCTTGTGCTTCATCCAGCCCAGCATTTTGCATGATATACTCTGCATATAAGTTAAATAAGCAGGGTGACAATATACATCCTGATGTATTCCTTTTCCAATTTGGAACCAGTCCGTTGTTCCATATCCGGTTCTAACTGTTGCTTCCTGACCTGCATACATTTATTTACATATAGTTAAAACAGACAGAACCAATCTGGTGTGAGAAGTCAAGATAGCAGCTCCCTTTAGGGAGAAGGAAGAGGGCAGATCTGGAAAAGGAGGGTATTTGTGGTGCTGGCAACATTCTATTCTGATGTGGATGGTACTTCCATTGAGTATGGGATAATCAGCAAGCATGTGCACTTTTGATCTGGTACTCTTCTGTATATAACTTCTATTTAACTTCTACTTTTCCAAAAAAGTTTAAAACACACACACACTTAGGGCTTCCCTGGTGATTCAGTGGTTAATACTTCACCTTCCAGTGAGGGGATATGGGTTCAATCTCTGCTTGGGGAGCTAAGATCCCACATGCCTTGTGGCCAAAATATAAAAACAGAAGCAATATTGTAACAAATTCAATAAAGACTTTTAAAAATGGCCCACATCCAGAAAAATGTTTAAAAAATAAAAATTAAAAAAATTAAAAGCACACACATAAAATGATAAAAGTCACTGGCTCATAGTTTTAGTTCCAATTTCATCCCTAAAGTGTCATGAATGCCTAAAATCACCAGACTAAGTTTCTCTTCTTCAACTTTCTACCATTTCATCTTTTTTTCAACATCATAAAATAAAGTTCAAAACCTTCATCTTGTAGACTTTGTGGGCAAACATAACAAAGAAGGTAGAGTATCCAAGAGAATAAGATCACTCCTGCAATATCAGTATTTAGAAAACAATCCTAGGACAGGGACTTAGACATTATATTTTTTTCCGCAAGAAAAACTTAACAAAAATGTATTAAATGTTTATTGTAGCCTTTATATGTACCTATGTAGATATACAGATGACTGTACAAAGGGGAGGGTCAGCAGAGTTGGGGGGAAAACAGTAAGCAAGGGCCCCCCCAACCTGAGTCTTCAAGATCATTTGAGGAAACTACCTATCCTAGTACTGACCATTTCCTTGGCTTCGTTAATAAATTCAGACCAGGTTCCAATCTCAACTACTAAGTGCTACAAAAAGCTTGGAACTTCTCCCTAAAGTTTCACCTATTAATGTAGCTTTATAATGAGTTTTCCTTTTTCTTTTAGGGGTAGTATGAGAAAGTCCAAATAAAGGGAATGACCTTATATTTCGTTGCTGTTGCTGCTATTAATTAGAAGAGCAGAATATTTCAAGGAGCATTCCACAAAGTCTCCCATCCTTGTAGATATCATAGCATATAGTAGTTTTTTTTTTTTAAAGACTCAAACAACAGAAAGCTAAGAACAGGACAGAGATAAAGGACAGTGTAGCCCTCTGCTCCACGGCACAGGCATCATTCAACGCTACTTCCTATCAACCTACAGGTGGTAAATGTGAAGTAGCATTTCTTTTTTTTTCTTTTCCCAAGTGCCTTTTAAAATTTTTTATTTATTTTAATTGGAAGATAATTACTTTACTATATTGCCATGGTTTTGGCCACATATCAGTATGAATCGGCCATAGGTATACACGTGTCCCCTCCATTCTGAACCCCCTCCCACCTCTCTCCCGACCCTATTCCTCCAGGTTATCACAGAGCACTGGTTTTGGGTGCCCTGGGTCACACATCAAATTTGCACTGATTTTCTATTTTACATATGGTAATGTATATGTTTCAATGCTATCCTCTCAAATCTCTCCTTCTCCCATTGAATTCCAAAGTCTGTTCTCTACATCTGTGTCTCCTTTGCTGCCCTACACAAAGGATCATTAGCACCATCTTTCTAGATTCCATGTGTATGCATTAATATACGATATTTGTCTTTCTCTTTCAAATTTACTTCACACAGTATAATAGGCTCTAGTTTCATCCACCTCATTAGGACTGACTCAAATGTATTCCTTTTTTACAGCTGAGTAATATTCCATTGTGTATATGTACCACAATTTCCTTATCTATTCATCTGCTGATGGACATCTAGGTTGTTTCCATGTCCGAGCTATTGTAAACAGTGCTGCAATGAACACTGGGGTACATGTGTCTTTTTCAATTTTGGTTTCTTAAGGGTATATACTCAGTAGCGGGATTGGCTGGGTCATAGTTTTAGTCTTTTTTTAAGGAATCTCACACTGTTCTCCATAGTGGTTGTATCAGTTTGCATTCCCACCAACAGTGTAAAAGGGTTCCTTTGCTCCACACCCTTTCCAGCATTTATTGTTTGTAGGCTTTTTAATGATGGCTACTCTGACCAGTATGAGATAATACTTCACTGTGGTTTTGATCTGCATTTCTCTAATAATGAGTTATGTTGAACCTCTTTTTATGTGCTTATTAGCCATCTGTATGTGTGAAGTATTATTTTTTTAGCCCTTTGAAAGTAGAAACCATCATCTCACAGTGGACTTTAAAGGGCCTTCCCTATATTTACAAAATAACTGGTGTAGTATAAGTTCACTTGATAAACAGAGAACACACTTGAATTATGCCGGTCTTAAAAGAACCCAACCCTGCAAAAAAGATGACAGAAAATGGATCATCAATGCCATTAGGTAAGTCCAAGCCCCTTGCCCTGGTCTGAGACAGAACAAATCTAATTCTTCCATAGAAACTAACCACCATCCTTTGAAACATCAGGGCATAAAATGATGAAAATGGCCATCAACAGGGAAGAAAAGAAGACTAGATATATGTGAGCTCTTCAGATAGATTTGACATCCATATCCTGAGTAAAACCAGACATCCTCCTCAAGCTCAAAGAGAGGTAACTGGGAACACTGTGTCCTGCGAAGTGCCTCCTCCTTTCACAGTAAAGATAACAGCTTCCCATTTGGCAAAGCAGTGGTCATTTGCCCTTATGTTCTCTAAACAACCAGAAGATAGCAGCAGCTGAAGAATGCCCCTAACGACCTCCACCTCGTAGGTCCAAGGTTGGTGCCTGTGACAGCCATCATGGTTAACAAGGAACAAGACAGATATTTCCCACAAGTCAAAACAGCCGCACTGAGCCACACTGACGGTTGAAAGCAAACTCTTGTGGGAAACTTCAACATACATGTAAAAAATGATACTGACAGGTGATGAAAAAGCTCTGGAAAATGGAACAGTTTTGATTTTTGCTCCTCTGTGAAGTTCCGGCCACAACACACAAGCATTAACGCCCTTCCACATCCAGGACTACAGACAGACACTGCAGGTGCACCTGTGACCTAACTGACAATTCCTCAGTAAACACTGAGCTATATATAGTAAATGGATAGCTATCTATGAACAACATCTATAGGATGCAATTATGAAAGTAACCTGAAGTGTTCACATGGACTTTTCAAGGAATACAGGGTTATAAAGTGACTCAAAAGTTTAAAGAATGAGAAAAATGACTCCCAAAAATTATACACAGGAAAACGAGGCATCATTTGGTCTTTTCTTTAGCTCACGGAAGGTCCAAGATGTGGCCTGGAAAACTGGAAAAAAGGACACCATAATAGTAAACTTCAATGAAAAGCATGAATGGAATTACCAGCTATTGCAATCACCACTGCCAGAATGCCCTGACCAAGGTCTTTCCAAACCAATACCTGACCAAGTGGCCAGGAATGTACCACTGAAACCCACTTGCTTTTAGTCCCTGAGGGGGTACAGAGGATGATCTTGGCTATTCGGCCATAAAGCTCTGTCAGAAATCATCCATTCACCAAGTATCAACCATCAAAGATCTTGAAGACTCATGAAATTACCAAGAAATCTTTAAGAACAGCAGAATAGAAAGACTTCACACCCTCCCTTTCTCCCACAGTCCCAAGCCTAGATAATACCTGATTCTCGTTTTCTTTGCCTCCCACCAGTGATTAGGTGCCCTGGTGGCTCAGACGGTAAAGACAGTAAAGAATGCCTGCAATTGGGAGACCTGGGATTGATCCCTGGGTTGGGAAGATCCCCTGAAGAAGTAAAGGGCCACCCACTCCAGTACTCTTGCCTGGAGAATCCCATGGACAGAGGAGCCTGGCAGGCTACAGTCCATGGGGTCGCAAAGAGTCAGACACGACTGAGCGACTAACACTAACACAAAAGGTCTTTAACAATAACTCCTGGGACTTCCCTGGAAGTTCAGTGGCTAAGACTCTGCACTGCCAGTGCAGGGGGCCCGGGTTCAATCTCTGGTTGGGTAACTAGACCACACATGCCACACCTAAAGATCCTACATGCCGCAGTGAAGACTGAAGATCCCACACGCTGCAACTAAGACCTAGCACAGTCAAATAAATTTAAAAAATTTAAGTAGTTCCTGAGCTCACATCCTTCCTCTGCACTACCAGCACTACTTCATCTGTTACAGAGTCACCGTCCAATTACCAATAGTTCTAATCCATTTTATGTGCTATAACCAGATTAATCTCCTGAGCAAGAAGAAAAATCCTAGCAGTCTTCCTACTTGAATCTTTCTCTTTTTAATTATTTTATTATAGAAAGTTTCA
The DNA here is from genome assembly GCF_049115385.1 of Moschus berezovskii. NCBI lineage: Eukaryota > Metazoa > Chordata > Mammalia > Artiodactyla > Moschidae > Moschus > Moschus berezovskii. The sequence goes on from NC_142470.1 coordinate 92,928,758, forward strand.
AAAATACATTTTAAAAAAAAGATTGCATAATAATTGTGTGCCTATCATCTAGCTTCAATAATTATCCCCTCAAGACTTGTTACCTCTATATCTCAACACACTGGGTAATTTCAATCAAAGCTCAGACATCATATAATTTCATCTGTAAATAGTATTATTTCCCTTCCTTAAATAATGACAAGGTCATCATCCCAGCCCTCCAAATCAATAATCACTCTTTTATAGCATCAAATTTCCAATCAATGTCAGCATTTTCATTATTGTCCCTTAAGTCATCATCATCTTTTTCTTTCATTTGCAGCTTGTTTGCATCAAGAGAGACATAATCTAAATATTGTGATTGGTTAATCTGCTTCTTAACCCTCTTTTAAGCTATTTAGGTTCCCCCTTCATTACTTTTTCTATTTTGTTTTGTGTCTTTTCAGAATTGTTTTGTTGAAATTGTAGTCTTTAACTTGGTTTTTAACCAACCTTTAACAACTTTGGGGTGTTCATTGGAAGGACTGATGCTAAAACTGAAACTCCAATACTTTGGCCACCTCATGCGACGAGTGGACTCACTGGAAAAGAGTCTGATGCTGGGAGGGATTGGGGGTGGGAGGAGACGGGGACGACAGAGAATGAGATGGCTGGATGGCATCACCAACTCGATGGACATGAGTTTGAGTGAACTCCGGGAGTTGGTGATGGACAGGGAGGCCTGGCATGCTGTGATTCATGGGGTCGCAAAGAGTTGGACACGACTGAGCGACTGAACTGAACTAACAACTTTCATTACCACCAGTCTTCATTTATATTAAGTTTCAATCAAATGATTTCCTAAATGTGGTCATTTTAAAATACATTCACGAATTCTTTGCTATTTCTCTCTTCAAGCAATGGAGCTTATTAACTACATTCCCTTTGAGAGTGGACTCAACTAAGTGACTCATTTCTAATGAGTAGAATAAGGTGGAGGTGAAGGTGTGTCATACAGGACTACAACAGCCCTGTGGCTTGGGGCTCACTTGCTCAGGAAGAAGCCAGTGGCCATATTGTGAGGCTGCTCAGGCAGCTCTGTGAAGATTTCATGTAGAAAGGAAAAGAAATCTCTTGCCAATAACCATGCAATGAGTCACCATGGCAGTGGGTCCTCCAGGCCCAGACAAGCCACCCCTGATGACTACAACCTCACAAGAGACCCTGAACTAGAGCTTCCAGCAAGCACCTCCTGGATTCCTGATCCACAGACTGTCAGACAACAAATGTTTATTGTTTAAGGCTGCCACATTTGTGGGGACCTATTACACATCAGAAGACAATTAATACACCCGCCTTTCTGGTGTCACATCATTGTTTTTCCTAGAAATGCTCTTCTACAGTTCTTTGTATCCAAATTTAACCATCTTTTCAATGTCCTCCACGTCCTCCATGCTCCAAAATCTGTAAATGATTATTCCTTCCTTCAATTTCCTAAAGAATTTTGTATCTAGTTCTAAGTCAAGCTGTCTAAAACCAATGTGGCCAAAGGTTAACAAATTCATCTAACCCTCACCTGCCTAAAATGTGTAGTTTCAACATTACAGTTTTATTAAGGTCCCCATTCCTCGAACAGGCCAGGCAGGTACCCCCTCTGGAGCTTCTGCCCCAGCCCCACACAGCTCCATGATTCACACCCCCACCTCCTCCTCACTTAAATATCACCTTCGCAAGAGAATCTTCCCTGACAGCCTGTTTAAAGCCACCAGAGGCCTCCCTCCTCCCCATCTCACAGCCACCCCACACTCCCTGCCCATCTGTGCCCTTTTATTTTCTCCACCACCAACCACAATCTGAGATATGTTTTAAATACAGCACTCATTATCTCCCCACTTCCAGACTACAGGCTCCAGGAAGGAAGACATTGTGTTTAGTTGTTCAGTGCTACACCCTGAGCCCCTGGAACAATGCACAGTCCATACCATGTGGTCAATGAAAACCTGAGTAAATGATCAAGACTGCAGCATCTCACATGCGACACAGGGATGGAACAGTAACCACATTTTGATATTTTAGGTGTCTTTATGTCTACAAGAATTTTTTTTTTTTATTTGGCCACACCTCCCAGTATGGTCCTCTCAGGGATCTTAGCTCCTGGACCAGGGATTGAACCTGTGCCCCCTGTAGTAGAAGCACAGAGTCTTGACTACAGAGCTGCCTGGGAAATCCCTACAAGCATTTTATGGAGCTTAGCTAATTTCCTCCTTCACTAGATAAAAACAAAACCAAAGCCTGAAACACCCTAAAGTAGGCAATCCAAGGAAAAGATGCTTAAGAATGGTTACATGTCTCAAAAGTAGCCAAAATGATTCTATCACATGTGCCTCCTGGCAGTTTACATTTCAGGTGATGGCGTCCTTACCTAAATCCATCCATGAGTCAACCACACCACGCCCTTGGTACCCCTCTCAAGTGATGCTGCTGCTGCTGCTACTAAGTCACTTCAGTCGTGTCCGACTCTTTGTGACCAAATAGACGGCAGCCCACCAGGCTCCCCTGTCCCTGGGATTCTCCAAGCAAGAACACTGGAGTGGGTTGCCAGTTCCTTCTCCAGTGCATGAAAGTGAAAATTGAAAGTGAAGTTGCTCAGTTATGTCCAACTCTTAGCGACCCCATGGACTGCAGCCTACCGGGCTCCTCCATCCATGGGATTTTCCAGGCAAGAGTACTGGAGTGGGGTGCCATTGCCCTCCCCCTCTCAAGTGATAACATCTGTCATTTCAAAATCTCCTTAAGAACAGAACTGGGTCTCACACATCTTAATACTCCCTGCCAGATAACAGGGCAACTTAATACTCCCTGCCCAGATAACAGGGCAACTGACAAAGGTTTATCATGAAAGCATCAGAATTGTTAGCATCTTGGGCTGTCTCTTCTCCTCACCCAAAAGGACACAGTAGTAGCCACACCCATAAACACAGTATTATCATGAAAAAAGCATCTTCATTCAGCAGATGAAATCTCTAATGACTTCTGTTTTCCCAAAGCCAAATTAGAACTGAAACCTTAGCCTCCTCTTTGACTCACAACATTCTCGTCTAAATTACACTGCTGCTACCATAAAAAGAAAGAGGGAGGAGGAGGGAAAGGCTGCTCCTTTATCTGACATCTGACATATGATTCTCAGTAATAATCCACATATACACATCATAGAGGGTCACATTCTAACAGGGGATGGTGATATTCAAGATGAATGATGCTGCTTGTAAATGATTTCACAGTTTATAGTAGAAAGAAAAATAATTGCAATGCACAGGAATCTGACTCCTGATTGCCAAGGCATACTTCAACACAGAATTGTTCCTTGTTTTAAGATACAGAACAATGCCAGAAGAGGGTTGTCTGGTTATGATATAATCAAAGTTTTATTTCATTTCCAAAGATGCATAGTTGCATTTCTGTTCTGACACACACAAAAAAGGGCTACTATCCTTTGGAGAAGGTATCAACAAACTACACTTCAAGGGTCAAAGCTGGCCCACAGTCTGTTTCTATATGGCCCAAAAGCTAAGAATGATTTTTACATTTTTTAATGACTGAGAAAAATAAAACAGTATTATTGGGTGCCATGAAATATATATGAAACTCAAATTTCAACATCCATCAATAAAGCTTTATTGGAACACACACACTCATCCACTTACACATTGTCTCTGGCTGCTTTTGTGAGGAATTGAGAAACTATCACAGAAACCATACGTCCCACAGAGCTCCAAATAGTTACTACCCAGCCCTTTACAGAAAACGTTTGCCTCTGCTTCAGGGTGTGGACACTGGAGCCTGGCTGCCTCCATTTAAGCCTAATATATATTCTCCTTGCTGCTGCTCAGTTGCTTCTGTTGTGCCCAACTCTTTGCGACCCTGTGGACTGAAGCCCACCAGGCTCCTCTGCCCATGGGGTTCTCCAGGCAAGAATACTGGAATGGGGTGCCACGCCCTCCTCCAGGGGATCTTTCTGACCCAGGGATCAAACCCGCATCTCCTGTATCTCCTAGCATTGCAGCCAAATTCTTTACCACTGAGCCACCACAGAAGTCCATATATTCTCTTTATTCAGCCTCTATCTTAACACTTATATTCACATATTAAACTGTGTAAGCTTGAACACATTGTTTAACCACTCTGCACCTCAGTTTCCTCATATGTAAAATAGGGTTAATAATGGCACCCACCTACTAGGGTGTCATTGTGAGTTATAAACGAATAAAACATACAAAGCATGTGAAACAGGAACTGGTAAGCAGGAAGCAGTTATTAAGCACAGGCTAAAGCAGAGACATTACTTTGCCAACAGAGGTCCGTCTAGTCAAGGCTATGGTTTTTCCTGTGGTCATGTATGGATGTGAGAGTTGGACTATGAAGAAAGCTGATAGCCGAAGAATCGATGCTTTTGAACTGTGGTGCTGGAGAAGACTCTTGAGAGTCCCTTATACTGCAAGGAGATTCAACCAGTCCATTCTAGAGGAGATCAATCCTGGATGTTCATTGGAAGGACTGATGCTAAAGCTGAAACTGCAATACTTTGGCCACCTCATGCGACGAGTTGACTCACTGGAAAAGACTCTGATGCTGGGAAAAGTTGGGGGCGGGAGGAGAAGGGGACGACAGAGAGTGAGATGGCTGGATGGCATCACCGACTCTGTGGACATGAGTTTGAGTGAACTCCGGGAGTTGGTGATGGACAGGGAGGCCTGGCGTGCTGTGATTCACGGGGTCGCGGAGAGTCGGACACGACTGAGCGACTGAACTGAACTGATAACTACCATTCCTTCTTGCTGAGGGCTACAGGATGTGTTTTCAGATGAAATGGTAGCAAAGTGGTTAGATTGCAGGGCAACATCCCAAATCTCTTCATCGAGGTAGAACTGAAGTAGGAGGCAAGAAGGAATGAGAGGGGAGAAAAAAAAAAACAGAAAGAAGAGAAATGAGGAGAGAATAAGAGAAAGGGAAAAGCTATCAGGACCTCACTCAGCAAGGACAGTAGGTGGCTATTCACAGGGGACGTATAAATTAGGATAATTTCATCAGCAGTAACAGATTAAATCACTCCTGTGGGCTGACGGGACAAAGCGATCTCAGGGGCTGGGGAGGGAAGCATTCAAAATTCTAAGCAAGTCACTTACAGATGAACTTCTGGGTCATTTTTAAGTTGAGCACTTCCTGTATTTTACATTCCTAGACAAATGACAAGTGATAGCTATAGTAAATTCTGCATCTTGTTATCCACATAGAGTAGCTAATTAAAAGGAAACAATTTGTGTAAGGACCCTGTCTTTACAGAGTTCTCATTTTGTTCAGAATAGCACAGACTTCCTAATGCTTAAAAAAAAAAAAAAGTTCCTATAAATAAAACACAAGCTCATTCACCAAAAATGGAACTGCATAGCAACTGGGAGGTAAACAGGGTGTTTACTAGAAGATACACTTCACTTGCTACCGAGGTAGAATAATTCTCTTTCCCAAGATGCACTTTCATTTGAATCCCTTCGCTGTGCAAAGCTGAGTTCCCATCTTTTCCATGTACCTATAAAATTACACTCACTGCTTCTCTTTTTGCATTATGACTTCAAAAGCTTTAAAGCACCCCCACCTCAAAAAAATAAAGAATTAACTCCACCATAATCAAACAACTATATTATTCCCTTCCACCCTTGATCCCCTTAATCCTCACCACTTCTTTGCTTAATGCTTATGGTAAATCTTCCCTGCAGAGGCTAAACACACATATCAACTATTTTAAAGAGACTTGATGTGTAAACATAAAATGCAAAATCTGAAGGAAAGACATTATTATCCAAGTGATTTCTGCAAATTGTGCAGGAAAAGAAGAGTAATTTAAAGCAATGCATCCAAGAGAACATTAAGATGCTCCCGAGCTGGAGGCAAATTCACAGCACTCACTGAGAATGGATCTGCTGGGAAAGTCCCACTGAAGGCTTCGGTTTGAGGGTCAAGGTCATCTGGGCCACGGGACTGACTCTTGGTAGGATGTCTGCCTTCTTAGATGAAGTGTGCTTTGCGGCTTGCTCAGGAGGGACCCAGGAGGACGCGGCCACAGTACTCTGCCCTCCAAAGACTGGGGACGAGGTGTCCTGGGCAGCTGTTGTCTCACAGGCTTTGCCCTTGGTCCCTGGTTTACACACACAGAGCTGAGGTCGGAGACACATCCCTCCATTCTGACATGGTGGAACACAGCTTGCTGTGGAAAGAGAACAGAAGACACATTTTGAAGGCGAACAGTACAGACTTCACTAATTCTTCCAGACACTTACCACTAGCATTGGGCTGTTTCTCAATGAAATAAAATGATGACGATGTTGATGATGATGATAATAGCAAATATTTATTAATGGTTTCCTATGTGCCAGGCATTGTTCTAATAGATATTGACAAATTTAACCCCCACCCCCAGCAACTGATTTAAGGAGATGTTTTATTTTGCCCATTTTACTGATGAAGAAACAGGCACGGGGTTATAAAATTTGCCAAAAGTACCACAATCATCAGTAAATAAAACAGCTTGGATATGAATTCAAGTGAACTGGCTCCAAAGTCATCTTTCTTGAACACTTTACTATAGCTGCTGCTCAGAAATGCATCAGAAATACAGGGAGGGGGGAGTGGAGAAGAAAGTACTCTGTCCTTTTTTAAGTCATGTTTCGTGGCTTTAGTTTCAACTTTAGGTATCCAAACAAGTCTTGGAAAAAAAAAAAAACAGAAGCCCAGTTCCAAACCCAAACCCCCCAAGAGGGTAATGCCCTTCATCTCACATTAAGCTATTCAGAAATTTAGTCAACCTACTTTTTTTTTTTCCTGGAGAGAAAAAGCAAAGGTAGAAAGATTGAAAGTCATCTAATGTACACTTTTATACATGCATTATATATTTTAAAAGCCAGTACACCCCTAATCTTATAACAAAAGGCAATCAAAAAGAAACCACCTGTCTATCTCCTATTAGCTAGGATGCATTTACTTTGGGTTTTTGTTTTTGTTTTTTTTAATATGGACCATTTTTAAAGTCCTAATTTAATTTGTTACAATATTATGGCTGTTTTATGTTTTTGATTTTGAGCCATGAAGCATGTGGAATCATAGCTCCCTGATCAGGGATCAAACCTACACCCCCTGCATTGGATGGCAAAGTCTTACCACTGGACTGCCACGGAAGTCCCATGAATGCATGTACTTTGAATCAACAGACTTGTGGCCAAGCAGAGTTTTAAAGTTAGCAGGGCTATGAGTCACAGGCAAGGTGAGTGGATTTTATCACAGGCAAGGTCCCCTGGGAGTTTAGATGTTATATGTCATAAAATTTATGACTTAAATTTTATTATCATCATAGGCCTACAGACATGATTCCTTCAACCCTTCTTTATTTGTACAAATTACACTTATTTACACCAGCCTTTTGGTATCAGCCCTCTTTGACTTAAACTCTCTGTCCTGAGGCAGATCACAATACTAAACCTCCCAAACAATTCAACCCAGGATTCAGTCTACAAGCAATTACAAAATAGTTGAAAAATACACACGAGAGGAGGCTCAACCATGGAGGAACCAAGGACCAAGACCTAAAAACCCTGAAACCTCCTAAGTTCCTATAAAAGAGAAAAGATACTTTTCCTATTTTCCTATAATTCCTATTAGTTATAGCAACTAATGATAAGAAATAACTGTCAAGTGTCAGAATACCAGGCTGACAAATTTTCGAAGAGTTGAGAAGGATTCTTAAAAAAAAAAAAAAAAAGAAAAAAGGGAAAGAAAAATGTAGCCAGCTCCCGAGGTGACCCTGGGGTGAGTTACTTAAACTTGGCCTCTGCACCTACACGAGTCCCAGGGCAGGAGGAGGGCAGGAGCTGCTTTTCTAAAATGGTCCCCAAGGGCTCTTTCCATATTAGGCTTCTAGAAGTCAAAGTCAAAAAGCTATGCAATTCAAGAGTTCAGGAGTCTAATTTATCCGCGCTTTCCTGGCTAACATGATCATCGGGTCCCTCCTCAGCCATGCTTATTTATGGAACGTCACAGGAATGGAAATGAGCCCCACCCAGAGAGAGCAGAAGTGGTCACAAGAGGGCAAGGACGGGGCTTTCAAAGCTGAGCCCCTGCCTGAGAACATCCGAGAATGATTTCCGCTTCTCCCTCCCAAGGTGTATTGCAAATGTCTACTAATCTCTCAGGAAGGCTGCACAGAGTGCCTGACAAAAGCTGGTACCTAGGTGGAAGCCAAACACAGAAATCTCCCCCAAAACACCTAGAATATCCAACAAGGGGCTGTCTGGAGGATGAGTTAGAAGTATAAAGGGTAGCCTTGTTTTTTTTTTTTTTTTAACTCTTCAAATTTTGCATATGGAAGGATGAGGGAAGCAGGGAAAAAATAATAAAAGAAAAAAAAAACTTTAAACTCACGCCAAAAAAGGACACTTTATATAATAGTAGTTTTATGCTATGCTATGCTAAGTCACTTCAGTCATGTCCAACTCTGTGTGACCCCATAGGCGGAAGCCCACCAGGCTCCCCCGTCCCTGGAATTCTCCAGGCAAGAACACTGGAGTGGGTTGCCATTTCCTTCTCCAATGTGTGAAAGTGAAAAGTGAAAGTGAAGTTGCTCAGTCATGTCTGACTCATAGCGACCCCATGGACTGCAGCCTACCAGGATCCTCCGTCCATGGGATTTTCTAGGCAAGAGTACTGGAGTGGCTTGCCATTGCCTTCTCCGAGTAGTTTTATATATATATATATATATATATAATATATATACACACAATACTATCCTTTCACAGTAAGTTTTAAGAGACAAGAAGAAGACTGATTAGATGATTTTCTCTTCCACCTTCCCCACTTGGGCTTCAGCATTAGCCTCCCGGAGCAGATAGGTAGGGCTGGCTTAAACTGTGGGGGTTGGGGGTAGAGGAGGTAGAACGGGGAAGGGAACAGATTCCCCAGTGGCCATGACAAGCCCATCCCCTGACATGAAAAGCAAAACTGACATCCTGCAACCACATTTGATCAAGCCATTTTTCCCACCACATTTGGACTTCCTGCAATAGTGGTTCCCACGTGTCATTTCTCAATGTGTGGTGCCTGAACAAGCCACAGCATCACCTGGAAACATTTTAGAAATGCATATTTGGCCGGCCCCTGGCCTGCTAAATCCCAAACCAGAGCCCAGCCATCTGACTGACTGCCAGGGGATGCACAAACGAGCGTTCTTCCACCAACACCTTTTTTGAGAATTTACATTTTTGACACCGCAAGTTTGTGTTTTCACACTACAATGGCTTACTGAATTCTTACCCTCATAGCTGTATCTGTTTTATGTGGCCCTTCTGTTTTTAACGCAAAAAATTAAAAAATTTTCCCATGTGACTAAATTCTCAAGATAATTATCAGTCCCTTTCAAAAATTTATGCATTTGTCACTACTTCACGGTCAGTGTAAAAATTTGTAGGCATTTATAAGAAAACTTATTTTTTAAATTCAAGGATAGCTGACTTACAGTGCTACATTAGTTTCGGGTGTCGGCACAGTTACTGTGTTTACAGATTACACTCCAATGTACGCTTGCTGCTTCTCTGTTTCATACACGCTAGTTGTATCTGCTAAACCCATACCCCTGATTGGTCCCGCCCTCCTCCTCGCTCCCCTCTGCTAGTCCCTGGTTTGTTCTCTGTGACACTATTCCCGGAGAAAACTGTTATTCTAACTGAGGTATTGAACTATGTGGAATATTTTAAATCTTACAGAAGTTCTTTAAAAATGTGATCCATCAGTCATCCTGCATTCGCCCAGCCCAGCTGTGGTTCCACCCAATGAGTGAACACTATGGACATCTTACCATTGGGTGGGGCGGTGGTTCTCAGGCTTTGGCAGAGCAGAATCACCTGCGGAGCTCAAAACCCAGGTGTGACTCCAGGCTGACTGAATCAGAATTTCTGGGGAAAGGGGCTCGCTGGTCACTTTCGTTTTAACTCCCTAGGTGATGGCAACGTGCAGCCAAACTGGAGAATCGTCGGTGAGGGAATAAAATCCTATCAGACTTGCTGATCATCTTCCCAAAATGTTGCTCTTTGAACTTCTTCTCCTTCATTTAAAATTTTTCAATATTTTCTAGCTGCCCAGGAGATACATTCAAGGCCCTCATCTGGACCCCACCCCCGCTTTCCATCCTCATCACCCCCCACCCCCAGTCCACCCCTGCAAAAGCTCACCCTTTCTTGCCTCTGTACATAGGGTGCCCTGTCCTGAAATATGGGCCAGCCCCTCAAGCGCTTATTCATCTGAAACGTCCTGCTTCTCTGTGAAGTCCTTTCCAAATGCCCACTCACCCTGACCTCCTGCGCCATTTTCATCATTCACTTCACATCTCACCTATATGGTCACATATATTAATCATCTTTTAACAAAGCTCTTTTATTTCACAACTAGAATGTAAACTATGAGGTCAGATAATTGGCTAAGACGGAACTTTTTGTACCCAAGGACGGGAGCCTGAACCTCATCTTGGTTGACTGACCAATGTCAAAGTAGATCCATCTCTTTCCAAAAATGCTGGGACTTCAGGACATCTATAAAAGGAAGATAATAAGTGGGTTCATAATAACATCTACACCCCTGGATGTGGTTTACCAGTTATTCAGTCAGTCTCCAAGCTTTCAAAGATGTTTTTAAATCAAAATTAATATCTAAGTATACGTTGCTCACATATACAGCCTGCAGTGGCATTGAGCAGTATGTATATTAAACAATTACAGAAGCTCAGATTCAACGCATTCTAGAAAAACTCTGAACGGGAGGAACCCTCTGCAACTGGTCATGAACTCACAAAAAAAGAACATCACAAAGGGCTGGCAGGAGCTGTGCTAAGGTACTAAACCTCCAGGTCAAAAGTGCATTAAGAGAATTAGCCTAAGACATTCAGGTGCAGTAGGAAAAAAGCTTCTGAAATCTTTTTTTGTGAAAAGGAATTAGAAGTGGGGGAAGCTCACAATTTATTAAGTAGATAATCCAATAAAAGGATTTCTGCTCGAGATAAGCACAGTGAATTAACCTCTACCATATCTCCCATTCCAAACACAGAACAATAATTTTTAAAGACTTTTTTTAGATTAAAGAAACAGACTTCCACAGCTGGGCATGATGGAATAACTTACCAAACAAGCCTTTTTGCCATGACAGCTAGAAAACTGGATGAAAGATATAAGACAACTGTTGTCAGTTACCAGACAACTGGCAAGAGAAGACTGAATCCTAACAGAAAGGCATCAAGAGGGGAGCCCCAGAATCACCGTAACCGCCTTGTAGGAGGCACTCGGTCAACCACTATGCAGCAAGGATCACCACGCACAGTGTGATAAAGGCTGAGTGGCTGGGATCTCCAGGCAGAGTCCTGGAGTCTTCACCTAATAATGAGCTGCACAGGCATAGCGTGCAACAAACTACCCAGGACCTGTACGCTGCAAATTCCCAGTCCTGGCCTACCAGAGTCAGGACATTCAGTACAGACCCCAGAACTCAACTCCCTTTAAAAGTAAAACCTCAATATCAAAATCAGACAAGAATTGTACACAGACACAAAGAATCATACAGAAATGAAAACACACACAAATCACAGTTAAGAATATATAGATGTACAATTCCTAAAAAAAAAATTAGTAAATCTAATACAACACTATTTCCAAACCAAATTAATTCAAGAAATATAAGGACGATTTTAATGTCAGCCACTCTTTCCATGGAATTCCCCACGTTAAAAAAATTAAATGAGAACTTGACTCAGTGAATGCAAAATTTTCCAATGAAATTCATCACTTATTCATAATAACAAACAAAAACTGTTCAGACAACTAGGACTACAAAAGGACTTCCTTGTTCTGATGAACAGTACCTGCAGCAAATCCGCATACCAAAGAGGATACCAAAACCTACAGCAAATATTATGTGGAAACTGCAGAAACACTCAATATTAAAGCTGGAAACAAGTCTAAATGCCCACTATAGCCTCTATGCTGCTGCTAAGTCACTTCAGTCGTGTCCGACTCTGTGTGACCCCATAGATGGCAACCCACCAGGCTCCCCTGTCCCTGGGATTCTCCAGGCAAGAACACTGGAGCGGGTTGCCATTTCCTTCTCCAATGCATGAAAGTGAAAAGTGAAAGTGAGGTCGCTCAGTCGTGCCTGACTCTTTGCGACCCCATGGACTGCAGCCTACCAGGCTCCTCCATCCACGGGATTTTCCAGGCAAGAGTACTGGAGTGCAGTGCCATTGGATGTTATATTGTAAGTCCCATGGCAAAACAAGGAAAAACAATAAAAGGTCTAAAATGAAGAAACAAATGTGACATTATTTCAGTTTATCTAAGTGGTTATGTAGATAATCAAGAAACTCTACAAACTATAATAGCAGAGAAGAATGTGGTACTTGTTCAGAGAGAAAAACAGATCAATGAAATTTAACAGAAAGCTTAGAAACAGACTCAAATATAAATGGAGGCTTGAAACATGATGGAGGAGATATAACAACCCTGTAAGAAAATGGACGAAACAAATGGTGTTGAAAAAGAAAGAGCCACCCATCTAAAAGAACCAAAACTAGATCCCTACCCAACTTGGAGCATGCATTCTGGCATGTTCTAAGGTGTTCAGTCGCATTCAACTCTGCGCAACCCCATGGACTGTAGCCTGCCAGGCTCCTCTGTCCATTGGATTCTCCAGGCAAGAATACTGGAGTGGGTTGCCATGCCCTCTTCCAGATCTTCCCGACCCAGGGATCAAACCCAAAGTTCTGTCTCCTGCATTGGCAGGTGGGTTCCTTACCACTAGCGCCACCTGGGAAGCCCATGGATTCTAGATCTATAAAACTTAAGAGAAAATGTGACAGAATATCTTCATGATTTGGGGTAAAGAGGAAATTCTCAAATGTGAAAACAGTAAGCAAAAATCCAAAAGGATCGATGAACTTGACTGTATTAAAACTTAAAAGACACCATACAAAACACTGCAGCACAAATGACAAAAGACCCTTGCAATATATTTAACAAAGAATAACCAGGTGTATCAAGAATTCCTAAAAATAGATATGAAAAACAAAGTAAAATATGGGCAAAGGATGCAAGCTGGCTATTCACAGATGGTGAAATGTAAAATACATGTGAAAAGACATACAACGTCTCCAATTATCAGAGAACTGCAGACCAAAACAACACTGAGATGCAATTCCACACTCAAGAAACGCAGTAAGTCTGTTACCACCAAGTGTTAGCAAAGATACGGGGAAATGGAAACTCATATACTTTCACGGAGGTGTACAGGATACTCACCTCTGTGAGAAGCAATATGGCAACATTCAGTAAGGTTATGATGTGCAAACCCTAACCCCTAGCAATTTCACTTCTAGACTGTCACATGCTCAAGCAGACATATACACCAACTATAGTAGGAAAACAGTGACACACTGACAGATGAACTGATAAACTGTGGTACATTCATATATGGAATTGTTTACAGCAGTTAAAATGATGATCTAGATCTATACGCCAAGCAACATGGATGAACCTTGTGGACCGAATGTTGTTGACCAGATGAAAATGTTGACTGAAGAAAGTAACTATAAAGTGCTACTTTGCAGTACTATTCTTTATACGACACTATAATACTGTCCATGTAATTTTTAAAGACATAAATCATTACTCCTTGTTTTTAAGGATATATATGAAATCAACAAAAGCATTAAAATATGTATTGGATTCCCACTAAATTCATAACCATGACACCTCAGGGAAGGATGTGGAACAATTCCAGAGAAGGAAATAGGTCACTTTACTGGAATTTTTTTCTTTAAAAAATAAAAAGATGGGGGACTTCCCTGGTGGTCCAGCAGTGAAAGCTTTGCTTTCCGGTGCAGGGGATGCAGGTTCAATTCCTGGTCGGGGGACTAAGATCCCACAGGTCTCATGGCCAAAACACCAAAACATAAAATAGAAGCAATACTGTAATAAATTCAATAAAGACTGTAAAATTGGCCCACATTATTAAAAAAAAAAGATGTACAGAAAATATGACAACAGGTATCAGCTGTGGGTAGTAGATACACAGGCACTAACTACTGTATCCTTTTTACTTCCTGTATACTTCACACAATTTTTTCAAAATCAAAATAATTTTTTTTAAATAAGCCACAAAAGGCAATTGAGAACTGAAGACAGTTAAAATCTGATTAACTATGGGGTGAAAGTGTGATCACGGGGATGAGGTTGGTCAAAGAGGCAAAAACTGCCAGCATCACAACGCTGTGCTCTGCTCAGTCGTGTCCGACTCTTTGCGACTCCCTGGACTGTAGCCCCCAAGCTCCTCTGTCCATGCAATTTTCCAGGCAAGAATACTAGAGTGGGTTGCCATTTTCTACTGCAGGGGATCTTCCTGACCCAGGGATCAAACCAAGGTCTCTTGCATCTCCTGCTTGGCAGGTGGATTCTTTACCACTAAGCCACCTGGGAAGCCCAACATGATGATAATGAACTCAGTGCACACACAGTGGGCTTGCAGGAAGCCCACATCAAGACCTGGTGAGAAGAACGGACCACAAAATCCTACCCCACTGTGGCCACAGAGATGGTCTTAGGAAAACACTCATCTTTTGAAACAAATCCTCAATTTTTGCTCCAAACAGTAAATCCTCTCATATTTCTTCCACATTTGAATCCTACTCCAGTTTAACAAGCTGATCCCAATGTTCTTTAAAAGTTTAGTGACTATATTTTTAGGAAGTGTCCCATGCCCTGAAGCTCAGGCTCTATTGCTCTTAATTCTAAAAAAGTAACTCTTAGTTATATTTAAAACCTGTCCCAGCCCACACAGGGCAAACAGAGTGAATCTCTGCCCCTTGCCTAACTCCAAGCAAGTTACAGCATGTCGACCGCATGTGTCCCAGGGAGAAATGTAAGTCTAACTGTGTCTTCTGTGATCAGAGACAGCAGGTGAGAAATTGCTTTGCTGTGTGTGTGTCTTCACAGTAATTCCCAGCTGCCCTTTGAAGTCATTCAATAACACTAAGTGATATCAGATCACAAGACTCATAGCATGAGGTCACACATTTTCGTCTGCTCTCACTTCGTATGCCCCTTGTGCCAAACTTAAATAAAATGCTGCTCTTTCATTGTGAATATCTCTGGGTCAGTGTTCTTCAAAATCCCTAAGGAGCAAAAAACAATAGTATAAACCCCAACACCTTTTCTAGCCAGCCTTGTGGAATAATGAAGAGTTCCACAAAATCAAATGCTCTACATATGTGAATCAAGCACCAAGACATTTCTAACTCAGTGTTCTTGCCTGGAGAATCCCAGGGACGGGGGAGCCTGGTGGGCTTCCGTCTGTGGGGCCACACAGAGTCGGACACGACTGAAGTGACTTAGCAGCAGCAGTAGCAGGTTTTGGACAGCTCTATGAAAAACCTCAGGTGTGTGTGTGCTTTCAGAGTGCCCTGCTTTTCAACTCAGGGTCTCTCCCTAGCCTTTCTACAGTTTGCTTTTCTAATCTACTCTCAACTGACAACTTAACCAAGCAGACAGTCAGACGGTTGAGCACAGCACAAATTACACGGAATATATGAGGCCCAAATGTTGTGTGAAGACTCTCAGGGCTTTATGAGGACTTTACTTACTGCCTTTATGTCAAGGAGTGAGCCCTCATCTGCCTAATTCCCCGGGCGCTGTATTCTGGAGGGTGGAGGTTTCGGAAGCCAGAGTTCAGCAGGAGAAGCCTGTTACCATGCAATTTAATTTAAAATAGACGGTCAGCCGAGGCCAAGCACACTTCTCCTGATGCCATCATTAACTGTGAAATCACAGAGTTATTTCACAGAGTATAAAAATTAAGTCATAAGTTACATAATGAAAAAACCACCAGCAATTTTTATGGGTTCTGTTTCTGGTCTTATTACTGCTGTTTTATGAAGTTTTCTTTTTTTTTTATAAGTCAGTGTAAAAGAAAACAAAGTTAAAGATCTACAAGTTTTTATGATGTAAATATTCAATTTAAAATAGCAAAAGAAAAATGAGGAGAAACCAGAAAATTTTCAGAAAAATGGTATGATATAGGAAGAATTAACAAAAGCTGTCTTTAACAAATTAAGACCAAAATTTAAAAGATAAAAAAAGGCCAGAAATAGACAATTGAGACAAAAGAAAATACAATTAGTAGGTAAACCTGTGGTATACTGTCTAAATTAACGAAGTCATCAAAATAAATGCCAACTAAAACAAGGAGGTATAATATTACGGCTACTTTGCATTTTTTAAAAAAGACATGTAGAATATTAATACAAAGTGTAATAACAGGTAGTAAAATGATACAAGCCTTTTAGAAAGCCGGTCAACAATATGTTTCAGGCTATTTCAGTAACTCCATTTCTAGGAATTCACCCTAAGAAAATAGTTTAAAAAAGAGAATAACTATACACATACTTATGCCCAGCTGTCCACAGCAGTGTTATTTATACCAATGAAAAATGCAAAGGCAGCTACAGATTGAGTAAAGGATGGTATTATATAGCCTTTCAAAATTAGAATTATAAAGTGATACTGTAAGTTTTTAAATGTTATTATTAAAATGTATTGAAAACACAAGGTTATTTTGCTATTCAGTCACTAGTTAAGCATCTTCTCTGAGAACAGTATATTTTATTTTGTGTACTAACACTAGTACATACGTATGATAGACACAGGGCTTCCCCGGTGGCTTCGACAGTAAGGAATCCACCTGCCAATGCAGGAGACACAGGAGGCGTGGGTTCAGTCCCTGAGTGGGGAAGATCCCCTGGAGAAGGAAATGGCAACCCACTCCAGTCCTCTTGCCTGGGAAATCCCATGGACAGAGGAGCCTGGCAGGCTACAGTCCATGGGGTCTCAGAGTCGGACACGACTGAGTCAGTAACAACACACGACATGACAAACAAGTTTCTGACAAATCTTGGGTTTTACAAACTAAACTATTATGCACATGTAAACCATAATTATAAATGATACTGTCATAATTCATTACAGGGAGACCATAAATTTCTAAATAATGAAGCTTTGATCTGTTTTCAGTTCAGTCGCTCAGTCATGTCTGACTCTTCACGACCCCATGAACCACAGCACACCAGGCCTCACTGTCCATCACCAACTCCCGGAGTCCACCCAGACCCATGTCCATTGAGTCAGTGATGCCATCCAGCCATCTCTTCCTCTGTTGTCCCCTTCTCCTCCTGCCCTCAATCTTTCCCAGCATCAGAGTCTTTTCCAGTAAGTCAACTCTTCACATCAGGTGGCCAAAGTATTGGAGTTTCAGCTTTAGCATCAGTCCTTCCAGTGAACACCGAGGACTGATTTCCTTTAGGATGGACTGGCTGAATCTCCTTGCAGTCCTAGGGACTCTCAAGTCTTCTCCAGCACCACAGTTCAAAAGCATCAATTTTTTGGTGCTCAGCTTTCTTCACAGTCCAACTCTCACATCCATACATGAACACGGGAAAGACCAGAGCCTTGACTAGATGGACCTTTGTTGACAAAGTAATGTCTCTGCTTTTTAATATGCTATCTATGTTGGTCATAACTTTCCTTCCAAGGAGTAAGTGTCTTTTAATTTCATGGCTGCAATCACCATTTGCAGTGATTTTGGAGCCCAGAAAAATAAAGTCTGACACTGTTTCCACTGTTTCCCCATCTATTTCCCATGAAGTGATGGGACCAGATGCCATGATCTTAGTTTTCTGAATGTTGATCTGTTTTAATACTATAATATCTCTCTCCATTCATTATTCAAACATTGAGCCCTTCCCCCTTACATGCTAGCACTGTGCCAAGAAGTGTGGATTAAAACATGGAGAAGACAAATTTCCTGCTCTCACGGGGATCAGAGTCCAGTATGGAAGACGTGTGTGTGTGTGTACATAATACTTCACCACACACTTATATGTGGGAATAATAAAGGTATGGAAGAAATGAGAAATGAAGGGCCCTAAGTGAGAAATCTGGAGAAGGAAATGGCAACCCACTCCAGTATTCTTGCCTGGAGAATCCCACGGACAGAGGAGCCTGGCAGGCCATGGTCCACAAGGTTGCAGAGAGTTGGACACGACTGAAGCAACTAAGCAAACAAGTGGGAAATCAACCAATATTTTCAAAATTATATTCAAGGGATCAAAAAAGATACAGACAATTCTCAGAATGGTTTGTCCCCTTGAGGAGATGTAAAATCCACCTACTGATGGAAGCCAGCAGTGGGGTGACGTGAAGCTGGTCTCAATGTTGCACAGACCTGAGTCTGAACCCCTCCCTGCCTCCCCAGCTGGCTGCCCTGGGGTCAGTTCCAAGTCTGACCTGTGCTTCAGAACCTCACTCAATGAAGTTCTGAGTAACAATTCTGCACTTCAGGTTGCCCCAGGCACCATCATACGCCCCATGACTAGAACTATAGGTAAGAAAATACTATCTCTGCCCAGTGGAACTCACAGCCCAGCCAGCGGACCAACAGAAACAGTGATGATAATTATAACAAACATTTCAGAAAGGGAAGAATAAATACTGGGCAGCGGGGACCTATCCCTAGGGGATTCAGGGTATTAGGAAAGACCTCACTGGGATCATGAACTTACTATCAGATCTGAAAGCTGAGAGAAATAAATAACTCATCCGCCCAATCCCAGAGTATGGGGCCAAATGTTAGTGGTGAAACCTGCCACAAGCCATCAAGAAGCAAAATGCAACTCGACTCTACTGATTCCAGAATGACTCTTCATAAAAGATGGGGTTCAGGGGAGGGGGGAGGAATTAACATATAATCTTCAATATATGTGTCCGGAACACTGACCCAGTACGATTTAATGTAACCGGCAGAGACATTACCCTGTAAAACGGGAACAGAAACACTGATGGCCATCGTCACCACTGTAACTTAACACTGTTCTGGATGCTCTGGTCAACTCAGTGCTAACATACAGAAGAGAGGCGTGAGCCAAGCCAGCTCCTACACTGCCGAGGGGGTGTCCACAGTACAGACCATCTATAAAGCCATCAGCCATATTTAAGATTAAGCCCTGAGAACACTCATGCTATTTGTATTTCATCATTACTAATCCAGGAAATTTTCTATTCAAATCTGTCCACTGCAGTATTACAATCAATACAGTGGTTTAAAAAAAAAAAAAAGAAAAGAACCTACCTGTAAAAACAGAGACAAAAATCATGAAATGTGATTAAGTCATCAAAAACAATGTCCTAAAAACTTTTTAATGACTTGGGATAATGCTTATGAAGTAATGCCAAGATTAAAAAAAATAAATAAATAACCCTCCACTCTCTCTAGAACACACTCCAGCCAGCCTTGCACCTCTGCCTGTCCACTGAGTCACAGTCACTAGTAACCTCCTGGCTGCCAGTCCCATGGCCTTCTCTCTTCTCCACCAAGAGCATCGATGGACCAATCCCTCCTCCCTCACTACCTTCTCCCCTTGGCTGAGATATCACCCCACCAGCCTCTGCCACCCTCACCATCAACCTTCACAGTCTCCCTCCAACTCCTCTCTCCCTTTCTGATCCCTCCATGTTGACATTTCCCAGGGCTTTCCTGGTCCTCGGGCCCTTCTTCTGATGACCTCTTCAGTCATGTGGCTCTTGTTTCCATTTAAACTGGGCCCTAAGTTAGACCTCAGGCCCTGTCCTTCTATCTGAACTCCAGATTTCTACATCCAACAACCTCCTCAACAGCTGCGAGTGGATGTCTAACAGATGCTCAAATTTAGCACATCTTGATTCCTGCCCGCCTCTGCTGAATGCATACAGCACAACTAGCTCCTCCTCAGCATTCATCTCATTCAAAGAAACCACTGTGGAGGGAGGTGATATATGTATAATTATGACTGATTTGTGTTGTTGCATGGCAGAAACCAACACAATGCTGTAAAACTGTTTTCCTCCAACTAAAAATAAATTGGAAAAAAATTATGTACCAATCTAAATGGGAAAAGAATTTTTAAAGAAATAGATACATGTATACGTCCAAATGAATCATCTTGCTGTACACCTGACACTATCACACCATTGTTAATCAACTGCTCCCAAACCAAAGAAAACCAAAAAAGGGCACCACCATTTGCCAAGTTGCTCACCAACTACATTAGTTTTCTAGGGCTGCTACTACGAAGCACGACGAACTACATGTTTTAGACAACACAGGGTCACTGGTTAGAAGTCTGAAATCGAGGTGCTGGAGGCGCTGGTCCTTTCCGAGGGCTGTCTGGTTGCTTTCTCCCAGCTTCTAATAGCCTTGGACAACCCTGGCTCCTAGAAGCTGTTTTCACAAGTCTTCCTTCTATGCATGTCTCACCACCTGCCCTCAAACCCTTCTCCCAGCCACCTTGTCCCCTGCAATCTGTTCTCACCAGGGCAACCAGAGGAATCCTGCAGAATCAAGTCAGATCACACCCCTCCTCTGCTCCAAACCCTCCGAAGGCTTCCATCTCACTCAGTGAAATCCAAAGCTTCTATTTTCATAGTCACTTCCTAACTTTGCGCACCATATTCCTGTCACACTGGCTTCCTTGCTCGCCCCTGGGCAGACAGTGCCTGCTTCCACCACAGGGCCTTTGCATCTGCCTGTAACATGCTTCCCCAGATAGTCACGGGCTACCCTTTTTCACATCACTCAGCCTCCCTGTGACTTATCTGCTCCAAACAGCAATGTATAGGCCTCGATCTGTCTGCTTCATTTTTCTTCAAAGCACTTATCCCTAACCCTATATTATATTATTTATCTAGTCATTGTTTCCCACTAAAATATCAGCTCCACAGGGAAGACGACTATTTTGGTAGCTGCTTTTTCCTTTGGACCTAAAATAATGTCTGACTCAAAGAAGATAACAACTTAATGTCTGGTCTAACTCAAAGAAGATAATAACTAACTGCAGAATGAATGAACTTGTGAAGGCAGGCTGGAAGAAAAATATATTTAAATGCTAACATGAATTACAATCCTAGAAATGGTAAAAATTATAAGTGATTACTTATACCATATTATATTTTCCATATTTGCTACGATGGCCTTCACAGCATGGCAAATATCAATACTTTATCAAGAAAAAATGTTAATTCACTTAATGGCTAATTTAAACATACTTAAATTTTTAAGGGGTGTAAATCCTACAATCTAAACAATACATGAGATGGAGTACCATATACTAGATTTTATGGTAACTGCACGATACTGAAACATACATTATTTTTACTTTGAAACTTATTATTAACAAACTTGGTAATGACTGGATAATATGTCTAGCATTATTATTTACATGTTTAACCTGTTTGAAAAGCTTTTTATTTTCATCAACCAAAAATGCCGAGAAGCTTTTTTGAAAATCAGAGAAATAAAAAATCAAGATTTATAAGGCCTAAACGATGGCCAACTTGAGAATCATGTATCTGAAACTTGGATTAAAATAAAGGTAAAAAAGACTAAGACAGAAAACATAACTTTACTCTGATTAGGAAGCTAGAAGTAAAAAGCCCACTAAAGTCAGGCAGCCCATACCAAGCCCAGTTCACACACTGACTAGCTGTGTGTCCCTGGGTATATTTCCATTACCTTTTTTGAATCTCAGTTTTCCCATCTGTAAAATGGGAGTGATTTTTTTTTAATAAAAGAGGGTTTCTGATGGATTAAGTAAACGCATACACACAAAGCACTGGGACAGGCCCTGCTTCAGAGTAGCGTTTGACAGGTGTCAGCTATTATTATTATTTTGCGCATCAAATTCATCCCACACATGCCCCAAAATAGCCTTTAAGGAAGCTTTTGAAAAGCAGGTCACATCTATATCTGGGATAGAATTTTATTTCTACCATTGGAATTTTAAATTTATGCAAGACAGCCTTTCACACTGAATCAAACATAATAAGTTACCTTTTCCCCCTTTCTTTCCCGCATTTAATCATCCAGAATAAAGCTGTGGGAAGCAAAAAGTGATAAAGAGTATCAATCTAAAACAAAATATTACATGGCTGTTACCATGCTCAAGACTCATATTTCCAAACAAATTTTCTTAACTGTAAAAAGAATAATAGCTACATGAGTGAGATAGAGCCTTTAAAAATTACTATTTATTTTGACAGCATTCCTTTAGGTAAATTAAGAGTATTATGTGACCGGGGATGGGAACACCCTGGAAGAGATACAATCTAGGCCATGCCAAAAGCTCTCCCTGCTAAAATAAAAACACTTGTAAATGTCACTGATGCCTGAGCATCACTGTAGAACACAAACATTCAGTGGACTGTGGACAGGGTCTCAGCTACAGGGATCACAATAATTAGGCTCTAAAACCCCAAATGGGTGCAACAGTTGAACGCCTCACTGTGAAATACCAGGCCACGCCTCTAAATGAAAGGAAGAAGCAAAGCAGATGAGGCTATTTGCAAACACTTAGCCCTATGGCTACTAGCTCTATTATTGTGAAACGTGATACAACCATTTTCAGAATTGAAGCTGAAATAGAACTATGGACATAAAGGACCCATCAGCAAGCAGTTGAAAGGAACAAGCAAAGCTCTGTTTTCAAAATTTGAATACACAAAATTAAAATTGTTTAAATAGCATTTCTCATTTCCGACATCCTTCAGAATAGAGCAATTATTTTAGTAAACATTGTGAATGTCAAATGCTCCTTTTAGTCATATACTGGGCCTACCTTCCACATGCATTTAAATTGTTTTGTTTTGTTTTTTTAACTGAATTGCTCTAAGTAGCTTAACAGCTGATCATCTCAGAACTAAAAAGAAATGTATAAACAGCAAAGAGAAATTTACATAATTATTAGGACAGAAATCAATAAGAATGATCTTTCTATTAAAGCTGTCAACTTTAAAATAAACCATTTCCATCCAAAACACGATGCCAAAGTATTAAATAATGGATGATGTTCATAGGGTGTTACTCTTCCCAACTTCTTAATGTTTTGTATTTTCCAAGAAAATAAACCATAAATTAAAAAAACATAAAATAAGTTTTCTAAGACTTAATCCAAGTAATTATTTTTGTTTCAAAATATGCCGTGAATATCCTACTTATTTTAGTAGTAATTTTGTTTCTGTTTTCTTACAAAGTATAGTCACTAAATTTCCTGTTAGTTAATTCTGAAAAAACATAATTAAGAGAAAGAAAATAAAGAAACTTTACACAATTCTGGAAGTAGAGATTTTAATCTCAAAGTGTGAAAAACACAATCACGAATGTCTCACAACTGCCCATTTAACAGACTGATTATACAGTCACTATTCTCAACCCACAATCCCCTAAAGATCATGTATTCCTGCTGCTGCTAAGTCACTTCAGTCGTGTCCGACTCTGTGTGACCCCATAGACGGAAGCCCACCAGGCTCCCCCATCCCTGGGATTCTCCAGGCAAGAACAGTGGAGTGGGTTGCCATTTCCTTCTCCAATGTGTGAAAGTGAAGTCGCTCAGTCGTGTCTGACCCTTAGCGACCCCACTGACTGCAGCCTACCAGGCTCCTCCATTCCTAGTACCCATTTTTATTCTTAGATATCTTCCCGTTATTTGTCATCACCAGTTCATACCACAATTAAGGGTAGGCTTCTGTGGAGTTAGAATGAGAGAGAGAAAATGTTTGTGTTCTACAGTGATGCTCAGGCATCAGTGACACTAACAAGTGTTTTTTGGTGATAGACACTTTCTAAAAATAGTCCCAAATCTATCCCTTCCTATCAGCACCTGCTTCTTCTCCCATCAAAAGGTGACTCTTATGTCTCTCCTTGTTGAGTATGAGGCTGGGTCTATGACTTGTTGTTTCAGTCGCTAAGTCAAGTCCGACTCTTTGTGATCCCATGGACTATAGCCCACCAGGCTCCTCTGTCCATGGGTTTCCCAAGCAAGAATAATGGAATGGGTTGCTATTTCCTCCTCCAGGGAATCTTCCTGAGCCAGGGATCGAACATGAGTCTCCTGCATTGCAGGCAGATTCTTTTCAGCTGAGCCACCTGGGAAGCCGGGGTCTATAACTATTCTACCAAAAAATGCAGAAGTGCCTTACTGAGAACCTCCCAGCCCAGGCTTGAAGAGGCCAGCAAGCAATACTTCCTCCCTCTTGAAACCTAGCTGCCATGTCATGGGGAAGCCCAAGCAACCAAGGAAAGAGGCCCACATGGAAGAGAACTGAGGCTTTCAACCAACAGCCCCTGCTAAGCTGTCAACCAACAGCCAGCATCATCTTGCCAGCCATGGGAGTGTTCCAGCTGATGCCATGTGGTATGGAGACAGGCTGTCCCTACTGAGCCCTGCCAAATTGCAAAATCATGAGTAAATAAATGATGGTGTTTGTTTTAAGCCACTGAGTATTAGGATAATTTGTCTCAGAGGCAAAGATAGAAATAGAAACAATCTTCCTGAAGAAGAGTCATTATCTCTCATTCCAGGGCTTCTGCTAATTCTATCATGTTAAATTACCCTGCATTAAGCACTTAAAATCTGTGGTTGTGTAATCAAGTCTTCAAAATAAAAATGAGCATAGTTGTGATTAACAGCCTCCAGAAGCCTATGAGGAAGGGAGAAGACCCAGCATTCCCAAGTACTGAAGATGATCAAAGACCGTGACAGCTTTCTCCAATGATTTCCCGGCAGTTACCAGTGCAGAAAAACACTCATCTTTGATAACAGTAGCCACAACTGAATACTATTTTACAAATTTTATGTTATATATACTTTACGACAATATTTAAAATAATGTAATACACACACACAAACCAAAAATAAAAAAAACCACTGTACACTGTAAGTGGGAGAATTAGATGGTATGTGAATTAAATCTCAATACAGGACTTCCATACAGTCCTCCACACGGTAAACAGTCCAGCTCATCTTTGACCAGCTCGATCTTAAAAAGACTTTTCTGTGTTAAAATGTGCCTGCCCACAGCTTTCATTCATCAACTCCCCTTTCCACAGTACTGAAGAAAGCTCCACCATCACGCCTGTGACTTCTCTTCTCCTGAATCAAGCTACCCATCCCTGCAGCTCCTCATGTCAGCTCTGTGTTCCCTCCATCATCTGGCTGCACAATTCCTGGTATTACAGCAGCTCCTGGTACTGGAGAAGAGCATGCACTTTGGAGTCAAAATGCCTAGGTTTAAATCTGAGTTCCATCACTTACTAACCACGAGAAGCTTCAATTTCAACACGTGTAAAATGCGGATGGGGAAAGAAGTCTCATCTTTGGGAAAGAGTGAGGCAGGGATTCAAGTCAGGGCCTGAGATAACCATCACCTGTACTCAAAAACGATGCTGGCAAATTTACTAAGTATGGTCAACATACTGTTTCTCTTTCTGCATTTAACAAGCCACCATTTCTTTGTTTAAACACTCTCTCTCCCCCTTTGCCAAGCATGTGTAGTTAATTCAAGCTCATTAAATGCACGAATGATGCAACGTCATAGAACAGACCCAACCTCAACATTAAGTAAGCAGCAACAGGGTCTGGAACCCAGGAAGCCCACCAAAACGACTAGCTTTTATTGTTCTATTGCAATTCTGGGCTTCAGTAAAGAATTCACCTGCCAATGAAGACGAGGATTCGATCCCTGGGGTGGGAAGATCCCCTGGAGAAGGAAATGGCCTGGTGCTCAGATGGTAAAAAATCTGCCTGCAAAGCAGGAGACCTGAGTTTGATCCCTGGGTCAGGAAGATCCCCTGGAGAAAGAAATGGAAACCCACTCCCCATATTCTTGACTGAAGAATCAATCCCATGAACAGAGGAGTCTGGTGGGCCACAGTCCATGAGGTCGCAGAGTCGGACACAACAGAGCAACTAACACGCACCAGTATTCTTGCCTGGGAAATTCCACGGACAGAAGAGCCTGGCAGGCTACAGTCATGGGGTCACAAAAGAGTTGGACACAACTCAGTGACTAAACAACAACTGCAATTCCAGGAGGGAAGGACAAAATCTAATGTGATGTCTCCAAAGTGGTCAGCCCAGCTGGCATGGAGTAGGGCAGAGTGGGACAGTGCTGGGAATCGTTTTTTTAAAATGTCATGGCAGGACCTCATTTTATGATTTTGATTATCTGTACTTCCTCCAGTTGGCAGGACAGAGAGGTCTGGAACATCCACCCCCAAGAGCACTGGAGAAGAGACTCAGTCCCCCACTTCAGGACCCGGTGCCCACCTTACCTGCAGGGACTCATGCTGATTCTCAGTCCCCAGCCCAGCCTCATAGGCAGAGAAGGGAAGAGTGGTTTTGCCTGACCCCACCCCACTGAACATTAAACACACATTTTCCTTTCACCATCCCACAGAGGTCCACCCCATTACCTGCACAGATGTAATTACCTTCTCAACTAAACTTCTGCACTTGTTCCAAAGGAGCTGGTGGACTCACCCAGGTGTACTGTTGAAAACGGAAATATATCCCACAACAGAGGTGAACCACTACAGAGGTCAAAATGCTCAAGGGTTATTTTTTAGTGTCATAATAATGAGTCATCTGCCTAATCAAAACGTTCGATTCCAGGGAGAGTCCAGGTAGATTAACCCCCCAGTGGCCGGCGATGACCACCAGGCAAGGCAGCAAGGTCCTTGATCCCATGTCTACCTGGCCAATGGGAGGATCTCTCTCTCTGCCTCGCCACCACGCCCAGCTCAATGCGAGAATGTGGGGCAGTCAGGAGGGGAGCCCTTACAAAGATCATTTAATGCAGGACACTTCTGTCCTACAACATTTCAGGGAGGAGAAATTATTGCCTTTCTGATAACCAGTGTTTGGTGACGGCTTGTCACTCTCTCGCCTGATCAAGCCCTGGGCCACAAGAAGCCACTGACAGATCCCTGTCACTGGCACAATCCTCCGCCAGGGTCCATGTGATGAGTGAGAAGGGGAACACACCACAAAGCTCATTCCGACAGAACCCCGTGGTAAACGGCTGTCAACCTGGCAAGTGAGCCCAGCAGAATCTACTGAGAACACAAAGGACCGAGCCATAATCCGAATACATAGAGTTCTTTATGCCCTGTACCATTTACCCCTCAAGCAAGACATTTTCTCTTATCATCCTTCCTAACACCCAAGGAAAGATAAAATCTCTCTAGTAGGAAAACTGGGCCCCAGGTGCATCAACATTATTTAATCTCAAGGCAGAGGTTCTAAGTGTGGTCCCTGGATCAGCAGCATCACCTGGGATCTTACCAGACATGCAGGTATCTAGTGCCTTGCCTCAGCCATGTGGAGTCCAGCAATCTGTGCTTTAACAAGCACTCTGGATGACTCTGATGCATGAAGAACTCTGCCAGCTACAGTCAGATTTGCGAGTTACTGTCTTAAGGTACTAAGAATCTATGCAAAGGGGATTTCTGGGGTGACCAGCATTCATTAGCTGCAAAGTAGTCTGGGACTTGGGACAAAGGCAAAGTCAGGCAGTCCAATAACATGAGTGGAGTCAGTGTCACTCAGGACCATAAGCATTATGAGCAGCTCAGGGACTAACCGTCCAAGTAACATAAAGGATGGGTGACCTGCCCTGAAGTATGGCTTGAAAGGTAAGACACTGCCAACTTCAGGGACATCCGACATCTCACTGGACAGCCATGACTCATCTTCAACATCTTATAAAACACGAAATCCAGACTTTCCTGGTGGCACAACGGATAGGAATCCGACTGCCAATACAGGCGACACAAGTTCGATCCCTGGTCCAAGAATATTACATATGTCTCAGAGCAGCTAAGCCCATGTGCCACAACTACTGAAGCCTGCACACCTGGAGTCCGTGCTCCACAGCAAGAGAAGCCCACACAACCCAACAAAGAGGCGTTCTTTGTTCCCACTTGCCACAACTAGAGAAAGCCTACACCAAGCAACGAAGACCCAGCACAGCCAAAAATAAAATAGATAAGTAAATCAAAATTATTAAAAAAAAAAAAACCAATGAAATCCTCTCTTCAAATGCAGTTTTACACTGAAGCTTAATATACGAAACTGACAAGCACCCTCCCCACCTGCTTCTCCTCTTACCTCTCCCCCTTTGTAGCCACTGACACACTTCAGTGGAATCTTGAGGGTTCCTGAGAGCACAGGTTGAAAAACATGGGCTCCTCACAAAACGTGCTGCTTCTGGAGCCCCACCAGACCTACTGAACTAGCAGAGCCGGGGGTGGAGCCTCGGGACCTATCTTTTTCTTCGGGTAACCCTGATGATCAGCCAGCTCAGAGCCACTAAGCAATGTTTGTCTCAGAATAGAGCCTCGCCTTTTACATCGGCATCATCTGCAGGAGCCTGTTAACCCTGCACACTCCTGGGCCCTCCCCAAGCCCTGTTGAGGCTGGATCTCCAGAGCAGAGCCCAGAATCTACCACGGAAGGTGGTTGTCACGTGCATCCGGTACACGCAGTCTTGTGGTGTGCTGACTCCAACCCCTCAATCTCTCACCCTCTCACCTGAAAATATAAAGAGAATTCATCCCTCCTGGCTAGTCCCTGAATCTTCACTCCTAGAGCCTGGGTGTCCAGTCACTCTCTGAGATGCTGGAGGAGCAGACAGGAGGCATGTCTTGGAGCCTGAACTCCTTTTCAGTCTCAACTCTTAACGCAGGAGAACAGGATCGCTGACAACCAAGCACCAACCCTTGGGCCAGTGGGTCTCAATGTGGTTTGCATGATTAGAATCACATGACGAATGTTTAAAAACAAGGCGTCCAGATGCCACCCCTCCCCACAGATTCTGCCTTAACTGCCTTGGGTGGGGGCATGGCATTGACATTTTTTAAAGACCTCTTGGGTTAAAACGCACAGCCTGCGGAGACTATCACAGCCTAGGGCTGACATGTGCAAAAGTGAACATGCACAGATGCTGTTACAGTGAAGATTCTGATTCGGGGGGTGGAGGTGGGGTCCAAGGCCTGCGTTTCCAACAGCTTCCCAGGTACTGATGCTCGGATCACATCTGGGGCAGCCAGGATCTCATGGTTCTCAAACTCCTGAATCATCTGGAGGGCCTTGTTAAAATGCAGATGGCTTTTTAACTGGGCCCACCCCGACAGTTCCCAATTCAAATGCCTGCAACGGGACCCTAAAATTTGCATTTCTAACAAGTTCTCAGAGGAGCTCAAGTTGAGGATCCAGCGACCACACTCTAAGAATTAGGAAGGCCATGCTATTCAAAATTAGTGTACATTAGAACAGCTTGGGAGCTTTCTGAAACAGAGGTGAGCAGGCTTAGTCCAGATGATTCCCGTGCCTGGAGAGGAGCCCAAGAATTACAGCTCCACAAATTCCGGGGGATAGTGAAGGACAGGGAAGCCTGGTGTGCTGCAGTCCATGGGGTGGCGCACTGAAGGCTGGGAACAAATGCTTGCTTAAGGGAGGAATTGCCATTCCAACAGCAACTGTCTTTAATCCTACTGCAGAAACTGCAGTCGCCAAACACGAGTTGGCGACTGAACGACAACAAAGCTTCTCAAGGGACTCACACGGTCTTCTAGGCCAGGGAGCTCATTCAGGTCTAGAATTTGCATCCTACCAACGCAATGACATATCTGGTACTAACAGCAAGCTTTACTGGAAAGAGAGGCTGAACATCATAAATGTCCTTTATAAAGTGCCACCACACTGCACACGTAAGACACTCTCATAAACCAGGCCCAACCTAAGGAAAAAGAACTAGACAGTTTCCAGATTACTGCTGGGTTTCCTGGAAGCCTTGTCTCTAGGGGTCCAAACCTAACCTACAAGGTTAGAAGAGAAAGACGACGCCACAGAAACTTTGCTCTAAACAATACCTATATGCACAAGGGAAAGCACTAGCAGGGTAGTTAATCAAATAGGTGTAGACTCAGGTTAGGACTCCGGCTAAGCTCGAAAGTGGGGGAAATGATATCTCACTTGGAGGTTGTTGAGAGGCCATAATAAGGAAATAACGTATGTAAGGTACTTAGCACAGGACTGTCAATCAGTAAAATCATGAATATATGACACTTCTGACAGCAGAGCCATAAAATCGTGGAGCTGGAAGGGAGCTTGATGTTTAGCCTTCAGCCAATAAAGGAAACCCAAAGACCAGGAGGACAGCGTCACTTGGATGTGCAGTATCCCAAGCCCACCCCGACCTTCTGGATCAGAATCTGCATTTTAACACGACCTCAAGAACATTCCTACGCACATTAGCTTGAGAACCACTGCCCAACAATAACCCCACCAGCTAGGGAGTATGTCAGTGGTTCTGAACCCTGCCAAGTTGTAATCATCTGGAGGCTTTAAAAAAAGTTACTCATGCAAAGTCAAATCCCCAGTAAGTCTAATTCAACTGGTTTGGGAGGTATCCTGAGAACTGAGGGTTTTTTTAATCTTCTTACAAAGGTTGAGAATCACTAGTACGGAAAAAGGGTGCAGAGGAACTTCTGTGGCAGTCCAGTGGTTAAGACCACACTTCCAATGTAGGGGCTGAGAGTCTGATCCTCTGGCTGGAGAACTAGGATCCCACATGCCATGTGGCGTGGCAAAAAAAAAAAAATTTTAATTTTTTTCTAATTTTCAAATTATTTTTTAATATAAAAAAATGTACAAAATATATTTTTAAAAAAATTAGTGTGCAGGCTCTGCAGTCAAACGGATAAGTTTAATCCTGCTTATACCACTCACTGGCTGTGTCACCTGGGGCAGGTTACTTACTCCCTTTGGTACTTCAGTCTCCTTGTCTATAAAATCAGCATAATAGCGGTTGTTGTTGTCACTGCTGTTTAGTCACTAAGTGGTGTTCAACTCTTTTGCAACCCCATGGATTTTATAGCCCACCAAGCTTCTCTGTTCATGGGATTTCCCAGGCTAGAATACTGGAGGGGGTTGCCATTTCCTTCTCCGGGAGGCCTTCCCGACCCAGGGATCGAACCCATGTCTCCTGTCTGGCAAGTGGATTCTCTACCACTGAGCCACCAGGGAAGCCCTAATGATAATGGTACCCAGTCTCATAAAGATACTTAGAAGACAAAAAGAGACATAATCCCTGAAAACGCACAAAACTGTGCCAGGCACAGAGTTTGTCCTTGTTAACAAGCACTGACTAGTGCTAACCTGAGCAGGGGGATATTTAGCTTCTACGGAAAGGCTTTCAGTGACAAGTTCAGGCTTCACACTTTAGCACCTTTCTTTGTGGGATGCTTACTAGAAAGTTCTAACTATGAGGGCATTGCAATAATTACTCGGGTTGGCCTCTCCCACAATCCAGCGCTAACCTCTGTAGCTGGCTGCGCCTGAATGACACACACACACACACACACGCACACACACGCACACTCCTAGGTGAAGACCCCTTCTGTCTGGGCCATTGCTGTGAATGCAGCCCAGACGTCCTGGCCTGGGATGAATGCACCCCTTCAGGCAGCAGGAACACCCAGCATCCAGCCGCAGGCTGGCCTCCGCCAAGCTGTGTGACTCTGGACTCTCACAAAGGCCTGGGTTGGGTTTTCCCTCACCACAGTTTTCCACAGTACAAAAAAGGCAGCCCACTGCCCACTCAGCACAGACGTGTGATGGACGCTCCTGCAGACTCCTAGTGACTCCCCTGCACACTCAGACTGAACAATAGGCTTTCTCTGAAAGTCCCCTAAATATAGACACATTCTCTGGGTGAGCAGAGGATTTCCTGAAGGGTTTTTCTGGGGAAACAGACCTAAATAATAGATGGGTGTTTGGTTTGTACTTGTATATATGAGTGAGTGTGTGTGTGTGAGAGAGAGAGAGAGTGTGTATGTCAAAAGAATCTAGCGATTGTGCTGGGTTTTTTCCCTGAGAACAGTAAGACAACCAGGAATCATTCGTCAGGCTGTCTCAGCCAATTTTCCTTTCACTGCGTCTCTTGAGTTCAAACCTTTCTTTGCTTTTAAATGAGCCCCTTTTCAGTTCTGGCTCCTCCTGCTGCACATCCAAGGCTGGCCTGTGCGCTCCTGCAACTGGGGCTCCCACCCGCCTGCCCATGCCCAGCACACTCCCCTGCACAGCGAGCCTCCCTGAGCAGCACCCTCCCACACCCACAGTCCTGCCTGGAGGGTGCCAGCTCCAACACACCCAATACTGGCCCCCCCTTATTTCCTCTCCCTCCCCCAAAACGAGAGGTGACCTCTCTCCCCTCTTTCTCCTGCCCCAAACATTAAACCTAACTCTATCTCCTTGATAGATGTCCCTGGCCTCTTTTCCATTCCCACCGCCACCACTGTCGTATATACACCTTGCTTTCTTTCCTAGAGCTCCACCTCTGAAGTGGTTTGTTTTCCTCTACATATCACCCTGCATCCTCACAGCAGGATTGGCTCCTGCCTCTCCCAGGCTTCTCTGAACCTATCAAACACAAGAACATAACAACTGTTATTTATCAAGCCTCTGCTTCCTGCCAGTCATGGCACTGGCTTTTTCACTAACCCACCCTGCAATCCTTACAATATGCACGGATCTATATTTTCAGACCAGGAAGCTGAGGCTCCATGACGACACCTGTATTCCAATCCAGTGGAATTGTGGTTCCACTGGACAAATGACTGGGGAGCGGGGGTGGAATCGGCCTCTCAGAGCCCACCACGTGGTCCCTCCACCTGCCCTTCCTCCACAGGTATTCCCAGGTGGCTTAGATAGTAAAGAATCTGTCTGCAGTGTAGGAGACCCAGGTTTGATCCCTGGGTCGGGAAGATCCCCTGGAGAAGGAAATGACAACCCACTCCAATATTCTTGCCTGGAGAATCCCACGGACAGAGGAGCCTGGTGGGCTACAGTCCATGGGGTCGCAAAGAGTCAGATACAACTGAGCGACTAACACTTTCTTTTGAACTTCCTCCGCAAGCATTCTGTAAGCTGAGTAAACCCCCACCTTATGGACACAACTCATGCTTCCACCCCAAGGCTTGGTTCACCCTGTTCTCTCTGCCAAGAATGCCCTTCTCCCAGTCTCAGCCTGCAGAAACATCCTACCCATCAAACTCTCCTCCCTCCGTGTGTTGCAACTTCTCTAATGCACTGCATTTGACACAGATCTCTCTCCTTTGGGTCCCATGGCCTTTGGCTTCCCTCTTAAAACCAATCCATGTGCTTTTCTGATCCATTTCACACTGCAGCATACTCTTGGGTGGCAAGAACTAACTCATCTTTGTGTTCCCACAACTTCCACCCTAGCACTGAGACAGTCTCGTGTGTAACTGATCCTCAACAAATACTTGCTGAATTGGGCAACTATTGTAAGATGCTATTAAGGAGAAGCACGCTGAGAAAACGCAAGAATCAGAAATCACATGTCATCTTCCTCCTTATGTCCCTGAGGACTCCTTTTGTCACCTACAAGTAGTAACTACCAATATTAGGAAATGAATGAAAAATATTTAAGCATATTTAAGCTCTACAAAATCAATTTTATTTTTCACAAATAAATTGTTAAAGAAAAATAAAAAGCTGGTTATGAAGAAGTGAGCTTCGTGTCTCTAGAAGGATTCAAGCAGCAGCTAAGTGTCCTGGGGCAGAGGTGCCTGGAGGATTCCTGGACTGAAGTGGGGACAGGGTAGATGGCTGGCTTCCTAGATCATTTCCAAATAGGATTTCAGCCACCCCCTTCCTGCTGTCAGAACACCCACTGAAGATGACAGGCATTTTCTGTCATGCATCACAACTGAAAACAGTTCCCTGAAACCCTACCCCATGTCATTCTGCCAAGCATCAATGTGTCACTGAAGTTTTGCAACAAATAAAAACAAGTCAAAGCAGTCAGTGAGTTCATCCTCTGATCCCAAAACCTTATTTTTAACATGAAAATCTATGTGTGACTTTTATATACTTTCCAAACCCACCAAAAGCCAGCTTAATATTTAGATAGTTCAAGGTGACTTAAATTCTCTATGTGTGTGCTAAGACACTTCAGTCATGTCTGACTCTTTGCAACCCCATGGACTGTAGCCTATCTGGCTCCTCTGTCCATGGGATTCTCCAGGTGAGAATACTGGAGTGGGTTGTCATTTCCTCCTCCAGAGGATCTTCCCGACCCAGGGATTGAACCCAAGTCTCTTAGGTCTCCTGCATTGGCAGGCAGGTTCTTTACCACTAACGCCACCTAAAAATTCTCTATAGTTACAGGTATTTATGTGAGCAAATACTTAAAAAGAAAGATAAGCAAATATGAGATTATATTTTGTTCTGTAACTTTAAGCAACAAGTTCTGTGATGGGAGATAAAAAGCAAAACGAGGAACGAATTCAAGCAAAAGAAAATAAGCACTCTCTTCTTCTCAAGTCAAAGTTTTGTCATCACACTCTCAGAAATCTGCTACAGCCATC
Organism: Moschus berezovskii; assembly: GCF_049115385.1. Taxonomy (NCBI): domain Eukaryota; kingdom Metazoa; phylum Chordata; class Mammalia; order Artiodactyla; family Moschidae; genus Moschus; species Moschus berezovskii. Next base: position 92,963,108 of record NC_142470.1, read on the forward strand.
TTTATTAACTGCACAATCCAACTTGGAGCCAGAGATAGTAGCTATTATAATCCTTGAAAGTAAACTGTTCATGTGTGAGCGATGGACTGTCCACCATGAGCAAGAACAAATGCCAGGGCTTCCCAAGAGAAAGGATGCTCCTCGACCACCTTACAGTTAAAGAGGTGACTAATCTCTTCATGGAAAGCTCTGACACGCACCTTCCTTTATGTGGCACCCAAAAGCTTAGTTAATTTGTCTCAGATGAAAACGCTGCACAGACAGGTAGAATCCTAATACTAAATTGAGTCATAAAAATGACTAATGAAATGTAGGACTTCTCCCCACACAGCTGCTTTGCAGGACTGCTCTATGAATCAGACAAGGTAATCTGAAGATCACTCCCACACGCACGTTCATTTATTTAGCAGATTATAAAACAGTCATCAAAGAAGGTATTCAAGAAACCTAGATGAAAAGCATCCAAATTCACGAAAATGTGGTTAGTGACCCAGACACCAGGCCTCATGTAAACAATACAAGCAAATAGTAAAGAATAATACGACTCCAAACCAACAATGTTAAGCTTTGGGAAACTCACACCATGTGTTTCTAATTGAAATTCTTTAAATAGAACTCCATTAGAATTTTATGGAAAAGTTACTCAAACTAAACTTACACTTAAAAAATTTTTCTTAATCTCCTCTATACTTTGTCTCCATATGATCTGATAAAAATAGTCATCACTGAGCTGAAATTTAAATGCGAGCTCTAGAAGCACTCCAGGATGGCAGAACACCCAGAGATCATGATAACTCCCGGCAGACATGAGAGACCGTAAATTAACTGGCCTGAAACCTCTGCAAACTGCAGAGGCACAGAGTAGCAGTGTGCGCAGTATGTACTGGATCCAGAAAGCAGCTCTCCAAATGGTAAAACGCAGAACTTACTCCTGGTTATTACTATTCTTGCCCGGAAATTAACAACAGCTAACACTTAACTTACCCCTAGGTAAATGTGTTTTAACAAGGGTTCCCACATTTTCATTTTGCCATGAGATGATGGCAGATGATGTAGCTCATCTGGTCTTGATATGACCATTCAAATCCTCAGATCAAGTGAGACCTAAAGTCACCATCAACCTTAGGTTTCCAAGTTACACGGCTAAAAAAAAAAAAAAAAAAACAGCCTCTCTTCCTTCAGCTGGTCTATGTAACTTCCACTTAACAACCGCAGGGACCTGCTTAACTCTGCCTCAAAGTTCACCCCCATCTCCACCACACCTGCAGACACCCGCTCCACTTGACTCTAGCTTCCTCTGCATCATGTCCAGTCAATTTACATCCTCACCAACATCTTCCCAAAAGTTCTAGCTGATCCACTACCCTGGCAGCTGAGAGTCTAGACTTCCCTAAGAAACATGAAAGAATCAAATTCAATCTTCTATGCTTATAAAACTTAATCGTGTCAATAGGGTCAGAGATTCATCCATTCATTCTAAAATATTTTGAGTACAGTGGTCATGTGTGGATGTGAGAGTTGGACTGTGAAGAAAGCTGAGCATCAAAGAATTGATGCTTTTGAACTGTGGTGCTGGAGAAGACTCTTGAGAGTCCCTTGGACTGCAAGGAGATCCAACCAGTCAATCTTAAAGGAGATCAGTTCTGGGTGTTCATTGGAAGGACTGATGCTAAAGCTGAAACTCCAATACTTTGGCCACCTCATGCCAAGAGTTGACTCATTGTAAAAGACCCTGATGCTGGGAGGGATTGGGGGCAGCAAGAGAAGGGGACGACAGAGGATAAGATGGCTGGATGGCATCACCAACTCGATGAACATGGGTTTGAGTGTGAACTCCAGGAGTTGGTCATGGACAGGGAGGCCTGGCGTACTATGATTCATGGGGTCGCAAAGAGTCGGACACAACTGAGCAACTGAACTGAACTGAACCATGTACTAGGCACAGGAAAGATAAAAGAAACCTTCTGGCACCTGCAACTGACAGAAGAAACACCCTTAGAAAGCTTCACATTACCTATGGTCTTCCTTCAGGAATAGACAGAGAAGCTTAAAGGAGCAGGAAGGGGAAAAAGCTGATCAGAAACCAGATAAAGAAGGGATGGAAAAAATAACTTGGATCCTCTTTGTGGTTTCCAGAAGAAACAAAGATGTGCCCCCTAGAGGGTTAGACAGGGCGAATCCATCCCTAATATCTCACCCCTCAATGTCCCCAGACCCGCCTGCAGGACCCCTGCCAAGCCCACTCCACAGGTGCAGCTGAGCTAAAGTATGCCAGAGAAATGCTCCCCTGTTTTAAAACAACCATCAGGGATGAAGATTCCACAAGGTCATACAAGATAAGAGAAGCCCTTCAAAGCCATGTGTTTTACCACCAAGTTGAGTGATGAGAACACATCAGGAGAGATGAAAGGGGAACCTGAAATGTATTCAGATCAGAAAATAGATGACCCAAAGCACTCATCATATCAGCAGCAGAATGAGATGATCACAGGAATAAAGCAGAAGCTGACAGTCTTGTGCTTGTCCAGGTACACACTGGACAAAAGATACATACTGGTCCTCTAGGAACTGAGGAACTCAGAGCTGTGGGTGAGGCCACCCTGTCACTGACACCAGCTTCTAGCATGGTAGGTACCTTCTGTAAACAGCATCTTTGGAAAGGGTCCTTGGAGGACCTCACTTGAGAGTCCTCAGTTTCATTACCCACAAGTCCCCCTCAATAAGAAAAAAAAACACCATACGACAAATGGCTTAGAAGAAAATTGTTCAGGACTATTTTGACAATCCAGCTTTATAACTGTGATCCACATAGGATTTGAATGAAAGGATTATCAGAGGATGTTTCCAAGCCCTCACGATTTATAATTTTATTGTTCTTAAAGTAAAACTTAATGCTGTCCACTTTGGCCATAGAGCTTACCCCTTTAATCTACAAGGATGCCTTATTCATCTGGTAGATTCTTCCTCTTTAATAAGACTTGTGGTTAAAGCAAATCCAAACCCTCCAAATGGGAGAACCCCTTTTCCCGCCAAACTATAAAGTCAGTACCATCCATGAATGGAATGAGAGTTTTCCCACCAGACTCCCCAAATCCAAATTCTATCCTCAAAAGCCATTTCAAACAATTCCTATTCTAATATCTCAGAGCCAAAGGAGAGCAAGGTCCTTCCTTCAAAGCGTCACTACTCCAGACTGGGAGCTCCTTGAAGAGATACAACCATGTTTTGCTCATGTTTGCATCTCCAGTACTGGAAAGTGAGTGGCACACAGAATGTGTTCACTAGGTGCTCCTCTGATGAATGAACGAGCCTTGGGGCTGGGCTGCTCGTCCGGCATCTGCACACTCTTCCTCACTGTGCCTAACAGAGTATCACTGTTCCAAAAGCTGCTGCTGCTGCTGCTGCTAAGTCACTTCAGTCATGCCCAACTCTGTGCGACCCCATAGACGTCAGCCCACCAGGCTCCCCCGTCCCTGGGATTCTCCAGGCAAGAACACTGGAGTGGGTTTGCCATTTCCTTCTCCAATGCATGAAAGTGAAAAGTGAAAGTGAAGTCGCTCAGTCGTGTCCAACTCTTAGCGACCCCATGGACTGCAGCTTACCAGGCTCCTCCATCCATGGGATTTTCCAGGCAAGAGTACTGGAGTGGGGTGCCATTGCCTTCTCCATTCAAAAGCTAAGAACCATATACATTTATTATCTCACAGTTTCTATAAGTAAGCAGTCTGAGCACAAATTAACCAGTTCTTCTGCTTCAGGGTTTCACAAGGCTATAATCAAGGAGTCAGTGGGGCTGCAGTCTCATCTGAGGTTCAAGTGGGAACAAAGCTACTTCCAAGATCATTCAGGTTGTTGGCAGACTTCATTTCCTTGTGGCTGTCAGACTGAGTGCCCCAGCTCCATGATGGTTACCAGCTAAGGACAGCCCACAGCTTCCTGCCACATGGCCTTCTGCATAGGCAAGCCACGAGCCCAACAGGGCAGCTCACTTTTTCCAAGCCAGCAGGAAGTCTCTCACTCCAGTCCACTAAGACAGAGTCACACATAACATAACATAATCAAGGAAATGACTTCCTATCACTTTTGACATATTGTACTGACCTGAAGCAAGTCACAGGTTCTTCCCACACTCAAGAGCAGGGAAGTGTACGAGGGAGTCACCCATCGGGGGCTACTTTACGGTGTGCAGCCACCCTCCTAGTCTTATGGTCATCTTGGCCTCTTCCACTGGGCTGTCAGCTCCACAGAGCAGGGTCTTAGCCATCTGTACAATGACTTCTATACAGTACTTTATTAAAAGTTTAGTGAATTAAAATGAAAGGCTAAGAAAATGTAAGGTATAGGCCTCTAGGGACATATACAGAGACATAACTCAGCTATAAAAATGTTAGCAGTTTTGGTTGTTTTTTTTTTGTAAAGTGTTTACTCATACTGAGACCGAAGGAATGAGAACTAATTTTTTAATCCATATTTTAAGCCATTCTTTAAATTTGGGTTTTTTCAAAATTTGAACACCATTTTCCAGTATTGCAGCCTTGTCTACATAACATTTAAGCTTCTTGATGCTTTAATCAAAAGTAACATATGGGTTTTTGGAAATAACTACGTTTGCATTGGGAAGAAAAGACAAAATCTTACTTTTAACCAGGTGTAACTATTATTATAGTAACTGATAATTTAAATAAGACACACTACCTCCCCCCCCGAAATAAAGTATTTCTACTCGGTTTTTTTAAAAACCTACTTTTCCTTCCATACACAGATAAAGTATTTTTGCATCCACTATTTTGTAGGAAAAAAAGACACGTGATGGGGCAAATAGCCCCTATTTCACAGGACAAGCAAACCAACTCCGTATTCATCCTTTTTCTACAAAAGCTTCTAGTTTTATGATAGGCAATTCCTTTCCTAAACACACATCTCATAAAAGTGTGTGTCACTGCTGAAATTCTTAACTGGGCTAATTCCACAGATCTGATGCATTCTCCAGCAGCTTCCAGGAATGAGTCAGCAGGGCCCCAAGGAATGGCCGAGCAGCACTGACTTGTCCCTTCTCCATCTGAACTTCGTCATCTCCACACAAGAAGGCTTTGTCCCTGCCAATGCTGAGGGCATGTTCTGGACCTGAGCTTGCTCTTCATTTCACTTGTAAATTATCTTGGACTCGAGAAGCAGTACCTGCCTCCAAAACAAGATGTCACACTCACTCCTGTTCCTTCTATTAATTTTGTAATACCTTTCACATCATTCCTTGCCTGTGACGTCTTTTATTTCAGTAGACCCACTTTAAACCCAGTGTCCTCAAGCTTCCTTGTGGATCAGCCGGCTGGGTACTTGTGAAAACAAGAGTCACGGGTGATCCCCCTGGGGCTGCACTGTGGTAGGTCCGGGATGGGGCCCTACAACCTGCATTTCTTTTTTTATTGGAGTATAGTTGATTTACAACGTGGTGTTACTTTCCACTGTACAGCAAAGTGGTTCAGGTATACATATCTTATGTATAATATAATAGAGAACATATATTACATATATAGAATATATATTTTTTCATATTCTTTCCCACTATGGTTTATTACTAGATATTGACTACAATTCCCTGTGTATGTAGTGGAACCTTAAGGTTTATCTATTTTATATACAGTAGTTTGTATCTGCTAATCCCAAACTCTTAATTTCTCCCTCCCCCACCCCCTTTCCCTTCGGCAATCATAAGTTTGTTTTCTACAGCTGTGAGTCTGTTTCTGTTTCATCAATAAGTCATTCCCACAACCCACATTTCTTACACATTCCACAGAGGGGTATGAGGCAGAAGGGGGCTGTGTACCCTAGAAAGCTGATAAATGTAGCTTTGAAGAGTATGAAGTGTAATTTCAATACCATCCACAGTGAAGAACAGAACTAGGAAGGCCCAAAGGTCCAAAATTCATATTCATGGAGAGGCAAAAACGGCTTTTCCAAGTCTCCTCGGCGACTGTGCAGAACAGACTATGTGGCCGTGTGCGTGGCGGCACCTGCTCAGGCCCCAGGTTCCCATCTGACATGAAGGAATGGCTCCGATCCCTTGGGCAGAGGAAAAAACCCAAGCTTCCAGTCCCCAAGGCTTGGAGCCCACGGGAGCCAATCTCCCTGGACTCCTCCCCGCCATCGGTGATCAAGGAGAGGGTGCATGACAGAGGATCATAGAGGGCTGGGGGAGGGCAGGGACGGGGACGCAGAAAGGGAGGAGGTGGAAGTGGGTTTGGCCAGAGCAGTGGTTCTCAAACCATAGCTATACTGGCACCCCCAGGAGTGTGCATTAAAACAAGAGTGCTGAGCCCCAACCTCAGAGCTTCTAATTCAGTGAGTCCAGGGTGGGGCATGACAGTGTGCCTTTCTAACAAGTTCCTGGGTGATGCTGCTGCCCCTGATCCAGGGACCATGCTTTGAGAACCACTAGGTCTGTGACGTGCCATTCAAGCAGACTATTACAGGAAGATATGGGGCAATTGTACCAGAGAAAGGCTCTCAAACATTCAACAGTGGGCATGAAAAACTCTCATCCAGGAGGTTTGCTGTAATGTACATTCTCTCCTAACAAAAGGAATGGCTTACTAACATAATCTCAAGTGCCACTAAGTTAATGAATTTCAGCTGGCCTTTCCCTCAAAACAAATGTGACTTGTAATGCTTATTAATCAAGCAACTGAGGGTCTATTGTATATGCAGAAACGCTGCGGAGGCCAACTTCCCAATGAATAAAAAGTAAAACAAAAACAGGGACCCTGTCATTTAACTTATCATCTGTATTATTTCACCTCTGATTACTGAGAAACTCTGGACTAAAAACACAACCTTTTCATTATCACAATAAGAAAGAAAGAGAGCTTTGCCTGCACTCTACCTTTAGGAGAATAAAGCAAATCAATTGTGCGTGTGGGTAAGGGAAGTAAAGTGGTGATTTAGGTATTTTTGCCTGTTTTCAAGCCAACTTCTAGGAGTTGCCCCCCAGAGACTATAAACCATTGGTAAACAGGATGATCAATGTAAAGACATGATACACAAGATCTGTGATCCCCCAAAACTTAAGAAATACATTAAGCCTTCTCACTTTCAAGACAAGAATTATACCAACACATTACAGGAAACAATTTTAACTAACAATTGAAAAATTTTCACAAAACAGTCAGAAATCATTTTAACATCACCTTATGTTTATAGGGCTCTTTTGTGCAGCATGTTCATGAACCTCATTTTATTTGATCTTCACTACAAAATGGGAGATGGAGCCAGTGGGTGCTATTAACCCCATTTACAAAGAGGAACAAAATCTCCCAGGTTGCCTTTGTACCTACTTCAGGTTCACCCCAAAATCTGTATGTTAGATTGGGGGGAGAAGGGGCACTGAAGAACAGAATTCAGATGCAATGCTAAAATTTTACACTCTTACTTTAATACATCCTAACCGCTCTCTGTGAATTTCCCACAATCACAGGATTGGGACTTTTATCTTTAAACTTTTTTGAAGGATTTAACATTTTATTTTTTATTTAGTATCATGTGAAGATCCCCCTAATTGTTAACATAGCAGCAACCAGAGACTTTTCTTTTGATACTCAAACTTTTATCCTAAGTCTCAGCCTCATGGCTCTGGTGAGAGTGTTATCTTCTGGCAGAGCTTGGCTGAGGCACGAAAGTTCAATCAGCATGGGGCCTGTCTGGAGACCTGGGTACAATGCAGGCAGTTGGACTGTGACCATAATTTAGGTGTGACCTTGGGTACTTCACTCTTCTATACGCCACTTTTCTCATCAGTACAAGTTAGCAATAAAGGGGATTAAAATTTCTATTTAAAACACTATTTTTCAATTAACAATTGAATCTGCTGTATTTCTTTCAGTTCAGTTCAGTTCAGTTCAGTCGCTCAGTCATGTCCGACTCTTTGCGACCCCATGAATCACAGCATGCCAGGCCTCCCTGTCCATCACCAACTCCCGGAGTTCACTCAAACTCATGTCCATCGAGTCGGTGATGCCATCCAGCCATCTCATTCTCTGTCGTCCCCTTCTCCTCCCACCCCCAATCCCTCCCAGCAACAGACTCTTTTCCAGTGAGTCAACTCTTCGCACGAGGTGGCCAAAGTATTGGAGTTTCAGCTTTAGCATCAGTCCTTCCAATGAACACCCAGGGTTGATCTCCTTACACTAACAATAAAATAACAGAAAGGGAAAGTAAAAAAAAATAATCTCTTTTAAAAGCACATCAAAAAAAAACTTGATCAAGGAGGTAAAAGACTTGTATGTTGAGAACTATGAAACACTGATAAAGGAAACTGAAAACCGTTTAAAGAAATGGAAACATATCCCATATTCTTGGATTGGAAGATTTAACATAATCAAAATGGCCATACTGTCCAAAGCAATCTACACATTTAATTGCATTAATTCCTATAAAATACCCATGACATTTTTCACAGAACTAGAACAAATAGTCCTACAGTTTATATGAAACCATAAAAGACCTAGAATTGCCAAAGTTATCCTGAGGAAAGAGAACAAAGCTGGAGGCACAACCCTCCCAGACTTCAGACAATGCTACAAAACTATAGTAATCAAAACTGTGTGATACTGGCACAAAACTGACGTATCAGTCAATGGAACTGAAGACAGTCCAGAAGTAAACCCACACACCCAGTCACCCCATCAATTAATCTTCAACAAAGGAGGCAAAAATATACAATGGAGAAAAGAGTCTCTTCAGCAAGTGGTGGTGGGAAAGCTGGACACCCACATGTTAATCAATGAAGTTAGAACACTCCCTCACACCATAAACAAAGATAATTCAAAATGGCTTAAATATGATGCGACATGAAAACTCCTAGAAGACAACATAAGTAAAACATTCTCTGACCGAGCAATGTTTTCTTAGGTCAGTCTCCCAAGGCAACAGAAATAAAAGCAAAAATAAAGAAATGGGACCTAATTAAACTCACAAGCTTCTGCAAGGCATAAACAAAATGAAAAGACATGCATGGAATGGGAAAAAATATTTGCAAACAATGTGACCAACCAGGGCTTAATTTCTAAAATATACAAATAGTTCACACAACTCAGTAACAAAACAACAACAACCACCCCATCAAAAAATAGGCAGAAGACCTAAATAGACATTTCTCCAAAGAAGACATATGTCAACAGGCACATGAAAAGATACTCAACATCAATAATTATTAGAGACATGCAAATCAAAACTACAATGAAGTACCACCTCACACTGGTCAGAATGTCCATCATTAAAAAGTATATAAATAGCAAATGCTTCAGAGGGTGAAGAGAAAAGGGAACCATCCTCCACTGTCGGTCGTCGGGATGTAAATTGGTGCAGCCATGGAAAACAGTATGGAAGTTTCCTTAAAAAGTAAAAATAGAGTGGCCATAAGATCTAGCAATCCCACTCCTGGGCATATATCTAGAGAAAACTATAATTCAAAAAGATACATAAACCCCAGCGTTCAAAGCAACACTATCTACAATAGACAAGACATAGAAACAACCTAAATGTCCATCAATAGACGACAATACGGATAGACCTGGAAACTGTACTTCATACTAAATGAAGTAAGCCAGATACAGACAAGTATCGTATGATATTATTTATATGTAGAAATAAATGTTAATACAAATGAATTTATTTACAAAACAGAAATAGACTCACAGACATAGAAAACAAACTTATGATTAACGAAAGGGAAAGGGGGTAGGGAGGGGTAAATTAGGAGTTGGGATTAGCAGATACAAACTACTATATATAAAATAAACAACAATGTTCTACTGTATAGCACAAGGAATTATATTTGACATCCTGGAATAAACCATTATGGAAATGAATATGAAAAAGAATGTATGTATGTATCTCTGAATCACTTTGCTGTGTACCAGGAACTGATACAACACTGTAAATCAACTATACTTCAATTGTTTAAAAAAAAAAAAGGTCAACAAAACAACAAAATTCTTTCTCCATGCTTTCAAACTAGTGATGAAAAATACCAAATCCTATACGGTGTTTATTCCTTCGTAATAAAATCCACTTCTATCTGTAACTTCCCTATTTATGGTTTTCCATAAGACCTGACTGGGGCTCTAGTCCTGTCTCCCTTACCACCTATTACTCTAACCCTCACTGACAACCCAGCAAAACTCACGTCTGCAGTCCTGCACAGGGTCAGGCCTATTCCCAGCCAAGGCCTTTGTGTTAGCTGTTCTCTGGCTGAAAAAGCCCTTCCTCCACACCCTTTCACACCACACAGGTCTCATAAGTCATTTCCTTATAGAAGCCTTTCTTTACTCCACCCCTCTCTCCCAGCCCCCACCACTCTTGGGCCTGTTGCCCTGGTTCTTCTCCTTCTTTGTACTTAATCCCTTCTGTGAGGCATTATCCAGCACACAGGGACTGAGCCATTCACTCATTCAGCCATTCCATCCCTTCCTTCCTTCCCTGAAAGTCCACGGACTTGCTGAGGATGAAAAGACAGTTACGGTATGATCCCTGCCCTCACAGGTGGAGCTCACATTCCAGCTGGGAAGCACACAGCCACACAGGCACACGTGCCGCTGTGACACAATGCAGAAAAGGGTAAGGCAGACGAGGATCTGTATGCCTGGTATTCACAAGAGTGACTTGAACTGGGTTGGGTGACGAATGACCCTCTGCCCGTTCATTTCATTCCTCCGTGCTGAAAAAATTTCAGAAGAGTCAGGTAACTGATCTGCTTTAAACTACACAGTCAGTGGCAGAGTCAAAAGTGCCCCCACTCTTGAGCCAATGTAGCAAATGATTCATCACGGTGAGGTGGTACCTCTGAGCTGATTTAAATAGCTTTTATAACGAAATATTTTGAAGATGCTAATTGTTAACTGTCCACTTGAGGTGGTGTTAAGATAAAACACATATCAGTGAAAGGATGGCAATTCTACTTTTACTTTATAATAGTAACAATAATAAACTGAAGTTCCTGGAAGACTGAAAGGGAGATTGAAATTGTTTGGTAATCTTATAAGAAATACAAACATTTTAAAGTCTACAAAGACAAAGGGTCCTTATTATTATATTTTCCTTATTTTATTATCTTCTTTTCCTCCAGTGGTTTTTTGCTGGTTACATCTTCTATCCCCTGTAAAGATGCTTCCTTAATTCATTACCAAAATACCTCTGAAGGTTCCTCTTCAACCATTTAGTTCTCACCTATAAATAACTGATGAGTAAATCAACCACATCAGCTTCAGTTAAAAACACCTCCCTCCAATTTGTCTTCCCATCCACTGACCAAACTCATCCTTCCTCTGGTTGAGCAGAACCAAGAGCATGTATTAAAAAACCAGCCCATCCATCTCCTAATTTACAAAACACAACATTTCACAAACTGTTTACTTAGGTCTGAGCCAACAATATTACTCAAATGTGGTGGAGTGAAAAAACCACAGGGACTAGTGTAGTTGGCCAAGAGCAGTATTTGGGGATCTAAAATTACAGGGAAAATCTACAACATTCATTATACTTAGTCCCAAATCTCTATCAGATGATGTTGAGCAGAAAGATTCTAAAACTGGCAGTGAGAAAGGAAAAGCTGTCTTACAGTTTGGGCCATGCCAGGGTAGCCTTCAGAGAAGCAGGAGGAGATGGAACAAGGTGGTGTGCCCTTGAAAAGCTGTCATAATAAGCAGTGTCTGTCGGGCAAGGGATAAACACACAGAAATATACAGTGGGAAGAAAACCAAAGGGGAATTACCATCCAAAGGTGAGAGGAAACAGAAAAGGAACGAAATTTTTATGCATCATTTAGAGGAGAGTATTTACAATACAGCAAAATCAGAGAAACTTGTTCAATTCAACTCTACTCAGTTCAGCTGGCATATGTCCTACGGCAAGGAAGGGAGCCTGGGTATTTAAAATGATACAGAAAACCCTGCTTCCCGGGAGGTCCACGTTGATGGTGAGGGCAGATGCCTCTCCCACCTGGTCCAGCCATACCCAGAGCGAAGTAAGAATGCAATCAGAGTGCTCCAGAAGAGGGGAAGAGAGAGCCACAACAGGGCATCTGTGGAACACCAAGAGGGGTGTGGAAAAGGCTGGGGTGCCCACGAGGGGGAACCCCCCTAAATAGACCAACAGGAGCCCATGAGCGCTCACATCTGTCAAATACTATTGGGGGAGGCAGTTGCTCTCTAAGCACTTTTTGTGTATTACTTCATGCAGTCCCCTGCTGCTGCTGCTGCTGCTAAGTCGCTTCAGTTGTGTCCAGCTCTGTGCGACCCCATAGACGGCAGCCCACCAGGCTCCCCCGTCCCCGGGATTCTCCAGGCAAGAACACTGGAGTGGGTTGCCATTTCCTTCTCCAATGCGTGAAAGTGGAAAGTTAAAGTGAGGTCGCTCAGTCGTGTCCGACTGACTGACCCCACAGAATGCAGCCTACCAGGCGTCTCCACCCATGGGATTTTCTAGGCAAGAGTACTGGAGTGGCTTGCCATTGCCTTCTCCATGCAGTCCCCTAGCAGCCTCTGCTGCTGCTGCTGCTGCTAAGTCACTTTAGTCGTGTCCGACTCTGTGTGATCCCATAGACGGAAGCCTACTCTAAATGATGGCAAAAACCATCATCACACCTGCAATGTGAATGGGGTAACTTAGCCTTGCCTCAAGGTCAACTCCAAGATCAAAGAGTGAGGATGTGTTGGCAAAGTGTTAACATCAAGTTAGGTGCCTTGTATTCTAGCTCCAAAGAATGAACTTGGAACCAAGGAACTCCACCATCTCTAGTTCAGGGCAAGTAAAACTCTGGCCTAGTAAGGAGAGAAAGAGGAGGAAGGCAAAAAGTAGGTATGATGGGGGAGTAACAGACAGCATTTTCTTCGCGTTGTCTTGGGTCTAAATGACAGTGTGCACACACAGGCTCACTGCCCAATGGACTGTGCCTACAGGAAATGTTCAACCTTAATAATAAGCTAGGAAAATAGGTGCACGAAAGCATATACAAATACAGCTCCGTATTTTTCCACAAGTACCAAAACAACCAATTTGTGTCACATCAACAAATTATGTACTGTTTTCTCTCCACAAGGAAGACAGGAAACATCATTAGTAAAACATGCAGTTAAAGCAAGATAAGACCTTCGTCTCTCCCTTATCCATAAATCATTGTGCTTAATTACTACCTCAGGGAGGTTTTAAAAACATGAGCCCAATGAGCAGCTGCTGGATGTATTATTGTCTGCATTTTTGTGTATTTAAAATATTTTATAATTAAAAATAAAACACTTAGTAGAAAAAAAGCACCCAACATGCTCCAAAGTGTTTAAACCTTTTTAAAAACCACTTTATTTTAACCACCATTAACAGTTTTCACAAATTTCCAACTCTTACAAAAATATATGTATTGGGACTTCCCCAGTGGTCCGGTCGTTAAGAATCTGCCTGCCACGGCTTCCAGCCCTGGTCCGCGAAGATCCCACACGGCTCGTGGCAACTACGTCCTTGCGCCACAACTAGTGAGCCTGCGCTCTAGAGCCTGATCAAAACCGCTGAGCCCGTGCAGCACAACTGTTGAAGCCCTTGAACCTAGAGCCTGGGCTCTGCCACAGGAGAAGCCACCGAAATGAGAAGCCAGCACACTGCAACTAGAGAGTAGCCTCCACTCACTGCAACTAGAGAGTAGCCTCCACTCACTGCAACTAGAGAAACCTCGCATGCAGCAATGCAGACCTAGCACCGCCAAAAATAAATAAATCATTTTTTAATGTATTTATCATTCAACTAACTAAAGGAAAACTGGGTGTAATAACCCTATATGCAGAATCTCTTTAAAGCAGACCAAGTGGAAAAGGCCAGAGGTATAACCAAAATCACCAGTGGCCAATTCCTTACATTTCCTGCTCCCTGGAGCGCCTAAGCTTCTGCACTAGGGAAGAAGCCACATTCAATCCACAGCCACAGGCTGAGGGGCAGGGTCCCAACTGAGCCTCTACCCGCACACCCTCAGGTCACTGCAAGGGAATCCCCAAGGGCCTCAGGGACGGCCCGGGGCTCTGAGTAGCCCACTTCTCAAGGCCAGGTGCAGAGCATCTACGGATTCTACTGTGAGTTGAACGATTCCCCCCACAAAGAACTAGAGTCCTGATCCCCAGTACCTGAGTAAGTGACCTTATCTAGCGGTGCTCAGTCACTCAGTAGTGTCCAACTCCTTGTGGCCTTACCTGGAGCTAGGGTCTTTACAGAGGTGATCCCATCCAAACAAGGTCACTGGGGTGAGCTCTAATCTGATATGATTGGTGTCCTTATAAAAAGGGGCAACCTGGACCCCACGATAGACATGCATAGACTAAAGGAAAATGAGGTGAAAAAACACAATGAGAAGACAGCCTTCCGCTAGCCAGGGAGAGAGGCCTGGAACAGATCTTCCCTCACACCTTCACAAGCAATCAGCCCTTCTGACATCTTGAATTTGGACCTCCAACCTCCAGAGCTCTCATTCCTGTTGTTCTAAGCCACCCTGTTTGCGGTACTTTGTTTCAGGCTAAGGAATTCACAGTGGACTCTGGCAGGGAAAGTCCACCCGAGGCAGGGAGGGCTGTCAGGGGAGCGGAGGACCAAGACCTGAGAGAGAGGTTTCCGCACCGGGCTGTGCAGGAAGCAGCAGAAAGAACAGCAAACCAAGAGCCACAGAGCTGGGTGGGGTCTGGGCCCTGCTCCCCACTCAAACAGCGGTAATAAATTGTCCCTGCCTGGCCTACACCCCCACGGGGGTGGAGGTCAAGGAATGCTCTCCAGCGCCGGCTCGGCAGCACATATGCCAACACTAGAAAGACACAAAGATAAGGATGATCCCTGCGCAAGGATAAGATGCAAATTCATGAACCGTTACTTTTTTTTTTTTTTATTTAAGTAAAAGAAACAGAATGCCCTCAGCAGGCTCCAAAGAACTGCACAAATGTGCACAAATCACCCTCTCTCATCAGCAGATCTTTAGTTTCTGCTGTGATTTTGCTCCCTGTTACCAGAGTGGTGACACCACCCTTGCACTTCACCCTGTTCATCACTTAGAAGGACTTGGAAGCAAAATCTGCATTTTAGGAAAACTGAATTCGAGCTCCCAAACATGTTTGAGTCTGTTTGGAATATCCAAGACAACAAATAATAGGGTCAGAAACAGCAAACTCCTGCGGTGGCCAAAGGTCCTTTCAACAAGTCAGGCTTCCGAAGGGCGCAGGGTTCACTGGACAGAGAAACAGTTCCCTGACGCCTGCCAGGCAGGGACGGGGTGCACAGGCTGGCCCGGGGGGCTTCAGGGCTTCGCCACGAAGGTTTAAGTATGATCGCAGCCCAGAATTTATGGTTCCTAAATGTTTGTTTTAACCAGCGCTGAGAACACATATTTGACCCAGTGTGAACTTGACCTCTGGGTCCTTCTCCCTTCGCCGGGCTGTCTGGGCCGCACGACAAGATTTTTCCAGCTAACCCTTGGGCCCCTGCTCCTTGCACTGGGGCCGGGGCCGCCCTCCCAGCAGCTGCCACAGTAAACCTCACAGCAGATCTACCGGCAAGGCAGCTGTCAATGGCCATAGCAGGCTGACGAAAAATGTGTGATCACTCCAGGCCCGACTCCCGCGCTTAGCCAGCACATGCCGAGCCAAGAGGCACAGAAGCCTCTCCATCACCTGGCACTCCGGCCACACTGCACACTCATGGACGATGCCCTCGATGCCCACAGCTCCAAGCATCAGGGCATGCATGACTCTGTCTCTTCTGTATATAATTAAGGAAAATGCCTAGAGTTGGCTTTTTTTTTTTCCTCCAAAGCACTGTGGGCTGAATGCCAGTGGAAAAGCAATGGAATATCGATTTTCTGTTTCTTGCTAAGGAGAGAACAAGTCATTTGATGTGCCATGAGTTAAGTGAGTAAAAACAGACTCTGTGCTCCCTACAGCTGGCTGCATTTCTCCTCTATTCATAGACCCTGGCACATGGTAAAAGCTCAACAGATACCCATTAAATAAATGAAAGAACCATCCATGCATTTAGGCAGGGCCTGCCCTGTGCCAGGCCCCAGCTTTGGACTCAGATCTGCTGTCTTTCCTGTTCCGTCCACCTCATTCTGCCAACCCGGCCTCACTCTCATCTCGCCTTTCTTCTGTGTTGTCTGTTCCCAAGTCCGGTCTCCTCTTTAAAGCTGAGCCCACTGGCAGTGTTTCTCTCTGGCCCGCACTTACACTGAGAGGGGGACAAAAAGATTGGAACAACCAACAGGGGGTGGGTTCAATTTAGGCAGAGGGGAGAAAAATGCAAAAATGGGGAAAGGAAAAAACCTGTTAAAACCCTCCCAATAAATGTGAACCCCTTAGAAAGAAAAGAGATGCAGTGCCATCTTCTTTGCCCAAAATGGACATCACTCTTAGCAGTCACTCCATGGATGTGTGCATGCTCAGTCACTTCAGTCGTGTCTGACTTTTTTGTGACCCCATGGACTGCAGCCCACCAGGCTTCTCTCTTCATGGGGATTCTCCAGGCAAGAATACTGGAGTGGGTTGCCAAGTTCTCCTCCAGGGGATCTTCCCAACCCAAGGCTCAAACCCCATGTCTTATGTCTCCTGCATTGGCAGGCTGGTTCTTTACCACTAGCGCCACCTGGGAAGCCCTAGCCCGTTCCGTTCCGTTCCGTCGCTCTGTCGTGTCCGACTCTTTGGGACCCCGTGGACTGTAGCCTACCAGGCTTCTCCGTCCATGGGATTCTCCAGGCAAGAATACTGGAGTGGGTTACCGTTTCCTTCTCCAGGGGATCTTCCCGACCCAGGGATCGAACCCAGGTATCCCGCATTGGAGGCAGATGCTTTAACCTCTGAGCCACCAGGGAAGCCCTAGTCACTCCATATTAATAATTAAAATGTCATGTCTGGTGTTGGGATTTCAACTCCTAGAGACCCATCCACAAAGGGTGTCTGCAAGCGCAGCATTAATACGCAATGGGGCATCTCTACATGGACACTGGGTGGCAAAGCCCTCAGGGCCGCCCTCATGGACACCCACAACCATTCTCTGCCTGTGTGGGTCTGCGGCTGCTTGTTTCACATCTCTCTGATTGGCAATTTCAGGTTTGCTAAACCTTCAGTCTGCAGAAGCATTTGTCCGCGGCCCGTTTAAATTAAGTCTCAATCAACTAAAATCAATCCAGTCTGCCTCGAAGGGGCACCTCATTTTCCTCACAAGATTAAGCAAACTGAACAACATAAACATATCCCATCTCCTACGCAGAAACATTTTTTTGCATCAACTGGAAAACAGCCTCAACAAATTTAAATTCTTCAATTAAATCCTTTCAATTATCCTCAAAATAGAATCAACAATTAGCATCCTCGGCGTTAATGTGCACATTCAAACTGCATACACACTGTATGAGGACTCCTATCTTTTTATTTGATGTATAGTTATTTTACAACGGTGTGTTAATTATATGATGACTACTCTCTTAACAGGAAAATTGATGTTGACGTGCCATTGCCTTTGGTATTTGTAACAAACCATACCCAAGTGTTAAGTGTTCAGCCTCAGCATAATAAGGAAGTGAGAGGGGAAAGAGACCACAAACCGATTTCTTTTGCAGCCTAAATTTCACTAGTATTTACCAAAGTAGTTGTAGTCACAAAATCCGGTATCAGAATTTTTTCCGTTCAATTTATGAATGCCTTAGGGGAGTATTTTCCATCTAAACAGCACGCTTTACACCAAGGGAACTAGAGATACACAAATAATCAAATATTTAGTTCCTTTTAAAGTTCTTTTCAAAATAAATCATTCTGCGCTACAGAACAATCCAACTTATTTTATTTCTTTTTTCTCAGTAATCAAAGCCAGGCAGGATGGAGACTGGCTTTTTCATCTCTTCCTTTTTTTTTATTCCTCTATTTTAAGGTATAATTGATAAATAAAAATTGTATGTATTTAAGGTGTATGACGATGTTTTGATATATGCACATACTATAAAATAAACATCAGAACCAAGCTAATAAACATACCCCTCACCACACAAGTGACACTTTTTGTGTGTGGTGGGAACACTCTGAGGAAATTACAAGTTTATAATACACTACTGTTAACTACAGTCACACTGCTGTACATTAGATCTTCAGAATTTATTCATCTTAAGAGACTAAAACTTTGCACTCCTTGACCATATCTCTGTATTTCCCCCTCCCCGACCCTAAACTACTTTAAAAATGTACTATAAAAAGGGATCCACATGTTCATTCTTTGAAAAGAAGTTGACGACAATAGCTGGGGAAACATGCATATGGAAGGGGCTTCCCTGATGGCTCAGTGGGTAAAGAATTCGCCTGCAATCCAGGAGACACAGGAGCCACAGGTCAAGAAGATCCCCTGGAGGAGGGCATGGCAACCCATTCCCATATGCTTGCCTGGAGAATCCCATGGACTGAGGAGCCTGGTAGGCTACCGTCCAAAGAGTCACAAAGAGTCAGATATGACTGAAGCAACTTGGCACACACACACTCACAAACATATGGAAAAAAGAAAACTGAACAGTAGATAAATGAGACAAGGTTTACTTGGCTTGACTCAATAATAAACTCTAACAATCCTTCTGGTTTCATCAAGGCTTTCAAACCTATAATTCTCTTTCACCTTCATACCAGCAACAATCCTGCAAAGTAGTCAACTTTTTTTTTTCCTTTGGCCTAACTGCCTGTGAGATTTTAGTTTCCTGACCAGGGATCAAACCTGCAGCCTCTGCAGGGGAAGCGTGGAGTCTTAACCACTGGACCACCTGGGAAGTCCCAACAGTCAACTCTTTAGCACAGTCATTTCACAATAGGAAAATATAAGGGTCACAGAGGTCAAATGAATTCCCCAAGGCCACACAGCTAGTGAAGGCTTGAGGATTTAAACTCAAGTTTCCTGAACCCACGGCCAGGGGTCTTTCCCAGTGTCACACTGTTCAGCCACGGACACAAGTTTCACTGCATCAGTGGTAACCCTGGTTTTCCCATGTGAACCAAAAGGCTCCTTCATCTCTGGCTCTGCCAGACAAACACAAGTCCCCCACTGAAACTTATCCATCAAGCAGATATAGTACTTTGGAACGAGCACTGACCTAACACAGCATCATTTTTAAAAACACAATCATCCTTGAAAGGAGTTGTGATTTCAGCTTCCAGCCTTGGGGCCTGAATTAATTTGTCAGTTTGGGCAGTACTGGAAGGCTAATGCTGCACTGATTACTTAAATCCTGGTGCTGTCCAAGGGCTACCCTTCTAGCAACTGGAAGGATAACTTAAACCAAAAGCCGGAAGCATTTGTAATAGGTATTATGAGACTAAACCAATGGTGTAACATCCCCTGGAATGCTGCAGACGTTAACTATTCAACCCTAACTCTTCTGACTGGTCGGAGAAGGCAATGGCAACCAACTCCAGTACTCTTGCCTGGAAAATCCCATGGATGGAGGAGCCTGGTAGGCTGCAGTCCATGGGGTCGCTAGGAGTCAGACATGACTGAGCGACTTCACTTTCACTTTCACGCATTGGAGAAGGAAATGGCAACCCACTCCAGTGTTCTTGCCTGGAGAATCCCAGGGACGGGGAAGCCTGGTGGGCTGCCATCTATGGGGTCGCACAGAGTCGGACATGACTGAAGCGGCTTAGCAGAAGCAGCAGCTTCTAACTGGTAGCCTTTTGCAGCCTTATCTTTTTCTGGGTCACCAGAGGGCAACTTTGGCTAAACCTAGGCACACTCATGCCCTTGCCCCCTCACCTGGAGAAGCAGGAAGCATAAAGTGATTCCTCAATACGAGGATACTGTCCTTCCAGAGCATCTTTGGATCAATAAGTCCCCAGACAACCTAAGAATGGGGTATTACTATTATCTTTTCAGAG
Organism: Moschus berezovskii; assembly: GCF_049115385.1. NCBI lineage: Eukaryota > Metazoa > Chordata > Mammalia > Artiodactyla > Moschidae > Moschus > Moschus berezovskii. The sequence goes on from NC_142470.1 coordinate 92,983,018, forward strand.
AGGGCACTCAGTCGAATAGCTTGCCAAGGAAACTTCTTTGAAAGTCTTAACATATTCTCTCTAACAGGCATCAAGGAGCAGTCACCCATGACCTATAAAAGAATGCGCTCTATTTTCACTCCTTACCAGCAATGCCCCACTTTATACAGCAGCAGTGCTGTCATGGATGGGCTGTCTCCATGTAACAGGCAAACCATATCATATCAGGTTTTGAGCCGGAGTTACGGAAGGGAGGAGAGGATGTGTAATTTGACCCAAGCAATTGTAAACTCAGGAAAATACTGGTGCACTATTGTCAAGTGTAATATAAGAAGAAGTGAAGGATTATGAGTTAATCTAAAATGCCTACAACCCTGAGTATTTCTGATCTAGCAGTTTGAGTTCCATAATGAGGAGGCTGATTAGTGAGTTCATGTCTGCCACTACTCCTTGATCACAGCCAAACCATAACCCGTCTGGACATGGCTCTTTACAAAACTAAAGTCACTATGCCAAAATCCTATTTCTTTCAGGGACTGAAGGCACCTTTCAACAAGCAAGTTCACCAGAATAACTGTAATAAAATTTTTTTTTTAATTTCTTCACCAGTATTTTGAAATCCAAACCATATACAAGACAAATTGCTAAATTTGATATATCACACTGAATAGTAAGCAACTAAAATTTTGGACAATTCTAATCCACATGTTTATGGTTTAAGCTCTGTGCAGGGAACACCTAAGAATGCTTAACTTTTTCTGAATGGAAATAAGATTTCTTTATTTCCAATTAGCACCAGGCAGAATCAACTTGTCAAGAGGATTCTCAAACTATATTGAAACTTTCACAACGCAGAGGGGAAATATTTTCTGATGTTCTCAAATGTATATGCATCATTAATACATTTCAAAACACAGCTAAGCATGTGTATTAGTTTGAGAAGCCCTGCAGGAAAACTCACCTGTCAGTTCTGAAGAACAATAGAGTGGTTACCTCCTAGGAATGGACCTCGAGGATGGCAGATTCTGACTGCCATTTTCAGAAAGCTTTAAGGCTACTGATTGCAGAGCAGGGCCTCCTACTTACCATTCCCCTCCTGCCATCAACTTAAAGAATGTTTTTCATTGGTCGATATCCACGTTTACGTTAATTGTACCGGTTCTGCCACAGGCACACCTCCAGTGAGAATTTTCTTCCTATCCCCCCATGGGTGTAATAGAGGTTGAGTGCAGGGGAATCTTGGATGCAAGGCACAGTTGTATCCAATGAACTGGTATTGATACCATCATTACTTTGGCCCAGCCCTTCCTGGGTGACGATGAGGCTGCAGATAACCGGGTGGACTGCACTGCAGATATCAACTTCCTCAGGGCAGCATTAGCCTCTTCAGATGCCCCCTATGTGTTCCCCACCCCCATGTGGACTGACCCACGTGGCTTACTGTGCAGGGTAGCTGGGAACATGGACACTTACGTTTGGTGCACCTCTGGGAGCCAGGGGCCTTACTCCAGCCATGACAGCACTGCCCACCACAGACATTGACCCTGAAACAAAGCAAGACCCCTGAGTCCAGCAGTAGCAACACTCTCTTCCAGAGAACCCAAGCCTCCAGGGGACTCCTGCAAGTCCTGCTTCCACCTTCCTCTAGCTTCCAGAGAGTCCTAACAGGTATTCAGGAAGCCCAACCCAAAGCTGCCCAGGTAGGAGGGTAAGGACCGGAGATCAGAGCAGGATGGGAGAATCAAAACCTACACAACCTGGAGCAAGACAGGAGAACAAGGTCCAAACTAACGGTTTTCTTACAAAAGTAAAGTAAAGCCAATTGTATTTTGTATATTATCTGTGCCCACATTTTAAATTGAATCTGAGTTTCAGAGAGAGTCGACCAAACAGAGGTGAGATCACAACGCCTGGAACCACCCCTGAAGAAAAAGAAAAAAGCAAAACAAGTTTCCCTCCACACCCTCAACCTATAATTAATGGGGAGGGGGGCAGGGAGGATGTTTAGGAAAGCCCAGTATCAGAGACCATTGAACTGAAATTCTTGTCAATGCTAAGACATCCCCGGCCCGGGAAAGCAGACCCCACAGGTGCAGGGAAGCCAAGCCCACAATTACTAGGATGCTGAAAATTCTAGGTTAACAGAACAGAAGCTGGATCTTTATAGGAAGCCCTCCTCCAAACTTTTTTTTTCACTAGCTCAACAAAAAAAATAAAAATTACACTGAGTTGCAAAGGGAAGTTTAATTGATGATGAGGGATTAAGCTGTAGTGACTTCATGTTTACGCCCATCTTCTAGGAGTAGTTTGGTTCGCGCACAGTAGGTTACGCCCCAGGCAGAAATGCCTTTTGTGCTTACCCGCAGCTCAGTAACAATGTGATCGGAGTTTTTCTGCTCCGAGTTCCCCTGCTTCCCCGCACTCCGCTCTTCCCGCCGCCCTGCCGCGAAGGAAGGCAGAGGCGGGCGGGGAGACGGCAGACCCACGGCGGACGACACCCGCGGTCAGCGCGGGCTCGGCGGGGCCGGCCACCGCGTGTCCCCGCGCGGGCAGCGCGCGAGGAAGGAGGGCGGGGGCGTGCGGGCTTACCCCTGCAGCTGCTGCTTCTGGTGAACCTGCAGCCTCGAGCCCCCGCCGCTCTGGGTCTCCTGCGGCACCTTGGAGCGCATCGCTTGCCTGCCCTGTTTGGCGAACGGGGCGGCCGCCGGGTGACCGCCGGGCTTGGGGTGGAGCGGCCCGCCGGGGCCCCCGGGACGCACCGGCTCCGGCGGCGGCGGCGGCGGCGGCCGGAGCCCCTGCAGGGCCGCGCCGCCGGGCGGGCTGGTGCGCCGAGTCCGCTCCGCGGGGGCCCCGGCGCCGGCCGAGCTGCGGCTGTACCTGGCGTTGAGCGCGACGTTGAAGGTCCGCGGGCGCGGGGGCCCGCCCAGGGGCAAGGCGCCCGCCGCCAGGCCGGGGCCCGGGCGCACCACGTACGTGATCCTCCGCACCCGGCCGTGCGCCGACGAGGCCAGCAGCCCTGCCCACAGCAGGAGCCCCCACCTGAGCCAGGCGCCCGCCATCGCGGGCCCCCGCCGGCGCCCCGGGCCCCCGCCCCCGGCCGTGCCGCCTGCTCGGGGCGGCCGCTCACGCGCGCTCAGGATCCCCCGGAGGCCGGCCGGGAGCCCGGGAAAGGCGGGGAGCAGGAAAACTCGGTGGCCAGAGAGGAAGTTCCGCGGGCGGCTGAGCGGCCGCAGACCCCAGCCGAAAGCGGCGGGGAGGAGGGGGCGGGGTGGGGGTGGGGAGCGCGGGCGGGAGGAGGGGCGAGGGGCGCGGGCCGCGCGAGGTGAGGGTCGGCTCGCCCAGCCGCGGGCCCAGGGGGCGCCCGCCCGGCACCCGGCGAGAGAGGGCAGGGCGCTGTGAGCGCGCGGGACGCTCAGCCGCAGCCCCGGCTGCAAAGTCTTTAAAAAGTTTCTCTCGCCGTGGACCCGAGTGTCAGATCTGAACAGCCAATCTGGCAGACGTGACGTCAGGCAGTAAATCCTAATTGGGGAAAGCGTGAGATGAGCCCGAAAACGCGCCGCCACCCTCCACATACAGAGATTGTTCCTGTGGGTCGGCAAAGGCCGAGGATCCCGTCTCCCGTGGAAAGGACAAAGGACACGGCAAAGTCACTGACTGGTCCTTTCCTTCTAGAAGCCCCCAAAAACTCATTTCATACTGTTTGCACGGCATCTCCAGTCATTTTCTTATGTGGTTTGCTCGGGTACTTGCTGCGGGTATTGGATTAAAATACCAGATCGGGCCCCCGAAAGGACTGCTCGGGGTGCGCTGAATGTCTATTGGAAAGTGCTTAGATGGTTCACCTTAGGTTTGTAAACTCTGCGGGTCTGCAGCTTCTGGTACCCTACTCCTCGCTTGGCATGTACCAGGGTGGGCACCAGGGGGCGCCCGTATAGACGGGGAAAAACTGCAACAGGAATCAATCCGGGAGGCATCCCTACCCTCGGTGAAAAGGCCTTTATGATGGGAGTACACGGCTTAGAATCCATAATAATGCCAAGCCGTTATTAGTACCTTTTTAAATTCAGATCAATGGGATGGGGAAGGAGGTGAGACGGGGGTTCAGGATGGGGAACACATGTACACCCATGGCTGATTCATGTCAATATATGGCAAAACCACTACAATATTGTGAAGTAATTCAGTTCAGTTCAGTTCAGTCGCTCAGTCGTGTCCGACTCTCTGCGACCCCATGAATCACAGCAGGCCAGGCCTCCCTGTCCATCACCTGTGAAGTAATTAGCCTCCAATTAAAATAAAATTTAAAAAAAAGAAATAATATCAAAAAAAAAAAATAAAGATCAGTTCCCTGGGCCCCTATTGAAAAGGAAAGGATCACTCACTGGAGATAAACCAAAATCACATTAAGGGAGATGGAGAATGTCCCAGGGGACAAAGGATCTGGGGTCAGGGTGCCTTTGGGGGGAGATCATGAAATAATAACATATTTACCTCTACCATTTGAATTTAAACAGTGTCTCCAGCAGAATTCATGCTTTAATTACATGAATGCAATAGAAAATCTGTATTGGCTAGTGGACAGTTGGTAGCAGGTGACAGTAGTTTAAAAAGAACTAAGAGAAAAGAAAGTTGAAACTTAATCCCTTAATCTATTTTTTTCTGTAGATTGGGGAAAGACCTCCGATATTTGATTAGGCAGGAGAGAGCTTCAGTCCATGTGCCTGAGCCCCAGTTTCATGTGAGAACACCCTCTGAGAGCCACAGTTACAGAATCAACAGCATCTGGCTGGAGGGAGAGACCTCAGTTCGGTCCTAACACTGCCACTAAGTGGCCGAAAGACCACCAGCAGCTCACCTCTCTCCGTACCTCAGCTTGCTCCTCTACAACACAGAGAAGTTGAATTCAAACTTCCTTCCAGCCCTAAGAGTCTGTGGCTCTAAGAACATCTGGGGTCCCTGTGGACAAGATGAGTGAGGTCATTGGAGGTCAGTCTGAGTCAGGCCAAAGGGAACCAGCTGAGAAGATTGAGGAAGGAGGATGGGTGAAGAAACTATCTCCGAGCCTGGGATCCTGGAAAAAGGACACAGCACAAGCTAATAAATATCTCCCAAGTGCTACTCTGGAGGCAAGCAGAGAGGCTGACCCTTTGCAGATAACAACATATCAGAGGCACAGCCTTTCTATTCTGGAAAAGCTTCCTATCCTATTCGAGAGAAAAAATGTAAATAAACAAAAGCTTTTTAAAAAAGTAACTCAATGAAGCAACAGTTTGAAACAATCACAGAACCCTCACAAGGCAGGATTTGATTTGTGACAAGCCAATACAGCAGTGGGTTTCCCTGGTGGCTCAGATGGTAAAGAATCTGCCTACAATGCAGGAGACCCAGGTTTGATTCCTGGGTCAGGAAGATCCCCTGGAGAAGGAAATGGCAACCCACTCCAGTATTCTTGCTAGAGAATCCCAAGGACAGAGGAGCCTGGCAGGCTACAGTCTACAGGGTCTCAAGAGTCAGACACGACTTAGCAACTAAACCACCACCAGTGTCACAGTACAACCCATAATTTGTTGTCATCTCACGGAGAATCTGCAACATGTATGGAAAACGTTTTCTACCCGCAATCCAAACCAGTTTATAGAGATTTTATAATCTCTATAATCTCTCGGGTAGGCAGCAGTTGAAATGGACGAGGGAGGGGATGTCTAGAAGCACCAGCTCCATTCTGAAGAGTCTAGACTGAAAAGAATGCATGTCGGACAGGTGAAAGCTCAGGAAACAGTGATGGGCAGCATCACCAAAGGACCAGACTTTAGTCTGTGGTGGTAGGTGAGCTGTTCTTGTGACTCACTCCAGGACCCAGATGGACAGCACACATCAAAGCCCATTTTGGTCAATGTGAGGCAGCTGCCTGCAGAGGGCAGAGCCTGGACATGGAAGCGGAGGGCCAGGCTGGCGGCCTGTCTGTTTCACTTCCCACAGGAACTTGAGCAAGCCATTTCACCTACAAGCCTGTTTCCAGAGAGCCTGGGGGTTCCCAGGCCCTCACATTTGAGGAGAGCAATGCCGTTAACCATGCTCTGTGATTCTGCAGAAAAATGTTTAAAAAGCAATCTTCCTTTCACTTGATCCACAGAGGTGAGTATTTTACCCCAATCTTCAGTCTGATTACAACCTGCCTTATGACATATTTGGGTACATCACAATTAGATCTTCTCTGAAACATAACCATTAGAGATTAGGAAGAATCTCTAATGTAAATGTTAATCTCATCCATAAATGATCCATATCCGTTTGTACACATGTGTATTTATTTATACACAACCATTAATGTGGTAATATAGTGGTGCAGTGATAAAGAATCTGCCTGCCAATACAGGATACACAAGAGATGCGGATTCGATCCCTGAGTCAGGAAGATCCCTTGGATTAGGAAATGACAACTCATTCTAGTATTCTTGCCTAGGAAATCCCATGGACAGGGGAGCCTAGTGGGCTACAGTCCATGGGGTCGCAAAGAGTCGGCCACCACTGAGCATACACGCATGCGTACACAGAAGCAAGCAGTCTAGTCGAGAAACTCTAGCAAAGTCACAGTTTTTCCACATCAGTCTCTTGCTATCTACCTAACTAGCAAGATAATCCTTGAAAAATGTGTTGTGCAGCCTGTGTACTATCGTATGAGATGGTCACTCATCTAAAACACTGAACTCACTGTTACTCTGAAAGTGAAAGCCCAGTTCTGTCAGGCTTGAGGACCAGCCTTTGCCAAGTCTAGACCCTGTTTAATGCCAAGCCCCCTAGGCTTCAAGGTTCATTTATATTGGCAGTACACAACTTCCTGGTTCAAAAAACAAGTCTTTAAGATCTCATAAAACTTCTTGGACTTCAGATGGATTTTACAAAACAATACTCAGATGAGCTAAGTGTAAATGAATCAGAAAAGAGGATTATGTTTCGCATAAAAACTCATGGGTTTGAGGATTAGGGGAAGAAAAGAAGGCTGGCAAATGCCAAACTTTTAAAGCACTTTGAAACCATTAGTCAGATTCAAAAATGCAGCCAGTTACCCTCATCCTTACGTTTTTATGAGTTTTGTAATTGAAATCTTTTCCTATATTTAAGATCAGCTACAAATCAACGGAGCGGCTGCCTACGATCAGAACTTCTTCCACTCATGTTTTCTTCCAGCCGAGGATTTCATGGAACCTCTCAGTTCTCTTCTAATTTCATCAAGAAATTCTTAGAAAGAGAAAGAGAAGGGAAAGAGATAAACAAGAATTCGGTGAGTTGTAGGTAAAAGAAAGAGAAAGGGAGAGTGAAAGCAAGAGAGAGAGACTGAGGAATGGGAAAGAAAGGGAAAACAAGGGAGGAAGCGTGAAGACAAAAGGGGGTGCACTGGAAGGAGGGGAAAGAAGAGGGCAGATTGGAGAAGTGCAAAATGAAGGCGAAATCAATGCATGACAGGCAGGAGGAGCCGGGAAGGGAAAAGGAACTTGAGGAGAGAAGGATCATACCCAGCGTCTGTGAGCTAACCTTCTCAGGTTGCTCACCAGGATCCCGCCATTTCTGATCCTCGGCCGGTTCTGACCTGAACATCAGCTTGTCCAGGTCTGGGCAAGATTGAAACCTGTGCCCTTAGAAGGTGCTGGGATGGAGGCTGGCTGGCTGCCGCACACCACATGCAAAGCGGGAGGCACGGGAAGTCTCGTATCTTCTCACACGAGGCCAAAGCCCGCATCTTCAGCTCCAGACACCAGCGAGGAGACGCTTCATTTGCTCTCCTGGTCCTCCCCTTGTTCTTGCAACCACTGCACCAAAGAAAAGCAGAGGTGAAGGAGATTAGAAATGTGGCACTTCCTCCACATTTAACTCAGCATCCATGAAAAATCACACGGCCTTTCCCATGAGGAATTAAAGCGGAGACTCACCCACTGAAGGCATCCATGTTTCTCCCGAGATGTGTCAGCAAGACGGAGACGGGCCCATTTGCAGAGAAGAATGAGGTGCTCCGGGGACTGAGCAGCAAGCGGAACCAAAGTTTCCCCCAGGCTTTCCCTCCCTTTAATGCTTCAGGTTTGAAATCTAAGTATCCTTAGTTGTCATTCAACAAACATTTAGGGCCCTAAACCCTACAGCCCTCAGATAGCCTACATAACTCTTTCAGCAAAATCAAAACAAACTTCCATTTCAGGTGGAGAAGTTTAAATAAAGCCTGGTTGGACTGCGACCCAGAGTTGCCCCTGGGCCAGCGAGTGTCTTTGTGCTGACCCTGAGTGCGCAGCCATAGCAAGATACACCCCATTCACATGGACTCTAATGAGGTACAATTATAAAGGACGGCGGGAAATGAGACCCATAAAAGGAAAAGGGTAAAGGGTATCAGTTGCTACTCTTCAAATTTTGAAGAGCCAATCCACAAAAGGAAAATTCACCAAAAGTAAATTTTGGGTACACTAAATTTCCCTTTCTGATTATTTTGGTCCTTTCTTACTTACCGTGAGTATAATCAAGGGTAAATATCACACAGTGGCAGCTGCCAAAGGCAATGAAATGCCTCTCTGTCTACGGGGAACCAAAATCTGTTCGTTAATTTACTCTCATTGAGGTTTTTCATACCCATTTATTCAAATTTTTGGACATTAAATAGGAAACCATGTAATAATTAAGTAGTTATCAATACAATTTTATTTACACTTTTCATTCACTTCCAGACTTCATTGGGTCAATCAGCTGGACAGCGTTCAAGAGGGCACATAGGAAATGTGTTCTTACTCTCAAAGAGTTTCCGTCTTGGAAAATAATTGGATGTACACTGAACTGACACGCACCTCAATTCTATGAAATACTTGCCTTTTGATCACAACATAGCCCCCAAGAAATTATATTTCACTTTGATATCTCAATTATAAACACTTTAGCCTTCCATTAGTCTATGGAAGTTTACTTAAATTCCCTGCTTAAATCCAACTTCAAAGATGCCCAAACACCTGCAAGGTTGGTTTAGTGCCAGGTAGGTGAGCAGAGTAACACTCTCTCCCCTCAAATACAGCTTCGTTAGAAATCATGGTCCAATTTTAAGAGGAACCTCCTGTTTCGTGTCAGTTTCTATGCTTCCCATGTTGTAGAGTTGCTGTAATTGCTTCTTTATGTAAATTTCAGAACACTAGTCGTTCTCTTGTCTACACTAGGGTTTTCACCCAATGGCATAAGTGCATGATGCTGCTTGAGTTTAATGTGTGTGTATGTTCTAAGTCGCTTAAGTCGTGTCTGACTCTGCAACCCTATGTACTGCAGCCTGCCAGGCTCCTCTGTCCATGGGATTCTCCAGGCAAGAATACTGGAGTGAGTTGCCATGCCCTTCTCCAGGGGATCTGCCTGATCCAGGGATCAAACCTGCGTCTCTTATGTCTCCTGCACTGGCAGCTCAGTTCTTTACCACTAGTACTACCTGGGAAGCCCCGCCTGAGTTTAATACTTGATCCTAATTATTTTTTTTTCCAAAATATTCTCTCTGCCCCCCCAACAAATTGATTAAAATGTCATACAGTGAATAAAGCAGCCTAGAAAAAAAGAAGAAATCAAAGGAAGTTATTGTACCATTTCTACATATCAATTCCTAGCCAGCCTGTCTGGCCTTCTAAGACCCAGAATCCTTTAAAGATTGCCTTCTTCTCCTTCTTCTAACCTCATCTTGGGTTACTCCCCCAAATGAACCTCTGGTCCAACTAACCTGCCTCTAACCACCCCTCGCATCATTCTCCTGACAGCCTGTCACCTCTTGAGCTAATCCTCCTCCTCCTTCAAAATAGAATTCAAGATCCTTTACTTCCATGAAGGTCGTTGAACCATCCTAAAGCGCCATGGGTTCACAAAGATTCAGACATGACTTAGCGACTAAAAAACAACTGAACTTTGTGCACTCTCACTTCCTCTTAGAGCATTTATCATCCATCTCAGGCATTAAGCAAACAACACATGCTTTGCGGGAGACACAGAGCACGATTTAAAGTCAAAACCTTTTGTTTTTTTCTTGGTCTTATTAAGATAAACCAGAACTAAGGCAAGTCCTGGTTAATAACAGTTGAGGTTTGGTTACAATGACCAATGACAAAGTGACTTTTCTTTAGCTCATTAAAGGCAGGGTTCTGCTGAGCAATGGGGTTTGCCCAAATTTCCCCCAAACCTGAATTAAGTTGAATCAAGCCATGGTAGGAAAAAAAAAGTTTTCTACCTCTGAAGTGATGGCTTGAAATGTTCTGTAGAAAGAATTTTGTCTTATTTCTGTTTGAAAACTGTTACATTCCCAGTAATACCATTAAAACAGTCAAGGCTTTTATAACCTCTCTGTTTTGTTGCTCTCTCAACTTACTCTGTTATGGGAGGCCAGGACATATTCTGAGAAGGCAGCTAGTAAAAATCTACATAATATGGATGAACAGAGCAACATAGCAGAGGTGACTCACACCACCAAGGAAACCAGCTGTGCAAGGAGAGGCCTGGCTTTCTGTACTGTGAGGGGAGACCAGTAAAACCAGCCCAGGGTCTGTGATTCCTCCAGGTTTCCCAGTTTTAAAGCCCAAGCTACTGCTGAGAGGGATCAGGTTACATCTGCCAGCCGCCCCAGAACTTTTTGCTTAACCCTTTTCAACCCACAACCTGCTTGCTACACTTTATTTCACTGAGAAGAGCACCTTCTGACTTTGTGTTTTCCCCCATGTTTTCTTCCCAAAGCACAAGTAGCCAGCCGGCCCCTGTGAAGCTTTTCTTCCCCACCCCATGAAGCTACTTGCACCAACGCTGACTTCCATGCCCCCATCATCCCTGGAGACCTGCGCTGAGGGTGCACACCTGGTGTGTCATATTCCCAGCACCTAACACAGTGTGTGCATCATAGCAGATGTTCATTGTAAGTGAAGGCACAGTGTGTGTTGAGTGACTGACTACACCTAAATGCTGTGGACAGTCCCCAATAAGAAATGTCCAACTATCTTTTTTTTTCATCCTAAGAAAAAACCTTGCTCAAGATCCTTAAGTTGTCAAGGGTCTGGAGGCTGATTCACTGACTCCTTTATTCCCTCAGTAACCACTTTTGAGAGCCAATTGTGTGTGTGTGTGTGTGTGTGTGTGTGTGTGTGTGTGTTTTGGTCATGCCATGCAACTTGCAGGATCTTAGTTCCCCGACCAGGGATCAAACCCTGGCCCTCAGCAGTGAAAGCGCAAAGCCCTAACCACTGAACCACCAGGGAATTCCCCCAGTTGTTTTCTAAATAATTAATAATGGGGAATGGATTTTCAACATTTTTGCTAAGGGATCTAATATGCCTAAATATATGCAAGGCTTCTCTCTGAAAACTGGGTACGTTTTCTTTAGAAGGGATGGGATAAGCAGATAAATCGATGGAATCTTTTCCTACAGTCCTCTTGCAGCTGATTGCTAGAAAATCACTGGCAGAAAATCTATGAGCACTTAGAACAGCATCTGTAGAATGTAAGTACATAATCCTGGATATTTGCTTGCCAAGAAGGAATAGAATGTATGGTTAAGAGCACAAACTTTGGCGTCAAACAACCTGGACTGAGTTCTTTTTTTTTTTTTAATTTTTATTGGTGTATAGTTGCTCTACAATGTTATGTTATTTTCTGCTGTACAGCAAAGTGAATCAGCTATACGTATATACAAAAATCCCCTCTTGTTTGGATTTCCTTCCCATTTAGACAACCACAGAACACTAAGTAGAGGTCCCTATGCTATAGGTACATAGTAGGTTAGAAGCCTACTCTAAGTTCTCATTAGATCTCTATTTTATATGTAGTATATATACATATATATATATATATGTTCTGATTCTAAATTTGGAGTAACTCGGGTGCCTCAGCCTATGTTCTTGATGCATCTAGGAAGAAGCCACTGGGAATTAAGGAACTAGACTCCTGAATCCCCCTTGAACAGTTCAGTTCAGTCGCTCAGTCATGTCTGATTCTTTGCGAACACATGAATAGCAGCACGCCAAGCCTCCCTGTCCATCATCAACTCCCGGAGTTTACTCAGCCTCATGTCCATTGAGTCGGTGATGCCATCCAGCCATCTCATCCTCTGTCGTCCCCTTCTCCTCCTGCCCCCAATCCCTCCCAGCATCAGAGTTTTTTCCAATGAGTCAACTCGTCGCATGAGGTGGCCAAAGTATTGCAGTTTCAGCTTTAGCATCAGTCCTTCCAATGAACACCCAGGACTGATCTCCTTTAGGATTGACTGGTTGGATCTCCTTGCAGTCCAAGGGACTCTCAAGAGTCTTCTCCAACACCACAGTTCAAAAGCATCAATTCTTCGGCAATCAGCTTTCTTCACAGTCCAACTCTCACATCCATACATGACCACGGGAAAAACCATAGCCTTGACTAGATGGACCTTTGTTGGCAAAATAATGCCTCTGCTTTTTAATATGCTATCTAGGTTGGTCATAACCTTCATTCCAAGGAGTAAGCGTCTTTTAATTTCCTGGCTGCAATCACCATCTGCAGTGATTTTGGAGCCCAAAAAAATAAAGTCTGACGCTGTTTCCACTGTTTCTCCATCTATTTTCCATGAAGTGATGGGACCAGATGCCATGATCTTTGTTTTCTGAATGTTGAGCTTCAAGCTAACTTTTTCACTCTCCTCTTTCACTTTCATCAAGAGGCTTTTGAGTTCCTCTTCACTTTCTGCCATAAGGGTGGTGTCATCTGCATATCTGAGGTTATTGATATTTCTCCCAGCAATCTTGATTACAGCCTGTGCTTCTTCCAGCCCAGCGTTCCTCATGATGTACTCTGCATATAAGTTAAATAAGCAGGGTGATGTACTCCTTTTCCTATTTGGAACCAGTCTGTTGTTCCATGTCCAGTTCTAACTGTTGCTTCCTGACCTGCATACAGGTTTCTCAAGAGGCAGGTCAGGCAGTCTGGTATTCCCATCTCTTTCAGAATTTTCCACAGTTTATTGTGATCCACACAGTCAAAGGCTTTGGCATAGTCAATAAAGCAGAAATAGATGTTTTTCTGGAACTCTCTTGCTTTTTCCATGATCCAGCGGATGTTGGCAATTTGATCTCTGGTTCCTCTGCCGTTTCTAAAATCAGCTTGAACATCTGGAAGTTCACGGTTCACATATTGCTGAAGCCTGGCTTGGAGAATTTTGAGCATGACTTTACTTTGAGCATGAGTGCAATTGTGCGGTAGTTTGAGCTTTCTTTGGCATTGCCTTTCTTTGGGATTGGAATGAAAACTGACCTTTTCCAGTCCTGTGGCCACTGCTGAGTTTTCCAAATGTGCTGGCATATTGAGTGCAGCACTTTCACAGCATCATCTTTCAGGATTTGAAATAGCTCCACTGGAATTCCATCACCTCCACTAGCTTTGTTTGTAGTGACGCTTTCCAAGGCCCACTTGACTTCACATTCCAAGATGTCTGGCTCTAGGTGAGTGATCACACCATTGTGATTATCTTGGTATAGGCTTCAGTTCAGCTCAGTTCAGTTCAGTTGCTCAGTCGTGTCCGACTCTGCGACCCCATGAATCACACCACGCCAGGCCTCCCTGTCCATCACCAAATCCCGGAGTTCACTCAAACTCATGTTCATCGAGTCAGTGATGCCATCCAGCCATCTCATTCTCTGTCGTCCCCTTCTCCTCCAGGCCCCAATCCTTCCCAGCATCAGAGTCTTTTCCAGTGAGTCAACTCGTCTCATGAGGTGGCCAAAGTATTGGAGTTTCACCTTAGCTGTGCTTAAATAAACCTTTATTTACAAAAATGAGAAGGATGTCAGATTTTGCTCTAGTTTTTAAAGTATGCTTCCAATATTTAAAGAATTTAATATATGAGCAAGGAATAAAACACTATCATTAATATCCAGTCAGATTCTTAATTTCTGGAAGTAAAAGGTTTAGTTGAAATTTTAGGATTCAACATATGAGCTAACGAGCAGATTAGAACAATTGAAAAACATCATTAGCAACTTGAAATTTGGATATGACCAAACTACCAAGAATTTGTACAGAGAGACAGAGGAGGAAAATGCAAAAGAGAGGTTAATAGACATGAAATTTGAGTGAGAAGTTCTAACATTCATCTAGTCAGAGTTCCAGAAGGAATGAGAAGAAAGAATGAGAGAAAGAGAATACTCAAGAATTTTCATGGATCCTAATATTTATGATCTCTAAAATATTCCCAAAAAATACATCATTTTGAAATTGCAGAATATTCAAGACTAATTGAATAGTTTTAAAAGACCTCTTACCTCCCAGAAAGATACCTTATCTGCTTTATATCTAATTTCTCATGAACAATTAGCGGATACCAAAATACTGTAAGACAATGCCTTCAAAGTGCTAAAAAAAATTGTCAATCTATAATTGCATATCCAACAAACTTTAAAGAATGAGGATGAAATAGAGACATTTTTATATAAACAAAAGCTAAGATAGTTTATTATCAACAGACCCTCTTAAGATTTAAACAGAAAAAAAAAGAAAGGAACTTCTTAAAAGTATATATACTTCAGAAAGAAGGAAAAGGACCACAGAAGGGAGATTTGAGATTTACGGTTGGTGACCAGGTGAGCAAAGAAAGTGCTAATCATATGGATAAATCTAAATAAGCATCAACATTAATAACATCTAATTTGTGAAGTTAAAAAATAGGGGCACATAAATAGAGATAATATTCTGTCTCTTATAATAGTAGATACAAAAAGTAGTAGGCACGTAAGTGTTCATGAATGCATGTAGTGTGCATGCTCTATCCTCTTCTATGTATGATACGTTTCAAAGCATTTTTAATAGAAATAAAATATTGAATAACAATAGTCTATAAATTGAAAGAGTTAAGGCCCTCTAAGTTTTAGGAAGAGAAGAGCTTCCCAGGTGGTGCAGTGGTAAAGAATCTGCCTGCCAGTGTAGGAGACTCCAGAGACATGGATTTGATCCTTGGCTCGGGAAGATCCCCTGGAGCAGGAAATGGCAACCCGCTCCAGGATTCTTGCCTGGAGAATCCCCATGGACAGAAGAGCCTGGCTGGCTGCAGTCCATGGGGTCACAAACAGTCGGACAGGACTGAAAGACTAAGCACAGCATAGTTTGGGTCAAATTTCTTAAAAATGGAGTTTACAAAACCATCAGTTACCATTTCAAAATAACCTGTATTTTGAGACAAAAGATGGTGAAATCACTTTTCATTGTATTAATGAGACATTGTTCATTTAAATATAAGGACTCTAGGGGGAAATAAACAATAAATCATTTTGAAGTACAAGTGGATTTGAATAGATGGGGACAAAAATTATGTATAAAGGTGGATATATATATATATAAAGGATAAAAGTTATGTATTTTAATTGCTGCATTAAAATAGAGAAATATTAGAAAGAACCTAAGTGAACAACACAGGAATGGGTAAAATATGACACTCATGTAGAATGAAATGTTTTTATAGCTACTTAGTGACATGGGGAGAGAGCTATGATATAATTAGTAAAAAAAATATATAAAACTGTAAATATAAAATGATCACAGAAAATTATTAATGTAAAATGTGTCTAGAAACAGGATTAGGAAGAAAAAAGAATATTAAGAGTGATAGGGAAAGGAATAATTTGTATTTTATACTTTATATTCTATTTCTAAGTTTTTACAGTGAGCACTTTCATAATCAGATAACAGGCTAATTTTATTTTAAAGCTTTAATATTTTGTCAGTTTATATATATATATTATGGCCCAGAATCTCTGTGAAAGAAATAGTACAGGAAAAATGAATTCTGGAAAAAGACAACATGGCAAGCCTTTAAGAGAATGTTTTTAAGAGACAGGAGTGTTGCTGTATTTCTAATTAGCGTGTAACTTGATATAAAGTAACTTCCTCACTTAAAACTATTATGAACGTGTAACAAAGCCTCACCCAGAGGTTGCTGTGGCTACCGAGGTAAACCTGATTAGGTTGGCATTCACTCTGCTTCCAGGTGAGGCTGGAGAAAGAATGGGGGTTCTTAGAGGCACTGGGAAGGAGACACGTCTCCCCTCTGTGCCTCGGTCTTGTCTCCTCTCCCACCTGTCTCTCTTTGCTCCCCCTCCTCTCTCCTCTACCATCTTCCCCCTTTCTTTCCTAGCCGCAGTGCAGTCAACACCATCAGACCCCCTCTGCTGCTCTTCCTAACCCCATGCCTTTCTGGGCCTCCACGGGATGCTGCACTTTTCTCAGCACCTCCCTCACCATAAGCTCTGGGAGGCAGCATTTATTTCCCACTGGAACCTTGATGCCTAGACTTGTCCATGGTGGGTGCCCAATAAATATTTGTTGACTGCATGAGTGAATGGAGGCTCATTCTGTGTCTATTGTGGGCTCCTCTCCATCTGCTCATCCTTAAATATGGTCACTCTTCATGACTGCATGCTCAGTTGCTTTATCTTTCCTTTCGTTAGGTTTCTGCTGGATGATCTCTCCCCCCTTTGTTTTAGCTAACAGTCATATGAAAATGAGCCCAACTTTTCAGCTCCGCTTCGTCTTTTCCCCTCATCTGTATTTCCAACTGCTTTCAGTTAGATCTGTAGATCCTCCTTATTCTCATCCATAACTCATCATCTTCCTCCCAGTCATCTTTCCTTCTTGACCTGCAACTCACTTAACATCACCATCCCTTCAGCATTCCCAGATGGAAGCTCAGAGAAGCCTTTTGTTTTCCTCCAACCCTCCCTGATGAGAATGGAATTGTGTCCCTCTTTTCTCTTCCATTCCCACTGCCCCTGTTCCATGTCTCACCAAGATCATCACCAAACACTGTGGGTTTCCTTACTTTGAATCTGCCTCTCCCATGGCTGCTGCTGGATTTATTTTCCAAACTATGGAACTCATCGTGTTCCCATCATGCTCAAAAACCCCTGATGTTTCCCATTGCCTTCAGAGTAAAACCCAAGCATGCAAGACTCCTCCCCATCTTCATGGGAGATGAAGTCACATCACTTCCCAGACTGCTCACATTTCTCCACCTGCCTGGATACTATTTTCCTACAACACTGCCTCTCAACTGGCTCAGCCTCCTGCAAAGCCCATATCAAGCACCACCTTCTCTGAGAAGCCTTTTCCAAAAGCTTCAGTCAGAATTAAGGGTGCTCTCCTTGGTGATTGGATAACCTCTTGATGATAACTCCCTTACAGCAGAGGTCAAGGTTGTGGGCTGCAGGTGGGTGGACAGAGGAAAACCTAAGGAGCCGTTGAGAATGCGAGCATGAGGGATGAAGATTTCTCCCCTAGAGTGAGCTCAGGTCTACTTCTAACACTTTACCACAACTAAATAATTCACGCCCTATCTTGTCTCCTCACTAAGCAAGATACGGTCCATTTTCAACCTTTAAAAAGGTCCGAGTTAAATTCTGGTCCATTCATCCTTCTTCCCTTCTCTTCCCATGTGTGGTTATTTGGCAAAACCATGAAACAAAAGGGAGGTTCACACACTTTTGAGAAAAAGTCACTGCCATAGGCAGCTAAAGCAACAGAATATTTTCTTTATAAAAATAACTTTGGCAGAAGCTGGTTGTTTTCTGTAGACATTGTGAGCAACCAAAATAAGTTTGAGACTGTTACTTCCAAACAAGTGAAAGCTGCCTCTGTCAGCGCAAGTTTCCCCTTACTCTCTAGGAAGTGGAAAATTTACAACAGAAGTCATTCCCTTCATCTTTCCATCCTCTTCACAATGCAACCCCTGACCTTTGGAGCCTCCACCTCCAGCCAGAGGTAGATGACTAAATAGGGGAAAAAATGCAAACCTTAGGAAATAAAGAATGCGTCATACAAAGTGTTACATTCAAGTCATTGTCTCAAATGTTCTGGATAACTCTCGTCTTTAGTTTAGGGAAGAAAATCTGAAACAGGGCAATTACATCACAAATGGAACATTCATATAGTCACTGGGACAGCAAAACATTCGGTGAGGGAAAACGCTACATAATTTCAATGAGATCCAGGTGGAATATCCCCCTCAGCAAATGTCTACACATCAGCCCATAAAAATGATGAAAAAGGCACAAGACAAGAATAAAAGCAAGAGTGCCGGGCGCTCACCCACCGAAACCCGCATCCTCTCTGAGCTTGTCCTCTCCAACTACTGCCATCCATTCTTCCTTCCTCCCAAGGGCTTGGATCTCTCTCATGCCTTCTGGGGTCTTCTGCTCACTGGCTTACTTCGTTCTCTCACTGGGCAACCAAAATCTCTCCTAACCCACAGTTGGGCATGGCAAGAGGGAGAATAAAATGACTAGTGCAACTAGTAAGAGTGACAACAGCCTCAGAAGCCCTTGCTAAGCATCAAGCACTGGGTTGGTTGCTTTACATGGATTATCTCATTTAATCATGACAACCCTAAACAGTAAGTTCTATAATTGTTTCCATTTTATAGTTGGAGAAAATGAGGTTTAGAAAGCTTAAGTATCTTGCCCAACATCACACAGCTTGTTAGTAGGGCAGAACCAGCTCTCAAATTTAATCTGACTCCAAAGTTAATCACTCTAACCAGTAGAGTTCTTCAGTTCAGTTCAGTTCAGTCGCTCAGTCGTGTCCGACTCTGTGCAACCCCATGAATCACAGCACGCCAGGCCTCCCTGTCCATCACCAACTCCCAGAGTTCACTCAAACTCATGTCCATTGAGTCGGTGATGCCAACCAGCCATCTCATTCTCTGTCGTCCCCTTCTCCTCCCGCCCCCAATCCCTCCTAGCATCAGACTCTTTTCCACTGAGTCAACTCGTCGCATGAGGTGGCCAAAGTATTGCAGTTTCAGCTTTAGCATCAGTCCTTCCAATGAACACCCAGGACTGATCTCCTTTAGAATGGACTGGTTGGATCTCCTTGCAGTCCAAGGGACTCTCAAGAGTCTTCTCCAGCACCACAGTTCAAAAGCATCAATTCTTCGGCGCTCAGCTTTCTTCACAGT
Organism: Moschus berezovskii; assembly: GCF_049115385.1. NCBI lineage: Eukaryota > Metazoa > Chordata > Mammalia > Artiodactyla > Moschidae > Moschus > Moschus berezovskii. Next base: position 93,001,952 of record NC_142470.1, read on the forward strand.
CCAACTCTCACATCCATACATGACCACGGGAAAAACCATAGCCTTGACTAGGCGGACCTTGGTTGGCAAAGTAATGTCTCTGCTTTTTAATATGCTATCTAGGTTGGTCATAACTTTCCTTCCAAGGAGTAAGCATCTTTTAATTTCATGGCTGCAATCACCATCTGCAGTGATTTTGGAGCCCCCAAAAATAAAGTCTGACACTGTTTCCACTGTTTCCCCATCTATTTCCCATGAAGTGATGGGACCAGATGCCATGATCTTAGTTTTCTGAATGTTGAGCTTCAAGCCAACCTTTTCACTCTCCTCTTTCACTTTCATCAAGAGGCTTTTGAGTTCCTCTTCACTTTCTGCCATAAGGGTGGTGTCATCTGCATATCTGAGGTTATTGATATTTCTCCCAGCAATCTTGATTCCAGCTTGTGCTTCTTCCAGCCCAGCGTTCCTCATGATGTACTCTGCATATAAGTTAAATAACCAGGGTGACAAGATACAACCTTGACGTACTCCTTTTCCTATTTGGAACCAGTCTGTTGTTCCATGTCCAGTTCTAACTGTTGCTTCCTGACCTGCATACAGGTTTCTCAAGAGGTGGGTCAGGTGGTCTGGTATTCCCATTTCTTTCAGAATTTTCCACAGTTTATTGTGATCCACGCAGTCAAAGGCTTTGGCATAGTCAATGAAGCAGAAATAGATGTTTTTCTGGAACTCTCTTGCTTTTTCCATGATCCAGCGGATGTTGGCAATTTGATCTCTGGTTCCTCTGCCTTTTCTAAAACCAGCTTGAACATCTGGAAGTTCACAGTTCACATATTGCTGAAGCCTGGCTTGGAGAATTTTGAGCATGACTTTACTAGTGTGTGAGATGAGTTCTTAGAGGAACACATTTCCATACACAAGACAATTAGCAAAGAAAAAATGAAAAGTATATTAGGAAGGATGAAGCACTAGGAAGTCAGAGGGAAAACCTTATGAAGAGATGAAGGAGAACAGGTGTCAAGGGTGAGGAGAATGGGACAGTCTGGAGAAATGGCTGGACCACTACAGGTAGTTGCTGTTTAAATTGCTCAGTCGTGTATGACTCTTTGCGACCCCGTGGACTGTAGCTTGCCACTCTCCTCTGTCCATGGAATTTCCCAGGCAAAAATACTGAAGGGGGCTACCATTTCCTTCTCCAGAGGATTTTCCTGACCCAGGTATCAAACCTGCATCTCCTGTACTGGCAGGTGGATTCTTTACCACCTAAGCCACCACAGAAGCCCACTACAGGTGATACGTGCATGCATGCTAAGTCACAAGTCGTATCTGACTCTGACCCCATGGACTGTAGCCCTCCAGGCTTCTCTGTCCATGGAATTCTGCAGGCAAGAATACTGGAGTGGGTTGCCATGCCCTCCTCCAGGGTATCTTCCTGAACCAGGGATCGAACCTACATCTCCTGCAACTCCTGCATTGCAGGCTGATTCTTTACCGCTGAACCACTTTGGAAGCCCCACTACAGTTGGTAACTCATACCTAATCCTTAGTTCAAAATGATAGAAACATCAGGAGGAATCCTTATGTACTAAAAGATTTCTGACTTTGATTCACAAAGGATGGGATTCAAAGAAAGAGAACCTGGAATGTTAACATAAGCATGGCCATTCTCACACAGGTGAGATGAGTCATCTGCCGGAAATGCGGGAGGAGAAGGAAAGAGCAGGTTCAAGAGAAGCGGGAAGACATAGATTGTGCATGAAAAAGAGATGCCAAGATGCCACCGTCCTATACAGAAAGACTCTCAGGAAGAGTGGAAGCAGGACGGAATTACAGGAGAAGTACAGACAGGGGTGCTTCTGAGATGAGCCTTTACCACAGATGGTCTGGACAAGGATGAGGCTTTCTGAAGGCAGATTGCATAACTACAAGTCAGCGATCACAGACAGGGGATCTATGAACTATCCTTATGTCTGCTGGAATTCACGGTTTGCTAAAATAGAGTTGCTTATGAAAATTTTTAACATTCCTAGCTAACAAGTTCAGCTCAGACAGAAGGGGAAACTGTCATTCTGGATATAATTTTAACCAATGAGAAAGAACTAGTTTCTGTACAGAAATTACAGGGACCTTGGGAGAACATGTCTTTTGGGAGTCTGTAATAGCAAGGAAAGGGAGCATTACATACATTCTAAGGCAATGTAATAATGAGGAATTCCAGTGAAAGGGAAAAGATAAGTAAACTCTTAAGCTAGTGTGATCACACAGAAAACTTTCTCATGAACTCATGTTTTTCAAAGAACCAATTCAAGAGAGATTATGAGGGACATACAATCAAGAACCAACACACAAAATATGATGATTTTCAGGAAGACTAAAGGCTTAACTAGTGGGAAATCCAAGAGACATGAGTGATTTAAAAGGTCTTCCATGACAAATTCAGAGAGAGAGAGAATGGGGTGGGAGAGAAGAAAGGAAGGGAGGGAAGGAGGGATACAGCGAAAGGTGGAAAGGAGGAAGGCAGAGAGGTGAGAACAGAAGATAAAAGAACGTAAAAATGAAAGGAAGAAGAAGGAAGGGGATGAAGAGGAGGACGAGGAAAAGGAGAACAAGGAAGTGACAGGTTCAGGAAGACGGTGTCACGTTAACAAGCACCTAAAGGTCCAAACTGCTAAATGCTCAAATAACATCTTCTAGAGCAAGGAGAATAGATTTTGAATTCAAATTGTGCAGCAAAGGAGACCTTGAAAAGAATAAAGTGGAGCCTATAATATGTTAAAGAATAAGAAAAATCTAGGCATACAGATTATTTCAAACCTCCAGATTCAGACAAATTACAATACAAAGTGCAAAAAGAATTTGCACGTAATTTCAGAGCCACTGGCAATGAGTTTGAGACATCATAAAGAATGGTAAAGATGCCAGAAACCTTGGGAAATGTTCTATTTTGCAATATCCTGAAAACTAAAGATCCATAAGCTGGACACAATTCTCAAAGAGGGTAAGCCCTGCTGGACCCTGTGGGGATCAGAACACACCTGCTTTGCCAACGAGGGTTGTTGCGAAACTAGAATCTTCCAACAAAGAATGAACACTGTGATGAGAAAGTTGAAAGCCACGCTGAACAAGGGAAGGCTCAGTGGTATGTATAGCACAGAAATCAGATGTCTAAGAAGGGTATCAATGATGTGAAATGTTTGTATAAGAAGCCATAGGATCATTTTATGTTGCCTTCAAAACCACAACTAGAACCAACAGTAGAAACTTTAAATAGGCAGATTTTTCCTTAACATTTGAAAGCATTTTCTGTTCATTCAAGTGTTTACTGAGCACCTATTTTGCACCAAATACTACGCTAAGCACTGAGGATACATGATAAATACAGTTCCCACCTTCATTCAACTTAGTCCTGTGAAGGAAAACAATAAGTAAGTAAACAAGGAACATAATACAGACTACAGGAAAGCCAGGAAGGAAAGAATGGGGGAAGATGGAGAATAATAGTAAGTATCCATATAAAGATGGTTTTAGGGAAAACTCTGAGGAGGTGCTATTTATGCTGAGACCTATACAACAAGGGTAGAGTTGGATGAACACTGAGGCAGAGAGAATTAGCAGGTGCAACGGCCCTGAGACTGGAGAGAACTTGACTTGTTCCCAGAACCGGAAGGAGCCAGGAAAGTAATCTCGGTGAGCAAGGCAGAGGAGAGCAGGTTGTAAGATATGGTTGAAGAGAGAGGCAGGAATCGGGGAATAAGACGTCGCCATCTTAAGGAATGTAGGATGTGTTCCAGGAGATATGGGGAGCTGTTGAACGTTTTGAGCAGGAAAGTCACATGACCTGATTGATATGTGTGTGTTTTAATGGTTATTCCAGATGCTCTGTGGTAAATGGATCTGTGTGGACTGGGGGCAGGGGCAGGGAAGGATATTCAGAGAGAGCAATTAGGAGACTAAATGTGAAGCAAAGTGTGAATTGAGGGTTTGCAGTCAAGTTGGAGAGAAGTTCATTTGGATTTTTTTTTTTAAGTAACATACACCACATTTACTGATGAACTGAATATGGGGTTTGAGGGAAAGGAGGAAAAATGGCCAGAATGATACAAAACTGGACTTGGGTGGCAGGAATTGAAGGACTGCCTGAGCAGATACTGCAAAATGGGACCAGGAACTGGGCTGGCAGGATGGAGTGGAAAGACTGAGGTTGCACTTGATTCAACAGAACTCAAGTACCTACTTCATGCTGTTGGTCTACTGAAAGCTCCAGAAAATAGGCTTTTGGTTTGGCACAATTCTTAAACTGCAACTGGTTATAAACTTTATCACAAGCATGTTTCTAGGGAAACTCACAGTGCTCCCAGTGAAAACAAGAAGAAAATTAGCAAAGTTGCACATATACTTTGCTATATAAACATTTTATATTATTATACGTACAATATATTGTATACACATATGGCTTATAAAATTGTAGTCCTTTGCTCAAAGTTTAAAATACAGAAGGCATTCATGCTTGCAATGCCCATAACAAACATTAATAACCAACAGACACAAATGCTGCAAATTTTGCTAAAGACAGAATAACATTCTCATCTTGCTACATCATCAGGAGAAGCTCTCTCCTGAAAAGAGGAGTTTTTGATATTTAAGACTTAAGGCTTTCTCATATCAGAAGAGATCCCCCAAATGAGTCTTCTCATTCCTGCTTCTCTCCCAATAATCTCACTGTCCTTTACCAAAAAATATTCCTATGTTCAAGTATCATAAATATTGGGTGCTAACAGCACATGAGTATGTAACTGCGGCAAGAATTCTTTGCTGGAATATATCAGTCTCTAAAAGATAGCCAGGCCTAAACCACAGACAACCGTTGAGACTAGATCTGTTGTCCCGTCAGCCATCTATGTCACAGCCTTCTGGCATCAATCAAACATTACGGTTTAAATTCCAGATCATGAATAGCGTGACCTCAGCCACACCACTCAAGCGATCCATAGTTAGGCCACCTAAAATATCACTGATGGAAAGAAGTTTATGTGGGAACCTAACCCCGGGTCCTTTTCTCAACATTAAATTCATCTGACATTTCATGTTCTTTGTTGTAAAGGAAAAAGAGAGAGAGGAGGGGAATGAGGCGCCGTGTTGGCCAGCAGGTGTGATTTTGCACGTTTCTCATGCAGAGGCCTAGGCTGTGGTTTCAACTCCAGTGGGGTGTTTTGTCTAACTGTCTGGGCATAATGTGTGTTGTCCCACAAACAATTTGTCACACCATGAGAGTTACACATCTGGGGACAGAGACAGCTCATGCCATATGGCAAAAAGCATAACTATTGTCAATTGTCATCTTTGGTGGCAGGTAATTTCTTCAACTGCACATCATGATTTTGTCAGAACTTTGTGTCTTTTGAGTGCTGGGGGATAACCTCAACCAGGCAAAGTTGGTCAGGAAGACATGGCTGTTAAAAAAAAACCCACAACCTACAAACGGCTAAAGGACTCTCTCACAGTAGCAACCTTTGGAGGGTTCTTTGGAGAAAAACAATGTTTGAAAGAGACAGATTTTACTACCAGACGCCAGTTTTGGCATAGACAACCTTAATGAGGTTAAGGATAGGTCTTACAAATATCTACTTCTGAATTTTTTTTTTCCATTTGACATTTGTTTTATCCAACTGTACTGGTGAAACATCTTTATAGAAAAGTACACAATTTAAGAGATAACAGAGTCAGCCAGTTGAATAAAACATTGCAAGATGTGTCAATTAAGCACACTCCCCTAAGAAGGATTCGATGTAGTCAGGAGTGGACATTTGGGGGAGCTTCTCTTTTTGAAAACCATCCTTCTGGCTTTCTGCTTGTTTTTATCCATAACAGAAAAAATACTTTTGAGCTTTTGTGCAAATGGGAAAGAGGAGCCCAGGCAGAAATCTGGACCAGCAACAGTGGAAGGCAGCAAAGAGAAAGGCAGAGTATGGAGTGGCAAGTTGAGAAAACTCTGAAAAATAATCAAAAAGAGATTTGGAGAACAGCAATAGGGAAGGATTGAAGAAAAACATCTTGGCCCCTCTGGGAACTCTCTCTTCCCAAGTCTTAAAACCCTCTGGTTTCCCCTTGTCTGAAATCACTGTCCACAACGCTAATAACAGTATGTTCTTAAGTTTTCTGTTTTGAAAAGACAAATAACCATGGAAACAGTTTTAGGTTTTAGTATAGAGGAGAGAAAATTTTCTTTGCACCAAGTTAATTAGGATGTGGGGGAAAGGGACAAATGTTCCCAGGAATTCCACCCCATGACTGGCTTTCGGTCACAGCCGTCAATGCACCAGCCTTAGGGAAGAGTACTGGAGAATGGGGCTGCTTTAGAGCTGATTCCATTGAGCAGGTCTGTATCGAATATTTATGACAGCCTTCCTGCAGATTCAGAGAACTACGTGGCCTAGGCAGATTTTCTAAGGCAGTGCCGACACTTTGATCTTCTAGGGGCTCTGACATCTGTTCTTGTCATCTGCACATTTGTATGTTCCTAGCGAAGTTCAGAGCAAGACCATAGAACAGCAATCTGAGGCCCCAAAACTTGTCCAAAACCAACAGAGTGGAGATTTACACTTTTTGAGATAATAGCATAGCACTAATGCAAGCCAAGAGGCCATCAGCCTATTTGGATTATAATATATTCTATGTGCTACAGAACAGAGAATATTGTTTTAGAAATGAATCCTAAATTCCCCAGGCATGCTGGCCCTTGAGCGCAGTATTATGGCCCAAGTTATGATGGCTCTTAGCCGCCTTATGGAACTTTAGCCATCACCTCCTTAAAGATGAACAAAGGGATGCTGGGGTAGCAGGGCACATGACTCAGGAAAAGCCCACCCTCACTCACCAGTTCCAGTTTCAAACCAGTGTGAGGAGCTGGTGGTCATAAAGATAGCCCACCCTGCAAGGTCTGGCGCTCTATGATGACATCTCTGAGCCCTCGGGATGTCAGAGTTAGCCCCTGGACCATGGGGTCTAGCATGGCCCATGCGCCAAAACTTTTAGGCTGAGTCAAGAAGCCACCTGTTGCTTGACTCCAAGTTCCCAGACTCGCACAACTCCTGCAGCTCCTGCCCTGAGCACATTCATGAGGGGTGTATGTCCCAGCTTGCCAGCTCACCCACTTTGCTCTCTCCCAGGGCCCTCAACCTTTACCGAGGGATGGGCTTGGGATTACAGGTACCACAGCAAGTTACTGAGAAAGGGATGGTTTGGAGGAGGTAGGGGAAGCCTGCCCTTTCAGATCCCACTCTGGGAGGAATCTTCTCCATGGGAGTACTTCCCTCCCAGATTCTTGCAAGACTGATGTCTCACTCTGGGTAAGACGCATTGGCTTCATGTGGATAAGCATCATTTGTTGAAAAACCTATTTTCCCCCACTGAATTGTCTTGACACTCAGGTTGAAAAAAATTAGCCATAAATGTATGAGATTTTTTCCCCTGGACTCCTTGGATTCCATTGGTCCACATGCTTATCCTAAACCTATACTACACTGTCTTGACTAATTACTATAGCTTTGTAATAAGTTTTGAAATGGCAGGGACTTCCCTGGTGGTCCAATGTCTAAGACTCTCCGCTCCCAGTGCAGGGGCCCCAAGTTCGATCCTTGCTCGGGGAGCTAGATTCCACATGCTGCATCTAAAGATCCCACAGGCTGCAACTAAAGACCTGGTACAGCAAAATAAATAAATATATTTTTAAATAAATGAAAAATAAATTGTGATTATTAAAAAAAAAAGAAATGGAAAATATGAGTCTCTTTGTTCTTTTTCAAGGTTGTTTCTGCTATTCTAGGTTAAAAACCTTTACTACACCTTCCATCCAAATTGTGAAGCTGTGTTCTCTCTCTGAGATGCCTCATATAGGAAGTAAAGAGCAAATGATGTCAAAATAGCTTTACTTTGTACTCCCTTTTCCCTGATTTGGTTATACCACCTCATTTTTAAAATGCAATAAAATCTTTCTCCTTCTCCCTTTACATTTCACTTCACTACCCCTGTGGACTGGTACAGTATTTCTCTATTTGTAAAACCCCAAATCCATGTTTGGATGAGCAAAGGTACCTATATTCCCTTTCTGTCAATGTCATACTTCCTGGACAAATTCTGTGATGATTCTAAAAGACTGGAATCCCTTAGAGTCTTGTATTTCTCATAAAGAACAAGTTTAGTTTAGGGGCCAATTATTTCTATCTGAGGTCAATGTCATTAAGACATTTAATTCTTTCTAGAGAATGATAACAACTTGCATACAGCAGTTACAAAGTGAGAGAACAAGAAGAAAATCTGTTTTAAGCGTCAGGAGCAATGTACCTTTCCAAAAAAAAATGTGGTCTCTCATACTTGAAATTGAGCAGAAATTAAGGTCTTAACCTAGCTGCCCTTCACAGATAAAATATGGTTTGTTCATAGGCCCTGGAAACAATTGTGTATTTGAATTAGGTACTTGGTAGAATATAAAAATAAAGAAATACGTGTTTCTCTCTGAGAACTGATTTTGCCATCAATACTCAAGTGTTTTTTGTTTCTGATACATTTCACTAACTAAATCTAACAAGGGTTTTCAAGAAGTCTACAGAAAATCATAAGGCAGAATCGCCGGGCTGCTAGAGGGGCACAAGAAGCAATGGCAAGGCTTCCCTGGTGGCCCAGTGGTAAAGAATTTTCCTGCCAATGCAGGAGTCACAGGTTCAATCCCTGGTCCAGGAAGCCCACACATGCTGGGGAGCAACTAAGCCTGAGCACTGCAACTACTGCGCCTGTGCTCTAGAGCCCGGGAGCCACAACTCCCGAGCCCATGCGCCAGGACTACTGAGGCCTGAGTGCCCTAGAGCCCATGCTCTGCTGCAAGAGAGGCCGCTGCAGTGAGAAGCCTGCACACTGCGACGAAGAGCAGCGCTCTGCTCGCTGCAGTTAGAGAAAAGCCCTCACAGCAACGAAGACCCAGCAGAGTCAAAAATAAACAAAATTATATATATATATACACATACACACACACAGAGAAGCAGCACCAGCAGCTCTCTGAAACATTCTAAGTTTAGCAGCTATAATGGGAGCAACAGAGTTGGTTCGAAGGGCCTTTTCTGCTTTAATGGGCCTTCTTAGAATTTGCCAGAAGCCCCTCAGCAGCCACACTGGAGCAAAGCACAAGCCCAGGGAAACATGCCACTTCAACTGCTCCTGAATCCTTCCATCCTTGGCAGGAGGACTTCTCCATAAAAGGAAGAAATCAAACTCTGGAGGCAAGACCTGTATTTAAAGAGGTGTGGATTCTGGGCAGCTGTGAACCCTTTATCCCTTTTATCCTTCACAACAGAAACAGCTCTGGAGAGATTCTCAGATGAAAATAACTTCAGCTGAGGAACTTCAGCTGGGAGTGACTGGATGTGTCCAGCTTGACAGAAAACATCATGAGATACAGCAGGGTTAGAAGCCCAAGACTGCATGGGATTACTACATGAGATAAAAAGTAGCACAGTTTTAATTTAGAAATATATTCTTCAAATACCAAGCCAAGTACAAATAGCAGAGACGAGCACGAGATGGGGAGTTTAGTATTATACCCTAATCCTTGAAAGTGAAAAAGTAAGCAACAATATTATAGTAGCAACCTCAGTTGCAAAGTTAGGGTTGATTTAGAGGGGGGAAAAGTGCATTTTTAGATTCAGTTTAATAGGATATTTAATCATATGGCCAATGTTGTGATCACATTTGATGACAATGCTGGCCATGAGAAGCAGCAGGTGCTGTGACGCCAAATGCGTTTGGGGTGTGGCTGATCACTGAAATGTTATGGAATAGCCAAGAGAGGCCAGAGAGGTACTGACCATGCACTGTTTCACAGTAACTGTGTAGTGCATGGGTTTGCTGCTCTGTGTCCATGTAAACTTTTCTGCCTGGATCAATCCTCTTTCTTCCTCTGAACTCTGACCACACCACAGGGCTTGCTTCTAGTGTGGGGGTGGATTTCCCTCAGAGATGGGAATTTCTCCATCTTAATGTCCTCTCCCCTCCTAAGCTTCCCCTCCTATTCATGGCCCGTGAAAATTTCCCTCTGGATCCTGCCTTTCCTCATTCTTTAGAAAATTACACTCCTGAAGACAAGGTCAAAGCAGCACAACTCTCCGAAAACCATTCTGTTTGGGAATGGCTTTCAACTGTGGATGGTGATCACTACAGGACTCGAAATAGCAGAGTATTCTTCGTCTCTACAGGAGACCATCAGCCTGGGATGGACGAACACTACAGGAAGGTTTTAAGTTCAACATAAACCAAGAGCATCCTGATAGCAACTATAGATCGGCTCTAATGTTACACAGAGAAGATTCTGGAACTTCTCCCCAAACAAATTATGTATGATAAAGGGGCCTGTGAGGATTAGATAGAGGTCTTTTAAAACACACAAAAGGTCTAGAGCTGTGCCATCCAATACAGTAGCCACACTGCCTGTAGTTGGTGAACACTTGAAATGTGACTGAGTTTTAAATCCTTTTCAATTTCAGTTAATTTAAATTTTAAAATAAAATGTAGTATGAAATGTTTTTATGTTAGACAAAACTTTGTATTGGTTGGACTACACTTGATTTTAACTGTTGGATCATGGAAGGTATAACTATCATAGTGCATGTCAGTATGTGTATTATTTCTAGTCTTTACTAATAACTTTTAAGATATCAATTACATGTTGAAGTAAGGCTTTTTATATACTGGGCTAAATAAAATATATTGTTAAAATTAATTCCATCTCTTTCTTTTTCTTTCTCAGTTTGGCTACTAGAAAGTTTTACCATGTAAATATGGCTTCAGTTCAGTTCAGTTCAGTCGCTCAGTCGTGTCCGACTCTTTGTGACTCCATGAATCACAGCACGCCAGGCCTCCCTGTCCATCACCAACTCCCAGAGTTCACTCAAATTCATGTCCATCGAGTCTGTGATGCCATCCAGCCATCTCATTCTCTGTTGTCCCCTTCTCCTCCTGCCTCCAATCCCTCCCAGCATCAGGGTCTTTTCCAATGAGTCAACTCGTCGCATGAGGTGGCCAAAGTATTGGAGTTTCAGCTTTAGCATCAGTCCTTCCAGTGAACACCCAGGACTGGTCTCTTTTAGAACGGACTGGTTGGATCTCCTTGCATTCCAAGGGACTCGCAAGAGTCTTCTCCAGCACCACAGTTCAAAAGCATCAATTCTTCGGTGCTCAGCTTTCTTCATAGTCCAATTCTCACATCCATACATGACCACTGGAAAAACCGTAGCCTTGACTAGATGGATCTTTGTTGGCAAAGTAATGTCTCTGCTTTTTAATATGCTATCTAGGTTGGTCATAACTTTCCTTCCAAGGAGTAAGCGTCTTTTAATTTCATGGCTGCAATCACCATCTTCAGTGATTTTGGAGCCCAAAAAATAAAGTCTGACACTGTTTCCACTGTTTCCCCATTACCTTATATTTTAATTGAATGGGGCTGGTCTACAGGACAACTGAGGTCTCTGAATATAGAGCAACAAAGTTGTGGCAGACCCAGGGAGGACAGGGGTTTGGGAGGAGGTTTACAATACCATTATGAATACCTGGATTAAAAACCAAGGATTTCTTTTAAACAACCAGGGAAATGAAAAGTGTTTAAAGTTTGCATTTTTTATTTGTGTAACAATACTGTTTAAAACTTTTCATATATTTCCAACTGGCTCCTCTGCCCCTCAAATAAATTCTTAAGCTGGGGAATAGAAGGGCTTTACGCATGAAGGGCCAGGGCAGGACTGTCTGCCCTGTAGCCCCAAACTCTTAGGAGAACTTGGAGCTATTGTAAAAGGTCCACAAGTTCATGTGGGCAAAGCAGTGTCTGCAGATTGAGTAAATAACCTCTGGCTTATACTGGCACTACGTACGGTCTTTCAAAACTGTAGACTGATTAATGAAATGTAAATTCACTTTAACAAGCTACCACATTCAGAGTAGTGAAGGGGTCATCACATATTTTCTCAATCAAAAGAGTCTAAAGTCAGCTATGCTCACCTGAAGCACTGGATTTTTGCTAGCTCATTTGGTGCCTTTGTGCAAATCAGATCAAGACAAGCCCCAGAGAGTTCAGCCCCAACTCACCCCCAAGCATGTGACCTGCATGAAAAGGCATTGCTGTCATGATATATTTTGATATTCAAAAAGTTCTTCAAACTAAAAAAGGGTAAATTTGTAATCTGGAGAATGCTGTGGACAAAAAAAAAAAAAACGCATTGCCTGCCATTTCAGTGAACAATGAATGCTGCCCAGCATCAAGCCATCAGCCACTCCAGCTGCCCCTGTGGTGTGCCCTGCAGGGAATTCAGGATGGAGAAAAACAGGATACTGGCCTTAGACAGTTAAGATGCTTATCAAAAAGAAAACAAATTCCAATAAGCCCAAACTTGTGCATCTTCCCATACATAGAAAAGCATTAAAATCATGATTTTGAGATGTCTGGGTTTTGGGATTAGCAGCAATCTTTTGATGTTTGACTACATGTTTTTTGTTTTTCTAGCAAAAACTCCTAAATATCCTGACTCCTCCCTTACCTCTTGGAACAGCTACTCAGAGCTATCTAATAGGCTGTCTCCTGGGCTGTAGTCCTCAGCAAGTTCCCTAAATAACAAAACTCTCAGGACTTCCCTGGTGGTCCAGTGACTAAGGCTCCATGCTTCCGGTACAGGGGGCACAAGTTTGATCCCTGGTCAGGGAACGAGATTCTCCATGCCACAACTAAAGATCCTACACTCTGCAAGAAAGATGGAAGATCCCACGTGCTACAACTAAGACCTGGAACAGCCAAATAAATTAAAAAAAACAACCTCTCAACTTTCAAGTCAGTGTGCTTTCATTGTTGTTGTTCTTATTTTTCAGTCGACAATACCCAACAACCACCGAATAAGAAATGGACGCTTTGCCTCCCAGGAGCCCTGCCCCTGCCACTGTCCTGGGCCAGTGTTCCTGCTTTTGACCTGGTGGTTGGGGAGGTAGCTCCTAGGGTCTCAGCTGGGCCTCAGGGCCACGGTGGGACCACCAACGGCTCTCACATCATCCAATCCATGGGGACTGCAAACAAAGCCTGTGGTCCCATGACCCATCAGTTTCTGGAAGGAGCAAAGTAAAGTTGGAAGGAAGTCATAATCAGTATCCTCTGACCTTCAATCTAGGAATTCATGGTGGAGAGGAAAATACGCTATTTCTTCTAAATGAAAAATGTATTTACAATTTAGAACAAGGGTTCTCAACCTCTGCACTCCTGACCTGTTGATAATTCTTTGTCATGGGTTTGTCCCTAGACGCCAACAGCATGCCCCTCCCAGTTGCAACAATCAAATGTCTCCAGACATTGCCAAATTCCTAAAAGGTGAAACTGCCGCAGTTGAGAATCACTGATTTAGAATATTAAAACATTTGTGGCATTAGCTCATTTTCTTAACATCTCTGCTCCTCATCTTTTTCATCAGTAAAATGGAGTGATAACTGGGCTGTTCTCATAGAGATGTTGTGAGGATTAACAAGACAAACCTCTTGTTGTTTAGTTGCTAAGTCGTTTCCGACTCGTACAGACCCCATGGACTGTATGTAGCCTGCCAGGCTCCTCTGTCCATGGGATTTCCCAGGCAAGAATACAGGAGTGGGTTCCCATTTCCTCCTCCAGGGACTCTTCCTAATCCAGGGACTGAACCCACGTCTCCTGCTTGGCAGGCAGATTCTTTCCCACTGAGCCAGGGAAGCCCTCAATCAGTTCAGTTCAGTCGCTCAGTCGTGTCCGACTCTTTGCGACCCCGTGAATCACAGCACGCCAGGCCTCCCTGTCCATCACCAATTCCCGGAGTTCACTCAAACTCATGTCCACCGAGTTGGTGATGCCATCCAGCCATCTCATTCTCTGTCGTCCCCGTCTCCTCCCTCCCCCAAGCCCTCCCAGCATCAGAGTCTTTTCCAGTGAGTCAACTCGTCGCCTGAGGTGGCCGAAGTATTGGAGTTTCAGCTTTAGCATCAGTCCTTTCAATGAACACCCAGGATTGATAGGTGATGATAATCCGGCCCCGGTGGCGCAAACGCGACGCGACGCGAGAGACGCAGGCCCCGGCGGAACGAACCACGCAAAGAGGTGCGGCCGTGAGGAGCTATCCCACGCCTGAGGCCAGGGCCGGCGGCCGAGAGGAGCTACCCCACGTCCAACAGGCGGTGGCTGCGCGGGCGCGGGAGGGCCGAGAGGAGCTACTCCGCGTTCAAGGCAGGAGGGGCAGCCTTGAGGAGATACCCCTCGTCCAAGGTAAGGTACAGCGGCTGCACTTTGCTGGAGCGGCTGTGAAGAGATTTTCCACGACCAAGGTAAGAGAAACCCAAATAAGACGGTAGGTATTGTGAGGGGGCATCAGAGGGCAGACACACTGAAACCATAATCACAGGAAACTAGCCGATCTGATCACATGGACCACAGCCGAATGTGGTCCACTGGAGAAGGGAATGGCAAACCACTTCAGTATGCTTGCCTTGAGAACGCCATGAACAGTAACAAAGGGCAAAATGATAGAATACTGAATGAGGACTTCCCCAGGTCGGTAGGTGCCCAGTATGCTACTGGAGCTCAGTGGAGAAATAACTATAGAAGGAATAAAGGGATGGAGCAAAAGCAAAACCAATACCCAGTTGTGGATGTGACCAGTGATAGAAGCAAGGTCCGGTGCTGTAAAGAGCAATATTGCATAGGAACCTGGAATGTTAGGTCCATGAATCAAGGCAAATTGGAAGTGGTCAAACAGGAGATGGGAAGAGTGAATGTCGACATTCTAGGAATCAGTGAACTAAAATGGACTGGAATGGGTGAATTTAACTCAGATGACCATTATATCTACTACTGTGGGCAGGAATCTCTTAGAAGAAATGGAGTTGCCATCATGGTCAACAAAAGAGTCCGAAATGCAGTACTTGGATGCAATCTCAAAAACAACAGAATGATCTCTGTTTGTTTCCAAGGCAAACCATTCAATATTACAGTAATCCAGGTCTATGCCCCAACCAGTAACGCTGAAGAAGCCGAAGTTGAATGGTTCTATGAAGACCTACAAGACCTTTTAGAACTAACACCCCAAAAAGATGTCCTTTTCATTATAGGGGACTGGAATGCAAAAGTAGGAAGTCAAGAAGTAACTTGAAAATTTGGAGTAACAGGCAAATTTGGCCTTGGAGCATGGAATGAAGCAGGGCAAAGGCTAATAGAGTTTTGTCAAGAGAATGCACTGATCATAGCAAACACCCTTTTCCAACAACACAAGAGAAGACTCTACACATGGACATCACCAGATGGTCAACACCGAAATCAGATTGATTATATTCTTTGCAGCCAAAGATGGAGAAGCTCTATACAGTTAGCAAAAACAAGACCAGGAGCTGACTGTGGCTCAGATCATGAACTCCTTATTGCCAAATTCAGACTCAAATTGAAGAAAGTAGGGAAAACCACTAGACCATTCAGATATGACCTAAATCAAATCCCTTATGATTATACAGTGGAAGTGAGAAATAGATTTAAGGGACTAGATCTGATTGATAGAGTGCCTGATGAACTCTGGACGGAGGTTCGTGACATTGTACAGGAGACAGGGACCAAGACCATCCCCATGGAAAAGAAATGCAAAAGAGCGAAATGGCTGTCTGGGGAGGCCTTACAAATAGCTGTGAAAAGAAGAGAGGCGAAAAGCAAAGGAGAAAAGGAAAGATATAAGCATCTGAATGCAGAGTTCCAAAGAATAGCAAGGAGAGATAAGAAAGCCTTCCTCAGAGATCAATGCAAAGAAATAGAGGAAAACAACAGAATAGGAAAAACAAGAGACCTCTTCAAGAAAATTAGAGATTCCAAGGGAACATTTCATGCAAAGATGGGCTCGATAAAGGACAGAAATGGCATGGACCTAACAGAAGCAGAAGATATTAAGAAGAGGTGGCAGGAATACACAGAAGAACTGAATGAAAAAGATCTTCACAACCAAGATAGTCACGATAATGTGATCACTGACCTAGAGCCAGACATCTTGGAATGTGAAGTCAAGTGGGCCTTAGAAAGCATCACTACGAACAAAGCTAGTGGTGGTGATGGAATTCCAGTTGAGCTATTTCAAGTCCTGAAAGATGATGCTGTGACAGTGCTGCACTCAATATGCCAGCAGATTTGGAAAACTCAGCAGTGGCCACAGGACTGGAAGAGGTTAGTCTTCATTCCAATCCCAAAGAAAGGCAATGCCAAAGAATGCTCAAACTACCGCACAGTTGCACTCATCTCACACGCTAGCAAAGTCATGCTCAAAATTCTCCAAGCCAGGCTTCAGCAGTATGTAAACCGTGAACTCCCAGATGTTCAAGCAGGTTTTAGAAAAGGCAGGGGCACCAGAGATCAAATTGCCAACATCCGCTGGATCATGGAGAAAGCAAGAGAGTTCCAGAAAAACATCTATTTCTGCTTCATTGACTATGCCAAAGCTTTTGACTGTGTGGATCACAATAAACTGTGGAACATTCTGAAAGAGATGGGAATCCCAGACCACCTGACCTGCCTCTTGAGAAACCTGTATGCAGGTCAGGAAGCAACAGTTAGAACTGGACATGGAACAACAGACTGGTTCCAAATAGGAAAAGGTGTACGTCAAGGTTGTATATTGTCACCCTGGTTATTTAACTTATATGCAGAGTACATCATGAGGAACGCTGGGCTGGAAGAAGCACAAGCTGGAATCAAGATTGCTGGGAGAAATATCAATAACCTCAGATATGCAGATGACACTACCCTTATGGCAGAAAGTGAAGAGGAACTCAAAAGCCTCTTGATGAAAGTGAAAGAGGAGAGTGAAAAGGTTGGCTTGAAGCTCAACATTCAGAAAATTAAGATCATGGCATCTGGTCCCATCACTTCATGGGAAATAGATGGAAAAACAGTGGAAACAGTGTCAGGCTTTATTTTTTTGGGCTCCAAAATCACTGCAGATGCTGATTGCAGCCAGGAAATTAAAAGACGCTTGCTCCTTGGAAGGAAAGTTATGACCAACCTTGATAGTATTTTAAAAAGCAGAGACATTACTTTGCCAACAAAGGTCCATCTAGTCAAGGCAATGGTTTTTCCCGTGGTCATGTATGGATGTCAGAGTTGGACTGTGAAGAAAGCTGATCGCCGAAGAATCGATGCTTTTGAATTGTGGTGTTGGAGAAGACTCTTGAGAGTCCCTTATACTGCAAGGAGATCCAACCAGTCCATTCTAAAGGAGATCAATCCTGGATGTTCATTGGAGGGACTGATGCTAAAACTGAAGCTGCAATACTTGGGCCACCTCACGCGACGAGTTGACTCACTGGAAAAGACTCTGATGCTGGGAAAGGTTGGGGGCGGGAGGAGAAGGGGACGACCGAGAATGAGATGGTTGGATGGCATCACCGACTCTGTGGACATGAGTTTGAGTGTACTCCGGGAGTTGGTGATGGACAGGGAGGCCTGGCGTGCTGTGATTCATGGGGTCGCGGAGAGTCGGACACGACTGAGCGACTGAACTGAACTGAACTGAATTATCAGCTAGTACACGCCCAAGCTCCTCTTGTGCTGGTCTAAGACCTGGTATTTGTGGATTTACTCTAAGGTCAAGGCAGCCTCTGTGTCTCTGTGTTACTGCGGCAGCTAAGACCCCCTTGAAGTCCGAGTGCCGAGGTTCAAACTCCAGGTGTGATCAGGAATATGTTGCTAAACCTCTGAAACCACAGTTTTTCATCTATTTTTAAAGACAGATAATGAAAGACTCTCCCTTGCAGGGCTGTTGTGGGAGTGAAATGACATATTCAGAGGTTGAGCTTATTAACCATTATTAAGTGCTGCGAGGCTACATGTGTATGCAGGGAAAAGCAAAGGGAGATTCCAACAAATTAATAGTTTTTCCCAATCTCCCTCCCCCACTGCTGTCCCACCCCACGCTAAGGACTTTGCCAGAACCCCGAAGTCCTCACACCTCATCGTGTGACCCCAAGGGGTCACACCGGTTCCTCCCAGCCACCTCTTGAGGCTCCTCTTCCTGTTCCCAGAAGTTCTCCTCAGACTCGTGGGCTGCGTTTGCCCAGGTCCACTCCGCTGACACCCAGGCTCTTACTGGCGGTAAAGCCAGACTTCTCTTCATGCCACAGTCAACTGAAGAGGAGTCAAAGCTCCTCCCCTGCCGGCGCTGCAGTCTGTGATTGGCCACAGATTCTCTGCTGAGTCTCAGTTTCCTCACCTGCACAATGGGGCAACTCAAACAACCTCTGCTCCAGTATCCTCACCTCCCTCCAGGACTACAGGTGCTCCTCATTCCTGCCACGCTGGACATTTCCCTATCCCTGTAATGCCACCCTCTCTAAAAGAAACCCTTCTCTTTTCATAAACCCTGATCTCCCTTAGGTGGACTGTGTCCTATTCGTATTTATGTCCCATAATGTATTTCCTACCACAGGCAAATCCTCAATAAACAATTGTTGAATGAACGAGTGGGAGAGAGTTGGACATATGATCATGTTCAAAGCTGTAAGTGGGACAGGCTGGGGTTTTCTTCCCTTCTCACCCTTCTCTTGCCTTCACTTCCCAGGTATTTGCTGGGAAGATATCTTTTGTAAGATGAAGCAGAGACTGACACTCAGTTAGCATGTAACTCATGGATGCTATGCCGTGAAAAGTGGCTAACATCTGCAAGATAAATGTGGTTTGAGTTGGGGGGTTTGGTTTCTCTGGTGTGCATGTATGCTAAATCACTTCAGTTGTGTCCAACTCTTTGCGACCCTATGGACTGTAGCCCTCCAGGCTCCTGTGTCCGTGGGGATTCTCCAGGCAAGAATATTGGAGTGGGTTGTCATGCCCTTCTCCAGGGGATCTTCCCAACCCAGGTAAGAATCTGACATGTTGAACATGTGTCTCCTGTAGCTCCAAGCATTGCAGGTGGATTCTTTACTGGTGAGCCACCAGGGAAGCCCCGGTTTCTCTGGGGGAAAACCAGAAGAATCTACTGCTGCTCCTTCAGCCTGAAAGCACTCAGCTGAGACAGAGGGCCCTGGGAGGGGTGGTCCGAGAGCAGAGGGGATGGGAAGTGAGAAGGGAAATCCCAGTTAGCCTCCAGGGTGGGCTCCAACATGCACAAGCAGTGCCCCGATGGGGAAGGAAACAAGAATGTGTCATCCTCTGTGCTCCTTGAGTCTTCAAAAGCACCTAAGAGTAAGGTTTTCTTTCTGGAATTCACCATACCTGGAGCCTCCCACCATCACTCCCAACAAAATAACTTGAGCTAATTAAGACGCTACATTAAGAAAATGGACAGAGTTGGTATTGTGGTTTACCTGGTGTGGTGCAGAACTACAAGGCTGCTCTTTTGGGTTACCCATAGAATGAAAATTTGATTGACATTCTCCAATCCAGGGACTTCTCTGGTGGCTCAGTGGTAAAGAACCTCCCTGACAAGGTAGGAGACATGGGTTTGATCCCTGGATGGGGAAGATCC
This sequence comes from Moschus berezovskii, assembly GCF_049115385.1. Classification (NCBI taxonomy): domain Eukaryota; kingdom Metazoa; phylum Chordata; class Mammalia; order Artiodactyla; family Moschidae; genus Moschus; species Moschus berezovskii. The sequence continues at coordinate 93,021,457 of NC_142470.1, forward strand.
CCTGGAATAGGAAATGACAACCCATTCCGGTATTCTTGCCTGGGAAATCCATGGACAGAGGAGACTGGCAGGTTACAGTCCATGGGTCACAAAGAGTCAGACACGACGGAAGTGACTAAACAGCGACACTTCAATCAAGGAGACCACAGTTCCAGTCCTACTGGCACAATTTAGAGCCAGGTCAAAACTCAAATGGCTGGGCCTCCGTCTCCTCCCTGCTTGCAGAAATGAGAAGAAAGAATAACTTCACTGTGGGTCACCTGGATGAACTAAACATCAACACCACAGTGTTGGTGTCAAGGCAAGGACAGCAGAATAAGAAATGGATCCTAACATGAACCCAACCAATAATTCAACAACTTCCACAGACTTCAATTTTCTGATCTGTTACTCCTAGTTAGGGATTCCCCGATGGCTCAGGTGGTAAAGAATCTACCTGCTTCACAGAAGACACAAGAGATGCAGGTTTGATCCCTGGGTCGAGCAGATCCCCTGGAGAAGGGAATGGCAACCACTTCACTATTCTAGCCTGGAGAATTCCATGGACAGAGGAGTCCAGTGGGCCACAGTCCATGAGGTTGCAAAGAGTTGGACATGACTGAGCCACTAACACACCCACACTGAGTCCAAAAGGAAGTTATAGAGAAAAAAAATGAGATGGTGGATTTGAAAACACGTCAAAATGATTAGGTGCTGTGCACATAAAGGATAATTTCTTTACCAATTTGTTAAATAACTAATGTGGGAAGGTTTCTATTCATTCAATGGACTGCATATTACTTGGAATTGCAGCGTTGCTAGAGTGTTAGTGGAGAGCCAAGGGCGGTGGGCAAGAGGAAGGAACATGAAAACGAGAAAGATGGCCGTGAGGTGCTCCCTGCATCCCAGGAGAGCTAAGAGCACGTCAAGTGGAATATGTTAAGGGGCTTCCCTGGCCGCTCAAATGGTAAAGATTCCTGTGATTCAGGAGATCTGGGTTCGATCCCTGGGTCAGGAAGATCCCCTGGAGAAGGAAATGCTAACCCATTCCGATATTCTTACCTGGAGGATTCCATGGACAGAAGAGTCTGGCAGGCTACAGTCCACGGAATATGTTAAACAATCAAAGAAAATAAAGTATTTCTGGGGAATATCTGAGGAAGTGAGCTGATGCAGATCAGTGCCAATTCATAACAAATCAAATCTAGATTGATTGGATTTGATGAGATTGGATTGATGGGATTTATTTAGTTTGACTTGACTAGAAAACTCCATGGATGGAAGAGCCTGGTAGGCTACAGTCCATGGGATTGCAAAGAGTCAGACACAGCTGAGCAACTTCACTGACTGACTGGATAAAGAGCTGTTGTAGATGGGTCTTTAGTGATGTGGCTGAGCTGTGGGGAGGGGAGGCATTCAGTGGTCCTATGATTAGGTCTCAGTGAGCTTACGCCTCTGGACGGTGAACTTCACAAATATTTCTGAATTGCTTTTCCACCCCCTCAGATGAGACTTGGGCTTCCTTTATAGCTCAGTTGGTAAAGAATCCACCTGCAATGCAGGAGACCCCGGTTTGATTCCTAGGTTGCGAAGATCCCCTGGAGAATGGAGAGGCCACCCACACCAATTTTCTTGTGCTTCCCTTGTGGCTCAGCTGGTAAAGAATCCACCTGCAATGTGGGAGACCTGGGTTCGATCCCTGGATTGGGAAGATCCCCTGGAGAAGGGAAAGGCTACCTACTCCAGTATTCTGGCCTGGAGAATTCAGTCCATACGGTTGCAAGGAGTTGGACATGACTGAGTGACTTTCACTTTCAGATGAGACAGGATGGCACTGTAGTTTGTAAACACAGTAATATGATCTCTAAATCCCTAATTTCCCCTCCCCCTTTCCTCTCCCCTTTGGTAACCACCATATTCTGTGAGTTGTTTCTGTTTTGCATATACATTCATTTGTATCATTTTTTAGATTCCACATGTAAGTAATATCACATTGTATTTGTCATTCTCAGTCTGACTTATTTCACTAAGCATAATATTCTCTAAATCTGTCCATGTCATTGCAGATGCAGAATTTCATTCTTTTTATGGGTAACTAATATTCCATTGTTATATCCCACACCTTCTTTATCAATTCAACAGTTGGTGGGCATTTGGGTTGGTTATTATAAATAGTGCTGCTATGAACATTGAGGTACAGGTAACTTCTTGAATTAGTGTTTTGTTTTTTCTGATATATATCCTGAGTGGCATTGCTGGATCATATGATAGGTCTATTTTTAGGTTTTTGAGGGACCTCCATACTGTTTTCCACAGTGACTGCACCAACTTATATTCCCACAAACAATGTACAAGGCTTCCCTTTTCTCTACACCCTCTCCAGCATTCATTTGTAGACTTTCTGACATTAGCTATGCTGACAGGTATAAGGTGATATCGCATGTTTTGATTTGCATTTCTGTAATAACTAATGAAATTAAAAGACGCTTGCTCCTTGGAAGGAAAGTTATGACCAGCCTAGATAGCATATTAAAAAGCAGAGACATTACTTTGCCAACCAAGGTCCGTCTAGTCAAGGCTATGGTTTTTCCCGTGGTCATGTATGGATGTGAGAGTTGGACGGTGAAGAAGCTGATCGCCGAAGAATTGATGCTTTTGAACTGTGGTGCTGGAGAAGACTCTTGAGAGTCCCTTGGACTGCAAGGAAATCCAACCAGTCCATTCTAAAAGAGATCAATCCTGGGTGTTCATTGGAAGGACTGATGCTAAAGCTGAAACTCCAATACTTTGGCCACCTCATGCGACGAGTTGACTCACTGGAAAAGAGTCTGATGCTGGGAGGGATTGGGGGTAGGAGGAGATGGGGACGGCAGAGAATGAGATGGCTGGTTGGCATCACCGACTCGATGGACATGGATTTGGGTGAACTCCGGGAGTTGGTGATGGAAAGGGAAGCCTGGCGTGCTGTGGTTCATGGGGTCGCAAAGAGTCGGACACGACTAAGCGACTGAACTGAACTGAACTGAATAACTAATGATAGTGAGCATCTTTTCATGTGTCTGTTAGCCATCCAAATGTCTTCTTTTTTTGTTTTGTTCGGTTTTTTGTTTTGTTTTTGACTGTGCTTGCTGGATCTTAATTCTGCAACCAGGCCCCCTGCACTGGAAGTGCAGAGTCCTAACCACTGGCCTGCCAAGGAATTCTCTGTATGTCTTCTTTGGATAACAGAATGTCTATTCAGGCCTTATGTTCATTTTTGATTGGGTTGTTTATCTTTCTGATTGACAATAGATGACTTTTAATTGATCAGATATTATATCAGTTAATAGCATTTAGAACACTTACAGTTAACATAACTATCTATATGTTGTGCTGTGCTTAGTTGCCCCAGTTGCAATTCTTTGTGACCTGATGGACTACAAGCCTGTCAGGCTCCTCTGTCCATGGGGATTCTCCAGGCGAGAATACTGAAGTGGGTTGCCATGCCCTCCTCCAAAGGATCTTCCCAACCCAGGGATCGAACCCAGGTCTCCTGCATTGCAGGCGGGTTCTTTACCAGCTGAGCCACCAGGGAAGCCCAATTATCTATATGGTTCGGTATGTATTCATCATTGCTGTCTGTTTTCTTTTTGTCCCATATTTTCTGTTTTCTTTTTCGCACCTTTTTTGTTATTGTTGCTGCCCTACCAGGCTTATTATAGTATGTTTATTAAACTTTGAATTTTATGATAGTTTTGGATCTCTAGAATAGTTTAAAATAATATAGAAAGTTCTTGTATATCTGATTCCCAGTTTTCTTTGTTGTTAAGATCTTACATTTGTATGATACATTTGTCACCACTCACGAATGAATGCTGATACATTATTATTAGTTATGGCCCACAGTTTATTCAGACTTCCTTAGTTTTACCTAATATCCCTTTCTTTGTTCCAGGATATTTAGTTGTTATATCTCCCTGGACTCCTCTTGGCTGTGATGGTTTCTCAGATTTTCCTTGTTTTTGATGACCTTAACAGTTTTGAGGAGTAATTTTTGAACCAGGTATTTTACAGAATATCCTTTAACTTGGGTTTATTGATGTTTTTCTCAAGACTAGACTGGGTTTTTGCAAGGAATACCATAGCGATAGAGCACCATTCTCATGACATCCTACCAGGGATATGTACCATAGTATGTGACTTATCCCAGTTGATGTTGACTTTGATCTCCTCTCTGAGTGCTTGTCAGGCTTTTGCACCATAAAACTACTCTTTTCTTCCCACTTCTCATCTGACTTTTTGGAAGGAAGCCTTTATACACATCCCACACTTACAGGTAAGGGGTTATGTTCTATCTCTTTGAGAGAGAGATATTTAGAATTCTTCTGCAGTGGAGATTTAGCTCTTCTCTCTCATTTACATTAGGAGAAACTCAAAGATATTTATTTACACTTTAGGTTATAATTTAGTACTATGTTATTTATTTTATTGTTCAAACCATTCTAGCTTTGATCCTTGGAGCCTTTTCAGTTGGATCCTGTGTCACTTGAACATACTCCTCTAGACAGATAAATTTTAGCACTTTCTTACTTCCTGGTACTACAAGCTTTTCTTCTACGTTATCTGTCCAGCTCTAGAATCTTCCCCAGGGAGCCTTTGTTGCTTTTATTGGAAAAAGGTTTTAGAAACCAAGATCTGCATGCTAGTTGTGCTTGCTTGTTGCTACTGGATGTTATTACTTCTAGGCACTCTCAGCTGACATAGCAAGTAAATATCAGTTCAGTTCAGTCGCTCAGTCATGTCCGAATCTTTGTGACCCCATGAATCACAGCACGCCAGGCCTCCCTGTCCATCACCAACTCCCAGAGTTCATTCAAACTCATGTCCATCGAGTTGGTGATGCCATCCAGCCATCTCATTCTCTGTCATCCCCTTCTCCTCCTGCCCCCTATCCTTCCCAGCATCAGAGTCTTTTCCAGTGAGTCAACTCATCGCATGAGGTGGCCAAAGTACTGGAGCTTCAGCTTTAGCATCAGTCCTTCCAATGAACACCCAGGATTGATCTCGCTAGAATGGACTGGTTGGATCTCCTTACAGTCCAAGGGACTCTCAAGAGTCTTCTCCAGCACCAAAAGCATCAATTCTTTGGCGATCAGCTTTCTTCACCGTCCAACTCTCACATCCTTACATGACCACTGGAAAAACCATAGCCTTGACAAGACGGACCTTGGTTGGCAAAGTAATGTCTCTGCTTTTTAATATGCTATCTAGGTTGGTCATAACTTTCCTTTCAAGGAGTAAGCGTCTTTTAATTCCATGCTGCAATCAGCATTTGCAGTGATTTTGGAGCCCAAAAAAATAAAGTCTGACACTGTTTCCACTCTTTCCCCATCTATTTCCCATGAAGTGATGGGACCAGATGCCATGATCTTCGTTTTCTGCATGTTGAGCTTCAAGCCAACTTTTTCACTCTCCTCTTTCACTTTCATCAAACGGCTTTTTAGTTCCTCTTCACTTTCTGCCATAAGGATGGTGCCATCTGCATATCTGAGGTTATTGATATTTCTCCTGGCAATCTTGATTCCAGCTTGTGCTTCTTCCAGCCCAGCGTTCCTCATGATGTACTCTGCATATAAGTTAAATAAGCAGGGTGACAAGATACAACCTTGACATACTCCTTTTCCTATTTGGAACCAGTCTGTTGTTCCATGTCCAGTTCTAACTATTGCTTCCTGACCTGCATACAGGTTTCTCAAGAGGCAGGTCAGGCCGTCTGGTATTCCCATCTCTTTTAGAATTTTCCACAGTTTATTGTGATCCACACAGTCAGAGACTGGCATAGTCAATGAAGCAGAAATAGATGTTTTTCTGGAACTCTCTTGCTTTTTCCATGATCCAGCGGATGTTGGCAATTTGATCTCTGGTGCCTCTGCCTTTTCTAAAACCAGCTTGAACATCTGGAAGTTCACGGTTCACGTATTGCTGAAGCCTGGCTTGGAGAATTTTGAGCATGACTTTACTAGCATGTGAGATGAGTGCAATTGTGCGGTAGTTTGAGCATTTTTTGGCATTGCTTTTCTTTGGGATTGGGATGAAGACTGACCTTTTCCAGTCCTATGGCCACTGCTGAGTTTTCCAAATGTGCTGGTGTATTGAGTGCAGCACTTTCACAGCATCATCTTTCAGGATTTGAAATAGCTCAACTGGAATTCCATCACCTCCACTAGCTTTGTTCGTAGTGATGCTTTCTAAGGCCCACTTGACTTCACATTCCAAGATGTCTGGCTCTAGGTGAGAGACCACACCATCATGATTATCTTGGTCGTGAAGATCTTTTTTGTACAGTTCTTCTGTGTATTCTTGTCACCTCTTCTTAGGAACAACCCCAAGTCCAAGTGGCTGCGGCTGCACGGGCGCAGGAGAGCCAAGAGGAGCTACTCCACGTTCAAGGTCAGGAGGGGCGGCTGAGAGGAGATACCCCTCATCCAAGGTAAGGTGCAGCGGCTGTGCTTTGCTGGAGCATCCATGAAGAGATACCCCATGGCCAAGGTAAGAGAAACCCAAATATGACGGTAAGTATTGCGAGAGGGCATCAGAGGGCAGACAAACTGAAATCATAATCACAGAAAACTAGTCAATCTGATCACATGGATCACAGCCCTGTCTAACTCAATGAAACTAAGCCATGCCATGTGGGGATACCCAAGACGGGCGGGTCATGGTGGAGAAGTCTCTCAGAATATGGTCCACTGGAGAAGGGAATGGCGAACCACTTCAGTATACTTGCCTTGAGAACCCCATGAACAGTATCAAAAGGCAGAATGATAGGATACTGAATGAGGAATTCCCCAGGTCGGTAGGTGCCCAGTATGCTACTGGAGCTCAGTGGAGAAATAACTCCAGAAAGAATGAAGGGATGGAGCCAAAGCAAAACCAATACCCAGTTGTGGATGTGACCAGTGATAGAAGCAAGGTCCAATGCTGTAAAGAGCAATATTGCATAGGAACCTGGAATGTTAGGTCCATGAATCAAGGCAAATTGGAAGTGGTCAAACAGGAGATGGTAAGAGTGAACATCAACATTCTAGGAATCAGTGAACTAAAATGGACTGGAATGGGTGAATTTAACTCAGATGACCATTATATCTACTACTGTGGGCAGGAATCCCTTAGAAGAAATGGAGTTGCCATCATGGTCAACAAAAGAGTCCGAAATGCAGTACTTGGATGCAATCTCAAAAACAACAGAATGATCTCTGTTTGTTTCCAAGGCAAACCATTCAATATTACAGTAATCCAGGCCTATGCCCCAACCAGTAATGCTGAAGAAGCTGAAGTTGAACGGTTCTATGAAGACCTACAAGACCTTTTAGAACTAACACCCCAAAAAGATGTCCTTTTCATTATAGGGGACTGGAATGAAAAAGTAGGAAATCAAGAAGTAACTTGAAAATTTGGAGTAACAGGCAAATTTGGCCTTGGAGCATGGAATGAAGCAGGGCAAAGGCTAATAGAGTTTTGTCAAGAGAACACACTGGTCATAGCAAACACCCTCTTCCAACAACACAAGAGAAGACTCTACACATGGACATCACCAGATGGTCAACACCGAAATCAGATTGATTATATTCTTTGCAGCCAAAGATGGAGAAGCTCTATACAGTTAGCAAAAGCAAGACCAGGAGCTGACTGTGGCTCAAATCATGAACTCCTTTTTGCCAAATTGGAAGTGGTCAAACAGGAGATGGTTGAAAACCACTAGACCATTCAGATATGACCTAAATCAAATCCCTTATGATTATACAGTGGAAGTGAGAAATAGATTTAAGGGACTAGATCTGATAGAGTGCCTGATGAACTATGGACGGAGGTTCGTGACATTGTACAGGAGACAGGGACCAAGACCATCCCCATGGAAAAGAAATGCAAAAAAGCAAAATGGCTGTCTGGGGAGGCCTTACAAATATCTGTGAAAAGAAGAGAAGCGAAAAGCAAAGGAGAAAAGGAAAGATACAAGCATCTGAATGCAGAGTTCCAAAGAATAGCAAGGAGAGATAAGAAAGCCTTCCTCAGAGATTAATGCAAAGAAATAGAGGAAAACAACAGAATAGGAAAGACAAGAGATCTCTTCAAGCAAGTAAATATGTTTATGTATATTTATATATATATACACATAGCAGCAAAAATTCTCCATGCAACCATCTGTACCTTTAATAAGCTAAACATGAGTTCATACTGATGTCTTCAGCTCTAACCCAGTATCACATGGCTCATTCGAACTTCCCCTGCTTGAGAGCATTTCTTTTAAAAATGTTATTTTCTGTCCTGGTCACTTCTTCCCTCTTTTCCTTCAATTATCCCACTCAGAAATGTTTCACCTTAATTTTTATAAGAACTTCACCCTGAGCCAATAGTATACATCTGCTCAAAATCAGCATGGAGCCCTGAAAATTCTCTGCTTAAATATTTAAAAGATTGAAGATCAGGAATTCCCTGGCGGGACAGTGCTTGGGACTCCATGAGCTCTCTGCCAAGGACCCGGGTTTGATCCCTGGTGAGGGAACTGAGATAAAATAATTAAAAAAATAAAAGGTGGAAGATCTATACTGTAAAGCATCAGACGATAGATGTGTTGACTTATGGATGTTCTCCTTGCCTACTGATTGAGTCTTGTTTAGTGTGTTAGTCACTCATTGGTGTCCAACTCTTTGTGACCCCATGGACTATGGGTTGCCATTCCTTTCTCCAAGGGGTATTCCCAACCCAGGGATTGAACCCAAGTCTCAATTGAGCCTTAAGAGGCACATTTAATTGCTCAGCACCTAAATTTCCACTTTAGGCTTCCCAGGTGGCTCAGTGGTAAAGAATTCCCCCGCCAATGCAGGAGAAATGGGTTCAATCCCTGAGTCAGGAAGATCCCCTGGAGGAGGAAATGACAACCCATTCCAGGATTCTTGCCTGGAAAATTCCATGGACAGAGGAGCCTGAAAGGCTACAGTCCATGGGGTGGCAAAGAGTCAGATGCAACTGACCACACACACTCAATTTCCAAAAGGGACAAATGTTTAATCTATCTCACCAGTCTGTTGTGGGGATGAAACATAGTATGAGGATAAAAATAACTTTGTAACATAAAAATCTTTGATCCTTGACAGCCTCTTCAGTTGGCTCAGGTGTCCCTTCAATATACCCTCACCTATTTAAAAAAAACCACACTTCCTTACTTTCTGGCATTATAGGCTCCTCTAACTGTGGTGTTGGAGAAGACTCTTGAGAGTCCCTTGGACTGCAAGGAGATCCAACCAGTCCATTCTAAAGGAGATCAATCCTGGGTGTTCATTGGAAGGACTGATGCTAAAGCTGAAACTCTAATACTTTGGCCACCTCATGCGACAAGTTGACTCACTGGAAAAGACTCTGATGCTGGGAAAGGTTGGGGGCGGGAGGAGAAGGGGACGACAGAGAATGAGATGGCTGGATGGCATCACCGACTCTGTGGACATGAGTCTGAGTGAACTCCGGGAGTTGGTGATGGACAGGGAGGCCTGGCGTGCTGTGATTCATGGGGTCGCGGAGAGTCGGACACGACTGAGCGACTGAACTGAACTGAACTGAACTATGTTACCTGCCCAGCTCATCGTTCATTTCTCCATCACCATTCATTTCTCCATCTTCAAACGGAGGATCATTCATTTCTTAAAGGAGAAATGAGAATTAGATATGGAATCACAGGAACATTTGACCAACCTCCTAACACTATGCCTGAAGTCATAAAGAAGGAACAAACACTGTCTCATTTAATCCTCAAAAGGGGGTACCTTTTATTATCCTCATCTTACAAATGAGAAAATTGAGGTTTATAGAAGTTAAGAATTAACAAAAATTTTTTTTGATTGGAGTGTAATTGCTTTACAATGTTGTGTTGGCTTCTGCTGTACAAGAACATGAATCAGCTATTAGGAAACATATGTATCCCCGCCCTCTTGAACCTCCTTCCTATCCACCCCGGGCCTCTAGGTCATCACAGAGCACCAAGCTGAGCTCCCTGTGCCAGACAGCAGCTTCCCACTAGCTGTCTACTCACACACGGCAGTGTCTGTATGGCGGTGCTGCTCTCCCAATTCATCCCACCCTGTCCTTCCCCCACTGTGTCCACAAGTCCGTTCCCTCCAGGTCCATCTCAATTCCTGTCCTGCAAAGAGGTTCATCAGAAATTAAGAAATGAGTAGTGGTGGCAATGATAATAAACAGCACCTCCTGAGGGCTTCCTATGGGCCTAGCACTGTTCTAACTGCTGTACACTTATCAACTCATTCAATTTTCACAACAATCTGATGAAGAAATTTTCTATTATCCCCACTTTACAGAAGAGGAAACTAAAGCACAGAAAGGATTCCATGGCTGGTAAATGACGGGGCTGACATTCTTCTGAATGAGTATTTATATTTACTGAGAACCTACTTCTTAGTTAGGCTATTCTTCCAACTAGGTACTGCAGGCGAACGAGTTGACTAGACAAAACTCATGTTCTCAAACTGCCCATATTACAGAAATAGAAGGCAATATTATTGTGTTAATATGGAAAATATCCTCTCTACCTAAAGAGGCTTCTTTCACTTAAGACTATTTTCGAGAAGAGATTTTGTCCTTAAAATATTAGACCAGCAGTGATCGATGGAGTGCAGCATCATTTTCAACTTGGTTTCACTTGGTTTTCTGGTTGTTTCATCCCAGAAGTCAGAAAATAGTAACTGAAGGTGGGTGTGTCCTCCTCAACAATTGGGGTTGATCTCCTTACAATTATGCATGTCTTACTTTTTTATAACACCTCAGCTTTTTCAACTTCAGCTGTCCTCAATGGTAGCTGATTCCAGCACCTCCTCATTGAGAAGAGTCAGCACAGGGAACTACATTTAATATTTTATAGTAATATCTTATGTAACACATATATATATATATATATATCACTTTTTTGTATACCTGAAACTAACACAATATTGTAAGTCAATTAATACTTTAAAAAGGAAAAAGAAGAGTCAGTCCCTGAGATTCCCTAGTGAACATGAACTTGCCCAGCAAGACTGGGGCTAAACAGACCACAAAACACTATTGTGTTCAGAGCTGCTGCAGAATGAAGCCAACATGCAGAAGAGGACAAATCTAAAAAGCCACAGAGAAGTGGAGCAGTGGCCTGGCATGACCCGGGTGGAGTGTGCCTACTTTAGGACTTGTTATGCAAGATGATGAACCTCTTCATGGCTCAAGACATCCTGAATCAGGTCTGAGTTTTCCTGAAGCTAAAAGCACCCTCACCCACACAGCATCCCAAAGCCTCTTTGTTAGTGAGAACATGTATGCCTGGGAATCTTGCTATAACCATCCTATTTCCCAGAGGTACTAGCCAAGGAATTTTTCCACAAACCAATGAAATTCTCAGTCTTTGTGGTCAAATGCCCTCTGTCTACCCTTTTCTTCTCCTTAGCTTTATTCCCTTAGACATCTATTCAAAGACACTTGGAACACTGAAATCACTCTAGCAATACCAAAAGCTACGTGATGCTGATTGAAGACACTTGAAGAGAAACAGTGCTTTGAATTAAAGCATGTTTCCTAGTGTTAGTGAATAACACTAAAATAGGACCCACTTAGCCATATACCCCCACTGGGTAATTCATCGTCTGGCTGCTTTGGAAGTGCCAAAGTGCTTTGGGGGGCCTTCTAAGCACTTCTTTCCATCCCATTCCTTTCCCTGATTGCTTTCAAAAGAACCAAAAACAAACAAGGCATGTTAATTACTATGAGGTATTCATTATTTGGTTCAAAGCCTCAAAGCTCAAAAGAATCAGAACAATCTATTTTCTGAATTCACTTTCCCCAGTTTCCTAACCAGCCAACATATGGATAGTCTTTACTATTTGTTGACAATATTCTTTCACTGTAAGCATTACTGCCCCTGAAGCAATGTTATAAGACCATCCTTGGGCTGAATGCAACAATTAAGTCTTTTTTCAAAAGATGTGCAGATAAGATTGCTTGGCAGTTTGGAAGCAACTTTAGTCTAGGAAGCCCAGTCAATTCCATATTAATGGATGTTGAAATTTCCCTTGCCTGCCCCTGAAGGATAAGGCTGCCTGCTTTGTCAATTCTATAAACTGTAAATATTCATTTTTTGTACTAGTAGATCCAGAAAAATATAGAGAATAGTAAAACCAACATCCATATAGTAGCCATAATGATTTAACAAATGCTAACATTTTGCCATATTTCTGTCAAAACCAATTATAATGATGGATATCCCTACTTGACTCATGAAATAAGTTAAACCAAGAGTCCCATTTCCATTTTTCTCCTTAAGGGACATCTTACAATGAAACCTTTCAATTCTGAGCCTTTTGCAACCATGATTTCAAAACAGAAGAGACATGAGTTCAGGAATAGACCATAAATATTCTAAACGGGACTTCAACAGGGTTTCACTGCTACCTAGCGATGGGCTATGGGCAGTGAGGGAGTCTGCAGGGGACATTAAATAGGGCATTTAGGAGAGACAAATGTTCTATAAACACCCAAGTGGTGAGATCTGATGAGCTGGCACTTCGGGGAAACAAGGTCTAAAGTTACTCAGGTCTATGCTTTGTTGAGTTCCTTTAATGCATATATACTTCGAGGTTTCATTTTATAAGCATCTTCATTTGACATAACATCCATACACAATTTGAATTGCAGAAGTTTAGAAACTAAACTCGAGGGCTTCTCTGATGGCTCAGTGGTAAAGAATCTGCCTGCCAACACGGGAGACACGGGTTTGATCCCTATTTCAGGAAGATCCCACATGCCTCGGAGCAACTAAGCCTGCACACCAAAACTATTGAGCCTGAGCTCTACAGCCCGGGAGACACAGCTACTGAAGCCTGTGAGGCCTAGAGCCCATGCTTGGCAACAAGAGAAGCCACCACAGTGAGAAGCCCGTGAACTGCAACTCGAGAGTAGCCCCCTGCTGACTGCAACTAGAGAAAAGCCTGCGTGCAGCAACTAAGACCCAGCACAACGAAAAATAAAATAAACAGAAACTAAAGTCCTATCTCATCCCCCTGTTTAGTTAACACACATAGTCACATCTAACCATGTGGGTCTTGAATGACTTTCCTTTCTTCCATATATGACCATAATAAACTCCTCAGCTCCTACACCAGCCATTCAGTTCTGTTGAAATTTCTTTTCAGAGCATGTATAGGTTTTTGTAGCTTTTCCCTGGTTTACAACCACCCCAGATTAAAAGCTGAGTTCAAAAAAGGGTTAAGCACAGTGCGTTGACAATTACAGACATACCTGCTAAGAGCTGTCTCAGTAAGCCTACATCCCCAGGCAGGAAGAAAGTAGATAGCTGCTCACCGAGCTCACTTTAAAGCAAAATCATCTAGTTGTTCCTCTATACCAAACTGTTGTACCTTGAGGAAGTTTAAAAACTTAGAAATCAAGTTCTGGAAATAGATAGTGGTGGGACTTCCCTGGCAGTCCAGTGGTTAGGAATCTGCCTTGCCGTGCCGGGGCATGGGTTCGATCCCTGGTCGGGGAACTAAGATCCCACGTGCCATGGGGCAACCAAGCCCAAGAGCCACGACTAGAGAGAAGCCCACTCACCACAGCAAAGATCCCGTGTGCCGCAACTAAGATCTGATGCAGCCAAAATAAATAAGCAAATAAAAAGAGTGATAGTGATGATGGTTTGTGAATGTATTAATGCCACTGAATCATACACTTAAAAATTATTAAAATGGTAAATGTTACGTTTTACTACAACAATTTTTTAAAATTAGAAATTATAAAGTACTTAAATAATAGTTGAAAATAGATCAAATGAAATTGTAAAAAAAAAAAAAATTAACCTTTTGGGCAAACAGACTTTTAGAGTTGGTAAGATAAAAAGCTACATAGAATTAACAAAAACCACAGAATAGAATTGAGTAATTCCATTTCTCAAACACTCAGTGTATTGAGGGCTTCCTAAACCAGAAAAAGAACAGGATATCTGATGATTAAAACTAGAAGAGAGTCCAAACTTGAAATATGGCTTTACTCTGCTTCTGGGAGGACCTTCTCTTGTTTCCTCCCATCTGTACTCTCCAGTCACAGGTATCTGGTCACCCATGTCCACGGAGCATTATATGATATTAATAGAAATGCAGTTTTAATCTGTTAGGTCATACTTGTTTACTTTGATACACTCTTTCTAAACCGTGTAGAGCAGGCTGCTGTAAAAAAATGTCCTAAGAAAGTTTTTAGGGCTTTTTAAAGTTTAACAAATTTTGTTAAACATTCAGCATCTGTTTCCCAAAATCCACTAGTAAAGGACCCCAAAAAGGTAAGAAAGCAATCTGGTTCATTATTACATTGTCCTATCGCCTGGAAAATGTGTGCTTTATATGCCCCCCAAATATCTGACTACAATCAAATAGAAAAACAAGTCATTAGAACTTCTCCCTGACTGGCCTTCGTTTATAACCAGCCAATATATGATGAACATTTATGCTCCTTTTCCACATAAGTCAGTTTTCCAAATGAAAATTGTTTCCAGCTGTTCTGACCCAGATGTGTTGGCAGCCCCATGCTGTGAGGACCATTTTACAGGTGATGAAGCCCTCAGACAACGACGTTTACACAACTTGTATACAGCTGGTCTCAAAGACAACTTTGGTCTTCTAACGCCACCTCCTCAAAAAAAGAATAGGGAAAAAGCAGTGACTTCTTGACACTCTACTTGAGGCACAGTTAAAAGGGGATTTCAGTGCTGCAGGCCTATATTTACACAGACCCTAGGCTTACAAAGCAAGAATAAGGTAACTGACCCAGTCTACCCCTTTCCCTCGAGAACTCAGCCTGCTTTAACTGGAAATCACTCCAGAGCAGTAAGAAAATGATCAGAAATTGTCCCTGGGACTCAGCTTCCAGGAGAGGGAAGTCACGATGTTGGAATGAGCCTGAGTTGCCTTTCACCTTTTAGGGTTACATGACCCCATTCTAGACTGCACCAACCTCACTCTCCTCCCCATTTAAACAAAAGGCCATTTTTATCACAAACAAGTTGTGTGTAAAATTAGTGCAAGATCACCTTTCATTGGCAAGTCATAGGAAAACCAGAACAATGGCTGATAACCTCGGTGACTATAAGGCCCAGTTTTCCTAGGTCAGTCCCAGGCAATTTAACAGATGTTTCATTTTTTGAACAAAACTTATATATAATAGTAGAATTAAACTATTTGGGATGGGTTTAGTAGACCTCCAACAACCTTCTCTCTTTTCCAGCTATTCCCTGATGAGGTGCACCCTCTTGGAAAGAAAACATGACAGAATACTGGAGCCACCAGTTCCTAGGAACTCATGGTGGTGACAGACCCTGCCACCTGCCACCTCCCCCTTGTCCCTGCTGTAGCTGGGGAAGTCCATGAAACTGCTTGGCCACACCTCAGCCGAGTCAGTGGGAAAGGTGAGAATGGGTAGGCCATGTGTAAGTGAGATAACACTCAGGAAGGGGAGGCTGAGGAGTTCCGTCAGAGTGTAGGAGCTATAGTTTAAATATTCTTTTTTACAGTGGTTTTGTCATTTACCACAAATTGCTATCTGCAACAAGCATTTTTTGCATTGTTCGGTAACATTTTTTTCTTTTACAATAATCTCTTTGGGGAGCAGTCAGCTTCAAAGGATCAGAGTATATTTTTAGGGAAAATGAAAGTATTAAAATTGTAGATTAATGTATAACTTGTATAAAATATTTGTTGGCACCTTGCTTCCACTTTGGGGATATCATAATGCCATTGTTGGCCACAGCAAAGCCAGAGAACACAAATTTGCTGAAGAAACATCAGCATCTGCTTCAAAAGTTTATTTTAAGTAGCTCATGCTCAGAGATGATCATTTAACACTAGAAGCTGCACAAGTTGTGTTTTCATCACTCTGTGAAGCTTAATTTTTCATTTAGATGCAATGACTGTTCTTCTAAACTCATTTCACTTCTTACGCATGCATGAAAAATGAAGCATTAGCTGCTAATGGCTCCCTTTTAGCAGAAGTAGAACCATGTAAACATTGAAATGATACAAGGTTTATTTCAAGGTCATCAGATGCTTCAAATGAGAAATCTGTTCTAACCAGGGTTGTCTTTTTTCAAGACCCAATTCATGAAATATAACTAAACCTTTGGAAAGTTCATTCCATCAAAGGTGAAAAGTCTGACATTATTCTGGTTGTTATAAATCCAGTTTAACAGTTCATCATTGAAAGGAAACTACTTTGTGGGTGATAGATCTTGATTCCTGGAGTCCTGGTAGAAACAATATTCTTATTAAATTAAAAACCTATGGAACAGAAACTTATTTGGACAAGGTAGTGAAATGTATGTATATAATTAGTACTTTTGTCCAAACAAGCTGTGGTGGTCTACCAATGGAAACAGAAGCCAAGATGTCAAATTTTACACACACAGTAACTGTATCACAAAATTCTCCTTATGTCTATCAATTGATTTAGAATATCTGAGTCTTCATGATAAACTACCTTGTTAAGATCAACCTAAGTGTCATACAATGCTCTGAATTTTGGTTTCATTTTGTTCAAAATCATTTGTAAGTCTTCACAGTATAGAGTGAATGGAGCTGTGTGTTTTTTTTTCTTTTTAATGCAGCTTTTGAGCTTGAATATTTTAGAAAGATACAATGACTGAAAACCAAGCTGACAAACAGGCAGGACCAATTACATAGATTTTGGGGCCCGGTAAAAAATGAAAATGCAGAATCCTTTGTCAAAAAATGAAAAATTTCAAGATGGCAACAGCAGGGCCATAAACCAAGTGTGGAACCCTTCTCAGCACCGGCTTCTGTGCAGCTGCACAAATCACAAAGCAGCTCTGCAAACAGGAAGAAAGTGAAACACATCCTTCAGAGTAAGGGGGGTGGTGGATACCATGGATCCTCTGATAAAGTACAAGATTTAATTTTGAAATTCTATAATTGTGCCCTGGTTGATCTCCACCTATGAGAAGATTTTGACGGAGCCCCTATTTTTATTTGGATAAATTTAGATTCTATCCCAGAATAGGCTGTAACTGAGAATTACCATCTTGAATCCTCTAAATTTGGGGAACCATTCAAAAGAATCATAAATAGAAACAACTTACTCAGCAAACTGTATTATAAAAATAGCTGTCAAAGAAGGTACTCTGAATAGAGGGCAAAATTACCTGAGGAAATATTTGGACTGAACTATGTATACATTTCAATATTTTTAAGTTAGAATTGAGACTAGTCTTTATTTAGCAGAATTTCTCTTGGCTTATCAGGTACTTCGTCACCAGTAGAGAGCATTTTCTTTATTGTATATATCATGGTCTGTAGAGAAACCAACTGAAGAGTAAGGGGGTTTCAAATTTATTAAACTCACAATGCAGACAATTTTATGAAAAAAGTTAAAAATAATAAAACTATTGGGCTTTCCTGGTGGCTCAGTGGTAAAAAATCTGCCTGCCAAGGCAGGAGACATGGGTTTGATCCCTGGTCCGGGAAGGTCCAACATGCTGTGGAGCAACTAAGCCTATACACCTCAGCTATTGAGCCTGTGCGCTAGAGCCCAAGGGCTGCAACTACGGAGCAAACACACCACAGCTCCTGAAGCCCGAACACCCGAGAGCACGTGCACTGCAGCAGAGTGGCCCTCGCCCAGTTCAGCTAGAGAAAAGCACGGAAGAACCAGCACAGCCAAAAATAAATAAACAAAAATTATAAAATAAAATTACTGAAAACTGTATTCTGCAGAAGAATAAGATGACAGGTAGGCTAAGAAACTGATTAAACTATGTCAGTCCCTATCAAGAATAAGTATTCAGCTTAAATGTTTTTTAAGGTTCACAGTATCAACATAAAGAAACATTTTCAAATTTGCTTTAAGGTACAGACCTGGGTTTGATCCCTGGGTTGGGAAGATCCCCTGGAGGAGGGCATGGCTACCCACACCAGTATTTTGGCATGGAGAATTCCATGGACACAGTCCATGGAGTTGCAAAGAGTCGGACACGACTGAGCGACTTTCACTTCACTTCACAGAGATAGATGTTCTTTTATTTCTTCTAAAGAATTTTACATTTGAAAAATTGTTCCTGAATAGAAGCATTTTAACAGGTCTACCAAAATAAGACATCAATTTGTTGGTCAGGAAGTAAAACTTTCAGAAAAAAATATCATCCTAATTGCTTTTATGCCCCCTTTGGCGGTCAAAGTATCCTGATTTGGATGATGTATTACATGGCTATCCTAGTAATGACAACACTGGCCACCATTTATTAAGTGCTTGGGGTGAGCCTGATGCTTTGCAGACGTGAACTCATCAGACTCGTAAAACAGGTCTGTGAGAGGCAGCATTGGATCCACCAATTTAACCACTGAGGAAACTGTGCCTTCAGGTGGTTTGGCCACTTCTCCAAGGTCACGTAGCTGGGGAAGGACCTGAGCCCAGGCCTTCTCTGACTCCCAGATGAGTGAGCATCATCCACTAGATGAGTTCACCATAGATTCTGATTTGCAAAGGACACTTGCCCGGGGAAGTTTCCAGGAACAAACCCAAGATCTCTGATATAACAGTCAAAATCCTGCTGCCTCTAAGGATGACTAATTTGTGGCACTGATCAGTGCTGCTTAACTCATATTGTCACTTTCTGGCAGTTAATAAGGGTAACAGGAAAGTCCATTCAATCCCCAACTCTATCTGTGTGAGGCCCTGTGGAGACACAAAGGGAATTCGATCTGGCTTCTGCCCCAGACCTTTCCCTTGAGTGAGGAGGCAAGGGTGACCTGTGCTATTTAAGACCCCTGGGGTGATGTGCCTTCACCTCCCTTCATTCTTTCTGCAAGGGCTGTTTCCCTGGCAAAGATTCATCCTTGGGCCTTCCAGGGCCCTGAGCTGGCTTCTTCCCTGTTTCCCCCTCCCAAGCTGAGAAAGCCACGGTTGTCTGTAAGTCTGGAGAGAGACAGACAAAGATAGACAGCGCTGGAGGACAGTGACCAGCAGGGTTGAGGTGAACCCTTCCCAGTTCTGAAGAGGGTGAGGGGCTCGTACCCTTGTCACAGATGGAGAAGTTTCTAGGTCAGTCTCTCTCTCTGTTAGAGTAGACACCCAGCCTCCCTCCCCCAAACATCCAGCATGGCAAAAAGTGTGTGTCAAGCCTTCTGGCAGAAACATCTCCTTAATTTATGAAAATTTCTCAAGTTATCATTTCATTGTCACTGTGTACAATGGAGCTGTGTCTTTATTTACAAACAAATTAAAGCAAATAGTTGCTTGGATAACTGGCCAAAGAACTTTACTCCAGAGACTTAACACACCAAGGAAACTTATTTCATTGACTCCGAAACTCATGTTTCAGAGAACAGATATGCTTTAAACATATTTGATCTTTGCCTTATAAAAGGGGACACGGTCTCATAATGTTTATAGACCAAACGAACTGAGTTTACCATATGAACCACCAGGCTCTTCACCCACATCCACTGAGTAATTAGAATAAGACTGTACTTCAAAATCCCACTATCTGTTCTATCTCTGAGCAGCTGTGCATGGGGGAAAAGTCACGAAATGGGATCTTTCCAGTTAGAGATCCGGTATCTCTTCATTGGTGTCTCCAAGGGCCTTAGCTCAGTGTGAAGACTTCCAGTAGGTTTCCAGCTATTACTAAACACACACAATTACTGGTAACACCACTGATAACTAATGTGTTCTCAGCAAGCCGAGAAGGGATTTCTTGAAAAGTTATTAAAAGTCTGCCTCCAAATCCCACTTCAAGGCAATCCTTACATGGGGCAGGATAGTACAAGATAGATTTCTTTCATGGGGCTGGCAAAGAGAGTTTTAGGAAATTCCCTTTAACAGCTAGAAGGAAGAGTAGGATCCGCATCTTTTTTTTCTCTTTCTCCCAAAATAGCAATTCCTGAAGATGTAAACAGATTCCCTTCAATGGTCTAACAGAAAAGGAAACAGCTTTTTCTAGGGTTATCAAGCCATTCACATATGCCTGCGTTTGATGTGGTTAACGCATGGGGAGGATGAGGGACCTATGAACAGTTCCCCTTTTGATGTCCCCCTTCCTCAGAGCCGTAATAATAACAGAGAGCACAGAAGATGCAGTGAGACACTGTCCAGATCCTCTGGCAGTGCAGAGGCTCCCAGCTGGGTCTCTCTTTAGGCCTCACCCTTGGCTGAAGGGAGCCACCCTGCTCAGAGTGCCCTCTTCCCTCAGAGCAGCCCACATCCAGTGGCTAGTTGATGCAGGGGTCTGAAGGCCTGTCATTATGCATGCTCAGTAGTGTCCGACTCTTTGCAACCCCATGGACTGTGGCCCACCCACCAAGCTCCTCTGTCCATGCAATTTTCCCAACAAGAATACCGAACGGGTTGCCATTTCCTCCTCCAGGCAATCTTCTCGATCCAGGGATCGAACTTGTGTCTCTTGCATCTCCACACTGGCAGGCAGATTCTTTACCACTGAGCCACCAGGGAAACACAAAGGCCTAGATATCTTTAAAGGCCTCCCTGCAGAATCATCTAATAATTCTTGTTGCAACTGCATCATAGTTTCACCTTCTCCTTCTTCCCAGTCCTGTGTCCCAACTAGTTCATAAGTGTGGATCCCTTAAGTACGCCCCATAAACAACCTGTAGGCGGATCTCCATCTCAGACTCTGTTTTCTGGACAATGTGACCTAAGACACTGACTATGGGCAGAGGACCCGTGATGGGTCAGGCACTTCATATGCTTCATCTTAGCTGTGTAGCATCTCTGTACGCAAGTGGGTAGAGATTATAGTTTCATTCTGTAGCTAATAAAAACCAAAGTTTGGCACTTCCTTGGCCGTCCAGTGGTTAAGAATCTGCCTTCCAATGCAAGGGACGAGGGTTTGATTCCCGGTTGGGGGAACTAAGTTCCTACATCCTGTGGGGCAACTAAGCCCAAGTGACACAACTACAGAGCCTACACACACCTAGAGAAAAGTCCACGTACCACAGTGAAGATCCCACATGCCACAGCTGAGACCCGACACAGCCAAACATAAAAGTAAAGAAATAAGTATCAAAATTAAAAAAAGCTCCAAGGCTCAGAGAGGTTGCATTCCATCCCTAAAATCACACAGCAAGTGAGCCACAAGTCAGTTTATAGTGAGTCTTTCAAGTTTAAATCCCACATAATTTACTACACTCATGGCCCTATGCTCAGCACTAGTGTTTCCAACCATGGATATTTTTATGAAGTGTAATTGTCATTGAATTAAAAACTATTTTATTTTTAAAAGATGAATAGAGTACAATTATAAAGGGTTAGCACAAAGGAGTTTCTTTATGTGTAAATAGATTAAGTACACTGTATAGTGACCATTATACCTACTACTATAGGCAGGAATCCCTTAGAAGAAATGGAGTAGCCATCATGGTCAACAAAAGAGTTCGAAATGCAGTACTTGGATGCAATCTCAAAAATGACAGAATGATCTCTGTTTGTTTCCAAGGCAAACCATTCAATATTACAGTAATTAAAGCCTATGCCCCAACCACTAACGCTGAAGAAGCCAAAGTTGAACAATTCTATGAAGACCTACAAGACCTTTTAGAACTAACACCCAAAAAAGATGTCCCTTTCATATAGGGGACATATAGTCATATATGTTATATAGTCCCTTTTTATAGGGGACTGGAATGCAAAAGTAGGAAGTCAAGAAACACCTGGAGTAACAGGCAAATTTGGCCTTGGAGCATGGAATGAAGCAGGGCAAAGGCTATGGTTTTTCCCGTGGTCAAGTATGGATGTGAGAGTTGGACTGTGAAGAAAGGTGATCGCCGAAGAATTGATGCTTTTGAACTGTGGTGTTGGAAAAGACTCTTGAGAGTCCCTTGTACTGCAAGGAGATCCAACCAGTCCATTCTAAAGGAGATCAGTCCTGGGTGTTCATTGGAAGGACTGATGCTAAAGCTGAAACTCCAATACTCTGGCCACCTCATGGGAAGAGTTGACTCACTGGAAAAGACTTGATGCTGGGAGGCATTGGGGGCAGGAGGAGAAGGGGACGACATAGAATCAGATGGCTGGATGGTATCACCGACTCGATGGACATGAGTTTGAGTGAACTCCGGGAGTTGGTGATGGACAGGGAGGCCTGGTGTGCTGTGATTCATGGGGTCGCAAAGAGTCGGACACGACTGAGCGACTGAACTGAACTGAACACTGTATAGTGTTAATAACATTGCACTAATGTCAGTTTCCCAGTATTCATAATGGACTATGTTATAGCCCAGACAAGAAAGAATCTGCCTGCAATGCAGGAGACCTGGATTTGATCCCTGGGTCGGGAGGATCCACTGGAGAGGGGAATGCTTTACCCACTCTAATATTCTTTCCAGGAGAATCCCATAGACAGAGAAGCCTGGAGGTCTACAGTTTGTGGGGTCGCAGAGTCAGATGCTACTGACGACTAACACTACTTCTTTGTTAGGTAAAGGGGCTTCCCAGGTGGCGCTAGTGGTAAAGATCCCGCCTGCCATGCAGGAGATGTAAGAGATGCTGATTTGACCCTTGGATTGGGAAGACCCCTGAAGAAGGAAATGGCAACCGACTCCAGTATTCTTGCCTGGATAATCCCATGGACAGAGGGCCTGGTGAGCTACAGTCCATAGGGATACAAAGAGCTGGACATGACTGAAGCAACTTAGCACATACACACACGTTAGGTAAAACATTATTATTGGGGGAAGTTGTATGATGGGTATAGAGGTACTGATTTACTGTCCTATTTTGGCACCTTCTTTTTAGTATAACATTATTTCCAAATAATGTTAAAAAGTTTCTAAATAAAAAAAAAAAACAGAAAGAAATGAGACATAAGAGATGTCTCATAAGGAATGTCTGGAACATTCCTCAAAAGGAACTTTAAAAGGTATTTCACAATAATTGCTAAGGAGTGATATTAATCAATTATCAATAAGAATATAACACACATTTTTCTGCTTCACTGGGGCTTCCCAGGTGGCTCAGTGATAAAGAATCTGCCTGCCCGTGCAGGAGATGCAAGAGACACGGTCAATCCCTGGGTCAGGAAGATCCCGTGGAGAAGGAAATGGCAACCCACTCCAACATTCTCGCCTGGGAATCCCATGGACCATGGTCACAAAGGGTTGGACACAACTTAGTGACTAAACAACAACGATCAACCAAACAACATTTCATTGAGGGTTGAGTCAGCCCACTAGGGAGCCAGCCTACTACACTCAACTGGCTTTAGCCTCCCACCATGAGAATCCAAATTCCTTCTGGGTCCCTGAACAAAGGGCTCACCCAAACAGCAGTGCTGTCTCCCCCCCGGGTATCATCCACGGGCAGCTGTCCTGGGGTCACCCCAGCCCCTCCCTGGGTGGACAGCTCTGTGAAATCTGTGGTGCGCTCAGAGTGAAGGCAGGACAGTAGCTGGAGGAAGAGGATAAATGGGATGGAATCAGCATGGAGGGGAGGACTCCCGCAGCCAGGGCGGGGAGACTCTGGTACGGACAGACACGAGACTCGGGCCCAGCCCCGTTTGTTAATCTCCCCCATCTCACCGGAAAAGTCTTTAAGCAGTGGGAAGCTGCTACGCTCATGGTGGCATTTACATGTTTTCGAAAATTTCAATTTTCACTTGAAGTTCGGATTTTACCTTTGGCAACACATACTGACTGATACTCTCCTTGACATGCCGGGACCTCTTCATTCACATTCAAGAAGTTGTCTGCCAGACACCTAAGTCTGAATAACCACCATCTGCCTGACTGTCATTTGTTCCTTCAAGTAAAAATGGAATTCCATGGAAAAAACAGCTAATTCTGCTCGCAACTCATTCATTCAAGTGCTTTGCCTTGAGACAGACATCCTAATTCCATGTACTTAAGAAAGGGTTTATGCATACTTCCGATTTGGTCTCTCAGAAATTTAAAAGAACAAGCATTTAAGGGTCAAAATGAACAATTTTCCTGCCTAATCAGACTAATCAAAGGCATTCTTAAGTGAAACTGTTTTCTTTTTCATTAGTGCGTGGTGAGGAGGGACCCAGTGTCCAGCAGCATCGTTTGGTATCACTGCCTGGACTCACGTTAAGCAGCTACAGTTTTCCTCACTGCTGCTTTTGTATTATCAGCGCAAATGTCCCCAAAGTGCGAAAGGAAACAGTGTCTTAGGAGGACACCCCAGGGGGTTGCTGACCCCACTTTGGGAACTATTGAGGCACGATGATGGGAGCAGAGATGGGGATGATGTTTTATTAGAAACAAGGCAGGTACTCTGGTCCTGTGGGGTTGAGACAAGTAAGAAGGATGGACATTTTATTTGAGAATCAAAGGAGGACGACAGGGTAAGCAGAGGGAACAGCATGTACAGGGTCTCAGAGGCATGGCGGGCACGAGGCAAGGAGGACTCAGTGTTCACACTGCAGACAACTCAGCGGCCACCACAGCCCGTGCACCTTTAGAGTTCACAGCCCAAGAACAAACACCCACCTATTAGCATTTAACACATGCCTGGTGTGGTTCTAGGCATTCACTTAATCTTTGAAACGACTCTATGATATTGAAGAGGAAACTAAGATGGGAAATGAAGATGTTAAATACCTCAGAGCAGATTCCAGAGCTAGTAAGTGACACAGCCAGAGTCAGGCACAGATGACCTGACTCCAGAGTCGGCTGGGACATGCTGCTTCTCACGAGGAACAGAGATATGACCGGTTTCTGGTCTGGGAAATCCCAGCTGGCTGACGCAGGCCACTCGTCCATCCCTGAGACCAATGCTGTGAGGGACACTGCCCACCTCCTCCGGGGATGTCTCCGATCGTGCAGGACAACACAGGGGATACTAGACAGAGCTGAGGAGGAACGATCCATCTACATGATACCTCCTCAACACACTGGAGCACGTCCCGTGTGATTCGTTTATCTAAAGTCCAGAAACAAGCCAAATAATTCTGTGCTATTGAAGCCGGATCGGGCCCACCTTTCTGGGGGTGATTGGTGACCAGCCTGGGTTCCGGTGGGGCGTGGCGTGTGGAGCAAGGCTGCTGACGCTGCTCTTTGACTGGCTCCATCCACGCCACAGTGGTTCGTTCAGCCACACACTGGGGCACAGTTCAGCAAGTGTGTTTTTCACTTTTATGAACTGTTACATTTTTAAGTCTTAAATGTAAAGAAAATTAGAACTCCGGGTTGGGGGGAGATCCATGAAGAAGTTTTATTTAGCCAGGGTGGTAAATGGACCTCTCAGGATGAATAAAGGGTTGATGCCCCACATCCTAAAGGATCGCTGGAATAACAGCGAAAACTCAAGGATGAAGGGGCATCATGTTTCAAACGGCTGTGAGGAATGTTTGTTCAAGTTTCACTCATTAGCACTGCAAAGCCAAAGGAAGGGTCCAGAACACAGAAGTACCCTGGGCAGGTGCCAGTTTTTTCCAAACAGTCTAACTGCAAGGGCTCCTGGGCTCCACCTGCCCACTGCCAGCCTGGGGATGGGTGGGCCTCTGCAGTGGGCTGGGCAGAGGTGCACAGTGCCACACCTCCCTGCACCTGTCCTCTTCCTGTGCAGTCGGCTGGGTTTTCCAGGTTGTAGATGAGCTTTCAACCTTTTAAGTCCATGCTCCCTTCTTGAATAGATGTAAATATCTCACACTTTCCTTTAACGTTATTTGAAATTTCAAAATTAATTAAGTATTATGACAAGAAACAAAGTCATAGGACAAAGTGCTGCTTTGCTTTTGAGCTGCCTGTGCAGCCCCCACAAAGCCCAAGTGTGTGCTCCACTTTCCCCCCACCCCGGGAGAAGCCTTGGTTTATAAATTACAAGCCTTTTCATTTCCTCCAAGGTTTTTCATGAGAGGTTTGGGGATGCAGCCACCAGGTGGACACTGTGCATTTATGAGCTCGTGGCTTGCCAGAGGGATGAGAGACGAAGAAGCAGACGTATCTACTTTGTTTCTAATAAAACCACAACTCCTTACTTATTGAATAAGCATCATTTCACAGTAATAGCTAATATTAATTGGGTGCTTCTCACGGACCTCACACAGCGTGAAAGACCCCCCTGTGCGTCCCCATTCTTCCCACAACCCCAAGAGGCAGGGGAGCATCACCATCTCTGTTTTATGGCCAGGAAAACCCAGGCTCATGACGATTACATGAACTACCCAAGGTCTAACAACAAGGAAGATAAGGATCTGGAATGTAGGTCCCAGTCAGGCTGGCTCCAAAGCGCATGCCCTAATGAGCAGGCCATGAAACTACACAGTAAACCAGGATTTGAACCCCCTGTTCAATTCCATAAGTTCCATATGCATACCTCTAATTATTAGAGTCATTGATGATTACTGGGCCCAAGTGCTAATCAGTGGGTGAAAATGACATGTGGGGACCCCTTTGAGAGAAGGAGACACCGGCTAGGTGACCCCTGACCTCAGCTCCATCCCAGGACCTCTACTCTCTGGGGTGAACTGTGATGAGGACCCTTATGGTGGGGCCTCCGGGCAGTACCGATGTGAGTGGAAACCCACAAGGCGGCAGCGGCATTGGGCCCAGGCTTAGAGGTGGAACCATCTACTGCCCCCACCACCCCGAGAAGCTGCTCTCACTCAGCAAAGCTCACAGGCACACTATGCACAGTCACCTGCTTTTGCAAAAATCCCGAGTGATGGCAAGGCTGACTTACCAGCTCCCAGCCTCCTGGACGATGCTGTGGCCGGTCAGCACTGGGCCTGGACTGTGCACAGGGCCCACAAGCCCCACAGTCCAGAGTAGCACCCAGCCTCCTGGATCCAGCTGGAGCCCTGACGTCAGAGTTGAGACTAGAAGGCTATCCCAGGGGAGGAAAGAAGGATGTTCTTACACGGCCCAAGTGGATGGTGGTTCTGAACACTACTGATTGTTAAGAGAAATATGGCCTTCTTTGTGGTCTAAGATAAGGAAGGGGGATAAACAGTTACCCCATATTTATAAGTGGATCACTCAAAATGTGGACATATGCACTCTTGTACAGTTCCAAGAGAAGCTCGAAGCCTGTTCTTCTGATTCACACAGGGGCCAAGGGTCTCTGCTGCTGGTGGACTGGCATGAAGCTGCAGCCAGTCTCCCCAAAAATGAAGAGCCTCATGCAGTAACAGGGACTGAGGGGGCAGCATTCTTCAGAGCTGTGGGGAGCAGTTCCACAGACAGGAGGCTGTCAGCCTGAGTTCCCACTGCAAACACAGCAGTGGCTGCTCTCCTCTGGGGACTGACCCACCACCAGACCTCCAGGCCAACCCCAGCCCCTCCCAGGCTGCAACCTGACGTCAGAACACTGAGTCACCATGCGTTCAAGGATCTGCCACTTCTGAACACTACTCTTCCTTCCTTCTGCTCCATCAGACCTTAAACACAGAAGAGTCTTCTGGAGCAAAGGAGGGATCCACTCCCTGAACCCAGGGCAGCCGTGTGCTTTGTCTCAAAGGGTTGCTCACAACCAAGTGGCGTCTCCTTTGAGAACTCGGCACCCACAACACCTGTTCACACACTCTCTCTGGAAAGAGGGCCAGTTTGCACGGGTCAAGCTAGAACTAAAAAACAGATTACCCATGTGTCAGCTTCTTGCCGCATTGAGAATGAGATTTAACGAAATAACCACACTAAGAAACAACTGGGTCACTTTTCTCAGATTTTCAGCTGTTATAAATCATTGCCTAAAACCAGCAACTGTGTCTTTCTGGCTCCACGCTATTCATAGTGGTCCCTGGACCAACAGCATGGGCCTCAACACAGGTAACCTGTTAGAAATGCAGGGTCTCAGGCCCACCTAGACCTGCCCATTCAGAATCCGCGTTTTTACAAGATCCCCACGTGGTATGTGTACACATGAAATTTTGAGAAGTGCTGCTGTAACTCACCCAGAGGTCTTTTCTCCTGATCAGAGTGTTTCGCCAGACTGAGGCCACATACACCGTCAGACATTAGGATGTACCCCACCACCCCCATGTGTCCACAGACTTCCACAGACAGTCCTCTGTCTCCGGCTTGTGGGGAGGACCATCTCTTGAGCACTGTGGAAGGTGCCGCCCACTTTCCAAGCTTCCTGTGTTTGTTTCCCCCCGCCTCCCCAGCCCACCCCCATCCTACTCATGATGCCATATCAGCCTTCAGATAAGTGACAACCTCTGCGCCACCTTAGCAATCAGCTTCGCTCCACCGTCACTGCATCCTAAATGACGTCCAGTCTCCCTGACTTGAGATCTCCGGGTGGATTTATCACGCCCTCTCCAGCTCATGGCGTGCCCCTCCCAGCCCTGAACTCCTCTGCCCTCTTTGCAGACTCCTGCTCACACACCTTGCCGGCCTTCAACGCTCTGCACCAACGCCCTGCGCCACTGCTAACTCAAAGCCTTGGTGTCCTTCACACCGGCTGAAACGCTTCCTCCACTGGCCTTTCTAGGCAAGCGTAATCTTCTCTGGGCAGCCCAGTCAGTTCCTTCTCACGCCTGTCCCTGTCCACCTTCTATTACAGGTACTGACATATACGCCTCCCATCCTCTGCTACATGGGAACAGTTTAAAGCTTGAATAAAGATCTTGCTTTATTCATCTCTGCTTCTAACAAAGACATTAATACAGCTGAGGTGTTCAGATGGTCAAACTTCGAACATGGAACACATAATTTGACACCTTTTTGTTCTCCTAATCTGTATGTTTATAGGAAGCTGGTGGCTCAGATGGTAAAGAATCTACCTACAATGCAGGAGATCTGGGTTATGATCCTCTGGAGAAGGGAATGGCTACCCACTGCAGTACTCTTGCTTGGAGAAGGAATGCCATGGACAGAGGAGCCTGGCAGGCGACAGTTCATGGGGTTGCAAAGAGTTGGACATGACTGAGCAATTAACACTTTACCTTTCAAATATTACACCATATTTAAGATACAGGTAACAAATTGCTTTTATGGAAAGTATCAAAATTTCTTTACATGGGGCTATCTTGGAAAATCTAGACTGTCTGATCCCTGATGAAACATTCAGCAAATGGTTGCTGAATAATGAGAGAACGAGGACAAATTATTTGCCGTCCGTATAGTGAGACATTCACCCTTAGTTCTCCATTCTAAGTGAAACAGTGAATTTTGAGATGAGACAAGCATGTAGTTACAGACTAATGGCCTGATGAAAGCAGGAACTGAGAAGTTTCTCCCTCAAGGATCCAAATGACGTCACAGGGAAGTAACGAGGCTCTTCCCCGCGTGGCTGCTAGAATCTCCTCCTCACCATATGTATGGTCACACACATTCCCATTAGACCTCAGAAGTGAATGTGCTGACTGCAGGCTCCTGTTCCCAGGCTAATTAAAGAGCGGCCAACATCTAAGCTGCCACTGAAAACTAAGACAAGTTACAAGCAGTGGAATGTGTTCTTAAGGATGAAGGAAGAACACCTCCCAGGTTCAGCTGCCAGGGAAGTGAGGATGGGGAAGATGCAGAGAACACAGCCTCGGAGTTCTCTCAATCTGGTGACACTTGCTTTTGCAACTTTAATAATATTTGGGGGACTTCCCTGGTGGTCCAGTGGCTAAGACTGCACTTCCAATGCAGGGGCCCCGGTTTGCTCCCTGGTCAGGGAACCCACAGGCTGCAACTAAGACACGGTACAGATAAATACATTTTTTAAAAATCTTTTTGAAAATCTTTAAAAAATTAATATTTTACCATGACCCTGTAGAAGAAGGTTTGGTTTTAGAGTTCCATGGCACAGAATCACCTATATAAGGGGGAAAGAAGCGTCTAGATCTGCCCAAAGCAGAAACAGCTGGGGTTCAGGTCTCTTCCCTCAGAACTGAGCTGAGGTTGGTTCCTGACCTGGAGAAATGACTGAGATGGATCACTGTTCCTGTCTTATAAAGGTCTCAGAGCAGGGGGCTGCCTGACCAGCTTGAACACTCCTGCAGAAAACTTAGAAAACCACAATCAGTCCACAAGAGTGAGCAGACAATATCAGATTTTCAAAGTAACTGAAGTCTTATTAAAATAATGAAGTGGAAAGTATTGACTCTTTTTTTTTTTTAAGACAATTCTTAAGACGCTAACTTCTCTTTTTAAACAAAGTTATAAAGCTTTAACCTTATCTGAGCAGCAGATCTCCTGGGAAGAGCCAATAAACACAACGCCTTCAATATTTTGTCATTGGAAATTCAGCTAGAAAAACAAAACCCAGCAGTTTTAGTATTTGGTCACTGAACAGACTCTGGTTTTGATTACAAACACCAGAGTTTTTAGATGCCAAATGTATTTGGAACTGGGGCTGAGTGTCTTTGCAGAGCTTGCTTTAAGAAGCATGAAAGAGTGAACTCTGTGTACATCCTACCTGTAATCAGCTACCAGCAGATGGAAGTTCTGCTTAATTAGCCAGGAATTGTTTCCATTAAAACCTTAATGGCATTCAAATCAGCTAAATTAACAGCTAGAGAAACAACCACAACTAAATTACATTCCATTGTTTCCAATTAAGTTGGAAGCCTTGGGTGCGGTAACCACCACCATTACAAATGAGGAGTCTTTGCCAAAAATGAACTCCTTCAGTTTTTCTTAGACCATCAACAACCTGGGCTAATAGAATTAGCTCATTGAATGTGTGCAGAAAAGCAGAGTTAAGCAAGCCACTTAAAAGCATTCATTTATTCATAGAAGCACTTCACGCCAAAGGCTGTGCTAGGTATAGGTAGGACTTGAAATGTGGGGCTCAGATGGAAGACCACCATGTCAGAGGAAAGCAGCATCTCTTGTTTACTATTTCCATTCCCAACACACTTAGAGTATCATTGGTCTTTTGAAAGCAAAGAGAAAAACCCTCAGACTGGCCAGTCACATTGAACCCTCTGGCTCCTCTGCCATTGCTGGTAGTTTAGGGTTGCTGAGGTCAAAATAACTATGACATCAATATTTACACAAGCAGCTTTCAAAGATTCATATATCCTCCAATCTCTAAGAGAAGCATGACCTCCAGGGAAGAGTATAGAATCTCTGCAGAAAGTACAGCTTGGACATCCATTAGGAGATTGTCAGCAGATTCTACTACAGACCTAATTTGTGATTTTAGGGGCTCTAGGAAGTCTGCTCGGAGAAGGCAATGGCAAGCCACTCCAGTACTCTTGCCTGGAAAATCCCATGGACGGAGGAGCCTGGTAGGCTGCAGTCCGTGGGGTCGCTAAGGGTCGGACACGACTGAGCGACTT
Organism: Moschus berezovskii; assembly: GCF_049115385.1. Classification (NCBI taxonomy): domain Eukaryota; kingdom Metazoa; phylum Chordata; class Mammalia; order Artiodactyla; family Moschidae; genus Moschus; species Moschus berezovskii. The sequence goes on from NC_142470.1 coordinate 93,052,694, forward strand.
CACTTTCACTTTCACACATTGGAGAAGGAAATGGCAACCCACTCCAGTGTTCTTGCCTGGAGAATCCCAGGGACGGGGGAGCCTGGTGGGCTGCCGTCTATGGGGTCACACAGAGTCGGACACGACTGAAGTGACTTAGCAGCAGCAGCAGGAAGTCTGCTCCCAAACCTATTCCCTTCCTGCTGGTATGCATCAAAAACTGCTATTGTAGATTCATGGCTTTGTACTGAGATTCCTATTTAAGATCCCCTGGAGGAGAGACACTTGGCCATTTATTATCTGCAAAGGACCTAAGCAGGCCAGGTAATGTGGAGACTTAAACAGTGAGTGAGATAAGTTTTGGGCTCTGATCTTGCCACCCAGCCTGTCTACCCACCCTTCAGTAAATACGTCCCTTTCCTCCCACTTTGAGTCCCAAGGCTTTGAAATATGTCTTTTTGTCATATTATTAAAGATCACCTAACACAAGTCTCTGGTCAGTATTAAGGTGTAAATGACTGATATAAATCAAGTGTGACTTCTTCAAGGGACTATTGCATTTACTGAGATTCAAAGCCTGCACATGGAAAAGCTTCAGCTAAAGGACTTACCAGAAGCAGTCACCTACACGCCAAAAACTATCTGCCCTTATGATCCACAGGGCTTCCCTGGTAGCTGACACAGTAAAGAATCTGCCTACAATGCAGCAGGAGTCCTGGGTTCGATTTCTGGGTAGGGAAGATCCCTTGGAGAAGGGAATGGCAACCCACTCCAGTATTCTTGCCTGGAAAATTCCATGAACAGAGGAGCCTGGTGGGCAATAGCTCATGGGGTTGCAAAGAGTTGGGCACGACTGAGTGACTAACACGTTCACTTATGGTCTACATGCAGATTTTGTAAAAGGTGGATTTTTGTAGCTATGTTGTGTTTTCATTTTCATTCATCTCAAAGTATTCTCTCATTTCTCTTGTGATTGCTTTTTGACTCATTGGTTATTTAGGAGTGTGTTGTTTTAATTTCCATACATTTGTGAATTTCCCAAATTCCTTTCTGTTATTGACTTCTAGATCCTTTCTATTGTTGTTGTATGATTTCAATCCTTTTGAACTTATTGTTTTATGGTTTAGCATGTGCTCTATTCAATCTAATAAGTTTATAGTATAGTTCAAATTTTCTTTAACCACACTGGGCTTCTATTTGTTCTGGCCCATGGTTTGATTTAGTCAATAGAAGCTGTGATGGCTAGGTTTATAAAACAACAGGACTAGGCCATAGGGTGCCCAGATACTTGGTCAAACATTATTCTGGGTGTGTCTTTGAGGGTGTTTTTGAATGGGATTAATATTTGAATTGGTAGATAAAGTAAATTTCCACCCAAACGAGCCTCATACACTCAATAGAATGCCTGAGGAACAGAAACGCGAACAAAAAGAGGGAATCCCTTCTGCCTGACTGTTTGAGCTACAGCATTGGTCTTTTTCTGTCTTTGGACTCAAACAGAAATATTGGCTCTTTCCAGGTCTCAATCCTGCCAACTTCTGGACTGGAACATACATGACTAGCTCCTTCTGGTTCCCAGACTAGAACTATTAATACATCATCAGCTCTCCTGGGTTGCCAGCTTGTTGATTACAGATCTTGGGACTTCTCAGGTCCATGATCCCATAAACGAATAAGCTTCTTTAAATATATATACACCATGTTTCTCTGGAGAACCTTGACTAACACAGAAATGACTTTTTCAACCAAATATTAAGATGACCTGGAAGTTTTCCCTCTTGCACTTTTAGGAGTCCTGAGATATGGTACCGTGGCTAAGAATCCTCCTGCCAATGCAGGGGACATAGGTTAGACAGCTAGTCTGGGAAGACTCCACCTGACTTTGGGTAACTAAGCCCGTGCACCACAACTACTGATGCCCATGTGCCCAGAACCCATGCTCTGCAAAAAGAGAAGCTACTGCAATAAGAAACCCATGCCCTGAAACTAGAGTAGGCCCTGCCTGCCACAAGTAGAGAAACAAGTGTTTGCAACAAGGACCCACCGCACCCAAAAGTAACAATAAATGAAATTACTTTTAAAAAAGAAATCCAGCTAACTTGTAGAAAGAACAGAAGGGAAGAAGAGGCCCTGACAGCAAGTAGAGGGTAGAGAGGCCCAGACGTGATGGTGTGCCCGTTGAGCCTCTGGGTGACTGGCCATAGGTAACATCTAATCTCGCGAGACACTCCAAGTGAAACTAGCAGAAATTGCCAAGTCCAGTCAATACAGAGAATCATGAGAGATAATGAACAATGGACAACCAAAACACCCATCACAAATGACCATTATAGTTGTCATTATAGTCACCTTTACCAAGTTTTTTGCTGTTTACTGCTTATATCTAAGACTTTCCATTTAGAATAATTTTCCTTTCCTGTTGGCAGCAAATTACTCTTGTTGTTTGCTAAAAATGTTTTTGATTAACCAACATTCTTAAAGGATATTTTCACTGGGTACAGAATTCTAAGATGGCAGTTGTTTCAATACATTATAGATATCATTTTACTGTTTCTGCTTCCATTGTTTCCACTGAAGTCAAGTGTCACTCATTAATAAGTAACTTGTCATTTTCCTCTAGCTTTTTTTAAGACCGCATTTGTTTTTAAATTTTCTTTAGTTGATGTGTTTGGTATGAACTGATTGTTACTGTTTTCTCTTGCTGCTTTGTGTACTCATTACTTATATTATTTATTATTAATATCTATCTATTCATCTTATTTTGGATTTATTTGGCTTTTTGAATCCCTTTCTTTTTAGAACTTTCTTCTATCTGTTAAACCTTCTCACTTTTCCCTGTATAGTAATGCAAACAGTGTGGTATTGGCACAGAAATAAGTAGACCAATGGAACATAATAGAAAGCCAGAAATAAACTTGCAGTTATATGAACAGGTGAAATGTAATAGAAGTGACACAGTTGAACAGTGGGGAAAAGATGAACTTTCCAATAAATGGTTCCAGGGAAAGTGCATATCCATTTAGGAAAATAAATAAATTTGTAGTTTCATGTCACACACAATTCCAGATAGTCCCAAGGAAACTTTTCAAAGATAATAAAGGAGAATATTGTGTTAAATTAGGAAGCATCAGTTGAGGTAATGCTAATTTTTTTCACTTGGATGTATCTGGTGTCATGCAGGTCATTTCATTATAAAGGTATCGATTTTTTAAAAGATTTTTAAAGCTATTGCTAAACTATGGTGTGTCCTGTGTATAAGTTTTTTAAAAATATGAATCAAGAGGACATTTGTTATTTTCCTTCCCAGCACCTATTCTCCTTCACCTGGTAACAGATGTCTGAATGCTTTTGGAGAACCTCCTACCTCAGACAGTATATTTTGGTGGCACTAACTCTACCTTCATTTCCAGGGTGGACAAGCTGGACAACATTTAGGTCTGGTCCTCATTCATAAATTTAGAGGTGGGAATGTGGCCCAAGTCAACTTAGCTGTGTATTTTTTAAAAAATTTTAACAAACTCTTATGTAGTATTTATAATATGTTTCAGTTCAGTTCAGTTGCTCAGTCATGTCCGACTCTCCGCGACCCCATGAATCACAGCACGCCAGGCCTCCCTGTCCATCACCAACTCCCAGAGTTCACTCAAACTCATGTCCACAGAGTCGGTGATGCCATCCAGCCATCTCATTCTCTGTCGTCCCCTTCTCCTCCCGCCCCCAACCTTTCCCAGCATCAGAGTCTTTTCTAGTGAGTCAACCCGTCGCATGAGGTGGCCAAAGTATTGCAGTTTCAGCTTTAGCATCAGTCCTTCCAATGAACACCCAGGACTGATCTCCTTTAGAATGGACTGGTTGGATCTCCTTGCAGTACAAGGGACTCTCAAGAGTCTTTTCCAACACCACAGTTCAAAAGCATCAATTCTTCGGCGATCAGCTTTCTTCACAGTCCAACTCTCACATCCATACATTTAGCACTATTCTAAACACTGTACAAATATTAACCCATTTTGCACGTGTAATCCCATGGAAAAGGATAGGCCATTGTCAATCACTGTGCAGATAAACTATGGTACAAAGGGATACGTAATTCAGCCTTGGTCACACAGCTGGCAAGGGACAGAGCTGGGATGTGAGCCTGGGTGCTCTGCGGGGAGAGTCCATGTTCTTAACCACTACACAAAACTCCTGTTTTATTTGAGCATCAAGAAAGGAGTTGTTCTCTCTTCTAATGGACATGAGCTGCAGGGCTGAAATCTTGGTGTAGACACTGCAGGTAATGGCAGACATCTTACCACCAGGTGGCTAAAGACTCTGAGAATGGAGTCAACACAGAGAAAGGAGGAGGCGAGAGACTAGGTCCTGATGAACACACCAAGTTCCTGGTTCCAATGTGCTTAAACGTCTACCTCTGGACTTCAGTTTCACGAACTCTCCCCATCAACAATGTGATTACACAGATATACTTTTCCTCTCCTTAAACAATCTTAGTGGAGCTTTCTATAGGTTGCAACCAACATCTTTCTCTGTATGGTATCAGTAAAGGACTTGAGTTGTTTTTATATTATTCTGATTGCATAAACTGTATTCTATCTAACTCTGGCACTGAACCACAGTGCTTAGTCACTCAGTCACGTTTAACTCTTTGCAACCCCATGGACTGTAGCCCACCAGGCTCCTCTGTCCATAGGGATTCTCCAGGCAAGAATACTAGAGTGGGTTGCCATGGATCTTTCTAACTCAAGAATCGAACCCAGATGTCCCACATTGCAGGCGGATTCTTTACTGTCTGAGCCACTAGTGATGCCCAAGAATACTGGAGTGGGTAGCCTATCCCTTCTCCAGAGGATCTTCCCAACCCAGGAATCACACCGGGGTCCCCTGCATTGCAGTCAGATTCTTTATCAGCTGAGCTACACCAGCTCTAGACATACATTGGCTTTAACTCCAGTGGAAAATGTCATGCAAGGTAAATGTCTGTCTTAGATGCTGAGATGTACATTTGCATGTAGGAAATTATTGGGGAGTGCTCTCTGAAGTAACAGGAGTTAGGGAGTGAGGAGACAGGAGAAGGCAGAAGGAGAGGCTGAACACTGAAGCGGTCGCGAAAAGGGCCACGGCAGATCCCATGGGAATTACAGAGCCGGGATACATTAAAAACTGCCTTCGACTGAGGTCAGAGCACTGGGCCTCTGAGAGAGATGTACCTTTGGTCCCTCAGCCATGGCAACATCCAGGAAGAAGGGGCTCAGCAGTGAGGGATCAGCCGCTGATACTCCCAGCAGCCGGGAATAGCTTTAACCGAGAAAGGGTGGTCTGGGTGCTGGGCTACAGTCTCCTCGACAGCTCGGACTCCGTCGGTCCTTAATCACCATTGTCCTCACGTTACAACCCGGAGTCAAGTCCTAGTCTTTGCGGCTCTGAAGCCAGGTCACCTCCACCGCACATGCCTGTTACACCAGGCTGGCGCTCCATTCTGGGATCATTAAGATCCTGCTGCCACGTCCAGTTTCAGAGGGAAACATGCTTCCATTGTACAGCTAGAGTTCGTCGCTGGAAGATATATTCTACCAAGTAAAAAGATGCAGCTACTGATGAATATTGCCGCCTCTCACCTGCTGCTGGGAAAAGCTGAGGGCAGGAAGAGGAGGCGACAGAGGATGAGATGGTTGGATGGCATAACCGACTCAACGACACGAGTTTGAGTCAACTCCAGGAGATAGTGAAGGACAGGGAAATCTGGCATGCTGCAGTCCGTTGGGTCCCCAAGAGTCAGACATGACTTTGTGACTGAACAACACATTTCCCAGGTAGCCTATTAAGAAAGGTTCATGTCGGGTAGAAACTTATAAACAAAATGATGAGGGCAAAAAGCTTCATGGAAATCTCTCTAACTATACCAAACACAAACAGAAAATGCTTTTACACTATGCCAACTAGCTCAGGCAGAGTTTAAAGACGAAAAGTTATTAGTTAAGGTTGAAAGGAAATTGGCAAGAAATGTACATGGCCTGAGGCATCTTTGTTCAAGAGTAGAGCTGAATGTCCTTCCAGTTACCATGCTTATGCTACAGAATGACCCTTTCCCCCACTCTTCCCAGCTCTCCCAGACATTTTTCCCTATGTCTCTCTCTTTCCTTCCCACCAATCATACATTCTTAGAATCTGGCATCTTGCTTGGTACCATGCTGGCTGTCTATGGTGTGTCTGCTCAGCCCTTCTTCCTGGATCTGCTTCTCCCTTCACTCCAACCAGTGAGGCGTGGGCTGCCTGCCTTCAGAGGTGTGTACTTGAACTTGCCTTTCTCTAGAATGTTTTGGTCTGGAACCAGAGAGAGAGAGGCAGTTCCTTTTTAACAGTGAAGAGTCAGACACAAATCCAGGCCTCTCAGTGACTATGATTTTTGTTGTGAGAAAGGATGTAGTGTGAAATGGAGATGTGAACCACTCCATGGTTCCAGGGATCCCCAGACCATTCGCAAACTTGCCCCATTGGAGATTGGTTATGAGCCCTATGTCTGTCCTTCTGTCCATGCTAGCCAGACTGGGGTTTCCGTTCTCACAGTCCTAATATATCACAGACTCTTAAAAATAGGTGGACTTTTGAGAGGAAAACTGACACAGCCCTCTGTCTCCAGGCAAGAGCATCCTTAAAATAACAAATGTGGCTACCACACTTAAGACTCTCTATGGAAAGAAATTCCACTTTTTATTTCATAGCGTTTAAATTATGTGTTTCCTTATTTGTCTCTTATCCACTATGTCTTTCAAACTTCCTGTCTAAAATGGAGCCCTGATTCTCTATCACCGGCGGTCACCAGGTAGGCCCAGGAAGCACCACTGAAACCTGACAGGCCCTTGTTTGCATGGGTCATGGAGGGTGACTCTGTTTCTTGGTTCCAATCCACAGAACTCTCAGGGTCTACCCTTAGAAAATGCTCTTATTCAGTGCCCACACTGCCCAAGATCGAACCTCATGGGAGTCAGGCGATACAATCATTTAATTGGCTGACAATAGAAAACAAGCACTGTTTGTATCATCAACCTTCTTTTACTTAAACACACCGATTTCATTGTCCTGTGGCTTTCCTCCCAATACATTTAAACATTCTGCATAAGACCTAATCCATCCTTTCTTTTCATGCTGGTTTTCTTCCATCTTCTTGGAATCTCTTTAGATACTTTAATCTTTCTCAAAATGTAGAGTCCAAACCCCAAAATGATGTGTGGCGAGGGTCTGAGCAGTGGCAAGGGGAGTGGGGAGGTATTTTTCAACTTCTGTATGTCAGGCCATTAATACATCCAAGGATCAAGTTTGAGTTTAAAATAACATGGTGACCTTTCCCTCTATTCCCCTAGGACTTTCTGAGTCAAAACATGTGCCCTGAAACCCCTGATAATCTCCCAGGAGAATAAGTCCCAACCTGTTCTCAGCCATGACTTCTTATCCAACCTAGCACTCAGGTCTCTTGCTATGACAAGGGACTGGCCTAGGACATTCCACTGGGGTCCCACTTAAAGCCCAGGGCTCCTCTGGGGCTTTTGATTTTTAAGGTGAGGTTCTGGGAACTTCTGACAGGTTCCTCATTGTTTGGGGACTAGCTAGAGTTGGAACAGAGCTGTTCATGCAGCTATGATCTCAGGAACATTAATTCATAATTTCCATTCTGTTGAGCACTTTTGATCCATCTTTGAGTATCCTTTCTGTGCCAAGATCAGGCCCTTCCCTGCTTCAGGGAAGGAAGGTGTGGGCACATGAAAGAGAGGCAGGTGTCCACAGTCTTCCCATCATCTGCACCCCTACTGGTTTCTTCCACCCACGGGAGTGAGGAGGTGCTCAGCTGTCCAGAAGCTAAAGATGGTTCAGCCAGGAAGGCTGGAAGTAGCCTTTGGTTTAGGCAGCAACCTGATAATTATAGGACCTAATCTTGGTAAATTCGGTCAGCTGAGAATCAGGGGTAGTTTGTTTGGTCCAACAAGCTACTAGCAGGTTAAAAACGCCTGGGGCATGTGTGTTTGACAGCCTTTAACAACCCTACATTGGAGGAGGAAATGGCAAGCCACTCCAGTATTCTTGCCTAGAGAATCCCAGGGACGGGGGAGCCTGGTGGGCTGCCATCTATGGGGTCGCACAGAGTCGGACACGACTGAAGTGACTTACCAGCAACAGCAGCAACAACAACCCTACAACAGCAAACCCTTTAAGGGACAGGAAATAAAAGAACCACGTGACCAGTGACATTCTCAAACTCCCCAAACATTTCTAGTCTAGAAAGATTGGGAGAAATGCAGTTTATTTTAAGGACTTTGTCAATGACTCTTTAAAAAAAGTAATACATTGATTTCCCACTTGGATTATTTATCTAAAGAGCCCTTGAGTAGGTGCGGGTGTGAGACAGTCAGCAGCACAGGAGCCGGGAAGATTGTGTGGGACGCCAAGCCCTGGGAATCAAGCGTTCCTTCTCCTTCCTCACTCTGACCTCTGCTACTGCTGCTGCCAAGGTCTAGGAAACGTCATCATTTATTATGTGAGTTTTCTGTAGGTGGAAACACTTTGGAGGAAAATTTTCCACACTTAGAAAGTCATTAACCTTGAGTCTCTAACATGGTACATTCTTCCGCCCTTACTTTATTTATTGAAAGCCTTATTGTCAAGGGTGTTCATTTTGGATGTAATGGAACCAAGGCACAGGGAAGTCCCCCCACCCTCCCCATGGTTCTGGTCCCTGGGGTGGGGAAGATGCTAAAATGCAAACTTAAGAGTTTCTTAAGTTCGGCTGCAAGTGGCAGGCCCTGCGTCTCTTGGAGGGTGGGATGGAGATGTGGGGTGGGCTGCCTTTTCAGTGTCCTCTGTGCTTCCACAGTCAGGAGTTTGGCTCAGGCTCTGAAAGGTTTCTACCCTTCTCTCCCTCATGCTGACAATGAGTCACTTACATAAGCAAATCAAGAGGGATTTTTAAAAATGAAAATTTCTTAGTTCTCATGACAAAAGCTAGAACATGTTTATATTGGGAAAATACAAAGACAACCAGAATCCCCTCATCGTAGGGAAATCACTATTCACACCTATTGAGGCAGATCCTTCCCACACTCCACCTATGGAAGGATAATGATACAAGTAATAACTCACTTGAGGGTGCTGGTATCGGGCTACATGGCTTACACCCACCAGGCCACATAATCTGCACGTCCACTGGGCACTCCACTGTGTCCCCGCGTGAGGCACGGGCAGGTGGGCACTCCGGAGCCAGACCACCCACAAGCTGTGTGACCTCCAGCAAGTTGGTTAGCACTCTGTGCCTCCAGGTCCTCACCTGCAGAATGTGGGCCATGATGGTGCTGGCATCGAATGGGTTGTCCAGAGGATACAGTGAGTTAACACATGTGAAGCATGTCAACACACGTTATTGCTTGCTACCTGTGAGTGCCCAGCAGCCCCTTTCCAGAGCTATGGGAACATGTTCAGAGCAGTCAGGGACTTGGTGAAGGTTCCACAAAGATCAGGTGACAAAGTCAAGCACGCAACTGAAGTCTCTTCTGAGTCTGGGTTCTTGATGGTATAACATACTTGCGTGTATGAGAGAAAAGAGATCTCCCTCACCGAACTCTCTGCTGTGAACGTCCTTAGAGTATAATAAATGCTCTGGCGCCTGCATGTGCCCCGAACCTCATCGTGGTCAGCAGATAGAGTCGTGGGGAGCTGGCAAAGGCCCGGCTTCATGCAGGTCTGAGCTGCTCAAGCTGGAACTGCATGGGTAATGCCCTGGGCTCTTGTTAACACACAGGCTCTGAGTCAGGCAGGCGGGGTGGGGTCTGTGACTGCATTCCTAACATTCCAAGCAAGACCTGCATTCCAAGTGAGACCAGTGCAGCTGGGAACCACAATGCCGCACTGATCAGTGAATCTGCTTTCTCTTGCCCCTTCCTGCAGCTGCCTCTTTTGTTTACACAGGCTGCCTCCAGTCTCCCCTCACATCCCGAGTCTGAAATTCTGGTTCCATCTACATCGTTCTGCCCAGCACCAGAGCTCCCGAGGCCGGTTCCTTGGCTGGGCCCACCTGGGAGGGCTGAGTCCCTTAGTCCCCATCAGCAGCCTCAGCCTGAGGGCGGACTCTACAGACACTGCTGGGGCTGCTGCTGACCCCGGAGGTCTGAAACACTTCCTGGGCACCCTCATGTTTATGGATTCCAAAGAAAACACATTTTCACAGTGGAGCCAAGCACTGGGGATGGCAGGGGGCACGGGGGCTGTGGGAGGCACCTGGTGAAGGGGTCAGCTGCCCACAGGCCCAGCTGGGCCTGTCCATTTGAGAACTCTGCAGCTTGGAAGCCCTCTCATGCCCATAGCGATATGAATCATGACCCTTCCAAGTTTAACATCCAGGGCCATCCAGAAGTCCATCCCTCAGAAGGACTATCAGGACATAAAGAGGAAGTGACATCTGATACCCTCTGTGGAACTTCCAGGCATGGTCAGAGAGTGAGACCCAGGCTGAGAAGCGAGTGGCGATCCAGAGTGTTTGCTCACATGAGTGGGGCAACCCCAGGCGCCCAAACACCGGACAGAAAGGAGAAGTCTGTCTCGAAAAAGTCTCGCCCTGTGATTTTGCCATGAAGTGACCAACTTTTCACTCAGTTGTTTTTCACAGTAGGGACCAGGTGGGTGTCCACAAAACCAGGATTGTGCCGGTGAAGCCCTGGGAATTAGGACGTTTTCTTCTGCAGGACACACTGTGCTTCCACAGCAGGCAGTGCCTATGGGGCTGGTTGAGTCTGCCGCTGTTTTCACCAGTTCAGAACGAGCTCCCTCTCTACTGGGGATCTTTCCACAGTGACAAATCTCTAGGCTTCCCACTAGTACAGCATACTCACAGCTACGTCAGTTAGAAAAAGTGAACTCTGGAAATTCCCTTGGCCTCGGCCAACATCTGAATGGAGCAGGTTTTTTAAACTTCCGGATTCTCTTCTTTCCATGCCAGCCATGGGCAGGCTTCCCTGGCACAACATGACATTCCCTTCAAAATATAACACCCCTGGACTGGAGGCCCCTGTCAGCCTGCCTGTTGAGGCCCTGAACCTAGCAGGAGGAGGCACCATGTACAAAAATAAGCAGGGCAGGAAGGTCATTGGTCACCTGGCAGGGTTGGCAATGCCTGCCAGTGTTGGGAAGCTTCCTGTTATCAGATATCTGAGAACAGGGTCAGGTCTGGTATCTCTGGCCCCCGTGGTCAGGACACTGACTCAGAACCAGACTCTGAATGCTCTAAACACTGGGCAGTGCCAGGGAGAGCACAGTCAGGAATCTAACGTGGACTCCATGTCAGGTACGGCCCTCCTGGCCGTGTGACCTCTCGGAGCCACCGTTTCTTTAAAATGGAGATAATGCTCCTGCCCTACCTATTGTCCTGGGATTATATGGAGAGGAAGGGAACATATTTAAAAGTGACTTGAAAGCTATAAAGTATTATTCCATGCATAAAATCTGAGTTTATTGTGAAAATGAAATTAAGTGGGAACATTACACACACACACAGGTGTTTAACAATTGGCTTTCTAGAAAGGGAAATACCAGTTACTTTTTACCATTTACCAATTGCCATGGTGTAAATAATGCCTCCATGACTGACTTCAAAGTATCAGTGTGATGTCACACTGCACGTCAAGGGTCAAGAAAGGTGCGTAACTGATTCTTGTGAGCTGAGCGGCGCCAGCACATCACTGTTCACTTATTTTACCCCTTCTTCTGTGAGGCCCTTAGCGCTGGGGCCTGCAAAAGAGGGGCCCCGACCTCCTGCTCATTCTTCATTCACTAGGTGGCAGCCCCGCCCTGTCTGCTGAGTCAGAAACGCTCCGAAGTTCCGGGGAGACTGATTTGACTGGGAAGCCGGCTGCCACACCTCAGGAGCTGGGATCACGTCCCAGTTTTGTGCATCTCCCCACTTTTAGAGAATGAGACAGTGGGATGGCATCACCGACTCAATGGACATGAGTTTGAGCAAACTCTGGGAGACAGTGAGGGACAGGGACACCTGGCGTGCTGTGGTCCATGGGGTCGCTAAGACTCGGACATGACTGTGTGACTCAACAACAACCAGTTCCAGGACAGGGCCAGACCCATTGGATGCTTCCCCAAGATGGAAGCTCATCATGAACTGTAACTAAAATAATCCAGAAAGGGGTTAGACCCACAGAGCTGTGAGAGGAGCGGACCCTTGCCAGCTGCAAGGGTCATCCCTGTGTGGGTGACCCCTGTGTGGTTTCCTCTGTGTGGATCCTTGCTGATCTGTGCTTCTTTAGGTGCCACCCACAGCCCCCAAACCCACCCCTCATGTTAGTTCTGCTGCATGCCCTGCAGGCCTCAGGTGCCTGCATCCTTCTCTCTTCTCCTTGAGTCCTGGGGTCCCCTCATTCTCCCTGTACTGAGAGCCATAAGGCCAGATGCTTCACACTCAGACAAGGAATGGAGGCAGGCCTGCCTGTCTTGGCTGCCTTCTGCCCAGCCACTCAGTCCCTCAGCCCCTGGAGGGAAAAGGGGGCCGTCCTTTCTGGATATGTACCACTTCCTTCTCTTGTGTACATAAACCCCAAAACTTCCTTCTCTCTCAAAAAAAGTAAGTGTTATCTGAATAAAGAGGAGTCAGCCATGGGGACAGAATGAAAGGAAGGGAGGAGCTGGAGGCACTCCAGGTGAATTAATTACCCCAGGAAAGACCTAAAGTAATTGCTGCTTCCTTGGCCTGAGGACAATAGCAAAGGAAAACTGATGTGTAAGCCAAAACCATTCACATCTCCATCCATCCCTGAAGATACGTCCCGCCCATTTTTATGTTCTCTCTCAATCCTGTGAGCCAACATAAACTACCATCTCCTCTGGCTGTCTCAAGGTAACCCGGAGAAAAATGGGATGGTGGAATTCTCCAAGAACAGAACAAAAGTTTCCACATCACCTGTTTTAGATACAAGTAAAATGGCCAAACTTCTCAATTCCAACAGAAGAGGGATAGCTTGTGCACTTACCAGGGAAAGGGAAGAGCCTGCCTGTAACCATGGGCACTGTAGAAAAATCCAGCCTTCAAAGCTACATCAATGATCCTGATGCCTGAGCTAAAAGTTAACCGTTCTTCTTAATACACTCTGAACACACGTGACTCCCTGCTTTATAGCAAATGAGGGAGAGAATTAGCATTAATTAAGCACCCAATAGAGCCTTCATGAAGACTCTGTGCTCAGCACATAATACCATCCGTGCATGCCCCATGAAGTGTACTTTTTACCGCATTTTAGAGATGACATAAACAGTCAATGGAGCTTAGGAAATGGGCCCAGGGACACACAATAGCTAAGCAACAGACTCAAAAGTACCACCAGGTCTCCCTGACTGCAGCCCTGGACACAAGTTCCAGATTTAGTTACCATTGTCGCTTTACTGTACGTTGTCCAGAATGAATCCCAGGTGCGGTGACATCAAGACCACGAAAGGAGGCAAGCCCCACTCCTTTTCATTCCCTGCAACTGCCCTGCATGGAAGCCAAGCATGAGGAGAGAGAGGATGAGGATAAGGTGTGGGGTATCAGAGACCAGATGGAAATTCTGAAGCTCATAGTTATTAAGTCTTTAGGTTTACGGGCTCAAGACACTGAGAGGAATGATGTTAGCTTTTTTTTTAAAAAGAGTAGAAGCAAGAAGTGATTGCCTAAATGAAAATGGAAGGTTCCTCTACCAGCAATTCATCACACGGTCCTTGGATTGCATGTGCCTATTAATCAGCCCCTCACATGACCCCCATTATGAGCGTCACCTGACCTCTGCCCCCACCACCCCCAGTTAAGGTCCTGGACGGAAGGGAGTGTGTCTCATCCATCTTAGAACCCTTAGGACCTGGCAGACAGAGTTGTTGGCAGAGAGTGAGTGTTAAAAAAACAAGTCTGTTGAATTGGACTTGTTTTTTCCACCTTTATTCCCAGAGTAACCTTGGGCATCTTTTAACTGCCTTCTCTAGACTCTGTCTCCTCCTCCACTCTGGCTTGTGACCCCGTGCATATCAGGATTTCAGTGCTCACAGAACTGTAGGAGGAGAATCTGTCGTGTTCTCAGTCAGGCTATACATCCTTTAGGGTAAGAACCGTTTATTACTGAGTTTTGTACCCTCAGCACCTAGCATGATGCCTGACACACAGGAAATGCTTATTAAACATCCATTAAGTAGGATTGACTCTGGCAAAGGTTGGTGAAAAGGTGACTCTCTAACATCTGAAATCTTTAAAAACGGTCTCTGGAACTTTGAGCAGATAATCCAAGGAGGACAGGGTCAGGTCAAACTAGTTAATCAAACACAGTTTGAACACAGTGTGGATAGCTACGTTCCTAACAGTAGGATTTGTGTATTTTCAGGAGTTGAGAATTCTTTCAGAGAATCATGAATTTAAACCATTCTGGAATCGCCTGTGAATAAACCAGGGGAATGAAAGACTATTTAGCTTTGATAAACACAGCCTGACCATGAGAAAAGCCAACATGCTGCACCCACTGTGAGGTGAGATCCAAGTGGGCAGTGGTGTTACAGACACACGACTCGGCTGCTTCCAGTTCTCCTGCCCAAATCCCAGCATGACACAAAACCAGAGCCTGATGTTGGGGTGCCCAATTCTTTACTACAGCACTTCTTAGAAACCTGAATCATCGAATATCCATGGGGAATGCTTCCTGAGGGACAGGACACACCTTGCTTTCCAAACTCCTCTGGCCACAGGGTACTTCTTTAGTAGAAACTTTTCCCCACCCTCTGGATTCTGCACCCCCATATGGATCTGCCCTTCATTACGTTCAGTTCCACAGACACCAGGCTCCTCACTGAGCCTGAGGTGGTGTTGCAGGTGTGGGAAGGCCTACACAGAGGATGATGGACAGACAGTCTCTCCCCTTGGGGAGCATTTGGTCTCGAGTGGGAGAGAGAAGGCAGAATCAGAGAAGAGGCAGAGCTCAAGCCAGGAAGAAGGTCAGCACAGGACAGGTTTCCAGGCAAGGCCAAAAGCTGTGTGGGGGCAGAAAGTGGGAGACAGAGCACTTGGCTTGGGGTGGTCGTGGGATCAGGGAGACACCCCATGGAAGAGGTGGCTTTCCCCTGGCAGACAGGAGATGGTGAGGGGAGGCAAGGGTGCCACCAAGGGCAGGAGAGAAGACATACATGGGGAGGCAGGGCGGGGAGCGGCGTAATGGGGAAAAGGCCTGGAAAGGTGGTTCGGGTCACATTACAAATGCCACACCAGGAGTCTGTATTTCACAGAGAACTATGGAAGGTCTTTACGTGGGGGATGCCATAACTAGAGCCACATTTGAGACCACAGAGGCTGGGTGATGTTTACCTTATACCTCTGTTAGTCCACATACAACTCTCTAAGGAGATGACTGATTCCAACGTAGTATGATACACAGTGAGAACACACCGAGCTTCATTTGTGTATCAGTCTACAATCTTAGAAGTAGCAGTGGAAATGTTTTCCAAAGAAGATCTATTTTGTAATTATTAGTGAATATTAAAGATTCATGTATGGCTGTTTCCCATCTTGCAAGATGGTGGGTGAAAAGGCTGAGACGCCAGATACTAAGGAGGAAAAACCTGAAGCCAAGAGGGCTGATGCTGGCGACAAGGCTAAAAAGGTGAAGAAGGTTAAGAAGGGAAAGCCTCACTGCAGCCGAAACCCTGTCCTTGTCAGAGGAATTGGCATATATTCCCGATCTGTACTCCAGAAAGGCCTTGTACAAGACGAAGTATTCAGCAGCGAAATCCAACGTTGAAAAGAAAAAGGTTAGGGTTCTTGCTACTGTCACAAACCAGCTGGTGGTAACAAGAACAGTGGTAGCTGCGTGGTCAAACTTTGCAAAGCACCAAGGTATTACCCTACTGAAGATGCGCCTTGGAAGCTGCCGAGTAGCGGCAAAAACCCCTTCAGTGAGCATGTGAGGAAGCCGCTGCCAGCAGCACTCCCGGGACCACTCTGACCGTCCTCACTGGGCGCCTCAGAGGCAAGACGGTCGTTTCCCTGAAGCAGCTGGGCCGTGGCTTGCTACTTGTGACTGGGCCTCTGTCCCTCAATCGAGTTCCTCTGCATAGAACACACCAGAAATTTGTCATTGCCACCTCCACCAAAATCGATATCAGTGGTGTGAAAATCCCAGAACATCTCACTGACGCTGACTTCAAGAAAAAGCAGCTGTGTAAGCCCAGACACCAGGAGGCTGAGATCTTTGACACAGAGAAAGAGAAATACGAGATCATAGAGCAGCACAAGGTTGATCAGAAAGCTGTGGACTCACAAATTCTGCAAAGAATCAAAGCTGTCCCTCAGCTCCAGGGCGACCTCTGCTCTGTTTGCTCTCACAAATGGAATTTATCCTCACAAAGTAGTGTTCTGAACATCTTGCAGAGAACCTAATTAAGTAACTTGTCCATTAAAAAAAAAAAATTCACATATGGAAAGAAAGGTTGACAGGTGAAGTCTACTGCATTCATCATCTATTGCTATTTAACAAACTCCTAGGATAAGCCTAGCAACTTAAAGCCCACATTTATCATCTCACAGTTATTGTGAGACAGGCGTCCAGGGCCAGTTGAGCCAAGTCCTGTACTTCAGGGTCTCTCACCAAACTGATATCAAGGCATCAGCCAACACTTGGGTTTCATCTGAAGGCTCAGCTGAGGAAGGACGTGCTTCCAAGAGCAAATGTTTGTTGGCAGTATTCAGTTTCCTGAAGGTTGTTAGACTGAAGGGTCACCTCACATCCTTGCTTCCTTCAGGGCCTGGCTTTTTACAGACCCGAGTCCACCCTCAGTCCTTGACCACCTGGATCTCTCCCACATGCAGGCCTATTTTATCAAAGCCAGCAAGGGAGAAAGTCTGCTTGTAAGACTTATATAACCTAATCAGGGAAGTGACATGGAGCTGTCTATACCTCACCAATTTCCAAGCACAGGCTAAACTTATGGGAAACTCATTTTTTTTTTAAGAGTTCATTTAAAAAAATTCTTCTCTAGCTTCTTTTTCGGAGAAGGCAATGGCAAGCCACTGCAGTACTCTTGCCTGGAAAATCCCATGGACAGAGGAGCCTGGTAGGCTACAGTCCATGGGGTCGCTACAAGTTGGACACGACTGAGCAACTTCACTTTCACTTTCATGCATTGGAGGAGGAAATGGCAACCCACTCCAGTGTCCTTGCCTGGAGAATCTCAGGGATGGAGGAGCCTGGTGGGCTGCCGTCTATGGGGTCGCACAGAGTCGGACACAACTGAAGTGACTTAGCAGCAGCAGCAGCTTCTTTTTAAAGAATATTTATTTATTGGCATCAGGTCTTTTTATTTTTAATTGAAGGATAATTGCTTTACGATATTGTGTTGGGTTCTGCCATACATCACATGCTTTAATAATTATATTCCAAATGAACCTATAGAACTTGGGATCACAGTCCTAGAGGCTGGAAGTCTGAGGTTAAGGTGCCAGCATGGTCAGGGAGGAGTTTTCTTCTAGGTTTTGATTTATCATTCCCTACAAACTTATGGGTGAGATTTCACCTTAATTTGTTCAAAAATCATCCAGCTACATGTAAATGTTCTCTCTGCAAGTGGTAGCATGGTGATCCTGCCAAATATGACCATCAGGATTCCTATTACAACTTCAAGGGAAATGGCTACCCATCCCAGAGCTGTGGAGTGGAGGGTCTCAAGGTCTTGCTATTCAACTTGACCATTAGACATCAACAGGGGCTTTTTCCATCAGACTATAGAACCCAGAGGAAATGCTACAGGATATTAAACATGTCAACACCATGCTTTTCAAGAAGAAATGTGACACTCTATCAATGAGTCAAAGCTGGTTAGTGTCCCTCAGGTTAGTTCCCTGCTGTTGATCCAGACAGCAATGTGGAAAGCACAGCATGTAAACTATGTTAAACAAAAGAAAAACAGAGAATTTACTGTACTGTCAAATTATCCACATTTTAGTGTTAGGGAAAAGCCACCTGAGAGCTGTAAAATGTTTTATTTTGTTTAAAGTGTTTGATAGGCTGAGGTGAGTGGATGGAGAGTTAAAGTTATATGGGGTTAAGTTTGGGTTTGTGATGCTAAATTTCACCTCAAAAAGAAGCATGCTTTCTCAGAAGTCAATTTTATGATTTGCAAGGAAAAGGAAATCAGGTCTCTTCAAAAAGAAGAAAAGCCAAAGAAGTAGAAAAGTGCAAAGTTCCAGAGGGGAAAGTGGACATTCAGATTCACATTCAGCATAGAAACTGTTTCTAATATTTTAAAGCTTTCTACTATGAACAATAACACACATTCAGAAAAACGTATAGAACAAAAGTGGGTAATTCAATGATTTGGCAAAAGAACCATGCCAAAGCCTTTGACTGTGTGGATCACAAAAAACTGTGGAAAATTCTGAAAGAGATGGGAATACTAGACCACCTGACCTGTCTCTTGAGAAACCTGTATGCAGGTCAGGAAGCAACAGTTAGAACTAGACATGGAACAACAGACTGGTTCCAAATAGGAAAAGGAGTGCATCAAGGTTGTATATTGTCACCCTGCTTATTTAACTTATATACAGAGTACATCATGAGGAACGCTGGGCTGGAAGAAGCACAAGCTGGAATCAAGACTGCCAGGAGAAATATCAACAACCGCAGATATGCAGATGACACCACCCTTATGGCAGAAAGTGAAGAGGAACTCAAAAGCCTCTTAAGGAAAGTGAAAGAGGAGAGTGAAAAAGTTGGCTTGAAGCTCAACATTCAGAAAACTAAGATCATGGCATCTGGTCCCATCACTTCATGGGAAATAGATGGGGAAACAGTGGAAACAGTGTCAGACTTTATTTTCTGGGGTTCTAAAATCACTGCAGATGCTGATTGCAGTCAGAAAATTAAAAGACGCTTACTCCTTGGAAGACTCTTGAGAGTCCCTTATACTGCAAGGAGATCCAACCAGTCCATTCTAAAGGAGATCAATCCTGGATGTTCATTGGAGGGACTGATGCTAAAGCTGAAACTGCAATACTTTGGCCACCTCATGCGACGAGTTGACTCACTGGAAAAGACTCTGATGCTGGGAAAGGTTGGGGGTGGGAGGAGAAGGGGACGACAGAGAATGAGATGGCTGGATGGCATCACCGACTCTGTGGACATGAGTTTGAGTGTACTCCGGGAGTTGGTGATGGACAGGGAGGCCTGGCGTGCTGTGATTCATGGGGTCGCGGAGAGTCGGACACGACTGAGTGACTGAACTGAACTGAACTCCTTGGAAAGTTATGACCAACCTAGATAGCACATTAAAAAGCAGAGACATTACCTTGCCAACCAAGGTCCGTCTAGTCAAGGCTATGGTTTTTCCCGTGGTCATGTATGGATGTGAGAGTTGGACTGTGAAGAAAGCTGATTGCCGAAGAATTGATGCTTTTGAACTGTGGTGCTGGAGAAGACTCTTGAGAGTCCCTTGGACTGCAAGGAGATCCAACCAGTCCATTCTAAAAGAGATCAATCCTGGGCGTTCATTGGAAGGACTTATGCTAAAGCTGAAACTCCAATACTTTGGCCACCTCATGCGACGAGTTGACTCAATGGAAAAGAGTCTGATGCTGGGAGGGATTGGGGGTAGGAGACGGGGACAGCAGAGAATGAGACGGCTGGATGGCATCACCGACTCGATGGACATGAGTTTGAGTGAACTCCGGGAGTTGGTGATGGACAGGGAGGCCTGGCGTGCTGTGGTTCATGGGGTCGCAAATAGTCGGACACGACTAAGCAACTGAACTGAACTGAACTGATACAAATTGTGAGATTATTTGTTCTAGTTCTGTGAAAAATATCGTTGGTAGCTTGATAGGGATTGCATTGAATGTATAAATTACTTTTGTTCGTATACTCATTTTTACAATATTTATTCTTCCAATCCACGAACACGGTATATTTCTCCATCTATGAGTATCCTCTTTGATTACTTTCACTAGTGTTTTATAGTTTTCTATGTACAATTCTTTTGTTTCCTTAGGTAGATATATTCCTAAGTATTTAATTCTTTTTGTTGCAACAGTGAATGGAATAGTTTCCTTAATTTCTCTATTTTCTCATTATTAGTGTATAGGAATGCAAGGGATTTCTGTGTGTTGATTTTATATCCTGCAACTTTACTGTATTCATTGATTAGCTCTACTAGTTTTCTGGTAGAGTCTCTAGGGTTTTCTGTGTAGAGGATCATGTCATCAGCGAACAGTGAAAGTTTTACTTCTTCTTTTCCAATTTTGATTCCTTTTATGTCTTTTTCTGCTCTGATTGCTGTAGCCAAAACTTCCAGAACTATGTTGAACAGTAGTGGTGAGAGTGGGCACCCTTGTCTTGTTCCTGACTTTAGGGGAAATGCTTTCAGGTTTTCACTGTTGAGGATAGTGTTTGCTGTGGGTTTGTCATATATAGCTTTTATTATGTTGAGATATGTCCCTTCTATTCCCACTTTCTGCAGGGTTTTTTTTTATCATAAATGGATGTTGGATTTTGTCGAAGGCTTTCTCTGCATCTATTGAGATAATCATATGATTTTTATTTTTCAGTTTGTTAATGTGGTGTATTACATTGATTGATTTGCAGATATTGAAGAATCCTTGCATTCCTGGGATAAAGCCCACTTGGTCATGATGTATGATCTTCTTAATGCATTGTTGGATTCTGATTGCTAGAATTTTGTTAAGGATTTTTGCATCTATGTTCATCAGTGATATTGGCCTGTAGTTTTCTTTTTTTGTGGGGTCTTTACCAGGTTTTGGGATTAGGGTGATGGTGGCCTCATAGAATGAGTTTGGAAGTTTCCCTTCCTCAGCAATTTTCTGGAAGAGTTTGAGTAGAATAGGTGTTAGCTCTTCTCTAAATTTTTGGTAGAATTCAGCTGTGAAGCCTGGGCTTTTGTTTGCTGGAAGATTTCTGATTACAGCCTCTAGTTCCGTGCTTGTGATGGGTCTGTTCAGATTTTCTATTTCTTCCTGGTTCAGTTTTGGAAAGGTGTACTTTTCTAGGAATTTGTCCATTTCTTCCAGGTTATTCATTTTATTGCCATATAATTGCTGATAGTATTCTCTAATAATCCTTTGTATTTCTGTGTTGTCGGTTGTGATCTCTCCATTTTCATTTCTAATTTTATTGATTTGGTTCTTCTCCCTTTGTTTCTTGTTAAGTCTGGCTAGTGGTTTGTCAATTTTATTTACCTTCTCAAAGAACCAGCTTTTGGCTTTGTTGATTTTTGCTATGGTCTCTTTTGTTTCTTTTGCATTTATTTCTGCCCTAATTTTTACGATTTCTTTCCTTCTACTAACCCTGGGGTTCTTCATTTCTTCCTTTTCTAGTTGCTTTAGATGTAGAATTAGGTTATTCAGTTGACTTTTTTCTTGTTTCTTGAGGTGTGCCTGTATTGCTATGAACTTCCCCCTTAGCACTGCTTTTACAGTGTCCCAGAGGTTTTGGGTTGTTGTGTTTTCATTTTCATTCATTTCTATGCATATTTTGATTTCTCTTTTGATTTCTTCTATGAGTTGTTCATTATTCAGCAGCGTGTTGTTTAGCCTCCATATGTTGGCATTTTAAATAGTTTTTCTCCTGTAATTGAGACCTAATCTTACTGCACTGTGGTCAGCAAAGACGCTTGGAATGATTTCAATTTTTTTGAATTTACCAAGGCTAGATTTATGGCCCAGGATGTGATCTATCCTGGAAAAGGTTCCGTGTGCACTTGAGAAAAAGGTGAAATTCATTGTTTTGGGGTGAAATGTCCTATAGATATCTATTAGGTCTAACTGGTCTATTGTATCATTTAAAGTTTGTGTTTCCTTGTTAATTTTCTGTTTAGTTGATCTATCCATAGATGTAAGTGGGGTATTAAAGTCTCCCACTATTATTGTGTTATTGTTAATTTCCCCTTTCATACTTGTTAGTAATTGTCTTACAGATTGTGGTGCTCCTATGTTGGGTGCATAAATATTTATAATTGTTATATCTTCATCTTGGAATGATCCTGTGATCATTATGTAGTTTCCTTCTTTGTCTCTTTTCACAGCCTTTGTTTTAAAATCTATTATATCTGATATGAGTATTGCTACTCCTGCTTTCTTTTGGTCTCTATTTGCATGGAATATCTTTTTCTAGCCCTTCACTTTCAGTCGGTATGTGTCGCTCGTTTTGAGGTGGGTCTCTTGTAGACAACATATATAGGGGTCTTGTTTTTGTATCCATTCAGCCAGCCTTTGTCTTTTGGTTGGGGCATTCAACCCATTTACGTTTAGGGTAATTATTGATAAGTATGATCCTGCTGCCATTTTCTTTATTGCTTTGGGCTCGAGTTTATACACCCTTTCTGTGTTTCCTGTCTAGAGAAGATCCTTTAGCATTTGTTGGAGAGCTGGTTTGGTGAGGCTGAATTCTCTCAGGTTTTGCTTGTCTGTAAAGCTTTTGATTTCTCCTTCATATTTGAATGAGATCCTTGCTGGGTACAGTAATCTGGGCTGTAGGTTATTTTCTTTCATCACTTTAAGTATGTCTTGTCATTCCCTCCTGGCCTGAAGAGTTTCTGTTGAAAGATCAGCTGTTATCCTTATGGGAATCCCCTTGTGTGTTATTTGCTGCTTTTCCCTTGCTGCTTTTAATATTTGTTCTTTGTGTTTGATCTTTGTTAATTTGATTAATATGTGTCTTGGAGTATTTCACCTTGGGTTTATCCTGTTGGGGACTCTCTGGGTTTCTTGGACTTGGGTGATGATTTCTTTCCCCATTTTAGGGAAGTTTTCAACTATTATCTCCTCAAGTATTCTCTAATGGTCTTTCTTTTTGTCGTCTTCTTCTGGGACTCCTATGATTCTAATGTTGGAGCATTTAACATTGTCCCAGAGGTCTCTAATATTGTCCTCATTTCTTTTAATTCGTTTTTCTTTTTTCCTCTCTGTTTCATTTATTTCTACAATTCTATCTTCTAGCTCGCTTATCCTGTCTTCTGCCTCTATTATTCTACTGTTTGTTCCCTCCAGAGTGTTATTGATCTCATCTATTGCATTCAGTTCAGTTCAGTTCAGTCGCTCAGTCATATCCGACTCTCCGCGACCCTATGAATCACAGCACGCCAGGCCTCCCTGTCCATCACCAACTCCCGGAGCTCACTCAAACCCATGTCCACAGAGTCGGTGATGCCATCCAGCCATCTCATTCTCGGTCATCCCCTTCTTCTCCCACCCCCAACCTTTCCCAGCATCAGAGTCTTTTCCAGTGAGTCAACTCATCGCATGAGGTGGCCAAAGTATTGCAGTTTCAGCTTTAGCATCAGTCCCTCCAATGAACACCCAGGATCATTATTCATTGTATATTGACTCTTTTTTATTTCCTCTAAGTCCTTATTAAACCTTTCTCCCATCTTCTCAATCCTTTTCTCCAGGTTATTTATCTGTAACTCCATTTTGCTTTCAAGAATTTGAGTCATTTTCACCACCAAAATTTGAAATTCTTTATCAGGTAGATTCCCTATATTTTCCTATTTTGTTTGTGTTGGTGGGCATTTATCTTGTTCCTTTACTTGCTGGGTATTTCTCTGCCTCTTCATCTTGCTTATATTGCTTTGCTTGGGGGTGGTCTTTCCCTCTTCTGGCAGTTTGTGGAGGTCTCTTTATTATGTAGTTTCCTCGCTGTGTGTGGGGTTGGACGGGTGACTTGTCAAGGTTCCCTGGTTAGGGAAGCTTGTGTCGGTGTTCTGGTGGGTGGAGCTGGATTTCTTCTCTCTGGAGTGCAATGAAGTGTCCAGTAATGAGTTATGAGATGTCAGTGGGTTTGGAGTGACTTTGGGCAGCCTGTATATTGAAGCTCAGGGCTATTTTCCTGTGTTGCTGGAGAACTTGCATGGTATGTCTTGCTCTGGAACTTGTTGACCCTTGGGTGGTGCTTGGTTTTAGTGTAGGTATGGAGACGTTTGATGAGCTCCTATAGATTAATGTTCCCTGGAGTCAGGAGTTCTCTGGTGTTCTCAGGATTCGGGCTTAAGCCTCTTGCCTCCGGTTTTTGGTCTTATTCTTGGAGTAGTCTCTAGACTTCTCTATCTCTCATTTCCAAGGTGGTTCCCTCTGTTTTAGCTTCTGTTTGCTGGTCTCTTCAGTGTCTAATTTCTGCCCTGATACTAGGGGGCGGGTGGACACTTTTTAAGGCTCAGTTGTTCAGTCCTGTTCTGGGAAGGGAGGAACGCTGCAGACAAATATCTCTGGCGTCTGTGGGGAGTGCTCGCAGTGTCTTGGCCACACTGGGTTTGCCCCCGCTCACAGTGCGTGTGTTGTCCCAGTCTACACTGCACAGGCTCTAGGTTGCTCTGCCGGGAACTGTCCGAGGCCGTAGCTGGGTTGTATGCACTTCCCAGGTCTGAGCAGCCCAAGTTCAGTTTCTCAGGTACTCCACAAAGGTGCAGACTTGGTTGGGCCTGAGTTTTGTGCCTTCCCCGGTCCGAGCAGCTCAGGTGACCAGGTGTTTGGCGTGCACAGTCGCTGCAACTTATCGCCTCCCCAGTCCCTGCCACTCGGTTTTCTGGGTGTACAACCGGCACACCTTCTCAGGTGGATATCGACTGGCCCGAGCCCAAGAAGTCTTGATTAGCAACAAGTTTGCCTGCAGTTTGTATCGGATGCCTTTCTGGGGTCACAGTTGCCCCCTCTGGCTCTGGCTGACCTCCCTGCCTGTCTCGACGGGGAAGGGGGATGGGCTGACTGCAGCCGGGTTGCTCTGCTCAGCCCTTTGTTCTGTGAGTGGGGCTGGCAGAGTCTTAGGTTAGAGCTTTCCGCCTTTTCATGGGGAAGCTATCCCAGTCTGCTTTGCTATCCCCAGTTAGTTCTCTCAGATTGTTCTTGCAGCATTCAAGCCCAGTCCTCTCTCTGAGCAGTTCAGCCGGCTCCTCCCTGCCCAGCCCCCACTTGCTAATGGCATCTGTGCTGCTTCTCTGCTAGGAGTTACCGTTTGGTGGGTAATCTGTGGGTTTTAATTCTTTCTTTCTTTTTCCTCCTGATTATGTGGCCCTCTGAGGTTCCAAGGCTCGCCACAGATTCGCCAGTGAGAGTGTTTCCTGGTGTTTGGAAACTTCTCTCTTTTTAAAGACTCCCTTCCTGGGACGGAGCTCCGTCCTTACTTCTTTTGTCTCTCTTTCTATCTTTTATGCTTTTTCCTACCTCCTTTCGAAGACAATGGGCTGCTTTTCTGGGTGCCTGATGTCCTCTGCCAGCATTCAGAAATTGTTTTGTGGACTTTATTCCGCGTTCAAATGTTCTTTTGATGAATTTGTGGGGGAGAGAGTGGTCTCGCTGTCCTATTCCTCCGCCACCTTGTTCCTTCCTCCCATTTTTTTTTTCATGTCTGGCTTCCTTTACTCAATATAATGTTTGAAAGAGCTCATGTTGTTGGAATTCTTTTTTTTTGGATGTTGAGTTCTTTAGGTATTTTGGATCAGTTCAGTTCAGTTCAGTTCAGTCGCTCAGTCGTGTCCGACTCTCCGCGACCCCATGAATCACAGCACGCCAGGCCTCCCTGTCCATCACCAACTCCCGGAGTTCACTCAAACTCATGTCCACAGAGTCGGTGATGCCATCCAGCCATCTCATTCTCCGTCGTCCCCTTCTCCTCCCGCCCCCAACCTTTCCCAGCATCAGAGTCTTTTCCAGTGAGTCAACTCGTCGCATGAGGTGGCCAAAGTATTGCAGTTTCA
The DNA here is from genome assembly GCF_049115385.1 of Moschus berezovskii. NCBI lineage: Eukaryota > Metazoa > Chordata > Mammalia > Artiodactyla > Moschidae > Moschus > Moschus berezovskii. The sequence continues at coordinate 93,078,416 of NC_142470.1, forward strand.
GCTTTAGCATCAGTCCCTCCAATGAACATCCAGGATTGATCTCCTCCAGAATGGACTGGTTGGATCTCCTTGCAGTATAAGGGACTCTCAAGAGTCTTCTCCAACACCACAGTTCAAAAGCATCGATTCTTCGGCGGTCAGCCTTCTTCACAGTCCAACTCTCACATCCATACATGACCACGGGAAAAACCATTGCCTTGACTAGACGGACCTTGGTTGGCAAAGTAATGTCTCTGCTTTTTAATATACTATCAAGGTTGGTCATAACTTTCCTTCCAAGGAGCAAGCGTCTTTTAATTTCATGGCTGCAATCAGCATCTGCAGTGATTTTGGAGCCCAAAAAAATAAAGTCTGACACTGTTTCCACTGTTTTTCCATCTATTTCCCATGAAGTGATGGGACCAGATGCCATGATCTTTGTTTTCTGAATGTTGAGCTTCAAGCCAACCTTTTCACTCTCCTCTTTCACTTTCATCAAGAGGCTTTTGAGTTCCTCTTCACTTTCTGCCATAAGGGTAGTGTCATCTGCATATCTGAGGTTATTGATATTTCTCCCGGCAATCTTGATTCCAGCTTGTGCTTCTTCCAGCCCAGCGTTCCTCATGATGTACTCTGCATATAAGTTAAATAAGCAAGGTGACAATATACAACCTTGACGTACACCTTTTCCTATTTGGAACCAGTCTGTTGTTCCATGTCCAGTTCTAACAGTTGCTTCCTGACCTGCATACAGGTTTCTCAAGAGGCAGGTCAGGTGGTCTGGGATTCCCATCTCTTTCAGAATGTTCCACAGTTTATTGTGATCCACACAGTCAAAGGCTTTGGCATAGTCAATAAAGCAGAAATAGAAGTTTTTCTGAAACTCTCTTGCTTTCTCCATGATCCAGCGGATGTTGGCAATTAGATCTCTGGTGCCTCTGCCTTTTCTAAAACCTGCTTGAACATCTGGGAGTTCACGGTTTATATACTGCTGAAGCCTGGCTTGGAGAATTTTGAGCATGACTTTACTAGCGTGTGAGATGAGTGCAATTGTGCGGTAGTTTGAGCATTCTTTGGCATTGCCTTTCTTTGGGATTGGAATGAAGACTGACCTCTTCCAGTCCTGTGGCCACTGCTGAGTTTTCCAAATCTGCTGGCATATTGAGTGCAGCACTTTCACAGCATCATCTTTCTATTAACCCCTTATTAGATATATCATTTAGAAATCTGCATTTATGAGTTTTTATTGTGATCCTTAGAACCTTATTGGAATAGTGCATTGAGGTCTGTGTTCAAAGTGAAAGTCGCTCAGTCATGTACGACTCTGCAGCCCATGGACTTCTCCAGGCCTCTAGAGCACTGGAGTGGGTGGCCTTTCCCTTCTCCAGGGGATCTTCCAAACCCAGGGATCAAACCCAGGTCTCCCACACTGCAGGTGGATTCTTTACCAGCTGAGCCCTCCAAAGAGGTTTATTCTATCAAATATATGGTGGCACATCAATCTGGGTGGGCCAAATATAATTTCTGTCTTTAGGCCACACGGGGCTAATAAATACCAATATAAAAGCAGCCTTACTGTTAGGAATTTTCACAGAAGGGATTTTTCATTTCCCCCACAACCCAGAATCAACTCTGAGATAGTGAAGTACCCCATCAATGTTCCTGAAATAGTGGATTTTCTTGTAACAGTTGTTACATTTTTCATGGAGGATGGTCCTGGATACAGAGGTTCCCTGAGCCAACCTTACTCTGATGGATCCTAGGTTTTGCCTCATGTCTCCAAGCATGCTCAGCCCATTAATACCTAAGTTTACCCCATAGGAATTATTAGATACTTTCCAGGCACTTAGCACCTTTAGCATTTATTGACCTGATTCATGCTGTGTGACCAGCAAGAATTTCCCACCAATTCAGCTGTCCTTTAAAAGGAAATTTTCCTTCTTTCTTTTTTTTGGCGTAACATGTGGGATCTTAGTTCCCCAACTCAGGGGTCAAACCCATGCCCCTTGAAATGGAAATGCAGAGTCTTAACCACTGGACCACCAGGGAGGTCCCTAAAAGAAAATTTTTAATAAATGTCTTATCCAGTATACTTCAGTTCAGTTCAGTTCAGTCGCTCAGTCATGTCCGACTCTTTGTGACCCCATGAATCACAGCACGCCAGGTCTCCCTGTCCATCACCAACTCCCGGAGTTCACTCAAACCCACCTCCATTGAGTCAGTGATGCCATCCAGCCATCTCATTCTCTGTCATTCCCGTCTCCTCCCGCCCCCAATCCCTCCCAGCATCAGAGTCTTTTCCAGTGAGTCAACTCATCGCATGAGGTGGCCAAAGTATTGGAGTTTCAGCTTTAGCATCAGTCCTTCCAATGAACACCCAGGATTGATCTCCTTTAGAATGGACTGGTTGGATCTCCTTGCAGTCCAAGGGACTCTCAAGAGTCTTCTCCAGCACCACAGTTCAAAAGCATCAATTCTTTGGCGATCAGCTTTCTTCACAGTTCAACTCTTACATCCATACATGTCCACGGGAAAAACCATAGCCTTGACTAGACGGACCTTGGTTGGTAATGTCCCTGCTTTTTAATATGCTGCCTAGGCTGGTCATAACTTTTCTTCCAAGGAGTAAGCGTCTTTTAATTTCATGGCTGCAATCAGCATCTGCAGTAATTTTGGAGCCCAAAAAATAAAGTCAACACTGTTTCCACTGTTGTTTCCCCACCTATTTCCCATGAAGTGATGGGAACGGATGCCATGATCTTTGTTTTTTGAATGTTGAGCTTCAAGCCAACCTTTTCACTCTCATCAAGAGGCTTTTTAGTTCCTCTTCACTTTCATCTGCATATCTGAGGTTACTGATATTTCTCCTGGCAATCTTGATTTCAGCTTGTGCTTCTTTGAAATGAAGCAGGGCAAAGGCTAATAGAATTTTGCCAAGAGAACGCACTGGTCATAGCAAACACCCTCTTCCAACAACACAAGAGAAGACTCTACACATGGACATCACCAGATGGTCAACAACGAAATCAGATTGATTATGTTCTTTGCAGCCAAAGATGGAGAAGCTCTATACAGTTAGCAAAAACAAGACCAGGAGCTGACTGTGACTCAGATCATGAACTCCTTATTGCCAAATTCAGACTTAAATTGAAGAAAGTAGGGAAAACCACTAGACCATTCAGATATGACCTAAATCAAATCCCTTATGATTATACAGTGAAAGTGAGGAATAGATTTAAGGGACTAGATCTGATAGACAGAGTGCCTGATGAACAATAGATGGACACCCTTATGGCAGAAAGTGAAGAGGAACTAAAAAGCCTCTTGATGAAATTGAAAGAGGAGAGTGAAAAAGTTGGCTTGAAGCTCAACATTCAGAAAACGAAGATCGTAGCATCCAGTCCCATCACTTCATGGGAAATAGAAGGGGAAACAGTGGCTGACTTTCTTTTTGGGGGCTCCAAAATCACTGCAGATGCTGGTTGCAGCCATGAAATTAAAAGACGCTTACTCCTTGGAAGGAAAGTTATGACCAACCTAGACAGCATATTAAAAAGCAGAGACATTACTTTGCCAACAAAGGTCCACCTAGTCAAGGCTATGGTTTTTCCAGTGGTCATGTATGGATGAGAGTTGGACTATAAAGAAAGCTGAGTGCCAAAGAATTGATGCTTTTGAACTGTGGTGTTGGAGAAGACTCTTGAGAGTCCCTTGGACAGCAAGGAGATCCAACCAGTCCATCCTAAAGGAGATCAGTCCTGAGTGTTCATTGGAAAGACTGATATTGAAGCTGAAACTCCAATACTTTGGCCACCTGATGTGAAGACTTGACTCATTGGAAAAGACCCTGATGCTGGGACGGATTGAAGAGGGGAGGAGAAGGGGACAACAGAGGATGAGATGGTTGGATGGCATCACCGACTCAATGGACATGAGTTTGGGTGAACTCCGGGAGTTGGTGATGGACAGGGAGACCTGGCATGCTGCAGTCCGTGGGTCACAGATTCGGACACGACTGAGCAACTGAACTGAAGTGAATTGAACTGGATGTCTAATCAGTGAGACTGTTAGCAACTGACATTGATATTTATTTTACTGTATTTTGTTCCAAATGTATATTATTTTTATAGTAATGAATAACAGTAGATAATTATTAATACTAGTAATATAAATAATTTTCATAATAGAAGTAACAATATTTTATACAGAGAAAGACCTTTACCATCAGTGCTTTGCAATTAATCTTTATCATCAGTCTGTTACAAAGCAATATAGGAATTCTTTTCATTTTCTAAAGATTCATTATGTTCAGCAATTTCCAAATATAGGCATCAGAATCTCCTTTGGAGCTTTTTTAAAAAAAAAACAACAACAAAAACAACATTTGCTTAGGCCTAGGGATGGCAACCCACTCCAGTACTGTTGCCTGGAAAATCCCATGGACAGAGTAGCCTGGTAGGCTGCAGTCCATGGGGTCACTAAGAGTCTGACACGACTGAGTGACTTCACTTTCACTTTTCACTTTCATGCATTGGAGAAGGAAATGGTAACCCACTCCATAACTCTTGTCTGGAGAATCCCAGGGACAGCGCAGCCTGGTGGGCTGCGGTCTGTGGGGTCACAGAGTTGGACACGACTGAAGTGACTTAGCAGCAGGGGATCTAAATCTCAAAGATTTGAATCTAGGATTCTTGTTTTGTTTTCGGTAAAATTCTTTAGATGGTTCTGATTCACAGCCCTGGTTAAAAATTCATCATGGTTTTAAAAAACCCACTAGACAGCTAGGGCTTGAATCTAAGAATTCTGACTCTAATATTTCTCCCTTCCCCTCTCCGAACTAATTTTGAAACTAATCGAGAGACTGATGCTAGACTCAGACAGGTGGAAATCAAAATCTCAACTTTATTATTTTGATCTGTTATCACATTTGGGCCTCCTGATATTTTGCCTGAATTTTAGCACTTGGACAAGAAGATTTTAGAACTACAGAGCAGATCCATTCTTCAACATAGAATTACCATCCCTTTAGGGAGAGGAGTGCTATCTCTCAGACAAGCCTGGGCCTTGACTTTTTGTGTCTCCATTGAGAGTAGGAGTGGGAAGAGAATGCACCCTCTCTTTCGGCAGAAAAGTAAGAAGGGGGAAGGGGGAGAGGCAGAAGGAAGGCTGAACTTGTCTAATTCCTTAAGTCATTACTGCATTGAAATAAATGCAGAGTGCAGAGATACTAAATTATTCCTCCTATTCTTTTCCTTCTGAGCATGTGGAACAGAAATTATCTTTCTTCTAAGGAAAACTAAGGATGGGTGAATAAGTGTTCCTTCCAACAGCTCTTATATCTGACACCATTTTCCCCATCAGTATCTCCCTTAAAACCAACCAAGAGGGGCCTTTGCCGTGGACTTTCACTTTGATAGGCCCTTCTCTGTCACTCCTACAGATACCCCTCACTCATCGGACCAAGGAGACATGATCATCTAGAGCCTGTACTACCCCCAGCTTCTAGGCCACGCTCAGTTACCTGAGATCCCAAAGGCTCCTGCCCAAACGCACAAAGCCTGCATCACAGGGCTGTGTAGACCTCTTGTCCAGGCCCATATTCCTAAGGGTAGAGTGGCCTCTGGTCTGTGCACCCCTAGGTATGTGTAGATCACAACAAACTGTGGAAAATTCTTAAAGAGATGGGAATAAGACCACTTAACCTGCCTCCTGAGAAACCTGTATGCAGGTCAAGAAGCAACAGTTCGAACTGGACGTGAAACAGCAGACGGGTTCAAAATTGGGAAAGGAGTATATCAAGCTGTATATTGTTATCCTGCTTATTTAACTTATACACAGAGTACATCATGTGAAATGCTGGGCTGGATGAATCACAAGCTGGAATCAAGACTGCCAGGAGAAATATCAACAACCTCAGATATGCAGATGATACCACTCTAATGGCATAAAGTGAAGAGGAACTAAAGAACCTCTTGATGAAGGTAAAAGAGGAGAGTGAAAAAGCTGGTTGAAAACTCAACATTCAAAAAACTAATATAATGGTATCCAGCCCCATCACTTCATGGCAAATAGATGGAGGAAAAGTAGAAACTGTGTCAGATTTTATTTTCCTGGGCTCCAAAATTATCACAGTGACTGCAGCCACAAAATTAAAAGATGCTTGCTCCTTGGAAGAAAAGCTATGACAAAACTAGACAGCATTTTAAAGCACTGAGACATCACTTTGCTGACAAAGGTCTGTATAAAGCTATGGTTTTTCCAGTTGTCATGTACAGATGTGAGAGGTAGACCATAAGGAAAGTTGAGTGCTAAAGAACTGATACTTTCAAACTGTGGTGCTGGTTAAGATTCTTGAGAGTCCCTTGGATGGCAAGGCCATCATACCAGTCAATCCTAAAGAAAATCAACCCTCATTGGAAGACCTGATGCTGAAATTCCAATACTTTGGCCACCTGATGCACAGAGCTGACTCGCTGGAAAAGATCCTTGCTGGGAAAGACTGAAGGCAGAGGAGAAGGGGACGACAGGGGATGAGATGGTTGGATGGCATCACTGACTCAGTGGACATGAGTTTGAGCAAGCCCCAGGAGATGGTGAAGGGAAGCCTGGCATGCTGCAGTTCAGGCACTTGCAGAGTCAGACACAACTTAGCGACAGAACAACAACTTCTGAAGAGCAGCACTCTAAGTGTTTGTGACAGATCTGAGAGCTGTGCTGGGGGGAGCACACCTGTGCACAGAAGGGCCTTGCAGACGGGGGGTTGCTGAGGGGGCCAGCTCGCCCACGCACCATTTCAGGGGCGCTGAGGGGGCCAGCTCACCCATGCACCATCTCAGGGGCGCTGAGGGGGCCAGCTCACCCATGCACCATCTCAGGGGGCGCTGAGGGGGCCAGCTTGCCCACGCACCATCTCAGGGGGCCAGCTCTCCCACGCACCATCCCCTTCTGGCCTGGAATTCTGAGGTTCTGAATATTCTAAGTTAAAATATACCCTGACATTGAAAGTCAGTGAGTATATCAGTTCAGTCGCTCAGTCATGTCCGACTCTTTGCGACACCATGAATCACAGCACGCCAGGCCTCTCTGTCCATCACCAACTCCCGGAGTTCACTCAAACTCACCTCCATCGACTTGGTGATGCCATTCAGCCATCTCATTCTGTCGTCCCCTTCTCCTCCTGCCCCCAATCCCTCCCAGCATCAGAGTCTTTTCCAGTGAGTCAACTCGTCGCATGAGGTGGCCAAAGTATTGGAGCTTCAGCTTTAGCATCAGTCCTTCCAATGAACACCCAGGACTGATCTCCTTTAGAATGGACTGGTTGGATCTCCTTGCAATCCAAGGGACTCTCAAGAGTCTTCTCCAACACCACAGTTCAAAAGCATCAATTCTTCGGCGATCAGCTTTCTTCACAGTCCAACACTCACATCCATACATGACCACTGGAAAAACCATAGCTTTGACTAGATGGACTTTGGTTGGCAAAGTAATGTCTCTGCTTTTTAATATGCTGTCTAGGTTGGTCATAACTTTCCTCCCAAGGATAGATAGAGTGCCTGATGAACTATGGACGGAGGTTCGTGACATCATACAGGAGACAGGGACCAAGACCATCCCCATGGAAAAGAAATGCAAAAAAGCAAAATGGCTGTCTAGGGAGGACTTACAAATAGCTGTGAAAAGAAGAGAAGCAAAAAGCAAAGGAGAAAAGGAAAGATATAAGCATCTGAATGCAGAGTTCCAAAGAATAGCAAAGAGAGATAAGAAGGCCTTCCTCAGCGATCAATGCAAAGAAATAGAGGAAAACAACAGAACAGGAAAGACAAGAGATCTCTTCAAGAAAATTAGAGATACCAAGGGAACATTTCATGCAAAGATGGGCTCGATAAAGGACAGAAATGGTATGGACCTAACAGAAGCAGAAGATATTGTAAGTCAACTAGTCTTCAATTTTTAAAAATGCTCTTACAGAATTAATATTGTTAAAATGACTATGCTACCTAAGGCAACTTACAGATTCAATACTACCCCTATCGAATTACCAGTGGCATTTTTCACAGAACTAGAACAAACCATTTTCATAATTCCATGGAAACATAAAATACCCCATATAGCCAAAACAATTGAGAAAGAAGAAAAGAGCTGGAGGAATCACACTCCCTGACTTCAGACTATATTACAAAGCTATAGTTATCAAACAGTATAATACTGGCACAAAAAAATAGACATATAGATCAATGGAAGAGAACAGAAAGCCCAGAAATAAATCCACATGCTTATAGTCAATTAATCTATGACAGAGGAGACAAGAATATACAATAGAGAAAAGACAGTCTCTTCAGTAAGTGGTGCTGGGAAAACTGGGCAGGTACATGTGAGAGAATGAAATCAGAACATTCTCTGAAACACTATATTCAAAAATAAACTCACAATGGATTTAACACCTAAATGGAAGACCGAATATTATAAAAGTACTAGAGGAATACATATGCAAAACACTATTTGACATAAACTGCAGCAGTATTTTTTAAAAATCCATCTCCTAAACCAAAGGAAACAAAAGCAAAAACAAATGGGACCTAATTAACCTTAAAAGCTGTTGCAAAGCAACGGGAAATAAAAATTCTACTGAATGGGAGAAGATATTTGCAAATGATATAACCAATAAAGGGTTAATATCCAAAAAATATAAACAGTTTATACATTAAAATTTTTTTAAATAGACAGATCTGTATAGACATTTTTCCAAAGAGGACATGCAGATGGCCAGTAGCTCGTCAGATGTTGAGCATATGAAAAATGCTCAGCATTGCTAATCATCAGGGAAATGCAAATCAAAACAAGGTATCAACTTACACCTGTCAGAACGGCTATCATCAGAAAGAGCACAAATAACCAATTTTGGCAAGAATGTGAAGAGGGAACCCTTGCACACTGTTGGAGGAAATATAAATTGGTGCAGCCATTGTAGAAAATAGTATGGAGGTTCCTCAAAAAACTGAAAATAGAGCTACCATATGACCCAGGAATTCCACTCCTGGGTACATATCTGAAAAAAACAAAAACTAAAACCACTAGTTAAAAAAGATACATTTCCCCCACCACCACCATGTTAATAGCAGCATTATTTACAGTAGCCAAGGAATGAAACCACCTATGTGTCCATCAAGAGATAAATGGATAAAGAAGAATGGTATATATATATACAATGGGATACCACTCAGCCATAAAAAAGAATGAAATCTTGCCGTATGTAGCAACACGAATGGATTTGGAGGGGATTATACTAAGTGAAATAAGTTAGAGAAAGACAAATATTGTATGATATCCATATCACATGTTCCATCATATGGAATCTAAGTGAAGTGAAGTCACTCAGTCGTGTCCAACTCTTTGCGACCCCATGGACTGTAGCCCACCAGGCTCCTCCATCCATGGGATTCTCCAGGCAAGAACACTGGAGTGGGTTGCCATTTCCTTCTCTAAAAAATACAACAAATTAGTGAATAGAACAAAGAAGATGCAGACTGACAGATACAGAAAAGCAGTGGTTACCAGCAGGGAGAGTGAAGTGGAGAGGGACAATACACAGGTAGGGGGAACAAAGGGTTATTATGGGATTATATGAAATCACGTGTTTGAAACATCTGAAAACTGTAAAGCACTACAGAATTTAAATAATCTGTCATTCAACAAAAAATTTTAAGTGTCCTCCCAAATAAGTATGAAGGAGTATTTGTCAAGATCAAAAGACAAAACAAATTTTATTTAACTGTTTCTTAGCTTGATTTATAACTTTTAAATAATTTAGATACATGGTATGTGAGCCTCTTTGGCTTGAAGCTCCACCATGTCAAAAGCAGGCCTACTTCCATGTACTTAATTATAAAGCTTAATTACATTTAAAAAAAGCCTATCTCTTCCTCTCTCTCAGATGTATATGTGCGTAGTCATATAGGAAATAGTCTAGAAGAATATGCAGGAAAATGTTAATATGGTTATCTCCTACAGGGGTGGGGTTTGGGGTGATTTAATATTTTTCTTCTAGCTTATTTGTCTTTGTTAATTTTTGGACAAAGAACATGGAAGGAACATGTGTATAACTTATTAAAGGGGGGAGGTAAACATTAATCAGGTGTGCCTACTCCCACCCCCCACCAAACAGATAATCTTATTTCTACTGGTTAGGAAGCCAGTTGGGGGACCCACTGAGCATGTGAAGCATGCTCTAGTTCTGCTGCTGATACATATTTTTTTTTGTGAAAAAGAACTGTGGGGGCATAAACAGGTTTTCTGGCCAGATGGTTGTAAAAATACCAAGACAGCTTTGATCAGCCCTGGCACCAGACACCTCATAGACCCAACTGATTTCAGTAAGTAGTGATGAAGGGCACAGAAGACTGAAAAAAATTCTGCAGCATTACTTCTCAGTTCCAGGTCATGACCCCAAGGGATTATGGAAACTGGAGCCAAATTGCTGGACCCAAGTCCCTGGGACTCGAAAGACCATCCACAATGCCCCTTTCTCTTGACCCTAACAAGAACTAATTGTGCTCAGTTGCTCACAAACCACTGTGCACACATCAACTGATATGACCCCTACATCAATTCTCTCTGGTCTGTAGGCTGTTCACATTTTACAGCTGAGAATATAATAGAGGCCCAAAGAGGTTCAGATGCTCAGGTGTGGTCACAACTGGGAAGGGGGTGAAGTTGGGACTTAAATCCAGGTCTTTTCACCCCAAGTTCATCCGAGGGAGTCAATTCCCCATTTCACCATTGTTTTACCTATTCTCTACCTGGTCTACCTACTTATTATCCCTTGTCACTGTTTCTCTTTTCCTAGCACCAACCCAAGAAATCCTGATAAGAACTTAATTTTGTTTCTCTTTCATTTCATAAAAACCTACCAGTCTTTCCTTCTTCCCTTCCCCTAATTGCACTTGCAGCCCAGAAATGTGGAAAGTTTGCAATGGAAATTGCTGACAATCAATGACACTTTTGCATCATGGTCCTGCAGCACTAAACGTCATTAAGCTCTAAACTGGAGACCAGAAAAGGTTATATCAATGCTTATTACCAAGTGGTTTCTAAGACACTCTTATTGGTATTTCTATTATTATTATTTTTACTTTTAAAGCACTTCTATATGCATCTTCTCAACTTATCTTGCAATAACATCTCTGTCACATTGATCCCTGACAGGCTGCAGAGAGGCCAAGGTCTTCCTCAAGTCCAACAGTCTTCAAGGTTCTCCGTGAGCAGCACTGTGTAATAATGCCTGTATGCACCCTCAGTCTGGAAAAAGTTAGCAATGCATGGGTCTGCTCCTTAACAACATTAACATGAGTTACCTCCTCTCACCCCTTTCTGGCAACACCACCACAAAAAGATTCAAAAAAGGCTGATACTTACTGTTCAGAGGACCACTTTCATAATCTCAGCTTTCCTCTTCACAGTCCTTGGCAGGGGTCCCTCATCATAGATACAATGTTGGCGCAGGGTCAAGAGATAGTGTGGTTGACTCACAGGTTGCAGCTTATAAGAAGTCAGAATAATAGACAGGAAAGCAGATCTGACATCACTGGCAAGGGAAAAATTTGAATGTTGTGCAAAGGGAACAAATTACAGCTAGCTCTGAATAGTGTGGGAGGAGTGAAGACCTGGTTGGACAAAGCCAAACGCGAAAAGGTCTGCATATAAAGTCCAACCACTCTAAAAGTTTGCAAATCTCCTCAAAATTGACATAAACTTTCCAGTGGTCATGTATGGATGTGAGAGTTGGACAGTGAAGAAAGCTGACCGCCGAAGAATTGATGCTTTTGAACTGTGGTGTTGGAGAAGACTCTTGAGAATCCCTTGGACTGCAAGGAGATCCAACCAGTCCATTCTAGAGGAGATCAATCCTGGGTGTTCACTGGAAGGACTGATGCTAAAGCTGAAGCTGCAATACTTTGGCCACCTCATGCGATGAGTTGACTCACTGGAAAAGACTCTGATACTGGGAGGGATGGGGGGCAGGAGGAGAAGAGGAAGACAGAGAATGAGCTGGCTGGATGTCATCACCGACTCGATGGACATGAGTTTGAGTGAACTCCGGGAGTTGGTGATGGACAGGGAGGCCTGGTGTGCTGTGATTCATGGGGTCGCAAAGAGTTGGACATGCCTGAGCGACTGAACTGTTATTTATCCTAAAGTCAAAGGGAAAAATAAGATCTGCTCAAACGAACTCTTTATTAACCACTTTATTGACCAGGGTGGAAGAGAAGGAGCTTTATAACAAAGTAACGAGAACATGCACACACAATTGGTTTCTAAATTGGCTTTGCTGTGAGCTGCCTATCTTGAGTAAAAGGTACCTCTGTCCACTGAGCTGCTGCAATATGAAAAAGAAAACAAAAAATTTCAAGATAAGCTCAGCTTTTATAGTCCACTTGTTGAAAACCTAGTGCAGCTACAATTATTATTAGGCCTTGGTCTGTAAAAGACTCTCTAAGAGTTAAAAGCAAGCCAGCACTACCTTTAACTCATAAGGGATTACTCTTTTATTGGCATAGTCTTGGGATTAGTGGAAATGTCTATCTAATGAATGCAGCTACTATATTTGAGCACATGCCTGAATAAGCTGCCTGTTGATTGAAACCTATCTATTTATAAGCACTTCTGCATGTTGTGAAAAATCCATCTGTACCACCACAGCATGGCGCCCACCGTCTGAATAAAGGCTCTTTGCCATTTCACTATAGAGCCCGTTGAATGAACAGGCAGAAAGGAAGTGTGCTGCATCCACTTAGCAGGTTTTATTCCTCACTCTTGGCCAGTAAAGCAGAGTTACCTTATCTAAAGAGCAATTTAGATGAATGGGGATGTTATACAAACAGAAGTGGGAAAAAAAAGAATACTTTTTCACAAGATTCACCTAGGGTTTTAACCTAGGAAACTTATCATAATTTGGATAAATGGTCACAAACAGCCCAAACTAGCCAAATTTCTTATGTCACAATGTTTGAATGTAGTCTGGAAAGTAGGTAGATTTACTACACATACTCGATAGATACCATTTCTTCTTTACATTTCTGCTGTAGATGTCAACAGAAACAATTACAGCATGAAGAGAAGAGCCTTGATACACAAATAAGTCAAAGCAAGCTTTTGATGTTTTGGGGTCTTCATTACTGTACTGAGGCTCCACTTAATGTAAGGCAAAGCTCTCCACCTCCACATAGGAACCTAAGTCCACTCTGGGATTCTGTAGTTCCGAATCTACCACTCTACTTCCCATCCCTCATCACACACCCCGTGGTTCTACACCCTAGATGTACCAACTCTCCAAGCTTCCTGAGTCTTGGGTTTGGGTTTAAAGAAGAGATTTCTTATTCCACTGGGGTTTATTTAACTCTTCTGCAATTAGGGTCCGCATTTACTATGCTTCTCTCATGGCTCAGAATCTGGTAAAGAATCTGCCTGCAATACAGGAGAACCAGGATCTATTCCTGGGTTGGGACGCTCCTCTGGAGAAGGAAATGGCAACCACTCCGATATTCTTGCCTAGAGAATCCCATGGACGGAGGAGCCTGTTGGGCTACAGTCCATGAGGTCGCAAAGAATCGGACACAACTGAGTCACTCACACACTTTTCACTTTACTATGCTGTCTTTTTGGAAAAAGTCTAACAAAAGATTTATTAAAATAAAGACCAAATAACCCTAAATAATCTTAATAGACCACAGGCAATCGTTAACTAAGACTTCACAGAATTTCTCTCCTTGAAAAACTTTATAACAATGACAAGCAAACCTTCCAGGTATTGCACTGTTGGGAAAAAGAAAACTGAAATCAGCTGACTACTGGAAGCCTTTTTCTGGCCTCAACATAGTAAGAGAATGCAGGATTTAGCAGTCTTTGAATTCCAGCTATTTTGCTTTCTAGAGTTTGTGACCTTTAGTTTCCTGGTGATATCACAAACCTTCAGAGTACTTAAGTGGGAACTCAATAAGTATTATTTGTACTGTGGGAACTCAATAAAGATCAGAGAATAATATCTATTATATTTTTAGTTGACAAAACAAAAAAATAATTCTGAAGACAAATATATTAAGACTAAAAAAATCAAAGCTGAAATTTATAATTTTATTTGGATACGGCAAATATTTACATCATAACAGCAATACAGAGCACCAAAGACCCTAAAGGAAGTGAAATATAACTGTTTAAACAGATACTGTGTTACTGACTCTGCATGAGGTTAAAGTGCTATAAGTGATATTAAGAATTTGGTACTATTATCACAACACTTATTCTACAGATGGAAAAGTCAAGTACCAGAGTGTTAAGTATCAAGTGTTAGGAGGTGTTAGAGACAAGGTTTTGTTAAAACCCAAGCTTTTCCTACTTTACCATAGTCATCCTCCCACCACCACCACATTTTCTTTAACTATGTTAAACATTCACTCACCTAGTAAATTAAACGTTGTTTAGTCTGTATCTTTAAAAGAAAGTACCTAATAGCTCTTTTGTGAAATCAATCCAAGAAAAAAGAGGTGTAGGGCAGCTTCTGGAGATTTTGGTCCACTATAGCATCTTAGAATAGATTGGAAGGGAACAATCCTTTAGTGATTTGGTTAGTGACAATACACATCTACCAGTGCCATTCTGCCTTGAACCCAAAGAAAGCAAACTGAGTACTAAAATTCTTCTTCAATCTTCTACTCAATTCCTGAAATCTTTACCCGTGTCAGTATTAGTCTTCTATTGGGATTCACAGCTAGACACTAATAAAAAGGTTTTAATCTTAAAATCTCATTCCTTCTATCCAACCAGCCATCTATCCACTTAATCCTCAATGGCTTCCATAAAAGGTACAAGTGGACATTTAACATAAACTCATGCCACTGCATCATTTTGTTGTTCTTTTTCATAGTTACCGTGTCTCCTGTAAGAGAAACTGCTTTGAGACATATAGCAACATTTTTTTTTTTTTTTAACACCAATATGATACCAGAAAAGAGAAGCATGTGATTAAGGAAAAGAAGCACTGGTAAGCATTTATAACCAAAATTCACTGACGAAAGTTTCTTGAAGTTATTTTTTAATGTTCAGAATACTTACATTCTGTATTTTTAAATTTCCAAAGGCAGCAGAAAGTCACAAGCAGTAAGGAATAGAAATTATTCACATTTTATAAATAAGAACATGGAAAATAGCAAGGGTCAATGACTTATGCATAGGACTGAACATTCAGCAAACAAAGCCAGGACTACAAATTCCTTACTATGACTTTTGTAGTAAGATTATTAAATTCAGCTGCCGCCTTCAATATTTGTTTCCATAGACATTACTAAGAAAACATTTTACTTTGGCATTTTTGTAATATGGCACCATTTATAGCTGTCTTCACTCATCATAACCTTATTAAATAACCATCTTTAAGGCTGGCAGTATACACAATGAGGAGGGTGAGTCTAGTTACTAGTGGCTAATGGTTGAGTCAAGATTTGAGTTATGTCATTTTTTTCTCTCATTTTCGTGATTTAGAAGTTAAACCATACCCATATTCCTAATTTAGCCAAGTCTGTATCTTTCTGACCCAAATACAAAATCTCAAGAAGTGTAAAGGTTTCCATCATCGAATGTACTCTTTTATCACTTTTGGATAATATACCAGCCAATCTAATGATTCCACAAACTTGCAGTGTGTGATTTTTTTTTCCTGTTTAGACTTTTTCCAGAGAATGATCTAATTCACTTTAGGCTGAGAGAGAATAAACTCCATGCTAAAAAGAAAACTACATTTCCCCCCCTCTTTGTGCTGAAATACCTCAAGAATAATAAAAATAGTGAATTCAACTGTAATTAAGTCTAAAGAAAGAGGAAAGGAACATTTTATTTAATGTATTTCACAAAGTTCAAGCATTTGGAAAAAAATCACAAAAGCCAAGGATGTTAGCCATACAAGAGAAATTTATTTAAAAAGTCAGTATCTTGAGTTTCAGATACACAGATATAAAAGAAATTCTGGAAAGTGAAACACCTTTTCCAGAAACTTCCCAGGATGGTCAATACTGATTTCGAAATTGGTTGCTTAGGTCTTGAAGCTCTGTCACTAAGGTGTCCATAGCTGCTATTTCATCAGCTAGTTCCCTGGACATTTCTCCACTTGCCGTGTCTGTAAAAAGTTGCTGTAGCATAAAGAACAAAGCAGAACTATCAAAACAATGACCATCTCTTTAAAGAAACATAGACACACAGTACAGAATTAAAATTCCCTTCATATAAGAAAAACACAACATTATAGCAGCAATAGTCGTGTTTGTTCCATTCACCACCCTGGAAATGAACAAGCTGCAACAGTGGATGAATCAAACAACATGCTTCAACTTGTAAATTCAAATGGGTTCTCCTCTTGGAAATGGTTATCGTGAATATTGATTACATTATTCATTTCAATGTCATAAGATGGTTTTTGGATAAATAGACATTATTCATCTAAGCAAAACAAATCTATTCGTTGTGTATACAAGCAAAACAAATACATTTTATATTCAAGGTCATATAAATCATACTCTTTATGCTATTTGAAAATTAATTATGGCTTAGGACTCAGAGGCCACAACAGTCATCAAGACTGGGTAAAAACAAAGAAGTCCAGCCCAATAAAACAAAAGTGAGCTCCTTCTGGAAAAGGAATTGCTTTGGGGTGGGGGAATACTGAAACGTCCTTCAGTAACACCACCATGGCTGGCACATTCTGGAATGCCTTTCTAAGAACTGCCTGCTGAGTCAGTAAAGGCACCCAGGAAAACTAGCTTCAGGATTTTATGACCACACTGTGTGTGCGTGTTTTAATCAGAAATGTAATTTACTCAGCTTACCATCTATCTTTTTCATCACACGTAAGATGATTTGTTTACAAAAAACAAACATCATTAAAATATGACTATTTGCCACCACCGCCACCACAGATGACAGCAATCATTCCGACAGCTATTCTAAAAAGGGAATCCTGAAGATGTTCTGAGTGAAGGCGTCATCACCATGATAAGCTTGGAGTTTCCCACAGTGATTTATGGAGCAAAGAGCTGTTTTGTAAAGCTTTGCCACGTAACTGTGTAGTCATGTCTTACACAGCATTTCACAATAGACTGACATACCAACCGCTGTGATGTGATCAGTAGAAAAAACTCTACCTCTGAGCAACGTAACTTGGACTTACATGGCATATTTATTTTTACTAAGAGTTACAGCACTTGCAAATCATACAAATCTGCCTCACTTCCTATAAAGTAAGGAGGAAGCAGAGAAAAACTGAGGCTTAGGAAGAAAGAATAATTTGCTGAGGGTCCCATGGAGTGCAAGTGGTATATCTGTTCTGTCTCCAGGCTCTCTGGCTCTCACCAACTGCCCTCATGCCACCTACCCCCCACCCCCACTGCCTTGGCAGCAAATCTATACAAGGACAGGATGTTGAGGGTCGAGGAATTACCCTGTCCTGGCCGAGCAAGAACTGGATGACTTTAGGTGAGTTTCTGGGTTTCATCTAGGAGTTTATTTCCATGAAGTGGCCCGGCCTGGCAGGAAAGGACCAGAGATTCGTGCAAACTGAGCCTATTATTTAACACAGTTATCCTCAGTCATTTTCACTTTTTAAAGTGTTCTGGAAAAGTGTTCTTTTGGAAGGCAATTCTTTCTAGCAAATCCAATTTGTTACAAAGTAGAAAAGTAAAAATGATTTACTACAAAATCAGGGGCTCCCAAATATTATATGCAAAAAGGTGCTTTCAAAGGAGGTGTTGGGAAGCAATTTTTCCATTTTTGGATAATCCAGTTGAGATCTAATGAGAACAAAATCTATACACAGATGATGTTCTGAGGCCTCATTTTCAGTGTCTGGAATTCCACAATATGAATGGATTGGACAGTACAGACAAGACTATTTAAGTCAGGCTTCCCTGGCGGCGCAGGGGTAAAGAATCCGCCAGCCAATGCAGGAGACACAGGTTCCATCCCTCGTCCAGGAGGACCCCACATGCCACAGAGCAACTAAGCTGGTGCACTACAACTACTGAGCCTGTGCTCTAGAGCCTGGGAACCACAACTACTGTAGCCCACATGCCCTGGAGCCCATGCTTCGCAACAAGAAATGCCACTGCAGTAAGAAGCTCGAGCAGCGTAACTAGAGAGTGGCCCCCTACTCTACTCACTGCAACCAGAGGAAAGTGTGTGCATCAGTGAAGACCCAGGGTAGCCAAAAATAAATGAGTAAAATTACATTACAAAAAGACTATTTAAGTCATATATAAGTGTAGGTTTATGTAAAATTAATTAATTATAAGATTTGCACAGAGGAAGAGAAATTTGTGGAGTACATCCTGAAGAAATAAACAATCATGGGTAAGTTGATGACCTCATCGAAACTAGGAAACTGAGCTCCCAATTTGGGAATAAGAGTTATGAAAAAAAGTCTGCTACCTTGTCCTTCTTTAAGAGATCTCCTGCAGCTTTCTGAGAGACACATAATCTGAAGCTGTGCTGTCAAGCTGGGAGAAAATAGTTCCCTCAGATTATAGAAACCTGCTTCCAGCAGGCACACTCATTAAGATAGGAAAGTGAGTTAATAATCTACACAGAGGCAAAAATGATGCTCTGATCTGAAAAGATCAAGCAATTAATAAAAATGCACCCTCTGGAAAGGTCTTTACCTGTGTACAGAAGTGACCTTCACATGCCATGAACTTGGCTCTCAGAAGTGAGTTAAAATTAGCTGCAACCCAAGATTAAAAAGGGAAGGCAAACAAAGATTAGAAAAGAAAGTGCTAATTTGTACTAGAAGTTATACTACTCAAAAATTTTGTTCCCAGGGGTATACTCCAAACCTAGTTACATGTTAGAACCACCTAGAAAACTGAATACAGATTTCCCAGGCTGTCCCAGACCTGATCTGTCACAGGTAGAGATGTGGAGTCCAAGCTACTCAGGAGCTCCCTCATGACTCTCAGCCGTCCCCCTCCTGGCACCGGTTCACAGGGTGGTATTTGTAAACTGACAGCTTATGTTTTAGTTGTCAAACCTGAGTTTGACATCTACTTTAACATTTTTGTCAAATCCATATATCACCTACTTAATATCTGTCTCAAAATCAATTTTTTATTTAAATAAAAGTATTTTTTAAGGAAAACATTAGAACACTACTGTAAATAGAAAATAAGCAATAATATTCATGAAATTATAGATTTGGTTGCTACTTACACTTTTTCTAATACGCACTGAAATATACATTAAAATAACAATTACACAAGTGCTACTCGTAGTATATATGCCACATTTGGGGGAAAAGTGATGTAAGTAGAAGAGCACTGTTTAATTTAAAGAAAGCATCAAGAGCTGGGTTATAAATATTAATTTCAAAGATTCCTGAGTTACCCGTGAGTAGGGTGGTTTAGTCACTAGGTCCATGATCTCTTCACCAGCACAACCACCTGGGGGCTAATATCTAAAATACAACGGCAGGGACCCCCCCGGTGGTACAGTGGATAAGAATCTGCCTGCTAATACAGAGGACACAGGTTCAATCCCTAGTCTGGGAAAATTCCACGTGCCTCAGGGCAACAAAGCCTGTGAACCACTGTGGCGCTTGAGCTCTCGAGCCTGGGAGCTGCAGCCATTGAGGCCTGCGCACCTGGAACCCATGCTCCACAACAAGGGAAGGTGCTGGACGAGAAGCCGGCACACCACAACAACGAGCAGCCCCCACTCGCTGCAAGCAGAGAAAGCCCATGCAAAGGAATGAGGACCCAGCACAACCAAAAATAAAATAGACACACAAAATTTAAAAATGAAATGAAATGTGGGCCTGAAGTTATCCCTCACGTAAAGAAAACTTAAGAGCAGCTGGCTGACAACAAAAACTATTTTTTTCCTATGATAATTCTAAATCCTTCACATTTCACTCTCACCTTTGCTTTAGATAATAAGCCCCGTAAATTGAGTCGAACTGAAGACAGCACTTGTATAGCCTCCTGGGGACTGGATTTGTTTTTACTGCATTTAATAGCCACTGGAAGATAAATACACGGAAAACATCCATTAAAAATTGATAATGATGATAATTTAAAGGCACAAAATCCGATTATTTCATTAGCATTTTATAGTAACAGACTTTAGAAATGCTTCTGCATGGGAAGTTTTTATTTTGGTAAAAGGAAAATAAGTTATGTGCATAATTTTCCCTTTTATCCCTTAAAAAGGATAATTTATTGCTCAAAGGAGACTTTTGAAGAAAATGAGCGTTTTTCTGGTGAGTTACAGATTGTTAGGAATAGACTCTAAAAAAACACAGAAGCACAGATAATTGAAATTAGGCAGAGACAAGATGCCCACAGAGAACAAAAACAGACGCAGTTCATTCATCTTAACACGGCTTCCCAAAGTACCGAGTCCCTGCTGGGGACTCACAATTGCCAATGACACCAGCCCAAGGAAGTGACATGCCAGACATTCATAGCTCAATTCTCACTGTATTTTCATACTTGGAGCTTGTATCACCACTCTGGAAGTGATGTCAACAACCCAGGTGCCTGCATTTGGGGAAGGTGAGCATGACTAGGCTTTCCGGCCGCTGAGCCATGCCTGGTGACCATTAGCATCGAGTGGGGTAGAAGAGCCACCCCCTCCAACAATTCTGCCTCCCGCATTCTGAGGAGCCCATTTTGCTTAAACTTGAAATTGTGAACAGAGGCTATAACCCTTTCTAGCAGAAGGCCTGGATAGTAACACTTCTTAAGAACAAGTGAAGAGCTTTGTAAAAATATAATGCTTCAGGTTTCTCCACTGACTCCTTCTTGTTTCTGTTCCTACAAATTATGCTCACTACAAAAGATCAATAACCAGAACCTATTTTAAAACTCCACTAAACAGTGCAGCAACTGAAGTAGACTCAGTACCCTGTATCTTAGAACAGGGACGGGCAACAGACTTCTTGCTGTATGTAAACTAGCAGAGGTTGTGTGTGCCTGGTAAAGTAGGTTTGTCATTCATTAATAGCTTCTACGGCATGAGAGCTATGTCTGGCATTCTTATTCCAAAATAATAACTAGATTTTGAAAGGATGCATGGGAGTCGACAATGTCACACTCATTTTTAAAGGGAATAGGTTAACCTGGAGATATTAAGGATTATGATGTCTGTGTCCCATAATAGAGGAAGGTTGTAACTACCATGAGTGAGATACTTGGGTTGTTTAGTACCTAGCAACATATCAAAAACAGCTGTGATTCTGTTTTCAATCCTCCACTGTCATTTTGAGAAAAAGAAAATAGAGAGCAAAGAGACAAACACTCTATTAGTCCCCTTCCTCTCCTATTTTCAAGAGGCATTAGAGACAGAGAGACACAGAGAGAGAGAAATAACCTGCTGTTTCAAATATCAGTGAATCCAAGATGGCTATGCTTCCTCCAGGCAGACTGTAGTTAAAACGCATAACTATGATTTTAAAAGTTCCTGGATGGCAAAGAAAGAATGAACTTTTGCCCACTCCTTCCCAGAAAACAGAACAACACAGACTGTAAATGAACACCCTCCAGACAGAACAATGGGTACACAATGACAACACTGTTATAGAAGGGTCTCCAACACTATGCGGAAACCCTTACCAAGCTTTCTGGAGCACATGTCTATTCTTCAAAATAGCAACCTGAAAAGGAATAAATCATATAGAAATTTCTTTTTTTTTAATATCATATTTCCTTTTCCAGAATTGGGTGAGGTGGAGCACAGTGATTGGGAGAAAGATAAAAAAAGAGAACAGAAATAACAGAGAAACTCAGCTTATTCTTCCATGGAACATGGCTACACAAAAGCAACACAGACAAGGGTAAGATTTACCGTTATAAATCTAAAATATCACTAGAAACAAAAGCTGAGCATCCACTCAGGTATGCTTAAAATGCCATAAGGAGCACGAACACATAATTCATTCAAGTCAAAGAGAAACTCGAAAGAAAAGACACTTGTTTTTCTCTAAGTATTTCTCAGAAGGAGAAAAAAGGGTACCAAAAATAGTTTGAAATCAATTTTAAGGTGCAAAATAAAGATTTTTTTTCCTGGAGTACTTCTTTAACCTGCCTATTTATATTTGACAGGTTTAATACTACCACTTAGTGATTATAGAAAATATCTTGGCATTGACTGATACAGAACCTACTTTTCACAGAAATGTTCAGGGTTGGCAAGTTGAAATAGCTCAGATAAGTTCTTCAAAGTAAACTGCACTCTGCTATAACTGTGTAGATAATATACCTTAGCATGAGTTCCTCCAAAAGTAGTCCTGTATCCACAAAGGCCAAAGGCCTTTGAACTTTGAAAGAATGAACTCCACCTGAGCCTATCTACCCTGAGGCCAGCACAAGCTTTGTAAATTCCAGCCACCCTTGACCCTCCTTCCACTGGCCTGTCAGAAAGTATCTAAACCTCTTCTACACTGAGTTTCAGCTACGCAGAGTCTAAATTCTACCTTATCTGTCAAGAGGTGAGTGGCCCAGGAAATTCGATATTTATATCCTTTTGTCAATGACAAGTAGAATTATTAACTACTAAGTCCATTTCTAAACTGTTTGAACATTCTGTGACTTTTTTCAAGGCAAAGTTATGCTTTATTCTTACTTATTTTTTCCTTTTTAGTTGAGTCCCTTATCACGCAACTCAGATCCTCTACTATAGAAAAAACAGGGTGGGGGGTGAGGAGGTAAGGGATTAACATTTAAACCATGTGTAAGATACTGTTAAATGTTTCAATATGCTTTTACTTATTTTTCATAACAACCATAGGTATTATCCCCATTTTCATGACAAGGGAACTAAGGGTCAGAGAAGGTAAGTGATGGTGACCCCAAGTCACCAAGTTAGCATGTGGTAGAGCTGGTACTGGAGCTCAGGGCCACCTGAGTCCAAAGGTCTGCCCTTTATATAGCCCCTTGTTGGCACCCTATTTGCGGCAACTATTAATTGCAGAAGTTACAGGACTTTAGGATAGATTCACAGTCCTTGACAGTGTGGCTTTATTTTATTTGAATTGCATTCCCAGCACATCACACGCCTATGTTCAAACATAAATATAAAAGTGCATTATTGCCTGTAACTGGTATACTTTTCATTAATGCAAATAATTAAAAGCAGCCTTTATCTGGAATATCTTTCCCCAATAGGCATACAATTTTCTAGGTAAGGTTATTTCTCCCCTCAAATACCACACATTAAAATATACTGCTATGCACTCCAGAAATCTATGTACTCTTAATATTTTCATTTACAAAAGAAGAATATGAGTCAAGAAAAGTTCAGATTTTCTTACTACTACATCATCAATGCAGGAGGTTACTTCTGTGTGAAGATTAAACACAGTTGTAAAGGTATTTCCTATCCATCCATCACTTATTCAAACACTAAGCCTCTAGCCTATTTTTTCTCATTGTTCTAGGGCACCTACTACATAATAGTTAATCTATAAATGTTTGCTGAATTAACTACAAAAATTCTAATACAATGAAATAATCTGAAATTATCTGAAATGGAATTTCACTTTTGACTAATATGTTTTCCTATCAGTAGAAATACATTAAAATACACCATGGATATCAAACGTTACATCAAATACCATGTGCGAGTCCTAAGGCTCTTTGAACCACTTCCTTAAATGACGTAATATTTTTCTCCCAACAACTGGACTGTGTGTCACACTTGTATGCCTTAGAGAGATACTGGAACGCCTGAGGAAAGAAAAAGAACAGCATTCAGAACAACAAGCAGAATTCACATTGCAAACTCTGCTTCCTGGAAGTCATATGGAACTAATTCCAGCTGAAAAGCCAGCCTCTGGGTTATACAGCACAGTCTCTGCATTATTCTCATCAAAGAAGGGATACAGATGTACATCCAACAGCAACGAGCAGTTAAATCAAATGGGCATGTCTGAATGAAGACACTTCGCTCCAAAAATGAAAAGGCAGGGTTTGCAAATCTATAAGAAGTATACACGTTTCCCTGGCATTTGTAAACATCAGCTTAAGAGACCAGTTTAGAGAACGAGGTGTGAACTTGGTGAAAACTGCAGAATTACTGGTAGGTGGGTAACGACACAGATGCTTAAAACAACTTTCTCTTACAACCTCCCCACCCTTGAGGGAGAAATCACAGAGAATTCAGATTATCCTTAATGCCACATATGCAAGAGAGGGCAGAATTCGGGAAGAATGGAAGGACAGAAAGCAGGAGTGTGTGCACACATGCATGTGAGTATGCCTTCTCCAGGCTGACAAGGCTTTGCTGAAAGCCAGCTGGGTGGACTGAGCAGGGGAGAGAACGGCTAAGAATCCCACAGATTAGCTGTACTGTGGCGAATTCCAAACTTATACAAGTATGTTTGATTTGTTGTGGATGTTTTGAAAAGAACACAAAACAGTATTCCAACCCTGGAAACTCTGGAGGCCCCTTTTACATTCTAAGATAAGAAGCTGAAGGCCTAACTTGAACCTAACTGGTGTTCCACTGCACTTGCAAGAAAGGGGGCAGGGCAACCTTTGTAAAACATTTATGTTTAGACTTGAAAAGCTCCTCTCCGACAGTCTTATCGAGCTCCTGTTTCTTTCTCCTCTTCATAGTCTCCACCCAGATTTAAACACTCCTTTGTCCTTGCAGCGTCTACCTTAGTCTTCAGCAAGGAGCCTGCAGAAAGGGGTGTGGAGTACATAACGAGAACCAGCTGTTCACGGCTTGCAAGGAAAGCAGGTTAAAGAGACCCTTTTTGGGAAACAGAACAATCATTTAAGAAAAACTCATGGAAAGAAAAAAGATGAATGTTTACACATCCTAACCTGTCCACAATTCAGGGTGCTTATGTTAAAAGACTCTGCATCACAACTGAAAATACAAGCATATTGATCTTATCTTTCAAATTATTAGTCTCCCTCCAACCAGCAAAAAAGCAGATTCATCCTGTCTGTGTTTAAATAGAAGGTAAGAGCCCCAGAGGACTGGGAAGGACTCACCTTTTCATTTTCGTCAGGCTTGTCACTCTGCCCGTTTCCATACACTTGGGCATACAGCCTCCAGATTTCTCCATCATTCGTCACTCTTGAAGTCACTCTGCCAAATAACTCCTGCAGCTTTCCTCTGAGGCCAGTTGCAACATCGCCACTACGATCGGCCATCCCATCCATCACTGCCCTGACCAGGATTTTAAGGACCTTAAAAAATGCACAGAAGAAACTGGTAAGCTAGAAACAACCAAACAATAACAAAAAACTAAGGGCCACCCTCACCATCAACGATGATGACAGTGAAAAACCATATCAGGCCTGTAAGAATATCACTCCGCCACTTTTAAAGAGTAAAAAACAAGATGAGCCCAACCGGAACCACTGTCTGGGATCGCAGACAGTGATCTGACCTCTCCCGGTGTCCCTTTTCCAGGCTCCTCAGAGGGCTCTCCCTCACAGGGCCCTAGGCTCCGCGCGCCTCTCTTCTTGCTCTGAGGGTCCTCTACAAAAGATCTGATCCACACCTGTAGCTGCAAACACAATGTGACCAAGTATCTACCCAACAGATAGATTGGGTGCAGCGCCAGCCCGACTACCTTCCAGACAGAGCCCCCGGACTGTGCACCTCAATACCTACCAGACAGTCCCATCAACCTCTCACCCTCCACCTATCCTAGAGGGAAACCTCGATCCCAGATCCCTCTTCCTCCTGTACTCTCAGAGCCGGCACCCTGAGCATCAACCTAGATTCTGGTGGTTGGGCCACACGTAACTGATTTAACTCAACACTCCTCAGTTCACTTCAGTCACGTCCAACTCTTTTCGACCCCATGGACTGCAGCACACCAGGCTTCCCTGTCCATCACCAACTCCCGGAGCTTGCTCAAACTCATGTCCATTGAGTTGGTGATGCCATCCATGAGTCCTAAATCTAGATTCTCCTCCTTTATGTTGGCCTCACTATTTTCCTCCCGGATCACAGCAATAATGCTCAGAATTAGAGTTCTGCTTAACGTGGTCCTGGCCCTTCCTCACTGTTGAATGATAAACTACCAATGCATTTGCCTCAGGCACGCAGGCTACCCAGAAAGTATCTCTTGTCCTTCCAACTACCCCAGTTCCACTCACCATTTGGCAACTTCTTGGCCATCTCGCTTTTATTAGTCTTTACACATTCTACCCCAGATACTCTGAATGCTGACAGATGAACTAAGTTGAGCCACTGCAGGTTACACTGCTATGACAAGGTACAGCTATATTGGGCCGTGTATCTCAAGGGGTCCTGGAGGCACAGAAAGTGCATCCTCAATGACCCACCCTTGTGATAGGAGGCCAGCAAAGACACATGGATCTACCTAAAGAATCAGCTCAAGGAGAGTACCCTCAGACCTTGCTACTCAGTGTGGCCCCTAGACTGACAGCAGCAGCATCACCCAGGAGCCTGCTGCAAATGCAGAATCCTGGATGAGATGCTGCTCCATCTCGGATTGAGAGTCTGCATTTCTAATACGCTCCCAGGTGGTGCTGAGGCTGACGGTCCACAGATGACACACTCTTCTGAGTGGCAAGGTTCCAAGAGACGGGGTGCCACATCTTTATTCTTACTCTGGACTTCAAGGAGAGGACCACATTCATCAGCTTGTGTCCCTGATGTCTAACATCGTGCCTGGCACATAGTACTGATGCAATAAACGACTCTTGCCTAAAAGAAAGACTGCATGAACACACCTCTTTCAGAAAGAGTTGCTAAGAGAAATACAACCGACACCTTACTCTGTCTCCCCGCAGAGCGTTCTGATCCAGACGTGAGATGCAGCCAAGGAATCAAGGCCCTTCTGGCCCATGAACACTGTTAGGAATATGAGCTCAGACTCATGGCCGTAATTACATCCAGGGATACAAGTGGATGGGAGAACACTCAATTGTGTTTTTTTTTCTTTTGTGACAGACGAGGTAAATTATCTCTGCCCATAAATTCACATTATAATTCAACATGTACAGTTTTAAATCTGAAAGTAATGAAATTGATATTACAGCCCCACTCATGGTTTTAAGCCTGAAAGTCACAATGCAGGAGAAATGGCATGAATGTGCACTGCCTGTTTTAAGTAATTGTTCTGTAAACATTTCAAGGATTAACATACTTCGAAAGAGATGGTCTAGTGAAAGAGTTACTAAGGTGGACAAGTGAAGCATACTAAAGTAGTAAAATTATTTGCTTTTTCTGGGCTCTCACAGTTGGCCCAACATCCTATCTCCTCATTTTAGCCATGATGAGTAGCCAAGGGGGAAGAGAAATCTTTTATTCTTCTTGCCAGTTAAAATGGAGAGCTGTAGTGCTGGTGTTTGAGAGCGGAAAAGTTCGTAAAGTGTGAGAGAGAGAGAGAGAGTGTGTGTGTGTGTGGTGTGTGTGTGTATTTGTGGGTGCATGATGAACAGGGAGGCCTGGCGTGCTGTGATTCATGGGGTCGCAGAGAGTCGGACACGACTGAGCAACTGAACTGAACTGAACTGAAAGGGAGCTGTCGGAGAAGGCGATGGAAAATCGCATGGACAGAGGAGCCTGGTGGGCTGCCGTCCATGGGGTCGCGAAGAGTCAGACACGACTGAGCGACTTCACTTTCACTTTTCACTTTCATGCATTGGAGAAGGAAATGGCAACCCACTCCAGTGTTCTTGCCTGGAGAATCCCAAGGACGGCGGAGCCTGGTGGGCTTCCGTCTATGGGTTCGCACAGAGTTGGACACGACTGAAGCGACTTAGCAGCAGCAGCAAAGGGAACTGTAAAACGGCAAGGAGGTACAGTGCCTCTGTTGGGGTTCAGGGTGCAGACACCAAACACACTTCTACCCAATTCACATGTAGATACCATCAGGAGAGAGGTCCTGAAGAGAAGGCAAGGCAATACCAAATTTGTTTTTATACTGTTTGATGTTCAGTCATTAAATAGCTGGATCTGGGCCTGTGGAGAGAGTTCCATATTGAGGAATAGATAGCAATCACACGTGGCCCTGGTAGACACTGCTTAAAGAGACTGTGTGGGGTAAGAATCACACCAAGGATGGAGTCTTTAAGGAAAACACTGTTTAAGAGGATGAGAGATGAATGGAGGTCTGTGCACTAAGGAAGGATGGCAGCAAGTGATGTGATGGAAACCAGGGAAGGAGAAAGTAACAAGGAGAGTACATCCACAAAAGATCAGGACTGGAAGACTGCTGGATTGGCAAGTTCGAGGGTTAGTGACTGCATCCAGAGCTAAAGCCAGAAAACGGAGGGCAGATGAGGATTTTAGACAAGAGGCTCACAGAGAATCACGTGAAAACCAACACAAGCATTAATGCCATTAAAAAACGAAAAGCAAATAATACCCCTCAATCATAGTATTATGTAATATCCATTTTGAATACAACTTGCACAGTCATATAATGTTAATAGAAAATATTCACGTAATCAAAATTTTTAGTGTAAATATATTGGGAAGAAATGGAAGTAACAGAAATGCCAGTATAAGAAAATTAAGTCCTCATTTACTGTAAGAGGAGGTCAACTGATAATACCTAAAATTGGGTTAATAAAAATAGCCATATATAATTATTATTATGAAATATGGAAATGTGCAAATGGCAAAAGAATTCTAAAGGGTTTCTCCCCTTTGGCAAGAAGTATCTTGAGGAGGGGGAGCAGTGGAGCAGGAAATTGCTGTACTTTGTCGTAAGTCTTACACTATGACTTAACTTGTAAAAACTGTATGTGTTATTTTAAAAATACAAAAATTTTATTTAAAAAGAGAAAAAGAATAAATATATTCAAAAACTGGCAAACGGGAAACAAAGAATGACAGCACACAAAAATATTCCTTTTTAAAAGGGGATCGTGTGGGCTTTGGGATGCTGGCGATGTTCTAACTCACGCTCTGGGGATGGCTTACACAGGTGTGTTCCCTTCATGAAAACTCGTGTTTACTTATGATCCGTATACTTTTCTATATTTTCCCTGTATTTGAATAGAAGTTAATTTAAAAAGGTATTTCCTGAAATTAAGGAAGTCCCATAAACTGAAGGAAAAAAGTGAGTTATTAAAATACATTAACAAATGGAGCTAATGTGTAATCTTAAAAAGTGGGATAAAATTAAAAAAAAAAAAACAATTACAGTAATGTTATAATTTACTGGTAAATATCACCATTTTTCCTCTCTTTAACTGTTAAGTGAGAAAAATCACACACTAGTTATCCAGATTGACTACAAAAATAGTAACATATATTTAACCCTTCTTTAGAAAATAGGTATTTTTAACTCAAAAAAACAAAAGATCTTGCACTAGGATTTCTTTGATAAAATGAATCACCAAAGACAATGATTTTCTCCTGGGCAGTCCATAAAGTTTATCTGCATTACAGTCCTTTGCATCAAAACTGAAAAAAAAATGTTTTTGAACAGATAAATGTTTTTATCTACTGTAAACTGGGTAAAAATTTGATTACTGAACCTATCAGTTACAGTTAAAATTATAAATTACTAAGTATGCAGTAACAGGCTGAAGGGTAGAACGGTTTAAGAATTTAGAGGTAATTCTTAGGGAAACAGGATCCAAGATATGGGCACGTGGATGGGTTGCACATATGGAATAAGATGAGGACAAAGAAGTTTAAAGTAACGGACATGCCATCTGCCTGAAAGCAAGTGTTCAAGAGCTAGATCTAGAGAGGAGACGGAGACAGTGAGTTGCTGAAGCCCACCATGAACAGGGGGATGGCTGGGAAGTCTGTAAACAGCAGTAACGAGGGCAGGTCTGCTAACGAGGGCAGGTGAGCTGTTTTATCAGGGAGTCAACACACATGTAGAGAGCTCTGAAAATGGTAAAGCAGTATAAACCTATAAACTATCGTGATTATCACTGACCCTCAACTCCCTCACTCTGTCAAAAGGGGAGAACAAAGCCCTCATTGTTGCCCACTCATTATGTGCCCCCATACTTCCTGAGGGTTTAAAACAGACCTAAAGGAAAGCAAACTCTGCCACCTCGGTATCAGCCTTCCATACCTCCCAATACCTCTGCTCTGAGCATTCACTGCGGGCTGAGCCCCATGCTAAGTATGTGACCAACTTGATTTCATTTGCTTCTCACCGTTACCCTAGGAAGCAGGAACTTTATTATCCCCACTTTACACAGAAACTGAAAGGCAAAGTGAGCTTCTCAAGGGCCCAGAGCAAGTGAGTCATGCAGCTGGGTTTTAAACACCAGAGATTTTTGGAATCATGAGTTTTTGATGAGGATAAAGAGAAGACAACAACGATAGTAGATAATGTTCATATATATAGTTCTCTTTACACTGGAGAGATTTGTTCTTTTATGAAATATATATATGAATATTATCTACTCAGTGTTGTCTTCTCTCTCTACATATATATGTATATGCATATATATATAGATATATACACGACCCTTCCTGTGAGCCAGGAGCTCTATGAACACAATCCTCCTAACAACTCTATGAGGAAAGTGCTCTTGCTATTTGTATTCTGCAGATAAAGGAACTGGAGCACAGAGAAGTTAAGTAACTTGTCCAAGGTCACACAACTAAGGGAAGGCAGAGTTGGATTTGAACTTGCAGCTTGCGTCCCAGCTCGTGCTCTCAAGCACCTGCTGTATTAAGTTAAAAAGGGGAGTTCTTTACTCCTCTGCTGTTCCTTCCTTTCTAATAAGTTCTTTTACATTGGAAAGATTTGCTCTTTTATGAAATATGCATGCCAATAACTTTGATCATTTCATTATCCTTTCTTTGCCAAATCTTGAATCAACCAAAACCAGACAGGTTTTCGAAGCTTTTTAACTTAAAAATTTCTCCAAGACATTGGAGCTAATAAAAAATAAAAAGAGAAAATAAAATCCCCAAACACAAGCACTACTGTTTCCATTAATCTCTCTCTCGTTTCTTTGCTACGCATACAATTTTTAATACTAATACTATGTAAACTGTTTTATCTTTGTTTTTCACTTAACGTTATGTCATAGAATTTTTTCACGTTTTCCTATATTCTTTAGATAGATCATTTTAATAGATTCAAAGCCTCCCACTGGGAGGCACGAATGGTAAAGAATCCATCTGCCAATGCAGGAGATGCAAAAGACATGGATTCAGTCTCTGGGCTCGGAAGATCTCCTGAAGTAGGAAAAGGCAACCTACTCCAGTATGCGTGCCTGGAAAATTCCATGGACAGAGAAGCCTGGTGGGCTACAGTCCATGGAGTCACAAATTGTCGAACACGACTGAACACGCACACAACAAAAAACAATTGCTGTTAGGCTGTTTCTATGTGCTGCCATTGTCATTATGACTATTAATAACATTTCACCGCATATCTTTGTGCCTAAAGATTTTTCTCATACTGAAGCATCTCTAAGTTAGAATTCCAGGAACAGAACTACAGAATCAAGGGAATAAACAATTTAAGACTCTAGAGATAAGCTGGATACTTTCAAAAAGGACTAAATCAAATTTAGATGTCCATTAGTAGTATATGAAAATGTGTCATTTCATTGCATATCACCAGTACTGGGTTTGTGTGTATGATATTTTGTTCCACTAAAGATATAGGCAGCTATTATTCTAGTTTTACTTTTATTATGTGAATTTAAATCTCTTTCCAAATGTTTGTTGAGTAAATATATTTCCTTTTTAAGATATTTAAATTACTTCTTAATTTGTATGGAACTCATTTTCCAATGTGGAAACAGTTTTACTGTTCATTTTCATACGGAGGATTACATAGACTACAAGCTGATGCACTAACACGTTGCTAGCCTCTTTTTCTAAACCCCAATTCTGTACACTGCTGGGGAAAAAAGAGAAAGTTGATGAATCTCAAAAAGTAACAGCAAACACATGGGAAATCCTGGAGAGAAGGAGATTGGCTGGGTCCTGGTTTGGTGGAGAAGAGCAGTCCAGGGTGGAAAAGTACGAGATACCAAGGCTCACAGATGGCCTGGGAGCCTGAGGAAAGCTTTTCGGGTGTGCTTTCTTTTCCTTCTACACACTATTCTATGCACCACTTGCCACCAATAGGGAGAGACCAAAATATAACAGCGCCAGCCCAGTACAAGCCAGGGACCAGGCAGGTATAGCAGGTCAGCCCCCAACCTGTTGAGGTTGGATGGCAACTCAGGAAGATGGGCACTGGAAGAAAGCAGTGCCTGGCTGAGATCAGAATGGTTTTCTGAGGAGCCAGGCCACTTGGGCGGTAGCGGTGGTGGTGGTGATGGGAGGGGGCAGTGGCAAAGTATTTCTAGGAGATGAGCTCCCCTCGCCAGGAGAGGCACAATTTGGTCCTGGGCTTGCTTTAGGCCCTCCCACCAAGTACACATTACCAATCGAAGAGCCAATATCCCCAGGGGAGGATGAGCCAATAGGGACAAAATTAGACATCTAAAAAGTGCAGCCAAAATGAAATAAACACATTGAACAGCCTATGTGAAAAAGAATTAAAGGGGCATAGGGAGGAAATCTTGTTTTCATAATACATACTCTCAGGAAGATGAGAGGGAAAAACCAAGGAAGATCCCCTGAGCAGCAGTATAAATGGGGAAGGAAAAGAGTATGAGGACTGAGCCTGGGGCTGCTCACAGGGAAGGAAAGGCGAGAACAGTTCTGCAAAGGGGGTGAGCAAGCTGCAGCTGGTGGCGTAAGCGCAGTGACATTCTGGAAGCCAGCTAAAGAAACTGTTGGAAGAAGGAAGAGGGATCAACTGTGCTAAGTGCCACAGACAGGCTGAGACACCGGAGGGCTGAGGGAAGGGATGTGGAGACTGCGACAAGATGCTTCTCCCGAGGGGTCAGTCCTGAAGAACAGCAGAGACATGGAATGGGGATTAGAGGTGGGGGAGGGCACATAAATTATTTGTGCACAGCTTGGAAACACTGAGAACGTTCAAAAACAAATGCAATGATAAATGCATTTTTAATATAACATAGCTATACATTTCCTTTGGAGAAGGAAATGGCAACCCACTCCAGTGTTCTTGCCTGGAGAATCCCAGGGACGGGGGAGCCTGGTGGGCTGCCATCTATGGGGTCACATAGAGTCGGACACGACTGAAGTGACTTAGCAGCAGCATACAGGTAAATTTTAACCCATGGTGATCATAAGAGAAGGTTCACTTGCCTTTTTATCTGAAAACTAATCCTAATACTCTACCTCAAGGATCATTCTTTAGTCTGTGGTTTTTTCAGGGGGTTCTGGACACCCTTGTGAATCTGACTGAGAGTTCTGAATCTTCTACCCAGAAGACGTAGTTACATAGCTGCATACACAATTTTTTTTCCATGATATTTTGGGTAATCTCACAATCTTCTGAAGCCTAATAATAGATCCTTCTTAGAAATTCTAATTCGCCCAAGATGGCCTGGGATTTCAGTCTTATCTGTCAGTACAGCATAAGACTCAGTAAGTGCATTTCTCTGAAGAGCTTTCTTAAGTTTTCTATCAACTCCCTCCTTCTTATCCCTTCCGTCATTTTCAGATGTTCACATCTCTGGTACTGTGTTAGGTGTGGCCTTCATGAGATTAGCTGAGGTGTCTCCGGCCTTTTCTAGAGGGTGTCTCTGTGCACGCTGCCTCTACTTCCACCAAAGCGCCCAGTGCGGTGCACTGGACACACCCCCTTACCTTTACCAGCCCCACTACTCTCAAAGCCACTGCTTTCCCTCTGAAAAGGAATGAGAAAGTTGTGGGGGGGTCGAATACTCACCCCAAATTCATGTTGTAACAGAACCTCAGAATGTGAGCTCATTTGGAAATACTTTTCCACCCTGGACTGCTCTTCTCCACCAAACCAGGACCCAGCCAATCTCCTTCTCTCCAGGATTTCCCATGTGTTTGCTGTTACTTTTTCAGATTCATTAATGAGGATTAAGTCATACTAGATTAGTGTGGGCTCTAAATCCAATGACTAATGTTCTTATAAGAAAAGGAGATGACACATAGAGACACAGGGAAGGAGATAAAGTAGGTGAAGAGGGAAACAGAGATTAGAATCATGCTGCCACAAGCCAAGGAATGCTAGGAACCCCCAGAAGCTGGAAGAGGCAAGGAAAGTTCTTCCCTGGAGCCTTTAGAGGGAGCATGGCTCAGCCAACACCTTGATTTCAATCTTCTAGCTCTAGAACTGAAGAGAATAGATTTCTATTGTCTGAAGAAACTAAGCTTGTAGTAATTTGACATAGCAGCCCCAGGTAACGAATCCAGCAGTCTTTCCTAGAAAGACCAAGGAAACGTTGAGAACACTCAGACAAACGCCTCCTGGACGCTTACCTGGCTTCTACTAATCCTCTTCCCATTTCAGGTCAGGAAGCACTAAATGAACAGCCGTCATGTCTCAGCCTGTCTCCACTCAGTACAGTGACGTCCAGCCCTCTCACTGTTTCTGTCCAGTCACTAAGTCATGTCCAATTTTTTGCGATCTATGGACTGCAGCACACCAGGCTTCCCTGCCTTATCTCCCAGAGTTTGCTCAAACTCATGTCCACTGATTCGGTGATGCCATCCAACCATCTCATTCTCTGTCGTCCCCTTCTCCTCGCCTCATATGTAGAAGCTTTCAATTCAAATCTCTCCATATTTGCCTGAATGGGGTATGGCTTGTGTGTCATGATAAAGAACGTTTTTTCTACCCCCAAGCTTATAAAAATATTTTCCATCAAGTGCTCTTATGGTTTTACATCTTCCATAATAGTAATGATGATAAGGATGATGACGGCAGCTATACTTAAACAGCACTTGTATGTGCCAGGTGATATTCCCTGCCCTTTTCACACAGCTGTTTACTTAATCCTCACAGCAGTCCTGTGAGGTACTAATATCATCCCTATTTCATGACAGTGAAGAACCAAGTGGTTTGTAACTTGCTCAGGTCATACAGCTGGGGGCTGGTGGAGGTAGCCTGGAAGCCCAGGCTGTCTAACCCCAGAATCTAGCTCTTACCTACAACATCATCCTGCTTCTCAAGGCATTTCAATTTAAATATTTTAACCAACTACTTGAATTTATTTTGGTTTAAGGAGTGAAGCAGAGCTTGCATTCTGAGTACCAAATGCTTGGCCAACTATATCAATGCGTACTGAATATTTTATTTTATCCCACAGATTTAAAATGCCATCCTTATCATGAACTAAATTCTCATGCTTTCTTGAGTGTTTTTGAACCCTCTATCCTGTTTCATTTCATTCCTGTAGCAGATGTTAACTCTTTATATAATAAGGATATTATTAGCTTTTTATCTTTCCTACTTGTTACAAATATTTTGTCACATATTTTTTTCATGAAGTCATAAAAATTCCTTCAAGTTTTCTTTTCTTGCTTCAAAGTTCAGGAAATTAGGTAGGTATTCACTTCTATTCCTAGTTTTTCTAGGAGATGAAAAAATATTTAGCATATATTTAGCCCATTTGGAATTCATTTGGTGTATCATAAAATAATCTAAGTATATTTTTTGAGCCTGGATGTTTAGAGGGATTTCACTTTAATCAGTATAAACAGACCTGCAGTCCCTCACTTCCTAACTAAACCAATGCCACGCCACCAACTCTATGTCATGATTTCTAAATCCCTAACCCCCATCTCCGGGGCTTCCCTGGTGGCTCAGAGGTTAAAGCGTCTGCCTCCAATGCGGGAGACCCGGGTTCGATCCCTGGGTCGGGAAGATCCCCTGGAGAAGGAAATGGTAACCCACTCCAGTATTCTTGCCTGGAGAATCCCATGGATGGAGAAGCCTGGTAGGCTACAGTCCACGGGTTCGCAAAGAGTCGGACACGACTGAGTGACTGAACAGAACAGAACCCCCATCTCCAGTCATTTCGGTGACGTGGCACTTCAGTTGCATTCTCTTTCCTAAGCCTATTTCTCACATCATGTACCACGGAATGCAGCAAGCAGTGTGTGACTGTGGGGAGCCACCACCAGCCCCCGAAGAGAGGTGAAGTCTTCTCACCTGGAGGAGCAGCGATCCCAATCTCCACAAAGAGGAAAGCTTACCTATGCTCTTCCCCAACACTAACCTTGAGGTCCTTGGCTAAGTCTCCCTAAAATGTTGGCCAAAAGCACAAGGTGTTGGCCCTTTGAATCCTGGAGGTCTTCACAGCAGGAAGGAACAGGATTGCCTCGGGTCCAGTCACAAACACTTCCAGGAGGGCTCGAGGCCAGGAATGAAGCCATTTCCGCCTCCTGGCTTGGCCACGTCCCCGCTCCACTTGGAGCTCTCTAAAGGAACTGCTCTGCTTCCTGGCCTGATAACCCTGACCCTTGGCTTCCCCACACCTCAGTTATCACAGAGAGGTAGGCAGCTTAACATTGTCTTTTTCACTCTTTCAGCAAAAGAAGAAAAAAATTCTTTGCGTGAGGAAACGGCATGCACAAGCTTTAGGTTAAACAGGCCAAACTTCAGACTTCACATCTTGGCTTGACGAGCTGTAAGCTGTGGAAGATCAGCTTTATTAGTTTCTCCTGCGAGCCGCAGATACTTCAGCAGTAAAACAGAGATAATATCTACCTCACAGAGACAGACTCCATATAGAATACATCCATTCCCTCCACTCTCCTCCCTCAGGTAAGCCCCACCACCATTTGCTCCAGGACTTCAATCGAGTTGGCAATCTTTCCCACCACCCATCAACACCACCTCCCTCCTTCCTGAAAGAGAAATCCACACAAAGAACAACATCCATAAGAAAGAATACATATTGTATGATTCTGTTTATACGACAATCAAGAGAAAGTAAAATTGAACTGTGGGGACGGAAGTCAGAAAGCAGCTGACTGGTTGAAGGGAAAGGGTGGTGGTTCAGTTGACTGGAAAGGGGAATAATAGAACTTTCTGTGGTGATGAAAATGTTCCATACCTGTTTTGTGAAGTGGTTCTATAAAAATATACAATGTCAAAACATATCAAACTTACATTTAAGATCTGTGCATTTTCTTATATGTAAATTATACCCCAATTTGAGGAGAAAAAAAAACTCTGTCAGATATAATTCAAATGAACAGTAACATGATGGGGGAAATATGCTGTTTAATATAAATCTTCTGACAAACTTCAAGGCATGATTCACTCAAAAAGACATGCCTAAATGTGATTCCTATCTTTGGTTCCTACTAGCTATATGACTGGCCAAGTTACATAATCTCTCTTGGTCTCATATTCATACACTGTAAAATGAGGACTCTTCAGTACCCACCTCAAATACTGTATGCCCTGTAAAAGATCTCTAGTCTTTCCCATTCTATTTTTTTCCTCTATTTCTTTGCATTGATCACTGAGGAAGGTTTTATCTCTCCTAGCTATTCTTTGGAACTCTGCATTCAAATGGCTATATCTTTCCTTTTCTCCTTTGCTTTTCACTTATCTTCTTTTCACAGCTATTTGTAAGGCATCCTTGGACAGCCATTTTGCTTTTTTGCATTTCTTTTTCTTGGGGATGGTCTTGATCCCTGTCTCCTGTACAGTGTCATGAACCTCCGTCCATAGTTCATCAGGCACTCTATCTATCAGATCTAGTCCCTTAAATCTATTTCTTACTTCCACTGTATAGTCATAAGAGATTTGATTTAGGTCATACCTGAATGGTCTAGTGGTTTTCCCCACTTTCTTCAATTTAAGTCTGAATTTGGCAATAAGGAGTTCGTGATTTGAGCCACAGTCAGCTCCTGGTCTTGTTTCTGCTGACTGTATAGAGTTTCTCCATTTTGGCTGCAAAGGATATAATCAATCTGATTTCGGTGTTGACCATCTGGTGATGTCCATGTGCAGAGACTTCTCTTGTGTTGTTGGAAGAGGGTGCATTCTTTCGGCAGAACTCTGTTAGCCTTTGCCCTGCTTCATTCTGTACTCCAAGGCCAAATTTGCCTGTTACTCCAGGTGTTTCTTGACTTCCTACATTTGCATTCCAGTCCCCTATAATGAAAAGGACATCTTTCTTGGGTGTTAGTTCTAAAAGGTCTTGTAGGTCTTCATAGAACCGTTCAACTTCAGCTTCTTCAGCATTACTGGTCGGGGCATAGACTTGGATTACTGTGATACTGAATGGTTTGCCTTGAAAATGAACAGAGATCATTCTGTTGTTTTTAAGATTGCATCCAAGTACTGCATTTTGGACTCTTCTGTTGACTATGATAGCTACTCCATTTCTTCTAAGGGATTCCTGCCCACAGTAGTAGATATAATGGTCATCTGAGTTAAATTCACCCAGTCCATCTTAGTTCGCTGATTCCTAGAATGTCGATGTTCACTCTTGCCATCTCCTGTTTGACCACTTCCAATTTGCATTGATTCATGGACCTGACATTCCAGGTTCCTAGGCAATATTGCTCTTTACAGCATTGGACCTTGCTTCTATCACCAGTCACATCCACAACTGGGTATTGTTTTTGCTTTGGCTCCATACCTTCATTCTTTCTGGTGTTATTTCTCCACTGATCTCCAGTAGCACACTGGGGACCTACCGACCTGGGGAGTTCATCTTTCAATGTCCTATCTTTTTGCCTTTTCATGCTGTTCATGGGGTTCTCGAAGCAGGAATACTGAAGTCGATTGCCATCCCCTGCTCCAGTGGACCACATTCTCTCAGACCTCTCAAAAGAATGGGAAAACAATAGAATGGGAAACACTAGAGATCTCTTCAAGAAAATTAGAGATACCAAGGGAACATTTCATGCAAAGATGGGCTCAATAAAGGACAGAAAGGGACCTAACAGAAGCAGAAGATATTAAGAAGAGGTGGCAAGAATACACAGAAGAACTGTACAAAAAAGATCTTCACGACCAAGATAATCATAAAGGTATGATCACTCACACTCACCTAAAGCCGGATATCCTGGAATGTGAAGTCAGGTGGGCCTTAGGAAGTATCACTACGAACAAAGCTAGTGGAGGTGATGGAATTCCAGGTGAGCTATTTCAAATCCTAAAAGATGATGCTGTGAAAGTGCTGCACTCAATATGCCAGCATATTTGGAAAACTCAGCAGTGGCCACAGGACTGGAAAAGGTCAGTCTTCATTCCAATCCCAAAGAAAGGTAATACCAAAGAATGCTCAAATTACTGCACAATTGCACTCATCTCACACGCTAGGTAAAGTAATGCTCAAAATTCTCCAAGCCAGGCTTCAGCAATATATGAACCTTGAACTTCCAGAAGTTCCAGCTGGTTTTAGAAAAGGCAGAGGAACCAGAGATCAAATTGCCAACATCCACTGGATCATGGAGAAAGCAAGAGAGTTCCAGAAAAACATCTATTTCTGCTTCATTGACTATGC
This sequence comes from Moschus berezovskii, assembly GCF_049115385.1. Classification (NCBI taxonomy): domain Eukaryota; kingdom Metazoa; phylum Chordata; class Mammalia; order Artiodactyla; family Moschidae; genus Moschus; species Moschus berezovskii. The sequence goes on from NC_142470.1 coordinate 93,117,724, forward strand.
CAAAGCCTTTGACTGTGTGGATCACAATAAACTGTGGGAAATTCTGAAAGAGATGGGAATTCCAGACCACCTGACCCTGCCTCTTGAGAAACCTATATGCAGGTCAGGATGCAACAGTTAGAACTGGACATGGAACAACAGACTGATTCCAAATAGAAAAAGGAATATGTCAAGGCTGCATACTGTCACCCTGCTTATTTAACTTACATGCAGAGTACATCATGAGAAATGCTGGGCTGGATGAAGCACATGCTGGAATCCAGATTACTGGGAGAAACATCAATAACCTCAGATATGCAGATGACACCACCCTTATGGCAGAAAGTGAAGAAGAACTAAAGCCTCTTGATGAAAGTGAAAAAGGAGAGTGAAAAAGTTGGCTTGAAGCTCAACATTCAGAAAACTAAGATCATGGCATCCGGTCCCATCACTTCATGGGAAATAGATGGGGAAACAATGGAAACAGTGGCTTACTTTATTTTTCTGGGCTCCAAAATCACTGTGGATGATGACTGCAGCCGTGAAATTAAAAGACGCTTACTCCTTGGAAGGAAAGCTATGACCAACCTAGACAGCACATTGAAAAGCAGAGACATTACTTTGTCAACAAAGGTCCGTCTAGTCAAGGCTATGGTTTTTCCAGTGGTCATGTATGGATGTGAGAGTTGGACTATAAAGAAAGCTGAGCGCAGAAGAATTGATGCTTTTGAACTGTGGTGTTGGAGAAGACTCGTGAGAGTCCCTTGGACTGCATGCAAGGAGATCAAACCAGTTCATTCTAAAGGAGATCAGTCCTGGGTGTTCATTGGAGGGACTGATGTTGAAATTGAAACTCCAATACTTTGTCCACCTCATGCGAAGAGTTGACTCATTGGAAAAGACCGTAATGCTGGGAGGGATTGGGGGCAGGAGCAGAAGGCGACGACAGAGGATGAGATGGCTGGATGGCATCACCGACTTGATGAACATGAGTTTGGGTAAACTCCGGGAGCTGGTGATGGACAGGGAGGCCTGGCATGCTGCAGTTCATGGAGTTGCAAAGAGTCAGACATGACTGAGTGACAAAACTGAACTGAACTGTAAAAGATAATCTGTGATAGTGCAAAGAATATAGTAAGCACTTGATATATGTTAATCGTTTCCCTTCCTCTTCCATTTATAAACAGCAAATGGGATGCAATAGCACAATACTTATATTCTTTTCCCAAAATGACTGTAAGTTATTGAAGAGGAGAAAGGGGAGGAGATGTGAGGGGAACAGGGAAGAGCAGAAAAAGAAAAAAATGAACATATAACAGGAGAATTTATCCTGAGGAAAGAAGCATAAATATACGTAAGGATTTATCTATAAGGATATTCATGGCACTATTAATAGTAGTAAATTATAGTAGAAAACTGGAAAATTGAACAGGGACTAATTACACAAAAACACATAACTAAGTTTTATGATAGATTAATAAAAGTATGTATAATCCAGACATGAATATAAATATCTACTATTACAGAAAGGCATTCTTGAGCTATACTAATCTATGGATTAGTCAAAATTAGGACAGACAGAAAAGGCAGGAAATGATAAAGGTAGTATAACTACCCACACATTCTCTTATTACAAATAGTGAGAAAAACAATTTATAGCTGATTTCTCCTGTGTCTGTATTAAAACGAGTATGAATATACACACACACAATAGAAAAAAATTTAAATGAAAATAATCATATCTATAAAGTAGAAAAAGAATAGACAAAAAGAGAATTTTAAAGCAAATTAAAATAGAATGGGGTCAGGTAGTGTCAAACATAAGAATATCAGAGTGTTTCTGAAAGACACCTGTTGCCAAACTTGCGGAGTCAAATTAAGCAAAATTATTTTAGCCAAGATAAAAATATTCCAGACAATTTATCAATTGTCTCTGTCCGTGCTGACGAGTGGTGAGAAAGCACGATGACAGACACAAGCAAGTCACAAAGCTAAATATGACTAAGCCCACACGAGCCCTGAGGACCTTCCTTCAGTGACGACTTAACCACTATGAAGCGAGTTTACCCACACCTGCCAGAGACCAAAGAGTGCCATCAGCACTCTGTGACACTTCTGGAGAGGGCTATTCACAGGGCCTCATATAAACGAGCAAAGTATCTCACTGTGGCTATTTCTCCACCTAAATACCCAAAAGTTCTCTATTATAAATTGCTTAGAGATGATCCTTTGACCTGAACATGTCACTGGTTATCTAGCCCTTATGTTCTCAGTATTATTTCCCCAAATCCAAATATAAAAATTAAGCAAAGAGCCATAACATCTGGCATCATTACGGCACCTTATGGTTCTCTAAGCACTTTGTTTACAAGCAGCACTTTTTCCTAACAGGAATGATTCTCAGTGCTCCTGTGTGTGGCAGCAGTGCTGTGAGAAGGAAGTCTGCAGGCCATCCTTAACTGTTTCTAAACTACTGAACTTTTATAAAACCAATTTCAAACACATCAAAAGGAGGTTTGGTTCATATTATGAATTTGAAGAACAGAAGAATTATAGGAAAAAAGAATTAAAATATTAGCTGACCATGAATTTAAACTAAATCCTAATAATTTTCTTTAGGTAGGAAACTACTAAATTTTCACTTAGAAATTAAATAAGTTAAATAATCTGCTAAAACAGGTACAGGATTAGAAAATTTTCAGTGGGAATCAGAATACAATTTTACTATGGGTGAAAATTCTTATAATTAGATTTGCTGGAAGGAGTAAAAAAAACTGTGAACATGATCACTAAAATACATTTGGAAAATCTATTTAAAATAAAAATTAAATGAAAGCATCTCAATTTATGCTGGGAAAAGGTTTTATTTTTTTACTTTTTTTTCCTTTTCTGAAAACTGCTCAAAATTTATCTTCATGCATTCTGAACAAGTTTGTGAAAGGAAAAAAAAAAAAAAGAATTTACTTCAAGTGTAAAATGGAATATACCAGCAATGCAGCTTATTTACCTTTTCTCTGAGGCTTCCCTGGTGGCTCAGATGGTAAAGCGTCTGCCTACAAGGCAGGAGATTCAGGTTCGACCCCTGGGTCAGGAAGATTCCCCTGGGGAAAGAAATGGTAATCCACTCCAGTATTCTTGCCTGGAGAATTTCGTGGACAGAGGAGCCTGGAGGGCTACAGTCCATGGGGTCGCAAAGAGTTGGACACAAGTGAGCGACTTCACTTTCTTTTCACTTTCTTTCACTGAGATTTCAGATGGAGAAGGAAATGGCAACTCACTCCAGCATTCTTTCTTGCCTGGGAAATCCCAAGGACAGAGGAGCCTGGCGGGCTACAGCACATAGGGTCACAAAGAGTCAGACATGACTGAAGCGACTAAGCAAGAATGAGATTTTAGAAGAGCCTTCACGAAGCTTCCTCAGTAAATAAGGGCCTTTTTAAAAAAAATTACAGTTGAGGTAAACAAGAAACAGGTACGCTGGAATCTCTGTTCCAGCCTCAGTGGTTTGGCAACATACTGAGACCCGCTCAGAGCCTAGGGGCTGAGTGCAGAAGAGGAAGAGCCATCACAACAGTGAACAGGACAAGTGCACGATGATGGGGGTGGTGGGAGGGAGCGTGCAAACAGAGCAGCAAGGGTCCTACCCTCTCTCGGATGAAAGACTCTGCTATGCTTCCAAACCTGTTTTAAGTGATCTTCACTCAAAAGCTCAAGTCCCTTCTTTCTATACTGGATAGTCAATATGTAATAGTTAAAAAGGCCAAAACAAAACAAAAACAAGGAAAAGACAAGTAATTGAAGGGGTCAACATAGCTCCTGTAAGTAGGTATATGGTTCTACTTAAAAAGTCACAGAACTGGCTTCCCATGTGGCTCAGCTGGTAAAGAATCCCTGTGTTGAGAAGATCCCCTTCCATGGATCGTATAGTCCATGGGGTCGTAATGAGTCGGACACAACTGAGTGACTTTCAAAAAGTCGCAGATCTTTACATGAACTGCCCAGAGCCTGAGCTTTAAAACAATTTCAGTTCAGTTCAGTCGCTCAGTCGTGTCCGATTCTTTGCGACCCCATGAACCACAGCACGCCAGGCCTCCCTGTCCATCACCAACTCCTGGAGTTCACTCAAACTCATGTCCACAGAGTCGGTGATGCCATCCAGCCATCTCATTCTCTGTCATCCCCGTCTCCTCCCACCCCCAATCCCTCCCAGCATCAGAGTCTTTTCCAGTGAGTCAACTCATCGCATGAGGTGGCCAAAGTATTGGAGTTTCAGCTTCAGCATCAGACCTTCCAATGAACACCCAGGATTGATCTCCTTTAGAATGGACTGGTTGGATCTCCTTGCAGTCCAAGGGACTCCCAAGAGTCTTCTCCAGCACCACAGTTCAAAAGCATCACTTCTTCGGCGATCAGCTTTCTTCACAGTCCAACTCTCACATCCATACATGACCACGGGAAAAACCATAGCCTTGACTAGATGGACCTTTGTTGGCAAAGTAACGTCTCTGCTTTTTAATATGCTATCTAGGCTGGTCATAACTTTTCTTCCAAGGAGTAAACGTCTTTTAATTTCCTGGCTGCAGTCAGCATCCGCAGTGATTTTGGAGCCCAAAAAAATAAAGCCTGACACTATTTCCACTGTTTCTCCATCTATTTCCCATGAAGTGATGGGACCAGATGCCATGATCTTCGTTTTCTGAATGTTGAGCTTCAAGCCAACCTTTTCACTCTCCTCTTTCACTTTCATCAAGAGGCCTTTGAGTTCTTCTTCACTTTCTGCCATAAGGGTGGTGTCATCTGCATATCTGAGGTTATTGATATTTCTTCCGGCAATCTTGATTCCAGCTTGTGCTTCTTCCAGCCCAGCGTTCCTCATGATATACTCTGCATAGAAGTTAAATAAGCAGGGTGACAATATACAACCTTGACGTACTCCTTTTCCTATTTGGAACCAGTCTGCTGTTCCATGTCCAATTCTAACTGTTGCTTCCTGACCTGCATACAGGTTTAGCCAGTTATATAGCTGAATTTGCAAAAGCCTGCATATAGATCGAGGGCTGCAGCTAAAAAAACAAGGACCAGACAAGGTAAATTTTGGAACAGCTGGAGTATATATATATATATATATATATATCTAGTAAGTCGTGAGAGTAGTGAGATATTATCATATATTATATCTTACTTCTGTTTTTACATAATTCCAAATTCACTAATACCATATGTTGGTAACTGCAAATATAATGTTACATTTTCGAGCCCCATGACTTTGTAACCTATAAGCTCCTGTACACCCTATCTTTATACAATCTCTTCACAAATTAACCCCACAAAAGGTCTTTTATATTTAAGCCTGCTGCTGCTACTGCTGCTGCTAAGTCACTTCAGTCGTGTCCGACTCTGTGCGACCCCATAGATGGCAGCCCACCAGGCTCCCCCATCCCTGGGATTCTCCAGGCAAGAACACTGGAGTGGGTTGCCATTTCCTTCTCCAATGCGTGAAAGTGAAAAGTGAAAGTGAGGTCTCTCAGTCATGTCCGACTGAGTGACCCCATGGACTCAGCCTACCAGGCTCCTCCATCCATAGGATTTTCTAGGCAAGAGTACTGGAGTGGCTTGCCATTGCCTTCTCCGCCACAACTGTCTAGAAGAGCAGTAATAGTAGTTCGAACTTGAGTGGGAGGACGTGATAGGACATGGGATGTGATTTGAAGGTACAGTGTCTCAATTATACACACATAATTATTATTCAGATCCAATTCCTCAGCTCTGAGTTTTGGAAGCATTTTCATTTTTTTTTTCATTTTTAATCCTACTGGATGTAAAACCCAGGGCCTTTGAGACTCCCACCTTTCTGAAAGGATAAAGTAATCTTTGTACTGTGCTAGAGTCAACCAGTTCTGACTTCATCCTAAGATGAAGACCATCTTATTAAACAGTACAAGGAAAATGTTAGTCTTCATTTCTGTATTGTTCAAACAATCTGAAAGTATACAGATGACTGTTTAATGAGTGAATAAATGAGTATGGGATTTATTCCAGCTATTACACTGAGATAACCAAAGTAATAAATTAACATAAGCATAAGTTTCTGCAAGCTGACAACATACATGTAAACCACATATTACTGAGTCATAGTGATATTCAGTCTATGATTACATAAACATATTTGACATTGGAATGTGAGAATTAATATGTAACTAAGCATATTCAACTACACAAGAAAAGTACTCTTTTATATATTACTTGAGTTTAACAAAATTTTCCTGTGTAGAGTCAAGGGAACAATTTATATTCTATAATCAAGTATTAATATTAAACACAAACTGAAATAACAAAATATGAATACCCTACCTGAGTATCTTTGTATTTGTCCCGTAAGTCCAAGAGCCGATGATAAGCTTTAATGGCTTCAGAAAATTCTCCAACATCAGTGCTAGTGAGAATGTAGTTTTCCCAGATCTGCCAATGTTCATAGTTGCACTTGAGGGCTTCTTGTAATGTTCTAAAAGCTTTTACTCTATTGAAGGTCAAATAAAAAAAACCCCATAATGAATAACCATAGCTAAATAGAAGTGAAGTGAAGTCAATCAGTCATGTCCGACTCTTTGCGACCCCATGGACTGTAGCCTACCAGGCTCCTCCGTCCATGGGATTCTCCAGGCAAGAGTACTGGAGTGGGTTGCCGTTTCCTTCTCCAGGAGATCTTGCCAACCCAGGGATCGAACCCGGGTCTCCCGCAATGCAGGCAGACACCTTACCATCTGAGCCACCAGGGAAGCCTGCTGGCTAAATAAGCTATTTATTATAGCTAAATAAGCCATACCTAAATGTATAAAATGCTAATGTGAACTTTCTATCAGTCCTTAAACATTCATGTTAATAAAAAGAATTACACATCCAAACAACCCAAAACCACCCCAAATTTCCCTAATAGTGAAGGGCAAACAAAACAGGTCTGGTGGCCCAGTGGTTTAGAATCCACCTTGCAATGCAAGGGACACGAGTTAGATCCTGGTTGATGAACTAAGACCCCACTTGCCTTGAAGCAAATAAGCCCATGTGCTGCAACTACTGAGCCCACGTACCACTACTAGAGAGCCCTTATGCTGCAATGAAAGGTTCTGCATGATGCAACTGAGACCCAATGCAGCCAAATAAATAAATGAATGAATAAATAAAAGTTAGAAATGAAATAAGAATAGGGATACACAAATAAAAACCAAGAAGAAAATCTGAAACTGCAAAAGACATTAAAAACAATAAACCAAAAAACTTCAACATGCGACAAAAAGTAGTTTCACACAAAGAAAGAATTGATGAACTGGGAGATAACAGTGAGAAATTCAAACAAATTCAAATTAAAAAATAAAAATAATAATAAAGACACAGAGGGAAGAATGAGAGGTAAGATTCAAGTACACATTCCATAGACATTTCAGAGTAAATAAATGCAGAATATGGTAGGACACTATATTTGAAGACAGAATAACTGAGCATTTTCCAAAACTAAACAAAGATCTAAATTATATGATCAAAAGTGTGTTTTGTGTACTGAGTATTCTAAATAATGGTAAACCAACCCCTAGACATATTATGTGAAACTGCAGTACATAAAGGTAATCCTAAAACCTATAAAAGAATGACAGAGAACAGCAGATATTTCATAAGCAGCAAAAGATGACAGAAGACAATAAAACACTACCTATAAAGTGTTAAGTGTTAAGTGAAAATAACTGTTAGTCTGAAATTTTACCATTAACTAAACTTAACACTCAGGAATAAATGCAATATCAAAAATTTTAACATGTACAAAAAACAGGAAACTTTACCACTGGCCCTTACTTAAACAACTATTAAAGGTTCCCCTCTTGGAAAAATAATAAGACTTTCAAAGAGAAGAAAAGGGATATAAGAAATATTCAATGATGACAAAAGAAACTGAGGAAGCATGTCAGTAACTTAATTATTGAGAACAAAAATAATTATGAGTTGTGTTTTTACTAAGTAAATCTAAAAGTCTGTAGACTATATTCTTTGCAACTAAATAAAAAATCAATAATAAATACAGAGCTACAAAAATATATGCCTACAAACTTAAAATGCACTCCTAAAGTAAAGAAACCAATGAGGGGGCAGAAATTCATATTAGAAAGTATAAAATATGTAGAATTTAAAGAAAGTATTATATATCACTATCTTCAAGATACAGTATTTAGAGACAAAAAGCAGTATTTAAAGAAAATTTTATAATTTTTTAAGTGGATTGGTTATAATTATGAAAGATGGAAAACGAGTTAAAACATTCAACTTAATTTGATAGAACACCACCAAATAATTCTAAGAAAGAAGAAATGTTAAGAATGAAACAAATGATCAACAAAATCAAAAGTTGGCTCTTTGAAAAACAAAATAATGTAACAAATGTCTAGCTAAATTCCATTCAGTTCAGTCGCTCAGTCCTATCTGACACTTTGTAACCCCATGGACTGCAACATGTCAGGCCTCCCGGTCCATCACCAACTCCCGGAGTTAACACAGACTCATGTCCATTGAGTCGATGATGCCATCCAACCATCTCATCCTCTGTCGTCCTCTTCTCTTCCCGCCTTCAATCTTTCCCAGCATCAGGGTCTTTTCAAATGAATCAGTTCTTCACATCAGGTGGCCAAAGTACTGGAGTTTCAATTTCAGCTTCAGCATCAATCCTTCCAATGAATATTCAGGACTGATTTCCTTTAGGATGGACTGGTTGGATCTCCTTGTAGTCCAAGGGACTCTCAACAGTCTTCTCCAACACCACAGTTCAAAAGCATCAACTCTTCGGCATTCAGATTTCATTACAGTCCAACTCTCACATCCATACATGACTACTGGAAAAGCCATAGCTTTGACTTGACGGACCTTTGTTGGCAAAGTAATGTCTCTGCTTTTTAATATACTATCAAGGTTGGTCATAACTTTTCTTCCAAGGAGTAAGCGTCTTTTAATTTCATGGCTGCAGTCACCATCTGCAGTGATTTTGGAGCCCAAAATAAAGTCTGCCACTGTTTCCATTGTTTCCCCATCTATTTGCCATGAATTGATGGGACCAGATGTCATGATCTTAGTTTTCTGAATGTTGAGTTTTAAGCCAACTCTTTCACTTTCATCAAGAGGCTCTTTAGTTCTTCTTCACTTTCTGCTATAAGTGAGGTGTCACGTGCGTATCTAAGGTTATTGATATTTCTCCCTGCAATCTTGATTCCAGCTTGTGCTGCACTCAATATGCCAGCAAATTTGGAAAACTCAGCAGTGTCCACAGGACTGGAAAAGATCAGTTTTTATTCCAATCCCAAAGAAAGGCAATGTCAAAGAATACTCAAACTACCGCACAAGCAGCAACACGCTAGCAAAATAATTCTCAAAATTCTCCAAGCCAGGCTTCAACAGTATGTAAATTGTGAACTTCCAGATGTGCAAGCTGGATTTAGAAAAGGCAGAGGAACGAGAGATCAAGTTGCCAATATCCACTGGATCACCAAAAAAGCAAGAGAGTTCCTGAAAAATATCTATTTCTGCTTCACTGACTATGCCAAAGCCTTTGACTGGGTGGATCACAACAATTCTGGAAAATTCTTAAAGAGATGGGAATACCAGACCACCTGACCTGCCTCCTGAGAAATCTGTATGCAGGTCAAGAAGCAACAGTTAGAACCGGACATGGAACAACAGATGGGAAAAGAGTACGTCAAGGCTGTGTATTGTCACCCTGCTTATTTAACTTATATGCAGAGTACAATATGAGAAATTCCATTAGAATTTAGAAAAATGGTATAAATAAAATTAGTAGTATTTTAAGAAATCATGAGAACATCACAAACAAATTATGCAAAATGATTTAAAAAGTACAAAGCCAAATAAACCAATAAAAATGAAAATCAGGTTAGGTTGTTTTACAGATAAAGTTTATCAAGCCATCGCAGAATCCTTGCCTTATCCAAGCTACTTCAGAAAATAGAAAAAGACTTAAGAACTTATTACTGACAAGGAGATCAACAAAATTTCATGTCACCTATTTTAAAAGTTAAACATCTTAACTATCAGAAAGATTCTTAATGCTTTACTGGCTGAACAAACACTAGAGCTCCCTTAAAGATCAAAAATGTTTTACTGGACAACTATAGTAACCTCTTTCAAGGGTAAGCTATCTGTTCCTCTCCAACAGCCTTTTTGAATTTGCTTTGCTAACTTAAGACCACGAGGTCCACGTCTCTTTTCCTGCTGAGCCTCACACTGTTTCATCAAGACTTCCCTTTTGCTGACTTCAAGGCAAATTTTAGAGGTGATGATGGAGGTTCTTCTGGCTGACCCAGGCCACTAGTCTGACAGTCACCCCCTTAAGAACTTAAAAAAGAAGTCTGCCCATACCATTAGTAACTTTCTCAGCTAGTCACAGAACACACAAATCATTTAATCAACGGTACTGATTGAAATATCTTCTTTACAATTAGTCTTTTAGTCTTTTCATAACAACCAATTCACAGCAGTTTAGTTTTGCATTCTCTACATTAAACAATTTACCTAAAGTTGTCATGGAATGTACTGATTCAGTCACCCCCGACCCACCCTCCTTTATAGTTCAGAATGGAAGTACGTCTTCATATTCAGCCACACATTGTTTCTATATAATCTGCCCCCGTTTCTCCACTCCCTCTGCACACCTCACATGTGATGGAAACTCTGGACTGAGGTTCCTGAGGACTCCCATCCACAGACAGCTAGGGACGAAGTTATCCTATTGGAAAAGATGTCAACCAGCGGCGTCCCACACCAGGAGGAGGATTATCTTTTTTCCTAAGTGTCCTCTTATCCTCTAATCATAGTTGCTTGGCCCACACAATTTTTGCAATAAAATTCTGTTTTTCTGGAAAATATGACTTCTTTCTAGGGAGCTTCAATTCTGGATTCATTTATCAAACCATGACGGTATGATATCGCACTATGACAATTATATAGGAAGATGGAAAACTTTCCCACGGGACGGGTAGGGACATGATGCCTAGGGGAATCAGATGAAACAGGGAGAATAGCACTTTAGTGAAGAACCCAGTAACAGTAGAGGGAGAGATGAGGGAGTTTAAAGGGTCACTTTAAGCAGGGATAGGATTCTTTTGAGAAGAGTAATAATGATTTGCCCCTGCAGTAACAATCTCATGAGTGAAAAATGAGCTATGTCTGGAGCAGTGGCGGCAAAAAAAGCAAAGTAAAATGGCAAGAATAAAGGAGTGATGTACCCCTGACCTTACAACCCCGTTTTTACACAAAAACCTATTCAGGGAGCTGCAGAAAGACAAAACAGTGTCAAAGAGAAGCTGAGGAGCAATGTGCAAGAACCACCAAGAGAGAAAGCAATTAGGATTCTCAGGACTAATGGGCTGAAGGACAGCGCAGCACAGCAAGAGCCTCGCCACATACACAACGATCAAGATTACCAGAAAAACCCACTGAGATCATTCCACAGTTACGACACGGATTTTCCTTCCCCTTGCTTTACACCAAAAGAGTCTCTAGTGAGTTTTAACACAATCAGTTGCAATCAAGAACATAATATTATTTTCCAAACAGCGTGGTGGAACAAACAGTACTTTATTTATGTAGTTATCATCTGAGAGCAGCAGAAGCATTTCATGATCTCGACGTAATGTGGATTTATGATTATCTCCAGAAATACTCATGAATCCACAATGAAAACTAAGTTTGAAAATAAGAGCAAACAAAAATGGAAATATAGCTATCCTTTCATTTATTTAAAACTAGGAGAACAGCCATCCTTGCCTCTTCCCTTTCCTTGGCTTTCTGTAGCCAGTCAGTAAGTCCAGTTGCTTGTCCCCTTTATAAACTGGCATCTGCCCCTTCTTTTTCCAGCTTAGCTATCTCCTGCCTGGACTATTACAACAGCTGTCTCTTAACTGGTTTCCTAGCCCCCAGTTTCCTCTCTAGTCTGTCTTACACACTGTCATCAGATAAATTTCCCTCTTCATGAAATTACCCCCACCAAAATCTCTGGCTTCCTATTACCAACAGGATAGTCTCAACTACTTAGTCGGGTAATCAGAACATGCTGCCATTTGACCCCAACTGACCTTCCCAATCTCACCATGGCTCTCACTAGTCTCGAGCTGGACGACTTTACTTCCTGTCCCCTAAAGTGTGGCATTCATGCCTGTCACTCGGCTTTTGGTCACCCAAATTCAGAAGCCTAACTAAGTACAGCTATTAATGACCATTTATTTCCAAAGCCTTTCCCCTCTACCAATTCTTCAAATTATAGCTTGAGTCCAGCAATCTTTCAGAAGTGTTTCTGAACCAGCATCAAACATGTTCTCTTCTCCAAGATCCTCAGAGGACTATACAAGTGGCAGAGAATGTAAGTGTTCTACAAATACTACCTGATATCCGAGCTCTCTGTGTACTTCTCATTGAGATTTACCACATATGACCTAGATTATTCATCAAGTTTTTAAATAATATGGCATAATATTTTCTAAACCCACACTCCCTGAAGTCATTGGTTCATACTTCTGTTTCTCAATAATGTTCAGTACACAGCAAGCAATCATGCTCTGCACAAGATGGAGGGGTAGAATAGGGTGGGAGATGTGAGAAAGGTTCAAGAGCGAGCGGACATATGCATGCCTGTGGCTGATTCATGTTGATGTATGGCAGAAACCAGCACAATATTGTAAAGCATTTATCCTCCAGTAAAAAATTAAAACAAACAAACAAAAAACAATCTATCTGTTGAGCTAACTAAAGGCATGCTCGCTTTTATCATGTAATGAAATTTAGGACACAAAATTTCAGTTTCAAATAAAGAGTTCAAAAATATATTTATTACATACTAAGTGATTTAACGGTCATCTGAGTTAAAGTCAAGTGGGCCTTAGAAAGCATCACTACGAACAAAGCTAGTGGAGGTGATGGAATTCCAGTTGAGCTATTTCAAATCCTGAAAGATGATGCCGTGAAAGTGCTGCACTCAATATGCATTTGGAAAACAGCAGTGGCCACAGGACTGGAAAAGGTCAGTCTTCATTCCAATCCCAAAGAAGGGCAATGTCAAAAAATGCTCAAACTACTGCACAATTGTACTCATCTCACACGCTAGTAAAGTCATGCTCAAAATTCTCCAAGCCAGGCTTCAGCAATACGTGAACCATGAACTTCCAGCTGTTCAAGCTGGTTTTAGAAAAGGCAGAGGAACCAGAGATCAAATTGCCAACATCCACTGGATCATGGAGAAAGCAAGAGAGTTCCAGAAAAACATCTATTTCTGCTTCATTGACTATGCCAAAGCCTTTGACTGTGTGGATCACAATAAACTGTGGAAAATTCTGAAAGAGATGGGAATACCAGACCACCTGACCTGCCTCTTGAGAAACCTGTATGTAGGTCAGGAAGCAACAGTTAGAACTGGACATGGAACAACAGACTGGTTCCAAATAGGAAAAGGAGTACGTCAAGGTTGTATATTGTCACCCTGCTTATTTAACTTATATGCAGAGTACATCATGAGGAACGCTGGGCTGGAAGAAGCACAAGCTGGAATCAAGATTGCTGGGAGAAATATCAATAACCTCAGATATGCAGATGACACCACCCTTATGGCAGAAAGTGAAGAGGAACTCAAAAGCCTCTTGAGGAAAGTGAAAAAGGAGAGTGAAAAGGTTGGCTTGAAGCTCAACATTCAGAAAATTAAGATCATGGCATCTGGTCCCATCACTTCATGGGAAATAGATGGGGAAACAGTGTCAGACTTTATTTTTTGGGCTCCAAAATCACTGCGGATGCTGACTGCAGCCATGAAATTAAAAGACGTTTACTCCTTGGAAGGAAAGTTATGACCAACCTAGATAGCATATTAAAAAGCAGAGACATTACTTTGCCAACCAAGGTCTGTCTAGTCAAGGCTATGGTTTTTCCAGTGGTCATGTATGGATATGAGAGCTGGACTGTGAAGAAAGTTGATCGCCGAAGAATTGATGCTTCTGAACTGTGGTGTTGGAGAAGACTCTTGAGGGTCCCTTGTACTGCAAGGAGATCCAACCAGTCCATTCTCGAGGAGATCAGTCCTGGGTGTTCATTGGAAGGACTGATGCTAAAGCTGAAGCTCCAATACTTTGGCTACCTCACGTGAAGAGTTGACTCACTGGAAAAGAGTCTGTTGCTGGGAGGGATTGGGGACGGGAGGAGAAGGGGACGACACAGAATGAGATGGCTGGATGGCATCACTGACTCGATGGACATGAGTTTGAGTGAACTCCAGGGGTTGGTGATGGACAGGGAGGCCTGGCGTGCTGCGATACATGGGGTCGCAAAGAGTCGGACACGACTGAGCGACTGAACTGAACTGAACTGAAGTGATTTAAAGAAATAAACTACACTTAGAATGCAAATGGCTAAATTAAGTCATTATACTCAAAGATACGGGTAGGAAAGGGGAAAAAGATAACGAGTAAAGGCACAATGTTTCACTGTTCAACTGAAGAAAATCTCATTCATTTATTTTGGAAGCGAAGTTCTCCATTTTTTTGGGGTGTACTTACTTTTGTTTTAATCGGATATAAGAAGTTGATAAATTGTTCCAAGCTTCAGCATTCTGAAATGATAGAGAATTCAGTTACAGATTATTCTCTCCTTTAGGTATAACTGCTGCCAACAAAAATATAACATATTTTCTTAGCTCAAGATGTGCTTTTACAATCATAATTTTCAATAACATATGTTTAAAACTGTCTAAGAAAATTCAATTAAATTGAACATTTATAATTAAACTTAATATTTATGATTCTTAAAAAGTCACAAAAACAATCAACAGAATGATATAACTGTTATAGCCCTAATTTGGAATTTAGAAAAGATTCTATTTCCAAATTTAGATTTACAAAATAATTGGGTAATTTATAACAGTATTTACACAATATATAAATTACAAATCTAAAGCAGTGCAGAATATTGTTTTTCCTATCATAAAAGGGTTTGCTATTTTACCATCATCCTTTATCAGACAGGAGAATAAAGGAGTATGTGTTCTCCAATGTTAAGGCTATGTATTTCATCAAACGCATTTCTCTACCTACTTTTCTATGTAATGACAATAAATTAAAGTCTGTATAAATGTTGATTCCAACAAGAATGATATAAATTATGCTTGCTCTTTTTGTTCCACATTTTATAAAACACAGAGTATGTAGTTCAGTTCAGTTCAGTTCAGTTGCTCAGTCGTGTCCGACTCTCTGCGACCCCATGAATCACAGCACGCCAGGCCTCCCCGTCCATCACCAACTCCCGGAGTACACTCAAACCCATGTCCACAGAGTCGGTGATGCCATCCAGCCATCTCATTCTCCGTCGTCCCCTTCTCCTCCCACCCCCAACCTTTCCCAGCATCAGAGTCTTTTCCAGTGAGTCAACCTGTCGCATGAGGTGAAGTTCCAAAGACACAATTTAAAAATTAATGGCAATGGACCTCTGCTTATGGACAGAATACAGTTAGGACCAGACTAGTCTTATTACCATAAAAAGATATCTAACTGGACAAAATTTTAGGAGACAACTGTTTTTGAGAAGTTGGACAGTGGGCAGCACGGGACTGTGACCCCTGAGAGAAGAGCTGTTGAGGTGTCTCAAAAATCCACCTGCACTTCTAGCTAGAGGTGCTACAGTACTTTGAGGGCTACAGCACGGAAAGATAGAAACCAAACAAAACACAACAAGTCTTACTGACAGGAAAAAAAAGTTCAGAGTTCAGAGCTGCAAAAGTGGTTGAATTTGTAAGACAAACTATGACGGAAGAGAGAGCTGTTCAGAGAATAAGCTCCAGAAATCTCAGTGAGCAACTCCTGGCATCCTTAGCTGAATACTGAGCTACACTGGGCAGGGAAACACTTCCAAAGGCCAGGTAGGGAACAACTCCCAGAGAGCTGTGAGCAGAATGGAGATTCTAGGGGTCACCCAAGTGCTGGGAGCTAGTCAAGTTCCAACCAGGCTCAGTGGGGAATTCTTACTGACCAGCCATGGGATTAAACTCAGCCCCCAAAATGTTATAGCTCAAGAGAAGGGTGACTACAACTCTAGAATAAGGACAACAGACCTACTCTGAGCTGAAAATTAAGCTGATCCATAATGAAATTAACCAAATGCCAAAAAACCTTCTACCTTCTTCAAGGGAAGATAACAAAACTTAGAAACTCAACAACATAGCATCCACAAGTGTAGGATATGATAATAAAAAAACAACTGGTAGACAGGCAAATAAGCAGGAAAATTCATCCATAACCAAATTAAAAATCAGTTAATAGAAACAGACACAGAAATTAAGGAAATATTGGCATACACATATAAAAACTTCAAAGCAGTTGTTAAAAATATAATCAAATATTTGAAGAAAACATGAACATAATAAGGGAACAATTAGGGAATCTCAGTAGAAACACAAAAATTGTAAAAAGAACCAAATAAAAATTCTTGAGCTAAAAAAAGGAAAGCACATTATCTGAAACAATATTATTTTTTGAGATGTAATTGATACACAGCATTGTACAATGCTGATATATAGCACTATAATTGATATACAGCATATACAGTTTTAGAAGTACTACATAATGATTTGGTACATGTATATATTTGTAAAGTGATTACCACAATAAGTTTAGTGAACATCTACCACCACACACAGTACGGTAAGCTTAATGACTAGGTTTAATACTAGATTTGACATAAACGTAAGAACTAAACCAATAAAACTCTTAGATAAAAAGATAAGTTAATCTTCATGACCTTAGATCTGGCAATGGATTCTTAAAAGCACAAGCAACAACAAAAAAATTCTTAAATGACACCAAAAGCACAAGCAACAGGTTCAGTTCAGTTCAGTCGCTCAGTCGTGTCCGACTATCCGCGACCCCATGAATCACAGCACGCAAGGCCTCCCTGTCCATCACCAAATCCTCAAAATTAAAAACATTTGTACTTCAAAGACACTATAAGAAAGTGAAAAACAACTTACAAAATGGGAAAAAAATTTGGAAATCATATACCTGATATGGGGCTTACATCTAGGATACAGAAAGACTTCTTACAACTCAACAATAAAAAGACCAATAACCTAAATGGGCAAGGATGTGAGTAAACATTTCTCTAATGATACACGAATGGCCAATAAGTACAAGAAAAGATGTTCAAGATAATCAGCTGTCAAAGAAATGCAAACTGAAACCACAACAAGATACTGCCTACTAGGATAGCTATAATCAAAAAGATAATAACAAGTGCTGACAAAGATGCTGAGAAATGAGAATCCTTATGCCGTGCTGGTAGGAATGTAAAATGGTGCTTTAGAAAACAGTCTGGCAGTTTCTTAAAATTCTGAACACAGAACTAACATGATTCAGTAACTCTACTACTAGACACCCACCTAAGAGAAATGGAAATATAGTCTACACAAAAACTTGTAAGTGACTGTTCACAGCAGCATAATTCAAGTAACTGAAAAGTGGAAACAATCTAAATGCCCATCAACTGATGAATGAATAACATGTGATATGGTCACACAGTGGAATATTATTTGACCATAAAAAGAAATGAAGTGCTGATATACGAGACAACATGGACGAACTGTAAAAACATTAATCTAAGTGAAGAAAGCCATCAAAAAGACTACTCATTGTACGATTCCATTTATAGGAAACATTCACAACAGGCAAATGTAAGGAGACCGAACATCCATTAGTGGTTGCCTAGGGGTGGGGGCGGGAGGTATGGGTGGAAAGTCTCTGGGTGAAATGGGGAATGATTGCTAACTGGTACAAGGGTTCCTTTTTACAATAATAAAAATGTTCTAAAATGGTGGTGATGGTTGCACAATTCTGAATACACTAAAAAAGAAAAAAAAATCACTGAATTGTACACTTTAAATGGATGAACTATATGGTATGTGAGTTATTTACTATCTCAGTAAAGCTGTTAAATATTTAAAGACCATAAACTACCAAAAAAAGAACTTTCTAATAATGCAATTAACAGGCAGCCCATATTGGGGAGTGACAAAATATATGTGACACTTTGCTGTATATTTCAGCGAAGTATATTTTTTAACTAAAAAAATATTTTATTAAAATTATTTTCTAAACAAAACTATGAATACCATAGATATTATAAGAAAAAACTTATTTCTAGATTTATAAATCATATACCTTAGGGCATGACCTTCTACCAATGGTATACTTTCCTCCAACACAAAAGGAATGATGTTCTTTTTCTTGGACATAAAAATAATCAAAAGTTTGAATCTTTCTGCCTTATTTTCTCTCTCCCTTTTTACTGTGATAAGCTAGTGAGAAACTGCTGTAAAGGACAGGGAGTTTAGCTCAGTGCTCTGTGAAGACCTAGAGGGATAGAATGGGTGGGTGGGGGTGGGAGAGAAAACAGAGGAAGGGGATATATGTATACATACAGCTGATTCATGATGTCACAGACAAAACCAACACAACATTGTAAAGCAATTATATTCCAATAAAAAAATTTTTTAAGCTAATAGGAAAAGCAAAAAAAAAAAAAAAAAACACAAAACAAAACCCCACTTAACATGAGATCACCCTCTTCACAAATTTTTAGGTGCACAGCCCAGTACAGTTAACCATGGGCACAATGCTGTACAACAAATCTCTAGAACTTAATCATCTTGCATAACTGAAACTACATACTTGCAGGAATTGCTGTTCTGAACTACAGTACAGTTCAAATAATTTAGAGAGTACCAAAAAGCCGTGATAAGGAAAGAAGGCCAAACAAACTTACGTCGGGTTCCAGAGTCACACACCGCTGAAATGCCCTCGCTGAACCTCCGTAGTCTTCCAAGGCCAGATAGGCACAGCCCAGAGAAAACCACACTCCGAGCTGCAAGACCAAAAGACAAAGTCATTCAAGCACATAGAGACATTTATAAGATTAATCTGAAAACCCCTCAGGATGCTATCAACAAACACACTACACTAGTAGTGTACAGAGCTATATCACAAACACTGCCTTACATTCTATCTTAAACTAGAAAACTTAGCTATGGAGATGATATTTTTCCATATAACTTTCAAAATTAATTCAAAAATGAAAGCATGTGCAACACTGCGCATCTTTCATTGAGAAAGACCCGTTTGTTTTAACTGACTCCATGAACACAATGGAGAGCCCTGTTGATAAGCCCTGATATGATAACTTTACGTTTTTACTGAGCATCAATGTAACTATGTAAAAAGTACACAAAGCATCAGCAGATTCATAACTGATGAACGTATTACAAACTTGAGAGGAAAAAGTTTTGCTTCCATCTTCAAGTTGGACCCCAAGTATACTTTTGCTGTTTAACCAAGGGCCAAACTACCCTGGCATGTACCTGCCTAGGCATGCCTGAAAAAATTTAGAAAAAGCAGGCTCAGAATCTGGATTACCAAAGAGTCATTCAAAGTGGAAACCCTGACTTAAGTCAGTAAGATTTGTAAATTTAGAGATGTAGAAAACAGGTAACTATGAGGGATGGGATGAGGAGGGAGGTAAGAAGGGGGTTCAGGCTCGGGGACACATGTACACCTATGGCTGACTCATGTCAGTGTATGGCAAAAACCACTACAATATTGTAAAGTAATTAACCTCCGATTAAAAAAATATATTAATTAAAAAAAAAGAAAATAGGTAAGTAGGAAGTGGCGATTGAGAATTACAAAAGAGTTCTTTACATCACAGGGTTTCCTTAAAATTCAATAGCCTCTGTCAAAAGGAAGATAAAACTGATAAAAATTCAATGAAATTAGTCAGAAACGCAGCTATTACAACTCTGCTTTCCTCTCAGATACAGTCAATAAGGCCAACGGTAGAATGAATTCTGCTTTCTTACTTTCCCTTACTTCTAGTGTGAGGGCAGTGAGCCAGCAGACAGGCTTGGTTGAACACTGCAGGGTGGGAAAGGAAATGAGCCGCTCTGTTATCCGTCCATGGCCTTCCACAGAGGCGGACAGGAGGCTGCCCCTACCTCCTCCCATTCATACAAAACTTGTTCCCTGTGGCTAGTTGAGGCCTAAAAGTTCTTTAAGCAGATAAAGATTTTCAGCTGATAATTAGAGATAAGGCTTAAAAAGCAAACATCCCTGGGCAATTTAACACTTTGTCTTGAATTCACAAGAGGCTATAAATAACTGCTATCAGCAGCCTTTAAGAGCACAAATTTTGTTAGAAGCATAGGTAATGGCTGAAAACAGGGTGTGTGTGTGTGTCTGGGGGTCGGTGGGGGATGCAGAGGTTGAAATTAAGTTAGAAGTTCCCTTTTCTGAATCAAGGGACTCCAGCAACTTAAAAAGTAGCTCATTACACTTTGCTTTTGTCTGGTTATTTAAAGAATCAAATGAAAAGAGTTCCAATGCACTAAACCACAGTCACTGAAAGTGACTCACTCTGAGAGGGCCTAAAGTCTGATGCTAACGTATAAAACAAGCTTACTTCTAATCTAGTCAAAAGTTTCAAAATCTGTGGATTATAATTCATCTTTATAAGGTGCAGTTTTTTTCCATTTAACATCTCTGAATGCTAATAACCAATAGCTGATCAGACTTTGATTGTGCATGTGTGTGTTCTCAGTCGCTCAGTTGTGTCCAACTCTTTGTGGCCCCATGGACTGTAGCCTGCCAGGCTCCTCTGTTCATGGAATTTTCCAGGCAAGAATACTGGAGTGGGTTGCCATTTCCTCCTGCAGGGAATCTTCCCTACCCAGGGATCAAACCCCACTCTCTTGCATCTCCTGTATTGGCAGGTAGATTTTTTACCACTGCGCCACCTAGGAAGCCAGCATTTAATTTTCTATACAAGGTGGCACTTAAAACACATGTGCCTCTTACAAGTGACAGCATGTTATACCCTCAAAGAATCATGGCAGCAAGTTTACTTGGAATGAGGAATACCTCATCCTGCGATCAAATCAAGAAAAATGAGAAGTGCCCCAAAAGTTCTCAAAATGCATATGCCCTGCTTGCTTCCTGCATCAGCAAAGAACAAACTGACAACAGAACTATTTCATATGTGTCATAAAAAACATTGAGTATAAATTCAGTATGAAAATAAAAATTGAAAATTTATTTTTTAAACCTACCTCAAAAGACAAAGATTATATAAATGCCTGAAATTAGCAACTATCTTACAGCTCCAACATAAGCTGGTAATGAGATTACTATGTAAATTTTTAAAACAAGTGAATGCTAACTAATGTCTTAACACCAAAATAAATTTAATGAAAATCAATGATAACAATTTAATATATAGTATTATGATTCCCTTTTTTTAACTCTTGATCATTTGTGTAACTGCTTCAATAATTTGCATCTAAAAAAATTCTAGGATCATTAACTAATAGTAGGTTTTATTCTACTAATGACAAATAATTAAGATGGGAGATGACTTCTGTATACACCCTATTCTTTGAATCATGAAATGGCTTAAAAAAAAACTCTAGGATCTTCTAATTGCTTCTAGATGACCCACTAAACCATCAAAAATCCATTTATATCTTGCATCTCAATCAGGGTCCTTGGATTTTGGGGGACTAAGGAGTATATTTGGTGCCTCTTTTACTTTTTTTATTTTTAACTATTACTTGAGTCAGACACGACTGAACGACTTCACTTTCACTTTTCACTTTCATGCATTGGAGAAGGAAATGGCAGCCCACTCCAGTGTTCTTGCCTGGAGAATCCCAGGGACGGGGGAGCCTGGTGGGCTGCCGTCTATGGGGTCACACAGGGTCGGACACGACTGAAGTGATTTAGCAGCAGCAGCAGAAGCAACCTATATTACCCTGATTGACATCTTGATTTAGGATGGTCATCCTCTTAAGAAGAGAATATCATGAAAGAAAAAACTCAAAAGAAGCTTAAAAATATTAAAGTTCACATGAATCCCCAAGTTAACATTGTATATGGTTGCATACAAAAGGTCTCTGTCTCCTAGTCTAACGCTATCAGATAGAAATATAATGCTAGCCTCATTATATTTTCTAGCAGTCACATTTTAAAAGTAAAAAGAAATGAGTGAAATTAATTTTAGCAACATTTTACTTAACTCTACATATCTAAAATATTATCATTTACACGTTATTAATATATGAGAGCACTGAGATATTTTATATTCACTTTATTCATATGAAGTCTTTGACACCTGGTGCATGTCCCACACTAACAGCAGATTTGAGTTTGGACCAGCCACACTTCAAATACTCAACTGCCACATGAGGCTGGCGGCTGCCATACTGAGCAGCACAACTCTACACTATTTCTCTACAACAGTGACACAGACCCTAACACACCTGCATCCTTTCCTTTCGTCTCCATTAAAAAAACTGGCTCCTCTGGCTAAGAGCCACTCTTGGGCTCCTCATACACCATAGTCACTCCTGTTCCTCTCCACACAATAACAACCAGAATAATTGGCATTTAATGAGCACCGAGAGCCAGCTTAAGAGTAAATATTTAAAAAAACTAAGATCATGGCATCCAGCCCCATTACTGCATGGCAAATGGGAGGGGAAAGATGGAAGTAGTGACAGATTTTCTCTTCTTGGGCTCCAAAATCATAGAAGCCATGAAATCATAAGACGATTGTTTCTTGGCAGGAAAGCGATGCCAAACCTAGACAGTGTGTTGAAAAGCAGAGACATTACTCTGCGGACAAAGGTTTGTATAGTCAAGGTTATGGTCTTCCCAGTGGTCATGTACAGTTGTGAGAGACAGACCATAAAGAAGGCAGAACGCCAAAGAATTGATGCCTTCGAACTGTGGTGCTGGAGAAGACCGCTGGACAGCAAGAAGATCCAATCAGTCAATCTTCAGAGAGATCAACCCTGAATATTTACTGGAAGGACTAATGTTGAAGCTCCAGTATTTTGGTCATCTGATGCGAACAGACTCATTGGAAAAGTCCTTGATGGTGGGAAATATCGAGGGCAGAAGGAGAAGAAGGAGTCAGAGGATAAGACGGTTGGATGGCATCACCGTCTCAATGGACTTGAGTTTGAGCAAACTCCAGGAGGTGGTGAGCGACAGGGAGGCCTGGCAAAGAGTTGGACATGACTAGGCGACTGAATGGCAACAATGAACACATACTGTGTAGCCAAGCACTGATACCACGAGCTTTCCACACATCACCCTGTCTATTCCTCACAGATGGCCTTCCAAGGCAGTAGATGGCACCCTCACTGGAGAGATGAACACAGACCAGTCAGTCAGCGAGGAAGGAGAGATCTGAGGTGCAGTCAGTGTGATTCCAGAGGCCGTGTCATCTCCACATGACCATGCTGCCTCCCTCTACACCGTTCTGCCCACACACACCATGGTTCTCGGCAATGCCATTCTTGTCAGCAGCATGGCGGGTGGGGAAAGGAAACAGTCCACTTAACACATGTGGGGAAGACCCAGGATATCAAGTTTTTAAGAACTGGGGCATTATCCACGTCTCCCTCAGAAAGTTCTCCTGATAGGCAAATGGATAAGGATGAAGCGGAAGAAGAGATGTTTAGTTGGAGGAAAGAACTGAAAGGCAAACCTCTCACCAAGGGACTGGGCAAGAATGGAGAAAGATAATAACCATCACGGAGGCTCTGGTGGAGACTGCTGTGAAGCTTATTTCCAGGGTGGACTGTGAAGGCAGGCAAGCTCTAGGCAGGCAGTGACCTTTTAGAGGGTGACAGTCCAGTTTTCTACTCGGAAGAAGCCAATACAGAGACACAAAATCAGACTATTTTGAATATGACATACATACTTGAAGAATGGTTTTAAATTATTTTTTAAATAATTAACCAAAAGCAGGAATGGTTGAAAACATGATCTCTCTTTGAACTTCCCTCAAAAGCCCCTGAGAGAAACAGGAATAGAGGGAAAGATAGATTCACTGGGGTTCAAAAGGTTCTAAGGAACTGAATGCCCTTGGCCATGTCACTTAACCTCTGAGTCTCACTTCCCCAGTTGTTAAATGGGTGGGGGGGGGATTAAGCAAAAATTCCGAAGCTCCTTCAGATCCCAGATTCTGAAAACTCAGAGGCCACAGGGTTCAAAGATACATTACTGCCATCTAGTGGCAAAACAAATACACTGATGATGCAAATAGAATCAGCCGGTTTGATGAACTAAGAAATTAACTGAGGCTTAGAAATCAATTGAAAAGAGGCCACAAGAAAAATGAGGTCTGGAAAGGAAGTGATTTGCCTGAAGTCACACAATGGTTCCTGGTGTGCAATACTTGTGGTGAAGTATACTCCTGGTATGCTAAGTTGATTCAGTCGAATTTGACTCTACGCTGACCATAG
The DNA here is from genome assembly GCF_049115385.1 of Moschus berezovskii. Classification (NCBI taxonomy): domain Eukaryota; kingdom Metazoa; phylum Chordata; class Mammalia; order Artiodactyla; family Moschidae; genus Moschus; species Moschus berezovskii. Next base: position 93,142,079 of record NC_142470.1, read on the forward strand.
CTCGTCAGGCTCCTCTGTCAATGGGATTCTCCAAGGCAAGAATACGAGAGTGGGTTGCTATGCCCTCCTCCAGGGGATCTTCCCGACCCAGGGATCAAACCTATGGTTTTTATGGATTACTCTAAGAATTATGAAGTTAATTTTTACAAGGTTATCTAAAGCACATATGCAACAGATGCCATTTGCTTATGTGATTTTACAAATTTGTTTGTTAACTTATGAGCTTACTACTCAAACTTCCTTCCTCCTCAAGGTTTCTGCAGAACAAATGAATAATCAGTAGCTTCACCGATTTTCCTTATGCGTTGACTGGGTTTTTCTGACATTCTGTATAATAAAGTGCAACATGGTATAACTGAATCCTGATGCTAACAACACTCTCCATTCTCTCTGTTCTGCATTGCTGACTCATTCCCATGACCCTAAATGCAGATAAGTGGTTGAATGTGATTTCATTAAACAGGAAATGACCCCAGCCAAACTCAAGAGAGATATCAATGTTGTCTGGTAGTAGCTTTTCCTAAAATAATGCTTGGTGCTCATATTTTTTTAAATGTGCACCACCAACCAATTCTTTTGTAACAAAATTTCTCATTTACTCTTAAATACTAAGTCCTCCTCCCTAAGGAAACACAAACCTTCACCCGCCAGCTTTGTCAGTTTCTCTCTCTCTCTCAAAGGTTTCCTCTATGTCAGTGTCTTCTTTCAAACCACAGAAGCAGCACTTTTTTCTTTCACTAGAATGGGTGTTAATTGCTGAGTGTCTCCCTCTTTTCCCATCCCAGACTGGGTATCACTGAGTCTTCTAGTTGCCTGCTCTTTCCAGTTCACAGTGTGAAGTAACGTGGGTGTTTACATATCACCTGCATGAGACTCTCCTGTAGGACTCTACTGTTAGGCTACAGAAAATGGGGTTACAATGATTTTCTACCACATTACTACCACGCTGCAATGGTCAGGACACAAAACGTCACTGAGAACTTAGTATGGACCAGAAAATATGCTAGCCACTTTATATACATTGGCTCTAACTCTCCAGTTAGATCAAACTGATGTAGGGATTACATGTCCACGTTACAAACAAGAAAACTGAAGCTCAGAAGGATGAAGTGATGCACCGAGAGATCCAGACTCAGGTCTGTGTCCATGGAGCCCTTCCCTCTACCCCTCGGTTCCGGCTGCGGCCCAGATGCTCTCTCAGTGCTCATATTTCTTGGCAGTTAGGCAAGTTAGACCCTAAGAGTTTCATTTTCTATTGCTTACCAATATGAGAAAGGAAGGACAAAGAGGAAATAATCTTTTTCTCTACATATTATCTGCATATGTTCATTCTGTCTTCTCCACTGGAATATAAGCTCCAGTCTCCTTGGACCTCCCCACCACAATAACACAAGTACATGACAGAAACTCTGTAACTCCACTGCAAATACATTTTCTTTTTTCAAAAACTGACATGAAAGAGAAAGTTAACCCCCGCAAATCATGGAAGAACACAAGCTCTCAGGATAATTAACAATTCAATCAGTGCATCATGAAAGTCTGGTCTTACACACAGCACAGGCTGGGAAGGGCTGCTGTGGTCCCTTGAAAACTCCCTGGTCCCACAGAGACTCACCAGCTCTCATGTGCTGGACTGTCCCATATACCAAAGTTACAGCTTCACTGTGCTCCTGATGAAAGCCCCGACAGTTATGAATTAAAGGAAGAAAAACATTCAAACTGAACAGTCTTGTATTCAAAGCTTTCCATAACTTCTAACGACCTCAGCCAAATTCACCATTCCTTCCTAACATAAGACAACACCCTTTAGAGGCAAAACAGCAAAGACATTAAGAGTAAGTGCTGTTAACACCAGAAAGCCCAGGTTCAAATCCCAGCTCCACTCCTCACATAAACTGTGGGATTTGGTGTAAACTAATTAGACCTCTATTTCCTAACTTGTTAAATGAGGGTAAAAATAGTTAAGTACCTCAGGGACTGGGCTGAGGACTAACAATATATGCAAAATGCTTAGAACAGTACCTGGCACCCAGTAAATACTCAATGTTAGCTGCTAGTATTACTATTATAACTGAATCTAAACATAAATAGTCAAAACTTACAGTTACCAAGAAACCTTTGCTACATGTTTTTGCATCTGCTAGTGTCCTTTTCTGAAACAAAATTTCCTAATCTTTGCCTCCTATCTAAATCCCAACTATTTCTCCTCGTTCATATCTTACAATGATTTAGAAAGAGTTCATTTCCACTTAAATTCTAGCTTACACTATAGAAGATGCTTAATAAATAGAAATTGCTATTATAATGTTAACGCTCTCATCTTCTTTCTCATCTCACTTCAAACATTATTGTTTCCAGAGCTAACACCTTCATCTCTTCTCATTCCACTCTTCTCCAGAATGACACTCCCTAGTTGTCATTCCCTCTTTCTTGATAACATTCAATCTCTTCTTCATCCACTTGATTCAACCCTGTAAGTGAAAAGTGTTAGTTGCTCAGCCGTGTCCAACTCTTTGTGACCCAATGACTATAGCCCTCCAGGCTCCTCTGTTCATGAAATTCTCCAGGCAAGAACACAGGAGTGGGAAACCATTCCGTTCTCCAGGGGATCTTCCTGACCCAGGGACTGAACCCAGGTCTGCTGCATTGCAGGGAGATTCTTTACTGTCTGAGCCACCAGGGAAGCCCTTCAACCCCATAAAAGTCTTCAGTATCCTGAAAAGTGTTACTTGATTCTGCTGTCCCTTGGTACAATACTCTACATTTTGACTCACTTCCTTGACACGTTCCTAAAAGATATGTCAATTTCCTCTTCCTCACTCTTCAACCTCCTGAAGCTGGTACTGAAGATCAACAGTGAGCTCCATATCCAATGAACTCTTCTTCGCCCTCTTCAGCCTTTATCACTCCAGGTGACATTTCTCACTGACGTTGTTTTTCCTTTGTTTCCATGAATTCCTTCTTTGGGGTTCCTTCTCTCCTTCTGATCAAGACTCTGGTGTACTTTGCTCAAATCACATTTCACTGATGCTATTTCCTCTCCCTTCCTCCAACCCCTGGAGATGTCCAAAGTTCAAGATTTTGCCTGAGGTTCTCTTCCAACACAGTTTCTATAAAGAATTCATTCACTTGCATGGATCTGCCTCACTGCCACAGAAAACCCAAATGCAAGCCCAGCTCGGCCTCACTCCTAGACTTCAGGCTTTTATGCCCAGTGGACTGTGGGCCATCTCTACTCAAGACACAGCAATATCTTTTCATTTTCAACACTCAAAATCACATCATTATCCCCCATCAAAGATATTTTCCCTTTCTCTTACATCCTCTATGTCTATCAATAGGAACATTTCCTTCTTAATCAAACAATTTAGAAAACTGGCAAGTTTTCAGATTTCAAACCCTCCTTCAGTCCTGCCAACCCAAGGAATAAATCCCAGAAAATTCTCCTCTATAAACAGCTTCAAACTGTTCGGTCTTTCCATGTGTATATGTGTGTGTGTGTGTGTGTGTGTGTGCTCAGTCAGGTCCAACTCTTTGTGACCCCATAAGGACTGTAGGCTCCTCTGTCCATGGAAATTTCCAGGTAAGAATACTGGAGTGAGTTGCCATTTTCTGCTCCAGGGGATCTTCCTGACCCAGGGATGAATCCATGTCTCTTGAGTCTCCTGCATTGGCAGGCGGATTCTTTACCACTGTACTACCTGGGAAACCCTATCTTCCCATCCTTATTGCTAAGGCCACTGATTGCTTATCCATGACATTCACCCTTTATTTAAACTTCCTAGAGCATCACTTTTGCCATATCACTCTTTTATTCAAAACCACAACAGACCTCGACATCTATATGGTTAGCTAATTCTAAAGAAGGATCCTTAAGGTCCTCCATAAACTACTTCCATCCATATCATTTCCCAGAGGAAACTCTGCTCTCTGCTGATAGACTGACACAGTCTAATTCATTCCCACATCCACGTCCGGTTCACAGCAGATCTCAATAACGCTAGTTAGGGAACCACATTCAAACCGCAACATTTTGAAAGTGAAACAAGGCACTAAAAAACTCATTAAAATTATACGACCTCAAAAAAACCTTATTTACTGACCAACAAATTATTGTCAAATTGGTTTCACTGTTTCAGAGGATACATTCTCAAAACCATTCTCAAAACTGAAATTATTTATTGAAAAATGTATTAAAGTAAAAAATTTTAAATGTTGATTATCTGAACATTTAAAAATAACAAAAGGATTCTTCCCTGTTGGTCCAATGGCTTGGACTCTGCACTCCCCATGCAGGGGGCCTGGGTTCAATCCCTGATGAGGGAATGAGATCCCACATGCTGCAGGTAAGAATTCGCATGGTACAACTAAAGATCCTACATGCTGCAAGGAAGATCTAAGATCCCATGTGCCACAATTAAAACTGAGCTGCTGCTGCTGCTAAGTCGCTTCAGTCATGTCCGACCCTGTGTGACCCCACAGACGGCAGCCCACCAGGCTCTGCCGTTCCTGGGATTCTCCAGGTAAGAACACTGGAGTGGGGTGTCATTTCCTTCACCAATTTAGGAAAGTGAAAAGTGAAAGTGAAGTAGCTCAGTCGTGTCCGACTCTTTGCAACCCCATGGACTGCAGCCCAGCAGGCTCCTCCGTCTATGGGATTTTCCAGGCAAGAGTACTGGAGTGGGGTGCCACTGCCTTCTCCGGCAGACATCATGGATCATGTTCAAATAATACATGCGTTTGTGTGTGTATGCGTGTGTGTGTGTGTATGTAAATGACAACAGTTAGTTTTTATTTCCATTGGTAGAAGCTTGTTTGACCATATTATGCCCACCACTACAACCTCCTCCCAGTATATTTCTGCTCCATTGGTTTTCTTAATTCAGAAAGAGCATTACTTTTACCATCCTGCCATGATCCACCAAAATTTGTATCCTTATTATTACCCTGTAAGTACTTTTATCTTCAATGTTTAACGTTTTAACTGAGCTTATAATAGCATTCAGAATAACGTCAGATGTTCCACCTTTGATATGGCACATTACCAAAAATTTTGTTGAATCCACTAATCAGGTGAAAAAAATGACTAGTGAGAACCAAATTAATGAGTTTTCTATTTGAAGCATCTGATGTCACTGATATAAAACTGGCAAAGTCAACTGTTAATGAACTACTTCTGCTAAAAGAGCTAGCACACTAACAGCTATGATCTCACTTTTCATACACGCACGAGAATATTTGGTATCAACTAATTTTCTAAAATAATGCTACTCATTTTCATTTGCACTAGATAAAAAGTCCAGTCTCACAGAACATGAAAATGCACCTCGGAAACCAGAACTGAAAGAGACACATGTACTCCAATGTTCATTGCAGCACTGTTTATAATAGCCAGGACATGGAAGCAACCAAGATGTCCATCTGCAGATGAATGGATAAGAAAGCTTTGGTACATATACACAATGGAGTATTTCTCAGCCATCAAAAAGAATGCATTTGAATCAGTTTTAATGAGGTGGATGAAATTGGAGCCAATTATACAGAGTGAAGTAAGCCAGAAAGAAGAACATCAATACCGTATATTAACGCATATATATGGAATTTAGAAAAATGGTAACCTGAACCCTGTATAAGAGACTGCAAAAGAGACATAGGCATTTAGAACAGTCTTTGGGACTCTGTGGGAGAGGGTGAAGGTGGAATGATTGGAGAGAATGGAATTGTAGCATGTATATTATCATAAGTGACCAGTCCAGGTTCGACGCATAAATTTTCCTCTGTTCAAAAAAAAAAAAAGAAAATGCACCTCCTACAGCTGTGTATTAAATTGTCACTTTGGACATGCTTCCTATTAAAACAACAACAACAAAAACTACTTTTTTTTGCCCCCACTGCCTGCACCATGGGGCTTGCTGGATCTTACTTCCCTGACCAAGGACTGAGCCCCGGCAGTGGAACTGTGGAGTCCTGGAATTCCTGAAAAAACAAACTTTTTACATAAATGCTAATGCTTCTTCAGAAGACGTGAGTTTTTGGTTTTCATGTGATTAGTGAAATGATTACGGCCCCTGAGGCGGAATGTAATTATATCAACTATTTTTGTGCAAGTTACACATTCATTTCCTCTCTTGACAAGTAAACATTAAGTTCTTAATTATTCTCTAAAAACACATGTTTAAAATTTGTTTGCTTTTTGGAGATGATTGCTGCCAAAAGGGTTTATTATAAACTATATAAAAAGTTACCAAGCTACGTAATATGGAAATAGTGGTACATTTAGACCATACAGTAGGTGACCAAACCCTTGTGTCTAGAGAATTCAGACTATTCTTCATGTGCTTTTATTTCTGGCAGGACTGCTCTGCCTCCACTCCCTATACATCTATCCGCCCTACAATTCCCCACATTTCCCACTAATCCTGCCAACTGGTAGCCAGGCAACGTCATGCAGCTCACAGGCCGCAACTTGGCACAAACGTCTGATGTACAACAAGGGGCTTACAGAGACACTGCCTCCAACATTTCTCCTATCACCACCCAAGACCTAAGCAGTCAGCTATCCTCGGCCTCTCACAGCAAGCATAGTTGGTGTTATCAGCAAGCCTCCTGCACAATGTCCTCGAAAGGGCGAGAGTAGTTAAGCTGCATCTGGAAAGGGCTGGAGAAAAAGGAGACAGGCACCTACTGGCCATCTTCCAGATTTTCGCACATCGTAAAGAGGGAGCTCCATCTACCACATGTCTTAAACACCATACTAGAGGAGGCTATGGCAGAAGATGGAAGCACAAAGTGGATGTCTATGAAAAGCCATTCCAGTTTCCTTTAATGTTACTGTTAATAATAGCACTTCATTGATTTTTTTTTCTGTAAATTTTTATGGGGAGGGGTAGCACTGCGCAACATGTGGGATCTTGGTTCCCCTATCAGGGGTAGAACCCACTCTCCCCTGGAGTGGAAATGCTGAATCTTAACCACAAGACCACAAGGGAAGCCCCCCCACAACACTTCATTTAAACATTTAAAAAATTTAGGTCAAACTGGATGGGCTATCAAGAAAACAGGCAGAGTGGGATAGCCATGGACGCTGGGGAAACTCTCAAATCCTCACCTTTCTTCACCCTTTTCTCCTATTGTGAAGCCAGTTCCCTCCTGGCACGTCTGCTGACTTTGTATCAATTGGTGAACATCTAAGCTAACTTCTGTCCCATCACAGAGACCCCGCACCTCCTCTCTATGGCTACAGTCCTTCTGCCCACACAAGTGTCTTGGTGTATATATGTGTGTGTATGTAATATCATATAACCTTACAAAGATGACTAGTTAATTGAGGAAGAAAGTTTAAAAATTTTAAAAGGCGAGAGGGGGAAAACTGACAAGATGAAAGGAATGAAGTATGAATGTTGAGGGAAAGAGGGTTGGAGAAGTGACACGAAGTGACATTCTCCTTTTTCAGGGCCTCACAGACTAGCTTGATATCTGAGCAATTTCTTTATGTTTACTTTTTGCTTCAAAGTAAGGAGCAATGAGAGCAGTAACTACCTAAGAGGAGACCTAAGGATGTATGCTTTAATTCTGGTCCTGACTCTATAAAAGCCTGTTTGGGAGATTTGGTGACCACTTGACCTCTTCCTCCCACTTTCTTCAACTTCTAATAGCCCACAATTCCCAGAAGTCTAAGACTGAATTTTAGAGGTTTCAGAAGTTATTTGGGAAAATGAAATAGGTTGGTGTTAAATGAATGACAGTGAGCAATCTTAAAAGAGCAAGTGAAAATGGTACACATACCTTCTGGTTCTCAAACAAATGCACCACAGACAAATTCATTTTTTGCAGACCATACCTGATATAAAGCCAAACACTCCTATTTTTATACCAATTTGATTTCAGGAAGCCATTAAAATACACAAAAGCCATTCAATTATTACTCTCATTTTACCTGAGTTTTGTTATTAAACCTATTTTCTGGATATGTCTGAAAAGGTGGGAAAGAATTTTTTAATTCTATTTTTCTATTTTCTCTCATTCCAGGACTTTGAGGAGACAACAGCATGTAAGAGCTCTCCTTTTGCAAAGACAGTTCAGACTTGCATCACAAGTTATCAGTCTACAGCCCTCAAGCTGTAATAGTTACATACAACTGCGCATCAAATGCCTGCATATTTTGGCATGGCTTACAGACTGCCTGAATTAGATCCATATGATGACAAACTGTAAGATACCCTCACACAATATCTGTTTGTACTGTGATGCTGCTTGGAGCAACTGCTATTCCTTTGTCTTGCTCAGTAATTAATTTAAAATTATACAATGAGATCATCAAGCCCTGTCAAGTCCTCGTTTGCAAGTTCCCTTACTTAATCCTTCTTTCTGACTGTCCCTCCCAAACTGATAACTGTCCTTCTACACCATCACTACAGTCTCCTAAGCCTGCCCTCATCCAGGATCTCCTGTGGCCAGTGTGGCCAAAACAAAATTGCAAAATTACCTTCACACACCTACACTCCTTCATTCGAAACAAAGCCAAACACAAACCAAACCTTCAATGGCTCCCTACTTGTCAAATAAAATCCAAAGAGTTTAGCCTCACATTCAAGACCTTCCATGATCTGGCTCCAGTCTAGCTTTCCTACTGGAACTGTCCTATTCCCTTTCACTCAAAAAAACTAGCCTATTCACTAATATTCTGTTCCCCTGACACACACACACACACACACACGCACATCTTCTCTTTCTGTTTCTGGGGCTGGGCTCATACTGTTCATCACCTGGAAGACCCTTACCACTGCCCTTTCCTTTGGCCTATTCAAGTATTGTGTGTCCTTCAAAGTCAGAGTCACCATCCTCCATTGTCTACCAAAGGCAGAAACAGTCTCCTTAGACTCTATAAAACTTACACCTCACAAATGACTCTGGGCCTTTCTGTGATGACTCATATTGTTGGCTAGCTTTGTCCATGTCCATTTCACTAGACTGTAGCCATCTTGGTACAAATCAGACCACCTGGTGATCTGCTGCTGCTGCCTCCTCCTCTGGCGCAGTGCCATGTATACAGCAGACAGTTAATGTATGCTTGACTGAATAACTTGCTGGAGACATTATTTACTCACTCATTCAGTAATTACTTGTTAAAGACCCAGTATGTGCTAGGCACTGTTAGACGCACTAGGAACATATAAATGAAAAAAACATAAAGATTTCTGCCTTCGTGGAATATATATTGCAATGGAGGAAGAATAGAATTTTTTTTAAAGTAAGCTATATATAACATTAGAAGGTGCTAAGTGCTGTGGGGAAAAATAAAGCAGGGAAGGAGAAGGAATGAAAGGAAGGGTGGAAGGTGGCAGTGAGATTTTAAGTAGAATAAACATGGAAGACCTCTGTGGGAAAGGGACATTGGACCCCAGATATGAATGAGGTAATGGAGCAGGTAAGGTATGCAGATGTCTATCTGGAAGGAGAACATTCCAGGCAGAGGAACAACAAGTACTAAAACGCAGAGGCAGAAATGTGCCTGGAATGTTCAGGGAAGAACAAAAAGGCCAGTGTCGAGTGAGTGAAGTGGGGAATGGGAGGACAGTAAAGATGCAACAGGAGCTCGGCTTGGAAAAGCCTCGAGAGCCAGTCAGGGACTTTGGCTGTTACCACAGGCGACGGAGCACAGGAATGACATGTCTAACTCAAATTTGAAAGGATCAACTCAGATGTTCACTGAATACAGGCAGATGGTAATAAGACAGAGGACTTCCCTGGTGGCTCAGACAGTAAAGAATCTGCCTGCTATGTGGGAGAGCCAGGTTAAATCCCTGGGTGGGGAAGGGCCCCTCGAGAAGGAAATGGCCACCCACTCCAGTATTTCTGCCTGGAGAATTCCATGGACAGAGGAGCCTGGCAAGCTATACAGCCCATGGGGTCACAGAGAGTTGGACATGACTAAGCAACTAAGACAGAGGCAAGAAGGCCAGTGAGGAGGCAGCATATTAACGAGGTGAGAGACAATGGGAATTTGACCAGAATGGGAGCGGGAAGAAAGTCGCTGTCTGAGCCTGGATATATTTGAGGATTTACTGATGGATCAGATGAGAGTATGAGGGATCCCTAAGAGAAATCAAGGATGACACCAAGACCAAATCAGCTCAGTTCAGTTGCTCAGTCGTGTCCGACTCCTTATGACCCCAAGCACTGCAAAGTGCCAGGCCTCCCGGTCCATCACCAACTCCCGGAGTTTACCCAAATTCATGCCCATTGAGTCAGTGATGCGATCTAACCATCTCATCCTCTGTCGTCCCCTTCTCCTCCTGCCTTCAATCTTTCCCAGCATCAGGGTCTTTAAAATGGATCAGTTCTTCCCATCAGGTGGCCAAATTATTGGAGTTGGAGCTTCAACATCAGTCCTTCCAATGAATATTCAGGACTGACTTCCTTTAGGATGGACTAATTGGATCTCCTTGCAGTCCAAGGGACTCTCAAGAGTCTTCTCTAACACCACAGTTCAAAAGCATCAATTCTTTGGCACTCAACTTTCTTTATAGTCCAACTCTCACATCCATACATGACCACTGGAAAAACCATAGTCTTGACTAGATGGAACTTTGTTGACAAAGTAATATCTCTGCTTTTTAATATGCTGTCTAGATTGGTCAAAACTTTCCTTCCAAGGAGTAAGCGTCTTTTAATTTCAGGCTGCAATCGCCATCTGCAGTGATATTGGAGCCCCCCAAAATTAAGTCAGACACTATTTCCACTGTTTCCCCATCTATTTGCCATGAAGTGATGGGGCCAGATGCCATGATCTTAGTTTTCTGAATGTTGAGCTTCAAGCCAACTTTTCCACTCTCCTCTTTCACTTTCATCAAGAGGCTCTTTAGTTCTTCATTTCTGCCATAAGGGTGGTGTCATCTACATATCTGAGGTTATTGATACTTCTCCTGGCAATCTTGATTCCAGCTTGTGCTTCATCCAGCCCAGTGTTTCTCATGATGTACTCTGCATGTAAGTTTAATAACCAGGGTGACAGTATGCAGCCTTGAGGTACTCCTTTTCCTATTTGGAACCAGTCTGTTGTTCCATGTCCAGTTCTAACTGTAGCTTCCTGACCTGCATACAGGTTTCTCAAGAGGCTGGTCAGGCAGTCTGGTATTCCCATCTCTTTAAGAATTTTCCACAGTTTATTGTGATCCACACAGTCAAAGGCTTTGGCATAGTCAATAAAGCAGAAATAGATGTTTTTCTGGAACTCTCTTGCTTTTTCCATGATCCAGCGGATGTTGGCAATTTGATCTCTGGTTCCTCTGCCTCTTCTAAAACCAGTTTGAACATCTGGAAGTTCACAGTTCACATATTGCTAAAGTCTGGCTTGGAGAATTTTGAGCATTACTTTACTAGCGTGTGACATGAATGCAATTGTGCGGTAGTTCGAGAATTCTTTGGCATTGCCTTTCTTTGGGATTGGAATGAAGACTGACCTTTTCCAGTCCTGTGGCCACTGCTTAGTTTTCCAAATTTGCTGGCATATTGAGTGCAGCACTTTCACAGCATCATCTTTTCGGATTTGAAATAGCTCAGCTGGAATTCCGTCACCTCCACTAGCTTTGTTTGTAGTGATGCTTTCTAAGGTCCACTTGAATTCACATTCCAGGATGTCTGGCTCTAGGTGAGTGATCACACCATCGTGATTATCTGGGTCATTAAGATCTTTTTCATATAGTTCTTCTGTGTATTCTTGACACCTCTTCTTAATATCTGCTGCTTCTGTTAGGTCCATACCATTTCTGTCCTTCATTGAGCCCATCTTTGCATGAAATGTTCCCTTGGTATCTCTAATTTTCTTCAAGAGATCTCTAGTCTTTCCTATTCTATTGTTTTCCTCTATTTCTTTGCACTGATTGCTGAGGAAGGCTTTCTTATCTCTCCTTGCTATTCTTTGGAACTCTGCATTCAGATGCTTATATTTTTCCTTTTCTCCTTTGCTTTTCGCTTCTCTTCTTTTCACAGCTATTTGTAATGGGATGTCATTTATAGGGATGGCAGTGGTCTTGGCAGCAAAAGGTTCCAAGATGATATTTTATATTAGAAATGTTAAGTCAGAGCAACAAAAAGGGAGACTGAGGAAGCTGTGAGATACAGCAATCTAGAATTCCAGGGAGAGGACAGGACTGAAAACCAACTTCTGGGAGTTGTCTGCATAGACAGTGTATTTAAAGCTATGGGACTAGATGAGATCAAGGGAGGGAGTGTAGACAGAAATGAAGCTCAAGGACTAAAACCTAGGAACCAGCAAACAACAACAAAGAAAGAAGGCGTAGCCAGTGAGGCAGGAGGACAACATTAAGGGTGTATGTTAGGCAGAGACTATGTGCTCAGAAAATAATTCATGTGTGTGAGGTAGGCGGCACGGATTTAACTGAGATGATGGAGGCTAACTGAGGAAATTTATTTTCCCCACCTCTTAAGGCAGCTGTGGGTGAGTAAACTTTAAGCATATAAGCAAAGATATGATACAGTTTTCCATAAAAGTAAAATTTTAATAACATAATAATGAGTTCTGGTTTCTACCAAAAAACAACTGGCATTTTAGCCTGAATAATTCTTTATTGTAGGGGGCTGTGCTAAGCATTATGGGATGTTTAACAGCATCCCTGGTCCCTACCCACCAGATGTCAGCAGTCAAAGGACCCGGGGTCAAAATCGTCGCTGGTTGAGAACCTCTGAGTTAGAGCAAGCTGGCAACACAAACAACCCCATGGTAAGCGTCCCTGCCGAGAAACGCAGCTGCCACTCTCTGCTGGTGCTCTGTGCCTGTCTTCCTCTTCTCCAGGCCTCTCACCAGCCCACAAACTAGGAAGAGTCGCATTGTCTGCACTATCCAGAGTGAAGGAACTAAAAATTAGTGCAACCTGTCATACAAAAGTGTTTCCTGATTTTTTTCAATGAAAAAGATATGCCCTCAGTGAATTCTCTGGTGGTCCAGGGATCAGGACTCAGTACTTTCACTGCCATGGCTTGGGGTTCAATCCCTGGTTAGAGGACTAAGATCCTGCAAGGTTCACGGTACAGCAAATAAAACAAAAAAAGTGCGCACTTCTATTGGATGGTTGCTGCCAAAAGACATGCCTCAAATCTACCCACTTCAAAAGTGACCGTTTCCGCACAGCCTCATTCATCGCACAGCCTCATTCATCACAGCACTATTTGCAACGGTCAGGAGGGAGGAACACCCCAGCGGCCATCAACAAACGAGTGGATAAAAACTGGTGTGGACATACAATGGAGTGTTATTCAGCCTTCAAAGAAAGAAAAGTCTGGCACATGATTCAACATGGATGCACCATGAGGATATGACACTAAGTGAAATATGCTAGTCACAACAGGACAAACAGCGTATGACTCCACTCATACAAGCTTCTTAGAGTAGCCAAATTCAGAGAGACAGAAAGCAGAGTGGTTCTCAGGGGCTGGAGTTACGGGAGGAGAACTGGGAGCTTTTGTTTACTGGGTATAGAGTTTTAGTTCTTCAGGATGAAAAAAATTGTAGAGATGGGTAGAGTTGCAATAGCTACACAACAAGTGAATGTACTTCACACTGCTGAACTGTACACTTAGAAATGGTTCAGTTCAGTTCAGTCGCTCAGTCGTGTCCGACTCTCCGCGACCCCATGAATCACAGCACGCCAGGCCTCCCTGTCCATCACCAACTCCCGGAGTTCACTCAAACTCATTTCCACAGAGTCGGTGATGCCATCCAGCCATCTCATTCTCCGTCGTCCCCTTCTCCTCCCGTCCCCAACCTTTCCCAGCATCAGAGTCTTTTCCAGTGAGTCAACTCATCGCATGAGGTGGCCAAAGTATTGCAGCTTCAGCTTTAGCATCAGTCCTTCCAATGAACACCCAGGATTGATCTCCTTTAGAATGGACTGGTTGGATCTCCTTGCGGTCAAGGGACTCTCAAGAGTCTTCTCCAACACCACAGTTCAAAAGCATCAATTCTTCGGCGATCAGCTTTCTTCACAGTCCAACTCTCACATCCATACATGACCATGGGAAAAACCATAGCCTTGACTAGAAGGACCTTTGTTGTTTAAGATGGTAAATTTTATGCTACAGGCTTTTTACCACTTAAAAAAAAAGAGTGTACATTCATTCTGGAGTCAGACTGGGTCCAAAGACTGGCAAAATGCCCAGTGAGGCACTGGCTCATTGTAATTGCTCAGTAAACATTAGTAGCTGACTATTGTTGTTCAGTCACTCAGTCGTGTCTAACCCTTTTCGATCCCATGGACTGCAGCACGCCAGGCCTCCCTGCCCTTCACTATCTCTCAGACTTCGCACAATTCATGTCCATTGAGTTGGTGATGTCATGCAACCATCTCATTCTCTGTTATACCCTTCTCCGCCGCCTTCAATCTTTCCCAACATCAGTCTTTCCAATGAATATTCAGGGATGATTTCCTTCAGGATTGGCTGGTTTGATCTCTTTGCTGTTCAAGGGACTCTCAAGAGTCTTCTTTAGAATAATTCAAAAGCATTAATTCTTCAGCGTTCAGCCTTCTTTATGGTCCAACTCTCACATCCATACATAACTACTGGAAAAACCATAGCTTTGACTATACGGACCTTCATTGGCAAAGGGAGTTGACTCTAAGTTACTATTATAACTAAAATTAAATCAAGTCAGTGTGCATGTTTATCAGAAGCATGGTTTACAGTTATATGTGACTTTGGTGATTGGGAAGGCAGTCATAAAGAAAGTCTGGTTAAAAGAAAAAACACTGTTTCTGGGACTAAAATCATTTTACTTACTGAGTATCATTAAATATAAAATAAGTTGATCTCTTTCCCCTCAAAATCAGGTTTTTCTCCTATGGATTTATCTTGTTGCTTACTTATTTTAAATATTCAGGTTCCTTTTGTATTACTTTTTCAAACCTTGAAAAATGTTAAACAATTAAAAATATTTCTGTATTTGTAATACAAATATAGACATTTTTTCCTAAAAAGATCAACTATCCATTCTATATGTTACTTTATTTATATGGAAGTTTTTTTCATTACTGACATCAGCAATTACTTGAAGAGTCCTACACGGTCTGTAACTCTGACAATCATTCACTGCCTTCCTAGAATATCTACTCAGAATGGACCCCAACTTTAACAGTTGTATTTGTGTTAAGGACAGTTAACAGAGAAAAATAACAAAATGAAACAGAAAAGTGAATATCAGAAACACAAAAGAAAGCGAGTAAGAGAAAACCAACCTTTCCGCTTTTGGTGACAAGCAAAAAGTGTACTAGAGTCTAGGTTCTTAGCCCAGAGATGAGCTCACCAGTCTTTATGACAGAAAATGGGTATTCATTCAGTAAGAATCAGAATTAAAGAAAAGTAGAAATGATGAGAGCAGACTAGGATTTATGAACTTTCCAACCTGCATGGGATTAATCTTCACCGAGCGTTCAAAGCACTCCACGCATTCTTTGAATTCCCTGCTTCGCAGGTGGAGGAGGCCTTTGGAGCGCTGGGCTCGAGCGCTGCGGTGTCGAGACAACTCCCAGGCCTGGTCATAGTAAGAGTGGTCTCGGAGGACATCTCCAAGCAAGCAGTATAGACTTGGCGTTTCCTTTTTCTCCAGCTCTTGCCTCAGGATTTCTTCTGCCTAGAGATAACAACAAAAATAAATAAATTGCTGAACAGTGACCAATGCCTATTTTTCAGCACATTATACAGTCTTTTGTGTCACATGACCCAAAATTTTATCCTCAAAGTTTGAGATGATCTGCTTATTTCATGCATCTAGGGCACAGGCTGAAAAAAAAGAAACGACAGAAGATAAATATGGTACAAAGTAAACGAGGAACAAGAAGTATAAGGGGGGCTTCCCTGACACGGGTTTGATCCCTGGTATAGGAAGATCCCACATTTCCCGGAGCAAAGAAGCCTGTGTGCCACACCTACTGAAGCCTCAAAACCTGTGCTCTGCAACAGAGAAGGCTCCACAGTGAGAAGCCTGCTTGCCACCACTAGAGAAAGCCCTTGCACAGCAATGAAGACCCAGCAGAGCCATAAATAAAAATAAATAAATTCTTAAAAAAAAAAAGAAGAGGTGAACATGCTTTGCTGGCATGTGAATTCTCCAGGAAAGGCATCAAGGAGAGATGACTTTATGATACTGGGGGGCATCATTCAGCTCCCCGTTTTCCTGCTCCCTTGTTCCAGCTGTCACCACTGAGACCATTTGTTAAAACAGAACCTTTAAATCACCTCCACCCAACAAGAGTGAATAGTATGTTTTCCCTTTTTTTTAAATGCTTTGCTCGGGGAGCCTGGGATTGCTAAAAAATTTACCAACGAAGGAAGAGTGTACAATTTAATAGGCATTGTTAAACACCTGCCCCTTAATCAAACTACACTTCGCCTCAGATAAAATCTGCCAACACAAGACCTACTTGCTTCCAGACAGTCCATTCACTTTAGAAATTACAGACCATCCTCAATACACAGCTTGGGCATTAGTCTAATGTGTCCACAATTCAGATTCACCTTGTCACAAGCTAACTCAGGACTTGTTACAACATCTTCCCCAATTCCCCCACCCATGTCCAATTCTGATTAATTTCAACAGACAGCAAGAAGCAGGGTGTTAGCTCTACACTCCATCCTCATACAAACAGCTTCACATAAACAGAAGTGGGGTCACCAAAC
Organism: Moschus berezovskii; assembly: GCF_049115385.1. Taxonomy (NCBI): domain Eukaryota; kingdom Metazoa; phylum Chordata; class Mammalia; order Artiodactyla; family Moschidae; genus Moschus; species Moschus berezovskii. The sequence goes on from NC_142470.1 coordinate 93,158,771, forward strand.
ATGCCAAGAAAGCCATGGGAGTAGCTAGAGGGTAAAGCTATCCAGGAAGTCAGCCTCTGGTAGCTAAAAGGGTAGATCAGACCCTGCCTACCTTGAGTGGCTGGCAATCTTAAAGTCTGTGTATTTTATTTTCAACATATCTGTAATTCTTGGGCAGTCTACTTTTTGTGAGATTTTTTAAAAGACAGTTGTGTTTCTCAAGATGTCTTTGGATGCCATCTCTTTTGCATTTTTGATACAGCACAGGTTATGTAGGTCTTTTAGGCCTAGTCTGAAAATGAAACTAGAATTCATAAAACAGATTCTATGGGAAAACAGTTCTAAGTCCTAAACAGTCAAAATAAAAACGAAGTTTTCAAATATAATTCATACAATTCCCTTATTCATAGATAACACAATAGCTATTAACATATCTAACTGTAATTCTATATTCAATAAATTGATTTTTCAATACATTTCAATATATTTTATATTCTATATATATATATGTATCTGTATTCAGCCAAACTGTACGAAACAGACTGTAGCAACAGCAGGATTTTACTATCTTACAGTGTAGTCGAAGGCATTTCTTTTGGCAGCATGGCACTGAAATTTTATACCCACACTCTCTCACTTCTGCTTTAAACTGTTAGAGTGGATTCTGTGGTCTGCAATTAAATAATGACCATTACAGTAACTGGGTACAGAAGTGATTACAGTCAATACACTCCTGAAAAAAGTGAAACTTTGTGCCTGGTGATCTGATCTGGTTAGATTTGAAAACAATGGGGATCCAGTGATCATGACAGGGTTTAACATCAGTAGCCCATGACATCCAGTGATGAAGAGACTGCCTAAATTATATCCGCAATAATTTAGAATGAAGAACCTATCTAATCAAGGCTTTTGCGGTTTTAGCGACAGGCATTGTGAGAGAGCACAAGACTAAGTGTACTGGACAGCACAAAAAAGAAAATGAAATGCAGTGCTTTAAATCCTCAAGGTCAGAGAACCAGGCAATTTCCTACAAGAATTTCTTTTTCCTTATAGATGCCAAACTGGTACATCCAAAAGTCAGATGCAAGGGCTGCTCTTGTAGGATTGCTGAATTAGGATATAGAATGAATTCAGTTTCACGAGTTCTATATAAAAGTTAGGGCATTTGATGGGGTTAATCAAATATGCTTTGTTGTTGTTCAGTCACTCAGTTGTGTCCGACTCTTTGCAATCCCATGGACTGCAGCACATTACGTTTTCCTGTCCTTTGCTTTCTCCCAGAGTTTGCTCAAATTCACGTTCATTGAGTCGATAATGCCATCCACCATCTATCTCCTGTCACCCCTTTCTCCTCCTGCCCTCAATCTTTAGCCATTCATTTTGTTTCCTCTATTGCCTCTTGGCTTTTGATCATTTAATTAAATTTTCACAATTGCTCCAGGGCTACTCACGTGCACCTTTAATTTATCTAAGTTCATTTAGACTTAATATTGTATCATCTCACCCTTCTCATGTCACAAGCGGTCTTCCTAAATTTCTATTCCACAGAAACAGTGAGAGATAAAAGACTGCTATTGTTTCAAGCCACTGTATTCTGATGTGGTCTGTTACATACCAATGATAATTTTAAGTTGTTTAAAGCAAGAGGGTTACTCTAATATCAGTTACTTCATCATGGCCAGGAGAAGGGGCCACTGATTACAAAAGAGCCAGACCCAAGAATTTAAGTGGGGACATTTGGGATGACTCAGATAAGAGAAAACCTTCAAACTCTATGGACTTCCCTACACCAGCAGATGCAACCCTCTGTCTGATAAGACAGGTACCACCTGTCTTACTTACCCGCTTAAGGACAATGTAACAACTATACCTCAGGGAGTTACCTTGCAAGAGCATGCCAATTCTCTTAATAACTAGCACCGCCCAGGCCCCACCACTGTCGCCAAACTTACAGACACATACACAAAAAGAACTGCAAGATTTTGTTACTTTCTAGAGAAAAAACCTCGAGACCATGGGAAAAAGATTCTAAGGGGGCTAGACCATAGACAAAGAGGATCGTAATTTTAATCAGCTGAATTTAGATACTCATCAGAAGATTTTGGTTGATAAGTACTTGAGTAGCTGGGGATGGTTCCAAACTATTTGCTCAACTGTTTGACTAAAATCTAGACACAAACATGGCCAAAACTAAAGCTGAGATGCCAAAAATGCCTTGGTATAATATGAAGAAAGAATCCAACAACTCAGAAGAAAAGGCTATTGTTAATTTATCATTTGTGACTTGTTCACCCACCCTACCTGTGTCCCCATGAGGGTCAAGGGGTTATTCTTTCACTATGACTTGGAGAAATACATGGTACTCATGAGAGTACCAGCATTTTGAAAAGTGCTATAGCAGATGTCCAGTGTGAGCCGAGAGGTAAAGCTGAGAGGTCCTTCTGTTGAAATGAGCTTCCTGATTTCAATGGGAATGATTAAAAGCCAAAGTAGCAGAGACTTACTCATAGCACTGAACCTCTAGATGAAAGATAACCATTTTTCTTTGTAACAGATACAGCCAGAATGGTAGGTAGAATGGTTAGACTTGCATGGATCAAAGGTGATGACCAACTGATCATGAAGGTTTTGAACCAAACTAGATAAACAGCCAACTAAGGACAAACTTGATCTTTATAAGACTTTAAAACAAACAAACAAACAAAAAAAACACCTAGGTTTGGAAACCAGATGTCTGACCTGAACAACCTCTAAAACACTGACCTTCATCCAATTCCTATCCCTGAGTCACTTCACAGACTCAGAGTCTTTTATAAACATACAAATAAATAATAAGTAAGCAACCCAACACTAGTGAGAAAGGACCCTGTGATAATATAATAAGTATATACCATAATTCTTCATCCCTAGTCTTCCCCAAAAGGTAATTATAATCATTGACCAGGTAATTGTATCCTGAGGAAAAAGAAATACCTCCTCTTTTCAGGGTTGATTGGTTCTTAGTTACACTAAGTCCTGAGGACTCAGATTATCACCATGTTGACTTAGTAGGTTTATGGGAGTTAGTCCATCCCACTGTAGGCCTAGTAAGTTCTGAACCCACCCAGTAGTTACTAGTTGAATACAGAGGTGAAATTACATATATCCAGCAAGAAGCAGAGCCCACAGTGAGGGTTACTTTGGAATAAAGGGCCAAGGGAAAGCCTTTGAAGCTGCTTCTTCTCATTAAAAGAGAAATTCCAAACATATATATATCTATGTAAACTACAGAAATGTGTGCCACTACCAAAAACTTGAGAAACACTGCAAAGTGTGTGTGTTTGCACATGTGTGCCATTTAATCTGCCCATTTAAATTGAGAACAGAGACGGGGCCTGGGAACTGTCATAGATTATTATAAACAAAATGTAATGGTGCTCTAATGATAGCAACTTTTCCATTTTACTGGAGCAAATTAACACAGTCCCTGACATATGCCAAGCAGGGACTGATAACAGCAAATATGCTTTTCTCTACCCAAAAACCAGACAACATCACACACAGTGGGCTTGAAGTAGCACAGAAAGAAGTGGACTTTCCCTATCTCTCCTCAGAATTACACGGACTTATAGTGTAAATCAATCTGCATGGACCTTGATTGTCTCACCATCCCATTAGACCTTAACAGTCTTGATGACATCATGCTAATAAAACACAAGAAACTTAAAAATTATGTGTTGATGTCAACCAAAAACCAACTGGAAATTACACACTCAACACTGTAACTTGTTATTAAGAAAATTTTCAGTTTGTAAAAATTTATTTGATACGTTCCCTATAAAGAACTCATCTATTAAAACAAGGTATGTAAAATAAATGTTTGTATTTTATTTTTATTATTTCTAGTTATTTTTGTTCTTACATCCTCTCAGAATGCTTCACTATCTGAACCTCTTTTGAAGAAGCTATAGTTTTCCCTCAAATCAGAAATTCTTCATTACCTATGAAACATAATCTATAAAATACTCTGGGCTTGGGAATTCTCTGGCAGTCCAATAAATTTGATCCCTTGCTGGGGAACTAAGATCCCATATCCTGAGCAGTGTAGTCAAAAAAAGATATATAAATACAATACAATGCAATACTCTGGACCTATTAGAATTTGGCACTTTCCGAATACGTAAACTTTCAAATAAAAGGGTTAAACCATTGCACAATCATATGTACTGGATTATGCTATGTACTTGCTTAATTTGGGAACTATGTTTCCTAAAATCTCTTTTCCTCCTGCTTTCATGTCAGAGTTGGTGGGAAGGGAAACTTGCTAAGGATCTGAATGGCAGAAGTAAAGCAACAAACATCCTTTACTCTTGGAAGGTTGTCATTTATAACTACGTGTCAGTCGCTCAGTTGTGTCTGACTCTTTGAGACCCAAGGACTGTAGCCTGCCGGGCTCCTGCTGTCCATGGAATTCTCCAGGCAAATACTGGAGTGAGTTGCCATTTCCTTCGCCAGGGGATCTTCCCAAGCCAGGGATCAAAGCCAGGTCTCCGGCACTGCAGGGAGACTCTTAACCATCTGAGCCACCAGGGAAGGCCCTTGTCATGGTTAAATATGACATCAAATAAGATGCAGAGATGTCCTGCAGATCCCAGCTTGACTATGTGTCCTTTTTGTCTTTCCGCTTGCTGGCCATGCCAACCAGGAGTAACCCTGGGCACACCATTAGACACTTTACTGGGGACCACAGAGCATTGCTATACAGATCCAACAGCTTTCCACAGATCTCTCCACAAGTTCCTGATGCATCCTCCCATTTCAATGGCCGGACATTCCTGGCTTCCTAGACTTCCCTGTACGCTCTGACTTACTGGTGCCAGTGCTTCAAGTAGATGGTAAGTAATTCTTTCCCCGAACCTCTTACTCCCTCTTTTACACCTTCACTTCCCTTCCCACAATCATGTGAGAAGAACCTAATTCTTTTAGCAAACCTCTTATTCCCCAAAATACTCAAAGTGGCTCTGCTTTCATAATCAAAACCTCAATATTATATGATCTTTTTATTCATTTTTGTCTTTTAAGTGCCTTAAGTGTCCATCTGATAGTGATTCATAGATTAGTTTTATTCAGCACATTATTAAATGTATTATCTCACTTAATCTCTGTAATAATTCTGAGAGGTAGATAACAACATCCGCATTTTTAAAACAAAGAAATACACGTTTAGACTCCCCAATCAACTGGTAAGCCCCAAACCAAATGATAATAGTTGAAAAACAGGACCTTGATTTCAGGTTCAATACTTTTCCTATTTCACAGCAGCAAAAATGGTGGTATAAGGATCTCTAAAAATCCCTTGCACCCAAAAAGCAGTAAGAAAACTGGCAAAATGTTAGAATCAACTTTTTCAGAACTCTGGAAATTAATCAAAGATTTGAAATAATCAAGAGAGTGTTCATTTAAGAAAATGATCAAGTCTTATTAAGAAAAGCAAGCTTTGTGTCATTTTAATATGTACCATTCCTATTCCCTCTTCTCCAGTTCTGCACTACCCTTGAAAACCAATAGCATGTTATCATGGTGAAAATTAACAGCCAAGCAGCCACCAGAAGGAACAAAATGGATTTGGAGCTCCTATGAAGTATCATTCTCAGAAAACAGTCTGGTGGTTAACTGGAAGAGCCCACTTGCAAAGATGTCTTTATTTAACCTAACTCTGAACTTGTCCAGTGACAAAACTTTGTCAAAGACAATTAGAGACAATTGATTAATCTTGCAGCTGCCTGAGGTGGTAAATAACACCTGGGGCAAACAATAGGCTAATCAAAACACTTAAAAGGAAAATAAGGGAATGAGATATAAATAAGGGCTTTGAAAAACTCCAATATATTGGTGGGAATCTAGAAGTCCATGCATATGTGGGGCTATGCAGATGCTCAGAAAACATATGAGAAGGCCTATGCTCTCACCTCAGGCTGGCCTTGAGGCTTTGCACAAGCAGTTAATGAATGCTAAGGCAGAGGTGTCAACTGCCTATGTGTTGAAAGCATGCCCCAACACACAGACACCCCCCCAAATAAAAAGGAAGACAACACATCAAGTTAACAGTAACCAAAAAGAGAGCTGGAGTGACTACACTAAGAAAATACACCTAAGACAAAACTTGTTACTAGAACAAAGAAAGGCATGTTTTCATGATATTCACTCCATCAAGAAGATACAACAGTTACAAGTCTATATTTATCTAACAACAGAGCCCCAAATTATATGAAGCAAAAATAGACAGATCGAAGGGAAAAAAATATCTGGAGATTTCAATATTCAACTTTCAATAATGAATAGAACTATACAGCAGATAGAAATAGAAGACCTGAACAATGCTACAAACCAACTAGACCCACCAGACACGTAAAGAAAACTGTCTAGTAACAGCAGAAATACACATTCTTCTCAAGTGCACAGAGAACATTCTCCAGGAGATATACTATATGTTAAGTCACAGAACAAGTCTCAATAAATCTGAAAGTGTTGTTGTTGTTCAGTCGCTCAGTTGTATCCAACTCTTTGTGACCCCATGTACTGCAGTACACCAGGCTTCCCTGTCCTTCACCATCTCCCGGAGTTCACCCAAACTTGTATTCACTGAGTCAACCATCTCATCCTGTCATCTCCTCCTCCTGCCGTCCATCTTTCCCAGCATCAGGGTCTTTTCCAATGAGTCTGCTTTTCGCATCAAGAGCCAAGTATTGGAGCTTCAGCATCAGTCCTTCCAATGAATATTCAGGATTGATCTCCTTTAGAATGGACTGGTTGGATCTCCTTGCAGTCCAAGGGACTCTCAAGAGTCTTCTCCAACACCACAGTTCAACAGCATCAATTCTTTGGCACTCAGCCTACTTTATGGTCCAACTCTCACATCCGTACATGACTAATGGAAAAACCATAGCTTTGACAAGATGGACATTTGTTGGCAAAGTAATGTCTCTGCTTTTTGATACACTGTCTAGGTTTGTCATAGCTTTTCTTCCGAGGAGTAAGCATCTTTTAATTTCATGACTACAGTCACCATCTGCAGTGATTTTGGAGCCCAAGAAAATAAAGTCTGTCACTGTTTCCACTGTTTCCCCATCTATTTGCCATGAAGTGATGGGACCAGATGTCATGACCTTAGTTTTGTGAATGTTGAGTTTTAAGCCATCCTTTTCACTCTGCTCTTTTACCTTCATCAAGAAGCTCTTTAATTTCTCTTCACTTCCTGCCATAAGGGTGGTGTCATCTGCATATCTAAGGTTATTGATATTTCTTCCAGCTACCGCTTCATCCACCTGGCATTTCACACAATGTACTCTGGATAAAGGTCTGTACAGTCAAAGCTATGGTTTTCCCAGTAGTCACATTTGGACATGAGAGCTGGACCATAAAGAAGACTGAGTGCCAAAGAACTGATGCTTGTGAATTATGGTGAGAGAGTCCCTTGGACTGCAAGGAGATCAAACCAGTCAGTCCTAAAGGAAATCAATCCTGAATACTCATAGGAAGGACTGATGCTAAAGCTGAAGCTCCAATACTTTGGCCACCTGATATGAACAGCCAACTCACTGGAAAAGACACTGATGCTGGGAAAGAGAAAGCAGGAGAAGGGGACGACAGAGGATGAGGTGGTTGGATGGCATCACAGACTCAATTGACATGAGTTTGAGTAACGTCTGGGATATGGTAAAGGACAGGGAAGCCTGGTGTGCTACAGTCCATGGGGTCGCGGAAAGTTGGGCATGACTGAACAACTGAACAACAACAACTGCACGAAAGTTAAATAAGCAGGGTGACAATATACAGCCTTGACATACAGCTTGTGTGCAACCAGGACCCAGGAAAAGGCGCAGTGACCTCCACAAAAGGCTGAGCCAGATGTGCTTTGTCTGAGTGTCTCGTGCAAAGGCATGGTCAGCAGTGGCCCGCTGCTGGGATGGGGGCTCTGGCAGAAGCAGACCTGGGTGGTGCGGCATGTGGCCTAACTTCTCTTAGAGGAAGTCACCATTAGCTCCACAATACAGCCTCCAGCCGGGAGACTGACAAACTGGAGAACAATTATACCAAAGAAGTTCTCACACTGTTGCGGAAATTCTAGGCCCTACAACATATTTCCCAACCTGGGGATTCGGCAAAGGGACTGAGAACCCCCAGGGAATCTGACTTTGAAGGTCAGTGGGATTTGATTACAGAACTTCCACAGGACTGGGCAACAGACTTTTGGAGGGCACAAACAAAACCTTGTGCGCACCAGGACCCAGAAGAAACGAGCAGTGACCCCACAAGAGACTTGAGCCAGGCTTGCCAGTGAGTGTTCAGGAGTCTCTGACGGAGGTGTGGGTCGACAGTGGCCTGCCATGGGGTCAGGGGCACTGACTGCAGCAGTCCTGGGAGGTGTGGCGTGCTGGCATAAGTCCTTTTGGAGGAGGTACCCCATACCCCCTACCACAGTTTGGCCGCAGGCCACACTACAGGCAGGGAACACAGCCCCACTCATTGGCAGAAAACTGGAATTAAGATTTCCTGAGAATGGCCTTGCCCACTAGAGCAAGACCCAGTTTTCCCCACAGCCAGTCCCTCCCATCAGGAAGCTTCCACAATCCTCTTACCCTCATCCATCAGAGATAAGACAGAATGAAAAGCACAATCCGAAAGTGTAGAAGTCATACAAAATACATTCTCCAAATACAGTGGGATGAAATTAGAAATCATAACAAACAAATTTGAGAAATTCACAAATATGTGGAAATTAAACAACACACTGTCAAGTAAACAATAAGTCAAAAAAGAAATCACAGGGAAATTGAAAACACTTTAAGATAAATGTAAACAAAAATATAGTATGCCAAAACTTACAGAATTCAGTAAAAGTGGTTCTCAGAGGAAAGTTTATAATTATAAATGTCTATATATTAATAACAAATAATATTAATTCTGGGTATTTTATCTACTGGAAGATGGGTCCGGAGGGCCAGAGTGGGCAGTTTCCTACAGAAGTTAAGAAACACTAAAGCAGTGACTTAACTTTGTCTACATTTGCTTGTTGTTTCCCTCACAGTCCTATCCCATAGTTTGTGGATGCTAAGTAGCTTCATTCATGTCTGATTCTTTGTGACCCTATGGACCATAGCCACCAGGCTCCTCTGTCCATTGGATTCTCCAGGCAAGAATACTGGAGTAGGTTGCTACGCCCTCCTCTAAGGAATCTTCTTGATTCAGACACTGAACCCATGTCTCTTGTGTCTCCTGCACTGGCAGACGGGTTCTTTACCACTAGTGCCACCTGGGAAGATCTCCCAACGCAGAGATTGAACCCAGGTCTCCCACATTGAGGGCAGATTCTTTACCATCTAAGCCACCAGGGAAGCCCAAGTTAGTTGTTCAGTCATGTCTGACTCTTTGTGACCCCGTGGACTGTAGCCCCCCAGGGTCTTCTGTCCATGGGATTTCCCAAGCAAAAATATTGGAGTGGGTTGCCATTTCCTACTCCAGAGGATCTTCCTGACCCAGGGATTGAACCCAGATTGCCTGCACTGTAGGCAGATTCTTTACTGTCTCAGCAATCAGGGAAGACACATAGTTTCTTCAGATATGTCAACCATTTCTCCTTAAGAGTTTATACCTCTTGGGCCTGCCAACAAACCCAGCTTCCTCAAGGGCAATGCTTGCAGGCAATGTATTTCCTTTCTTCAGTTAGTCACACTGCATTCCCCAGTCTTCCTCACTTTCTCCAAAATGTTCTATTCTCTCTTCCCTCCTCATTTACCCAGTCAATTTATATAATTTATTACCAAATAAAGAATGACAAAGATGTGCCCAGTGAACATAAATAAAGCACAAGTGCTTCTGATATCACTTCTGCAATATTGAAACGTGGGTGGGAAGAAATCTTGACAGAATGTGAAAAACTTTGCTATTTCTGGCTATGGGTTGCTACTTCCCTACTGGAAAACACAGATGTATGTTCTTACATGACATAAGAAATATGTCATCTTAACATCTATTTAGCAGGATAAAAATACATTCCCAAACATTCAAAGGCATACTTCAAATGGCTACAAAGAACCTGCGGTGCCTATCAGTTCAGTTCAGTTCAGTCGCTCAGTCGTGTCCGACTCTCTGTGACCCTATGAATCACAGCACACCAGGCCTCCCTGTCCATCACCAACTCCCGGAGTTCACTCAAACTCATGTCCACAGAGCTGGTGATACTATCCAGCCATCTCATTCTCGGTCGTCCCCGTCTCCTCCCACCCCCAATCCCTCCCAGCATCAGAGTCTTTTCCAGTGAGTCAACTCGTCGCATGAAGTGGCCAAAGTACTGGAGTTTCAGTTTTAGCATCAGTCCTTCCAATGAACACCCAGGATTGATTTCCTCTAGAATGGACTGGTTGGATCTCCTTGCAGTCCAAGGGACTCTCAAGAGTCTTCTCCAGCACCACAGTTCAAAAGCATCAATTCTTCGGTGATCAGCTTTCTTCACAGTCCAACTCTCACATCCATACATGACCACGGGAAAAACCATAGCCTTGACTAGATGGACCCTGGTAGGCAAAGTAATGTCTCTGCTTTTTAATATGCTATCTAGGTTGGTCATAACTTTCCTTCCAAGGAGTAAGCTGGCTGCAATCAGCATCCACAGTGATTTTGGAGCCCAAAAAAATAAAGTCTGACACTAGGAACCAGCAAATCTGAAGACCATTCCCTTACTCACACAAACATATGTATCTTACATATATCTATTTTATTTTGTAATTCCACACAACTATTAATAATTATTAATCTTAATATAACTTTATAGCAATGACTACACACAGTGAATCTCAGCATAAAATAAAGTCAGCCAAGATTATTAATTATGGCTAGAATAATACGTTCCTTACTTTTTCAGGAAAATGTGTGGTGTTTAGAGCAAGGGTTATACACAAAGATGCCCAGAAATTCTTGCCAATTATTGAGAATGAATAAAGTAGGCTGGCAGTTGAACATACAAAGGAACAAGCCACTCCTCGACTCTACCCAGTTAGCATAATAATGTGGGAATTTGGCCCAATGTTTCCAAATCATTTGATTTTTTTAAGAGAAGCCAAGAAATCTAGATTTTTAGATTATATCACCTGAATGTGCTTACTCTGATTTTTTTTCCCCAAACCATTATGTAAGTCAAACAAAATACCTCTTGCAACTTCAGATTTAGAAAATTAAACTCCCACCCTACAATGGACATCACTTGCTCTTTTTCCTGCTCGGCATCCATTCTCTGATCTGATAACTACAGAATTACACTTCCCTAAACAGAAACCATTCCATGTAGTACAGAAGCAGGGCCTATCAGAGGCCAGGTCACATGCCTCAGGCTGTTCAGAACTTCTCTGTGAGAACCATGGAATTGACTTGAGTCTACCAGGGTTACTAAACTCGAGCTTTCAGGGGCCTTCTTGGCTGGCCCTTGGAGAAATGACACCATCTCAGCCCCTAGATACAACTATCATTATTAGTCAACTAGAAGAGTCAGTTGCATGAACTTATAAATTCCCTTTTTTGTCTAAGCTAGTATATGTTGGTTCTCTTACAACCAAAACTGTTCTAACATGTCCCTAGAAAATTCTGTCACATGATTCATTCTATAGACTTCCACAACTACAAGAAGATCTGTGAGAACATAGGTGCCTTTTGTCAGAAAGACAGTTCAAATGCCAGTTCTACTATTTACTAAAGGCATGACTATGAGTAATCTCACTAATATGTTGAGTCTGTTTTTCATTTGTACATGACCTTCAAGAATTACATGTGAAATGTACCTAGGATTTTGTTAGGCACACAGTAAGCCCTAAACTAATGTTTGTGTTCCTTCTTAATCCCTCCACTGGAAGACTAGATTGAAAAGCAAGAAGCTTGAGGTTTCACTACTAGGAAGAAAGAAAGAAACCTGAAACCGCTTCTAGAAGCATTAAAATTTTCTGTAAACAATCAATCTAGTTTACTGTGTACAGATTCTCCACAGATAGAAGAATTGCTGTTGTTAAACTGTTAAATAGCTGTTTATGTAACAGAGGTCAATGGGACTGGAGGAAGTGAGGTCCAAGGAAAAAAGTACTGATGCAACCAGGTTAAAAAGCTGAATTCTTCCACATAAGGCTGATTTCAACCAAACATTAGGTTTTCTTTTTTTTTTTTTATGAAAATGTGTAGCCACAGGAGGAGGCCCTAGAGATCTCAGAGAAAGAATCTGTACAAGATACAAACCTAGAGGCATATTGTTTTATAGAAGGACAGCAAAGGGAGAAATATTTTGCTGGTCAAACAGAATTTGGAATCTACATATGTCTGGAATCTTATAGTCTGATAATGATCAGACTATAAGGTCCCTGAAGGTAATTTTTTTTTTCTCATCTTGGAATACCACTGCCCAGCACATAGTAGGTGCTCTATAAAGTATTGAATAAATTCAACTGAAACTAACAGTGAAATCCCAAAGGCTTCAGATTCTACAAAGAAACATAAAAGATTCTTCCTACTGAGAACAAAGTGAGAGCACCCTAAGGATGGCTGGCTGACATCAATACTGTGTGACTACATTAGGACTGATTTAACAAGTCAGTCCGAGCAGAGAGGCCATACAGCAGCATCTGAACTTCACAAGGCCTTCTCACCCAAGTGATCACAACTAACAAGTTACTCTCAGGAATTCCCTGGTGGTCCAGTGGTTGAGAATCTGCCCTGCAATGTAGGGGACATGAGTTCAATTCGTGGTCCAGAAACTAAGATTCCACATGCTACAGAGAAACTAAGCCCATGAGCTACAACTACTGGGCCCTCAAGCCACAACTAGAGAGTTTGTGCCACATAATGCAACGAAGATGACTGATGACACAATTAAGATCTGATGCAGCCAAATACATATATAAATATTCAAAAAAATAGAAGTGACTCTCAGGACTAAAAACATCAAAGAGCAAAACTGAAAGCCTGAGTTCCCTACCTTGGTAATGTAACTTTTGACCAAACAGTTCAGTGTTGAGAAGTAGCTGAGAACTTCAGATAAATACAAGCAAAAAAGTTAATATATAGAAGTGAAATATATGACACATTGGGACTTATTTACATTTATGATGGTGTTTTTTTTCTACCGGCTGTTACATGGGATATTCAAGGTTTGAGGGAGGGCCCCTACCCTAAGCAAACTAGGATTCCGGGAAACACCCTGTTAGAGACAAGGCCCGAGATCAGGCATAAAGAATATAGGTGACAGCAAAGATCTTATTCAAATATGAAGGAGAAATCAAAAGCTTTACAGACAAGCAAAAGCTGAGAGAATTCAGCATCACCAAACCAGCTCTCCAACAAATGCTAAAGGATCTTCTCTAGACAGGAAACACAGAAAGGGTGTATAAATGCAAACCCAAAACAACAAAGCAAATGGCAACGGGATCATACTTATCAATAATTACCGTAAATCTAAATGGGTTGAATGCCCCAACCAAAAGACAAAGACTGGCTGAATGGATACAAAAACTAGACGCCTATACATGCTGTGTACAAGAGACCCACCTCAAACCTAGGGACACATACAGACTCAAAGTGAAGGGCTGGAAAAAGATATTTCAAATGGAGACTAAAGGAAAGTACGAGTAGCAATACTCATATCAGATAAAACAGACTTTCAAATAAAGGCTGTGAAAGGAGACAAAGAAGGACACTACATAATGATCGAAGGATCAATCCAAGAAGAAGATATAACAATTATAAACATATATATACCCAACATAGGAGCACCACAATATGTAAGGCAAATGCTAACATGTGTGAAAGGGGAAATTAACAATAACACAATAATAGTGGAAGACTTTAATATCCCACTCACACCTATGGATAGATCAACCAAACAGAAAATTAGCAAGGAAACACAAACTTTAAATGATACAATGGACCAGCTAGACCTAATATCTATAGGACATTTCACCCCAATACAGTGAATTTCACCTTTTTCTCAAGAGCACACAAACCTTCTCCAGGATAGATCACATCCTGGGCCATAAGCCTAGCCTTGGTAAATTCAAAAAAACTGAAATCATTCCAAGCATCTTTTCTGATCACAATGTGGTAAGATTAGACGTCAACTACATGAAAAAAACTATTAAAAACAGAAACATAAGGAGGCTTAACAACACACTTCTGAATAAACAACAAATCACAGAAGAAATCAAAAAAGAAATCAAAATATGCATAGAAACGAATGAAAATAAAAACATAACCCAAAACCTATGAGATTCAGTAAAAGCAGTGCTAAGGGGAAGGTTCATAGCAATTCAAGCTTACCTCAAGAAACAAGAGAAAAATCAAATAAATAACCTAACTCTATACCTAAAGCAACGAGAAAAAGAAGAAATGAAGAACCCCAGTGGTAGGAGAAGGAAAGAAATAAAAATTAGGGCAGAAATAAATGAAAAAGAAACAAAGGAGGACCATAGCAAAAATCAACAAAGCCAAAAGCTGGTTCTTTGAGAGGGTAAATAAAATTGACAAACCACTAGTCAGATTCATCAAGAAACAAAGGGAGAAAAATCAAATCAATAAAATTAGAAATGAAAATGGAGAAATCACAACAGACAACACAGAAATACAAGGGATCATAAGAGACTACTATCAGCAACTATATGCCAATAAAATGGACAACTTGAAAGAAATGGACAAATCCTTAGACAAGTATAACTTTCCAAAACTGAACCAGGAAGAAACAGAAAATCTTAACAGACCCATCACAAGCATGGAAATCAAAACTGTAATCAGAAATCTTCCAGCAAACAAAAGCCCAGGACCAGACAGCTTCACAGCTGAATTCTACCGAAAATTTAGAGAACAGCTAACACCTATTCTACTCAAACTCTTCTAGAAAATTGCAGAGGAAGGTAAACTTCAAACTAATTCTATGAGGCCACCATCACCCTAATACCAAAACCAAACAAAGATGCCACAAAAAAAGAGAACTACAGGCCAATATCAGTGATGAACATAGATGCATAAATCCTTAAAAAAATTCCAGCAAACAGAATCCAACAACATATTAAAAAGATCATACATCATGACCAAGTGGGCTTTATCCCAGGGATGCAAGGATTCCTCAATATTCGCAAGTCAATCAATGTGATACACCACATTAACAAATAGAAAGATAAAAACTGTATGATTATCTCAATAGATGCAGAGAAAGCCTTTGGCAAAATTCAACACCAATTTATGATAAAAAACCCTCCAGAAGGCGGGAATAGAAGGAACATTCCTCAACATAATAAAACCATATATGATAAACCCACAGCAAACATTATCCTCGATGGTGAAAAACTCAAAGCATTTCTCCTTAAATCAGGGACAAGACAAGGGTGCCCACTCTCACTCCTACTATTCAAAATAGTTTTGGAATTTTAGCCACAGCAATCAAAGAAGAAAAAGAAATAAAAGGAATCCAGATTGGAAAAGAAGTAAAACTCTCACTTTTTGCAGATGACATGATCCTCTACATAGAAAACCCTAAAGACTCCACCAGAAAATTACCAGAGCTAATCAATGAATACAGTAAAGTTGCAGGATATAAAATTAACACACAGAAATCCCTTGCATTCCTATACACTAACAATGAGAAAACAAATTAAGGAAACAATTCCATTCACCATTGCAACGAAAAGAATAAAATACTTAGGAACATATTTACCTAAAGAAACAAAAGACCAATATATAGAAAATTATTAAACACTGATGAAAGAAATCAAAGATGACACAAATAGATGGGAGAAATATACCATGTTCATGGATCGGAAGAATCAATATCGTGAAAATGAGTATACTACCCAGAGCAATCTATAGATTCAATGCAACCCCTATCAAGCTACCAATGGTATTTTTCACAGAACTAGAACAAATAATTTCACAATTTTTATGAAAATACAAAAGACCTCGAATAGCCAAAGCCATCTTGAGAAAGAAGAATGGAACTGGAGGAATCAACCTGCCTGACTTCACTCTCTACTACAAAGCCACAGTCATTAAGACAGTATGGTACTGCCACAAAGACAGAAACATAGATCAATGGAACAAAACAGAAAGCCCAGAGATAAATCCACTCACCTATGGACACCTTATCTTTGACAAAGGAGGCAAGAATATATAACGGAGAAAAGACAATCTCTTTAGCAAGTGGTGCTGGGAAAACGGAACACTTTCTAACACCATACACAAAAATAAACTCAAAATGGATTAAAGATCTAAATATAAGACCAGAAACTATAAAACTCATAGAGGAGAACATAGGCAAAACACTCTCCGACATAAATCACAGCAGGATCCTCCATGACCCACCTCCCAGAATATTGGAAATAAAAGCAAAAATAAACAACTGGGACCTAATTAAAATTAAAAGCTTCTGCATAACAAAGGAAACTCTAAGCAAGGTGAAAAGACAGCCTTCAGAATGGGAGAAAATAATAGCAAATGAAGCAACTGATAAAGGATTAATCTCAAAAATATACAAGCAACTCCTGCAGCTCAATTCCAGAAAAATAAATGACCCAATCAAAAAATGGGCCAAAGAACTAAACAGACATTTCTCCAAAGAAGACATACGGATGGCTAACAAACACATGAAAAGATGCTCAACATCCCTCATAATCAGAGAAATGCAAATCAAAACCACAATGAGGTACCATTTCACGCCAGTCAGAATGGCTGCTATCCAAAAGTCTACAAGCAATTAATGCTGGAGAGGGTGTGGAGAAAAGGGAACCCTCTTACACTGTTGGTGGGAATGCCAACTAGTACAGCCACTATGGAGAACAGTGTGGAGATTCCTTAAAATACTGGAAATAGAACTGCCATACGACCCAGCAATTGCACTCCTGGGCATACACATGGAGGAAACCAGAATTGAAAGAGACACATGTACCCCAATGTTCATTGCAGCACCGTTTACAATAGACAGGACATGGAAGCAACCTAGATGTCCATCAGCAGACGAATGGATAAGAAAACTGTGGTACATATACACAATGGAATATTACTCAGGCATTAAAAAGAATGCATTTTAATCAGTTCTAATCAGGTGGATGAAATTGGAGTCTATTATATAGAGTGAAGTAAGTCAGAAAGAAAAACACCAATACAGTATACTAACGCATACATATGGAATTTAGAAAGATGGTAACAATGACCCTATATGTGAGACAACAAAAGAGACACAGATGTAAAGAACAGTCTTTTGAACTCGGTGGGAGAAGGCGAGGGTGGGATAATTTGACAGAATAACATTGAAACATGCATATTATCATATGTGAAACAGATTGCCAGCTTAGGTTCAATGCATGAGACAGGGTACTCAGGGCTGGTGCACTGGGATGACCCTGAGGGACGGGATGGGTTCAGGATGGGGGACACATGTACACCCATGGCTGATTCATGTCAATGTATGGCAAAACCACGACAATATTGTAAAGTAATTAGCCTCCCATTTAAATAAATAAATTAATTTTAAAAAAAAAGAATATGGGTGAAAGTTCAGTTCAGTCTCTGAAAAAAAGAGAAAACCTTCCAGGAAAATTATTCATACTTGAGTCAGAAGGAATTATCCAAACAAACTACCCTTCTTGGCTATGATTTGTGCCTTGATTTTGTGAATGAACGGAAGGAGTTAAAAACTCTAATGTGTGATAAGAGTGGCCCTCATCTGACACTGCATCTGGTCAGTGTACTGGCAGGGGTACTGGGAAACCAGCACTCCAGGAAGCTCTTCTGGCAAAACAGCCAAGATGGGGAAATGAGCTCTAGACCCAGAGATGGTACTAATCATAACAAGTGCCTCTGAGGACGACAGAAATGACAGAATTAGGCTTAACGACTAGAAGTCTACCCCAAAGGGACCAAAAAAAAAAAAAAGGCAGGCTAAGAATATAAGGACATACTATTAGTCAGATCTGGCCACCTGATAATAGCTTCAGGTTTTTAAAAATGTGTTGTGTATGTTGTGCTCAAACAACTCTGGGCATAGTCTAACTCAGTCTCTTCTCTGAAGCACAAAGGAAAATGGTTTCTAATTTTCACCACAGTAGAGGCTGGTTCTTAAGAAAAGAGAGCTGGACTGTTGGAAAGGTGCTCCACTGCCCATGACACAGGGAATAAGGATGACAAGGCAGAACTAAACGAGCACCATAGAACCTTGGACTCTTATGGCTTCCCACACAATCCTTCTATCAGAAAGGCACTTTCTCCCTAGCCTGTATTCTTGTTCTGTGAGCGGCAATTGAGAGGTGAAAATTACAAGACACTTCAACTCACTGCGATTGCTTGCTCCCCTCTTCTGTGGGGTTATGCCCAGTCCTACCCACTCTCTGACAGCCAACTGTTCACTAATTGCTCTGGACGTTTATCTGTGTGACTGCACCACAGTCTGGCTTAATTTTTCAAAGAAGACCTGCCAACATAAATATCCCAGGTCCAAGATAAAACAGAATAATTAAAAACAGGCCTTGTTATCCGATTAGCTGATCATCTTCTATTCATATCACGAAGTGATATTTTCAGTGAGTGTTCGGCCTGTTTTCCTCATTCAAATGAACACAACAGGCTTTAACTTACAAACTGACCATCAAATTTTAAAGGATTAACAACAAGGTGGGAGCGGGTAGGTGCTGGGGAAGGAGTATGGGCTTTAGAGGAAAGGCAGGTCTGAGCCTGGATTCCAAAATCTGCCACTTACTGAGGCTAATCGGTAAAATGGCAAAAAACAATTCATACTTTGTAGGTTGTTACAAATATTAAATGACAAGGACAAAATAATTATAAGAGGCTCTAAAACTGCATTACACAATAACAGCATGCTCACAGTATCTTTGCATCTATGGAGCAAAAATAAAAGTTCTACTATTTCTATTCCTTAAATTAAGAAGTTAAAACAAGACCAGAGAGATCTCACAATAAGCTTTTGGAGAGAAACTATACAGCAGGGCTTGGAGAAGTTTCT
Organism: Moschus berezovskii; assembly: GCF_049115385.1. Lineage (NCBI taxonomy): Eukaryota > Metazoa > Chordata > Mammalia > Artiodactyla > Moschidae > Moschus > Moschus berezovskii. Next base: position 93,177,765 of record NC_142470.1, read on the forward strand.
TTCACCGCATGTAGGGTCCATAAAGAGGGACCACGTGAAGATGTGCTTCAGTGCAATAACTATTCTATGAATACCTACTAGTCCTTCATTCAGCAAATATAAGTGAGTTCCCCCAAGGTGCCAGGCCTGTGCTATAAATAAAACAGACACAAGTCTGGTTCTTAAACTGCTTACAGTCAAGAAGGTGAGCAAAGTCAGTACAAGGGACGATGAGAGTAGTGCTGGGTATTACAGGCGCACACAGGAGAACACCACCAGATCTCTGGGGGAGATTTCAGGGAAAGCTTCTTGGAGGAAGCAATCACCTAGGAGAAGTCTGAGGAATAAGGAGTTAGCTGACGGAGGACAAGTTCTAGACAGACAACAGCATGTGTGAAGGTTCTGAGGTCAAACAACACAGCAAAATCAACAATTCCAAGTAGTTCAGTCCTGCCAGAACTTTGGACATAACCTGGGTGAGTGAGTACAAAGAGGGGACAAGGCAGAGGTAATAGAGGAGGGAGACAAGCATCAGCAATGTCAGTAGGAGTCAGATCATGAAGTGACGATCATTGCAATAAGAGCTCTGAGTTAATCCTAAGAACACAGCGAAGTTCCTACAGTCAGAATGACATGATTAGTTCTGCCTTTTAGGAAGCTTGCTCTGACTGCAGTGTGAGAAAAGAACACATGGGAACTCTCTTAAATCACATAAAGAAACTATCTTAGAAGAAAAAAAAAAAAAACCAAAACCCAAACTAAATGTTAAAAAGAATCTCAGCTGTTTTAGAAATAAAATATTTGCTTGGCAAGTTAAAGGGGAAAAATTTTAAAGTCTAATGGCCACAATCATCTGCTAATATAGCATAATAAAAGATAGGCTGTGCAGCTCAGGTAAGCCTTCTTTCCTAAGAAACAAGAGAAAATACTAGAGGTCCCAACCTAAATCTCTCCACCTCCTTCCACCCTGCCTTCTCCAGGAAACTTAACACCCACTCAGTCTTTCTCTTTTCATTTATAGACTCAATTTGCTCAACAAAATAAAAATTCTATTATAGAAAAGCTTGCAGAAACTGCATTAAGTGTGCCAGATAGCTTTAAAAAATTAAATGCTAACAGATGAGAACCAGTTCTGACCCCAAGGTCAAGCAAAATTGACAAGAATTTCTGTAGGTAGTTTCTAAATTAGAGAGTCTGAGATCTTACTAGTGGGGGTGCAAACATGAGCATCAGAGCACAATAATTAGACTTAGATACTTTTCTGAATTTGTCTTTTAAAAATAAATTATGCCATTAAGCACTAAAGGCAAAGATTAAAATTTCACAAACTTCCAGTTAATTCTAAATGTGATGACAACTACTGCTATGCAATCAAATATTAAAAGAATCTCAGCTGTTTTAGAAATAAAACACTTGGTTCCAACTTGAAGCAAGGGTCTATGATTAAACTGATTTGCAAATACAGCACGAAAAATAGGTAAGGGGTCTTTTATATGGCAAATAAAAAACTAAAATCAATCTGTAAAATCAAGATTTTGAAGGATGTTTGGCTGTAACTCACAAAAGACTTGAGATAAAGTTAATAACTGTACATTCCTAAAAATTAAAATACACACATTTTATAGAGTGATTTAAAACACAGGAATTTATCATTACCCTAAGACATTTCTTACAAGGTTTACATGAATATTTAAAAAAAAATAATAATACTGCTACTAATTTGGGGGACTTAGTCAAATACATTCTCTGAAAGGAATGGACTCATATTTTTTATTCTCCAGTAAGAGCATCTCTACTTTACATACTTACTAAAAATAACTAAATGTAATATAGCAAAGTGTGCTTTGGATATTTGGGATTCACCAACTAGCTTAATTACTTCAAAAATTTCCATATTTTTATATACAGTTATTACTTATTTGTTCACTGACCAATGGGAAGAATGATGCAATGGGAACTACATCAATGGTATCTTGGGGGTCAAGAAATAATTCACCTCCTTGTTAAACAAATATCCGAATACTACTTGTATGCCAGTCAAAGGGCACTAAATAAACACTTAAGTCTGTGAAGAAACATCACACCATATTTCATCAAATTTGAGATGCCATCAATTTTAAGACTAACTCTTAACTAATAAAGAAAAAATGTTTTCATTTACTTTATGACACAATGCCTTGGATGAATCACATCAGCTTCTCACTGCTTGATATTTTTTAAATCTACTCAGAAAAATTTGGCAATTTTTCCTGCCTCCAATACACTGCTTGATATTATAAACAGCAATTTTTTTTTCCTTTATGAATCTTAGTATGAAACACGGCTTCATCTACACTGGGGCGTCTTCCTTTCGTGGCTCCCATAGAGCATTTAGTTGTTTTTAAAAAGTAAGTGGAACTGTGATTACTTTACCAATGGCACATGTTTACTTCACTAATGTTAAATTCACATCTCTCCACTCTGTTTTGGTCCTTTACCATTTCTGTTTCAATGACAAATCATAATGGAATCTTTTAAAATATATTTTAAATGGCAATTAAATCCAACATACATAGAGCTGACACTGTACATAACTCAACTGAAATGATGATACTAAATACAGCTACAACTAAAACTTGTACAAGCACAAGCAGTTTCAATCCGGCCAAATGGCCACTTGACAGCAACTGACAGATGCCATCAAGCAGCAGATACAACCCAAATTCAAAGATATTAAAATGCGAAAAAAAAATATGAGTCTCAGAATCAGTAATAGCAGCAAATACTAACAGAGCACAAGGAAAGAGCACCATTTTATGTACTTTTCATATGTTATGCCAAGAAAATCGGTTGGGTAGGTAGATTATGTGCCTCCAGATGAGGAAGCTGAGGCTTGGGGTGGGCAAGCTGAGTAACTTGCCCCAAAATCACAAAGTTAGCAGGTGCCAAGGCTAGCTTTTGAATCCACAGTCTCAGCTATGCTTTTAACCACTATGTCATGCGGTCACATAAGTTATTAAACAATAACTAGCTCTGTGACTTAACCTAAATCACTGGAGACTCCTTTCCTTATCTGGAAAAGGAAGAACTGGAATGGATGATTATGGAGTCCCTTCCCAGGATGAAAATACTATAATTCTATAATATTTTATAATAAAATGTTATCCACATGGTAGCCTCTCCTTAACCCTATAAAATTCAAAGACTTTCACCACTATTACTGACTAGTGAAAAGAACCTCTTTTACTATTATTCTAAAATCCACATACTTAGGAAGGGTACTAAGAAACAGACGTACATGTACCATTATTTCTCTTTTTCAGGATGATGGCAAAGGCTGATTATAGATACAAATGATCCAATTTGTGGGTTTTACTCTGCCTGTGTATCATACTTATGATAGAAATTTACCATTTAAAATTTTAGTCCAAAATTAACAAATGATTTCAATGTGTCCATTTTAACAGATATATAGAGTGCACAGTCCTTTAAAAATTCTGTTCATTTATGAGGGAAAAAACAACAGATTAATAACAGATGCAAATATTGCAACATTTTCTCTCTTGACCCAATTTAAAGGATGGAATTAAATGTGCATTACACACTTGACAACTCTTTTGCCCCAAAGTGGGGGGTGGGGGGAGGGGGCTGTCATAACCTTTGGATCTTCTACAGGTCGAGCTGCCCTCCCTCCTAGGTAACCTTGCTTCTGACTCACAGCCTCTGAACATCAGGCAACCTAGTGATGCTTAAAATATTTCCTAATAGTTCACTTTGAAGTTGTCTACCGAAGGAGAGTTAATAAAGGAAAGAGAAGAAAATGTGCAATGTCTTTAAAGCTTTCATTATTTATTCCTAAACATCAAACACTGTATCAGTTTTGGGCCTTGCTTTTTTCCTTTATAGTACACATGCAGACATAAAACAACCTGCCCCAACGGAAATTAGAGAAAACATTAAAAAGATTTCTGATGAAAAAAGTGAAAAAAGGAATATAAGTGAACTGTTGGCAAAAGTAGGCTTAAAAAACAAAACAGGTAGGATGATGGCTCAAAGATGAAAGGGTCTGGCCAGAGCATAAAAATTTCACTATTACATACCTTCCCATGCTGCCCAGCTCTTTCATAGCAAATGACAACATCTTCCCACATTTCTAGCTTCTCAAATATCTGAAGGGCTGAACTGGTACATCCCAACTCAAAGAGTAAACCTGCAAGTTGGCGCTAGAAAAATCAAATTAAAATAATGAACAATCCTTCACACAGATTCACACACAGATTCCTGTTCCATTCATAGGTATATCTAATCTGCCATTTTAAGCATCTGCTTATTTCAAAAAGTGCCCAATATCCATAATTCAACCTCTGCTGAAAAAACATGTGTTTCCTACATGTTGAAAAACATACAGGAACTGTTCAAAATACACAATATATCAATTTTTCCCACGAATTCAGAACTTAAAAGGCAAAATCTGCACTTCTTTATTATCTAAAAAGTCTATATATGACAATCTCTGTTGTAAAGCTGAGATCAAATAAGTCATTTTTTAAAACTCTGTTAAAGTGGCCCTTATCAGAAAGACAAATAATAAACGTTGCTGAGGATGTAAAGAAAAGAGAACTCCTGTGCACTGCTGGGAGGACTGTCAATTTGTACAGGCAATATAGAAAACAATATGAAGCTTCCTCAAGAAACTGAAAACAAAGCTACCATATGATCTAGTAATTCTACTTCTGGATATATAACTGAGGAAAATGAAAACACTAATTTATTTTAATAAGGACATTCTAAAAAATTTAGCTACCTAGTTTTCCAGTTAAATTAGTCCCAGATAAAATGGGACTAATTGTGATAAAGTGAGTGAAGGTTAAGTATATTCAAAAATAAAAACAATGTATAAGTGGTCCATCCTGCAGGAATAGAAAAACAACATTAAAAAGGTTTAAAAAATAGGTAAAACTCGTGAGTAAGGTATGGTTGTAAAATTCAATCCATATTTAAGAGCTAAAAAGCTGACAGACATGGAACATGCAAACTAACAAATTCAGAAAATAAAATGAAATTATAAAATTTCATTTTATAATGAAAATTACATATTAATATATAACATATATCATAAAAATATAAACATAGAAATAAATAAAAGTAATGGCTCAATTCTTCTGTATCCCATGAAATATAGGAGAATTTGGCTATTTTAGAATATGTGATTGGACATTTTCAAAAACTGAACATCACATGTGGAAGCTGGAATAAATCTTAATGCTCATATAGTAAGGAGTTCAATTTTTCTAATAGTGACAAAGTTATGGCATCTAAGCTGATATGGCTAACAAGGAGTAAAGATGAATATGTTTTGTAATAAACTGTGTTATTATTTCCTGATCTTTAAAAATAATATATAAAGATATGCTTACTCCCTATAATGAAATAAAATTGATTTAATTTCTTAATGAAAGAGGATGTTATCTGACTGCTCAAAGATCCCAAAATCCACAGCTTCCTAAGGAGATAAAATAAACACTGAGCCTATTTGAACAGTATTTAATTTTCCTAATGTTCCTGTTCAGAAAGTAACAGTTATACCCTCAACAGACATGTTTTGTCATAATAAGAGCTCAGAGTTTGATTTGTTTATACACCACAAACCACACAGTACAAAGACAAAGCACTTAACAAATTTCACAGATCAGGGTTAAAAACATGCCAAAAAGTTCCAATTGTTAACACTTTTCTGATGAAGAATCTATCCTTTTGATATGATATGAAAAAAAATTTTGTGCCTGTTTTATTGAGATGTCTTCAGTAGATGAAGTGAATCCCAATGTACAATAGACCCTCTCGTTTACCCTGAACTTACGAATATACTAATAATCTACTCTAAGAAATCTTATGAAGATTCTGAGTCACTGAATTGTGGGTTGGCATTTATAATTCTAAGTCACTACCTATCTACATAATCCACAAGAGATGACAGGAAGCTGGTTACTTCCTGTCAATGACAATGGTTACTAAATCATCGAGAAATTTCTGACTGGCATTATTTCACTCCACTTAGCTTCTCTGTGCCATAGCTTTCACGTTTGTAATTCGGGATTATTTCACAAAATTGTTGCAATAAAATAAGATAGTGTATGTGAAAGGCAGAAAAAAATGCGTGCTTCACAATAAATGTGCAGTAAAAGCTGGCTGTTATTCTCCGGAATAATTACAACCCAATGAAGATAAAGGAAAGGAGGCAAACTAGACTAAAAGTTGGGAAACTAGAGATGCTTATGAACTGCTGTGTGATCAACACTGGAAAAGTGTAGTTATTGATAACTGCCCTGGGCCTCCATTTTTTTTTCAAGGATTAAGAAAACCAGAATTATAAATTAAGAGACCAGACCAGGTGTCTAAGTTGTCTTGAGTGAATAAAATTTTACAAAATAGAGGAATGACACCTGTAACACAGGAGAACTCACAGGGCAAGAGCTAAACTAGGTGTTCTCACGTTGTTAGAAAGAGGAAAGTAGTTAAGGGCATTTCACATTATCAACTATCAAATAAATGCTTTATTTTACCTTTTGCAAACAATCTGCTTTAAAGGTTCATTCTTTAGCAGAAAATCCTTACAGGGCTTTTAAACATAAAAAGTTATTCTGAAAATGAAGACTTCTGTGGCTCTATTACTTAATTTCGAGAATTCTATTTAACCAAGTTTCATTCTTTTCAATGTTTTAAAAGTCTAGTATCACCTCATTCAAATAGCAGTTTGAAGTAACTGGCAATCCCCAGCTAGATACTTTTCCTTTTTGTTGAAATATTTGAAAACTCCAACATAAATTTACAGTCATTTTTTTCTAACGCATTTATCTTTCAAAAGGGAAGTGTTTTCCATACCCAATGACAACAATGAAAATACCTGAATGGCCCAATGAGGTGGCACTTGACAGCAATAGAAAATCTTCAGACGTTCCAATACAGACGTAGTCTTATCTTCAAATTGGTCTGCAAGAGCCTTAAGAGCACATATCATAATCAGAATCTATATGACTAATAACTTTTTAATATGAACAAGATTTTTGTTGCAAAAGTTTTACAAATAGACATATAAACAATAAAGAATATGAGTTACTTTGATAAGGTGTTGTGATGTGTGAATATTTTCTTGAATTTCCTTGAATGTTTAAAAAAAAGTTTAATCAACATTTATGTAATTTGTACATTAAAAACTTAATAAGAAAACAATTTTTTAAACTGAGGTTTCCTATAGTAGTTTTTTCAAAGAAGTGACTTAGCAGCAGTAGCAGCAGCAGCAGCCTTATTAATCCATCTTTTTATTTTTTCTATTTTCTAAGAAGAACTGTTTTTAGCATATCTATTTCACAACCATACTGTCACTGTGACAATGGCACTTTCTAATGTAAATCAGAGATAAATTACATGAAGAATTTTATTTAGGACTATTTTCTCAGGAATAAAATGAAATCAAAGGGTGTCTATTTGATCACAGAGGGTGAAGTCTCTTACTCTTCAGCAACAGAACATTCACTCAAGACCAGTGAACAACTTCAGCCTGCATGCACTGAGGAAACTCTCTGCTGGGCTCAAATACCTGCACTTTGTATTAGGTAACTGAACCTGCAGAACCTACAGCGGGCAGACCAACAAGACAAAGATGGCTGACTCTACGAAAGGGGACCAAGGCCAAATGCAAAGCTAAAGGCTGCCATTAACTGGTGGTCACAAGATGAGCATCACAAGACCTCACATATTCAGCATCAAAATGAATGCAGTCACTCTGGAGTCCTAGAAAACACATGGACAGTGGTCTCATTACCATGATCATTTTCACCTGACTCTTCATTTGTCATCTAGGACATATACAAGTTTTTTCTGTTTTACACTGAGCACTTTCAACTGTGCATTATTATGACCTTTTCTGAATAACGCAGAACTCAAATTTTCTCTTTTTGGCAACCGACCAGGTTTCACAGGTCTGTCTTACAAAGATTACATGGCAACAATACGGCAATGTTAATGCACATATTATGGTTATGTAGGAACATTCAAACAACTAGGGTCACGGCACCTGGTCCCATCACTGCATGGCAAATAGACTGGAAAACAGTGAGATACTTTATTTTCTAGGGCTCCAAAATCACTTTGGACGGTGACTGCAGCCATGAAATTAAAAGACGCTTGCTCCTTGGAAGAAAAGCTATAACAAACCTAGACAGTGTATTAAAAAGCAGAGACATCATTTTGCCAACAAAGGTCCGTCTAGTCAAAGTTTTTGTTTTTCCAGCAGTCATGTACGGATGTTAGAGGTGGATCGTAAGAAGGCTGAGTGCCAAAGAAATGATGCTTTTGAACTGTGGTGTTGGAGAAGACTCTTGAGAGTCCCTTGGACTGCAAAGAGATCCAACCAGTCCATCGTAAAGGAAATCAGTCCTGAACATTCACTGGAGGGGGTGATGCCAAAGTTGAAACTACAATACTATGGCCACCTGATGTGAAGAGTGGATTCACTGGTAAAGACCCTGATGCTGAGAAAGATTGAGGGCATGAAGAAAGGGATGACAGAGGATAATAAGATGGTGGGATGGCATCATTGACTCAATGGACATAAGTTTGAGCAAACTCTGGGAGACAGTGAAGGACAGAGGAGCCTGGTGTGCAGCAGTCTACGGGGCCGCAGAAGAGCTGGACACGACTTAGCAACTGAACAAGAACATCCACATATTTGAGAACGGTGAAGCACTGTGTTGGCAACTTAATTTCCAAAACTTCAGGATACAAAAGACAGTTGGTCTGGTACCTAGAACTTTTCTGTAAGCTTGAAATTTTTTTTAAGTTTTAATGAAATTAGCTTTCAAAATTAAAAAAAAAAAAGAGGTAGTAAATCCAAACTTCCTCGTAAAAGGACAAGAATCTAACAAATCCCACTATCAGGAAAAGGAGACCAGTTTCTGAGCAGGGAAACTGCTCCTCAGCTGGGGAAAATAGGAAGTTCTCTATATTATATGAGGTGGAAGATATATTTGTTAGCCTAAGAAGATCCTGCCAAATGAGAAAACACCCATTACATCACTTCTTTGACAACCCAAGACGCTATTCAATCAAATCAGTCAGAACAAATTGAGTCATAACCAGACTTCTAAAACCCTCTTGGTCAAAATATTTTTAAGGTTTTCTGGCCTTACTTCAGAGAAACTTAATAACAAAAAGGTTGCATACTTCTGCCCAAAGCTATTTAGTTGGAGGAAAGAGAGAAGAAAAGCTTCTGGCTGAGTACATATGGATACAATACATCAATAAAAGGCTCACTGAATTACTTCATTAAAAGGGAGCAAAGTTTTCTTTTTATCAAATTCTTTTTCTTACTTTGGAAAGAAAAAATAAATAATGCTTATTTAATAAGCACAGAGGACAAGATGGTTGGATGGCATCACCGATTCAATGGACATGAGTTTTGAGCAAGCTCCAGGAGATGGGGCAGGACAGGGAAGCCTGGTGAGATGCAGTCCATGGGGTCACAGTCAGACACGACTGAGCGACTGAACAACAATTTAATAATTAAATGCCAAAAGCAACATCCCAACACTTACTTGTATGAAGTCTTAGTTACACCTAAAACATTTGATTTTCAAACGAAACTCATGTGTTTGTGTCAATCTAGCTAAAACGTATTGAGCAGTACTCAGCAAATACTTCCCAATTTATTAATAAACAGATTTACTGGCAACCCACTCCAGTATTCTTGCCTGGGAAATCCCATGAACTGAGAAGACTGGCAGGCTACAGACCATGGGGTCACAAAAGGGTCAGACACAACTGTAGTGACTTAGCACGCACATTATGTATTTCAGATACTCTCAGACACTTTTAATTGACCTCACAGTGCTCCTGATTCTCTCAGATAATCTCCAAAATAGCACAGACTGCTGTAGAGAGTAGAGAACCAACATTTATTTGAATTTGACATCACAAATAAGCTTCTGAACAAGTACAGCCACATTTTGTAAGAATTCAAATAGACCATGTGTATGATAAAGATTAAAAACAGAATTCTAACCTATTCTCTCCAGCATAGAATATACTTCTTCCTACCTTAAATATGACAATCACCAACAAAGCCAAAAATATTAAGTTGTCTATTTCCTCTACTGAATTCAAAGTACTCTCTTATTTACTGCTGCTGCTGCTGCTAAGTCACTTCAGTCGTGTCCGACTCTGTGTGACCCCATAGACGGCAGCCCACCAGGCTCCCCTGTCCCTGGGATTCTCCAGGCAAGAACACTGGAGTGGGTTGCCATTTCCTTCTCCAATGTGTGAAAGTGAAAAGTGAAAGTGAAGTCGTGTCCGACCCTTAGCGACCCCACGGACTGCAGCCCACCAGGCTCCTAAAAATACAGGGACTCAGTCACAGTTCATCTCTAGGTTTTTCAGAGCAGGATTATTTATAGTGACTCATTCTGAAATAATTCAATTATAGTCAAATAGACTGGAGTCCTTTACAGGAAAAAGTGTACATAAGTGAGGTGGTCTGAATTCTGTTCTAGGTCTACCCACAACAAGTCAGATCATTTAAGCACAAAGGCACTCATCTACTACATGATTTTCTAAATGATCTTTTGCACTTCAGACACTCTGAGCATATGCCTTTATCAAGAGTATTTTGGGCCTTTCTTGGTGGCTCAGTGGTGAAGAATTCACCTGTCAATGCAGAAGACAGAGCTTCCATCCTTCATCCAGGATGATCCCACAGCCACGGAGCAACAAAGCCCAAGTGTCACAACTATTGAGCCTGTGCTCCAGAGCCCGGGAACCACAACTACTAAGCCCCCGTGCCGCAATTACTGAAGCCCCTGTGCTCTAGCGCCTGTGCTCCACAAGAGATGCCACTGCGATAACAAGCCCATGCACCACGACCAGAGAGCAGCCCGTTTCCTGCAACCAGAGAGACGCCTGCAAGCAACAAAGACCCAGCACAGTCAAAAATTTAGAACATTTTAAGAAAGAGTATTTTGTTGAATTTCCAGCATTTGAAAAGGTTGTCAGTCTCAGGTACCATTAGCCGAACACAAGTATCAGGTTTATTCCCCAGGGACAAACCATACCCAGGGAGTCTGAAAGACAAAGGCAAGACGCTAAGTCCGAGGAGACTGGGACAGAATGGGAAGCCTGAGTGTCGACTGTTAATGTGTGTGTATGAATGTGGACAGAAACAGGGAGCTCGGAGACAAATGGATACCTGTCAAGCTTTCACACATCCCCAGAAACTGAGGTAAATGACCTCTAAAGCAGTGTCCTACTCTTTCACTTGCCATTTTCTCTCTCCAGTTTCTAAATTTCATGTATTTCACACCTGAAAGTCATGGACACTTGGTCATAAGTTAAAATTGGTATGAGAAGTTGGTTTTTCAGGAAAGATAGTAACATCAAAAATGGAGAGCAAAAGAGAGACACAAATACACCCTAAACCAATTATTAGAGTTGAAAGCAAGCAGACTGTACACAAGAAGGTTGACACAGAGATGTAGATAAACAACAAAAATGATGAGAAAAGAGTTAAGGAAGAGTCTAGCTCAGACTAGACTGAGAGGTTGCTGGGGGGGTGGGGGGGGCACGATAAGAGAATCAGGTGACAGAAAATCCAGGTTCAACTGCTGGGACACACCAAAGACAACTTCATTCATGATGCATAAACTGGCATATGAAACTGTTTTCAAGTTTTAAGACTCCCTTTTAATGTCTTTTTCTCCCCAAACTCCACCTCAAAGCATTTATACTTTCAGTGTTGAGACAATGTGCCTGTGCATACGGTTTCTCTGACCCCAGACAATAACAACTCTAGAGCCTTCCAGAAACCAGAGATCAGAGGACACCGCTAAGGAATGGGGAATAAAAGAATAAATCCCCACAAAACAACGATGGCCCCTCTCTGTTTTCAGCAGAGAAAGAACTTCCCTCCAAAAAACTGGAGAAAATCAAGACTACATTTTAAAATTAGCACATGGAGAATGATTTAGGATAATTTTGAAGGACAATTCGGAACAAGGTCTCGTATGATTTAGATTTTATTTATGTGCTCATATCTAAAAGTATGGCACACATATCTTCAAAAAAACACAGCTATTCCCTAAGGACCTACACTTCCAATGAAGGCTATTCTTTCTTGCTTGTGTGATATTTAAGTGCTTATCAGCTTTCTGAAGAGCCAAGTCAAAATTAGCTGATAATCTAAAAGGTATGACTGATCATATGCCAAATCACCTTGCTTTTCTGTGCAATCTGTGTATGCATGCATATGTCTAGGAGGGTGAGATTTATTATAAAAATCTGTACTTAATCAAATATATCCAACAGTTGGGTTGAACAGTTCTCTCTGACAGGAGTCTGCAGTCATTCAATTCTGATTCACAAACAGTTGTGATCAAGTTAACTGCTACCTCAAACTTCCAAGCCTAAGAAAATTTCCAACAGGAACAAGGAGAATGAGAATCAAAACCTATTAACACATCTGCTAAGTATCAACATCATCATTAAACCTATTGCTAACCCAGTTTTACCTCATGCATAGGGAACTGCAGCTCAGAGAGATTAAAAAAATGGCTTGCCCAAAGTATAATTTTTTTCTTTTTAGCTGTTGTTTTGTTTTAGTTTTTTGGTTGCGCAGCACAGCATACAGGATCTTAGTTTCCCTGACCAGAGAATGAACCCATGCTCCCTGCATTGGAAGTGGATCACCAGGGAAGCCCCTGTGCTCAAAGTTTAAAGCTATGAATCAGAGCCCGTCTGATTTCAAACACTATACTGGCAGCTTCATCAAAACCATAACCTCCTAACTTAAGTGGAAATGGTCAGATCTGTGAAAATAAAAAGCTGCTTCTCACTGGAAAATATTGAAAACTCTAACCTAATCCCATAATAAGGGAGTCAGGGTCAGGAGATCTGACCAAGATTTCTGCTTCCTGTTTCGAAGACTTTCTTGTGTTGGCTGGTAGGAACTGGGTCTACTAATGGGGGCTAGGAGAGCCTAGACATCTTTTTTATGATTCTAGACTAAAGAGATGAACAAAAGAGGAAGTCTTCAAGGAAATGCAGACAAGGCTCTTGGAGCATTCCCCTTAGTCACACCTCAGCAGTTAATCTTTTCAGTGTCAGGACCTCTTTGAACTCTTGTAAATTACTGAGGGAATATAAAGAGCTTTTGTTTATGTGGGCTATAATGTATCAATATTTATCATATTAGAAATTAAAACTGAGTTAAATTTAAATAATAAGGTCATTCTAAAATAAAATAATGACTCCATTCCATTAACTTACATAATATGTTTTATGAAAAATAACTATTTTTTCCCAAAAAACAAAATCGTGAAAAGTTTAGCAAAATCTGGGGACTCTCATGGTAGTCCAATGGTTAGGACTTTCCACTTCCACTGCTGAGGGCCTGGGTTCAATCCCTCGTTAGGGAACTTAGATCCTGCAACCCAACTGGTATAGTCGAAAAGAAAAAACAATTAGCAATGACTTACACTTTTGCAACTCTATTCAATGTCTGGCCTAACAGATGACAGCTGGATTCTCATACCTGCTTCTGTAGTCAATCTGTTGCAATACGATGTTTTGGGTGAAATTTATGAAGAAAATTTGACCTTACACAGATTGGTAGTTGGAAAAGGGAGCAGTATTTTAATAGCTTTTAAAGTTAATTTTGGATACTATTCGATACTACATCAAAATTCAACATGTGGTTAGCTTCTTAGAGTTATCTGCAATGTGGAATTTGAAATCCTATCAATGAAAGTTTTCCTGTTATATTAAATACTCTGTTATAGTAAATCCACTGGTCTAAATAAAAAAAAAAATCATAAAACAAACCCACTCACTAATGTGTCTTAGACTCTGACTGGGTCTTTTACCCATGGTTGATTTTTCACATCATGCATTGGTCATTTTGGAAAAATGTGCAGATTTGCAAATGTCCACATATTTCATATAATATTAAAAATTACATGCACTAATATTACCAGCAAGCTCATATAAAAACTCTCATCCCAGTAACTGAAGCAATGGGAAAGTGTCAGGTTTATAACTAAAGATATAAGACTTTTCTTCAGGCTCAAAATTTTATCACTGGTAACAAATAGAAGTGATAAGCTCACTTCAATCATTTTTGAGAAAATTTCGGCCATAATACCCAAGTCTGAATACCCACAGTCTGTCAGTGGTTCTTCAAAGTAAAAACAGTGGCAGAGCTGCCGACGGCCCGCGGACCTGCCATCCTTTCGAGTGCACCACGTCCGGTTCCTCCAGCGTCGCGGCTATGAAAAAAGTGGTGCAGCAGCTCCGGCTAGAGGCCGGGCTCAATCAGGTGAAGGTTTCCCAGGCAGCTGCAGATTTGACACAATTTTGTCTGCAGAATGCTCAACATGACCCTCTGCTAACTGGAGTATCTTCAAGTACAAATCCCTTCAGGCCCCAGAAAGTCTATTCCTTTTTGTAGTAAGACGAATCTTGACAAGGTTTTCCAGAACACTTTTCATAAACCAGTGAATATTCAAAGGAAAGCTAAATTTGAAGCCTGTACAAAAGCCTCTCTGTAACGTGTCATACTATACAAACTTCTACTTTTGTCAGTCCTTAATGTCTGCTGCTGCTGCTGCTAAGTCACTTCAGTCGTGTCCGACTCTGTGTGACCCCATAGACGGAAGCCTACCAGGCTCCCCTGTCCCTGGGATTCTCCAGGCAAGAACACCGGAGTGGGTTGCCATTTCCTTCTCCAATGTGTGAAAGTGAAAAGTGAAAGTGAAGTTGCTCAGTCGTGTCCGACCCTTAGCGACCCCATGGACTGCAGCCTACCAGGCTCCTCCATCCATGGGATTTTCTAGGCAATAGTACTGGAGTGGCTTGCCATTGCCTTCTCCGTCCTTAATGTCTACCTCTCTGAATATTCATAATTTTCTGTTTCACAAGGGTAATTATTTTATATACACTGATGGCAGCATACAATAAAATACTTAGTATAAAAGTAAAAAAAAAAAACCAAAGTAAAAACAGTGTTCCATGGGAAAAGCTTCATATTGTCACCCTGGTTATTTAACTCATATGCAGAGTACATCATGCGAAATGCCAAGCTGGATTAAGCAGGAGCTGGAATCAATATTGCAGGAGAAATATCAATAACCTCAGATATGCAGATGATACCACCCTTATGGCAGAAAGCTAAGAGGAACTAAAGAGCCTTTTGATGAAGTGAAAGAGAAGAGTGAAAAAGCTGGGTTAAAACTCAACATTCAAAAAATGAAGATCACGGCATCTGGTCCCATCACTTCATGGCAAACAGATAGGGAAACAATGGAAATAGTGACAGATTTGAGTTTCTTGGACTCCAAAATCACTTTGGACAGTGACTGCAGTCATAAAATTAAAAGATGCTGCTCCTTGGAAGAAAAGCTATGACAAACCTAGACAGCATATTCAAAAGCAGAGACACTACTTTGCAAACAAAGGTCCACATTAGTCAAAGCTATGGTTTTTCAAGGAGTTATGTACAGATGTGAGAGTTGGACCACAAGGCTAAGCACTGAAGAATTGATGCTTTCGGACTGTGGTGCTGGAGAAGACTCGAGAGTCCCTTGGACTTCAAGGAGATCCAACCAGTCCATCCTAAAGGAAACCAACCCTGACTCTTCACTGAAAGGACCAATGCTGAAGCTGAAGCTCCAATACTCTGGCCACCTGATGCAAACAGTAGACTCACTGGAAAAGACCCTGATGCTGGGAAAGACTGAAGGCGGGAGGAGAGGGGAAGACAGAGGATGAGATGACTGGATGGCATCACTGCCTCAATGGAGATGAGCTTGAGCAAACTCCGGGAGATAGTGAAGGACAGGGAAAGCCTGGTGTTCTGCAGTTCATGGGGTTGCAGAGTCAGACAGAACTTATGACTGAACAACAACAATGGTAAAAGCAGTTCGTTCCGGTTTTCTTGGAATAACCAGTGCACTTCACACAGCACAAGTGTTTTCCAAGTACCTCCCAGTTCACCACATAAAATATTTAAAAGCAAACTGTCAAGGATAAAGATGTAATAAAATAACATTGACTGCTTTAACAAAGACAATCATAAACAAAACTGTCTTTTTTTTAAAAGCTAGAAATGCATGGCTATGAAGCACAGGCTGACTGTCAGCACAGTGCAGAGTTCGGCCAACAGTTTGACCCTCATTGCCTCTGTTGATTCAGTATCAACACAGTGACAAGGTAAAACAGTATTTCAGTATTGTTGCGAAGGGGCTTCCCAGGTGGTCTGGTGGTAAAGAATCAGTTTGCCCAGCAGGAGACATGGGTTCGATCCCTGTGTCAGCGAAATCCCCTAGAGAAGGAAATGACAACCTACTCCAGTATTCTTGCCTGGAGAATTCCCCTGGACAGAGGAGCTTGGCAGACTACAGGCCATGGGGTCACAAAAGAGTCAGACACGACTTAGAGACTACATAACAAAAATGTTGCTGTGAAGATAGTTGTGACCTGTGGATTCTCTGCAAGGTCTTAAAGGAGGCTCAGGGCTCCACAATCACCCTCTGAGAACTGGGAGATGCACCATCTCACGTGCCTTTCCCAGGCCCTGGCCACTTCTAACTTTCTCCCAAAACTTCCTCAGGAGATCTTGAAAGTGCTCCTTCACTATCTTGTCTTAAAAGTTCAGTGAGAAAAGTCAGTCTATTTATAGTCTGAAAGTAGGGTAAGAGTGTGAAGAATATTGATTATTAAAACCTAAGTGAATGCTTTAAATTCCTAATATCAACCTTTCTAAGAAAGTTAGAGCAGTCAAATCTAATAATAGCTACACCTACTTTCCTGAGCAGTCTCGGTCAGTGCAGAGCGCCCGTTCCTCAGTGAGCTCGATCTGGCTCCAGTCTGTGACCCTCAGTAACACACACCTCGAAGGTTCCTTCCGGAACTCAGTTCCCTGTTAAATCACAATGCTGGCCTCCAGGCCTTGACAAATGCCCCTTTAGTCTCTGTTCTGTATGGACCTGGGTATGAGACAGGAAAACATCTGGAGCTACTAAAGATTAACAGCCGGTCTCAGCCAGGGGTAGGCTCTTCCAAAGGCAACCATAATCACCACCGTCACAGGACACTCAATTTATGTGGGCTGGGCTAAAGAACTATATTTTAATAAGCACCTTGCAAGTGGTTCATATGTTCAGGCAAGTTTGGGAAATGTTGCACAAGGCTCTTAAGATGTACACAGGGTGCTGTGCTGGGGGAAACCAACGTGTCAGTTCAGCCAACACAATCTGATTCTGTCAAAGAATCTTGAGTGCCCCAGCTGGAATCTGCCTGAAGTGAGCATTTAGTGCCTTTAGACGTGTGGTGTATATTATTCACCCCACTAGTAAGTTCCTCTGCTATTCTTGAGTTTTCATTGTTCTGTACCTTTCTAGATTAAAAATTTTTTTTTACTATCAACAGTATTTTATCACCTCTCCTTTCTTTCACCTCACTTATCTATGAACCAACTGTCACCTATTTTTTATTAATCTAGTGTTAGGGAACTCACATCCTGGTTCAGCCCGCCAGCCTCCCTCTGGGCAGCTTCCTCTCTCGGCCTTAGCAGAGGCCTGCTTCACTCACCCACGTGCATTCTTTCCCCACACAGGGCCACATCCTGATATCATTGGCACTCCACGTTCCCCTCCTCTCACCTAAACTGTACGCCCTGAGACGCTGAGTTCTGCCACCAAGCCTTGCTCACAAAAGCCTCTGTTCACTTCTTCCTGTCTAAGCTGGTTTAACCCCCTTCCTCTAGATGATGCCAAGTCTTTCACAGATGGGTGCAACATGGTCAATCAAAGCACGGACTTTGAAACCCAAGGCAGACCTGGTTTGAATTCCAGTCCAGCTATTAGATCTTGGGTAAGTCACTTAAATTTTCTGCTCTTTACTATCTTCATCAATAAAAATATAAGTAGCACCTAATTCCTAGGATTATCTAGCACCTGGCATCTGAGTGATCAGTAAATGATAGTAACTACACACAGTTCTAAACAAAGAGTAGTAACTACAATGATTCCAATAAAATTAAAGCACAATCACAGGAGCAAGTTCTGGTATGCTTTTCACTAACTTTCAAGTGCCACGTGTGGTTATTAACGCAGGTAAAGTACAGAGCTAGAATGGAAGACAATATTTCTTATTTCAGATATCTGAAAAGCTCAATGGCAGGACACAGTGCACTGAACATGAAGCACTGTCATTATCCCAATGTTTTTAGATCTTCCAGGGAGTAATGATTGCTTTCAGTGAGCTATGAAGGACTGGACAGCTTTATTTTCTTGTACCTAGACGTGCCCTCTTTAAAGTGAGGATAAGAGTAACAGTCAACATTGGCTGAGGGTTTTCTATGTGCCAGGTACTATTTCAAGCATTAAATGCAGTCATTTAATCCTTCAGTATCTGAATGATAGCTCTCTCCATCCTCCAGGTGAAGGAAGTGAAGCACAGGTTAGGGGGCTCAGCCTTGCCCACAGTATGTGATCTCTCTTCCTCTTAGACTGTGAGGGCTACAGACAACAAAATTTGGTGCTTTTCTGACAACAGACATTCTGATACTGAAGCAGGCAGAGAAAAGCAGAGAAATGGGAAAAGAGAGAAAGACCTGATGATCTGTTTGAGCCCTGAATCCAACTATCTCTGGGACTGAAATACCTCTAGACTTCCCAGCTATACAAGCCACAAATAATCCTTTTCATAGGGAGTTTGAATTGGGTTTTTGTCCCTTAAGTTTCCTTACCAAGACCTGTTCTTAAATTGCACTGAAGTAGAAGTATAAAGAGTCTTGAAAAGCTCTGAGCTTCAATCTGTCCTCTATAAGCACCATGCATTTAGGAAAAGGATATTCAAATTAAGTATAAAAATTGAATGCAATTTCTCAAATTTTGAAGCTACATCGCCTCGTTGGGCAAACCAAACAAGACCAAGGTCAGCCTGAACTACTAGATCACATCCCCAACCCACCCTCCATCCTCAGTCAGTGGCTCCATAATGGCAGCCATATATTTTCCATCCACACAAACAGTCACATATCAAGGTCAATACTGAGCCTGCCAAGCATAACACATGTGGACATACTTTCATGAAGAAGATACGTAAAAACATCACACAGCACAAACACATTCTGACACTAAAACACGGGAGCGAAGACTGGAATGTAGAACACATGACCAGCCTGTAATACAGAGGACACAAATTCTGCTCAAGTTCCCATAGACTGGTACACATATTTCCAGTTAATCGAACAGTTAATTCATGGACTCCAGTCTCTTATCACTTCTAATCACTTCAGAGGGTAGTTGCAGTTTATCATTTTTTAGGAAGCCCTGTAAGAAAAACTGACATTCCTTTATCTCTTTTCCCTTAAAAAAATACAACCAACCAAACCGTGAATTACTACCCGCTAAGACCACGACCTTACCCTCAGTGTGATCACAACAACTGCTCTGTTCCTGTTAGCTTTGGCACCAGGCTGAAGATCTGGACTGCAATGATACTCGAAAGGCCGGGCTCTACAACTCTCAGACTGCTAAAGTGCCAGATGAGAATATAACCTTCAATTCAGCTAACTCTTAATTATTCCTGCTGATGACTAGATAATTCAAAATGACTAGTCATTCAAAATGACTAGATTTTTTTTTTTTTTTTTTGGTTCATACATGGTTTAGCAGCATAGTGGGATGAGGAAAAAGCTGAATGATGATAGAGAGAGAAGTATTTAATATACTCTGTTGGTAAAAAGCAGGGTATAAATAAATACAACATTTGGCATTCAACAAACATCCACCAAGTGCCTATTCTGAGTATACAAAATAAGTAAGACACAGACTCAGACCCCTCAAGATGCTCACATTCCAGCTATGAAGATGGAAAGATTTTCAAATAAAATATAATTTAGTAAATGCTAAAATACAGTATCAAGAACAGATGTTCTAAAAATACTCATTCAAAAGTTGTGAAATCTCAATTATCTTCTACCATTAAGAAAGTCAAATTGCTGCATGAATAGTCTCCAGTGACAAAAAACTGCTACAATCTCAAACTCCCAGAAATTCAAGGGTGAAGGAAAAGATTCCTGCCATGCAATCATCTTCAGAGGCATAACCACTTGGAGAGGGGCAGATTTAAATTTAACTGGTTTAAGAGATAACTGGGTAATTAAAATTCATCAGCAAAACTATTTTAATAGTGAACATAAAGTAACCTAACATTAATCCTCAACAACTGAGCTGAGTTTATCTAACACTAATATGAATATTATTAGACAAGGATGACATCTGGTTTACACAAGTATTTTTTTTTTGTTTGAACAAAAGTTAGATGTATGAATGTCGGGCTTCCCTGGTGGTTCAGATGGTAAAGAATCTATCTGCAATGCAGGAGACCCGGGTTCGATGCCTGGGTCAGGATGATCCCCTGGAGAAGGGAATGGCTACCTGCTTTAGTATTTTTACCTGGAGAATCCCATGGACAGAGGAGCCTGGTGGGGATCCATGGAGTTGCAAAGAATTGGACATGACTGAGCAACTAACACTTTCTCTTTCACTTTGAATGTATGAGGTTTCAATTAATTTGCCTCATATTTGGATCATATGTATAATATATTGCTTTTACCATACTAAAGCAAGGAAGGAAAAGATGTGCTCTCATGATAAAGAAAGGAGAAGGAAATGGCAACCTACTCCACTATTCTTGCCTGGAGAATCCCATGGACAGAGAAGTCTGGCAGGCTACAGTCCGTGGAGTCACAAGAGTCGGACACGACTTAGCGACTAAACCACCACCACTTAAAGTGGGCTTCCCTGGTGTCTCAGACTGCAAAGAATCTTCCTGCTAATGCAGGAGACCCAGCTTTGATCCTTGGGTCAGAAAGATCCCCTGGAAAAGGGAACAGCAACCCACTTTTAGTTGGTGTTTCAATATCAGACTCTCAAAATTAATAGAATGAATAGACAGAGCTTCCAAGGGTAGTAAACACACCCAAGTTCCAGGAGGGCAGAGCACCCTAAGCTCTACAAAGACAGAAGCTCCTCTGCTCAGGACCCTTCCAGACCTTGCCCCAAAATCTCTTCATTCAGCTGCTCTTATATCCTTCATAATAAATCAGTAATAGTAATTTAAGTGTCTCCCTGAGTTTTGTAAGCCATTCTAGCAAATGATCAAACCTGAGCTGAGAAGGAGGTCATGAAAACTCCTAGTTTCTGGCCATTCAGTCAGAAGTATCAGACTTGAAATCAGAATCAGAAAAGGGAGGCAGTCTTATGGGACTAAGCCCTTCATCTATGGGGTTTGTACTAACTCCACGTAGTGTCAGAATTGAATTAAATTGTAGGACACCCAATTGATGTCAACAGGGAAGTGAAGACATCCGTGGTGTGGAAACACCCAAACACTTGGTGTCAGAAGTGTTGAGCAGAGGAGCAGCTTTCCTTTAGAGAGGTTAAACACCAGAGTCACAGAGCTCAGTATATAGCTGGGCTTTGGAGTCAAGCAAATTCTAGAACAACACTCTCAACCAATAAAGTGTGTTTGAGTAAAATGAAAGCCATCTCATTATTTTATACTCATAACAAACATGCATGGTTAATGATAACAATAAAGAGTTGGAAAACTAACAAGAATTGCAATATTAATTCTTACCTGTGTCTGCCTCATTGCTCGCTCCACTCGGCGTGTGCTTCCTCTCTCAAGTTTTGTCCGGAGGATCAAAGCTGATGTCTGAATGGGCCAGAACTTGGGTTGTGAAAGTAAACACTGATGGGGAGGGGAAAAAAAAAGACCAAAAATGAAATGGATAAACTGGATAATCCACTCTGAATATAACAAAATTAATATATCAGGATACAGTTGAGTGACGATTTGAAAATCATCTCAGCGAAAAATAAAAGACAACATGTGCTTTCAAATGTTTTTGGAAAAGAATGTGTTCATTTGAGGAGAATCATGACTTAACTGAGTTGACCTGTTCAACTGAATAAATTCCTTAAGGAATGAATCAGAATTATTTCCAGATAATCCAAACAGTAAATGGAATAAATCATACCATTAATTAATACATCTTTTTTATCTCGTTAAATTATACCAATGTTAAAGACCATACTTCTCAATTTTGAAATAAGTTTTTAAAAATTATCCAAACTCACAAATGAAAACAAATAATTAGAAATCTAGTACCTTTTCACTTAAAAAATACCCTAATCTCCTGATGCAAAGGCACATCAAAGTTTAAGGAAACAATCCTAGCATTTTTGAGAATGCTTTCTAGTCCTGTTAGGGTAGAGAGTCTCTAATTTTAGTTAAATGTTATCCTAAAGGGACATCTTAAGAAAGACTGGCTTATAAGAAAATCATGAATATGCACACACTGAAACCTAGACCCAGAGAAAGCTGTGACCACCATCAGTTCAGACAGTGCAGTAGAAACCACTGAATCTGTCCACAAATGCATGGGGTGAGGGTGAGTAAGTTCTGGGTGCACAATAACAGGGGAAAATGTATTCTGATACAGTAGGGACTGCTCAGTATAATGAACACAACTCCAGCTCTTTGCTGATGACATGGAAACCAACAGTGACCCTGAGTGATCATTCCCCAACAGTAACTTACAGTGAAGGTTGCTTCGAAAAAAGGCAAAAGGAGCACTTGTCTTGACAGTTGACTACAACCTTATATACTTATTTATAAAAATCTGATATAAAAAAAATCCTAGTTAACTAGAGTCCAATGAATCATTCAAAACCTAGCTGTGCATTAGAAGAAACTTTTGGTTTTTTAAAAGGTAAATCAGACCTCTGAGAGCAGGATCTGAGCATCAGTGATTTTTAAAACACTCTCCAAATAATTCTAAGACATAGCCAAATTGAAAAATTATGAAGCTAAGCTAATACAAATGTTGTTTAGTTGCTAAGTAGCATCCAACTCTTTTGCGACCCCATGGAGTGTAGCCTGCCAGGCTCCTCTATCCATGGGACTCTCCAGGCAAGAATACTGGAGTAGGCTGCCATTTCCTTCTCCAGGGGATCTTCCTGATGTAGGACATGAACTCTTGTCTCCTGCACTGGCAGACAGATTCCTTACCGAGCCACCAGGGAAGCAACACAACTATTTGTTTTTTGGTTAAAGGCACTAATAATTCCAAATTCTCATTAAAAGTTACCAATAAGTCCTTCAATGGAATATAAACTCTATCACAGTCTCTCCAACTCTTTACTGTACCATGAATGGCCAGCTCACTTTCATCATTTCTGTTATTTGCCTGGCCCCTATGGGTACTGGAATTTTCAATTCCAAATCTAGGCCTACTTTCTTATAATAAAAAAGAGAACAATAGATTAGGTTACGTGCTCAATGTCACACCTTCATTAGTAGCAAAAGTTGATTCTAATACTTTTGGGGTCTCGATTCCCAAAAACAACACATTTTTTTTTGGGGGGCATAAACTGCAACCATTTTCACTTTGAAACTGAAATACAGTTGATACAGTATTTTTTCAGTTTCATGAGTACTACATGATGATTTGACATTTACATACAGTATAAAGACATCACCCAATAAGTCCAGTAACCATCTTTCCCCATACAAAGGTATTATATCCCCATGACATATTTATTATATAGCTGGAGGTTTGTAACTATTAATCTCCTTTACCTATTTTGCCCACCCCACCTCACTTTCTGGCAGTCACCTGTTTCTTCTCTGAATCTATTAGTCTGTTTTGTTGTTTGCGCTTTGTTTTTTATGGTCACCATATAAGTGAGGTCAAGTAGTCCTTCTTGTCTGACTTACAACACCCTCTAGATCCATCCATGTTGTTGCAAATAGCAAGATGTCACCTTTTATGGCCGCAGAACGTTTGTATTGTTTTCTCAACACTTTCTCCAAGGAAGAGGATGACAGCACCCAGGAAACACTGGTAGAGCAATGTAAGTAGAGCATTCAGTGAAGAAAAAAAAAAAAAACTTTAGGAAACTGCTATATTAAAGGGAAGTAGAAGGAGTAAACAAAGAATATACAAATAAGGAAGAAAAAGAATCACAAGAATTCATTCTTACTGAAGTGTGTTCATTCATTAATACACTTGAGCACTTACTCTGCACAAGGCAACGTGCACAAGGCCCCAGGGACAAAGCAGTGAGCAAGACAAACAAGGTCCCCACCCTCAGAGATTTTACATTCTAATGCAATGACTATTAGGTAATCTTATTCTTCTATTAATATAACTAAGTTCAAAACAAAGAATGAAACATTTTTCATTAAGTAAATCTGCATAGTGATTCTCCTACCTACAGTGGGTGGCCCTTTCTCTCTTCATTTTATTAAAGGGACTGTCTCTGTAACCTCATGACATCATGGAAGAGCACCTAGGAAAAGACTCTGTAAAACAGGGCAGATCATCTCACGTCAGCCAGAGCGTGATCAGAATCCCAGGGAGGTGATTAGCTGGGAAGTTACCTCACCTCTCAGGATCTCAATTTTCATCTCTCTAAAATAGGAACAGGAATTCCCATCTCTCACAAACTTGTGAGGATTATGAATGATAAGCATGATTTGGTGATGCTTAACAAGCCAGTACTCTTGCCTGGAAAATCCCATGGACGGAGGAGCCTGGTAGGCTGCAGTCCGTGGGGTCGCAAAGGGTTGGACACGACTGAGCGACTTCACTTTCACTTTTCTCTTTCACACATTGGAGAAGGAAATGGCAACCCACTCCAGTGTTCTTGCCTGGAGAATCCCAGGGACGGCAGAGCCTGGTCGGCTGCCCTCTATGGGGTCGCACAGAGTCAGACACAACTGAAGCGACTTAGCAGCAGCAGCAGCAGCAGCAAGCCTTTGAGAGTACCTGCTGAAAAACACATCCCCTACCACCGGGACTTCTCCTCCTACAAAGCTTTCTCTCACCCTCAGAAGAAAGGCACCATCTAGAGTGGGCACAGGTGATGGCCCTAACCACTGGCAACTTCCAAAATAGGGAACCCAGGCATACTTAGTATTTTCAGCTGAAGGACCCTGAGGAAACAGCAGAAGCAGGAAGATCACTCTGAACTTCACCTCTGAAATAGGTCATAAAACTCTCCTGTGAGAGGTGCCCACCCCCTCATACCCAGAGGAAAGGAGCATCCTTATATCTGAAGAAAAAGGGATGCTGAGAATCCCAACAAGTCTTCCTAAGTCTCCCCCAGTTAACAGTCCTTACCTTTGCCCTATCATATTCCTCCATGACTGCCCACACTTCGTCAAACCCAGCAGGTGCTTAGTCGCTCAGTCATGTCCAACCCTCTGCGACCCCATGGACTGTAGCCCGCCAGGCTCCTCTGTCCATGGGGATTCTCCAGGCCAGAATACTAGAGTGGGTTGCTATGCCCCCCTCCAGAAGATCTTCCCGACCCAGGGATCAAACCCAGGTATCCCGCATTGCAGGCAGATTCTTTACCATCTGAGCCACCAGGCGTAAAATACTCAAATTGAACTGTTTCTTCAGGTCTTATAACCTTATGAAGGCTCCCATGTCATACAAAACCTATATTAAGTAAATGTGTGTGCTTTTTTCCTGTTAATCTTTGTCAGTTTAATTTTCAGACCCAGTCTGGGACCCTAAGAAGGTTGAGGAAAACTCCCAGCTCCCAGCCACACAGTCACTTTACTAATAACATCAAGGGGCAGACCAGCGAAGGCGGTAGGCTTGTCAGTTAAACCCCAGCTTTCAAAGATATGCACACCAAAGCCGGGGTGGGGGGCTATCTGCCTCAGGAAAACTACCAACTCAGACTGTTTTCTATGCTGGCATGAGAACAAGAGTTTGCCTGAGACTTTAATGTGAGGGTCAAGCAAAACATTCTCACTAAACGCTGAAAGTAAAAACAATCTGAAAAACAGACATTTGAAAAGCTTTAAAGAAAGAACTGGCTGGATAATATCACTGAAGAATGCATTTATCTTACATTTGTTTGGCTGGGAGATGTCTGACTTGGGAAAGTCTTTCTAAAGAAGGTAATTACAGATAGGCTTTGTTTAATATATCTTACAAAACACGCTGCCCACAAGGTAAGAATCAACCAGAATATGGGATATACAAAAAGAAAATTAAACAGGTGATACATGCTTTAATGCTCTATATAGCTGCAGAATGTTCATTTTTATTGCTGAATAATATTTCACTGCAATATACAATCTATTTAACCATTATACTGCTCATGGGCATTTAGGTAGTTTCCAATGTGGGAACTACCAGATGTCCAATGAATATTCTAATGTGCTACCAGAATGTGCCATCATGAACATTCTGAAACAGATTCTTTAGCTCAACACGTATTTCTGTTAGACATGCATTAACACTTAGGAGTGAAACTGCTAGGTCAGAGTATTGAGCTTTCATGAATACTCCAATCTTCTGACAGGTTTTCTACTTTACACTCTTATTAGAAACATTAGAGTCCTTGTTGCTTCACAACCTTGCAACACTCAACACTATCTGGTTGTTTTTTTTTTTTCATTTTAGCCATTCTGGTGAATATTTAGTAGTATTCCATATAGTTAACTTGTATGTCTATAAGAAATTCACATTTCTCTAATGATTAATAAAGTTGAGCACCTTTTAACATGTTAATGACCATTTTAGATCTCTCATAAGTTCCTACTGAAGTCCTTTGCCTCTTGTTTTCTACTGGGTTGTCAAAATTTTTCTTGATAATTTGTTAACTATTCTTATTTTTTGGACACAAGCCCTCTGTCATTTTGTTGGAGGAGGGTGATAGATTACTATTCTTATTTGACAAATACCTACACAACATATACTTGTGCTGGCAAGGCACTGGTCTAAGTGGCTTACAAATATTAATGGCATTTTTAATTTTTAAAAAGTGCTTAATATTAATAATAATCTAGTTTATCATTTCTGTTTTATGGTTAGAGCTTTATTGTTGTTTTTGACTGTCCTAAAGTCTCAAAGATGTTCTCCTATAGTTTCCTCATAAAAACTTTACTGTTCTGCTTTTCACTTCTACATATTCAATCAGGAATTGACTTTTGTATATTTAGTATGATATAGGGGTTAAGATAGACTGTTTCCATACAAATATAAATCATCTAGTACCACTTATCGAAAAGCCGACCCCTTCCCCACTGCACTGCGGTGCCAACTTTGACATAAGTCAGATGAACCACGCATGTATAGCTCTGTTTTTTGGACTCTCTGTTCCACTGGTTAGTTTTTATTTCCTCATGTCAAAATGTCTTAATTCAGTGTTTTCCAAACTTCAAAGTGCACAAGAATAATCTAGGGAGACTGTTAAAACAGACTCCTTGGCCCCAGCCCCAGAGACTCGGCTTCAATAGGGTGTAAAGTGAAGCCGGAGAAATTCCATTTCCAACAAGCTCCCAGGTGATGCTGATGCTGCCAGTCCAAGAACCACTACATGCTGAGCTGTCTTAACTGATACAGGTTTATAATAAGTCTTGGTATCTGCCAACCTAAGCACTCCAATTCTGTTCTTCATGACTCCCTTAGCTATTCTTAGGACTCTGAATTTCCATGTGAATTTTAAAGTCAGCCTGAGTTTCACAAAATCAAAAGAACAGCAGCAGCAACAAAGCAAACAATAACAAAAAAAATCAAGCCACTGGGATTCTGTTAAGGATTGCATTGATAACGCAGGTTAATTAGAGAAGACCTGAAATTTCAATATTGAGTACTGTATATGAATACTGTATATCCCATGAATATATATATATATACTGTATATCCGATGAATACTGTATATCCCTCCATTTATTTAGGTGCTTATCAATTTCTCTAAATAATGTCCTGTTGCTGTTGTTCAGTCGCTCAGTTGTGTCCGACTCTTTGCGACCCTATGGACAGCAGCACACTGGGTTTCCCTGTCCTTCACCATCCCGAGTTTGCTTAAACTACGTCCACTGAAGTGGCGATGGCATCCAATCATCTCAACCTCTGTTGTCCCCTTCTCCTCCTGCCTTTAAAGTTTTCAAGCATCAGGGTCTTTTCAAATGACTTAGCTCTTCACGTCAGGTGGCCAAAGTATTGGAGCTTCAGTATCAGTCCTTCCAATGAATATTCAGGGTTGATTTCCTTTAGGATTGACTGGTTTAATCTCCTTGCAGTCCAAGGGATTCTCAAGGGTCTTCACCAACACGAAAGCTCAAAAGCATCAATTCTTCAGTGCTCAGCCTACTTATGGTCCAACTCTCATATCCATATATGACTACTGGAAAAACCATAGCTTTGACTATATAGAGCTTTGTAGGCAAATGATGTCTTTGCTTTTTAACATGTTGTCTGGGTTTGTGATTGCTCTTCTTCCAAGGAGCAATCGTCTTAATTTTATGGCAACAGTCACCATCTGTAGCGATTCTGGAGCCCAAGAAAATAAACTCTGCCACTGTTTCCATTGTTTCCCCATCTATTTGCCATGAGGTGACGGGACCAGATGCCATTATATTAGTTTTTTGAATGTTGAGCTTTAAGCCAACTTTCCACTCTCCTCTTTCATCTTTATCAGTTCAGTTCAGTCGCTCAGTCGTGTCCGACTCTCCGCGACCCCATGAATCACAGCACACCAGGCCTCCCTGTCCATCACCAACTCCCGGAGTTCACTCAAACTCATGTCCACAGAGTCGGTGATGCCATCCAGCCATCTCATTCTCTGTCGTCCCCTTCTCCTCCCACCCCCAACCTTTCCCAGCATCAGAGTCTTTTCCAGTGAGTCAACTCTTCGCATGAGGTGGCCAAAGTATTGCAGTTTCAGCTTTAGCATAAGTCCCTCCAATGAACACCCAGGATTGATCTCCTTTAGAATGGACTGGTTGGATCTCCTTGCAGTCCAAGGGACTCTCAAGAGTCTTCTCCAGCACCACAGTTCAAAAGCATCAATTCTTCGGCGATCAGCTTTCTTCACAGTCCAACTCTCACATCCATACATGACCACGGGAAAAACCATAGCCTTGACTAGACGGACCTTGGTTGGCAAAGTAATGTCTCTGCTTTTTAATATACTATCAAGGATGGTCATAACTTTCCTTCCAAGGAGTAAGCATCTTTTAATTTCATGGCTGCAATCAGCATCTGCAGTGATTTTGGAGCCCCAAAAAATAAAGTCTGACACTGTTTCCACTGTTTTTCCATCTATTTTCCATGAAGTGATGGGACAAGATGCCATCATCTTTGTTTTCTGAATGTTGAGCTTCAAGCTAACCTTTTCACTCTCCTCTTTCACTTTCATCTTTATCAAGATCTTTTTTTAATGGCAGTTAGATATATGTAACATAAAATGTACCTTCTTGACCATCTTCAAGTGTACAGTTTAATTATATATATCCACACAGTTGTACTTTCCACCTCTTCTTAATATCTTCTGCTTCTGTTAGGTCCACACCATTTCTGTCCTTTATCGAGCCCATCTTTGCATGAAATGTTCCCTTGGAATCTCTAATTTTCTTGAAGAGATCTCTTGTTTTTCCTATTCTGTTGTTTTCCTCTATTTCTTTGCATTAATCTCTGAGGAAGGCTTTCTTATCTCTCCTTGCTATTCTTTGGAACTCTGCATTCAGATGCTTATATCTTTCCTTTCCTCCTTTGCTTTGCACTCGTCTTCTTTGCACGGCTATTTGTAAAGCCTCCTCAGACAGCCATTTTGCTTTTTTGCATTTCTTTTCCATGGCAATGGTCTTGGTCCCTGTCTCCTGTATAATGTCACGAACCTCCGTCCAGAGTTCATCAGGCACTCTGTCTATCAGATCTAGTCCCTTAAATCTATTTCTCACTTCCACTGTATAATCATAAGGGATTTGATTTAGATCCTATCTGAATGGTCTAGTGGTTTTCCCTACTTTCTTCAATTTCAGTCTGAATTTGGCAATAAGGAGTTCATGATCTGAGCCACAGTCAGCTCCTGGTCTTGTTTTTGCTAACTGTATACAGCTTCTCCATCTTTGGCTGCAAAGAATATAATCAATCTGATTTCGGTGTTGACCATCTGGTGATGTCCATGTGTAGAGTCTTCTCTTGTGTTATTGGAAGAGGGTGTTTGCTATGACCAGTACGTTCTCTTGGCAAAACTCTATTAGCCTTTGCCCTGCTTCTATCCGTGTTCCAAGGCCAAATTTGCCTGTTACTCCAGGTGTTTCTTGACTTCCTACTTTTGCATTCCAGTCCCCAATAATGAAAAGGACATCTTTTTTGGGTGTTAGTTCTAAAAGGTCTTGTAGGTCTTCATAGAACCGTTCAACTTCGGCTTCTTCAGTGTTACCGGTTGGAGCATAGGCTTGGGTTACTGTAATATTGAATGGTTTGTCTTCGAAACTAACAGAAATCATTCTGTCATTTTTAAGATTGCATCCAAGTACTGCATTTCGGACTTTTTGTTGACCATGATGGCTACTCCATTTCTTCTAACGGATTCCTGCCCACAGTAGTAGACATAATGGTCATCTGAGTTAAGTTCACCCATTCCAGTCCATTTTAGTTCACTGATTCCTAGAATGTCTACGTTCACTCTTGCCATCTCCTGTTTGACCACTTCCAATTTGCCTTGATTCATGGACCTAACATTCCAGGTTCCTATGCAATATTGCTCTTTACAGCACTGGAACTTGCTTCTTTTACCAGTCACATCCACAACTGGGTATTGGTTTTGCTTTGGCTCCATCCCTTCATTCTTTCTGGAGTTATTTCTCCACTGATCTCCAGCAGCATACTGGGCACCTACCGACCTGGGGAATTCCTCATTCAGTATCCTATCATTCTGCCTTTTGATACTGTTCATGGAGTTCTCAAGGCAAGTATACTGAAGTGGTTTGCCATTCAGGGACCACACGAACAAAGCTAGTGGAGGTGATGGAATTCCAGTTGAGCTATTTCAAATCTTGAAAGATGATGCTGTGAAAGTGCTGCACTCAATATGCCAGAACATTTGGAAAACTCAGCAGTGGCCACAGGACTGGAAAAGGTCAGTCTTCATCCCAATCCCAAAGAAAGGCAATGCCAAAGAATGCTCAAACTACCGCACAATTGCACTCATCTCACATGCTAGTAAAGTCATGGTCAAAATTCTCCAAGCCAGGCTTCAGCAATACGTGAACCGTGAACTTCCAGATGTTCAAGCAGGTTTTAGAGAAGGTAGAGGAACCAGAGATCAAATTGCCAACATCCGCTGGATCATGGAGAAAGCAAGAGAGTTCCAGAAAAGCATCTATTTTTGCTTCATCGACTACGCCAAAGTCTTTGACTGTGTGGATCACAATAAACTGTGGAACATTCTGAAAGAGATGGGAATACCAGACCACCTGACCTGCCTCTTGAGAAACCTGTATGCAGGTCAGGAAGCAACAGTTAGAACTGGACATGGAACAACAGACTGGTTCCAAATAGGAAAAGGAGTACGTCAAGGTTGTATACTGTCACCCTGCTTATTTAACTTATATGCAGAGTAGATCATGAGAAATGCTGGGCTGGAAGAAGCACAAGCTGGAATCAAGATTGCTGGGAGAAATATCAATAACCTCAGATATGCAGATGACACTGCCCTTATGGCAGAAAGTGAAGAGGAACTCAAAAGCCTCTTGATGAAAGTCAAAGAGGAGAGTGGAAAGGTTGGATTGAAGCTCAACATTCAGAAAGCTAAGATCATGGCATCTGTCCCATCACTTCATGGGAAATAGATGGGGAAACAGTGGAAACAGTGTCAGACATTTTTTCAGCTCCAAAATCACTGCGGATGCTGATTGCAGCCATGAAATTAAAAGACGCTTACTCCTTGGTAGGAAAGTTATGACCAACCTAGATAGTACATTAAAAAGCAGACACATCACTTTCCCAACCAAGGTCCGTCTAGTCAAGGCTATGGTTTTTCCCGTGGTCATGTATGGATGTGAGAGTTGGACTGTGAAGAAAGCTGATCGTTGAAGAATTGATGCTTTTGAACTGTGGTGCTGGAGAAGACTCTTGAGAGTCCCTTGGACTGCAAGGAGATCCAACCAGTCCATTCTAAAGGAGATCGATCCGGGGTGTTCATTGGAAGGACTGATGCTAAAGCTGAAACTGCAATACTTTGGCCACCTCATGCGAATAGTTGACTCACTGGAAAAGATTCTGATGCTGGGAAGGATTGGGGGCAGGAGGAGACGGGGACGACAGAGAATGAGATGGCTGGATGGCATCACTGACTCGATGGACATGAGTTTGAGTGAACTCCAAGAGTTGGTGATGGATAGGGAGGCCTGGCGTGCTGTGATTCATGGGGTTGCAAAGAGTCGGTCACGACTGAGCGACTGACCTGAACTGAACACAGTTGTACAACCAATCTCTAGATTTTTTCTCATCTTGCAACTGAAACTCTATATCCATTAGACGTTTCCCCACTGTCTTCACCCCACCCAGGGGTAACCACCATGCTGCTACTTTGTTTCTATGAATTTCACTACTCTAGGTACCTCATACAAATGGAATCATGCAGTTTCAAGTGCTGTCTTTTACAAGTTCATTTATTTTTACCTGGAATCTATTAACTAAAGCAATCTGATGAAATCCTGGCTCACTAAATTGAGTACTATCTAAAAATACAGCAAAAATCAGACAAGAAATTTGGTGTGTTCAATGGAAGCAAGTTGAGAATCAGGACAATGCTACAGAACACTGTGCCATTTGCAAACAAACTTGTATGTAAGATGGAATTTCCACCACTTTCACACACCAGGGCAGAGGTCAGAAACCCCCTAAAAAGTGTATGGTAACATTTGTGTGTCTCTTAAAAGTTCTCTCACTGCTCACATCTCACTGACCTAAACCTCCAAAAGATGATTCATTGAGCCAGTAGGCTTTTACAAGTGCATAACTTTTCATATACACTTTAATATTTCTATTGTTGCTGTAAAAGTTGAAATAAACTCTTTTATTTGTAGTTAGAATGTTTTATAAGTTAAAGAATCAATCCACTTCAGCAACTGTTTATAAGGAGCGTAACAAGATACCTTGAGAACAAAAGGGAGCCGGCTCTGCATGCCTCAGCAGGAGTTTCTCACTGAGATATGCCACCTGAGCTGACGCTTGGGCTCAGATTTAAAAAAGGAGTTGTAATCATCTACCATCTGAGGAAATGCCATTATCTGAAATGAAAGTCAATGAATATCACTTTCAGTTCAGTTCAGTTCAGTCTCTCAGTCGTGTCTGACTCTTTACCTCACACTAAAAAGTAAAATTTAATACTATGACATGTTATGTATAGTCAGGCATGATTTTATTTAGCTCACAATTTCCCACCATATGCAACTCTGCCCTCACTCCCAGAAAAGTAGCAAAGAAAATTCTGTAACACCATCAAAGAGGATCTGGAGTGTTGTTTCTATAAAAAACAATTTCCTTTCATTCTTATCGCTGAACATTTCAAACATTTTTCTTCCAGAGGTCACTAGGACCCTTTACAGGACAGCCAGCCAGTCTGTTCCTTTAAATATGAGGGAGCTTTCAGATAGTTGCTTTTTCCACACATAAATCAAAGCAACTCAGAGCTCTCCTGTGAGTGTGTAACTGCTTGGCTATACTAAGGCCAAATCAAATGATGCCCACCCAGGTCAGGCTGACCTTATAAAAGCAAGGATCAAAGAAACACTATAAAAAGCAGAATTATTCCCCCTTCTTAATGAGCAATTTAAAAGAGCATTCATTTGTTAAAATCAGTACCAAATGACAGTAAGCTTAAATTCCAAATGTAGTCTATAAATTACTCCCAGTAGACAAAGAACAGTGGTACAAACACTCTGACCTTGCTCTGTAGACCATTTAAAACTCAAAGCTATTTTCCCTCGAAGTTCTACTACTGCTCTAAACCAATCTCCCAACAAAGCCACACGTTTCCGTGCCTTTGCTCACATTATCACTCCATCTAGATCCCTTCTGTCTTTCAAGGCCCCTCTAATTCTCCCTGAGGTAACAAAGCCTTCTTTGACTGCCCTGTTCCAAATATTTTCTTATTTTCTAAGCAGTTAGGGATTTATCTATGCTATCAATGTAATTTAAATTGCCTGGTATTGTTAATTACATTTTCGTAAGTTTACTGGATCTTGGCTAAATTAAAAATTCCATGAAGGCAAGTCTTATGTTTTATACCTTTATTTCTTCCACAGTATCTAGCAGCATGCTTGGCAAATCCTGAGATTCTGGATCTCCTGCTATTATAATACTCTCAAAGCCCTTTCCTCCACTCTGCAAATTTTTATATACAAAGTAGACACCAGAGAGATCGAGCTGGTGGTCATTCAGTTGCCTCAAAAAAGAAAGATCTCCAGAACTCTGGAGATGCTATTTCATCAGCACTGCACCTTTCACATGGTCGTGAAAAGCAGATATATTTAAACCATACACATTATTTTTGAACTGAATTTTTCATCCTTTAACACCACATTAATTCATGTTAGATAGCTTAACACTTTTAGCTTCAATGATGGCGAAAAGCAGAAGCACAAAACCATGAGTTTGAATAAGACTCCTCCATATCGAATGTATTACCATCTTAACTATAATCTCCTTATATTTCTATCTGGGGACTGGAAGACCCACTGAAGTAAGGTTTTTTCCTTCACATTATATTTCCTTCACATTACTGATTCTGCCTCTCACCAACCTAATAAACAACAGTAAAATTCACTTTAAAAGTAAGATGTACACATGATGTCAGTGCTGTCTATTCCTTAAAATGGTTCATCAAATAATATTTAAATGATCTTGCTATTGTGCAGAATGGTTTTTAGATTATTTTTTATTATTTGATACACAAAGAAGATTAAGCATAACTAAAATGCAAGTTATAAAGTACCCTACAAACACATGTGAATCTTGAGACTGTTTTTTAACTTATCATTACATTTATAAAATTCATATACTGCAGTTTATCATTTACCTGTTGATGGACATTTGCACTATTTCCAGTTTTAAGCTCTTACAAATTAAACGGCTATGAACATCTGTGTAAATCTTTGTGGAACCATACGTTTTTATTTCACATAGATAAATATCTGAAGGTGGAACTGATGATTAACTGCATGAGAAAATGACAAACTCTGTTCCAAAGTGGTGGTGCCATTTTAAGTCACATTACATTTACCACGTGTGAAGATTTCAACTACCTCACATGCTAACACACCTTTTAACGGGTAGACAGTTGTATATTGTTGTGGTTTTAATTTGCATTCTCCCAATGACTAGTGATATTAACCATCTTGCTGCTGCTGCTAAGTCACTTCAGTCATGTCCGACTCTGTGTGACCCCACAGACAGAAGCCCACCAGGCTCCCCCGTCCCTGGGATTCTCCAGGCAAGAACACTGGAGTGGGTTGCCATTTCCTTCTCCAATGTGTGAAAGTGAAAGTGAAGTCACTCAGTCATGTCCGACCCTCAGCAACCCCACGCACTGCAGACTACCAGGCTCCTCCATCCCTGGGATTTTCTAGGCAATAGTACTGGAGCGGCTTGCCATTGCCTTCTCCAATTAACCATCTTAGCTTCTCTTAATGGGTCATTCGTTTATCCTAATGTCATCAGGTAGTATTTTTTTTTTTTGTCCATAGCTTATAATTTTTATCTGCAGACAAATGGTTCCAAAGAACTTACCTGGCCATCGCAGAAGCACTCCAAAAAATTTTAGAATCAGCCGGTCAATTTCTAAGAAAAACAAAAGGTTGGCGGGGCGGTAACCTGGATTTTTATTGCTATTGGATTTATTATTGTGTAATTCTGGAAGACTTGTCAATTCAACAATATTAAGCCTTTCAATCCATGCACATGGTAAGTCTCTCCATGTATTTAAATTTCTTCAATTTCTTAAAGCAATATTTATCATTTTCAGTGTACAGGTCTTACAGTTTAGTCAAAGTCATCACTAAATACTTGATATTTTATGCTATTGTGTGTGGTTTTTAAAATTACTTTCCCAATTATTACTGCCAGTGTATCAAACATAATTGACTTTTTTATATTGACCTTGTATTCTCAGACGTTGCTTATTAGTTACAGTAGCTTTCATGTCTATTCTTTAGGGTTTCCCATGTAAAGAACTGTGTTGTCTATGCTTAATGATAATTTTACATATTTCTTTCCAATCTGCACTCCCTCTGTATCTTTTTCATGTCTTACTGCACTAGCTTGGATTTTCAGTTCAAAGAAGCAGTGCCACTTTTCTGACCTTAGAGGAAAAAAAATCAATGATGATTTTAACTCTAGATTTTTCATAGAAACCCTTTATCAGATTGATATTCTCTTCTACTCAGAGTTTACTAAGTTTTTTATAATGGAAGAGTATTGAATTTTTCCAAATGTTGAAATAAATAAATATAATGAGATAATCATTTAGTGTTTCTCCTTTACTGTATTAAAAGATGAGCTTAAATGACTGTTTAATGTTAAACAAATTTTGCATTCCTGAGATAAATACTATTTGGTCATGACTAATTATCCTTTTTTTTGTTCTTCAGTTACTCAGTCGTGTCCGACTCTTTGCAACCCCATGGACTGCAGTATACCAGGCTTTCCTGACTTTCACCATCTCCTGGAGCTTGCTCAAACTCAAGTCCACTGAGTCGGTGATGCCATCCAACCATCTCATCCTCTGTCGTCCCTTTGTCCTTCTGCCTTCAATCTTTCCCAGCATCAGGGTCTTTTCCAGTGAGTCAGTTCTTCGCATCAGGTGGCCAAAGTATTGGAGCTTCAGCCTCAGCATCAGTCCCTCCAGTGAATATTCAGGATTGACTTCCTTCAGGATTGACTGGTTTGATTTCCCTGCAGTCCAAGGGACTCTCAAGAGTCTTCTCCAACACCACAGTTCCAAAGCATCAATTCTCAGTGCTCAGCCTTCTCTATGGTCCAACTCTCACATCCATACATGACTACTGGAAAAACCATAGCTTTGACTATATGGACCTTTGTAGGCAAGTCATGTCTTCGCTTTTTAATACACTTTCTAAGCTTATCATTGCTTTTCTTCCAAGTAGAAAGCATCTTTTAATTTCATGGCTGAAGTCACAATCTGCAGTGACTCTGAAGCCCAAGATAATAAAGTTGTTCACTCTTTTCATTGTTTCCCCATCTACTTGCTATGAAGTGATGGGACCGGATGCCATGATCTTAGTTTTCTGAATGTTGAGTTTTAAGCCAGCTTTTCCACTTTCCTCTTTCAACTTCAACAAGAGGCTCTTCAGTTCCTCTTCACTTTCTGCCGTAAGGGTGGTGTCATCTGCATAACTGAGGTCTTTTATATTTCTCCTGGCAATCTTGATTCTGGCTTGTGTTTCATCCAACCTGGCATTTTGCATGATGTACTCTCCATATAAGTTAAATAAGCAAGGTGACAATATACAGCCTTGACATACTCCTTTCACAATTTTGAACCAGTCCATTTTTCATGTCTGATACTGTTGCTTCTTGACATGCATACAGATTTCGCAGGAGGAAGATCAGGTGGTCTGGTATTCCCACCTCTTTAAGAATTTTCCAGTTTGTTGGGATCCACACAGTCAAAGGCTTTAGCATACTCAATGAAGCAGCAGTAGATTTTTTTTCTGGAATTCTCTAGCTTTTTCTATGATCCAATGGATCACTGGTAATTTGATCTCTGGTTCCTCTGCCTTTGCTGAATCCAGCTTGTACATCTGGAAGTTCTCGGTTCACATACTGATACTGTTGAAGCCTAGCTTGAAGGATTTTGAGCATTACCTTGCTAGCATGTGAAATGAGTGCAATTGTTCAGTAGTTTGAACACTGCTTGGCATTGCCCTTCTTTGGGATTGGATTGAAAACTGACCATTTCCAGTCCTGTGGCCACTGCTGAGTTTTCCAAATTTGCTGGCATATTGAGTGCAGCACTTTCACAGCATCATCTTTTAGGATTTGAAATAGCTCAACTGGAATTCCATCACCTCCACTAGCTTTGTTCATAGTGATGCTTCCTAAGGTCCACTTGACTTCACACTCCAGGATGTCTGGCTCTAGGTGAGTCATCACACCATCATGGTCATCCAGGTCATTAACATCTTTTTTGTACAGTTCTTCTGTATATTCTTGCCACCTCTTAATATCTTCTGCTTCTGTTAGGTACATACCATTTCTGTCCTTTATTGTACCCATCTTTGCATGAAATGTTCCCTTGGTATCTCTAATTTTCTTGAAAAGATCTCTAGTCTTGCACATTCTATTGTTTTCCTGTTTCTTTATATTGTCCAGTTCGGAAAGCTTTCTTCTCTCTCCTTGCTATTCTTTGGAACTCTGAATTCAGATGGGTATATCTTTCCTTTTCTCCTTTGCTTTTCGTGTCTCTTCTTTTCTCAGCTGTTTGTAAGGCCTCCTCAGACAACCATTTTGCCTTTTTGCATTTCTTTTGCTTGAGGATGGTTTTGGTCATCGCCTCCTGTACAATGTTATGGACCTCTGTCCACAGTTCTTCAGGCATTCAATCAGATCTAATCCCTTGAATCTATTTGTTACTTCCACTGTATAATCATAAGGGATTTGATTTAGGTTATACCTGAAAAGCCTAATAGTTTTCCCTACTTTTCTTCAATTTAAGTCTGAATTTTGCAATAAGGAGTTCATGATCTGAGCCACAGTCAGCTCCCGGTCTTGTTTTTGCTGACTGTATAGAGCTTCTCCATCTTTGGCTGCAAAAAATATAATCAATCCTATTTTGGTGTTGACCATCTGGTGATGTCCATGTGTAGAGTCTTCTCTTGTGTTGTTGGAAGAGGGTGTTTGCTATGACCAGTGCACTCTCTTGGCAAAACTCTGTTAGCCTTTGCCCTGCTTCTCTCTGTACTCCAAGGCCAAACTTGCCTGTTACCCCTACTTTGCATTCCACGCTCCTATGAAGAAAAGGACACCTTTTTAGTTCTAGAAGGTATTGTAGTTCTTCATAGAACCATTCAGTTTCATTTTCTTCAACATTAGAGGTTGAGGCACAGACCTGGATTACTGTGATACTGAATGGTTTGCCTTGGAAACAAACCAAGATCACTCTGTTGCTTTTGAGACTGCATTTAGGATTCTTCTGCTGAAAATGAGGGCTACTCCATTTCTTCTAAGGGACTCTTGCTCACAGTAGTAGATATAATGGTCATCTGAATTAAATTTGCCCATTCTGGTCCATTTTAGTTCATTGATTCCTAAAATGTCGATGTTCACTCTTGCCATCTCCCATTTGACCACTTCCAATTTACCTTGATTCATGGACCTAACATTCCAGGTTCCTCTACAATAGTCTGAATCTTTACAGCATCAGACTTGACTTTCACCACCAGACCCATCCAAAACTGGGCTGTTTCTGACTTGGCCCAACCTCTTCATTCCTTCTACAGCTATTTCTCCGCTCTTCTCCAGTAGCATTTTAGGCACCTACCAACCTGGGGAATTCATCTTTCAGTGTTATATCTTTGTGCCTTTTCATACTGTTCATGGGTTTCTCACGGCAAGAATGCTAAAGTGGTTTGCCTTCTCGTCTCCAGTGGACCACGTTTTGTCAGAAGGTGGGTCATCATCAGAAAATCTGATTAAAGATTATCCTTTTTATACACTGTTATTTCATATATTTTGCCCCAGATCTGTGGTTGTTTACAAGTGTTCACATCCAGTACCAGTTACTCCAACATGGCTAGAAATAAACACACAAATAAGCATTAAGCTTAAGCCATGGTTAACTGTGAAGGAAGATGTCCAGCAGTTACCAGAGTAGATGATGGGAAGAAGAGAGTCATGTAAGATCCCACAAATCCTATTACTCATTCTTTCTCTGTCTACTATTGAAATAAGATATATACAAGTAACCTAGTTCAACTCAGGTCAAAAAATATTTTTTAAGTCTTTGTTTAAAAATAGTTTACTGCCAAACTGAAACAAAGCATACCCATCTCCTGCTTCTCTAAAAGCTACCAAGTTATCACCCAGCTAGAGCTACAGGGCCCATAATCAGAATACCTGTTAAATTAAAATGCATGAGTAACACCTGAGGGGACAAGTATTCAAACCAGAAAGAAAATCAAAATCCTGGCTTATTCTGCTTAATACAGACAGATATGTCATCATGTAACATGAGGACAACTATCAGAGGTATCATGGATATCTTGCAGTTATATTGCCTAGCTTAAAAAATTAAAATTAAGAAATAAGTATACCCTAAAAGAAAAAAAGTATAATTTTTATCTGTAAAAATGGCTAGCAAACTTTTAAGTTCACAGTTATATAATTATTAAATAGCTTTAAAATTAGTAACAGAAAGAGAAAATATATACAACATAATGTGTAACTTCCAAAGGTCTTTTTCCGTTTTTCATTGACAGAGTCCTTGGGGCTTCAGACAGACAGTCAGAAGGCAGGCTGCCAGTATCAATTTACACTTCAGCAAAACTTTTGCCAATGAAAACTGAACCACCTGTATGAATTAACTAAATTGTTCCCATTTTCAACAATGAAAGGAAATTAAAAGCATTACTGAATGTCACTGACTTGGCTCATCTGAAAGGAAATAACGTAGATAATGCAGCTAATTTTAAATTATCAAGCCGATACAACATAAATGGCTCTTTAGAACAATGTGGGTTATTTTTACTATGACTCATTCAGTTTTCCTGAAATGGGAGGAAAGAATGTCTCAGAATAGCATTACATAATGACAATGTTAATAAAAAAAAAGGAGAATATTCCCCTTAGGACAATCTTCTGCCATTGCTGAATTAAAACCTTTTCCCAGTGCATCTCACACATATCTCAACATGCTACACCAACTTGGAAACACTGGCAAAAAATTCTTCCAGAAGAGAGATTTCACCACTATTTTAGTAAACTTTAGGACAGTTGATGAAAAGTGAACAAAATTCAGGACCAATAAGCCACTCATTTGGTTCCTAAGTATTTATCAGATGTCCACTAACTGTGGTTCCTGTCCCTCCAAGTGCTCACAATCCTCTAGTAGGGATAGTGAGATTTCTACTGGACTTGCTCTCCTGTCAACAGAGAGAGACACCTCAGTCTCAAGAGTTCACAACTCCAGACCCCAGGTACCATGCTGCAGCCAGAGTAGGGAGATGGACTCAGGAAAAGGACGTGGCTTCTCTCCTCCCTACTCCCTTCTCGTCCACATCCACAGCCAATTCCAAACAGCTCTCATCCACTTAGGAATTCCTATTCCTTGAAAACAGTGGTATGCTCCTACAAACCACTGACCCGATAACCTGACTTACCACTGAGCGAGCGCTATGGGGGCATCATGAGGGTCTATCTACCCACTCTGAAGAACTGTCATACACATTCTGTAATTTGATCCTAAGAGCAAGTTTTCAGTGCCGAGGGAGGGACACATGCCCTCCCTCATTGTA
This sequence comes from Moschus berezovskii, assembly GCF_049115385.1. NCBI lineage: Eukaryota > Metazoa > Chordata > Mammalia > Artiodactyla > Moschidae > Moschus > Moschus berezovskii. The sequence continues at coordinate 93,219,135 of NC_142470.1, forward strand.
CAGAAGAAAAGATGAAAAGCACACACCAGGTGTCAATAGTAAAGTGGGTGGTCATACCACCTACACCGTGGAACTAAGTGGAGCAGTGCAGCTCCAGTTCCTGGTTCTAGCCTACTTCATTCATTCCCATATTCTGCATACTTCTCTTGAGCAAGAACTATGAGGAAAGCATTGTAGCAGGCCTTGTAGAAGACCCAGAGAAGGACAGAGACCGTCCCTAAATCTGGAAGTTTAGAGTCTCACAGGGAAGATAAGACATACACTTAAATAATTACAGAGAGCCCAAACATGATCTTTGTTAAAAGAGAATTCAGAAGCAGGATAGCAGCTAAAAGTGGCCCCTCTTGCCTCAGACACTCCTCAGCAGTTATACAGGATATAAATAAAGGATATATATGTACAGGATATACAGTTATTTAGGATATAAATTTTAGTGAAATTATTGAAACCGGGGCCACTTACAACTCACCTTATTATCTGCTTCAGAATCATGCACAGGAAGGGATAAGAGGAAAGACTGAAGGACAAAAGGAGAGCTGACCTGGGTTTTCTGGAGTATTCTGTATGCTTCACTTGGGACAAGGAGTGGGTGTTACACGGCCCAAAGTATGCATGGGGCTCCTCAGAGCTCTCCTCACTCTTAAGTTCCTTGCCTTCCTTCTCATCAATTAAAAACTTATTTGGCATTAACCAACTCATCTCTTTGAAAGTGTTAGGACTGGCACTAGGGAGCACTTTCATTGAATAGTTTTTCCTGAAAAAGACATCAGTTCTCAGGTCAGTGCTGACTTGGAGGAGATCTAGAGGAGAAGAGCAAAACAATTATGTATCATAAAGCCCTGGGGGGATAACATAAAACCAGAGTATACAACCTTCACTGCAAGCTAGGAGGGGTGAGTTACCTACCAGCAGAGGTTACTAGAGTTAATTACTTCAGCAGTATTGTACCTCATTTTATAGAGGAACAAGAACAGGGAAAGAAAAAGAAAAGGAAGGGAGGGACTTCTCTGGTGGTCCAGTGGCTAAGACTCTGTGCTCCCAATGCAGGGGACCTGGGTTTGATAACTGGTCAAGGAACTAGATCCCATATGCCACAACTCAAAATCCAGCACAGCTACATAAATAAATGTATTTAATTAAAAAAAGGGGGGGGGGAAGGAAAGAAAAAGAATAAGAAAAATAAGAAAATAAAGGTTAAAGAAAAGAAGAAACATATGACATCCACAAAAAGCACTAAAAACTAAATTAACTGCTTGAATGTGACGAAGAGTGCTCTCGTGTCATTTCAGGTTAACTGTGGATAGTCTATACTCCACAATAATATGCTTATGAAGCCAATCTCAAGAAGATGTTTCTGCTGACCACCCTCCCATGAGAGGCCAACAGGAACACTTCCTGTCATAGGCTGCATCCTGCTTACCTCTGTCATCAGAATGAGCCCAAGCATCCAGGCCATCACTTACCATCTACACACCAGTGACTGTCCCCATCCAGCTCTGTACTTCCCGACACTGACTCAAGACTCCCACCACACCAGACCCCACGTGTCCTTCCCGGTGCCTCACATCAGAAGACTCGAGTTCAACATCACCTTCCCATTAAGATGCTCCCCCACCATCTCGCCTAAAATAGCCATCCCTAACCCATTCTTACTGCGTTACACTGTTTTATGTTTACAGTGAGTACTTCTATCAAACATCTGTCTTTCTTTGTCTACCATATATTTCCCTCACAAGAATATAAACTGATGAAAATTCCAAGAGGGAAAAGGCTGCTATATCCTCAATAACCAGCACAATGCCTTAAGTTTTAAGTATTAAGGCATGTGTTAAGTATTCAATCTACGTTGAACAAATAAGTAAGAGGTGCATAAAATTTTTTTAAATATATCTTTTAAAAAAGGTTTAACACTTTACTTGTCAAATCCCTTACCATTTATGTAACAACTAGTTAGGGACATTCCACATAGTTACCTAAACACACATACGTTATAATGAAAATCAGCAGATTTCTAACAATACTGAAGTGGGAAGCTAAAACAGGCACTCAGAGGACTCAGAAGATTAACATCAACCGGTTCTAAAACTGTATGTAGGAAATAGTAACTTGCAAAATTTATTTTACAGCACAAAGTAAGCTAGCCTTTCTTTCTACCAGATAAAAGTACTTTAATTCTGCCTTATCCGAAAAATAACAAAGGAAGAAAACACCAGAATTCTAACTTGATCCCTAACTATAATAAAAATGCCTTTGAAAAAATGATGTATCTTGAGCAACTTGGGTTCATTAAAGACGTGTGTATGTTTTTATCTATAAAGCTAAAAAGATACCAACTCCCTCTTGTTCTATGACCTTCCTCTTCTGAAAAGCCTTCTTTGATATCAAACCCTCAAACATCTATTTTCCTATCTTTCCTTTTCACGGCCATTTCTTCCAACTGTGGTCTTTGTCTGTCAACTTTATTTTCTCACACACCATTCTCTCCTTATTTCTCTGCAGTGAGGTGCTGCTGCTGCTGCTGCTAAGTCACTTCAGTCGTGTCCGACTCTGTGTGACCCCATAGACGGAAGCCCACCAGGCTCCCCCGTCCCTGGGATTCTCCAGGCAAGAACACTGGAGTGGGTTGCCATTTCCTTCTCCAATGTGTGAAAGTGGAAAGTAAAAAGTGAAAGTGAAGTCGCTCAGTCGTGTCCGACCCTTAGCGACCCCACGGACTGCAGCCTACCAGGCTCCTCCATCCATGGGATTTTCTAGGCAATAGTACTGGAGTGGCTTGCCATTGCCTTCTCCGGCAGTGAGGTGACTACCCAGCTATTTCACCAAACTTGTCATAGAGATAAGCAATGCACTCCAGCCATCAAAGCCTCAGCCTTTCCTCCTGACTGCTCTCCATTGCTGAACACTGACAAGTGCCCCTTGCTCTCGACACTGTCTCCTGCCTTAGCCTCCATAACCCATGCTCTCCTGTTTCTGCCCCTCAATCTCTGAACCCCTCGGTTCCACTACATCCATGAAGCATCACCCTCAAATTTTAACCAAAAGAGTTGCACACTGCACTGGTTTTGGAGTAAAGATTCAACTCTTGCTCTGTCACTTCATTTACTTCAGTCAACAAGTATTTTTCGAGCACATATTATGTGCAAGATACTGGACTTGCCCTGCAAACAAAGATCAAACAAAGAACAAGAAATATTTATTCACTGCCCTTAAATTCAATCAAGTACAAACAAAAATGCTTATGTCTGTAGAGAACAGACTGGCAGACACAGTGGGGAAAGGAGAGGATGGGACAAATTGAGAGACTAGCACTGAAACATATACATTATTATATGTAAAACAGCCAGCCAGTGGGAATCAGCTGCGATGTAGGGAACTCAAACCCAGTGCTCTCTGACACCTAGAGGGGTGGGATGGAGTAGGAGGCAGGAGGGAGGCAGCATATGTATATCTATGGCTGATTCATGTTGATGTATGGCAGAAACCAACACAACATTGTAAAGCAGTTATCCTCCAGTTAAAAATAAATAAAAATTTTTAAATGCTTATGTCTAAATCAGCATCAAGATATATGCAGCTTGGAAACTAAAATGATACGCTTTTTTTTTCTGCCTTAATTTCCTTAGGTGACGGTATTTCAACATGAGCAATCTAAGGCAAGAACATACCAGAGGCAAAATAATTTACAAGGAAAAAAAAAAGAAACAGAAAGGAAAAAGACATTACTCACTGATGTAAACGCCAGCAGTTCCTCTTCAGTTAACTTATGCACTGGGTTATTCTTTTGGAAATCTGTGCTTTAAATTTAAAAAATTTAAAAAAGCAAATCAATTCCAGAATGCAGGTCATAATGAATGAAATACAATTTTTAAAGAGGCAAGTAAATTATATTTATATATTTGAAAGCACATTTAGTTCAGTTCAGTCTCTCAGTCGTGTCCGACTCTGCGACCCCATGAACTGCAGCATGCCAGGCCTCCCTGTCCATCACCAACTCCTGGAGTCCACCCAAACCCATGGCCATGGAGTGGATGATTCCATCCAACCATCTCATCCTCTGTTGTTCCCTTCTCCTCCTGCCCTCAATCTTTCCCAGCATCAGGGTCTTTTCAAATGAGTCAGCTCTTCACATCAGGTGGCCAAAGTATTGGAGTTTCAGCCTCAACATCAGTCCTTCCAATGAACACCCAGGACTGATATCCTTTAGGATGGACTAGTTGGATCTCCTTGCAGTCCAAGGGACTCTCAAGAGTCTTCTCTACTACCACAGTTCAAAAGCATCAATTCTTCGGTGCTCAACTTTCTTTATAGTCCAACTCTCACATCCACACATGACCACTGGAAAAACCATAGCCTTGACTAGATGGACCCTGGTTGGCAAAGTAATGATTGCTTTTTAATATGCTATCTAGGTTGGTCATAACTTTCCTTCCAAGGAGTAAGCGTCTTTTAATTTCATGGCTGCAATAGCCATCAGCAGTGATTTTGGAGCCCAGAAAAATAAAGTCAGCCACTGTTTCCACTGTTTCCCCATCTATCTGCCATGAAGTGATGGGACCAGATGTCACGATCTTCGTTTTCTGAATGTTGAGCTTTAAGCCAACTTTTTCACTCTCCTCACATATTATAATATTATTGCATTATTTACAAATGTAGAGATGACTGAGCCAAAGATAAGCACAAAAGTAATAAAATGCTAACAAGTAAATGTGGTGTACTAAATGTTAACACAGTTTATAAGAAAAAACAAAATCTAATCTGTGCCACTCCACAAAGAAAATGAAAAGAATTAATATGGCACCAATTTCTATTTATTAAACTCATGCAAAAAAAAATTACTATCACCATGAGACAGGCAAAAATTAAGAAGCTCTCAAGGAAGCAGAACAATGGGAATTCTTAGATCCTGCTGATCCAAGTATGAATAATTTTGGAAAACAATTCAGCACTATCTTGTAAAGTGAACATTCCCATATCCTAACCTCAGTAATTCCAGCCTAGATATAGAGCCCATAGAAATTCAACAGCTGTACCAAGAAGCATACACACAAATATTCATAGTAATATTTTGTGTAACAGGAAAAATCTGTTAACAATCCAATGTCCAAAAAGGAAAATCAATACACTGTAAAATACCCAACAGAATGCTACACTGCAAAGTAAACTGCAGCTATATGTAACAACATGGATGAGTCACAAAGACATTGGTGAGAGAAAAAACAAGTCACAGAAGACTACATATAGTAGCATACCGCTTTTATAAAGCTGAAAGACAAAAAAAATAATTGACTGAGAAGGATAAAAGACATGTGAGTAAATATATTTTTTGAAATGGCAAGAAAATGACAAAGACAACATTTAGGACACTGATTACCTTTTAAGACAAGAAGGAAGATGAGGTGGGAAAGCAGCACACAGACTGAGCTAGTGGTATTTGCAATCTTCAAGTTCTTAAACTGGGTGGTGGATCTGTGTTATTATTACATTATATAACTTATGTTTATATATTACATAAGTTATTTTGTATGTAAAGATATTTGTATTAACAATGAAAATAAAGTTCAAAATTGTGTTCCACCTGCTGGGATGCTATAAGAACCACAAAACTTCCCTTCTCTGATACCCTCGCTAATGGTGCAGAATGTGAATTTATTTATTTTTGGCTGTGCGAGATCATCACTGCTATGCAGGCTTTTCTCTAGTTGCAGGGAACAGCTGCTAGTCTCTAGTTGTCGTGCATGGGGCTCTCACTGCGGTGGCTTCGCTTGCTGGGGAGCACAGGCTGAAGGGAGTATCAGGGAGCTTCAGTAGTTGCAGCATATTGGCTCAGTAGTTGCGGTTCCCAGACTCTAGCTCTAGTGCACTAGGCTCAGGAGTTGTGGCCCATGGACTTACTTGCTCCACAGCATGTGGGATCTTCCTGAACCAAAGATCAAACCTTTGTCTCCTGCACTGGCAGTTGGATTCTTTACCACTGAGCCACCAAGGAAGTCACAGAATGTGAATTCAACTGTATATATATATTTTTAATTAGACAATGCAGAGTACATCATGAGAAACACTGGGCTGGAGGAAGCACAGGCTGGGATCAAGATTGCCGGGAGAAATATCAATAATCTTAGATATGCAGATGACACCACCCTTATGGCAGAAAGTGAAGAACTAAAGAGCCTCTTGATGAAGGTGAAAGAGTGAAAAAGTTGTCTTGAAGCTCAACATTCCGAAAACTAAGATCATGGCATCCAGTCCCATCACTTCATGGGAAATAGATGGGGAAACAGTGGAAACAGTGTCAGACTTTATTTTTCTGGGCTCCAAAATCACTGCAGATGGTGACTGCAGCCATGAAATTAAAAGACGCTTACTCCTTGGAAGGAAAGTTATGACCAACCTAGACAGCATATTGAAAAGCAGAGACGTTACTTTGTCAACAAAGGTCCGTCTAGTCAAGGCTATGGTTTTACCAGTGGTCATGGATGGATGTGAGAGTTGGACTATAAACAAAGTTGAGCACCAAAGAATTGATGCTTTTGAACTGTGGTGGTGGAGAAGACTCTTGAGAGTCCCCTGGACTGCAAGGAGATCCAATTAGTCCATCCTAAAGGAAATCAGTCCTGAATATTCATTGGAAGGACTGATGTTGAAGCTCCAACTCCAATAGTTTGGCCACCTGATGGGAAGAACTGATTCATTTTAAAGACACTGATGCTGGGAAAGATTGAAGGCAGGAGGAGAAGGGGACAACAGAGGCTGAGATGGTCGGATAGCATCACCGACTCAATGGACATGGATTTGGGTGAACTCCAGGAGTTGGTGATAGACAGGGAGGCCTGGCATGCTGCGGTTCATAGGGTGCAAAGAGTCGGACACGACTGAGCGAGTGAACTGAACTGAATCAGACAAAATTCAAGTTGAGGGTAATCCTACAGAATAACTGGCTTATAAATTTCCAAAGTGTCAAGATCATAAAAGTCAAGCAAAAATGAAGAACTATTCCAAACTGACAGAAAGAATACAAACATAAACGTAACACATATGCTCTAGACTGGATCCTGTGCTATAAAGGAGATTATTGACACAACCGGCAAAACTTGAATGGGGTCTGAGTACAAAGTGATAGTAAAGCACGAGTGCTAATTTCCTGATTTTGATAAATGTATTATGGTTATGCACAGAAGCTCCCTTGTTTGTTGAAGACACACACTAAAGTATTTAGGGGTGACAGAACATCATGTCAGAAAATCAGTCTCAAAAAAGTCTTTGCAATGCTTGCCCTTGCAACTTTTGTCCAAATTGAAATTACTTTAAAACATAAAATGAAAAACTATTTCTACCACACATAAGGTTCTACTGTATTAAAAATTCTATCCTCTAAATGTACATATCCTCAAAGATCAAAATAGTCACCTCTCCTAAATATTTCATTAGGATTCTATTCAGGTAGCCTTTCCCTTCTCCAGGGGATCTTCCCAACCCAAGGATTGAACCCAGGTCTCCTGCTTTGCAGCCAGATTCTTTACCAGCGGAGCCACAAGAGAAGCCCAGCCAAGGCTAACAGAAGGAATTTTCTTTATGAAGAAAAGAGAAGGATAAGTATACCAACTTACAGGAGATGCCTAATCTCTAACCCTTTCATTGGTTGCCCAACTCTTCTCTACCTTCATAACCGTTACAAGATTCCCTATTCATCCAGAACTCTGGGGACCTTCTTGAACAAAGATTTCCCCAACACAAGAGAATCAGTACGCAAGAAATTCAAGGTGGCCAAGTAAGTCATTAGCTTACCAGATTCCAAGGATAACAGCAAGCTCTTCAGCACACAGATCAGGCATCTGAAACTGTTCACAATCTGCTAACTTTATCTCATTCAGAACGGTATCATCATTGAGCTCAAGATTCTGGTGGAATAACAAAGAAAATATTTAAAACAAAAACTAAGTTTGATTTATTCAATAGACTATATGCAACAGACTGCTGGGTAGGATAACATTTTTTTGTTTAAGATTTTACAGTGTCTATACATGGTCAATAGGCTGTTCCCCTTGTGAAACACATATATGGGGACAATTTACTGTGTAGAAACGGAGGACATACCATCTATATCCCAGGAATGCACTGACATCATCAATAACAGGGAATAACTGCTATTCCCTGTTTAAGCCTAGTAGGCAAAAGCTCCTCTACTGATATTCAGATCTTTCTAATCAGTTTCTAGATCATAATCTGAAACATCGATTCCCAGCTGTTTCTCAAGAAGATATAGAATAGGAAAAAAAAAAAAAACTGAAAAAGAAATAAAGCCTGAAGAATTAGAGAACTTGGTAAAGTACTTAATTTCAAGAACAACTACAAAGCCAACACAGTGTTGTACTGACATGAAGACAGAAATATAGATGAAAGATAGGGAACAGAGTCCAAAATTTCAGACCCATATTATATGGTCAACTGATTTTCAACAAGGTGCCTAGATGACCCAACAAAGGAAAGAGTTTTCAATAAATGATGTTAGAAGAACTGTATATCCACTTGGGAAAAAATAATGTTCTGCCCAGGTCTCATACCATACACAAGAATTAAATCAAAATGAATCACAGACCTTGCTGTAAAAGCTGATACTAAAAAAATTCTAAGAAATCATAGGAGAAAAGACTTGCAACTTTGGGGTAGGCAGACAGTCTTTAATTAGGATACAAAAAAACTTAAACCATCAAATAAAAACTTCTGCTCTCTGAAAACACTGTTAAGAAAGTGAAAAGTCAAGCTACAGACTGAGAAAACATACTCACCAAACAAATATCTTGGAAAAGACTTGTAATCAAAGTATGGAATTACAGTTTAATAAGAAGACAAAAACTCAACATAAATATGAACAACTTTACAAAAGATTGGCTAATCAGCAAACAAAGAGATCCTCAATAACAGTAGTCCACATAAAAATACTAATTAAAATCAGAATGAACTACTAGTACACATACATAGAATAGACAAAATTTAAAAGACTGACAATCCCAAATGTTGCCAAGGATCTGGGACAATTAAAGCTTTCATACATTACTAGTAGCAATGTAAAATGGCACAACCACAGAAAACAGTTTGCTAGTTTCTTACAATAAACATATTTATCATATGAGCTCTCAGTTCCACTCCTTTGTAGTTATCTATTAGAAACAAAACCCAAAGATATATTTGTGTGTGTGTGTGTCTGTTCATAGCAGTTTTATCTGTAATAATCCAAAACTGGAAACAACCCAAATGTCTGTCAACAGGTAAATAAATTAAAAAGAAAAATTATGCTATATGCAATTAATGAAATTCTAGTCAGCAATAAAAAGAAAGTACTGACACATACAACCACACAGACATATCTCAACTCAAAAACATCACGGTGAGCAAAAAAGGCCAGACAGAAAAGAGGACATACTTACTGTAGGATTCTAGTCACATAAAGTTCTAGAAAAGGCAAACTACTATACTCACAGAAAGCAAGTCAATGATTATTTAGGGTCAGAGAAGGTGTGGAATTAACCGCAAAGGGGCAGGATGGAATTTTCTAGGGTAATGAAATGTATCTTGACTGCAATGGTTGGGTGCATGTATTTTTCAAACCCCATCAAATTATATAATTAAAATTTTTCTATGTATAAGTTATATCTCAATAAAATATTTTAAAAAATTAATCATCAAAAAATAGTAAAATCACAATGAGAAATCACTACTCACAACTCACAAAAATGGCAAAAAATTTTAAACTGATAATACCAAGTACCAGCAAGGATGCAGAACAACTAATGCTCTCATATACTGAGGGTGGGGATGTGAAATAGTACAGCGACTTCGGAAAACAGTTTGACCATTTCTCTAGTTAAAAATACACTTAATACAAGCCATTCTAATCCTTGGCATTTACCTGTGAAAATTAAAAACATACATTCACATGAAGACTTATACATGAATGTTCCAAACAGTTTTATTCATAATAGCCAAAAACTAGAAACCACTCAGCTGTCTACCAACAGAATGGATAAACACACTGTGGCTTATCATACAATGAAATAATAAATACTCAGCAATAAACAGGAGCTAATTGTTGGTATTAAAACAAGGATGAATCTCAAAACACTATGCTAAGTGAAAGAAACCAGACACAGAATAGTCATACTATCTGACTCCATTTATTTGAAACTCTATGGAAAAAGACCAGCTCTAATCTGTGACAGAAAGCAGGGAGGGAAAGTGACTGACTGCAAAGAAGTGTGGGTGACTTTTCTGCCTAATGGAAATGGTTCTGTATTTTGATTACAGTGTGGTTATGTGGGTCTATTTGTTAAAACTCACCAAACTGGACACTTAAAATAGGTGCACTTTATTTTATGTAAATTATTTCCTCAATAAACTCGATTTAATTTCTTCTTCCAATTCAATAAAGTAGCTTAAACTAGGAAGACTAAACTGTAGGCCTAGCTCTATTTATAAGGTTTTGGGAAAAGAATAAAACCTTCAACAACTCCTGACAGGAGGAGCACAGAGCTCTAGGCGGCTAGGCATTGAAAAAGTGCCTCTTCCCTGACCTGTAGAACTTCAAAAGGCTGGGTTGGCAGGCGCACAGTGCACCCTGGTGGCCAACCATTTTCAACATATGCTTTTCATAATTTCTTTTTTAAACCTACATATGTAATTTTAAATTTTCTCACAGCTATACTTTAAAAAATAAATAAAAGCGATTTAACCTAGTATGTCAAAAATATTATCCCATTAATAGAAAATTATTAATTAGATACTATACATTCTTTTATACAGTTTATGAAATCTAGTACATCTTTTACACTTCAGCACATCTAAGTTTGGACCAAGCAACTTTCAAGTGATTAATAATCATATGTGGCTACAACACTGGACAGTGCAGCTCTACAGTATTCAAAATCCCCACCTTTTCACATCCTGATAGGGATGTATCAACCTGCTTACTGATACCCAATGTTTGTGGAATGTCTTTATAGATATAATCTGATCCCTTTAAAAAGTGTGATGTGGGAGAAAACAAACGAGGAAGCTAAAAATATAATAACCTTCCCAGGTTCTCAATCCTGCTAGACAATAAAGATGTGACAAGGACCCAAGTTTCCACCTCCCAGCAAGGACTCCTCCCCCTCCCCGACAGAAGACCTGAGACAGGTCAGCCTTAGCAACAGAGCATCAGTTATTTGTCAGCTACAGATGGGTGATCAAAACAACTTTGATGTTCATTCAAGATTCTCTACGTTCCTATTTAGCACTTTTTGAAATTAAAACCAGTCGGCTGCAGCACCTACTTGCCTATATGTTCTACACACTGCAAATTTAAAAAGATGGCTCTACTTTAGACTCATGCCAACCTTGTAATATTGTATTGAAACATAAAATTAGCTACAGGGATTTCTCTGGAGGTCCAGTGGTTAAAACTCTGAGCTCCCAACGCAGTGGACACAGGTTCAATCTCTGGTCAGGGAACTAAGATCCCACATGCCTCTTGACATGGCCAAAAAAAAAAAACAACCAGCTACAGTCTTTCAGACCTGCTCAAATGATGCTTATGATACTGTTACTGTGTACCCATCACAGATTTGTTTCTTCTTTTGGTGTTGCCCTTGCTATGCAATAAGTGTTATATCTAGATTATCAAGCTAAAACATGAAACTGCACAGGTTTGGACTTTTGAACAGACTTAGTTTTTGGCCATAACCATGTACAATTTTGCAACAGAGGCTAGTCACATGAGACACATATCTGGATTGTCCTGTATTACTGCATTTTTCTTGTTCTGAAAATCCTTGACATTACAGCTGACAAAAATGAAAACTGTGATATTTCAGATCAGTTTTCTAAAATCTTTTATGTTAAAATCACATGCAAGAATTGACTTTGAGACTACTAATTTTGACACCTTTAAGATCTGTACAAAAGGGTGCTGTCTTGAAGCAACAGATCAGTGAGTGCCATTTGGGATATTTAGTTTTACCTGTAGACACTATCCTCATGTATTCGTCTACACCGTCTTATTCGTGACACACAGCTGTAGAATGTATAATTTTGTGGTCTTTATTGCCATTTGTATTCATTCTAAGCATCTTAACAAACTGCTGTATTGTGCTTAACGTAAAACAAAAGAAAAAAACTCGCACATAGTACATCTCCAATTTGTTCAGCATTTAACGTCTACTTTTTACCAATGATGCTGATCATGTGTCTGGGCTTCCTGTTCAATGTACAATTTTAATTTATCCTCCCTCCTCATACTTCACACTGGGTGATTTAACAATAAGAACAGAGTCTGTGCCTGTGATTTGCACACTGGGGTTCCTCATAACTGTTGGCTTAGTAAAACCTAAAGTCCAGCAGCTATCAGTTATGTAAGTTCCCTATTAATAACAGATTAAAAATCTAGGAAGGCCCAAAGGGAAACACTATGCTCCTCACTGACAAGAAAATTATTGTATTTCCTCAATTATTAAGATATACATTTTCACATTGTAACATTTCTAATCATGATCTATTTTATAATCATTATAGTTGATATCATAGTGTTCCTTTTTTCCTGAAAAGTTTGGTTATCAAGCAGAATTGGTGTATTTCATGATCTAACAGTATCTTTGACAAAAGGAATTAAGATCTATAATCAAACAAACAAGTCTATCCTTCATCCATTAGTATAAAGCTATTTCTATCTAATCCATACCTATATAATTTATATTTTCCATCTTTAACTGGTAATTAATGAAGATCACAAGATTATCTGAATGTATTTTATTCAAATATGAAAGATTAAATAAATTTCATATTAAATTATACATTATTTTTATGCATTTCTCATAACAGCCATGATATTCTATTTATAATCATAGGAGATAATTTTCCATACAACTCCACATAAACACATACATACAAATATACATACACACATAAATAAACAATGATGGATTGCTGAATTAAATTCTTGGATTGCAGAACTCTGTTTCACTGATGCTGTGCGTTGGCCTAAACACCAGGTCTATGGTAGTTAGTAAACTAAGACTCAGGGAGGGACTTGGGTTACATCAAAAAGTTGAAGGAGGGGCTTCCCTGGCGGTCCAGCAGTTAGGAATCTGCCTGCCAATGCAGGGGACACAGGTTCGATCCTGGGTCCAGCAAGATCCCACATGCTGAGGTGCAATTAAGCCCATGGGCCACAACTACTGAGTCCACACGCCTTAAGCCTGTGCTCTGCAACGAGAAGCTACCATGATGAGAAGCCTGTGCACTGCAACGAAGAGCAGGCCCCACTCGACACAACTAGAGAAAGCCCATGCACAACTAGGACCCTGGGCAGCCAAAAACAAATCTTTAAAAATAAATGAATAAAAGCCGGTGTGCTAAAAAAATACAAGGAGTAAAGGCAGGATGGAAGCGGATACCACAGACCCCTGACCAGCAGCCACGCAGCGGTACAAACACTCCTTCAGCCATGGCTCTCCTACTGCAGGAGAGACAGGCTGTCCCTCTGTGTGGTCTCATCCCTGAGTTTCTCCATCTTTCCCTTCTTCCCTTCCTTCTTCTCTTAGAATCCATAGCTGTCCCTGCTCACCAGCCCCCAAAATATCACAAAAATAAACAGAGAACTTGGGCCAAGCCCAGGAAGTATGTAAGATCTCATCAAAGACATTCCTCAGGACGCTTTATTGCTGCCACTCTTCTTTCCCATCTCCTGAGCCCCTACTCCTTGGCATTATCTTCAGTACAGTTAGAATTTTAGTGCTCAATGCACCAGGCAAATTGTTTACAGGCTCTGGAATGAAAAGTGGAAAAACAGAGGCTTCAAGGACAGTAACATCAACCAAATTACAAGCAGAAATGTTGGTCTGGGGTCTCTGGGATAAGAAAATATAAATGCTAATGGCCTTCACAGAAGCAGATGGGAAGCCTATTGAGTGGATAAACTGACCAAAAGCTATAAATTTAAGCTACAAGAGAATGTATTACCCAAGTCAGAAACACATACTATGGCAGAAACCAGCCCAATAATAACAGAGTAGCTGAAGACAGATCAGAAAACTTGTACAAAAGGAATTCTGATCATCTGTTTACATATTTAGAAGAAGCCTAAGAAATGTCAAGGCTCTTAATACTTGAGAATATCAACAGAACGCAAAAAATAGGGTAGCCACTGGAAAAATTAGTTTCTACTCAGTCTGCCTTTTTTATTTTTTTCAGGGCAGTAATATATAAGTTCAGTTCAGTTCAGTTCAGTTCAGTCGCTCAGTCGTGTCCGACTCTCCACGACCCCATGAATCACAGCACGCCAGGCCTCCCTGTCCATCACCAACCCCCGGAGTACACTCAAATTCATGTCCACAGAGTCGGTGATGCCATCCAGCCATCTCATTCTCCGTCATCCCCTTCTCCTCCCGCCCCCAACCTTTCCCAGCATCACAGTCTTTTCCAGTGAGTCAACTCGTCGCATGAGGTGGCCAAAGTATTGCAGTTTCAGCTTTAGCATCAGTCCCTCCAATGAACATCCAGGGTTGATCTCCTTTAGAATGGACTGGTTGGATCTCCTTGCAGTATAAGGGACTCTCAAGAGTCTTCTCCAACACCACAGTTCAAAAGCATCGATTCTTCGGCGATCAGCCTTCTTCACAGTCCAACTCTCACATCCATACATGACCACGGGAAAAACCATTGCCTTGTTATTAATTCATACTTACCGAAGTCTAGAAGAAAAACAACAGTTTATCTCTGAGGATAAAAACGGCTTTAAAATGGGTTCTGTTTTAGAGTATTTTTAACATCCAGTCACCTTGTAAAAGCTCAAGAAAGGTCTAAAAGAGCCTCTTCCCACTCCATCTTGTGTTTCTATGAAACTTCCCTATGGAAACTACTAGAGGCGGATGCTAATTTAAACAGCTTATGATCCTACCTTGGTTAAATACTCCTGAGGAGTGGGTGCTGGAGTGAATTCACAATTTGAAAAGACAGTTCCTTCCCTTCTTACATCTAGAATAAGTTGTGCGACATAATTTTCCTGGAACCGTGTCCTTTTTCCTAAAGCACCTGAAAATATATATATTAAATTATACTTAGTAACTTGCCAATCAGAATACCATACAATCATAAACAGTAGTACTTTCAGAGTGCTTTAGAGTTTATGAGGTATTTCCCCTATTTCAAATAAGAGAAACCTGAAGCCCCATGATGACTTTAAAGTGACTTATAAAATTATAAAGCCAGAAAGCTATAGTCCCAGAACTCAAATTTCTGCCACTAGAAATTCCCCATACTTACCTTTGCATTAAACTACCTTGTTCTTCAAAAAAGAATGCATTCAACATCACAGGGAGAAGAAATACTCTCCTCTCCATACAACATATGAAAAAGTGTTAAGTTCTAAGTACAGACTCGCTTGCTCAAGATTACATGGTTTTCACTATCAGAGCCAGAGCTTAAAGCCAGGGTCTGCAGATTCTAAATCCCAGTCTTTCTATTACATTATCTGGCTCCATATAAGGCCAAATATTGCTTTCACTTTGTATCTGAAATAGCTAGCTGCAGAACAGCTTTAAGAGAAGCACAAGCTCTGACATCTATTCTCTGGTGAGAGTCAGATTACAAAGACCCTTGATTACAAAGACCAGTCTAAGAAGTCTGGATTTCATCCTATGATGAGTGGCTCTATGTTATACAACAACCATTGAAACATGTTATGTTAAAAATAGCTATTGAGATGGTCTAGCACAGCTTACTTTTTTATAGTAAGACAAGAGCTGAATGGAAAAAAATTATAATATGATTCTCATTTTATATCTGTGAGCACATTTGTATTTTTAAGCTTTTCAATCTTAACTTGGAAAAAAAATATGAAGCACTAACTAGTAAATACATCAACAGTTAAAGCTGACTGTGCTGAGTACACAGTACTCAGCATAGTACCATGGTACCAAAGCTGACTATGCTGATACTAGGTTTATAAATGATCCCCCCAAAAAAGTCTACTAGGAACAAAACATAATTTCTAAAACTAACTTCACAACTTATATTGAAAGTGTTAGTTGATCAGTTGTGTCTGACTCTTTATGACCCCAGGCTCCTCTGTAGTCCGCCAGGATCCTCTGTCCACGGAATTCTCTAGGCAAGAATACTGGAGTGGGTAGATCCATTCTCTAGATCCATTCCAGGGATCTTTCCAATCCAGGAATCAAATCGGTGTCTCCTGCACCACAGGCAGATTCTTTATCATCTGAATTACCAGGAACCTGTATTACATCTAACTACATCTCAAGTATAAGACTCCAACTTACACACGGCCATTGTTCCCGAAGTCATAAGTTGGGTATTTAATCATTTTCCCCACACAAACAATGTAATAAAAGGTGGCTAATATCCCAGACTAGGCTACCTCATAATATATCTTAAGGATTTTACTGACAGGACTACCTCAATTAGCACAGAGTTTAGGGACTAAAAATGGGCCTCAAAGATCATCTAGACCCAACCTAGAGAGGACAAACAGGTTCAATCATTTCAAATTCACAGATTGTTGTTTCAACATTCACAAAGCCCAGGTTCAACAGGTGTAAAGGGTGTGAACTACTGCTGCTGCTGCTGCTAAGTCACTTCAGTCGTGTCCAACTCTGTGTGACCCCATAGACGGCAGCCCACCAGGCTCCCCCGTCCCTGGGATTCTCCAAGCAAGAACACTGGAGTGGGTTGCCATTTCCTTCTCCAATGTGTGAAAGTGAAAAGTGAGAGTGAAGTTGCTCAGTCATGTCTGACTCGTAGCGACCCCATGGACTGCAGCCTACCAGGCTCCTCCATCCATGGGATTTTCCAGGCAAGAGTACTGGAGTGGCTTGCCATTGCCTTCTCCGGTGTGAACTACTACTTATGTTTAACTTTCATGAATGTTTTCAATATAGAATGTCAATATTTTTAGGCTAGGGACAAGGAGATACATTAAAAGAAAACAATATTTCTTGTTTGGTACTCAGAAGAAACACAGATTTTAGGAAAAATTCTGTAATTTATTTATTCATCCAACAAATGTTTACTGAGTGCCTACTAAATGCCAGGCAGTATTCTAAGACAGTGAAGAAGCATCTAAACAAAACAGTCAAAAAATTTCTGTTCTTAAGGAATACAAGAAAGGCAAGATAGAAGCAATAGGTGGGTATTTACAGAAAAGGGCAATGTAGGAAGCCAAACTAAACTTGAGAATCTGGAGGGGTCTTGGGAAGCCCACAATCACAACTAAATGGGTGAAGTTCGTTTGTGTACTGTGGAGCTATCATACATTACCAATATGTCTAACCAGATGAGAAAATAAGTGAGCATTTGCAGGAATAAAGAAAATATAGTTTCAATTTTGTTCTAAAAATATTAACTCTTTAAATAAAATCTTAAAAACATATTTTTGTAAAGCAACCAAGAGGACACAGATAATCAAATACCACCATAAAATACAGCCAAATCATCAATGTATATACTAGTTTCATCATAAATCAGTTTTCCACAAAAGGTTAAAAATCTTACCTGTCAGATCAACTTGTAATCTGCAGATGTCTTTAGCAATACTGAACTGATCTTTTGCTTTTTTATATTCATAATAATATAAAAATACATATGCACATTCCAGATGGAACTGAACAGCCAAACATCTACCTGAATCATCTGCAAACAGATCCTCTAGCTTCATCACTGTAAGATAAAAGATGAGACATTGACAAGTAGTCAATATCCTGTAATAACCTTTGACAAAAAATAATTTCAAAAATGTTCAATATATATGTATACAATGAAATCACCATGCTGGGTACTTGAAACATTTTAAGTTAACTATATTTCAATAAAATATATATATATATATATTTTTTTTAAGTATGAGAATAAAAATACATTAGTAAGTAAAACATTTAGACCATAATATGTGAAATACATACATTACATAGTTCCTACTCTTAAAGAATTTCAAGTCTGGAAAATGAGGAACATATACTGCAATAGTTCATAGCAAGCACTGTCTGAGCACTTATATGTTCCAACCTAGAAGCTAAGGACATTACATACATTATCTCCTTTACTCCACACAGTCCTAAGAGATATCATTTATGACCCTGCTCTTTCTTATTTAGAGTGTTTGTCTTTATCATGCCGCCCAAAATACAGAAATACAAGATGATGATACAACATAACAAGTCAATCTGCAAAGAGTTAAACAACACGAAAATCTAACGAAGAGGAGATCAATATATGGTTTTCCATGTAAAGAACGTAGAATTTCTCCCTTAAAAGGAGAAATAGACATGTATCTGGATATATCTGAGACAATATGAGTATCAAGTAGAAAATGAGTAAGTATTGGCTTAGCAGTCATACTGTATTTTTCCGAACACCTCAAATGAAAAGATGGTAGTATAATAGCCTAATAACATAGTATCTCTAAGAAGATGACTTTCAAAATAAAATATATATATGATAAAGGGGCTACTGGCATAGGGTGTCTAACAGGTCACCTCATCCATCCCTCTACAATGTCCCTGACAAACTGTCCCTCACAATGTCTCCAGTAACAGGATCAGCACTTCACAAAGCAATTCATATGAACAGAAGGATGGTGGATGATAGAAGATACAATGTCCAAAAAGTGAGAATCCATTTTCTACTATTCAAGCTGAAAAGAAAGTGCTATCGACTGACACCTACTCTGCTCGGCACTAGGTATTTTACATGTTGTGCTAATTCACACAATGATGTCTTTAGGGCTAACATCAACCTCATTTAACTCATGAGAAAACTGAGCTTAGTCAGCTTACTGAGTGGTCACCTCCGCTGAGAAGTGGCAAAGCCAAACTCTGAATCCAAACTTGAGGGGAAGAGGGGAAGAGGAAGTTGGCAGAGGAACGACCAAGTGTAGAGGTGATGTTGCAAAACGACCAAGTGTAGAGGTGATGTTGCAAAATGTAACCTATACATTTTCTCACCAAGTAACAAGACAGAAACTAAGAAACTGACACCCTTATCTTATCATGAAATGAAATAAAATGAGTCTGAAAAAAACTTTTTTATATACTGCCAGACCTTTAAAGAGATTCTTCAGTTCAGTTCAGTCGCTCAGTCGTATCCGAGTCTGTGCGACTCCATGAATCACAGCACACCAGGCCTCCCTGCCTATCACCAACTCCCGGAGTTCATTCAAACTCATGTCCATCGAGTTGGTGATGCCATCCAGCCATCTCATTCTCTGTCGTACCCGTCTCCTCCCACCCCCAATCTCTCCGAGCATCAGACTCTTTTCCAGTGAGTCAACTCATCGCATGAGGTGGCCAAAGTATTGCAGTTTCAGCTTTAGCATAAGTCCTTCCAATGAACACCCAGGATTGATCTCCTTTAGAATGGACTGGTTGAATCTCCTTGTAGTCCAAGGGACTCTCAAGAGTCTTCTCCAGCACCACAGTTCAAAAGCATCAATTCTTCGGCGATCAGCTTTCTTCACAGTCCAACTCTCAATTCCATACATGACCACAGGAAAAACCATAGCCTTGACTAGACGGACCTTGGTTGGCAAAGTAATGTCTCTGCTTTTTAATATGCTATCTAGGTTGGTCGTAACTTTCCTTCCAAGGAGTAAGCGTCTTTTAATTTCATGGCTGCAATCAGCATCCGCAGTGATTTTTGAGCCCAAAAAAATAAAGTCTGACACTGTTTCCACTGTTTTTCCATCTATTTCCCATAAAGTGATGGGACCAGATGCCATGATCTTCGTTTTCTGAATGTTGAGCTTCAAGCCAACCTTTTCACTATCCTCTTTCACGTTCATCAAGAGTCTTTTGAGTTCCTCTTCACTTTCTGCCATAAGGGTGGTGTCATCTGCATATCTGAGGTTATTGTTATTTCTCCCGGCAATCTTGATTCCAGCTTGTGCTTCTTCCAGCCCAGCGTTCCTCATGATGTACTCTGCATATAAGTTAAAATAAGCAGGGTGACAATATACAACCTTGACGTACTCCTTTTCCTATTTGGAACCAGTCTGTTGTTCCATGTCCAGTTCTGACTGTTGCTTCCTGACGTGCATACAGGTTTCTCAAGAGGCAGGTCAGGTGGTCTGGGATTCCCATCTCTTTCAGAATGTTCCACAGTTTATTGTCATCCACACAGTCAAAGGCTTTGCCATAGTCAATGAAGCAGAAATAGATGGTTTTCTGGAACTCTCTTGCTTTCTCCATGATCCAGCGGATGTTGGCAATTTGATCTCTGGTGCCTCTGCCTTTTCTAAAACCATCTTGAACATCTGGGAGTTCACGGTTCACATATTGCTGAAGCCTGCCTTGGAGAATTTTGAGCATGACTTTACTAGCGTGTGAGATGAGTGCAATTGTGCGGTAGTTTGAGCATTCTTTGGCATTGCCTTTCTTTGGGATTGGAATGAAGACTGACCTTTTCCAGTCCTGTGGCCACTGCTGAGTTTTCCAAATTTGCTGGCATATTGAGTGCAGCACTTTCACAGCATCATCTTTCAGGATTTGAAATAGCTCAGTTGGAATTCCATCGCCTCCAATAGCTTTGTTCGCAGTGATGCTCTCTAAGGCCCACTTGACTTCACATTCCAAGATGTCTGGCTCCAGGTGAGTGATCACGCCATCGTGATTATCTTGGTCGTGAAGATCTTTTTTGTACAGTTCTTCTGTGTATTCTTGCCACCTCTTCTTAATATCTTCTACTTCTGTTAGGCCATACCATTTCTGTCCTTTATCGAGCCCATCTTTGCATGAAATGTTCCCTTGGAATCTCTAATTTTCTTGAAAAGATCTCTTGTTTTTCCTATTCTGTTGTTTTCCTCTATTTCTTTGCATTGATCGCTGAGGAAGCCTTTCTTATCTCTCCTTGCTATTCTTTGGAACTCTGCATTCAGATGCTTATATCTTTCCTTTTCTCCTTTGCTTTTCGCTTCTCTTCTTTTCACAGCTATTTGTAAGGCCTCCTCAGACAGCCATTTTGCTTTTTTGCATTTCTTTTCCATGGGGATGGTCTTGGTCCCTGTCTCCTGTACAATGTCACGAACCTCCGTCCAGAGTTCATCAGGCACTCTGTCAAATCTAGTCCCTTAAATCTATTTCTCACTTCCACTGTACAATCATAAAGGATTTGATTTAGGTCATATCTGAATGATCTAGCGGTTTTCCCCACTTTCTTCAATTTCAGTCTGAATCTGGCAATAAGGAGTTCATGATCTGAGCCACAGTCAGCTCCTGGTCTTGTTTTTGCTAACTGTTTAGAGCTTCTCCATCTTTGGCTGCAAAGAATAACTCAATTAAATCAAGATATACATGTCTTACTTTAAAAGGCAGGCAGGCATCTTAACACTAACTTCTCACTGTGAAAATCCTTCAGTAGAATTCCTCCATGCAAACCAAAGTCAAGAAAACCTGGATCTAGGCTCTCCTGGTGGCTCAATGGTAAACAATCTACCAGTCAATGCAGGAGATGCGGGTTCGATCCCTGATCCAGGACGATCCCACATGCTGGGGAGCAACTAAGCCTGTGCTCCACAACTACTGAGCCTGTGCTTTGAAGTCCAGGAGCTGCGACTGCTGATCCCGCATGCTCACAACTACTGAAGCCCATGTGCCCTAGAGCCTGTGCTCCACAGCAAAAGAAGCCACCACAATAAGAAGTCTGCACACCAAAACTAGAGCGTAGTCTCCGCTTGCCAGCAATGAACACGAAAAAGTCAGCGTGGCAATGAAGACCCAGTACAGCCAAATAAATAAGTAAACTTTTTTTTTAAAGAGGCAGGTGGAGGTGCAGGGAGAATAGGGTAGAAGGAAAATAGAGACAGACAGGAAATTTCTCTGAACAGACCTTGTTATAGAGTTTTGACTCTGGAATCGTGTAATGGTTTTACATATCAAAAAATAAATCAGAAAGAAAAAAGCAATCCCTAAAAACTGAGAACAAATGGAAAACTAAAACTCTATATAAACAAGTTGGTGACAAGAGAAAGAGTAATTGGAAATTAGAGCACAGTATATACCCTTAATGTAACATACTGAAGGGACAAAGAGAGTTGCAAAGACATCTTGAGCCTTATTCAGTGGTCTTGCTGTTAGCTGGCATGCTGGTGTTGCTCTCAAACGTTTCACACATGCAACAAAGCAAGTCATTACATTTATATTTTCTGGCACAAGATTTTCGGTTTAAGAAAAGAAGGACACACATATGAAATCAAAGATATTGACACAATGCACGGTTAAATTTTTTTAATCACATTATTTCTTTGCTAGTATCATACTGTTGAAATTACCCTAGTTTTTAATTAACTTTTATACCTGAAAGTCTCCATCATTATCTTTCTCTTTAAAAACTGTCTTGACTATTCTTACACACTTTTTCTTCCAGAATCAATTTGCAAGTTCGCTCTTCAAAATGTTTGTAACTGCACTAATCGTAATTTCACAGTTGGCATCTTGACAATACTAATCATCCTATTCAAGACAACAGTATGCCTTTAACATTTTTTTAGTAAAGTTGTACAACTGACTTCATTTTGGTTTTGAACATTTTAAGAAATTCCTGGGTTAAATCTTTTTTTACCTTTTCCTTGAAATGTAATTGACATAGAGCATGCCATTAGTTTCAGGTGTACAACATGATGATTCAATATATGTGTACACTGCAAAATGATCACCACAGTAAGCTGAGTTAACATCCACCATCATATACAGTTACAATTTTTTTTCTGGTGATGAGAACTTTTAAGATCCACTCTCTTAGCAACTCTCAAATACACAATACAAAATTATTCGTTATAGTCACTATGCTGTATATGTAAGGTGAAATTTTTCAACAGCTTTACTGAGATGATTCATACACATAAGGTCCACCAATCTGAAGTGTGCCATTCAATGGCTTTTCGTATATTCCAAGAAATGTGCGACCATCACCATAGTCAACTCTAAAACATTTTTATCACCTCAAAAATAAATCCTGAACCCTTTACCTATCACTCTCTTCCCCTCATCCCTCCCATAGCCCTAAACACCATTAAATCTACTTTCTGATCCTAACTTTACCTATCCTGGACATTTCATATAAAGGAAATTATTTATCACGTGGTCTTTCATATCTGGTTTCTATAATTTAGTATGATGTTTTCAAGGTTCACCTGTGCTGAAGTATGTATCACACTTCATTTCTGTTTATGGCTAAAAAATAGTAAATAGAAACCACTGTATGAATACACAGTATTTTGTTTACTTATATATCAGTTGATGGACATGTCCATCTTTTAGCTATTATGAATAATGCTGTTATAAAAATTCATATTCAAGCTCTGGGTGGACCTATGTTTTCATTTCTCTTGGGTATATACACCTAGGAACTGCTGGATCATATGGTGATTCTATACTTAACTGTTTAAGAAACTGCCAAACTGTATTCGAAAATGGTTATACCATGTTATATTTCCACCAGCAGTGTTCCAACTTTTCCACATGCTCAACAATATGATTATCTAACTTTTCTTAAATTACAGCCATCCATGTGGGTGTGAATTGATATCTTATTGTAGTTTTGATTCTGATATCAAATGTCTTTTCATGTACTTACTGGTCATTAGAATGTCTTCTCTAGATAAATATCTATTTATATCCTTTGCATATTTTTTAATTGGGTCATTTGCCTTTTATATTACTGAGTTGTCAGAGTTCTTCATATATTTTAGATACAAGTTCCTTATCAGATATATGATTTGCAAATATTTTCTCCCACTCTCTAGCCTGTCTTTTCACTTTTTTGATAGTGTCCTTTGAAACACAAAAGTTTTTAAATTTTCTGAAGAGACCGTGTTACGGGTTCATAACCCTGCTATGAAGGCCAACTTTCCTACTTTGTTGTTGTTGCTGCTCATGCTTTTGGTGTCATATCTAAGAATCTACTACCAAATCTGAAGTCACAAAGATTTACCCCTATATTTTCTCCTAAGAGTCTTAGAGTTTTAGCTCTTACACTAGGACTCTAATCCATTTTTATTTAACTTTTCTATATAGTGTAAGGTAAGGGTCCAATTTCATTCTTTTGCATATGGTTACCTAGCTGTCCCAGCACATTTGCTAAAAAGACTATTCTTTTCCCATTGAAATATTCTGTATGTAAAGCAAATAATTACGTTAACATTGTTATTAACAAGATTTTAGGAAAGATTTAGGAAAAAGATACAAATATCAATATAAACACTTTGTACAGTTAAATTTTAACTGGAGCTATTTGGTCAGGGTTAGGAGAAGGAAATGGCAACCCACTCCAGTGTTCTTGCCTGGAGAATCCCAGGGACGGGGGAGCCTGGTGGGCTTCCATCTATGGGGTCACACAGAGTCGGACACGACTGAAGTGACTTAGCAGCAGCAGCAGCAGGGACTTGACAGGGATTCAACCAATGTGTTTGCTGAGAACAGTCTCAAAAAAGGGCCACAGTGGGTGTTTGCCTAAGTCTGAAACATGCGTTATGCATTCCCAAAACCAGGCCTGGTGACTTGACCAAAGGCTCAGCCAGCATGTTTGCAAGGTCCACAGCTCACCCAGAGAGTTTGCTCGGGATCAGTCAGAGGCTAGAGTAGTGTTTGTGGGGGCTGGAGTTTCAACTGGTGTGCTCAAAAGGGCCAGGGACTCAACCAACATTCAAAAGACCCAGGACAAGGATTAAGCTGTGGGTTCCCCAAGGTCAGGGCCAAGGGAGCAGCCTGAACGTAGAGACTGACTGTGTACAGGAAGACTGTAATACACTTATACTGAGGTTAATGGGAGCCTGGTTTTTCACTGTCAAAGAAAGGAGTTAGAAATCTGGAAGAGAGAAGATTAAAATAAATTCTGTGATAATGGATTGGAATTGGAGATGATGCAATTCATGGTTTTCAATACACAGATAAATATAGAAAGAGACACAGATGTACATGTGTACTTACATACACACATACACATACTTTCCAGCTATGGCTGTTTAGACTTTAAAAGGAACCAGAGCTCCTTGGAGAAATTACTGATTCCAGGGCCAGAGCAAAGTAATACAAAATAAGGCTAAAGTATCTTCTTATGTCAGAAAATAAAGAAGCACTCAAAGATATGCTGAAAGAGCATAAAAGCCAATTTGAACAAGCCTCAACTGGCCAAATGTGGGACATTATGAATGCCAAATTGTAATCCATTAAATGAATTTGGAATCTGTGAGTGCACACTAATGTCAATATATAAATGCATAAATTCAACGTTTACTGAGGAATAGGAGACTTATATGGTATCTAAGTAAATCATCATACAACAAAAATTAATTATAAAGAGTAATAACCAAAAACTGGAAGCAATCAAATTTCCATCAACAGATGAAAGAACAAACAAATTATGGTATTTCCATATACTGGTACACTACTTAGCAATTAAAAAGAATGAACTATTGCTATAAGTGACAATTGGATGAATCAAAGTAAGTCTGCTGAGTCAAAGAAGCCCAGCTAAACACACACACACAAAGTGTGAGACTATATGAAATCTCTTTTATAAAATTCAAGGAAATGCAGACAAATATGTAGTAACAGAAAGCAGATCAGTGGTGGCCTGAGAGGCTGAAGGAGAGAACAGGAAGGGTGTAAGAGGATAGGATTCCCAACAAGCACAAGGAAGTTTTGGGGAACAAAGTATATGTTCATTATCTCAATTTTGATGACGGTTTCACGGGAATAAATACATGCCAAAACTTTACAAGTTGACATTTTAAGTATGTCAGCTGTATTGTATGTCAATTAAATCTCAATAAAGCTGTTTCAAAAACGAAAAATGTACAGAGAAAATGGGTAACTCTAATGAAGAAGACTGACAGATACCATCTTAATCAAGTAACCAAAGTTAGTATAACCAGTAATGAGACCAACTGAAATCGTGTGCCACCTGGTAGGACGCAGAGAGAATAACACAGCACAATTCCTGTGATAGATCTATATTGAAAGACACTAAAGAGATACGACAACTAAATGTAACAATAGGTTCTGGACTGGATCATGTTGCTATAAAGGGCGCTTTGGGCACAACTGGATAATCTTGAACAGCAGTAATTAGATATTAGTATTTAATCAATGTTAATTTCCTAATATTGGTGGCTATATTGTGATTGTACAGGAAAATTGACACTTGTATAACATTTGTATACATTATGAATGATCACCACACTAGCCTAATAACCATCTGTCCCCATACAAACTATTACAATATTGTGGACCACACTCCTTTCAGTTCAGTCGATCAGTTGTGTCCAACTCATTGCGACCCCATGAATCACAGCACGCCAGGCCTCCCTGTCCATCATCAACTCCCAGAGTTCATTCAAACTCATGTCCATCGAGTCGGTGATGCCATCCAGTCATCTCATCCTCTGTCGTTCCCTTCTCCTCCTGCCCCCAATCCCTCCCAGCATCGGAGTCTTTTCCAGTGAGTCAACTCGTCGCATGAGGTGGCCAGAGTATTGGAGTTTCAGCTATAGCATCAGTCCTTCCAATGAACACCCAGGATTGATCTCCTTTAGAATGGACTGGTTGGATCTCCTTGCAGTCCAAGGGACTCTCAAGAGTCTTCTCCAGCACCACAGTTCAAAAGCATCAATTCTTCGGCGATCAGCTTTCTTCACATTCCAACTCTCACATCCATACATGACCATGGGAAAAACCATAGCCTTGACTAGATGGATCTTGGTTGGCAAAGTAGTCTCTGCTTTTTAATATTCTATCTAAGTTGGTCATAACTTTCCTTCTAAGGAGTAAGCGTCTTTTAATTTCATGCCTGCAATCAGCATCTGCAGTAACTTTGGATCCCCAAAAAATAGTCTGAAACTGTTTCCCCATCTATATCCCATGAAGTGATGGAACCAGATGCCATGATCTTTGTTTTCTGAATGTTGAGCTTCAAGCCAACTTTTCCACACTCCTCTTTCACTTTCATCAAGAGGCTTTTGAGTTCCTCTTCACTTTCTGTCATAAGGGTGGTGTCATCTGCATATCTGAGGTTATTGATATTTCTCTCAGCAATCTCTATTCCAGCTTGTGCTTCTTCCAGCTCAGTGTTCCTCATGATGTACACTGCATATAAGTTAAATAAGCAGGGTGACAATATACAATCCTGACGTACTCCTTTTCCTATCTGGAACCAGTCTGTTGTTCCAAGTCCAGTTCTAACTGTTGCTTTCTGACATGCATACAGGTTTCTCAAGAGGCTGGTCAGGTGGTCTGGTATTCCCCTCTCTTTCAGAATTTTCCACAGTTTATTGTGATCCACACAGTCAAAGGCTTTGGCGTAGTCAATAAAGCATAAATAGATGTTTTCCTGGAACTCTCTTGCTTTTTCCATGATCCAGCGGATGCTGGCAATTTGATCTCTGATGCCTCTGCCTTTTCTAAAACCTGCTTGAACATCTGGAAGTTCACAGTTCACGTGCTGCTGAAGCCTGGCTTGGAGAATTTTGAGCATGACTTTACTAGCGTGTGAGATGAGTGCAACTGTGTGGTAGTTTGAGCATTCTTTGGCATTCCCTTTCTTTGGGATTGGAATGAAGACTGACCTTTTCCAGTCCTGTGGCCACTGCTGAGTTTCCCACATTTGCTGGCATATTGAGTGCAGCATTTTCACAGCATCATCTTTCAGGATTTGAAATAGCTCAACTAGAATTCCATCACCTCCACTAGCTTTGTTCGTAGTGATGCTTTCTAAGGCTCACTTGACTTCGCATTCCAAGATGTCTGGCTCTAGGTCAGTGATCACACCATCGTGATTATCTTGGTCGTGAAGATCTTTTTTGTACAGGTCTTCTGTGTATTCTTGCCACCTCTTCTTAATATCTTCTACTGCTGTTAGGCAATACCATTTCTGTCCTTTATCGAGTCCATCTTTGCATGAAATGTTCCCTTGGTATCTCTAATTTTCTTGAAAAGATCTCGTTTTTCCTCCTCTGTTGTTTTCCTCTATTTCTTTGCATTGATCGCTGAGGAAGCCTTTCTTATCTCTCCTTGCTATTCTTTGGAACTCTGCATTCAGATGCTTATATCTTTCCTTTTCTCCTTTGGTTTTTGCTTCTCTTCATTTCACAGCTATTTTTAAGGCCTCCTCAGACAGCCATTTCGCTTTTTTGCATTTCTTTTCCATGGGGATGGCTTGGTCCCTGTCTCCTGTACAATGTCATGAACCTCCGTCCATAGTTCATCAGGCATTCTATCAGATCTAGTCCCTTAAATCTATTTCTCACTTCCACTGTATAATCATAAGGGATTTGATTTAGGTCATATCTGAATGGTCTAGTGGTTTTCCCTACTTTCTTCAATTTAAGTCTGAATTTGGCAATAAGGAGTTCAGATGGAAAAACAGTGGAAACAGAGTCACACTTTATTTTTTGGGGCTCCAAAATCACTGCGGATGCTGACTGCAACCATGAAATTAAAAGACGCTTACTCCTTGGAAGGAAAGTTATGACCAACCTACATAGTATATTAAAAAGCAGAGACATTACTTTGCCAACAAAGGTCCGTCTAGTCAAGGCTATGGTTTTTCCCATGGTCATGTATGGATGTGAGAGTTGGACTGTGAAGAAAGCTGATCACCGAAGAATTGATGCTTTTGAACTGTGGTGCTGGAGAAGACTCTTGAGAGTCCCTTGGACTGCAAGGAGATCCAACCAGTCCATTTAAAGGAGATCAGTCCTGGGTGTTCATTGGAAGGACTGATGCTAAAGCTGAAACTCCAATACTTTGGCCACCTCATGCGACGAGTTGACTCACTGGAAAAGACTCTGATGCTGGGAAAGGTTGGGGGCGGGAGGAGAAGGGGACGACAGAGAATGGGATGGCTGGATGGCATCACCGACTTGATGGACATGAGTTTGAGTGAACTCCGGGAGTTGGTGATGGACAGGGAGGCCTGGCGTGCTGTGATTCATGGGGTCGCAGAGAGTCGGACACGACTGAACTGAACTGAACTGATCTGAGCCACAGTCAGCTCCTGGTCTTGCTTTTGCTAACTGTATAGAGCTTCTCCATCTTTGGCTGCAAAGAATATAATCAATCTGATTTTGGTGGTGACCATCTGGTGATGTCCATGTGTAGAGTCTTCTCTTGTGTTGTTGAAAGAGGGTGTTTGCTATGACCAGTGCATTCTCCTCGCAAAACTCTATTAGCCTTTGCCCTGCTTCATTCCGTGCTCTGAGGCCAAATTTGCCTGTTACTCCAGGTGTTTCTTGCATTAAGTCTCCATGGCTTATTTATAACTGGAGGTTTGCCCCTCTTAATCCCCTTTATCTATACTGCCCTCCCACCTTCCTTTCCTCTGGAAACCACCTATTTGTTTTCTGTACCTATGAGTTGGTTTTCATTGTTCTGTTTTTTATGTTCCATATGTAAGTGAAATCACACAATTTTTGCCTTTCTCTTATTTATTTCATTTAGCATTATGCCCAAAAGGCCCATCCATATTGTCACGAATAGCAAGGCTTCATTTTTTTTAAATGCCTGTCATTTCCTTCTTTTTGTGCCCTTTTCTTTCTTGTATTTTAGCCTCCATCCCACTGAGTTCAATGATATCCCCAGCAACTACCAGTGACCAGATCACAGCAAGAAATTTTAAAAAAAATTTAATTAATTATCAAATTACACATGAAATACAAAGTCAAAAATAAAACTGAGTATAATTAAAGATTTTCCTAATTTAAAAAAAATGACCTGATGAAATCGGTATGTAAAAATAATCATCCAGGGACTTCCCTGATGTCCAGGGGCTGAGACTTCCATATCCCTAATGCAGGGGGCCTGCGGTTCAATCCCTGGTCAGAGAACTAGATCCTACATGCCGCAACTAAGACCTGGTGCAGCAGATAAACAAAACAAACAAACAAAAAATAACAACAATCCAGTACTGCTGTACAAAGAGAAGAAAGGAAGGCCAAGAAAGAGCCTACAAGTCAGGTGCAACCCTTAGACTCGAAGTGACAGTGATGACACCCTTCAGGAACTGCAAGACTGACCATACAGAAGGAAGGATAGACCTACTCTCAAACTGTCTGTTGCTCAACATCAGTGCCATCCAATAAAATTTTCTGTGATGATATTAAATACAGCTGCACTGTCCGAAACGGTAACCATTTACCATCAAGGTGGCTTCTGAGCCCTTGAAATGGGGCTAGTGGAACTGAGACATGGAATTCTTTACTTCTTTTAATTAGCCACATTAGTGGCTAGGGGCTACTACACCGGACAGCACAGCTCTAGATAGCAGTTATGGGCAACAGAAGAGCAGGTTCTGGTTATTTATTTATTTTAATTGGAGGCTAATTACTTTACATTATTGTATTGGTTTTGCCATACATTGACATGAATATGCCCCGGGTGTACATGTGTTTCCCATCTTGAACCCCGCTCCCCAGAACAGCAGGTTTTTTTAAATTTACTGAAAGGAAGCACTCTGTAGCAATTATGGATCCAAACAAGAAAGCCCAAAGAAAGAGGAGATAACTTTTTTTGGTCACAATCTTTCAACAGATCCCAGCATTAAGAAGCCGGCCTACAAAGAAACACATTATTTTACACCTGGAAAAGACTTACAGACCGTCTTTACACAGAAAGAAACTCTTGGTTTGGAAGTAAGACAAGCTCCCTGAAGTCACACAGTGTGTGAGGGACAGAAGAGAAATTGAAAGTCAGATCTTAAAACTCTAGGTTCTGTTAATTATCTTGATTCTGATAATTTCACAAGTACATATGTATATAAAATACCACCAATTCTACACTTTAAATGAGTCTTATTGTAGGTTAACTACACTCCAGAAACACTGCTAAAAAAGGGTGGCACACAAACCCACCACTACGCCTTCCTATGTCAAGTCTTCAGTTCTATCTCAGAGCTGTTGCAAGGAATAAGCTAGTTAATATATTTAAAGACCGAGAACAGTGCTTGGTATGGAGTATGGACTACTGAAATGTGAACTGCATTATAACTATTAGGTATTAGAGTTCTGCCCTACTGACCAGTTTGGAGAAAAGTAATGGAGAGAAGAGTAAGCAGCATTTGGAGTCAGAAACTCCAGGTCATAGTTCTGGTTCGTGGACAATCTCTTTGAGTTTCAATTCTTTGGAAAATGAGTTAGCTGGACAAGATAATCTCTAATGGGTCTTTCCAAACTACAGATTTCAGACACTGACTAGGATAAGAGTTGTAGAAATGGAAAAGAAGGATGGATATGGAACCCTTAGGCAAGAACTGATAAGATTTAAGAACTGGCTAGATACACAGAATGATGAAAAACAGTGAGTCAACCATGAACACAAAGTTTTGAGATTTGGATAACTCAAGTTTAAATAAAAAGATGAAATAAATAAATAAAGCATGTTGACCCAACAGACATACAGTTATCGTTTTAATAAATCTTTAGGTCCTCCATGGTAATGAATAATCATACCCTTCTGGGTCAAAATGTCAAACCACTATATTTAAAATGCATGCTAAAACCAAAATCTCTTCTCATCAGATTATTTTAATGCTATGTTAAAAATGAAATCCTATGGATTCATATGGATAATCAGATACTTGTGATTAGATTATTAGTATATTTAATGACATTCATTCCAAAGTATCCAATTGTTTTTTTTTTAATTTATGCATACATCAGTCACCAAGAAACTAATCTCTTAAACAACTCCTTGGATGTGGAGACAATATAAGCCTAGAGTCACAGAGCTGCCTGGAGATGTTACACTGGAATCTCAGACAAAGTATTTTAGCCTGTTTTCTTTGAACAGTGACTTCCTCATAAGCTCATCTTCAAACACCTAAACCTCAATATTATAACTCATGAGCTATATGGAACATGTTTTCAGTATCAGATGCCTCAATAAGTGATTGTGATTGTGTGCCCTTAAGCAGTACTTCAGAGAATCATGGTTTCATTAGTATGAGATCCAAAAGAGGACCTCAGAGTATGCTGAGGAGCAGGCTTTTCAAGATTCTAACTCTCTCCTTTCATAGATGTGATCAGTCCAGCAAAGTTATGCTGACACTCTAATGGGCTCTATTCCACTACACTGTACTGATCTAACGTTCCTAGACAAAAATATAAAGATCACACTTGCTTATATGTCACAGATTGAAAAAAAAGATCTTGCCAACTTTTTGATGATCGTTCAAGGGCAACATTTCAAATATAATATTCTTCTCTGGATACCAAAAAATATTTCAATTATAACTGAATGCTTGGTCAACATTTGGGTTAAATCCCAGAACATTTTTTAAAATAAAACTGTTTATGAAAATGTTTCAGTTTAAGCCATGTGCAGACTTACTTAGACATAGCCAAAATGGACTAGATAAAATGAAAAATGTCACTGATTAGCCTAGAACAGCAACGTAAAAAGTTCTTAGTTATAAGGCAAAGCAAATGGTATGCTGAAATATACTGCAGAAAGGAACATACCACTTGGGGAATGAGTCACTTACAGTCATAGTTTCCAGATATCTTAGTTAACCCTTTCTGTTTAGAGAACTATATTTTACCTCTTAGAATTCTCTCTACATCATATGGTTCTTACCTTTTAATGTGGTATATTAAGAAGGTATTTTTTTCTTTTAATAATTAAAAGTCATCATTAAGAACATCAGTCACTGAGATGTGGTTAAGGTATAGACATAAATGCAGATTTACATAACATGGGATAAAGGGAAGAGATGTGGCTCTCCCTCTGGCAACTGCATCAAACTTGATTTCCTTTACAATAAGAGAAAGAAAACTCCCAGTGACACCTTGTGTTTTTGTTCATTTACCAATACTCCATAAAAGTATAATGAAGCATATGAAATTGTTTAATATGCTACACAGTTTAATGTAATTACCTTTTTACAAAATTAAATAGTGGCTGAATCCTCATGCCATCTTCTTTCAAATGCTTTCACTATCCTCTGGAAAAATCATCTTTTCTCCCCATTAGAATCAGTAATGCTCAACTCATCCCTGGCTTTCAAAACTTTATCCGCTATCATGAACTAGACATTTATCCCCACTTCTCTTTCTCCCTTATGGAATGTATCTCACTTCATTTTAAAAATATGAAATGAAAAAATAAAAAATAAAAATATGAAATGACATGAATGGGGGGAATACTTAGTCTACACAGCTTTCATTTTACTAAAAATAGAAAGAGGACAATGATGCCAGTAAACTGAGCATCAGGTCTTAATTTTCTCCAAGTCCAACTTCATATTTCATTTGAAAGAGAACTCCACGCCTAGGCAACACTATTATGAGAAGATTCAAGATCCCATATGGTAACTGGGTAAGATTAATTTTCTCATAACTTCTATAATATTTCACTTTTTGAAAAACTCTCGTACAGAAGTTAACTCAGATGAAAACTGCTATCAAGATGGAGGACAGATGGAGACATCTACAATGTCTCCTCTGAAAAGTAAATGTAGAAAAGGCTCAACAGGACTGCCCCAGTGGTCCAAGGCAAGGGATACAGGTTCAATCCCTGGTTCTGGAGGATTCCACGTGCCTCAGGACATCTAAGCCATGCACCACCACAGAAGCCACTGCAATGAGAAGCCTGCACAGCACAAGTAGAGAGTAACCCCCGCTTTCATAGTAAAAAAGACTCAGTGCAGCCAAAAATAAATAATTACAATTTAAAAAGTAAAGGCTCAATAAATGCTAGCTATCACTATTCAACAAATATGCACTAAATATTTATTATTTTTCAGGCATTCTGCTAAGCAGAAACAAGAAAAAATCAGCCCACAAGGAACTCACAATCTAGAATTGCTTAGTCTTCAAAACACAGATGATTCTGTAGCCTATATTTGCTCATAAAAATCTCTTGTAATCCAAATGCATTAAACCAAAGACTTCTACAGGAAAAAGAAATACTGTTTCACAGAGTTCTGTTACTTCATTGCATCATTGTACACCTAGTGAAGTATCACTATATAGAAAAGTAAACTCCTTACATTTAATAAAACAATCTGCTACCACATGTTCAAATATTGTTTTCTATATACAAAGTTCAAGCTCAGAATACATTTTTTTTACATATACAAGTCAGATCTAATTGCCCTTGGTTGTTACACAGTCTTACATAACCTGAAATCCTGAACAAATATAGACTAAGTCCAAGCATTTCCTCCCAAAATGCTTCCCGAGGACTTTCCTGGTGGCTCAGCAAAGAATACACCTATCAGCGCAGGAGACGTAGATTCGATCCCTGATTTGGAAAGATTCCACATGCAGAGGAACAACTAAGCCCGGTGCCACAACCACTGAGCCTGTGCTCTAGAGCCCGCAAACCGCAACTACTGAAGCCGACCGGCCCCAGAGCCCGTGCTCCACAAGAGAAGTCACCGCAATGAGAAGCCTGTGCACAACTGAAGAGTAGCCCCAACTCGCCGCAACTAAAAGTCCAAGCGGCAATGAAGACCCAGCTCAGCCATAAACAAACGATGCCTCCCTAAAAAGCCTGAGGGTTACTTGCAACAAAGGCATTTACAGGGGCATGTGGTTGGTAAGTATTTGGTAAATTTTACATTTCTATTCTAGGCACATTTCCATATGTATGTTATAAATTACAATGAAAATAATGAAAAAACTACAAAAATGTCTCTCTACCCACTGTCATCCTCACTAAACTTATTTTCTACCAAATATTATTAATTAAAAAAATGAATTATTTCTTCATGTACTCAGAAGGATATAGGATAAATAATTTCCTGTTCTGCATGTAGTTCGGCACAATTTACTCCAGTTCAAATTAGTTAAGGATTATTTTCTTAATAAAGGGAGTTTATATTGGTTTCTAACAAGGTTTCTTACATTAAGAAACCAAGAAAATATTTAAATACCTTTAGGCAATTCGTAATAAAATCAAGGTGAACTACACAGAATAATAAATCACTTGTTTAAGTCTGTATTAATAAATATAAATAACACTGATTTAAGTCTGTATTAATAAATATAAATAACACTGATTGACTTTTTAAAAATTCAAAGACAAAAAAGGAATCCTATAATCTGACATCCTAATAATTTGTGATAGTTCAAATCCAGGAGTGGAGAAGCAACCTCAGACAAAAAGTTACCATATGCTGTCAAGCAATAAATGAAAAAAGAAAGTATTATCCAAGAAAACAGAACAGAGCAACATGCTCAAAGCAGACAAAATATGCAGCATACCTTGATCGATGCAGTCTTCAGCAAGAGCAAAAAGCTCAGGTGAGCGCTCCTCAAGCAACTGCTGGTGAATATTCACACATCTCAACGTCCACCATGGCAAGCTCTAGAAAAAGGGAAAAAGGAAATACCAACGTAAGCTGAAATAAAAGGACCCTTTGGGAAAAAATTTTACATTAACGCAAATCAACTTTTAGAATTTTTTTACATTTGTGAGATTAAATTCACTCTTCAGGAAGTTTCCCCACCCAAGGCTACATCTTCAGTAATAACACCAAATCCACTGCCATGTCTTCCACAAGAACATCATCTCTCCTCCATTCACTCAAAGCCAGTTGGGCTTCCTGACATCATTTTCAACTTCCCATTTCCTCCTTTAAAATGCTTACTGTCATCGCCAGGCTCTGCTACAGAGCTCTAGCACCATGATCCAACATCCACCATCCCGGGAGGCCCCCAACTAGAACCTCCTGTGGGGTGATTCTTCCCCTTGTCTCAACTTCCAGCATGTGTTTTCCACCTTCCTTTGCAAACACACCCCACCATACTCGTGTATTGCATCCTAGTTTTAATTGTTGTCAGCCAGCTAGCCAACAAGATGAGGAACCATGTTTCACTCATCCCTGGATCCTCCTTGAAGCAATGCATGCTGTGCACGCTACAAGGTAAGAAACAGCCTGGGTTCAGATTATTCCCCAAACTAGGAAGACCTCTGCCACACCCTCTTCCACGAAATCTCTTCTCCCAGAGAAGAGATTAGGGCACACACTGGTCTCTCACTTCCCTGAACTTCCACACTGTGCCTAGAAGTTAGCATCACACTGGAGAGCTCATGTTTTTCAAGTGTGTAAGTACCCAGTCCTTACAGTTTGGAGGGTGGAGACCGCATTTTATACATTGTCTTGACTAATGCACAGGCTGACAGCACAGTAGCCTTTTCTCAGTTCTCTGGTGCTCAGTCTTACTTTTCAACACATCCTGATTAAACAACAAGCCGATACAGAAGCATACACAGTGAAGATGAAAGTCTCTCTTCTGCGGCCTGAGCACCATCCCCCTTCCCCAGAAAAATCCATGACAAAGGTTTATGTGTGTTGTGTGTGTGTGTGCAAATAAGAAGTATTAACTATTTCTGATAGGCTCATTAAATTACCAAGTATGATTCATCTAATCATTTAATCATCTAAATTACTTACAACTATGTTACTTTGAATTATATTGCCCAAAGGCAATTTTCTTTCTTTTATAGCAATACCTACTAATTGGAAATCATGCTTACTTACCAAAAGCATTTTCTGTGACTTGAATTTAATTTCTTCATTTGATCAAGGGGTAAAACTGCCTGTTTCCCTTCTAAACTGCTACATACAACTGTTGCAACAATGACAAAATCACAAATGAATTTTGACTCTATGACAAAATCTTTTCTAATTACTAATGTTATTTCCTCAGTCCATGTAAGGAAAGAAAAGGTAGAATTATCTAATAGAAAGAAGTTTCACATCATTTTTAATTTAATTCCCTGAGCTGTTGCCTCATTTTCATTCTTTTCCTATCACTAAGCTAACGAAGTCAGTCTATATTCCAACTATCTGTCCTTATCTGCTGTCAGCAGTAAGTGAGTCAGGTCTGGCAACATATTCTTTCCTTTTCTAGACACGGGAATTAAGACAGATCCAGTCAAACAGATTGCCCTGTTAAAAAAACATACGACTTAAGATGCTCAGC
The DNA here is from genome assembly GCF_049115385.1 of Moschus berezovskii. Classification (NCBI taxonomy): domain Eukaryota; kingdom Metazoa; phylum Chordata; class Mammalia; order Artiodactyla; family Moschidae; genus Moschus; species Moschus berezovskii. The sequence continues at coordinate 93,256,093 of NC_142470.1, forward strand.
TCTTAAAAATCAGATCTATAAACTAACTCTTTAATCCAAAATCTTGATATGGGAGAAGGGGGAGTGTGAAACAAAGAAAGAAAGCATAATCTATTTTTTTTTACTAGAAAATAAAAATGCCTTTTTCTATCTGTCAAGAATCATTTAATAGAAAATCTGAGGCATTAATGAAAAAGGAAACTTGAAGTCTTGTTTTAGACAGTTCCCAGATCCTGTCTCCTGACTAGAACACTTATTACTTGTTCTGATTGACAAGTCATACCAGTGAATAACCTTCTAGAAGGCAGGGAGCATGAGTGTACTCAAAAGAAACCCAGTAAATGTTTGCCAACTTAAGTCCATTTAATAAATGAGGAAACTGATATTCAGAGTAATTCACTGGCCTAAGGTCACAGAGATGGTAACAGGCTAAGCCAGATAAAGTCCAGTCTGATTCCAAAGCCAAAATTCCTTTTACTCAACATTAACATATTACTAATAATGGTCTATATACTTCACAGACTAGGGGATGGGGAAAAATCCTCTTTTATCGTTTCACAAAAATAAAATCATTTTTAATAAAAAAAATCAACCTGATACATTCCTGCTTAACATGCATGCTGATGAAAGTTTTCCATCAAGAAAACTGTATTACTAACTCACTAATGACCATTAGTCTCACTAGAAAGAAAATGATACCATTTAGCAACCTCAGGTCTTAATGATACTTTCTTTAGGGTCAAGTACTACTCAGTCGATAAGATCATTTAACTCAAATCAACTTGGAAAAAATTTTTTTATTCAAATTAACATCACTAAAAAGATCAAAAATAAGGCCTTATATCTGCTAGTATACACTGAAACCCATTAAGTAAAAACCCTTCTGGTACAACTGATTCCAAACCTTCTGGCTCTCATGAGAATTGCTGAGAGAGTCATGATTTCCTTTTTACCTCTTCTTTGTCTCAACTTAAATGCTCAGGAAAATAGGCCCTTACACAGTACAGACCAAGCCCCCATTTTATCCATAGAAATATTGTTTCTTAAACTTTATCAGCCAACACGTGGAAACTGGGAGATTTCACATAAAATTTAGATTTACTATTTCTGGCAATACAAGGTCTATATGCCTAAGTTGCAACGATCAGGATAGGAATCAGGAAGCTTCAAGCCTGTGGGTCAGAAACAGTCCTCCACCTGTTTTCCTTTAGCCCAAAACCAAGACTGGTTCTTACATTTTTGAAAGAAAGAAAAGAAAACTTTGTGAAATGTGAAAAGTATATGAAATGTAAATTTCAATGTCCATAAATAAAGTTTTATTGGTATACAGTCACACCCATTCACATATTATCTGCAGCTGCTTTCACACTGCAAGGCAGACTGAAGAGTTAGCTGCATGCAGCTGAGAAGACGCAATAGAACCAACACACCTCAAGGACTTCCTTCAATTCTCTCTTGTGGTTTTTATCACCTCCTACTGCATATTTGAACTGTGGTGTTGGAGAAGACTCTTGAGAGTCCCTTATACTGCAAGGAGATCCAACCAGTCCATCCTAAAGGAGATCAGTCCTGGGTGTTCATTGGAAGGACTGATGCTGAAGCTGAAACTCCAATACTTTGGCCACTTCATGCGAAGAGTTGAATCATTGGAAAAGACCCTGACGCTGGGAGGGACTGAAGGCAGAAGGAGAAGGGGACGACAGAGGATGAGATGGCTGGATGGCATCACCAACTCGATGGACATGAGTCTGGGTAAACTCTGGGAGTTGGTGATGGACAGGGAGGCCTGGTGTGCTGCAATTCATGGGGTCACAAAGAGTTGGACACAACTAAGCAACTGACCCTTAAGAGTCCCTTGGACTGCAAGGAGATCCAACCAGTCCATTCTAAAGGAGGTCGATCCTGGGTGTTCATTGGAAGGACTGATGCTAAAGCTGAAACTCCAATACTTCAGCCACCTCATGTGAAGAGTTGACTCAGTGGAAAAGACTCTGAAGCTGGGAAGGATTGGGGGCGGGAGGAGAAGGGGACGACAGAGAATGAGATGGCTGGATGGCATCACTGACTCGATGGACATGAGTTTGAGTGAACTTCGGGAGTTGGTGATGGACAGGGAGGCCTGGTGTGCTGTGATTCATGGAGTCGCAAAGCGTCAGTCATGACTGAGCGACTGAACTGAAGCAACTGCACTGAATTGCATATTAGCTTTTCTCACTAATTTATATGTAACCTAGAGAAACCATACAATGGGTATTGAACAAATGCTCTACTAAACCCAACCCAAATATCAATCAACGCAGGACATGAGCCAAGAAGTGTAAGTCCTATGCTTGCTTCTGGCTACTGCTCATTATCCTTACATGAAATTCATAAAAGACTGTGATGGATGCTTCTAAACCCACTTTTAAGGTTCAGAGAATGAATACTTACACACATGCATACATACATACAAACATATATACAATTCTATCAAAGAGACAATGTTTCATTTTATACTAATCTCATTAGGGGAGATAAAATTAAATACCTAAGGGAGACTTAGAAAATAAATATACCAAGACATTGTCAGCATCACACCTAAAGTCTAATGCTAATCAGCACAAAAGCCACACCTGGGTCTGAATCTCCTGGCTCGTTTTCTTTCCTTACCTGAATAGCTGTCAGTTTATGTCTTATATTCACTAAGATAATTCTTGCTAATAACAGCAGGATAGGCTTCGTGGTCAGGCTGTAGATTGATTCACCATCTAGAACAAGCAGACTCAGAACAAATGCATCCAGTCCTTTGAGCTGGAAAAAAAATTAAGATCAAATAATTCAGAAAAAAATTAACCTTTGTATGTCTTATATTTTCCAGTTAATCAGCTCTGAAACACAATCATTAATCTATTACACAGCAACTGGCACTGGACCAAGTCCTAATATTATAAATGCCTTTCAGTTCAGTTCAGTTCAGTTCAGTCGCTCAGTCGTGTCCAACTCTCCGGGACCCCATGAATCACAGCACGCCAGGCCTCCCTGTCCATCACCAACTCCCGGAGTACACTCAAACTCACGTCCACAGAGTCGGTGATGCCATCCAGCCATCTCATTCTCTGTTGTCCCCTTCTCCTCCCGCCCCCAACCTTTCCCAGCATCAGAGTCTTTTCCAGTGAGTCAACTCGTCGCATGAGGTGACCAAAGTATTGCAGCTTCAGCTTTAGCATCAGTCCCTCCAATGAACATCCAGGACTGATTTCCTCTAGAATGGACTGGGTGGATCTCCTTGCAGTATAAGGGACTCTCAAGAGTCTTCTCCAACACCACAGTTCAAAAGCATCGATTCTTCGGCGATCAGCTTTCTTCACAGTCCAACTCTCACATCCATACATGACCACGGGAAAAACCATTGCCTTGACTAGACAGACCTTGGTTGGCAAAGTAATGTCTCTGCTTTTTAAAATACTATCAAGGTTGGTCATAACTTTCCTTCCAAGGAGCAAGCATCTTTTAATTTCATGGCTGCCTTTAGAGATCTACAATTCCAGCCTGCCCTGACCAAAGACCACCCATCTGCTTATACTTTAGAGAAACAGAACAATCAAGAAAATGCTACTGTTGAAGAGGCACCATTATCTTACAGATTTACTTACAACAAAGTGTTTTCTCAGTAAAGCCATCCCTATGTGAAAGTATTCATATTAAACACCTACGTTTCATATATGCTTCACCAGTCAGCTAATGTCATTATAAACCACAGCTGCCCCTTAATTACCATCAGGCCAAAGAACAACAAAGTCTTACATATCAGATGCTGAGCAGGAATACAATCACGGATCGACATGAACAGAGGCTGCCCAAAAGGGAGGTCTCTGAAAAATCCATTTCTCAACCGAACAGATTTTCTACACTGGACCAGACACTCATGTTTTTAAAATGTGGGCTGAATAATTTTGACAGCTGCCACAAAATCAGCAGCAGGAATGCTCAACATCAGGAACACAGGCTCTAAGTCACCGACACAGGATGGAGTCCTTTTACTGTTTATTAGTTTGTGGGCATAGGCAGATTTCTTTTAGTTGAGCCTCAGTTTCCTCAATTATAAAATCAAATAACAGAACCTACACCTCACACGGTTCTTGTAACGATTAAACAATCCAACTGATGCCAGTGCCAGGCTCAACGTTTTATAAAAACATTCAATAAAGGTACGAAAGGAACAGCCCCTTCATCATCACTGAAAAGTGTACTTGAGGAATAAAGACATTGCAAATGACCACCGGCAAACCATCAATAAAGCTTACTGTTAACCCACATGGAGGGCAGAATGAATTTTTTTTTTTAAAGTTCAATAATCAAGGAACTATTCTGAAGTATTACAACTGCCTCAATCTTAGAAGAAAACAGAACAAAAAAAGTTCAGTCCAAAATCACCCAAAGTTGGTGGCTGAACAGAGATTACAGCCCAGGTTTTCCAACTCCCAAGCCAGTGTTCTTCCTACCATCTCATGCCACCTTCCCCTCAGACCTAGGCTAAGCACAAAGAAGTCCTCCAGGACGGGGCCAGGATCACTTCCAGCCTCCTGACTGGGACAACTGCACGACGGGGGTGTAAGTAACTGAGACACAGACACAGAAGGGGACCTGGCTGGAGAAGAACCTCACCATGAATCCAGTGCGGATACGATGAGTCTAAGGTTCCCTGCGAGACCTCCAGGGGGAGGTACCAATTACACTGGCAAATCTATAAGGACTTGAGAGAAGACCCTGCCTAACATGCCCAAGCTGGACCTGAAGCCTCACCAAATCATCTTGCCTTTTAGGTGGACTTAACAATCTTTATTGCCTAACATCCCAACCAAACTGGTGAACTACAGACATGACTTTAAGAAAAAGAATCCTTTTCTAACCACACTGAGACAAAAAAGACATCTACCTGATGTAGCACAAATTTAGATCACTATCTTCTAATGAAATCCTTAAAGATAACAAACAGATGACTAACAGGGCAACAAACAGAAAATTACACAAAGAGATATTCCGTGATATACTACTTGGATCTCATTTCCTGTGATACTCAAAGTCAGAGGCTGGTTACTAAACCTTCTTCTCTTTAGTTCTCGGAGAATGTCATTAACAGGGCAAATAATAAATAAGTAAAGGAGTGAATGCATGAATAAACAAACAAATTTCTTTTCCCAAACTTATTTTGTGTCATTATTTTCAAAAAATTGAATGCTTTTCTATCTTCTGCTTAAGTGAAGCAGTCTCTGTCTATTTCTGTGATCTAAAACTGATATTCCAACCGAGCTGTAACCATGCTTACAGAGGTTTGGAAAAATGGCTGAATTTTAAAGAGGAATGTTTATATTTTCAACTAAAACAGATAAAATGAAAGTTACAACTGCCTTAGCAACAATTCCTCAGTCAAGAGAGCACAAGACATATAAAAATACTTATTAATCAGGACAGTGAAAAAAAGTCAACATCTGGAAGCCTGAGATACATCTGATATAAAACCAGTTTACTAGAAGATCAACTTTTATGTGTAAGAGGGACCTACTCAAACGTTAACCTGCAGTGCTATTCCCCTGAGGCTGGTTAGACCAGTGGTCACACAACAGTGCTAAAAATGCCAAGGTCATAAGTTGGAGGCAGGGAAAATTAATTTGGCTTTGATGACTATACTCCAAGACCATGAAGTATATTCAAAAATATCTGTCCTCACAAGAACTATGAAACATCAATAAACACAGGAAAATGACAACTGGAAAATACTGATATGCCACTCCGCAATTTAAAAACTTCAACTCCCTCTATCTTCCAAATTCTCAGATTGCTGATAGAGTACAAACTGAATAATTTTCTCCAAGACAACCTGACACAAGTAAGAAGAGCTGAGCACTCATACCCCTAAAGCACAGCAACTCCACTCGTGGATACGTGTCCTCAGCAGAGCTTCCCAACTCAGTCCTAGGAAGCATTCACAAATGAGGTGAAACAGCAGTCCTCTCAGTCCTCAGGGTGCCTGGCTACAGCCCTAGGAAGGGGACGGGCAGTAAAAACAGCCTCCTTCATTTAGCTCATTGCACCAAACATTATCCTTTTTTAAGTCTTGCTGTGCTTGGAAACTCTTACAAATGATTCCCAGAAGATGTATTCCCAACAGCACGGTATATAATATACTACCAAAAACGGAAACATCCCATGTGGCCGTCAAGAGTGGAACAGATATATAAATTGTGGTCCATTCATACAACTGGAATACTATGCAACAGTAAAAATGAATACTTTATAATACCAAAAATATACGTCTAAGCAAAGCAAGTCACAGAACACAATTTATTTCATTTATATAAAGTTCAGTTCAGTCACTCACTCATGTTCAACTCTTTGCAAACCCATGGACTGCAGCATGCCAGGCTTCCCTGTCCATCACCAACTCCCAGAGTTTACTCAAACTCATGGCCTCTGAGTTGGTGATGTCATCCAACTATCTCATCCTCTGTCGTCCCCTTCTCCTCCTGCCCTCAATCTTTCCCAGAATCAGGGTCTTTTTTTTTTTTTTTATTGGAGGCTAATTATTTTACAATATTATATTGGTTGGTTTTGCCATACATTGACATGAATCCGCCCCGGGTGTACATGAGTTCCCCTTCCTGAACCCCCCTCCCACCTCCCGCCTCCCTTTATCCTCCCTCTGGGTCATCCCCACACACCAGCCCCTCAGGGTCTTTTTAAATGAGTCAGCTCTTCGCATCAGATGGCCAAAGTATTGGGAGTTTCAGTTTCAGCATCAATCCTTCCAATGAACACCCAGGACTGGTCTCCTTTAGGATGGACTGATTGGATCTCTTTGCAGTCCAAGGGACTCTCAAGAGTCTTTTCCAACACCACAGTTCAAAAGCATCAATTCTTTGGCACTCAGATGTCTTTATAGTCCAACTCTCACATCCATATTTGACCACCAGAAAAACCATAGCTTTGACAAGATGGACCTTTGTTGGCAAAGTAATGTCTCTGCTTTTTAATAAGTTGTCTAGGTTGGTCATAACTTTCCTTCCAAGGAACAAGCATCTTTTAATTTCATAGCTACAGTCACCATCTACAGTGATTTTGGAGCCCAAAATAAAGTCCATCACTGTTTCCACTGTTTCCCCATCTATTGCCATGAAGTAATGGAGCTACCCCTCGCCTGAGGTCACGGGCGGCAGCCGAGAAGAGCAACCCCACGTCCAAGTAGCAGCGGCTGTGCGGGCGCAGGAGGGTCGAGAGGAGCTACTTCATGTTCAAGGTCAGGAGGGGCAGCCGTGAGGAGATACCCCTCGTCCAAGGTAAGAGAAACCCAAGTAAGACGGTAGGTATTGCGAGAGGGCATCAGAGGGCAGACACACTGAAATCATAATCACAGAAAACTAGTCAATCTGATCCCACGGACCACAACTTGTCTCACTCAATGAAACTAAGCCAAGCTGTGTGGGTCCACCCAAGACGGGCGGGTCATGGTGGAGAGGTCTGACAGAATGTGGTCCACTGGAGAAGGGAATGGCAAACCACTACAGTATTCTTGCCTTGCGAACCCCATGACAATATGAAAAGGCAAAATGATAGGATACTGAAAGAGGAACTCCCCAGGTCGGTAGGTGCCCAATATGCTACTGGAGAAGAGTGGAGAAATAACTCCAGAAAGAATGAAGGGATGGAGCGCTGGAAGGGATTGGGGGCAGGAAGAGAAGGGGATGACAGAGGATGAGACGGCTGGATGGCATCACCGATTTGATGGACATGGGTTTGAGTGAACTCCGGGAGTTGGTGATGGACAGGGAGGCCTGGCGTGCTGCGATTCATGGGGTCGCAAAGAGTCGGACATGACTGAGCGACTGAACTGAACAGAACCAGATACCATGATCTTAGTTTTCTGAATGTTGAGTTTTAAGCCAACTTTTTCACTCTCCTCTTTCATTTCCATCAAGAGGCTCTTTAGTTCTTCACTTTCTGCTATAAGCATGGTGTTATCTGAATATCTGAGGTTATTGATCTTTCTCCCGGCAATCTAGATTCCAGTTTGTGCCTCATCCAGTCCAGCATTTCTCCTGATGTACTCTGCATATAAGTTAAATAAGCTTTACTTATTTATTTATTGACTACGCCAAAGCCTTTGACTGTGTGGATCACAACAAACTGTGGAAAATTCTTCAAGAGATGGGAATACCAGACTACCTGACCTGCCTCCTGAGAAATCTGTATGCAAGTCAAGAAGCAACAGTTAGAACTGGACGTGGAACTACAGACTGGTTCCAAATCGGGAAAGAAGTATGTAAGGCTATATACTGTCACCCTGCTTATCTAACTTATATAAAGTTCAGAAACTGGCAAAACTAAACAATATGTTCTCTGAGGATACATACATACATAAGTGCTAAAACTATGAAGAAAGCAATGGAATGTTAACATCACATTCATGAGCGTTTCATGAGAAAGGGGGCTGGGGATGTCACCAAGAAGCACACACGGGAGACCTTCTAAGGCTTTTCCAACCTTTTCCAAGTCAGAGCTCATGCAGAAGATGCTATGATTTGCGGTGCACACCAGGTAGCTAGAGAAGGCCGCTCAGCCAGACGAGACCAGCTCCAAGGCTCTCCCAGCCCTGGGCCCACAGAGCCACTGCAATGGCAAAGGGGCTCAACACCTAAGCAAGAGCAGTCAGAAAATTCCATTCTCCAAGGCTGGTGCTGTTCCCTCTCTCAAGCCAGGGTGTGGAAACAAAGATGTTTTACTATTTAAACTGCACACGTTTGGTATGCTTTTTTGAGAGTAAGATGTACTTATAATAAAAAGATTAAAATCAAGGTCTTGGTGAAAATTTCCTACGATGTGGCCTGAGCCCCATCTTTTCCTGCTGCCCCAACAGGCTCAAAGAGCACTCTCATACAGCCCTCACAAACACCGTACTCCTCTGTCCTCTAAATTCGTGCTCACGTAACTACATCTGGAATGTATTTCCTCCTCTTCCCCACCGATCCATTTCCCTCGTCACCCTTCAGGTTCTACCTCAAGGTCCACTTTTGACTAAAAGGTCTTCTCAGACAAAATTCACTTTCCTCACATCTCTTTATTCATTTCAATGCTTCTTATAGTTTGACTCTCTCATGTAACCCATTTATGTACTGTCTGAATTGCTATATGACTCCACAGGTGCTTCCACACTAGCCCAGCAGAAAGAGTACTGGAGTTGGACCCAGAAAATGTGGGTTCCAATCCCCCAGCTATAAGGCCTCTGCAAGTTTCTCTTACCACTGTGAGCTTCAGTCTTCTCATCAAAGGATATGTCAAATCGATACAACACAGGGGAATGAAGCACCACTCCAACCACACATCAGTGCTCAGGACAGATTTGCAACCTTGTTTGGTAGGTTTCAAACCCGCACTGTACAGCAACAGAGGCCAGAAACTGTTTCATACACAGTCAAAGAAGTGAGATGTTCCGTATACGTAAACTTATAGATAATCAAAGCATCTCTTTAAGTGCCAAAATCTTGGGGATTTTACTTGTAATCATTTTGGACAAAAACTTTTGTAAGGTATAGATTAAATTCCCTTCTTAGACATAAAATATGGAAGGGCTTTTAACCTTTCAATAATGATTTAGAGCCAGCACTATAAATCTTAGTTATTCTATCACAATATAACATTACAACTCAGTAAACAGACTGTACAGCGGTAACTGCTATGGCTTCAGATTATGACTGCTTTTGCAATTCTCATCAAATTATTAACACTGATTTCTAACAACTCCATTTCCCTTTCATCAGCTATTTCTAATTCTGAGAAACCAGGTAGCAGTGAACAAGTCTCTCTGACTGCGTAAGTTCTGGATGTTAAGGTGCCCTTTTTCCAGGCTGAGTGATCAATAGTTATGCTGCAATTCTCTGAGGTGGCTGGATAATTCAGTTATCATTCTTCTTCTTTCCGTTCCGTTCTGTCGCTCAGTCGTGTCCGACTCTTTGCGACCCCATGGACTGTGGCCTACCAGGCTTCTCCGTCCATGGGATTCTCCAGGCAAGAATACTGGAGTGGGTTACCGTTTCCTTCTCCAGGGGATCTTCCCGACAGGGACTGAACCCCGGTCTCCCGCATTGGAGGCAGACGCTTTAACCTCTGAGCCACCAGGGAAGCCCATTCTTCTTCTTAGGGCATGTCATATTCCCCCAAGCCCTAGGTACTTGTGCTCAAACACAACTGAGTTCAAACTGCAATATCTACTGATGACGTACTGATGCAGGTGAACAACATCATTTACATTCATGGATATTAAGAATCATTATCACCATGGAGCACCGCTGAGCCAGACACTTTAAGTACATACAAATAAGTATATCTGTGACACAAAGGAAACCTCCCCAGGAACTGTTTCAAGCACAGCCGCAAAACTTTTCTGCAACAAAACTAAACAGATCTCCAGACTTTCTACTTCTTCAGAAAATATCTTTGTGTAGCTGTGGTAAAATATGCAGCTGGAGGACTGGTGCAGCTGTCATTCTTTAATAAACAGAGCAGCTAACAGAGCTCCATAAAATGAGGAGCATTTGAAGAGGAGTTTCAGACTGACAAAGGAACTTCTGAATTACATGAAACTCTGATCAATGAACAAGCATTCTTAGTAGGTTCTGTACAAGCCACGAAGTCATGTTTCTCTCTTACCTACTGTTAACTGTGGCTTATAAAGATCCATTTCTAAAGAATAAACACAATAATACCTACATATGACATTTCCAAGAAGCATACCTCATTGAACTGCTGAAACAAAACAGATGGCAAAAAATCCTGAGGGTGTAAATCAACAAGAGGGCCTGTCCAGTTACTCTGAACAAAAAGTTGCAAACTGCTCACACCAAGCAGGAATATCTTCTGTTGTCTGCATATAAGAATAAAGAAATAAACATAAACCATTATGTATAACCACGAATACACTACTATTTCATTTCAGTGTTATTAAGAAAAATGTCAACAGTAAGGTTATCTGAGAGTATTACAAAAAAAATTTTTTTTTTTTTTTAAATCTACACAGTTTAGGTCTGCAAAGTCCAACACAATCACCTTGAGTCACAAATGGTTCTTTACATTAATTCCCAGGTGGTGCTAGTGGTAAAGAATCCACCTGCCAAGGCAGGAGACACCAGAGATGTGGGTTCTATCCGTGGGTCAGGAAGATCCCCTGGAGAAGGAAATGGCAACCCAATATTCTTGCTGGAAAATTCCAGGGATAGAGGAGCCTGGTGGGCTACAGTCCATGGGGCTGCAAAGAGTTGGACACAACTATGTATGCACCCACACACAGATAAAATTTAAAAATTCAGTCACACTATCTACATTTCAAGTATTCAATGGCCAAACCTGGCTACTGGCTCCCATACTGGATGGAGCAGATACAGAGTACCTCCATCATCACAAAACTTCTCTTGCACAGCACTGGTTTAGGACCTGATCAGATACTGAGAACTTTGTCTTGCATTCTATTTAACAGCTCTGACATTGACTGGGTGAAAAGCTGATTTTATACACAAGAACACTGACAATAAAAAGTTGTTTCCAAACATGTTACTGATCTGCACTACAAACTATTAGAACAACAACAATCACATAGATATTCCACTTGAACTATTTCTTCTCAGTCCTGCTTTGGCTGAAGACAGGAGTAAGTAGGTAGACTTACTCTGTGAAGGAGAAAGAATTTTAGGCTTTCCAGGTCACACGTGTTTCTTTTTACCCAACCCTTTTAAAAATGTAAGCATCACTCTTAGACACTTTGGCCTTGACCCACTAGAGATAATCTGACAACCTTTAGATTAAGACACAAGTGAAAGTGAAAGCTGCTCAGCCAGTCCGACTCTTTGTGACTCCAAGAATTCTTAAAGAAGCTTCCTTTTTGCGGTAGGGCCTAGGGAATATTGAAGGAAGAGGAGGACTGCTTTTACTTTTTCTTCAGCATGAAGCTACAGAAATCCCCCTATATTCCCTAGGCCCTATCTCAAAATGGAAGATTCTTTAAGGAAAAAAAAAATCAAACCTACAAGCCTATGGTAATCCAGAATGCTCTGGACACAGCGCAACTGAGAGCAGAGCAAAGAAAGAATAGAGGCTGTTTGTAGTTAGAAGTTTAAGAAACTTGGGGAAACAGGTGTGCAGCAAGATCTTAATGTAAATGTTGTAACTAAAAATCAAAATCCTCAAGGAGAGCTAACAATACAGTTTAATTTTCAAATACCTCAAAATAAGGTAACTGAAATGTCTCCTCTCAGCTCTATGTGACAAGCAGAGTTCTGGTCAACTGGTGTACAATGCATCTGTGTGTATGTGTGTCCTCATGTGCACCACACAAAGCCATGGTAACACACAAACACCTGACAACGAAATAACAGAACGACGCAAGAGGAACGAAAAACCACCAGTAGGCCAGAAAAATAAAAATGAACATTTGTTAAGTCAAATGTCTATAGTAGTATTCTTTTATGAACTCCTAACAGAAAGAGATTACATTTTATTCATCTTTACAACCTCAACACCAAGCACAGCAGTTGATTTGCTGAAGAACTAAAATGAAGTCATTTCTTACAAATTATGATAAAACAAAACTGCATATGTTTTAAAGAAAATTAAAACAACATGGTTGCCAGAGACAGGGGAGAAAAGAAAGGTATATTAACAAACTTACAAGAGTAAAATATAAGCCACTGAAAAAATTAGGTTAACTGCTGTGCAACTATCCCTTATACTGCTGCTGCTGCTGCTGCTAAGTCACGTCAGTCGTGTCCGACTCTGTGTGACCCCATAGACAGCAGCCCACCAGACTCCCGTCCCTGGGATTCTCCAGGCAAAAACACTGGAGTGGGTTGCCATTTCCTTCTCCAATCCCTTATACTAAATACTATTAAATTATATAAACATCAATGGAAGAAGATCAACCAAGGATTCCATTAATAAAAACATTAAGATAACAATCTAAAAATAAAAGTAGTTACAATTCTCACTTAGCAATCTACACATAGCCAGATGGATAGTGTACACTTTCATGTTAAAAGGAAAGGTCTGAAGTCTTAAGTATGGCTAAAACCTATGAGACCTAAGCAATTGGAAGCTCAGTGGTTGGCAGCTACCACCTAATCAAAGTTAGTGTTATATACGAACCTCTGACATTCTACACCACTTCACCTTTTCATTCTCGATGGTCCTCTGGACAGAAGCTATTACATAGATTATTACGTACATCAAGAGTCTTGACTAAACATAAAGCCAGGTTTTTCAAAAACCACAAAAGTCAGTGTGCCTTACACACTGTCAAGACACTACCAAATGTATTCAAAATTCATTTCTCTATGAAAATCTCAAATAAAATTCCACCTTCTGGTTTTGTCCAAATCTGCTGAGTCATCCAGGAATGTTACTATCTGCTTCTCTAGGTAGCTGTCAATCTTTTCTTCAGTTATCGTTGCTGAATTTAAAATACTTTGAGTCAATGAATTTAACAGTATGGCTTTGTAGTTTCCTTCTAGCAACAACTGTAGGAAAGATCCACTCTCTGTAATAGAAAAAACATTGGTACTATAATCAAAAAAACTACTATTTTCATATTGTAAAGGGTAACACTTACCATTTCAGTATGCAAAAATAAGTATGTATCTAGAATGCTTCCTATAAATTAATCACAAAGTACTATGCAAATTCCATCACTTTTCCTAGAATTAGGTGCTCATCCATATCATGGATGAAGGCAGAAGTTAGACCTAGAAAAAATATTCCTCATTAGCAAGGAACATCATCCTTCTGCTGACAATTCAAAAGGAATCCTACTGAGAACAGAAGTTTCCTTAGAACATTTCCTTTTACCATCTGGCTCCCACTACCCCCACCATGAAAGTGAAAGTGATAGTCACTCAGTCCTGTCCCAACTCTTTGCAACCCCATGGACAGCAGCCCACAAGGCTCCTCTATCCATGGAATTCTCCAGGGAATCTTCTGGACCCAGGCATCCAACCCAGGTCTCCTTTATTGCTGCCAGAGTCTTTACTGTTTATGAGCCACCAAGGAAGCCCAACCATACTCCCTGGTGAAAAGCTGGTGCACTTATGGTTCCCCTAATATCCAAATGCACATTCCTGCCTCCACACTTTTACACTGGTGATTTCCTCCTGGGGAACTCTTTTCCACTTACTAGTCTTACTCTTGAATCAAAAATCAGGCCAAGTTTGATTTCTTCCTTAAGACTTCCACACTCACACTTCAGAAACTACCTCTCTGCTGAAGCACCTATTGTGTATAACACCCAAACACAGGTGTGTGCGTACACACACACACCCCACTTATACATATATATTGTGTTAAACTCACACACACACACACACTGTCCTAAATTGATATTTCTCTTTGGGTCCAGCTTAAACCCCACAACAACGTGTACCTATAACCCTGTAGTAAATGTGCCTTTTAACTCTTTATTTCTCTGGTAAATGTGCTTTGCTTACAAGATTACATCTTTGCTGCCTCATTTCAGTTGTTGTACTTAGCAGCTGTGAGACCTTGAATAAATTACTTAACCAATCGGTACTTAAATGTCTTCATCTGCAAAAAGGGAATAAAAGTACTGTCTACTTTATTTGTCTATTATAAAGATTAAATGACTGAATAAGTGTTAAGAGATTATAAAAATAATTGACATTATTACTGAGGGCTTCCCTGGTAGCTCATACGGTAAAGAATCCCCGGACGGGGAAAAATTTAGGGTGAAGACAAATACAGAACCTGAAGACCACGCCCACCAGGTCAAGGATGCAACAACCTGAAGCCTTAAGAAATCAGGTAGATTTGGGTAGGAAAAAAATACAGGAGGGATGAAAACCCAGCCGCCGCCACCTCTTCTCCCCACAGTCCTCACGTTGGCCTAAGTCCCTCCCTGGCAAGTGCACCCCTCTCACCCAAACTGGCGACTCCCTCCTGCTTCCACTGCTGCCGCTCAGCCTGAGTAGGGAAGCCCCTCAGAACTGCCAGCTCCGGGGTCCACATCACCCCGGACATAGCTGCAGTCTAAAGATTCCCACGAGGGTCACACAGGAGTCGAAAAAAAAGAAAGTGAAAGAGCGACCAAGACGCCGACGACTAGTGGTGACAGTTCCTGTAAATACAAAGCCTAGAACACCATGCGCGGATAGCGGAACAAGGAGGCGGCCATGACAGCAGCGCGGAGAACCCTGGGAAAAAGCACCTGCTTCCGCCTAGGAGACCAATACGAGCCCTTAGTACCGAGCATGCCCAGTGAAGATGCCCCGCCCCAAGCTGGGGAAAGGGGCGGGACTTGGGGCCTTGGTCCCCCCTCAGTCCCGCCCCCAGAGGTGTAGCCTTGAGCTGTGGAAGGAGTGGAGGGCGTGGAGTCATCCTGCACCGCCCACCCAGGAGGCGGGTGGAAGAGGTCAACGTTCCGGTCTTGCCTAGCCGCCGTATAATTGGAAAGACTGCAGCTTTGACTCCTAAACCTCTTTAGGTCAGAACCCTCCAGACTACCTGATGAAAGCCTTAGTCGGTCCTGCCAAAGCACGTGGGCCCTTATTACCAACACTGAGGTACCATTTCAGAGAATTAGAGACCCATCGGAGTGGAGTCCAGTGAATTCCATATAAGAACTCTGTCTGGACTTAACTGGTGATCAAGTGGTTAAGAAACTGACTGCCAATGCAGGGGAACACGGGTACGAGCCCTGGTCTGGGAAGATTCCACATGGCATGGAGCAACTAAGCCCATGCTACTGGAGGCCCTGCTTGACAACAAGCGAAGCCCCCATAATGAAAAGCCCATGCACTACAGCTAGAGAGAAGCCCGTGCTCCCTGCAACTAGAGGAAGGTCCAATCTGTTTACTTTCCCTCTGACATGAGGCTCTACACCCAGGAAAGCTCCTTCTTGTCATAGTGGAACAAAACCCCACTGAAACTAGAAAACCTGACTGTTTAATTAACAGGGAGACTTTCAGAGAAAGATCTTGATCAACAGAAGGAAATGTAAAAAATTAACAAATAGATATTTCAATTAAATAGAGCTCGGAGATAAGAAAGGGGAACTTACACATGACTTGCCATGGTTGTGGATACCAAAATGCAATTTTCTGATGATCCTGAATAAACCTATCTTTGCTGGAAAAACTATCTGGCAGTCTATTTGTTTCTGGCCAACAATGCATTTAAACATTATATACTTCAAATAAAAATACATTTTTATAATCCTTTAGTCAATTAGTGTTAATAGAAGCAGGAAATCTTTGATTACTGTAGTGGGCTGACTAGGTGCCCCAAAGATATCAAGTCTTAATCCCTGTTACCTGATTCGTAAAAAGGATTTTAAAATGAACCCAATGGGTTCAAAGTGCTGTTCTAAGAGATGGCACTTATAAGTGTCCTTATAAGAGAAAGGCAGAGGGAGGTTTTACACACACACAAACACACACAAGAATGATATGTGAAGATGGAAGCAGAGGTTGGAGTAATGGATCCACAAGCCAACAAATGCTGGCAGGCACCAGAAACTGGAAAAGACAAAGAATGGATTCTCACCTAGAGCCTTTAAAGAGAGAGTAGTCCTGCTGACACCTTGATTTTGGACTTACGGTCTTCAGAACTGTGAGTGAATATATTTGTTGCTTTTTTTAAAAAAGTATTTATTTATTTAGTCTGCATCAGGTCTTGCACTGTGGAATCTTTCCCCAGGGCATGTGGGATCTTAGTTCCCCAACCAGGGATCAAAACTGTGTCCCCTGCATTACAAGGTGGATTCTTAACCACAGGCCCACCAGAAAAGTCCCCAGTCATCTGTTGCTTTAAGCTACCAACTTTGTGGTAATTTTCTAGAGCATCTTCAGGAACTAATATAAGTATTAAAACATAATTGATGATTTTATAGAAGTAAAGCAAGATAAATATATTTTATGGAATAAACACATAATGTTAATTATGTATACCTTTATTTCATTACTTATGCAAATATTGCATGCCTGCTAAGTTGCTTCAGTTGTGTCCAGCTCTGCAACACTATGGACTGTAGCCTACCAGGTCCCTCTGTCCATAGTGTTCACCAGGCAAGAATACTGGAGTGGGTTGCCATGCCCTCCTCCAGGGGATCTTCCTGACCCAAGGATCAAACCTTCATCTCTAAGTCTCTTGCATTGGCACGTGGGTTCTTTACCACTAGTGCCACCTTGGAATCCCTCTCCAAACATTACTAGCCTTTCCATTGCCCATTAAGTTATTTTAATTAATTATTCTGATGACTAGCACTTATATAAACATATAGTTTAACACATATTTTTGCTATGAAGATATATTTCTCAAAGAAGTATTATAGAATGTATTTCACAATCCAGTAAATGTTATAGGCAGACTTCTGTGTGATTGTCCTTTTACAGTTTGAAACAAGTTACCTTCCAGTCTTCCTGTCTTCTGAATTCCACTTTTGTATCTGAAGACACTTCTCTTATCCACATGATCAATTTAACATGTACTTTCATGTATTAAGATGGTAATCACTTCACATATGAAAAAAAAGATAGCCACTTTACATAAAAAAACAGACACATATGTTAATGGAACAGAACTGAGAACCAAGAAATAAACCCACATATACAGACAGTTAATTTACAACAGAGGAGCCAAGAAGATACAATAGAGAGGATAGTCTCTTTGATAAATGGTATTGGGAAAGATAGACAGCCACATACAAAACAATGAAACTAGACCACTATCTTACACCACACACAAAAATTACCTCAAAATGGCTTAAAGGCTTTTTAAGCCTTTAAGACCGGAAACCATAAAATTCCTGGAAGAAAGCAAAAGCGGTAAACCCACTGGCATAGTTTCCCTCCTAGCTCAGTCAGTAAAGAGCCTGAAGTGCAGGAGACCTGGGTTTGATTCCTGGGTTGGGAAGATGCCCTGGAGAAGGAAATGGCTACCCACTCCAGTATTCTTGCCTGCAGAATCCCATGGACAGAGGAGTCTGGCAGGCTACAGCCCATGGGGCTACAGTCATAAGAGTCGGACATGACTTAGCGACTAAACCACCACTACCACCACTGACATTGGTCTTAGCAATGTTTTGTGGATCTGACACCAAAAGCAAAAGAAACAAATGCAACAATAAATAAACGGAATTACACCAAATTAGAAAGCTTATGCACAGTGAAGGAAACCATCATCAAAATGAAAAGGCAACCTACTGGATGGGAAAACATATTTACAAACTACATACTTGACAAAGGATTAATATGCAAAATATGCAAAGACTCATACAACTCAACAACAAAAAGCAAACCAATTTAAAAAAATGGGCAGAGGTTCTGAATATGACTTTTTGCAAAGAAGACACACACATGGCCAACTGGCACATGAAAACATGTTCAGCATCACTAATCATCAGGGAAATGCAAATCAAAACGATAATGAGGTATCAACTCATACCTCTTGAAATGGCTATTATCAAAAAGACAAGAAATAGCAAGTATTGTAGAGGATGTGGAGAAAGGAAATCCTTGTGCACCATTGGTGGGAATGTAAATTGGTGAGGCCATTTCGGAAAACAGTAGGGAGATTCCTGAAAAATTGAAAATAGGACTGTCATATGATTCAGCTATTTCACTTCTGGGTATTTAGCCAAAGAACACTAAAACATTAATTTGAAAAGATATATAGACCCCCTATGTCCACTGCAGCCTTATTTATAATCCCCAAAATATGGAAACAAGTGTCCATCAAATGGATGAATGGATAAAAAAGATGTGATGTAAATATATATTTATATATATAATTAGAATACCACTTGAATATTTTAAAAAAGGGAAATCTTTCCATTTGTGACAACATGGATGGAACTTGAGGATATTATACTAAGTGAAGTCAGACAGAGAAAAATAAATATAAGATCTCACTCATATGCGGACTCTAAACAAACAAAGAAACACAAGAAAAACAAACTCATAGATGCAGAGAACCGATTGGTGTTTACCAGAGGGGAAAGAGGTTAAGGGGTGGGGGGAAGGGTTCAGTTGCATGGTGACAGATGGTAATGACTTTGGGGAGTGATCACTTGGCAGAGTATACAGACATATAATGTTATATACCAGTTTTCCCTTAACTGAAAAAAAAGATAGCCACTTTAGAGATATATCAGAGCCATAGACATCCCTTCAAAAGTTGTACACATATGGCATAGGGAGGACTTTTTCTTCTTAGGGTTAGGGGAGAAAAATTGGGAAGGGCATCAAATTCACAGGGAAAACTAATGGAGACAGAAGAGAGTGGATTGAGAGAGCACTACCACTCTTGGGAGCGGTTACTCATGCTTCTCGAATCAGGCTGGCCATGAGAACTACCTTGGGACTTCTGTAATCACTTGTTTGGAACTGACCATAATTAAATCAGAAGCTCTGGCAAGTGGGGAGACTCCTCAGGAGTTTTTAAAGGTCTCCAGGTGAGTCTAATAAGCCAGGAACAAGAACCATGAACTGGTGTGTACCACGCATAGTGTGCTAGGCAGTTCCCTTAAGTTATGCTATTGATACTTCTAACAACACAGAGACAGTTATTGTTTCCTTACAGAGGAAGCAACTGAGTCTCAGAGAAGTCAAGTGGCTTGTCTGAGGCCACACAACTAGTGATCTGAGAAACCAGGGTGACTCCAACCTCTTTGCTCAACAAAATATCACTGACTTAGATTCAGAGTATAAATCTGTCAGTCAGCCAGAAAGTGACACAAATTCCCTTATTTAGAACTAAGAGATGTTTGGTCACTTTAGGAGAAAATTGGGACATATGAGAGCCACTTTTGAGAATAACATCCCCCAAAACTTAGGGAAAGAATGGCTGTTCTGCCAGTCACTAAACCTATTTACTCAATTAATGAAAATTTGTTTTACAGAATAGACCTTTGTAAGCTATCCAATCAGTGTTAGCCTCTTGCTTCTGACAGTCCTCCTGTCAGGGATGGATTCACTCAAATAAACACACCTCTGAGTGCCGCCAACTAGGTAGTAATACCTCAGATGACGTCAATTCCTGATTCCTCAGAAAGTCTCCCAGACCCTGAACTCCACACTGCCACAAACCCATGTAAGATCAACACTCTGCTCTGCTGGGAGGGACTGTGCCTGGCCAGCACAACTTTCCTTCTGATGACATAGTTAAGATCACTTGAAAATCAAAATCAACCCTGACTATTCATTGGAAGGACTGATGCTGAAGCTGAAGTTCCAATACTTTGGCCACCACATGTGAAGAGTCAACCCGTTGAAGACACTGATGCTGGGAAAGATTGAAGGCAAATGAGACGGGGCTGGCACACAATGAAATGGTTAGATAGCATCACCGATTCAATGGCCACGAACTTGGGCAAACTCCAGGAGATAAGAACAGGGAAGCCTGCCTGGTGTGCTGCAGTCCATAGGGTCGCAAAGAGGCCAACACGACTTAGCAACTGAACAACAAAAGTAAAAATGGAGTTAACTGTGGTTCAGGCATTCAAAGTAAAGCCAGGTGGCCATTGTTGATGTGGTTTCAGACATGTTCCTACATCAACTGAGAATCTGAATTTTCTGAATTGCATCAAACTTAAGGACACCACCAGCCACTTTCAAAAAATTATCAGAAGCAGCTACCAGATGCAACCAAATGGCCTTAAGTTCCACCTTGTAAATGTGCAATCATTTTGGACCCCAATCAGTCCTTGCACCATTCTTGCCAACTCCAATCCTAATATTTAACAACTTAGGCAACATTTCAATTTTTGCCTGCATAAGTCTCCTGCATTTTGTAGTCCAGTCAACACAATTCAAGTGCTTCTTGAATCTGTGTATCCCAAGCAATAGTCCTCAGTTTGGCTCAAATAAAACTCTTTCCTATTCCTATTGTAAACTGTTTATTATTTACATCAACACCTCACTATATGTTATGGGCTGAATTGTGGTAGGCCTTCCAAATTCCTGTGTTGAAGATTTACCCCCCAGTTAGAATCCACCCAAAATGTGATTGTATTTGGGGACAAGGTTTCTAAAGAATTAAAGTAAAATAAGGTCATTACGGTGGTCCCTCATTCAAAGTGACTGATGTCGTTCTGACAGAGGAAAATGGGAGATACTGTTGCCAACGAACTGCACTGGTTTCTTCTCAGTGTGTCATAGGTTTGTCTATGTCAAAGTCTAAACTTTTTCCTGGAAGAATTTCTACCTCTTATATAGTGCTATACCACAATCCTAACTCTAGCATTTTCTTTGATAAATGGAAGAATTTTTAAAAATCTTTTAAAACTTAGAATAACAATGGCATGTCATGAAAAATAAATTAATATGCTTAAGAGTCATTCTGGAAAATAATTAGGAGACAAAACACCATATAGACAACACTGGTTTCTTTTATTGAAAAAGTGAGGCCTTCCAAAACACAAAACAATTCAAACTCCAAGACAGTCTAAAAGACTTTGTAACATTCCCAACTCCTTGGGTTACTCTTTTGCTTTACTCAGCTTTACCTAATTTTCTAAATGAACTCCTCCTTATCCCCAGAGTTTTCACAAAAAACTTACATACTCTAGTAGATCCAATCAACTCTGAACAACAGGGAACGACATATACAGATTTTGGCAGAATAAAGGTACAGAGGCAGATAAACCACAAAGCTAATGCAGCTTAAGGTTTATCGCCTCTCTCAAGACTCTGGGTAGGGTCCTAACAATGTAGTCCTAACAACCTGATCCTCAGACTGCATAACATCTGAAAAAGTAATAAAAAAAAGTAGCTTAATGATTGCTTGGGGCTGGTGAGGGAACAAGGCGAGAGGACAGTGATGGCTAAAAGATACAGGGTTTCTTCTTGAGATGATGAAAATGTTGTAAAATTAACTGTGGTGATGGTTGCACATATGAATATACTAAAAACCACTCAATTGTATCCTTCAAATGGGTAAACTATATGGTGTGTGAAATATATCTTAATACAACTTTTTAACAAATGTTCAGTTCAGTTCAGTCGCTCAGTCGTGTCCGACTCTCCACGACCCCATGAATCACAGCACGCCAGGCCTCCCTGTCCATCACCAACTCCCGGCGTTCACTCAAACTCATGTCCACAGAGTCGGTGATGCCATCCAGTCATCTCACTCTCTGTCGTCCTCTTCTCCTCCCGCCCCCAACCTTTCCCAGTAATTCCTTGGTGGAGATTACTGAGATTAGGACTCAGCACTTCCATTATAGGCAGCATGGGTTCAATCCTTGTTTAGGGAACTAAGATCCCACAAGCTGCAGTCAAAAAAGGAAGATACTGTCATGTCAGTTAGCTTCAATCTGTCTTCCACTCAGATACACTTCCTCTCTTAGCAGGTAGCTCTAGAGTGGCTGTGGGAATCTGGGGAATCCAGGAAGCTGAGTTGGGGAAGAGTTAAACTTTGGTTTAGTGAGTTAGATTTATATAGTATGCAGTCATTTCTGTGGCTACTGCTAACCACTTCAGTGTAGCAATGGCTTCCAAGAATATTTCTACAGCCTCGGTACTGATCTACCTACCGTGAAACAAAAATGAAGGCTGGAGATCTTAGAATGAAATGAATGAATGAGTCCTGTGATACTCAACACCAGAAGTAGGTGGATAATGGAAGAAAAACAAGATTTAAAGTGCACACAACCAGAAGCTATGTAAAATTCTTCCAGTAATCAGACTAATGTAAAATTGTGAGAAGATTCAATCCTCATCAATTCCTGGCCAAAATGGAAATCCACTCCTATCAGGAATATACTTGATTTTCACACTGAGAATGGATATCACTATGAATCCATCATAATTTTTTAAAAATAATTCATTTTTAATTGGAGGGTAATTTCTTTGCAGTGTTGTGTTGGTTTCTACCATAAATCAACATGAAGCAGCCATAGGTATCCATATCTTCCCTCCCTCTTGAACCCCTTTCCCACCTCACCCCTTTTCTTTTTTGATGGGAACCACAGAATACAAAATTTATGTGCTGGTGGGCCACAAACCTGTTGGAGTACTATGAACAGTGTATATGTCCATGGGAGAAGTTGTATGTTTATGCATCCCTACCATCAATAATAAAAAAGACTTTGTTCAACCATGCAGGAATAATGAATTCTCTTCCTATTCAGTCTTAGGAAATATTACAAAAATTATGGTTCTATGACGAGGTAATCAAAAGATTACAGCCAAGGAAAAAAAATTTTAATTTCAGTCAAAACATCTAAGGACAAATTATTATAAAGATGTATGTCAATTAATTATTTTTCTGCATTTTGTTATTCATTGATTAGGGTCTCTTTTCTCAATGTAAATAATTTACTTTTGTGTAATACCAAAAAAAAAGTAAAAACAAAAACCAGTCAAACAAAAAAGCAATTACATTGGAAAAGGCTAGGACAGGAAGTCAGATTTGTGTAAAACTACCCTCAAGAATCAAGTAGAGGGCTATAATTAAGGATTTTCACCAACTTCAAGAAAACAGATAAAGGAATAAGATATTTAAAGCAGGTTATAACGCTGGACCTGTACCAATTGATTCAATTAACTGTTAGTCTAAGATGGAAACAAAACATTTATCAATAGTGGGATTAAAAAAAATTGAAGTAAAGCTTCTATGTAAAACTTATAAATAAAAAATATACTACATAAAGTTCAGAAGTCTTTCTGTTAAGGCTGGATTAACCTAAAGATTCAAATTCATGAAATAAGTAAAGATTTTAAAAAGACTTTAAGAAAGTTTCGGCCAGTATCCTAAAGACCCAAGATAAAGGGAGCCTAATATCCTCTTTTACAAATGGGCTCAAGCATGAATTATTGAATTCAATCAGAATGAATACATGAAAAAATAATAATACATGAAATTGCCAATTAAAAATATTCGTTATTAACTTCCAGACACAAAGTAAACACGGGAGAAATCCATATAATTTGTCTCTCTATATAAAACAACAAAATGAGGCTTTCTTCTTTAAGACTTGTGAGTCTACATATAAGGATAACGGAACGGATTACAAGCAGCAGGCCCTTTGAAAGAAACACTGATCCACACTGCCTTAAATAAAAAAGACGAGTGTCCAAAATCGGCCCAATGATGCCACTTCAAGAGATATCAGCACCCAGCAATATCGTGTCCTTCCTCTAACTCCCAGGGAGAATTGTCTATAATGATGGGACAATAATTCTTGTTGATATAATGCCACCTTACCTACCTCATTCCCGACTGTAGAACATAAAATCTTGTAGTGAACAACTTTAAAGTTAGCTGAAAACCAAAAAGGAAAGCAAGTTCACTATTCATAAGAAAAAAAGAGGAACTGCCAGTGTGGGGGGAAAAGATGATAAAAGATAAGGGGTTTTGAGGGCATAAAGAGCTTGAAGGGAAATGAACTTTCACATTGGTTTAAGAGAAGCATTCAAGTAGTAAGAATCTCTAATGAGCCTATGTCCTAAGCTATGAGTGATATTTTGGAATCATTATTAGAATTATTTCTTTATTCTATGGGACACGACACCTACAATTTCAGGATTTGCTCCCAGACAGAATGTACTGTAGCTCTTATGGAGGATCAGACTATAGCTGATTTAGATATTAGAATACCAAGACTATAGATAAATCTTTATAGGTAATATAGGACAAACACAGGAAGATTATCAGCACATTAGAATCCAGTTTGATTATTCCTAATTATAAATCTTCATTTTGTACAAATATTGAAAATGTTAAATGTGCTTTAGGGGCATTATCTCAATAACACGGCACATACTGAAGAACCACTGCCAGATAAAGCATATCCTTTAATTCAGTAGCCAATGCTTAGGCTCTTTGCTTCAGAGAAATTACAGGACTCAACTGGTCAAAAAACCTTATACGGTTAGAGCTAAGATAACAAGAATACTCACTTGTAGAAAAGGGGCACCAACTTGATAAAGGAGCTCTAGCTTGTCCCTATAAATAATGAAAATGACTCCAGGGAAATGGGAGGTGCTCTGGGGCTGTTTGCCAACTTTGCAGACTTCGAGGTAAAAAGAGAAATAGATAAACCAAAGAACAAAACCCATGGAAAGTTTAGAGAAAAGCAGCAACAAGGAACAGGATAGTGGGAGTGGCAAGTTTGAGGGAGATTGGTACCTACCCTTGTGACCTATCCCTTGGAAAAGAGAAGAGGCCAGGGAGCTGAAGAGGATCAAATCACTCTCCTGGGAACCCCAGCAGGCAGAGGTGCTTATTCCAGGACCTGAGCCTTCTAGTGGCCCAGGGCAGCCTGCAGCTGACATACCTGGATTAGGCCTTCCCTCCCTGGAGAAGCACCAGGTGAGTAAAACTAACTCACCATCAAAATGGCCTGACACAATCTCTTCCTGCACTGGAAAATACAGTTGGTGTAACCTGAGGAGGGACACGTATAGGTGAAAGCAAAGAAAACCCGTTTTTTGGTGAAGCCCATGGGATCATATCCAGGGGCTAAGGGAAGAAGGCCAGAGGGTGCCTCTTCTGTCCAAGAAATGCGTTCAGACAGCTCCTCTAGTGTGAAGAAGCAGAAGATAGGAAGCTGAGAGCAAGGAAAGGAGGAAAGAGCTTCCTTTCAAACTGGTGCACACCTTGAAACGCAAGCATGTGGCCGCACTCTCACCACCCTGCTGGACTCCCATGGTGGGAAGCAGGGAGCTTTCAAGCCTGTTCTAATTTAGGTCCAGCCAGGCTTATACCAACACCACAATCAATCCCAGATAGAAAATATATGATTCTTTTGTCTCTGCAAAGGGGAGCAATTAAAAAAAGAGTAAAAAGAAATTAAAATCACAAAGGAAAAGATCAATAGATGATTTCATGATAATTTAAGACTTCTATGAGAAAAATTAACTTAAAGGGCCATCTGGAAAAAATATAGACAAATATGATAAAAATTAACATTCTATCACACAAGTAGCTCATTTATATTAAAATATCCAAAGACAATACATAACAAAATGGGGAGAAGGTATAAACCGATCATTGACAAAGCAGAAGCTCAAATGGCTAATAAACAATGTTGGAAAAAAGGCAGACTAAAGCATGTTTACTGAAGACAGGTAAATATTCTGATTAAAAAATTATAATCACCTATGCTGGCCAGTGAATGGGAACATTAACTGAAGCTAGAAGTGTGAATCAATACAACCTCTCTGGAAAGCAGTAAGTCATTATATATCAACCTTTTGACCTGGCAATTCTAGGCTTTATCATAAGGAAACAAAAGATACAGACCATGTTCATTAGAGCATTATTTATAATTAGCAAAACAGAAATAACCTGAATGTCCAACAGTAAGAAGCTAAGTACATCCATATTATGAAGCCATTAATTTTATGATAAAAAGTATGTAATATGTTAAAAAGGTGATAAAATTGAACATACAATATACCAATTATATAGAAAAGTACAGAAAACAAGAATATAAGGGAAGACACCAGAAAAATTAAGTGTTTAATCTCGTTTTGTATTTTCCAGTATTTTCCACTCATTGGAGTATGACTGTCACTATTACTGAAACCAAACCGAATGAACCTGAGGCCTTGCCATGTTCTGACCATCTTTGGTGTGGTAGCTCCTCAATTCAGTCCTCTTGTACCCTGGCTGCCGCTTCAGCCCTGAGTATACAGCTCCACCAAGGTCTGCAACTTGGTCTGTTCCCATCCCTAGGCTGGTTCAGCAGGCCTGTCTGTTTCTATATTGGAATCTTCGGGTCTCACCAGTCTCATGGACATACCAGAGTATTCCGTTCCATTGCTCAGTCGTGTCCGACCCTATGCGACCCCGTGGACTGTAGCCTACCAGGCTTCTCCGTCCATGGGATTCTCCAGGCAAGAATACTGGAGTGGGTTACCGTTTCCTTCTCCAGGACCCAGAGTATTAACTCTGCATTAAATTGTGGAAAACTATAATATGGTGAAAAAAAAGGAACTGTAGAAATCTGTCTACCAAATAACTAGCTTTGGTTTAAGCAATAAATAAGCAGAATAGCAATGCCTAACGAGGGACCAATTGTCATATGAATTATTCAGCACAGGGCTGCTCAAGTCACAGTCCATAGACTGTGACCGTTGGCAGCAGGCTAAGTACAGAAAGTGAGTAAGCAGTGGTTCGATGCTACAACATCTTCACTTCACTGTGTTTTAGAAAGTACTGGTCTCCAATGGAAAGACGGGTAACCAAAAACCTTGACCCTTCACCACAGTTGGACACAAAGTTGGACACAATGACTAAAATGTTTCACCTCATCCATCTTACCCTAAACAAATTCAAGTACAGGACATCAAAGAAAAAATGTTTACAGTACCTTCTACGTTTGATTTCAGAGATACTGATCTTAATGCTAAAGTTTTTTTTTTTTTTGTACTTCAAGATCACAACTTCATGAGTTAATAGTTTTATCAACTGACCAGTTGGCTTTACTGATTTCTGCACATGCTCTTGGACCAAGGCCACCCTGTGTCTGTTGGCATCTGCTCCAGCCTTCTCCAAGGCCTCCCCATTTACCTTTCTCCTCAGCCTGAAAACATCCTGGTTATTCTCATACCAAAAAATATCTATTTCCCCCAGTTCTGTCACTTGTTGCTTTCTCTCCATCCCTTCACTGTCCTCAATGATGACTACCACCTGGACTCTACTGTGGGCTCTCAACTGACTTCCTTGCCACCCAACAGCTGGCAGAATGATCTTCTTGAAACGTGATCCGACCAGGCCGCTCCTTTAGTTAAGGCTACTGGACAGCCCTCCATCACCAACAGGATGTCAAAGCTCCTTAAGAGGACAAACAAGTTCTTCCGTGACCCAATCCCTCCTAGCTTCCCCACACCACAGCCCAAGACCACCCATTCAACAATCCCAACTTTGCCTCTTAAAATCCACTAGCATTGAACAAGCTACCATCAACCCAAGATCTCCTTTTGCTCCCTTGTATCTGGAATAACTTATGCCTGGCTAACTTATTTATCCTCATTCTTTAAGACTTAGGGTATCTTTTTTAGGAAGCACTTCGTGATCAAATCATTAACGTTTTGCCTGAGGTTAAGTGTCCCTCCTCTGTGCTTCTAATAGTATCCTGTTGATAAGAGTATCAGAGAACTTACCATTCTTCATTGACATTGTGTCTTCACGTTTGTCATTTAATCCTCAAGTGCAGGAACCTACACCTAGTACAAAGTGAATGTCAAACATTTGTTGGCAGAAAGTCTAGATTCCAGATGGAACCAATAGACTAAAGTCTCAACTTCAGATGTTAGGCCTTGGTTTTTACGAAAACATGAATTGGAACTTACAGTACTGAAACTGTTTGCTTTTATAAAGCTGAGGACTAAAGATGTGAAATGGGGAAAATGACCCTTCGTGATTGGGCTTTCCTTGTGGCTCAGCTGGTAGAGAATTCACCTGTGATGTGGGAGACCTGGGTTTGATCCCTGGGTTGGGAAGATCCCCTGGAGAAGGGAACTGCTACCCGCTCCAGTATTCTTGCCTGGAGAATTCCATGGAGAGGAGCCTGGTAGGTTACAATCCATGGGGTCACAAAGAGTCGGACACAACTGAACAACTTTCATTTATTTACTTATTTTAATAATCAATAATAAACTCCAAAATTGGAGGTAAACAGATACTTGGATAGAAGCTTTCTATCCTTGACAGGGCCATAACAGACCAAAAAAAAAAGCCTAGAGGACTGATGACTGTCCTTTTATCACTTTTCGCAGATGATTTTATTCTGAGATATAAGCTAGCATGTCTGCAGGTAACATTTAACTGACTCTTCTTTGTCATAAACTAACTTGATGACTCTTCTTTCTCATAAACTAACTCGATTCTGTCATGCTTGGTGTAACTCACTAGACCTAAAGTTAGGTGTTTTGGAAACTCTGATTTCCTGGTCACAGACTTCGTTCACTTTACAGAGCTCTGGAGCTTGTTGCGAGAGTATCACGATCCCTGCTTTTCCTGGTCCTTCACAGATGAACTCACTGTTCAGGATACAGCTTCTCCTCCTGGTCAGCTCCAGAGTCAGAGTTTTCACAGGCCAGTTTATTTTGTATAGACACTGTCAAGAATCATTTTAGGTTTTCCTTTGTGATAACTGGTCTAAAAAAAAAAATTTATATGTATATATCCTTTCCTTTCCCATGAGTAGCTCTTGAAAGTGTCCAATTCCTTATAGAGAAAGCATTTCACACCATGGCAAACTGTTTTAGAAACAAGACATACTAACACACCTAAGTCTTTATTTATTTGGCTCTAGGAAGAATTTGCATGAAAATAAGCCTATATGGCAAGTACAGCACCAGAGAGGTCCATCCTCTCTGCTCTACAGAGCCTCAGTGTTTAATACATACATGTGACGTTAGTAATAAAACCAGATAGTCCAGTAAGACAGGAGCCCTTTAAGGAAAATTCAGTTTAGAGTGACTTTTCAAATTGACCATTCTTTTTCATAGACTTAAATTCAAATAACAGATACATTCACAGGCCCAAATACTGGCATAGAATAAAATCATGTTCATTTATTTTTCTGCATCTTAGAATTTTAGAAAGCATAAAATTAAATACGTTGAATGTAATAAATTCATCCATACAAGTGCAAGTCTTCAGCTATAATGCATTTTATGGCAGATTTATCATTTAAAAAATGTACCAGTAAATCAAAAAAGAGGGAGTATGTCCATTTAACTTTTATTGAAGTGTATGGAGGAGGTCTTCCGAAATCAAATATGAGCATGAAGATATGGCCAAACATAAAATCTATCAAATTCAGTGAAAAGTTGCTGACTTTAAATAGTAGTTGTAAGAATGACCAATATATATTCTTTGTTAACAACCCTTCACTCTACAGTAAAAAAAAGAAAACAAACATTCAGTAAACATTCTTTCCTAAGGTAGTTTCCCTTATATAATCAGTGATTTCTCCATTTCTTTGTATACACAAATTTGTTGAACATACCAATCAGTGGTTCTCACAATTGAAAAATAAAAGCACACAAAAGTTTACACTCTTGTACAGGTAAATAAAAGATCACCTTGAATTAAACTGGATCTCCTTAAGGGTGTAGTATAGTTTCAGTTTCATTACCTATTACATAATTAGTTTCTTACATACAAATATTGACATTTTTGGCTTGTGCTTCAAAGCCTTTGTGTCTATGATGTCCATGTCAACGCAGCTCATAATTTGAAGTCACTGGGGAGTTCTTTACTGCTGCTGGGTTTGACCTGATCATGCATTAGAGTCTCCTCAGCACCAGCTGTGGCACTGCACATCTCTGAGGAATCATCGGCATCAGGGTCCAAGCCTTCAGGACAGGGAAGTTTGAGTAGCTCTTCTCGGAGCTGAGCAGTGTGACGCTGTGCAGGGGAGAAGGAGCAATGTTAGAATTGCAAACGCTAGGATTCTAGGACAACATCACTGCAGGGAGGAAAGGAGTTTAAAACAAAATCCAAAGAACTGGGTCTACCAATATTTATTGTGGATCTTCCTTAAGCTAGCTACTCTAACAGGCAAGTGAACAAAACTGGCACAAATCTCTATCTCAAAATATCTGATGTTGCTGATAAGCCCTGAGTACCTGAGTAGCATGACCACAGACTCTACCAATGCCCCAATCTCTGTAACAGAAACTGCATTATTAATGGCTTAGAGGACACCAGTCATTTGCAATATATAGTTTCAAGTTAAAGAGACTATCTTGACTTGTGATACACGCTGACTCTGACTAAATATTTTTGAGAAAAGCAGTCCATAAATTAAAATAAACCCACTGCTATTTTAATGAGTGAAAACAATATTTCTCAGGCACTAGGCCTTATACAGAACACTTGAAATGTTTCATACTCATTACCTCATGTCATGCTTGGAATACACCTTAGAAATAATTTCATCATCAGAATTTCTGAAAATGGAAACAAGTGAAAAAAGAAGATCTAGAGAGAGTACCTCACTTTGTATTACCCTATACTGCCATTTATGGAAGAATTCAGTTCAGTTCAGTTGCTCAGTTGTGTCCGAGTCTCTGCGACCCCATGAATCACAGCACGCCAGGCCTCCCTGTCCATCACCAACTCCCAGAGTTCACTCAAACTCATGTCCATAGAGTCGGTGATGCCATCCAGCTATCTCATTCTCTGTCGTCCCCTTCTCCTCCCGCCCCCAACCTTTCCCAGCATCAGAGTCTTTTCCAGTGAGTCAACTCGTCGCATGAGGTGGCCAAAGTATTGCAGTTTCAGTTTTAGCATCAGTCCTTCCAATGATAGTGAGATGTTAATAGAGAGGGGTTGGTTGTTTACAAACATAAAGCTTTAGTTTATAACTTTCTAGTGGGAGACAAAAGATCTCAAATCTCACACTAAGGACTGTGAAAATTAGGCATGTCAATAGCTGACAGTGAAAATTAACCAACATTCATAGAACAAGGCACTGTGTTCAACAGTAATAATGTAAAAATCAATGAGTAAGGAAAGTACAGCTGGATAGAGACCAACTCTAAGGGACTTGAGTATCTGTGGATCTTGCTATTTGCAGGGGATGCTGGAACTAAAGAGAACTACATGATCTCTGACTTAAAAGAGCCTACATTCCAGCCAAATGTACTATGCATGATTATTACATAAATAAGCAAGATAAGACAACTATACATTTGCAGCCATTTGTAAGGCTTCAAAGTATATTTACATACTGGCAACTTAAAATTTTTCTAGCCCTAATTTTTCTTCTACCGTCAACAATAGGAGAAAACATTAAAGAAGAAAAAACAAAATTGACAATTATGGAGGCCCAGTTAAGGTGGGAATACTATGTAAAATTAAACAGAACAGCTGCATACTTTTCTCAATTAGCAGTCAGCAACAAAAGTATATTTCAGATGATGAAAATGTAGACTGTTTCAGAGATACAGATTTTTAAATCAGGATGACACAGAAACAAAAGACAATGAGAATCTGAGATAAAAGCAAGATACCAACTGAAGCAACAAAGCCAAAGACGCTGGACTTTATCCACTGAGTTTGTGTCAGGGAAAGACATATCTAAACACACTTGGGAAGATATCCATCTGGTTATGTGCTACAGAAATAACTGTAAGGGTGGGAATGAGAGGAGAGGAAGACTGAGCTATGGGCACTGAAGAGAAAAATGGGGAGAGGAATTTCTGTATGAAGGCAGCACTGACAGGACCCAGCACTGCACAGATAGGTGTACTAAGGGGGATATAAATATAATCTGAAGATGTTAAGACAGAGAGAAGTGCTTAAAATTAAGTAAATACAGAAAGTTAGAAAGACAGGGTATACAAGTAATATGCCAGTAATATAACTTTGAGAAAGCTAAAAGCAGACAACTTTTACAAGTTTGCACTACAAAAACAAGTGGAAAGATAGTCCACAGATGAAAAGTATAGGGTAAAACACAAACATTGTTTATCAGTGTTATGAGTGTTTTTAATAGGTAGGTACAGTGTTACAAGAGATTATACTGAAATCATCCAGTTTAAAACTCAAGACAGGTTCCATGAAGCGAAATTTAAGATGAAAACTGAATGGAAGTGAGCCAGTACAGCAGGTGAAAAGCAACGTCTGTAAAGGCCTGAAGTGGGGATGAGGTCTGTAGAGGGGAAGCCAGAGTCACTGGCTTTGAGAACCAGAGAGTTGGTAACTTCCACAGAATGGAAATTCAACTGCAAAATGCTCTTTGGTGAGAGGGTCATTTAAAAACAGGCAAAAGTATTAACAGCTCTAGTTTGGTAGTAAAAAGACAAAAACATTTTTATAAATGGGGCAAGATAAAACTATCTTAGGAAGATGCAGATGTTAAGGAGAAAAAGGTTTCTTTTTAAAGGTTTTTATATAAAATGCAAAATCTCAAACATACATGGAAGTAGGCAAAATATAAAATAAAACTCCCATGAGTCTACTTCAATACTTATCAACTCATGGCTAGTCCTCCTTCATCTATATTCCCACCACTTTTCTCGTTTTATTTTGAAGCAAGCCTCCGATATCACATGGTTTTACATTCATAAATATTTCTGTGTGTAACCTGAAAAAACAGGACTATTTAAAAAATTCACCAATAAAAAACTAATAAACCCTTATTATCATCATCATCTAATCATTTAAAGTTAGAAGGAAAGGAGCCAGTAGAGACAACCGTAATCAACAGAGGATAAAAGGAACAGAGGCGAGCAGATACCCCAAGGCAGGGAAGAAAGAGTGGCTGTTGAAGCTATGATTCGCACATCCAAAAAAAAAAAAATCCACTCACTCCCAAACCATCATGTTCTACAATTCCATTTTGTGAACACCCAAGTTGAAAACAACAGCTCACTTCCGCCCAAACAGGTTTGTATCACAGACACTAACCACCACACCAATCAGCTGTCAGGGGCTCTACAATCTCCCTCGCTGCTCCAAGTAACAAAATGCTGAGAAGGAAGAGGCCCAGGAGAAACACAGCGCACAGTGTCTCCCCATCATCTCCATACAACTCTATGGAGCTCTGCTGGCTCACTTCCTATACTCATTTTTAATTTTAGGAACTGTCAATTCATTGTCAAAAGGAATATATCTTTTCTGTAGACTTTTGGGGAGCCTCTGAACCTAATACATTTAATGTTTCTTGCTAGTGGTCATAGTTCTGTCAGGGAACATATACCTCTTCTTTTAAAGCCACCAGCAAGGCTTCTGTGAGGGAGGGTTACTCACCTTGAGAGCTGCTGCATGGTGAGACATGGTCCTGCCAACCCGCTTGTCACTGCTGTACTGCTGGATGTCAGCAATCCACTCCTCACACTGGGCCATGATCTCAACTCTTTTCAAGTAAAAGTGTTTATGTATAACCTTAAGAGTAAACCATGCCAGAGGACAAAAGGTGATCAGGTCAGAATTTAAAAGACAACATATGTGGCATTACAAAGAAATAAAATTTAAAAGATATGGCATTTTTTTTTTTGTCTCCAGAGAACTCAGTGTGGTGAACTGTACATTATCATTAATAACAGGGAAGAATCGGGATTATGGCATCAGATGATGTGTGTTGAAACAGCCAGGTTCTAGAGCAAAAAATAATGTCCTATCCCACACAGACATTTCATTAGTTAATCTTATCCAGAGAACGTTAAGATATCTAGAACACAACAGAATCAGAAATATTTGTAAATAAATGAATAACTAGGAGAAAAAGTACTGAAAACATTAAAACTGTCAATTTCTATCTTTCAAAGTGAACTCAAACATCTGGATGGGTAAAGAGATTCTAAATTACGGTATCTGCATAAAAATCAGAACCTAGCCCTAAAACACGCACTATTAATTTTGTCTTCTGGTTAACTTATGAACAAGATTTTATTTTATGAAGCTTATCTCCGTGTGATAAATATACTTTACATTTCAATTTTTTAAACTTCTCTCTTTGAAAAACTGAGTAAAATTTCTATGTACGTAGTAAAAGTCTGTTTTTGACAAATTTAAACTAGAAAATAGGTCACTTGGGAATTATTATTCTGTATTGTGAGTGAGCTACTTACTACATGTCCAATGAGCTTGTCTCCCCTAAAGAAAAGACAATACCTACAATGGAAAAGTCGATTGGAAAGCCTGGCAATGGATGTGAAACACCAATAAGTTATTGAGTTTGATGCATACAAGGATACAAACTGAGTAAGAAACAACCTAACATGAAGAGCCATGATCAGCACAGAACAAGATTCAGCGAAGACTGAACGTAGCATGTGAGTACAAGAGCGAGGCCACAAGCGGCTGCAGTCTGGGGTTTAAACGGTGCTTTTACTGAAAGACGAAAGGGAGAATCAAAGTGCAGCTTTACAGTGTTTAGGTTTGAGGTGGTTATGATATACTCTAGTAGACTTGTCAAGTAGTTTATATATCTGGATACATTATTTGAGTCTTAAGGACACTGAGAAATTAGTTTATAATACAAACAGGAGGAATGTTAAGTTTTTCATGTGCAGGAACTGAGTTTCGTTTTTCCTTGGGTTCAGAGTACCTAGTGCAATACCTAGATATTGGTTGCAAAATGAGTAACCCAAGGTTGAAAAGGGACAGAACACTATGCTTAAGAGTATAAAGAAATGCATGTTTGTATTTCCTGTAATATTAGGAAAAGTAATAATTATCCACAGCCTTGAATACAAGCCTTTACAAAAATAAAACACCCAACTTTGTCATTCAAAGTGCAAATTCATTTAGTAATGACCAAAGGAAGAAACGTTTTTACACTCCTTCAATAGATTCAATGATGCCAATTGTTAACTTCGTATATATAGCTACATAGTAATGACACAATATTTGCTTAACAAAATTAATGATCAATTTAAAAAATTACAGGATCTTTAAAGATTTTAAATATCTTTAAAGATATTAGAGATCAATTTTCTGTCAGGTAAATATGACAGTTTTTCCTCTATTGTGGTTTCTAGTACCATCTAAGAACAAAAATGTTTCATGACGGAGTTATAGTGTTAAGATATGATGGAGTAATCTGATATGACAAGTGAAAAATATAATCATATTTTAGGCAGACTAAAGAGAGATAACTATGCCCAGGAAAAGAGCCACAACTCAGGATGTGGTAGAATAAAAGCATGTCACAGTATCAAGACAGGTTTCAGAAAGTAATCCAACTTTTTCCTAAAGAAAAGAAACTATCTTTTTCTTCAATGTTGACTCACATATATCAGTATAAGGGCAAAGTTTCTATCTGCAAGATAACTAGAAAAGCATCTCGCTGCTGCTGCTGTTCAGCTGCTAAGTCATGTCCAACTCTTTGCCACCCCATGGACTGTAGCCCACCAGACTTCTCTGTCCATGGGATTTCCCAGGCAAGAATACAGGAATGGGTTGCCATCTCCTTTTGCAAGAAAAATATCTTAACCTCTAACTGTCCAAAAACATAGTCAGATGTCTTTTAGGAAGTAATGGTTTAAAAAATTCATCTGTACTATACTACTACTGATTTTTAATGATTAAAGACAATAGAAAATTATACCACAGATATTCTAAATATAAATGCAAGTATAATACTAAGAAAACTATATTCTATAGTGTCTTTAAAAAAGTATTTCATTAATTGTATTAAACATACTTCTTTAAAACATGGTGAAGGGTTTCTGATTTGTTCTAGCATTGCCCACTTAACCGTTGCTTGTCGAATGTTTCCGTCATATTCTCGAGAACTCTGTGTGCCACTGGGAGTGCCTCTAGACCGCTCATATCCTGGTTCATTAAAATAAGGCTCCGCTACTAATATAAGGGACTGAACAGACACCAACACCTGACAAACAAAGAAACAAAAAACAGTTATGACAGGAGATTTTCACTACCAGTGAATTAATACCTTTCTTCATCAACTAGGAGTCCCTGTGAGTAAGTGCTTCCACATAATTTTATCACCATAAAGTCGATGTTAATAACGGTCACTGAAATACTTTATTAAAGCAAAGGTACAGCAGAATCTTATATAATATTTATATATCATATGTTTTACATTCTTGAATCCTTGAAGAAGAAAAATAGGTTTGAAGATCCTATTTGCTAAAACTACTGAAAAAACACTTGCTTATTAACATCTCATATCAATTTAGACATCATTTTGCTCAAATTGTCCTTAAAGAGCATGACGCTAACAATGTACTCAATACTCACTCGTAAGGAAAACTACATGAGGCAGTCTCTACTTCAATTCCAAGGAAAATTAACTTTCACAGTATCACAAAAATCTTCTTACTAGAACCTTCACTGGCAAGATGATATGGTTCGAAGACCACCTCTGATCCCCTACTTACACACTAGGTTTGTTTTTCTAGATATAATTAATACTGAGAGGTCATTCTTATTAATATAGTACTGCTTGCTAATATATAATTAGCTAACATGAAATCTTTGAAGGCAGGAAAATATTAGCTACAATCTGCCCACTTCATAAATTAAAAAAGGGTAACAACATTTTCATTAGGAAAGATGATTAAGCAAAGTCAAGGATATGCACCTTAGAAAAGGGATAGATTTTCTTAAAAACTGTTAAAAATTGGAAACTTGAACCTGAAATATATTACCTATGAATAAATAAGGTGAAATATGACCTGAGGTAAACATGTTATTGAGGTCAAGGTCAACTATAGACAAAAAAATTAATGTGTATTAATTCCAAGGCAAAGATCTCATGATTTTTAAACTTACTGAAACTAAATATATTACTGAAGGAAACTGATTTCCCTTGGCTATATACTTCCCCTCAACTCAAATCTGATACTTCTGAAATAATCTTCCAGGGGATATTTATTATTTCCTTTCCTCTTCCCTTTTAAATAAACTTCCTCTTATAAAAGTAGGGTATATCCTCTTTTTCTACAAAAGCAGAGAAAGAAATTTTGTAACATAGGATTCAATTACTTAACCTCACATTCTGTGAGGCAAAATATGGTTTTATAAACTCAGGCAGTTGGAGATTCAAACAATTTATAAACTACTTCAGATTCATACCACATTCGGTTTTTTAAACCAGCTTAACTGTATAAAGGAAATGAAAAAAATAGATGTTTTGTGTACAGAACAAAGAAAACTAGAGATATAAATTTGAGTATAACATTTTCTGCTAAAAAACTGAATTATAACATTTGGATTTGATAAAACATTAGCAGAGATCAATATTGCTGGAATTAAATTCAAAGAGTAGTTGATAACATGTGGTCTGTTTCCCTGGGTGACATTAGCTACTTTTAATAGGCATCTTCTATTCCCTTTTTTAACACACACCTTTAGGAGATTACATAAATGCTGCTTCATTTTTCTTCAGTGAGCCAAGCTACTGAGGAGTCAAAATATTCATTTTATGGGATTTCTGGAGTCTTGAATTATCTGACATATTTACTCATTTTATTTCACAGCACACTTTACTGTAGCCCCAAAAAACACTCCCATGAAAAACCTGTAAATAAATCCTTGAGAAGAAGGATTTCTCTTTTTTAAAAGGGTTTGATTTTCAATATTTGAAATTAATGAATTATCTAACTCTGAGAAACACTATGTTATGAAGTGAGAGAGAGACCAAGACAGGCAGAATAACTTCTTCCCCTCAGAATCCTTATTTCGATCATCTGTAAAATAGAAACCATACCTATGACTGTAAGAACTAAATAAGGTGTCAAGGGGTATAAAGCAGTAGGACTCATCAGTTCAGTTCAGTTCAGTCGCTCAGTCGTGTCCAACTCTCCGCGACCCCATGAATCACAGCACGCCAGGCCTCCCTGTCCATCACCAACTCCCAGAGTTCACTCAAACTCATGTCCACAGAGTCGGTGATGCCATCCAGCCATCTCATTCTCTGTCGTCCCCTTCTCCTCCCGCCCCCAACCTTTCCCAGCATCAGAGTCTTTTCCAGTGAGTCAACTCGTCGCATGAGGTGGCCAAAGTATTGGAGTTTCAGCTTTAGCATCAGTCCTTCCAATGAACACCCAGGATTGATCTCCTTTAGGATGGACTGGTTGGATCTCCTTGCAGTCCAAGGGACTCTCAAGAGTCTTCTCCAACACCACAGTTCAAAAGCATCAATTCTTCGGCAAGAGTAGGACTCATAAGTAAGTGTAATTAAAACATAATAGCTATTCTTTCTTGGAGTAAATATGACACCATGCATCCAGAAGACAGCAAAACACAAAACAAAATCACTCTTACTCTAAAAACAATATATTTTAACTTGAAAGTGAAGTCGTTCAGTCGTGTCCGACTCTGCGACCCCATGGACTGTAGCCTACCAGGCTCCTCCGTCCATGGGATTCTCCAGGCAAGAGTATTGGAGTGGGTTGCCGTTTCCTTCTCCAGGAGATCTTCCCAACCCAGGGATCGAACCCAGGTCTCCCGCATTGCAGGCAGACGCTTTAGCATCTGAGCCACCAGGGAAGCATATTTTAACTTATGGGTATCCAAAAAGGAGTCAGCATGAGCTCCATTTTGATCAACAAAACTTAAGAGCTTCCTGGATTAAACCAAAAGACAAACAAACCAAAAAAACCCCAATATTCATTGTAGCTACATATGGCTAAAATGCTTTCTTGGAATGAGTCATTAATTAGCAAAAAAACATGTACTAGATACCATATTATGTACTTAAGTTATATTAAAGTTAACCTAATAATAAACAATATATTTTCATTCCATAGTGTAAGTTCACTGATTTTTAGTCAGTCCTCTGATATTTTCATGAAGAGTTAAAAAAAAAACAAAAAAAAACAACTTTTATCTGTAGGCTGAATTTACTGTCCCTCTCCTCTTTAGCTTTATGTTAGTATCCACAAAATTGCAAGATTATTATAATTTATTCAGAGGCTGACTAAATCAAGAATCATATAACAGCTTCCTTTCATTAACTGTGTCAAGCAA
Source organism: Moschus berezovskii (assembly GCF_049115385.1). NCBI lineage: Eukaryota > Metazoa > Chordata > Mammalia > Artiodactyla > Moschidae > Moschus > Moschus berezovskii. Next base: position 93,295,507 of record NC_142470.1, read on the forward strand.
AAGTTTTAACCTTGCTGTAACGTCTGCTATTAGGCCATCAACCAGTCAGCAGCAATCTTGTCTTCTATCAATGCCTTTATTTTCAAATTATATCATGTCAGAAGATTTAATTATTTGACTTAGTCTGTTACGTTAAAAGAATTATAGATATATCAAACACAGCGAAGTACAGACTATACAATCCAAAATATTAATTTGTAACAAGAAGCTATATTATATGAAATAACATGTTTAGGATAACGGAAAGAAACAAGTCTTAGTTAAAATGCTTTAGCTTTTCAAAATAGCAAGTACCCTCCTCTATGGAAAATTATGCTGCTATTGGGTAGGACTATAATCAGTGGGTGATTTCCAGAACTTTCAATTTTAAGAAAAATGTTAGGGTTTATACATTATTTTATTATACACAGGTTTAAGAATGGCTGATTATGTGACATTATGTTTACTCTTGCACGACATCTTTATTAACATCCAACTGTAACAAATTATTTATAAGACATTAATATATATTTTAGGTATATTATAGCAACATTAAAAACCAGTCACATAAGCAACTGTAAAATTTGGTGTTATTGATAAAATGAAGTAATTCTTGATGATAGTTCTAATGAATGATATTACTTTTGACTTAAAATTATGCAAATAATCAAGACTATTACTAGGTTACTGCTGGATATGAGACCTATGGCATAACACTACAAAATTTTATATTTTTACACAAATATTCTTTAAGAGTCTCATTACAAAGAAACTAAGCAATTCTAATAATGTTTGTCACTGTTTCAAATATTTTGGAAATATTTTAAATTGCATATAAGCTTCAGAAGTTTTTGTGGATGATTTTTAATCTGGCAAAAGTACTTTCATCTCATGGGTACAAACAAAAGAGTAAAACAGTAATTGTGAGTCCCAAAATCTAAATAAATAGAAATTACTTTTTCCTAAGGCTCTGTAGTCTGCCTCTGAAGAAAGTTTCTAACAGAGAACAAGGGGCAATGCATTCCTGCCTAGAACCATTTATTTCTAGTTTATAAAGCAGTATCACACACAAAAAAACCCTACAAACAAATGTTTCTTAGAAATATGGGTACAAAAAACCTCAAGCAAAATGCTAGCAAACTGGGCCTTTCCCTGGCAGTTCAGTGCTTAGGACAAGTGCTTTCAATGCCTGGGGTGAGGTTCAATACCTGTTAGGGGATCTAATATCCCACAAGCTGCCTGACACAGACAGAAAAGGAAAAAAACTAGTGAATTGAACCCAATTACATACAAAATTAAAAGACAGTTACTCCTTAGAAGGAAAGTTATGATCATCCTAGACAGCATATTAAAAAGCAGAGACATTACTTTGCCAACCAAGGTCCGTCTAGTCAAGGCTATGGTTTTTCCAGTGGTCATGTATGGATGTGAGTTGGACTATAAAGAAAGCTGCACGCTGAATAATTGATGCTTTTGAACTGTGGTGCTGGAGAAGACTCCTGAGAGTCCCTTGGACTGCAAGGAGATCCAACCAGTCCATCCTAAAGGAGATCAATCCTGGGTGTTCATTGGAAGGACTGATGTTGAAGCTGAAACTCCAATATTTTGGCCACCTGATGCAAAGAGCTGACTCCTTGGAAAAGACCCTGATGCTGGGAAAGATTGAGGGCAGGAGGAGAAGCGGACGACAGAGGCTGAGATGGCTGGATGACATCACCGATTCGATGGACATGGGTTTGGGTAGACTCCGGGAGTTGGTGACGGACAGGGAGGCCTGATGAGTTGCGGTTCATGGGGTTGCAAAGAGTCAGATACGACTGAGAGACTGAACTGAACTGAACATACAAAAAGAATCACACATCATGACCAACTAACTAAGCTTTATCCCAGGAAAGCAAGATTGATTCATTTAAAAAATAATAATACATCATTTAATAGAATAAAAAATAAAAATAACACAATCATTTAAACAGATACAAAAAAACCATTTGACAAAATCCAGCATCTGTTCATGATAAAAATACTCAAGGAAATAGGAGTAGAAGGAAATGTCCTCAACATGATGAAGGAAATTTATGAAAAACTCACAGCTATGATCACAGTCAATGGGGAAAGACTGAAAGTTTCCCCTAAGGTCTGGAGAAGACAAGGCTATTCACTCTTGCCACAAAAAAATGTATAGCCTCACGTGCTTATGCTCAAGTCAATTTTGTCACAGATCTGGAAATCAGTATTTAATAAGCCATCTAAAGTACAGGGAAAGTGATATAATAACAGTATTATCCATAAAACAGAAATAATGAACGTGAAAGTTAGTAAAAAACGGAGAAATAGTTCAATTATATAAGAACACAAAAGATTATTACATAGAAATTAGAAATTATAAAAATATAAGCTAGAAAGATGGATATGCTCTAATGTTAAGTGAACACAGGGGTACACAAATAATCATCTACTATATTAATTATAACTATACGAACTATGTTTATGACAAAAAGCCCTAAAGGGAAAACAGAGGAGATAGTAATTTATGTGAGGGTAGTAAGTTTCCAAAGCTGTAAAGTTTAAATGCTTCCAAGTAAGCTTTGTTATCTCCCAGGATTTTTGGTATATATTTGACATACAGGCAATACAAAAGTTAAAAGGAAATACAATATTTTTCTTTTTTTTTGTCCATGTTCCATGGCCTGTGTGATTGTAGCCCCCCAACCAGAGATTGAACCTGTGCTCCCAGCACTGCAACCATAATGTTAACCACTGGACTGCCAGGGAGGTCCTAGCAAATACAATTTTAAACTAAAAAACCTGAAGATTAATTGTAAATTTATTTTTAAAACTACATAAACTCAACAAAAAATTAAAAAATTGATTCCAATTCTCAGGTATAAGTCTAATTTACTTCATGAAAAAACAGGCTATCTCTTAGTTTGCTTGAAGAGTAAAACTCGTCATAAAAACAGCTTCTGTTGACAAGAGTAACATACATGTAGGAAAATGTTTTAAACTTTTTGAACATATCACTTTTTACTTTTTTAAATTGAAGTTCTGGTGATTTACTATGTTGTGTTATTTTCTTGTATACAGCAAAAGTGAATATATATATATATTCATTTTCATATTCTTTTCTATTATAGGTTACTATAAGATAATGAATATAGATCCCTGCACTATACAGTGGGACCCTGTTGCTTAGCTATTTTATATATAGTAGTTTGCAGCTGCTAATCCCAAACTCCTAATTTATACCTCCCCCTACATAATCATTTCTAAAATGAAGGAGCAGGTACTTGGAGAAATATTCTAATAACTTTAGCTACTTTGAATGGATCATGTAATCTCATTTTTTCTTGGGTCTCCAAATTAGCAAAAGGAAAAAACTTATATGACAGTACTATTTCTTTAATTCATGGGAATGCTGCAAGGTCTTTTCAGAAAATCTAAAAGAGTCACATCCAAAAGAATGATCTTTCATATCTCTTTTATTGAATACAAAATAAGAATTAGGAAAAGAATCCTTTCAAGGTAGGTCAACTTTAATAGGCTTACCTGGGAATAATTTATGGTTGTCTTTCTTAAAATAAACACTAAACTGTAAATGTGGAGTTTAAACTATTATGTAGCAACAGCAATTTGTTTTTGTTCCCTTAAGGATCAAGCAACATAGTTAATTCCTATCATTTATATGTCTCTCTCTTTGTTGGAATTCTGAATTATTAAGATAAAGCACTGGCCAAAAAAGATTTGATGGGACAGTATTAATATAGAACATTTTATTTTATGTAGTCCAATGGCTTGTTAAAATTAACTTTAAAAATTTCAAGGCTATGAAATACATGTGTTAAGTGCTCTGCAAAATAAGGAGGGCAAATCTCAAGATTTATGAATTTCTGGACAGTACTTCTAAATCTCAGATGAGTCCCATTATAAACTAGATTATAGAAGAATCATATCATGGGTGGAGAGATATGTAATACTAGTAGTTATTAAATTCTACTCACCTGAGTTTGAGCCAGTAGCGACTGACTGGGAGATGGGAGAGGCTAATCTGACTTATCTGATCCTGTTGCACTTGAGTATAGTTTAAGGCAAGTCAGGGATTTTTTTAACAGGGAATTTTGAAAAAGAGAAATTTTTAATGTCCTAACTTAGGAATCTCAACTCCAAATGAGAATATAATTCCACTGTACTAATTGCTTAGTGAAGTGAAGTCGCTCAGTCGTGTCTGACTCTTTGCGACCCCATAGACTGTAGCCCACCAGGCTCCTCCGTCCATGGGATTCTCCAGGCAGGAATACTGGAGTGGGTTGCCATTTCCTTCTCTAGGGGATCTTCCCGACCCAGGGATTGAACCCAGGTCTCCTGCATTGTAGGCAGATGCTAAGCTATTTCATATGTACTTTCTATCAATCTACATTTTTATTTTTTATGGTTTACTATGTTTATTCTTGGTCACTAAAAAAAAATGTTCTTACACATAAGATGGTTCTTTATTTTCTAAGTGAAACTGTAAGAGAAATTTGTTTACTTGCAAAAAGCTTGAGGTCTGAGGATTCCACTTCTCTTCTGGTCTTCCATGCCATGTATTTAAGATGCTTAAACAAACCTGAGAAAGAAGAGGGGAAAGTTATAAACAGATTTGAAAGGAGTGCTTTTTAAAAGCAAACACCCAGAACTAGGAATAAAATTGAAATGTTATTATGTCCAAGTATCTGATTTTTATGGCCCCAAACAAAACCTTAAGGTTAGGTCTGTTAAAACAAATTTGTATCTTCAGATGTGATACAAATTTATGTGGCATTACAATTTCTTCATTAATGAAAAATGAATTAGCAGTTATTATAGATTAATACAAGTAACATATTTTTTTAATGAAGACTCTTTTCCAAACAACATCATCAACAACAAAATTCTTGGTGAGGAAAAGTGGTATTATTTTACATTTAAGAAAATATCTTTAAAAATTTTGAAATGGGATATAGCTTAATAGAAAAGATATTGATTTTATATCTGCCTCTACATTCCATTTGTTGTAATATATTGTTCTGGTTGAAATGTATGACTAAAATCTGGCCTCACACAAGCATGAAGTAGGAAAAGGGAGGATCCTGCAGATGCCTTGAGATGATCTTGAGGATCCCCAGAGTGCCTCAGAACAAATTTGAAGACACTAGTTACTGTTCACTCATAGAGCAAGAATGCACTCAAAGCATCTGCCAAACACAGGTCAACATTTACCCGAGGAAAAAGAGAACCTGGGACAAGTTATCTGTACTTGTAAACTAACAATTTTGTGTAATGGGCAACAAATTTGGAATATAAGCAGTCTTTAAAAAAGCAGAAATCCATCTCCTTGCTATTCTTTCAATGCTCTATGAGAACAACAATGCAAAATACATTAATTCGTTTAGTAAATTCACTAATAATTTTAAAAGATGTGCATATGAACAGCTTTGTGAATTATCCTTTAAAGCACCATCAGACATATCACGCCACCTGGAATCTTAAGTCCTTAACCTGTTACCTATACCAGTAATTCTTGAGGAAGTATTAATAATTTCTTAAATAATTCTTAACATAAACTCTAAGTGCCAATCTCTTCCTTGAATAAAGTCTACATTGCTATTTCGTCTACTTTGCTCAGTTATAAAAGACTTCTTCTTTGCTTTCTCAAACAAAGTAAGGTCTACCTCTGGTTAAGTATCCTATAATAAAGCCAGAAAATGAATTCCAACTTTGTGATTTGAGCATGCATTTGTGAATACAAAATGGCAACTTGTAAGCACAGATCTGAGACAAGCTGCACCTTTTAAAAACAGGAAGGCAAAACCAAGGGAAAATTTGGGCCATCTCTAATAAACCGGATCAACTTCACACATCTGCTATTCTCACATCAGCAAAGAAGTTGTCTACTTGTGAAGCTGAGAAATTTCTTCTGACCTTTGAGTAATTTTGAAACATTGAATACACTCAGTCTAGAATTTACTACCGGAATTTCATCAAACCAAAGTTACTTTGAAAAGTGATTATTCTTTTAAATCTAATTTTTAAGGTTTATTGTCATGAAATGATTTTTATTATACCTCATTTATATTTTTATTACACATTTTGGGGGGGCAAGGATAGGAATCAATCTATTTATAAGAAAATATAAAAAATTTTAACACAAATCAGACTTAACGGTACGTATCAGAAAACATGGACAGTATCTTTAGGCACTTGTGAAAAGGTAACTGGAATTAAAGATACAGATAGTAAAGAAAAGTGAGTGGCAAAGACAGGCATTCGGCTCTACTATTTTCTGAGTGGAGATAGCACTCAACTGACCAAGGAATGTGTTGAATAAGTTAGCCCCTCACAGTAACTCCTTAAAAGTGTAAGTGGTTTGTAACACCGTTGTGTTTCTGCCCTGTCAGGTTCTTCCGCTCTCAATCCTGAGGCTGATTTTTTATTACAGGGAACAGAAACATGAAGAAACTCATGTATTTTGAAAGGAAGATAACCAGAACAAAATTTCAGTTCAAATTACAAAGAACCTTTCGTTTACAATACTTTGGCCTTAAAAACAAAGGACTTCAATTACAGTACCTTGCCATCATTATAAAGGTTTGGATTGAATCGCACACTATGACCACCAGTTGTCTCTAGATTCACAAGAGGGGGTGAACTGGGATAATCTTGAGGAAAATATACATCAAACTCAAAGCAGCCATTTGCATAAGGAGTGTCCGCAGGACCAGTTATCAGGACCTAGTATGCACACAGGAATACAAGAGCCTATGTTACTATTTTTAAATACTGTTATTTAAGAAACAACTCAAAATAATAATCTTCTTACATCCTATATACATCTCAATCAAAATGTGCTAAAAATAAAGTAAAAGTTAAAAACATACACAGGAATAGGAAACGGTTTTAAATTATGATTAAAGTGATTTTGTTTTGGTGAAAACGGGCTTTTAAAAGAGAAATGCCCAACTAACAGGAAAGCTTACCTGAACAGCAAATACCTTTTAAAATATTATGTTTTTTTCTAAGAGCTTTCCTTAATGATCTCTACAGTACTGTCAACAATTTGAGACTCTAATACATCATTATTATCTCAAAGGTATGAGAGTAACTTTCTGTTTCAAATCGTCAAGTTAATGTTTTAAGAAATAACTTAAAAAAAAAAATAACTTACTTTTAAATATTATCTTCTGGGATAATGAGACAAACAGGTAACACAAATAAAATTCTCATGTAACAACTAATGACCAAAAGGTTCTGAGAGAACAGTAGATGTCCCTTAGGGCTGTGTGTATGTGTGTATCTCTGTGTGTGTGTGTGTGTGTATGTGTGTCTGTGTGTGTATGCACATGTGTGCGCTCAGTCATTCCGACTCTTTGCAACCCCATGGACTGTAGCCTGCCAGGTTCCTCTGTCCATGGGATTTTCCAGGGAAGAATATGGAGTGGGCTGCCATTTCCTTCTCCAGGGGATCTGCCCGATCCAGGGACTGAATCCACATCTCCTGCATTGGCAGGCAGATTCTTTACAACTGTGCCACCTGGGAAGCCTTCCCTTAGGGTTACTGGTAGTCCAAAAAACCCAATAGTGACTATCAGAATTATTTGATGAATTATATTTGAATCAATAGATATTTAGTGTACAAGACACAAGCAGCAAAGCCTCGGGTCCTGAGCAGCTGTGCATGGAGGCAAGTGGTACTACAGTCTCCATCTGTTTCAACTCTGATTTATGTTTTGTGGATTCAACTGGGGACTCTTTGTTAGGTGCAGCGTAATAACAAAGGCACAAGTCTGAATTTACGTGGGCCACTTAGAGGTAAAATACTTCCCTAGACAATCATCTAATAATTGGCTCCACTGTTTGTAACAAGGGAAAGTGTGGTCAATAAGCAAGGTCTGTGAGATTTCTACTGAAAAATTATCCAAAAGAGCAAAACAAAAAAGCAAACAAACAAAAAACTTTCCTCAAATCAATAGATCAATAGTTTCAGCTGTGTATCTAAGGAAGACGGATTATTTAACCCATTAGTTAAATGATGTAAAGAAAGGTTCCTCCCACCCCAGGGATCAAAGCTTTGAAAGTTACTTGCTGCAGCATCTCTTGAAATTTGAGGCCAGATCACCACAGTGTTAAAACATAAAGCTGCAGGTTTTATTTATTATTATACTACCACTACTTACATTATAGATCACATGAATCTGTGAATACATTACATTACATTACCTAGGGAAAAAAACACAAAAAACCTGAAGACCAATAGTATAAAACCTGACAGAAATATTTTGGATTATAAGGGAGAAATCCTGTGATTTTTTTCCTACTGATCAGCATTAAATCCTTTGATAATACGCTCTAAAACTATGACAGGCTACATACGGTCTTTGTTTGGGGCAGGTGTTTCTAGATCTTTTTTTTTGAATGGTACTTGGTACTCTGTTCACATACTCTGAACTAACATTAGAAAAAGACTTCCTTCATTGATATCCCAAGCAGTCAACAGAATTTTTATTAAATGCGTTAAAACTTCATGCTATTTCTAGTGGTATTTTGTATGACTATCTGAATAACTGGATTAGTCAGAGAAATAAGAAAGAAGTTGTTTTCTCTACCTTCATGATGTCAAGTCGCTCCTCATCACAGCGCACAAACACGCTGGAGGACGATGACAGAGGCAGGGAGGTGGACAGCGTCACAGCTTCCTGTGCAAGGCGGCGGGCTCGAGCAGCACTGTTGGCATCATTTGCATTCTTCACCTGAGACATGTAGTGGTAGTTTACTTTAAAACCCAATTTCCCATCTTCATCTTCAGAAACCATCTCAAATGTATCTAAAAGAAGAAAAAGGAAAAAAAAAAAAAAAACCACTGAAAAAAAAAAGAGAACCAGAATGGAGGATAGCTGTTATAATAACAAAAATCACAAATAAATAAATCACTAACCCTTCTTCACCCAAAATGGAGAGACTGCAATGTGGAAGAAGGGCCAACTTATCAGTGTTTATGTAATACCTACATATGTGTGTTAATGCTGCTAGATGGATAGAATATATCATGGAAGCAAAGGCAGAAATGATTTTTAATTTGCAGTTTGGACATGTAGATAGATATATTAATTATTTAAATGATATGTAGTAGATAAATTTATTCTTAAAATGAAAGATATATTTTTTGCCAAAATAATTCAAAATATGAAATACTGAAAAGTATTTCATTATATTTCATTTTTAAAAGAGAATAAAACTTTATATATTTGCACTGATTTGGAATCAGAAAACAGAAGTGACAAGCTGCAGTTTACTTCTGTATTACTTTTGGAATTAACAGGATAAAAGAGGATTATTAGGAAAATCTCCTAAATACTCTGACAGAATATAAATAATGGGCTAATTCTTTACAATATATTTAGGCAGATTTGGAAGGACTTAAAGTTATTCTTACTTATAAGCTAAATCCATATAGAACAGAAAGAAAAAATTATCTCCAATTCAGATTAACCCTAATTCACCAAAGGACTAAAACAAAGATACTTAAATAACTTATAACACTAAATTAAAACTACCTACAAATACTAGGGCAAATACAAAGAAACAATGGCAACTTTTGATCTTGTCTACATACAATTCTAAATATCTAGAAAAACATTAAAACTACATTTTAATTATAATTAATGCAATAAATTTTACCAAGAACTTAAAGTGCAAGGTCCTAGGCTTAGTTCTTTGGGGTAAATAATAAATTATTGTCTGTGTACTACAAATATACTATGTCTCAGCAAGACTTCTGAATAGTTTCAATTAGTAAATGTGTAAACCAGAGCTATTCATCTGCCCAACTCGACTGCTTTTCACATAACACAGGGAAAAATTTCCTTTGAGTTTTATAAATAGCAATTCACCAGATACACATATGGCCTATTGCTATGCCTGGAGGAAATTTTTACATCATATATTTACATTTAGACTTAAAGTCATGTCCAACTGGTAGAGTTTATGATTTTAAGAGATATGAGGGAAGCCTCCTACTGACTAACATTAATCAAAGCTTATGCCCTGTGACTCTGACAGTATGACATAAATCTACATTTTTGGGGGGAACTCCTACTTTCCTGTTCTTTTTAATATAGTCAATGTCCTTTGGGCTGGTTCTCAAGAAGGACAAAATGAGGGACATATAATAACAGTTAAAAGTGGTTATTAAAACTTGGAAGTTTAGTGTTTGTTTATAGACCAGCATGTTATGAAGTGATTTTTTCATCAGTCCTTAAAGGCTACAAGAGAACTATGCGTAACTACCTTTTCTAAAAGTAAATCCCATGGAATTCTAAAAAGGTTTAAGAGTCACAGACTTAGTTCCAAGTCCCAAGTTTTGGCTTCCTTCAGGCAAGGATATAGAGACACAGAGAGGTAAAGAAAGAAAACCACTTTCTGCCTGTTTGTTAGACATATGGCTTTTTTTTCCCCCTAGGTTTCTACTGAATCATGATTCCCAAACATAACTGTAAATACAGCTATAAATTCAGAGACAGAAAGATGATAAAAATTTTTGCATGTGTTCTTGCCTGGAAAATCCCATGGACAGAGGAACCTGGCAGGCTATAGTCCATGGGGTCACGAGAGAGTTGGACATGACTTAGTGACTATACATGCATACATACATACATAGAGTATATGAATAATTCATGGTAAAAGCAAGTTTGAAATTCTAATTTTACTAGAACATATTTCGACAGCACCATTACAAACTATGAATTGAGATCAGAAAATGAAGATTATGATTTCAACTTACCAAACTGCAATTTCTTCATGACAGCCACATATTTTTCTTCAAGTGATTTCAATACTGATAAAGGTTTGGGTTTCATAGCCACCTTCTTTGAATATTCACCTAGTTTTTTTTCTGTTATTTAATATTTCAAGATAAATTAAATAAGTACACATTTTGAAGAGTAGAACAAAAAAACACCGTATACTTCTAGAGATCAAATTTTGAATGCCAAAAAAATTACCAAACTCTTCATAATTATCTTCCTATTATTCCATTTTAAAATTAAAAGATTTCTTTCTATTTCATAAGAATAACTAATAAGGCTAAAAATCTTATCAACTTTAAAGCTTAAATTCTTAAAATGCTATAAAGATTTTATCCATTCAGGCAAAAGTCACAGAAATGAAGCAATAGATGATGCAGAATCACTTATATCTTCCATTGTTAATATGTGAAAATGCCAATTTTAATTTAATGTACTATTTGGTATCTAATACAATTGCATTTTTCAATTTCATAACTTTCAATGGGAAGAAAAGAGAAATTTATATTGCATGCTGTCAGCCTACTAACAGTCTTAGACACCATATGCAATAGAGATTAATATTTTAAAATTAGAGACTATTCATAATTAACTTGAAAACATGACACAGCAGAATCTTTAGGTAAATAACTTGCTGGAAAACCATTAACAGAGGGACGAGAATGCAGTTTTCAGTAAGTAAATAAAACATCTTTGTATCAAATGAAATGTAGCAGAAAGGGACAAGTGCTGTACCTTGATTTGCTTGCCGCAAACTGGTAGTGGCTGCATAAACGATCTCAGCAGTCTTCTGAATGTCTGGCACCAAAAGAGTAAGGCCTTCCGGCTCTTGATCAGATGCATCTGGTTTTACTCCTGTTTTAACATTTTCCCTTTTAGATCTGAAAAAGTGTTTTTAATATGGAAAGAAATGCAAGGAAAATTAAGATTTTAGTCTTGAAAAATAAATACTTCCATAAGTAACAGTGGTTAAAAATCAACAAGATATTGTGCATTTCATTTGATATACACATGGTATATACCAGGAGTGGTTCAAATTAGATTCATTTTTAAGTCATAGGATGATGCCTAGCACAATAACTGAAGTTTCAGGTGGGTTGTCTCTTCATATGCAAAAACAGACAAAAGTTAAACACAGACACAAGTTAAACACTGTAGAAATATACTATAAAAGACTCCGACACCAGTTATGTCCTTTAATTAATATCCTCACAAACACATTTACTGACACTATATACCTTGAAGTAGAGACATCACTTCTGTATCTAAAAGTAACAGATCCCCTGCTTTCTATGACCTGGGAACCAAAGATCCATAGGTAGTTTTTCATTTTAATACTATTTGTATTTCACTTAAGAGTATATTAAATTTCCAAGATGGGGGGAGAAATATTCCAGAATAAAGTTTAAGTTCACTACTAGGTAACTCAATTCATATGTGCTCCTATACACTCTTTCTTTAAACACTTAAGTCTTAGAGCATAATCATTTAAAAGATATCCTTCTGTTGCTCCCTATTCAGGGTCTAGTATATACTCAACTCAAATTTTCTAGAAGAATGCTGTAGTATTTTATTAACAAGCTTCACTAAAAACAGCAACTAAATCAATTTCATTTTTCTTTCAACTCTCAGAACATTTTATTCAAATCATCATTACACCACTACTTAGATACTAAAAATCTACATCTTTGTTAATTACTTAAAATGAACTAAAATCACATATAAATAAATGTATTTAAAATATTTATGCTAAGGTATGATCTAGACTATGTATCACTTATTTTTATAGGTTGTACACCTACTAACAAAAGGATGTGGCTATCATATTAAAATAACATTTAACAAAGATGGGCATGGAGCCTTAAAGAACTTCAAAAAAGATTAATAGAAGGTAGAAGAGTCCTTAACAAAATAATATTAAGCAATCTATGTCCAAATGAACTGTTCTTTATCACAAAGACAAAAATCTGTTCAGAAGCAATTCTGTGCTTAACTTTAGGTAGATAATAAGATGTAAATTAAGAGAAGCCACTCAGGTGGATAACAAAGGTAAATAAATGGGTTTAGTGTTATGTCTGAGTTCTGAACTGATCTCTACACTATGTGAAAAAACTAGTATCCACAGCTACTTTTAACCACAAGGTATATACTATCTCACCTGGCAAGATGATTTGGCTTAAGAACCATAATGTGTCACTGTTTTATTGCCTTTTCTCCTGTGTTCTCTTCCTATCTTCCCTGATGTATATAGCAGTCACAGAGAACACATGGTCAACTAACTCTCCTTTGCTACTCAGAAACCGCTTGGTAGAGTTGTATATATTATTTTCGTCATTAACTTCTGTGTGTAAATGTGTATATGATCATATATGTTAGCATATATATATATAAGGAGAATACAGTGAATGAATGTTTTAAGAGTGAAACAGACATTTTACTGCTAGAGTTAAATAAGATACTGCATCTTACAGCTATGAAGTAAAGCTGGAATTACAGATTAATAATGAGTCCAATAATTTTTTAAATGAAATGATTCTGGTAGACAAGCTCAAACAGTTTCTCAAAGTCTGCATTTATCAATAGCTGTTCACAATCTGTGTGAAACACTGAGAGTCAAGAAAAAGCACATAAGCTGATTGACAGGACCCCCGCTGAATTTATACAGACTTTCTTTCTCTTCAACTGTAAATGATTCTCTTCCTGGGGCCTAAAAAATTCTTAAGTAGATATGATAACAATAGTAAGTAGTTTGAGAAAACATAAGAGTTGTGGTTATGGCTATAATAAAATAAAGATGGTTTACTAAATCTATCATCAGTCAGTCTATCCATTAGACTCTCAATAAAGATTTCACTTAAAGAAATGTATCTTGACAAGCAGAGAAGGAAGATTACAGGAGCGAAGCTTATTTTTCCTGAATTAAGGTACTTTCTCCGTGAAGAAACAAGAACCTCTGGCATGGAGAGTAAACTTCATCAATGCAATTTAGAGCAAGTTTACCCTTGGGAAACTGATTTTAAATTTCATGAATACCAATTCATGAATACCAATTACCTAACTCTAGTTTTTAAAAGATGACTAGTAGGAAAAATCTCTATTTTTAAAACAGTACAAATAGGATGAAAATTTGGGCAACAATATTTTAAAAATAGTGCAAAAGACCACAGAAGTCTTAAAGATAATATTTTTTACACAAAATGCATGAGAGAAATAATCATATACATCATGAAGATAAAGGTTGAATCATAAAGCAGACATAATTAGACCTTTACTGTAGGTCCTAATGAAATTTTTTTTATATGGATAGTCTTTTTGACAAAAACATACAGGAGAAAAAGAATAAATTTCAAAAGGTGAATACATGAAGAACACAAACTACCTGCCTAACGATAACTACAACTAGTCATTGTCTGACATTAAACTACAGACAGTAGTTTCTTTCTATAAAAGTTGCAGGTTACTGTCAACCCATATGTAGGCCCAGCTCATGAAAAAAGGCCATACCTTAGCTCACATCCTGAAGTCTGTGTGAAAAGCTATTTGAGTTCAAGGCACCTAGCTGGAAGTAGATCTCTGAGACTGACAATGGATCCAACATGGTAAAAGCAATCAGCGACGGCCGCTACCATGGTATCCGCTGCTTTGTGCATACGTTGAATCTGGTTGTGATCACTGCCCTGAAGAAATACGAGGAATCAACTGAAGTTTCTACTATTGCAAGAATTATCTGCAAACATTTTCCACTATGCTGTGAATTCCAACTAAACAACTAAGAAATTAAGCAAATTTTGGCTCTGTGACATATAGTCTACACTAGGATGTGAGCAGAATGGGCAAATCTTTCTTGTGCAAACAAAAAAAATAACCCCCAAAACTCATCATTCAGTTATATTGGACTGTCTCTGCAAATACTACTACCCAAATTAAGCTAGATATTTGTAAGGCTACAAAATATCAGAATTATGTTCCCTTATAATGTATAAAATGAAAACAGCTTAATATAGCTATTTTCTTGGTTGAACATTGGGAAAGACCATTTCAATCCCCTGCACTCCTAATTCTGAAGTCATAACTATCACAGTTGAAATAAACATTTAAAAAGCAGAGTCACATTGAAGAAATAATCAGGACACCATATGCTGAAATGTCCAGATTCAAAAGTATTAAGAATTAGCATCTTAGAGGAAGACTCTAAAACTACAAGAGAATAAAACTTCTACATTTACCTTAAAACAATGTGTTATAATCATAGTCCACAGTTCTAAAATTCTTTGCCAAGAATTATAGTTTAAAATAAATAAATAAAAGTAAGCAGAAAGATTTTTTTAAATATTACTGTGGAGAATTATTTGCTTCTTATGTCTACAGACAACATGAAAATAATTTTTGAAATTTACCACTAAACAGGATAAAGACTTTTGTAAGATGAATGCTTTCCATACTTTTTTTAAATCTTAGTTTTTAATTCTAGATTCCCTTTTATTTTTACTTAAATTCTTT
The DNA here is from genome assembly GCF_049115385.1 of Moschus berezovskii. NCBI lineage: Eukaryota > Metazoa > Chordata > Mammalia > Artiodactyla > Moschidae > Moschus > Moschus berezovskii. The sequence continues at coordinate 93,310,800 of NC_142470.1, forward strand.
CCAAATGGAAGTAATAGTTTTAGGTTTCATTGGAAGTAGAAAATAAAATCTTCTTTGTCTTAACTAAAGCATAAATGAGCAATAGGAGAGATGGGACTATTTAAAACAGGGGTATGAGAAGCCTTTGAAAATAAAACTTTGACTTCTAGATTAGATAAAAATATAATAATTTTTAGGTCAGACTAAACATCACAGGACAAATAATGATACCATGTGCTGCTGTGAAATGGAGTTGCCACAAGTAATACGTATCACCAGGGGACAATCCAAATGAGGCTAAAAAGAGATACTAAAATATAGGTTGGCATTGTTGTCTCCATCACCAAGTAAAAAAGGTTGATGAACCACTTTAAGTTTAATCACTAAAAGAAACTTAAATATATATATATGGTTGCAACGAATGCTTTTTGGCTAAGAAATCAGGTCTTTTTTATTTTGTAGGTAGGTTTGACAGAGGAAAAAGAAGACACAGGAAATGCTTTTCCAACAAAAACAAAAGTAGGAGGACTGGAACTGAAATTTCTTTCTCAATCAAAGCATTAGAGGAACTAACTTAAAGGAATTAAAATTAGTTTGATGCCTTTTAAGAAGTAAATCAATTAATTGTGGATAAAAAGGAATTGGGGATTTCTACTGGAGAATTCAGTTCTTTTAAAACTGAATGAACTTTGCCCCAGAAGACACTTTGGAGAGCCAAGAGAATCAGAGCTGCTTACTTTCATGCTGTTAAACAGAAGTTCAATGTCAAGAACATTTGTGTCATATTCTTATTAGCAATTAAGATTATTTGACTGACTATTCTTATTCTTGTTCTCACTCATGCTCAAACTGAGTCTTTTGTTTAATGCTTACGATTCAGTTAGTTAGGCCCGAGAAGAAATAAAATCTTTGACAGAAAACAGCAAAATTCTGTAAAACAATTATTCTTCAATAAAAAATAAATTAATCAAAAAAAGATTATTTGCCTGACAGAAAGTCCTTTTTTTCAAATTTTTGGTGAAACTATTAAATACTAAATATACAAAATATGATTATTTGCCTACTGGAGTCTAGCAGGAAAAGTCTGCACAGAAGATCAAGGACAAAATATTTGCCTTTGCTCCTGCTCCAAGCAGGCTGTGAAGTGTTACACTTACTCTAAAGTGAAACCAAATAACTATGGCTATACTATGTCTTCATTTTGAGATAACAGAGGCTGCAATGGCTAGCAGAAGATGAATTTCACAAAGAATGGTACTTAAAGCTGAAGAGCTCACACTTTCACACTGTGATTATTTTGTGGGCAACAAAATGGATTTCCACACTAGATAATTATATTTCAATTCAAGTGGAAACAATACCTATGTTAAGATTTAAAGTATTACATAACTCATATGTAATATATTAGAAGTCATATGCCACAAATCCCTTTATTAATGGAGGTAACAGAATTGCTGTCAAGTTCTTTCTTTTTCAAGAATCTAAAGAGTTAAAGATATTACAAATATAAGACATATTAACATAGTAACAAAATTTAGAAGGTGGAAAATAGGATGTGTTGGAGGGTAGGAAGAGGTTTCTTTAGCAACACAGAGCAAATGATTTTTTAAAATATTTATTTATTTATTTATGGCTGCACTGGGTCTTTATTGTCGTATGTGGGCTTTCTCTAGTTGTGGCGACTGGGGGCCACTCTCTCATTGTGGTTGGATTCTCCTGTTGCCCAGGCTCAGCAGTTGTGCGACACAGACTTAGCTGCCCCTCGGCACGTGGAATCTTCCTAGACTAGGGATTGAACCCATGTCCCCTGCATTAGCAGGTAGATTCTTAACCACTGGACTGCCAAGGAAGTCTGAGAAAATAATTTTATCTCCAACACACCACCCTGATTTATGCAAGCAGATAGCAAATCAGTTTGAAAAAATCAGTAGAGAAAAAGTATTAATACATACAACAGTAACTAAGACATTTTCATAGGAAAGGTTTTAATTAATTCTATAAGCAAAAAGCAAAAAAATCAAATGGGTAAAGTTGACTTATTCCTCATTTAAGTGATAAGTACATTAAGTTGCTACCAGTTCATGATCTATAGACCAAAAAACAGTTTACCTTACTTAGTGAACCTTGGTAATCTAGTAATTATTCCTTAGGCGTAATCAAATGGCTATGCATATCTAATAAAATATGCTGCCTTTTAACATCTTATAATAGGGCTAAGTTAAAAATTCTTTAGAATGAAGAAGAAAATATATAAAAAAAATTCTGCAGAATCTGTATTATTGTATATACTTTTTATATTACCAAAAGTAAAATTTTCAATTAAAAAATTTTACTTCATTGTCAATATTAAAAAAATTTATGTATCTTAAATTTCCAAAGTCAAATCAGAAACAAGTTCCCATCTCCCATTTCTAATTATTCACTGATGTATGAGTCAAACTGCTCACTGGAAGTTCAATTTAGAAAATAAATATACTTGATTGCTTCCCTGGTGGCTCAGATGGTAAAGAATCTGCCTGCAATGTAGGAGACCCAGGTTTGATCCCTGCGTTGGGAAGATCTCCTGGAGAAGGGAACAGCTATTCTTGCCTGGAGAATTCCATGGACAGAGGAGCCTGGTGGGCTACAGTCCATGGGGTCACAAAGAGTCAGACACAACTGAGCAACTAATTCTTTCACTTTTTCACTATACTTGATTGGGATATTAGGAAATCTGAGGTCTAATCATAGCTCTGCTACTAAGCATCAGAGAACGTGGAACAAATCACAGTATTTATGGGCCCTGTTTTCGTCTTTTATAAAAAAGGGGATTTGAACCATATGAACTCTAAACAGTGTCCCTTATAGCTCTAAAAACCACAGATACTATGAAACAGGTTACTTATTGTGATGTGCCCAGATTTGTTACAAACTAAATCTTACTTACCAAGGGACTTCAAATTCAGTTATTAAGATTGCTGGAGATTTTGCTAGAATATAATGAAAACTGACGAGAAACACAATGCTTATCTAATGCAATCTGATAAGGAATAATCATTTCATATGTTATATTACTGAGGTAGGAGCATTACGTTAATTTATAATTTTTAATGAGTTTCTGTTAATCGCTTAAATAACAGAATAAGCTATATTTTGATACTTGATCTAAGTATTTTCCAGGAACCAGCGAAGGCTCAAGTCTACCTATTATACAAGTATGAAACCTAAATGATCAATGAACAATTTTGGTAAAAGGTACCAGCAGTATATAAAAAAGAAGTATCTGGACTTCACAGGTCAGTCAATTTGCTTTCTTCATAAATATAGTTTTTGATAATGAACACCACAGGCATCAGGAAACTGGGGTGGCTAAATCCCAGATTTACTGCCTAATAATAATTATTTTTAAACGTTAAATTTTACGTGATAGTTTCATTCCCTGTCAAATAAGAATAATCTCTTGCCTAATCACACAGAACAGAAAAACTTAATAATATACCAACTGTTGAGGCTGTATATCCTACACAAAAGTTATAATATTACTTCCTTGCTGTAAAGTAATTAGCCTCCAATTAAAATAAATAAATTTTTTAAAATATATTACTTCCTTGCATTTTTTTGTATAACTATTTGCTATTATATATTTATTACAACTACCCACAATTTAAAGCAGTTTGGCTTATTGTCTAGAAAGAAGGGAAATTAATAAAAGCACACAGGCTAGAATATAAATACTACACTAATCACATTATTTCAAACTGGCTGAACGAAAGGAATTCAGGCAATACATCTACCTACGTCATTAATCTGATAGGTATGAAAATTCATTTTCACAAGATTTTGATCTCTTATAACTGTCATAAAATTTAAGTGATAGTGACCTTGATCTTATGTATAATAAACAACTAATCACAGGTGTATTTGCCACATATCTAACACAGATTATAACTTTAAACATCCTTTATGTCCTATTTCTGTACATGATGGTATTCTCACATGCCTCCCCCAACAATGCCTCTCTTTCTTTTTGCCCCTAGCGAACTACTACTTCCACTGCTTGTGGATCTAAAAATTAAAAGTATTAAACACAAAAATCATCGAATTATAAAACTAAAGAAAAAAAACAGAAATTGAGACTTTCTGCATAAAATAAATGAAAACCTGGTAAATTTTCTCTGCATTAGGCATGAAAGAAAAGTGTTAATATTGCTATACTGAGGGCACCTGAAAACTGGAATATTTATGATGATCAAGTTTTCAGAAACTATGCTGGAGAACGAATTCTACTTATCCTTTATGACAAATGTTTAAATTTTTGTTCTTCATAAATGTTTATTACATCAGTAGACAGGCCAAAGAATGTTTTTATTATGGAAGTCCTTTGATTTTTTTATTGAAGTGATTAATAAGAGGTGGCTTTTGAGTAATTTCTCAAACAAAAGTAAATAAACTACTTAATGCTCCAATAATGCAGAAGAAGATGAAGTTGAACAGATCTATGAAGACCTACAAGACCTTCTAGAACTAACACCCAAAAGAGATGCCCTTCTCATTATAGGGAACAGGAATGCACAAGTAGGAAGTCAAGAGATAACTGCAATAACAGGAAAATTTGGCCTTGGAGTACAAAATGAAGCCAGGCAAAGGCTAACAGAGTTTTGCCAAGAAAATGTACTGGTCATAGTGAACACCCTCCTTCAACAACACAAGAGACGAATCTACACATAGACATCACCAGATGATCAATACCAAAATCAGACTGATTATATTCTTTGCAGACAAAGATGGAGAAGCCCTATACAGTCAGCAAAAACAAGACCAGGAGCTGACTGTGGCTCAGATCATGAACTCCTTACTGCCAAATTCAGAATTATATTGAAGAAAGTAGGGTAAACCACTAGACCATTCAGGTATGACCTACATCATATCCCTTACAATGATACAGTAGAAGTGACAAACAGATTCAAGGGATTAGATCTGATAGAGTCCCTGAAGAACTATGGACGAAGGTTTGTGACACTGTACAGGAGGGAGTAATCAAGACCATCCCCAAGAAAAAGAAATATAAAAAGGCAAAATGGTTGTCTGAGGAGGCCTTACAAATAGCTAAGAAAACAAGAGAAGCTAAGGAGAAAAGGAAAGATATACCCATCTGAATGCAGAGTTCCAAAAAATGCAAGGAGAGATAAGAAAGCCTTCCTCAGTGATCAGTGGAAAGAAATAGAGGAAAACAATAGAACGGGAAAGACTAGCGATCTCTTCAAGAAAATTAGAGATACCAAGGGAACTTTACATGCAAAGATGGGCACAATGAATGATAGAAATGGTATGGACCTAACAGAGGCAGATGATATTAAGAAGAGGTGGCAAGAATACACAGAAGAACTACACAAAAATATCTTCATAAACCAGATAACCACGATGTTATGATCACCCACCTAGAGCCAGACATGCAGGAATGCAAAGTCAAATGGGCCTTAGGAAGCATCACTACGAACAAAGTTAGTGGAGGTGATAGAATTCCAGTTGATTTATTTCAAATCCTAAAAGATGATGCTGTGTAAGTGCTGCACTCAATATGCCAGCAAATTTGGAAAATTCAGCAGTGGCCACAGGATTGGAAAAGGTCAGTTTTCATTCCAATCCCAAAGAAAGGCCATACCAAAGAATGTTCAAACTACCACACAATTGCACTCATCTAACACGCTAGCAAAGTAATGCTCAAAATTCTACAAGCCAGGCTTCAACAGTACATGAAACATGAACTTCCAGATGTTCAAGCTGGATTTAGAAAAGGCAGAGGAACCAGAGATCAAACTGCCAACATCCGCTGGATCATCAAGAAAGCAAGAGTTCTAAAAGAACATCTATTTCTGCCTTATTGACTATGCCAAAGCCTTTGACTGTGTGGATCACAACAAACTGTGGAAAATTCTGAAAGAGATAAGAATACCAGACCACCTGACCTGCCTCCTGAGAAATCTGCATGCAGCTCAAGAAGCAACAGTTAGAACTAGACCTGGAATAACAGACTGGTTCCAAATCAGGAAAGGAGTATGTTATGGCTACATATTGTCACCCTGCTTATTTAATTTATATGCAGAGTAAATCATGAGAAAAGCCAGGCTGGATGAAGCACAAGCTGGAATCAGGATTGCAGGGAGAAATATCAATAACCTCAGATATGCAGATGACACCACCCTTGTGGAAGAAAGCGAAGAAAAAATAAAGAGCCTCTTGATGAAAGTGAAAGAGGAGAGTGAAAATGTTGGATTAAAACTCAGCATTCAGAAAACTAAGATCATGGCATCCAGTCCCATCACTTCATGGCAAACAGATGGGGAAACAATGGAAACAGTGGCAGTTTATTTTTGGGGGCTCCAAAATCACTGCAGATGGTGACTGCAGCCATGAAATTAAGACACTTGCTCCTTGGAAGAAAAGCTATGATCAACCTAGATAGAGTATTAAACAGCAGAGATATTACTTTGCCAACAAAGGTCCGTCTAGTCAAAACTATGGTTTTTCCAGTAGTCATGTATGGATATGAGAGCTGGACTATACAGAAAGCTGAGTGCCAAAGAATTGATGCTTTTGTACTGCGGTGTTGGAGAAGACTCTTGAGAATCCTTGGACCTCAGGGAGATCCACCATTCAATTCCAATGGAAATCATCCCTGAATATTCATTGGAAAGGCTGATGCTGAAGCTAAAACTCCAATACTTCGGCCACCTGATAGGAAGAAATGACTCACTGGAAAAGACCCTGATGCTTGAAAAGACTGAAGGCAGGAGAAGAAGGGATGACAGAGCATAAGATGGTTGGATGGCATCACTGACTTGATGGACATGAGTTTGAGCAAACTCTGGGAGATGGTGATGGATAGGGTGGCCTAGTGTGCTGCAGTCCATGGGGTCACAAAGAGTCAGACATGACCGAGCAACTGAACTGAAAACTACTTAATGTTATTGGGGCAAATGAAATTAATTAGAACCAATATTTAAGCCAACCACTTCCCCATTTTTGTTCAAATTATTATAAAAAATTTCAATTGAATAAGAAAAAAGGGCAAAATTTCCTTATGATGGCATCCTGAAAAGTTCCAGTTTGTTTAAATTTTAAATAAGAGATGATGTTACAAAATGGCCAAAGTAGAAAATTACATTTACGTTTATAGGACAGTTATGTTTTCAGAACTATCTAAAACAGGTGTACAAAACATATTATATATTCAGAAAAAATGAATTGCTGAAAAGATCCTTATAATTAACTATCTAAATCTTGCCTGTTTTAGACAAAAGATGCAAAGTGCTGAACGTAAAACATATCTATATTGAAGTAATACACTTTGCCTAGTCTTTAGTGTTTTCTAAAGGAATGTTGCATTTCCCTTGTGGTTCAGCTGGGAAAGAATCCACCTGCAAAGACACCTGGGTTTGATCCCAGGATTGGGAAGATCCTTTGGAAATGGGAATGGTTACACACTCCAGTATTCTGGCCTGGAGAATTCCATGGATATTTAAGGGCTTCTATGATAGCTCAGTTGGTAAAGAATCTGCCTGCAATGCAGGAGACCCCAGTTCGACTCCTGGGTTGGGAAGATCTGCTGGAGAAGGGATAGGCTACTCACTGCAGTACTCCTGCGCTTCCCTTATGGCTCAGCTGGTAATGAATCTGCCTGCAACATGGGAGTCCTGGGTTCACTCCCTGGGTTGGGAAGATCCCCTAGAGAAGGGAAAGGCTACTCCAGTGTTCTGGCCTGGAGAATTCTATGGACTGTCTGTTATCTCTGATTTGTCTTAATATAAATGCTCATTAATATAATCAGGCAATAGCAATGTCAATTTATTTATGTTAACTATTAGATTCAAATTAACTTTATATAGTTAAATATAAATTGTGAATCTTGAGAGAATTTATTAGGAGAGGTGCAGACAGTAAAACTATAGACTTGTGAATAAAAGAATATTAAAACATTGTCATCTTTAGGAAGTTCTTGAAGCAATTTGTATAGTAAATACTTAACAACTTTTTTAAAGACAGACTAAATCACAATAAATTACTCCTAGTTGCCACTTTGCCATGTCAACAGGTTAATCTTGCCAGGAAAGATGAACATAATAAACTACAAGTACAATTATTCCTTGAATAGAGCTCTTCTTTACACCAACCTCATTCAATTCAGTTCAGTCGCTCAGTCGTGTCCGATTCTCTGCTACCCCATGAATCACAGCACGCCAAGCCTCCCTGTCCATCACCAACTCCCAGAGTTCACTCAAACTCATGTCCATAGAGTTGGCGATGCCATCCAGCATCTCATTCTCTGTCGTCCCCTTCTCCTCCCGCCCCCAACCTTTCCCAGCATCAGAGTCTTTTCCAGTGAGTCAACTCGTCGCATGAGGTGGCCAAAGTATTGCAGTTTCAGCTTTAGCATCAGACCCTCCAATGAACACCCAGGATTGATCTCCTTTAAAATGGACTGGTTGGATCTCCTTGCAGTCCAAGGGACTCTCAAGAGTCTTCTCCAGCACCACAGTTCAAAAGCATCAATTCTTCGACGATCAGCTTTCTTCACAGTCCAACTCTCACAACCATACATGACCACAGGAAAAACCATAGCCTTGACTAGACGGACTTTGGTTGGCAAAGTAATGTCTCTGCTTTTTAATATGCTATCTAGGTTGGTCATAACTTTCCTTCCAAGGAGTAAGCGTCTTTCAATTAGAGTACTGTAATTATCGGTCACCAAACTAATCCTCACCCACAAGAGATAATAATTTTATTATTAAGGTATAATTATAATCGAGAAAGTCTGAAACATATCTTACAGTCTATTATTTCAAATACTAAAAGTCAGAAGGTACTTTTCAGATATATGTATTTGTGTGCATATTACATGTAATGCATGCAAATATAATAGCAAAAACTCCTAATTACAGAACTAACAGCTTTAAAAGGCGTTCAGTTGCATGGTGTTGTTCCACTATGCCAACAAAGTTTCTCCTCTAAGCAATCATTCTTACTGAAGCCTTTGGATGCATAGACAGTTTGTTAATATGGTTGTAATGCAGTATTGGTTCTACCTAGTCTACTCCTCAGCAGACCACGTGAAGGAAGGCAACCCAACTAATACATCTCCAACACATTGCTTCACTCAAGCATTACCTGAGTTAATCTTTATTAAAGTACAAGTGCCCCTGTGAAAGACTAAAGGGTCATTTGCTTCTTTATATAAATTTTAATAACCCAGGAAAGTATTCTGAAATAAGAAGTCTGCCTTGAAGAAAAAGAACAAAATCATGGAACATCATAACAGATGTAGTTATAAAATGCTTCACTACACAGACAGCCAGAGGAGGACACTGGGTATCTTAGTGAGCAGGAAAGTGAAAAATAAAAAGAGAAGCATGTTAAGTTAAGAACCAGCTATTCTTGAAAATCTTAAAGTGAGGATGAAAACCAACATACCACTCTAAATTGCGGTCACACATAAAACAAAAGCTAGGCTAGCTTGGCTTCTGCTAACTTTAGTTTCTCCCAATTAAACACAGATAAAAGGCAGAAGAGGGCTTCCCAGGTGGCACAAGTAGTAAAGAACCTGCCTTCCAATGCAGGAGACATAAGAGATGCGAGTTTGATCCCTGGGTTGGGAAAATCCCCTGGAGGAGGGCAAGGAAACTCACTAGAGTATTCTTGCCTGGAGAATTTCATGGACAGGGAGCTTGGTAAGGTACAGTCCATAGGGTCTGGACACAACTGAAGCGACTTAGCATGCAAAAGGCAGAAGACTAACACATGAATGGACAGGGTCCCAATCCTTTTAAATTTTTAGTTTTTATTTGCAAAATGCCATTACTTTTAGAAGACCTGAAGATATATCCTATTAGTAGAGTTTCCCAAAGCTTGACAAAACATTAAGTGGCAATTAGACATTGTATTAGTCAACTGAATCAAGAGTGAGAAAATGAGAGTCTTTTACCAATGAAAACAAAGGTCTCAGTAAGCCTTTGGTAACTACTGATTTGCTAAATCTTCTTTCTTAAAACAGAAAACAGGCCAGACAGTGGAGTCAGACACTAACTTTTAAAGAATTCAGTGTATTGACTTTAACACTTATCATTTGCCAAATGATGGCAAATGATACTGACTTACTTTTGGCAGTTGATGCTGGTTCTTCTGCGATGTTAGTAATCTGAAATTTCCTCTTTAAATAAATGTTTGGTTTAATTAAGTTACCCGATCTAAAGAAAGATTCTACCAAAAGCACAGGTGGTACAAGATTTGAAAGTTCTTCCTCATAATGTTGAAGCTCTGACAAGAATTTCTACCAAAAAAAATTTCCTTCAATTTTCAACCATGAAAATGGTTTGGTTTATTTGATCAGATTAAGAAAAATCCCATTATTACATGACACTCTTTTTAGATTTAAGTAAGTTCTAAAATAATACAGATAAAAGGCTCCAGAAAAATTAAATCTAAGGCCTGCTGCTGCTGCTACTAAGTCACTTCAGTTGTGTCCGACTCTGTGTGACCCCACAGACGGAAGCCCGCCAGGCTCCCCTGTCCCTGGCCTACTTACTGTCATATAAGTTCTCTCCATATACACAACTTTAGTTCAATGACAGCTTTAAGGAAATAAGCTGCAAGTATGGAGCCCACGTGCCACAACTATTGAAGGCTGCATGCCCTAGATCCCATGCTCAATAACAAGAAAAGCTACCACAATGAGAAGCCTGCTCGCCACAGCTAGACAGCAGCCCCCATTCACCACACCTAGAGAAAAAGCCTGTGCAGGAACAAAGATCCAGCACGGCCGAAAAGTGGAAAAAAAAAGAAAAAGATTTTAGAATCTCTGTTAATTATTGTTAGTCTCTTTCAAACCAACAGATGATCGTTTTCTGTATTCAGTAAAACAACCCAGTATGATTAGTACTGGAATATTTCTGCATAGGATTAGACTTCCGATTCTTGTATACTAACAAAGGAAACCATTTATCCTACAGCACTTGCACTTTTTGAAGGAGATCCCTAGGGATAAATTTGCAGTCACTGATATTATTAACACATAGGCAGAATAATGTAGTTAATAATTAATTTAAAGCCTGACTTACATTATTGCTTTTATAAAGTCAAACATCTGAATCACAGAAAGTATTTCTACCCAGGAACTAACTGTCTTTATAAAGTCCACAATATTAGAGCAAGAATCCTAATGGACTCAAATCCTCAGTCCCTGAACGGTAGGATGGGAGAGGATACACACAGCTCAACTGTTAAGACAGAAAGGAAGAAAATCTCTTCTATGGCAATTCAGTCTTCTAACTCCCACCCCACCATTCTGCTACACTGCAAGATGATCTTTTTTATAATGCAAACCTGAATAGATCTCCGCTGAAATCCTTTCAAGGGTTCATCACATCTAAAAACAGGTACCTAAGAAGTTAGGTTTCCCTGATGGTTAAGTCAGTAAAGAATCCGCCTGCAATGAGGGAGACCTGGGTTTGATCCCTGGGTTGGGAGGATCCCCTGGATGAGGGCATGGCAACCCACTCCAGTACTCATGCCTGGGAGAATCCCCATGGACAGAGGAGCCTGGTGCGTTACAGTCCATGGGGTTGCAAAGAGATGGACACAACTGAGCGATTAAGCGCAACACAGCACAACTATGAAGTTCTTCAAGCCCTCGTTTTCCTCTCCAGCTTCATTTCCTACCCCCACCTCCCACCCAAAGGACACCCAGGCACACCAAACTTCTTCATTCTTTACATTTTCCTTAATTTTCACGGCTAACATTCCTCACACAGTCTGGTATACCAGGCCCCTGCATCTCTTATTTAGCCAATTCTTACATAATCCTTGGGTTTCCAAAACTGACTTGATGCTCCAATAATGTGTTAAATTTTCCATATATCATGTACTTGTTATTAAAACTAATTATTGTTTCCCACATTATTTGTCAGCCCCCTGGAAAAAGGCCTAATTTTCTTGTTATGCTCTGATGAACATTCAATAAACATCTGTTGAAGGAACAAAATCAGTCATGCTCTTGTGACGAAGCCAGATCTCCCCTATCTGAATATAACTGCAAGTTTCTAAAACAAAAATTCGATAAAAGAAAGATAAATGATCTGCCTTTTTAGTGTCTTAATAATATTCTCCTATTTCCTCTTATAGAAAGTTTCAGACTTGAGGCGGTAGAGCCAGCAAACCTACATCACCTACATCATTCTTTTGAGTTTTGAGATCAACATTAGCTGAGTTTATGTATTGTCCTCAAGACAGAATAATCTTAATTAGGTTATTCCAACCTGTGAAAGTAAACTTTGGACTTGAGCAAAACATTTTAATTTCCTTCATCCACAAAATATAAAAACTGTAAGTATAACATATATAGAGAAAACAATTTCAATGTAAATGATTACATGTAAGCACAGTTATCATCTAGAGACTTGCATTACAAAGAGAATCTATTTTTTCTTTATCTAAGATGACCAAAGAGTGCTAAGTTAAAATTTCATTTGGAAGGAAAAATAAAATGCATGTGTTTTATGTAAACTTGGCTTTAAGAAAGGAAAAACAAAGAGTAACAAATGAGAAATAACAAGACAAAAAAAAGGCAATAGAATAAATACATGAACATAATTAGTAAACTAGTATGTCTACTAAATAGATCTACTTTATTTACCCTAACATTTTTTTCCCAGAGCCCCCAGGTACAGACGTGGCCAGGACTTCACAAAGAATCACCCACAGGCACAGTACCCTCCCCACTTATTTCTTACTGAGAAAAAGAGACAAAAATAATGTAAAAATGTTCTGAGCTGTGGTACACCTACACATTACTTTCAAAATCATAACTACAAACCTGATGAAGCACTGAAACAATACTCTAAAAATGATACGCAAACAAAACATATTTGCCTTGACTATTCTGAGTATCCTGGTTTTGTGTTGTTTTTTTTAAATACACTTGGGGGTTGGGTAAACAGGTAGAAGGGAGGGGGAGGGGGAAGCTTTGCATCTTGAAACAGTGTTAAAAATAAATTTAGGTCAACTTCAGTGAGTATAAACTTTGCAGGAAATTGTACTATACTGTTCACTTTATTAGAGTTCTATACGGATGAAAATATGAAAAGAAGTGTATCTTAAGTTTTGACAGGCTAGAAAAAAGCATATTTTCCCTTCTGGGAAGTGGAAAATGAGTTCTCAAGGTGCCAAAAGTTTGAAAGGAAAGAAAGAATGTTATGTACATCTTTGTTGGCTTATTTTTCTAACAGAGGCTGTATTTTCTACATATGTAAAAAAATAACAGATACCATGAGGGATCTTCATGAAACATATTCAAACTCTTATGTAAAACTCTCTCAGTGTTTCTTTGTCAGATACCGTGAGGGATCTTCATGAAGCATATTCAAACTCTATGTAAAACTCTGTCAGTGTTTCTCTGTCAGTAAAACAGCTTTTAAAAAGTTAACTGCACAAGGTTACTGTAAAGATAAGATAAAAAATGAAATGGCCTCTGTGAACAGTCATTATGATCTTTACATGCATGTTTTGCTGGTACAGAATTTAGAAGTTTGAAGTGTCATTTTTTTTGTTATTGAAAGATTTTGAAGAATATCCTTTTCCAGGTAACCAAGTAGAAAAATAGAGTTCCTGTTAAATGAAATTCAGTTATCCTTCTCTGCAATTAAGTTTTTGTAGTCAATCATTACTTAACACATTTTATGCAGTTAAAAAAAATTATACTGCATGTTATATGAACAGTATAGTATATACATTAATTCAAGAACAGGATATACATTACTTTATATACAATAAAGTAGCAAAAAAGGCAATCTATTTGTAAACATTCCAGTAACTTAGCTCAATTAGAAAAGAAAATCAGACCTTTAGTCTGATAATGCCACATTATTTTGTATAATTATGTTAGCTGCCTAGGTTACCAGTTAGGAAGACTTTTGCTGTAATGGAAAATGAGACCAAAGACAGCATTATTTTCTTCTCTACAACAGAAAAAAACCTCACACTATCAAAGAAAATATACGTTTACATTTTCCTTCCCTTGAAAGAGTATGAACCTACATCTTTTTATATTGCTACCAACTGGCACTTCTTTAATCTCCTCTCTAATTTATGATTTTTATTGCCTGGCAGTGAGCCACTAGTTTCTAAAGTAATAATGATAGTAAAATAAAGCTAACAGCGTCAGGATAATCTGAGAAGCTGATCTCTCCTGAGAAATGGAGGCTGGCATTCCTCCAATGACCAATTCTCTGACAACACATTTGATGTTCTGTGATTCTCAAATTTTAGGTTATTAAAAAATTAAGTGAGAACAGGTAAGACAAACATATTGCAAAGATGAAAAAGAAGATTAACTGATTCAAAAGACCAGTAAGAAAGGAATAAACTTCCTCTAGCCTAATTCTGAATTTTTATGCAAACATCAGAATTTATGTCATCTCTTTTAAGTGAAACTGACAACCACTAGACAGATTCTGCTAAGAGAATGGAAAAAGTTACCAGGAAAAGGTTATTTTTAAAATTTTTGATGAGAGAACTCATCATCTGATTTCTAGCAAGGTATAAACTTAAACCAAAGAGTCATTTAAAAATTCAATTTTCTACGAAGATAAAATACAAACTTTATTATAACTCCAACAAATAAATCCTCTTCTTCTCAAAAACATTATAGCATAAATTATAATGTATGTATCAAAATGAAATAGTAGTAATCCATAAATCCAACAGTTCTATGAATCTACTCTGCAGAGATTTCCACAGATCCCAAAAGATGTAGGAGGTTGTTACAAATTATAAACAACCCAAACTCCACGAAAAGATGGGTAAGTAAAATACAGCATCTATACACAATGCATAATCATAAATATTAAGAACAATATTAGCAATATGTATTTACTGAGAGTGAAGGTGTCTTCCACCTCAATCTTGAGTGAAACTAGCATCTATTTGTATAATAGGTAAAATGTGATAACATTTAACAAAAACTCTACCTACAGCTATAAGATCTTAGATGGAGATGTCTGATAAGCCACTGTGACTAAACATTTGAGTGTAGGATTTGGTGGATACTTTTTCTTCATAGTTTTATTTATAGCTTGTGCATATGTGTATTTAATCAGCATGTATCATTATTTTTAAATGAACAAAGTTATTTTTAAAAAGATCATAAAAGTCAAGGTCAAAAGAAATGAACAGTACCTTAAACGGTTGGTGTAGGTATCAACACAGGTCTTCATTTTGGCTAATAACGTGCCAACGGAAGTCTGACACTCTGACTGCTCTTCTTCCTCTTCACCACTCTCTGTAGAGAGAGGCAACAATAGCGGAACCATGCACGCACAGGAAGCGATGGCCCGGAGCAATTCCAGCAGCGCTCGATAGAGCGGCACGTGTCGTGCCATGTCGAGAACTGTGAGAAGGAAGAGAGGAAAAGTATAAGATGAGCCCATGTGCAATATAAAAGTTAAGTCCTCAGCAACGGAGCTTCTACTTCAATCTTGAGATTAACTGGTAGGTTGGTAAATGGACTGAAGCAGATGTTTGTGAAGCATCAGTGTATAGAATTCAACGGGCACTTTTAGGGAACAACAACAGAAAAATGAACATGGCACAGAGCTGGCAGAGAGCAGGAAATGTAATTAAGTAATTTGCTACTTGTTTTGGGCCGGGCTGGGTCTCTGTTGCACTGTGTGGGCTTCGTCCATTGTGGGACACAGGCTCAGTAGCTGTGGTGCTGGCGTTCTCTAGTTGCAGTGCTCAGGCTTAGTGGCCCTATGGCATGTGGGATCTCAGTTCCCCAACCAGAGACTGAACTCGTGTCTGCTGTATTGGAAGGCAGATGCTTAACCACTGGATCACTAGGGAAGTCCCAAGTAACTACTCAGTTATATCACAGATAAAAATAATTAAACAGTCCAAATAATATATTAGGGCAGTAATTACATTTATTAGAATGACATGGAAATATATTTTTCAACTTAAATTGAAAGGAAACCATTTTCTCTTAGGTAAAACAGAATGATACAGCCACAGTTTATCAAAAGCAAAATTCAATAAATCAACCTGTTAGGGAAAAAAGAAAGTTGACAGTGCTAGCTGTTAGTTATCAACTACAAATCAAATGAATTTTTTTCTTAAAACTACATGCATCTAACAGTGGATTCCATGCTCTAAGAACATGTATTGCTTTTAAAGCTTTCATAAAATGCTTTGTTAGGTTATATGGCTTCCTCCCAAGTGGAATTTTCCTTTTGTGAATCATGTGAGTTAAGGACCTAACAACATTTTTCCAATAGCAGTTACTGAACAAAGTAAATCCATAGCTGTTTTTTATTATGTTAGTTATTCCTTAATTATTTAATGAAAACCTACTGGTGGACAGGCTGGGAATATAGCAGTGAAGAATACAACCAAAAATCCTTGCCTTCACGTAGCTTACATTCAAGGTAGAGAAGACCAAGTGAGTAAAAAATTTTTTAGACATTACTAAGTACACTGAATGCTAAATAGAAGATTGAAACAGGGAAGGAGAATTAGGGAGTACCAGCTTGAGGAAGAAATTGTCTAACTGCCCACAGCACTATACTGGGGTTGGATATGGGGAGGGATGAGGCCTCATCCAGGAATTCTGGACTTTGTTTGGCAAGGTATGTAAAGGGATGGCATAAAAAATCAGTTCTAGTAATGTGAAGACAGTGAGCTGTTCGGAGTTATGGAGGAGTAGACCCTTGTTTCACACCTTCCAATAATGATGCAGAGAACAGGGGTAAAAAGTATGACTGTTCATTCTTTCCTTACTTACTTGACATCTTACTCTCCATCTTTAAACTTAAAATTTGCAGGTGCACATGCTCGGTCACTCAGTCCTGTCTGACTCTTTGCAACCCCATGGACTGTGTAGACCACTAGTCTCCTCTGTCCATGAGATTTTCTAGCCAAGAATACTAGAGTGGCTTGCCATTTCCTTCTCCGGGGATCTTCCCAACTCAGGGATTGAACCTATGTCTCCTGTATCTCTTGCACTGGCAGGCAGATCCTTTACCACTGAGCCATATATTTGGTTATATTTAAAGCTTCTTTTTTAATTTATGACCTAATGCTACTTCTTATTATAACTCTATACTATAACATAGTACACTATAGTTTTCAGGAAATTCAAATTAAACTCCCAAGTTATAAAAAACAAACCAAAGTTAATTGATGGGCACAACATTAATATTTGTGAGGATATGAAAAGACTAATGTAAACAGGTGGACATGCAAAGTGATAATGAATTTGACATTATTTTACATGCCCATATTCTATGACAGATGCTTCCTTCTGCCTAGGCCTCACTTATGGAACAGAGAATCTGAATAGATAATTCTCCAAAAATGAGATATAAATAGCCAATAAACACAGTCATTAGTCATCAGTTCAGTTCAGTTGCTCAGTCGTGTCCGACTCTTTGCGACCCCATGAATCACAGCACGCCAGGCCTCCCTGTCCATCACCAACTCCCAGAGTTCACTCAAACTCATGTCCACAGAGTCAGTGATGCCATCCAGCCATCTCATTCTCTGTCGTCCCCGTCTCTTCCCACCCCCAATCCTTCCTAGCATCAGACTCTATTCCAGTGAATCAACTCGTCGCATGAGGTGGTCAAAGTATTGGAGTTTCAGCTTTAGCATCAGTCCTTCCAATGAACACCCAGGATTGATCTCCTTTAGAATGGACTGGTTGGATCTCCTTGCAGTCCAAGGGACTCTCAAGAGTCTTCTCCAGCACCACAGTTCAAAAGCATCAATTCTTTGGCGATCAGCTTTCTTCACAGTCCAACTCTCACATCCATACATGATCACGGGAAAAACCATTGCCTTGACTAGACGGACCTTGGTTGGCAAAGTAATGTCTCTGCTTTTTAATATGCTATCTAGGTTGGTCATAACTTTCCTTCCAAGGAGCAAGCGTCTTTTAATTTCATGGCTGCAATCAGTATCTGCAGTGATTTTGGAGCCCAAAAAAACAAAGTCTGACACTGTTTCCACTGTTTCCCATCTATTTCCCATGAAGTGATGGGACCAGATGCCATGATCTTTGTTTTCTGAATGTTGAGCTTCAAGCCAACCTTTTCACTCTCCTCTTTCACATTCATCAAGAGGCTTCTGAGTTCCTCTTCACTTTCTGCCATAAGGGTGGTATCATCTGCATATCTGAGGTTATTGATATTTCTCCCAGCAATCTTGATTCCAGCTTGTGCTTCTTCCAGCCCAGCGTTCCTCATGATGTACTCTGCATATAAGTTAAATAAGCAGGGTGACAATATACAACCTTGACGTACTCCTTTTCCTATTTGGAACCAGTCTGTTGTTCCATGTCCAGTTCTAACTGTTGCTTCCTGACCTGCATACAGGTTTCTCAAGAGGCAGGTCAGGTGGTCTGGTATTCCCATCTCTTTCAGAATTTTCCACAGTTTATTGTGATCCACACAGTCAAAGGCTTTGGCATAGTCAATGAAGCAGAAATAGATGGTTTTCTTGAACTCTCTTGCTTTCTCCATGAGCCAGTGGATGTTGGCAATTTGATCTCTGGTGCCTGTGCCTTTTCTAAAACCTGCTTGAACATCTGGAAGTTCACGGTTCACATACTGCTGAAGCCTTGCTTGGAGAATTTTGAGCATGACTTTACTAGCGTGTGAGATGAGTGCAATTGTGCAGTAGTTTGAGCATTCTTTGGCGTTTCCTTTCTTTGGGATTGGAATGAAGACTGACCTTTTCCAGTCCTGAGGCCACTGCTGAGTTTTCCAAATTTGCTGGCATATTGAGTGCAGCACTTTCACAGCATCATCTTTCAGGATTTGAAATAGCTCAACTAGAATTCCATCACCTCCACTAGCTTTGTTTGTAGTGATGCTCTCTAACGCCCACTTGACTTCACATTCCAAGATGCCTGGCTCCAGGTGAGTGATCACGCCATCGTGATTATCTTGGTCGTGAAGATTTTTTTGTACAGTTCTTCTGTGTATTCTTGCCACCTCTTCTTAATATCTTCTGCTTCTGTTAAGTCCATACCATTTCTGTCCTTTATCGAGCCCATCTTTGCATGAAATGTTCCCTTGGAATCTCTAATTTTCTTGAAGAGATCTCTTGTTTTTCCTATTCTGTTGTTTTCCTCTATTTCTTTGCATTGATTGCTGAGGAAGGCTTTCTTATCTCTCCTTGCTATTCTTTGGAACTCTGCATTCAGATGCTTATATCTTTCCTTTCTCCTTTGCTTTTCGCTTCTCTTCTTTTCACAGCTATTTGTAAGGCCTCCTCAGACATCCATTTCGCTTTTTTGCATTTCTTTTCCATGGGTATGGTCTTGGTCCTTGTCTCCTGTACAATGTCACGAACCTCCGTCCAGAGTTCATCAGGCACTGTATCAGATATAGACCCTTAAATCTATTTCTTACTTCCACTGTATAATCATAAGGGATTTGATTTAGGTCATACCTGAATGGTCTAGTGGTTTTCCCTACTTTCTTCAATTTAAGCCTGAATTTGGCAATAAGGAGTTCATGATCTGAGCCACAGTCAGCTCCTGGTCTTGTTTTTGCTAACTGTATAGAGCTTCTCCATCTTTGGCTGCAAAGAATATAATCAATCTGATTTCGGTGTTGACCATCTGGTGATGTCCATGTGTAGAGTCTTCTCTTGTGTTGTTGGAAGAGGGTGTTTGCTATGACCAGTGCGTTCTCTTGGCAAAACTCTATTAGCCTTTGCCCTGCTTCATTTCGTGCTCCAAGGCCATTAGTCATCAGGGAAATGCAAATTAAAACCACCATGAGTTACCTGCCATCTTATATGCACTAAGATTGCTATAATTTAAAAAGTAAAGAAATAACTTATTACCATGTGAACCAGCACTTTCACTCCTAAGTAAAAACCCAAAGCAACTGAAAGGAGGAACGAAAATAGTACTTGTACACTCACACTCACAGTATTCACAATAGCCAAAAGGCATAAACAACTCAAATGCCTATCAAACGAGTAAACACTGAAGAAGAAAGTCAAAGGACTGACAGAATCAGACTTCAAAACTTACTATAAAGCTTCAATAATCAAGAGAATGTAGTACTGGTGAAAGACAAATAGATCAATGGAACAGAAACAATAACAAAACGTGTACATGAAGGTTTGAAGAAGCTTTGCTCATAACTTCCCCAAACCGGAAACAGCCAAGATGTTCCTCAAAAGGCCACTGGATAAACAAACTGTTGTATAACCATACAATGGAATATTATTCTGCAAAAAAAAGAAATGAGCTACAAAACTGAGAAAAGACATGGAGGAAACTTAAATGTATACGTACTGCTTAGTAAGAGAAGCCAATCTGAACAGGTTTACAGTGCATGGTTCCAACTAATGACATTCTGAAAAAGGAAAACTATGGAGCCAGAAAAAGGATCAGGGGTTACTAGAGGTTTCACTGGGGAGAGAGAGAGAAGGGGAATGAACACACAGAACACACAGAATTTCTTAGGGCAATGAAACTGTAATGATACTGTATGATATTGTAATGGTGACACACACAATACTAGGCATTTGTCAAAACCCACAGAACTGTGTAACACAAGAGTAAACTCTAATATACCGACTTCAGTTAAAAATATGTCACTATTAGTTTATCAATAGTAAGCACCACGTACCACACTAATACAGATTATCAGGTGGCTCAGCGGTAAAGAATCTGCCTGTCAAAGCAGGAGACGCTGGCTCAATCCCTGGGTCGGGAAGATCTCCTGGAGAAGGAAATGGCAACCCACTCCAGTATTCTTGCTGGGAAAATCCACGGACAGAGGAGTTTGGCGGGCCGCACGTCCATGGACTCACAAAGAGTCAGACACAACTGAGCACACATACACACCACGCTAATACAAGATGTAAGTAAGAGGACACTATGAGTGGAGGGGCAGGGCAATGTACCATCTGCTCAATTTTCTGTAAACTCAAAGCTCCTTTAATCTTAGTATACTGATTAATTTTTTAAAACATTAGTCTAACAATTTAAAAATAAACTACCTAAAACTAAAATATTTTACATGAAATTATACAACAATAGAAGTAATCCAAGACACACTAATACTTTTTTAAAATAAACGGTTATAAAGTTATTAAGAACAACAAAAAAAAAAACCCCACAAAATGAGAAGCTACTTCTCCATTAGCCAAATAAAGCTGAGGACAGCCTACATGCTAAAACTCAATACAGAAGACAGCGGGGGAAAAGAATCTGACAAACATGAATATAGATAACTTTTTACAGCCACAGAGAACATAAGACAGCTCTTCTAAGTTAACTGAAACATGATACTTCCTTTTATGTGTTGGTGTTTATTTTATTCAACTGCGTAGATTCCAACTAGGAATCTTAAACTATACCGAAAGCTAAGATAGTCTCTTCATATCAAGGAGGGATAGAAGCAAAAGTTGTGGAAGCAAGGTAACAGGCAGTGGATAATGAGATTGAGAATAGTAAACACAAGTGGGACATACACTGATGGGCCTGATTTACCAAGAACATGAAATGAATTTCAGTACTATGTCATTTCTTCTGACAAATTTTCAGCTTAAAAAATGAAGTTTTTATATATTTCCACATTCTTGACAACAGTCAGTTACATAAACAAGTGTTCTCATTTTAATGTCAAATTCTACCCAGATATTAATGCATCCAGCAATCCATGCTATGTCTAGAACCTGAAAATGTTTATTCATATCTGATTTACATTATTCATGTTTTCCTTTTAAGACTTATTTCTGAGTATCTCCAGGAAGGAGAATCTGAAAAAATAAGGGAGAGCTAATTTTTGCTCTCTTTTTAAGACAGGCACTTTTAAACTAACATGTCTGGGTGGTCAGCAAACAAAAGGACTCAATAAACGTAACAATCTCTTAATGATAAAATACAGATGAGTACAAAATACACCAAGTGTTTCAATCCTGGATTTCGTAATTCTCTATTTTGCCACACAGAGCTTCATCAGAAAACCCTCAGGTGTCCTTTCATACAGCACATGTCATCATTACTACAGGATTGAATGTGACTAGCCTGACAAAGCAGAGCAGAACCACAGCACTGTTACACAATCCCATGTCTACAAATGGCTGACAGCAGCTTCTTCACTCAGCAGGTGCCAAATGCATATTTCAGTTTACTGCTTACTCCAAGCAAGTAAAGTCACTATCCTTCAGATCCTCAGATGTACCTGTTGGCTGAATTATGCAATGCTTGAAGGATACCTTGGAATCTACCATCAACAACTACAGATACAGGTGTGTGACGCTACTATATAATTATTTCAGTTAGAGAAATGTTCTGTTTTGAAAGGAGTAACCAGTACTAGGTGAAAGAATAAAATTCCCATTTTCTGTATATGAAAAAACATTTCAGTGGGGAAAATGACATTCAAATTGCTGGAAAGAAACAGAATAGGGTAAAGGTTGGTGAGAAGAAATTTGTAAGACAAATCATAGAGATTAGTCATTTTTTCATGAAACACAACTCAGCACATATAAAAGCTGAAAATAATTCTAAGAAAAAATGGAAAACATTTTCTGCCTGGCTTATTACTGGCTGCTGCTGCTAAGTCACTTCAGTCGTGTCCGACTCTGTGCAACCCCATGGACTGCACCCCACCAGGCTCCCCCGTCCCTGGGATTCTCCAGGCAAGAACACTGGAGTGGGTTGCAATTTCCTTCTCCAATTTATTACTGGCAGAAGCTATCAATTCAAACCAAAAAGTTTCAGTGAAATTTACCATGGATTACTAATGGAAAAGACCCACTCCTTCCAGACAACTGAAAACATTTGCCACCTTCAATCAGGAAGTTTGTCAGGTTTTTTGTTCACTTCTTTTTCTCTGAGTGTAAACAGAAGTTATCCACCACTTTGTGGACTAAAGTAGGATATCTGGGAATACTTCATTCCTAATGCAATGGAGGATAACGAACAGTTCTCTTTTAATTATTTTTAAAACTCAGATATTTATAGCAAATAGGTTATAATAACAATAAATGGACTATAACCTTTAAAACTTGTGAATCACTATTTTGTACACCTATAATTTATATATTATACATCAACTATACTTTAAAAAATAACTCAGACATTTAATAACTTCAGTATTTTAGGCTAAAATATGTGGTGATTATACATTTTAGACATAAACTGCTAGTCATGTTAAATTTATCAATTAGGTATGCATATCCCATTAAATATATATAAAAGACTTCAAAAATATATTTATAGCTACTAAACATAGAGCCAGAACACATAAAAATGGGATCTAATATGTACCTTTTCATTATATTTTCTGTTATTCTATCCAACTGTTAAAATGATAAAATATTCTTTGAAATTCTACTAAAACGCATTTATTTTCTATCATTTTCCACCACCTTCAAGAGAGTAAAAGAGAAGTGCAGACTGAAAAATTATGCAACAAACACAAGTATAATAAATTTATTTCCTATTTCACTATACAGTTCAAAGATATCTTTTGCGGGGATTTGTTTCACAATTTTTGTTTCCCTCTACGTGAAGAGATTTTCTGGGAAAATAGGTACTCCTGTCATCATTATAGCAAAAGATGTAAAAAAACAAGAGGAGGAAGAAGAAAAAGAAGAATCTTCTTGACCCTGTTAGGATTACTGGGATAGTACTTAGAAAGCGACAGTCGCTCAGCCGGGTCTGACTCTCTGACACACGGACTACAGCCTGCCAGGCTCCTCTATCCATTGTGTTCCCCAGGCAAGAACACTCAATGGGTTGCCATTCCCTTCTCCAGGGTATCTTCCTGACCTGGGGATCAAACCAAGGTCTCCTACACAATAGCACTTAACCGCTTGGTAATTGTTTTTGTGTATATCTTTATCATACTCTGACAAGTCTCTTTCATGGGTTGCATTCAAGACAAAACACAGCTTAAAAAAATTGTTTTTAAGGATAACCTTTAAAAGAATATTTCCAGAAAATTATAACATTCCAGAGCAAGTGCCTGGCCCACAGGGCAGCATCAAGGGTAAGTGCCTTATTCCAGAAACAGCAGTGACTTATGGACAATAAAGATTTACTTCTGGATGCCAGAAAAACATACAAGATACAGTAACTGAAATAAGACACAAAAACAATGATGCAACAGACATTTTTCTAAAACTACATATTGATTATCATTTTCATTCAAATTACTTTTACATTTATGTTCACTTAAAGTTTCTAATAATCTACCTAATATAGGAAAGGGAAACTTTTTTGAATGGGAAAGCTGATCAGCAAAATATATAGGAAAATAAAGTTTTATTCAGCATCAATAAATGCTGAACATTTCAACATCATTGTCTTCCTTTGGATTTACATTGAAAATCTCAAAAGAAATGCATGCTTTATATTAATCCATTAGTAGGTAAGCAGTAAGATCACATAGAAAATGAATATTAACTACCTAGAAAAACATCTTGTTTCTTTCTGATGTTTTTCAGCTTATGCTGATTTTATTTCTCTGATCAACTTCAGAAATACAAAATGAGAGGCTCACCTAAAGCATAAAAACCTCAATACAATCTAGGAATGTAACATTTGTTTATGGAATTTTCATTTGAGTAGACACAAAAATTAATGTGAGGATTAAAAAATAAATTATTCAAATATTTAAGTTATCTTTAAATTATTTCTCTGCAAAATAAAAATCCTTTCAAGTAACTGAATACTAAAACTTAATCTATAACTATGTGCAATCAATATCCCTACAAGTAACATGACTAGCATGCATATCTTAAAATACAATCATGGAAAAACAGTTACAGTTCCAATTGTACACTTATTCCTATGTAACTTTTTAGTATTCTTGCCTGGGAAATCCCATGGACACAGGAGTCTGGCAGGCTACAGTCCATGCGGTCACAAGAGTTGGAATAAACAAAATACAACAAACTAAGTAATAAACTAAGTAATAATTTTTGGATTTAAAGAATGTGGTCATGTTTAACACATTTGCATAGCAACAAAATTAACTTATTCTCTCCTAAAATTAATTTAAATACTGAATTTTAGAGGAAATAACCTAAGATAAGATACAGTAACTTTTAAACCAGTGTGAGGAAAATCACATGGTATAACAAAGTCTTCTGTAATGGGTTTTGTCCCATTACACCTAGTTACAGAACTACCAAACCAATAAAATGAGAACTAGCACATACCATCACTCAGCCAAGACAACCAGCCAAATTAGTAGATACTTTATAATCCTCCCAATTCAAAAAGGTCTGTGCCTCTTCTCATTTTGACCTTCCTCTACATGTCAGGTCTACTCATTTTTCTTCTCCATACTGATAAAAATCTATTTATATCATTTTTAAAATTTGAAAATATATGAGTTTAGTAAGAATGGCCATATTATGACTGAACACTTCAGTTCAGTTCAGTCGCTCAGTCATGTCCGACTCTCTGCGACCCCATGAATCACAGCACACCAGGCCTCCCTGTCCCTCACCAACTCCCGGAGTACACTCAAACTCATGTCCACAGAGTCGGTGATGCCATCCAGCCGTCTCATTCTCGGTCGTTCCCCCTCTCCTCCCGCCCCCAACGCTTCCCAGCATCAGAGTCTTTTCCAGTGAGTCAACTCGCCGCATGAGGTGGCCAAAGTATTGCAGGGCAACTGAATACATTTCTCTTGATTTCATTTGCCCCTTCCTATTATGACACTATGAAACAAGCACTAAAAAGGCAAAGATTTTGCAACATTTGATAACATTCCTGGAATGTTCTACTGTATTCTACTATATTAGTGGCAAGTAATTTAATGTGCTCAGTGGTGCTGTTTTCTAAAAACAGGAACATCTCATTTTCCAAAATGGGAATGAGAAGGATGAGGGTGAGGAACTGTAACACTGCACCTGCTCTTTCTCATTTTCACACGCTGTAAAGTATTTCTTATTAACTCACATGCAAAACACATCATGAGGAACGCTGGACTGGATGAGGCACAAGCTGGAATCAAGACTGCCGGGAGAAATATCAATAACCTCAGATATGCAGATGACACCACCCTTATGGCAGAAAGTGAAGAGGAACTAAAGAGCCTCTTGGTGAAAGTGAACGAGGAGAGTGAAAAAGTTGGCTTAAAGCTCAACATTCAGAAAACTAAGATCATGGCATCATGGCATCTGGTCCCATCACTTCATGGGAAATAGATGGGGAAACAGTGGAAACAGTGGCTGACTTTATTTTTCTGGGCTCTAAAATCACTGCAGATGATGATTGAAGCCATGAAATTAAAAGATGCTTACTCCTTGGAATGAAAATTATGACCAACCTAGACAGCATATTAAAAAGCAGAGACGTTACTTTGCCAACAAAGGTCCGTCCAGTCAAAGCTTTGGTTTTTCCAGTAGTCATATAAGGATGTGAGTCGGCCTATAAAGAAAGCTGAGCGCCGAAGAACTGATGCTTTTGAACTGTGGTGTTGAAGAAGACTCTTGAGAGTCCCTTGGACTGCAAGGAGATCTAACCAGTCCATCCTAAAGGAAATCAGTCCTGAATATTCACTGGAAGGACTAATGCTGAAGCTGAAACTCCAATCCTTTAGCCACCTGATGGGAAGGACTGACTCATCTGAAAAGATCCTGATGCTGGGAATGATTGAAGGCGGGAGAAGGAGATGACAGAGGATGAAATGGTTGGATGGCATCACCGACTCAATGGACATGAGTTTGAGTAAGCTCCGGGAGTTGATGATGGACAGGGAAGCTTGGCGTGCTGCAGTCCACGGGGCGGCAGAGTCAGACTGGACTGAGCGACAACTGAACTGAACTGAGCTCAATTTCTGGCAATGAAACGAGACCGCCATCTAGTGGCCAGTGGGGGTAACTGACGGCTTACTCAATAGCATGCATATATAAACCGCAGCTGGAGGAAGAATGGTCCCTGTATACCATTGTTTACAAGTAATTTGTCAAAATAACATGGCTACAACAAAAGGAAATATGGGGAGGAGAAACTAAAATGAACACAAACTTCATACGAGGATCTTCCTATCTAGTAAAAATATCACATAAAAATAACTATTTTCTCTCTTTAGAGGCTTTTATCATTCCTTTAAAAAATGGTACTAGAGGTCCATTTCTCCATCCTGAAAGGACGTTGCGGTTGAGCCGTCGAGAAGAAAAACTACCATGTCCACTGCTTTGGCCAAACCTCAGATGCGTGGCCTCCTGGCCAAACGTCTGCGATTTCATATTGTTGGAGCATTCATGGTCTCCCTGGGGTTTGCAACTTTCTATAAGTTTGCTGTAGCTGAACAAAGAAAGAAGGCATATGCAGATTTCTACAGAAATTATGATTCCATGAAAGATTTTGAGGAGATGAGGAAGGCTGGTATCTTTCAGAGTGCAAAGTGATTTGGAATACAAAGAATTTCTTTGGGTTGAGTTCCATGGAAGTTTGTTACTTTCCTGTGTTCCTGAACTATGAAACTATGACTATCTGGGGTGAGAAATAGTCTCTCAATAAATAAACAATTAACAAATACTGTGGGAAAAAAAAAAAATGGTACTAGAGATAAAAGTCTAATACAAACATATAAATCACTTTTTGTTTCAGTTCCTACTAAGCTGTGGCTTCAAATTTACTGTTTTATAATTTTTCTAACAACTATTTTATAGATTCAGCTTTGTGAATTAAGTTCTTTGAAGGTAAAATCTGCACAAATTCTACCTAAAAAGTTACTAACTCTATTACATATAGTTGACCAGTACAAGGTTGTTACTGAGCATTGGTAGCCTCTCCCTCATTCACGTCTTGTGTTTTGTGCACCCTTTTGTTTCTTTTGGGGGGAAAAAGGAGCTCCTAGAAAGCAATTAAGCGGTCAAAGCAACATCTCAAAGGCTAAGACAGAACATAAAGTGCTATGTTTTGAAGAGAAAATAAAAATCTTAGACCATTTGAAAACTGTCATGTCACCTGCCAGAGTGAACTGGTAAGGTTGATAAGAACACACCAAACATTCACAGAATAAAGCAGAAAGACTTTGATTTTGGTGGAGAGTCCTGGAAATCATCTCCAAGGGCTAACTATAGTGGCTTTTGAAAGAGTCTATTACATTAGGCGTGTGTTTTTGTATACTATATGCTAGCAACATAAGCGAGCCATTTCTTGAATACAATGCCTTACACAAAATTATTAGCACTGCTCTTACACTTAAAAAACAGCTTGCTGGATGCGCTATAAAATAGTCTATAAAATGTCCTCAATATCATGAAAGACAAAGAAAAGTTGGTAAAGTTTCCAGATTAGAGGAGAACAAAAATACGACAACTGAATGAAATAAAAGATTCTATATTGGATGCTCTTCCTTATCCCAAATCCCCAAATGGTCAAAAATAGTATTCTACAGATCAATGACAAATTGGAAAATGGACTTTAGACTAATTTTATAAAATAAAAATTTTACTAAGTTCCAAGAAGTTTATTTGTTCAGATATTAAAATGTCACTTTAAAAATTAATGTTTTAACCAAAATTGGTAATTTACATAAGCAGTAAAGCTATATTTCCCTGAAATAAATAATTTTTATTTAGAATATTACAAATGGGCATACTTGAATAATATACCTTGCTTGTCCAAACTACGGATCAGAATGTTCAAACTACTGAACAACTGCACTCATCTCATAGGCTAGCAAAGTAATGCTCAAAATTCTCCAAGCCAGGATTCAATAGTACAGGAACCAAGAACTTCCAGATGTTCACGCTGGATTTAGAAAAGGCAGAGGAACCAGAGATCAGATTGCCAACATCTGCTGGATCATCAAGAAAGCAAGAAAGTTCCAGAAAAACATTTACTTCTGCTTTATTGACTACGCCAAAGCATTTGATTGTGTGGATCACAACAAACTGTGGAAAATTTTTATAGAGATGGGAATACCAGACCATCTGACCTGCCTCCTGAGAAATCTGTATGCAGTTCATGAAGCAACAGTTAGAACTGGACGTGGAACAACAGACTGGTTCCAAATCAGGAAAGGCTGCATACTGTCACCCTGCTTACTGAACTTTTATGCAGAGTACATCATAAGAAATGTTGGGCTAGATGAAACACAAGCTGGAATCAAGATTGCTGGGAGAATTATCAATAACCTCAAATATGCAGATGGCACCACCCTTACAGCAAAAAGTGAAGAGGAACTAAAGAGCCTCTCGATGAAAGTGAGAGAGGAGAGTGAAAAAGTTGGCTTTAAACTCAACATTCAGAAAACTAAGATCATGGCATCCAGTCCAATCACTTCATGGCAAATAGATGGGGAAACAATGGAAACAGTGACAGACTTTATTTTGGGGGGCTCCAAAATCACTGCAGATGGTGACTACAGCCGTGAAATTAAAAGACGCTTGCTTCTTGGAAGAAAACCTATGATCAACCTAGACAAAATATTAAAAAGCAGACATATTACTTTGCCAACAAAGGTCCGTCTAGTCAAAGCTATGGTTTTTCCAGTAGTCATGTATGGATGTGAGCTGGACTCTAAAGAAGGCTGAGCGCCGAAGAACTGATGCTTTTGAACTGTGGTGTTGGAGAAGACTCTTGAGAGTCCCTTGGATGGCAAGGAGAACCAACCATTCCATCCTAAAGGAAATCAGTCCTGAACTTTCATTGAAAGGACTGATGCTGAAGCTGAAACTCCAATCCTTTGGCCACGTGATGCAAAGAACTGACTCACTGGAAAAGACCTTGATTATGGGAAAGGCTGAGGCGGGAGGAGAACGGGACGACAGAGGATGAGATGGTTGGATGGCATCACTGACTCAATGGACATGAGTTTGAGTAAGCTCTGGAAGTTGGTGATGGACAGGGACGCCTGGCATGCTGCAGTCCATGAAGTTGCAAAGAGTTGTACAGGACTGAGCAATGGAACTGAACTGATGGATCAGAATATATCCCAAACTCCAAAAAATTTTCTTTGATTACTAAAAACATAATTTAAGAGATGTTCTGACAATTATCTGATGACATACTTAACTGAGTTCATTATTTTAAATTTATCTTAAAATCTAATTTTGAAATTATTTTTGCAACCACATTCAAGTATAAATCTATCAATTAAAATTATACCACTGGACACAGTACCAGATTCAAGTAAATTTCTTTACTCTGGGAAAATAATCACAAAGGAAAGTCAAACATTAAATTTCTAAAATATTTCCAAGATAGAGTATTTAATTCACTATAATTCCATATATTTACCATAATCACAGCTTATTTATTAAAATACACACTTACCAGAAAGTACACCTACTTGAATAGATTATTTTAAACGATAAAAGTAATACCAGATTTCTCTTTTGACTCTAAACTATAAAGATAAAAGCCCAGTGTTACACAAAGACTGAATTTCAGAACAAGACAAAACTAAAAATTTTGGAGAGGTAATACAGTTTGAAAGTGAAAGGATTAATATTTAACAATGTGGAAAGAGATAAAGAGAAACATTATCTTAATCTGTTAAGTTTCCCTAAATGATTTACCATTAAATTTTGGCACTGATCTGAAGTACTTAAGTGTTTACAGTGCCAAATGTTTTACTTTATCAAAAAAATATTGTATATTTGATATCTATTTTTTCAAGAGACAAATCTAATGTATCAAACAGCTCAATCTAAAAAGACCAATTTAATATAACACCAATATTTTTATAAGAAATTTGAGGTAGGCTGGGAAATGGTGTGCGTTTTTTGTTTTAGTTTTTTCATTTTTGCTGCACCAGGAGGTCTGTAGGATCTTAGGACCCCTACCAGGGATCGAACCCACACTCCTTACATTGAGATGTGCAGGGTTTAACCACTGGACTGCCAGGGAAGTTCCAGAAATACCGTGTTTGGAAGCACAATAATTTTTTGAAGGTAAAGAACAGCGGCAGTAATCCCTTCTCAAATACAAATACATTTTCCATCCATCTAATTGCATTTAAACTGCTACCGAGCATCAAAACAGACTACTTCAAGATTCATTCCCATTGCTTTCCTTACCTATTCTTCCTTAATAATCTAACTGAATGTGTGTCTATTTTCATGAGTAAGAATATGAATAAAAGCAAATACAAGAAGAGCAGATTAAAAAAGTGAATAAATAAACACCTTGGTTAAAATGATGTTTATCTTGGCAATACCTGTATGTCACTGAGAGTCTAAATAAAACATAAACTTTCTATTCTACTTAAGAAAAGGATACATTTCTTGGAAGGTAATTCCACAACCAAAGAAATAAAAAAGCAATTTCAGTTGATAATCAGTTGAATACTGCAAAGTATCTACCTAAGGTACTTTCATAATTGAATTTGTAAAAACTAATACTCATTGTCAAGTATCTACAGACTTGTACAGTTTATCTATCTGCCTTTCTTCAAAAAACTACTGTCTGCAATTCTAATGTTTAAGAAAAACGTTAAAACACACAGAAATTCAATTAACCATGTTTGGATCACAGTGTTGTCATGAAGTTGCTAGCCTTTACCCTATCATTTTCAGTTATAGGTTATTAAAAGAAAAAAATGAACCTTATTATTTAAAATGATAATGATAAAATAAGTAAACAAAAGTACTCATCCACTAAGACACTGTAAAGGACTAGTTACAACGTGCTTTACCTGAATCATTTCGTAGATAAGATGACATGGCAGGGATGAGGCAGGACTGACTGAGAAGCTCTAGAAGTACAGAAGGAAGGGCACTGCTGTTCTGTCCTCTACTCTCGGGAGATGACTGAGCTTCTCCATTTACAGCACCACTTGCAGGATTTATATAACTTGCAAGAACCTAAAAATAAAAATCCTTGGATTTAAAACTGAGTTTTAGCTTCTCAAATTTAAAATGCCATATTTTATGTTAGATGTTCAATCTGAATATGAAGAGTATATACTTTCAACTCAATCAATGCTTCATAATACAGGTTTAAAAAACAAAGACTTTTTTCCTTTACATTTTCAAAAGAGAATATGTTTCTCATGATGATGTACAGTGCTATGATCAGACTATATAGAAGCAATCCACCTGAGAACATGAACTTTAACAGCTTAGTTGCAACTTTGAGATTATTTTACTGCTGCTGCTGTGAAGTCGCTTCAGCCGTGTCTGACTCTGTGCGACCCCATAGACAGCAGCCCACCAGGCTCCCCCGTCCCTGGGATTCTCCAGGCAAGAACACTGGAGTGGGCTGCCATTGCCTTCTCTGATTTATTTATTTTACTGAGTAGGTTTAATTATAGTTGAGGGTGATGGAATCTTGAACCCTGGGCTGGAAGAAGCACAAGCTGGAATCAAGACTGCTGGGAGAAATACCAATAACCTCAGATATGCAGATGACACCACTCTTATGGCAGAAAGTGAAGAGGAACTCAAAAGCCTCTTGAGGAAAGTGAAAGAGGAGAGTGAAAAGGTTGGCTTGAAGCTCAACATTCAGAAAACAAAGATCATGGCATCTGGTCCCATCACTTCATGGGAAACAGATGGGGAAACAGTGGAAACAGTGTCAGACTTTATTTTTTGGGGCTCGAAAATCACTTCAGATGCTGACTGCAGCCATGAAATTATAAGACGCTTACTCCTTGGAAGGAAAGTTATGACCAACCTAGATAGTATGTTAAAAAGCAGAGACATTACTTTGCCAACAAAGGTCCGTCTAGTCAAGGCTATGGTTTTTCCAGTGGTCATGTATGGATGTGAGTTGGACTGTGAAAAAAGCTGATTGCTGAAGAATTGATGCTTTTGAACTGTGGTGCTGGAGAAGACTCTTGAGAGTCCCTTGGACTGCAAGGAGATCCAACCAGTCCATTCTAAAGGATATCAATCCTGGGTGTTCATTGGAAGGACTGATGCTGAAGCTGCAACTCCAATACTTTGGCCACCTCATGCAACGAGCTGGCTCACTTGAAAAGACTCTGATGCTGGGAGGGATTGGGGGTGGGAGGAGAAGGAGACGACAGAGAATGAGATGGCTGGATGGCATCACCGACTCTGTGGACATGAGTTTGAGTGAACTCCGGGAATTGGTGATGGGCAGGGAGGCCTGGCGTGCTGTGATTCATGGGGTCGCAAAGAGTCGGACACGACTGAGCAACTGAACTGAACTGAACTGATGGAATCTTAGAAGTCTACATGAGAATAAGCTTATTCTAGAACTGCAAAAATAATGCTCAAAGACTTAACTAATGCTTGGAAAAATAAAAAACAAAACCCTAATTTTAGTCAATTAGTTGATGCAGTAACAAAAGCTAATCTTTACGAACCTACTCTTCTCATTTCTGCATTAAAAACTTTATAAACTAGTTCACCTTGCCTAATTCTAGAAAATGCAACACAATGTGAGAAACAAATGTGTAAATAGATTTTTTTTCAAAAGAGAGAGTCCAGATATAGTAGTTTAGATGAGAAGTGGACAAGAAAAAAGTAGATATGGTACATTCCTGTTACTGGACAACTTCACCTTTGTCACTTTCCTCTCAGTGAAGAGGTTAAGAGGGAAGAATTTAGAGTTGCAAGCACTGAAGAACAATCTTTATCTAGTATACTAAATGTACTAAGGGCAGGGAGAACATTTTTTCATTTTAAAAATGAACTTTATAAAAAGTAGCTGAGGATAAGGCCAATAAAACTTAAAAATCAACACAGACACACAAAAAAAGATGAACTATTATCACTGACAATATCAACTTTACAAATATACCTGCAGGAGACAGGTAACATGTTCCTCTTCCAGCCTCTGCTTGGTCAAGGCTTGCTCCACATCCCATCCAGAAGCTGTAGAGCCTGTTCCAAACCCAGTCCCTTTGGCCCAATAGAGCTGCTGTTCTTCTGTTGATGTAGGGTTATGAGAGCTTGATACCTGTGGCTTATAACAAAAAGAAAAGAATTATTACTATTTAGTTCTATTTATCCTCAAATTACCCGTAGAAGTTTAAATAGTTTAGCTGCTATGGAAAATAGTTTGGCAGTTCCTTAAAAAACTAAGCAAAGAATTACAACAAGACCCAGCAATTCCACTCCTAGGTATATATATAAAGGGGGAAAAAAACCAAACCAATACACTAATGTTCATAGCAAGACCATTTACAACGGTCAGAAAGTCAGCCCAAAACCCCGTCAACGGTTAAATGGATAAACAAACTGTGGCATATATATACAATGGACTATTACTCAGTCATTACAAATAACTAAGTACTGATTCATGCTACTTGGATGAGTCTCAGAAACAATATGCTAATTCAAAGCAGACAGACAATGTTACAAAGGTAACACATTGTATGATTCCATTTTTATGAAATATCCAGAGTACTTAGAGCCGAATGCAAAGTGGTAGTTATCAAGGTTGCTGCTGCTAAGTCACTTCAGTCGTTTCCGACTCTGTGTGACCCCATAGACGGAAACCCACCAGGCTTCCCCCGTCCCTGGGATTCTCCAGGCAAGAACACTGGAGTGGGTTGCCATTTCCTTCTCCAATGTGTGAAAGTGAAAAGTGAAAGTGAAGTCGCTCAGTCGTGTCCGACCTGTAGCGACCCCAGGGACTGCAGCCTACCAGGCTCCTCCATCCATGGGATTTTCTAGGGAAGGGAAAAATGGGGAGCAAACGCTTTTAAGAATAAATATAAGAAATTATTATCAGTATTTAAAATAATCTATCAGGAATAGATTGAGTAAAGCATCTAAGGGCCTAAAGTCAGTAACTCAAAAAAAAAGGAGAAAGCAGAGAAAGGAAGAGAGAGACATGAGCCAGATCTAGGATGACTCTGTAATGGTATCATATGTTTTCAATCATAGCAAGAAAGTCTGCTTCTATTGTGAGAAGGAGTACTTCTCAATTTCTTTTTTGTTCAGAATATGATGTGCAGAAAAATTTCTTTTGGGGATAGAGGACATATTAAAAATGTGAATTTTGTAGAGAAATTAAAAAAAAAAAAAGAATGAGAACCACAGGTTTATTAATATAACCTCAAATTTGGTGGGACTTCCCTGGTCCAATGGTTAAGACTCCATGCTCCCAATGCAGGGGCGATGGGTCCTATCTCTAGTCAAGGAACTAAGATCCCACATGCTGCAAACTGAGCAGAAAAAAGAGAAAAAGAATCAATTTGGGAGGAAATACTAATGAAATGTTGTATTTTCTACTTCATGAGAGGTAAACATGGACAGAGACTTCAGTTTATTAAAGTCTAATTAATAAGTACCTGTTTACAAAGTTTTATATATTTTATGACAAGAGGTCTTACATATATTTTTCATATTTATTTCTAGATATTTTCTATTTTTGATGCTATTCTAAAGACAGCTTTAAAAAGCTCTTTTTATGTTTGTTGCTGGTATACAAAAATGACTTATTTTTCTATATTGAAACTGGAAATTATATTCTCATTAAACTCACTTATGCCATTATTTATTTTTGCAATTTCTACAAATACAATCAAATCAACTCAAAACAATCAGGGTCACTTTTCCTTCTTTCTTTCATATTTTTCTTGTCTTACTATATTGACTAGAACTTTACTGTACTGACTAGAACCTTAAAAAAGGAAAAGGGATCACAGTATAAACTCAGTGTATCCTCGTAAATGGAAAAGCTTTTTAAGCTATAATATCTTTTTTGTTTGAGTAGATGGATTAACTTAAGGCTTTCTGAAAGAGCCTAAGAAAGAAGAGAACAATTCATTTTATCCTCTTTTAAATAATTTTTTTGTTTTAGGGACAAAAAAAAAATCAAAACAAAACAAACAAACTGCGCCCCCCAGACTCTGAAATATTAATTACCTCAGAAAAAACAATGCCTGTACTCCATGAATCTAACAATTTTTCATGATCTAAAGAATTAAAACTGAACCTACCTCTGTTTGATTGAGGCTAGAGTTTGGAACTCGTGGGGCATGGTGGCTCAGAGCAGACAGACAGACAAGAATGAGGTGGAGTGCCCCAATTTCCAAAGCCATCCTCCGAAGAAGCACACCATCATCAGTTGTCAAAGGCGTAGTGCTAAACAAGCTACGAAGGACATGGAAAGGAAGGGTCGGGAGCACATTGGCTGATGGAGATTGCAAGATATGACCTAGATTAAAAGAAGAGAACTCAAAATTAAAAAATATTTAAAAACCACAATAATAAACAACACAGAAGCTCACAAATTTATAATGACAATATAAAATTTTATCATATTTATTAAAAAGCCACAAAATAATAACATAAATGAAATTAAATACTTAATATTTAATAATAGTGTCCAAAAAGACATCAAATATATAAACTCCAAAAAAAGTTGAAATATACTCATATGATACTCGTTATAGACTATGTCAAAATTATTATAATCTAAAAATTTAAACTAAAAACTAACAACTAAAAACACAGAATTAAAACTTCCTTACAAGTGTATGAAAGTCTTGCCCTGGAAGTAGTTTCAACCATGAATGCAAGAGTGAAACAATTTTTGTTTTGTTTGCAATAAAGTTTTCTACTATGTTCTAGCTGCAAAGTGTTAAATGTAAAACAAAATGAACAAAAAAACACTTCTACATGAATGGCAGATGAAACCACCACTGCAAAAAGATATATCAAAATTATGCTTTTTAATAGACATTACTGTTGATTCACTAGAAAAAGTTTGAAACGGCCTAAAGACAATTCTTTTCCTTTTCAGTTTAGGGTTATACCTACTGTCTCATAGTAAGAGTCCTAAATTACCATGGTTCTTAAACTCTAGCAAGCAATTAGAAATTTCTGGTCTATTAAAATAAGCATACATAATTTATATCTGAAAATAAACAACCAGGATGTATTTAGTATATAAACACTGTAATTTAATAACAGTTATGAACACATTTAAAATTATGTCAACATTTTTGAAGAATTCCATCAATATGAAAACACACACAAAAAAGTACATACACAATACTTGGTAGCTTCCAAGTTAAAGGATTCATGAATAAATTCATATAATTTTATTGGATTATACGTACTTTGTTGTACAGAGTTTAACACTGCATACTCTCTAAACAGTATGTGAAAGACATCACCTCTAATCAAAACAACGTGATTTTAAAATAACATGAAAAAAAATTTTGATTCTCAAATGTAATGGTCATTCTCTGAAGAACTAGAGGTAAACCAAATGAAAATATACTTGCCAGGATACTACCCTATGATTTTTCTTTGTTTCCTTCTATTAACAAAACTGTCAGCCCAAAGGAAATAACCATCATAGCTTTCTGTTATTATTCTCTACTATCATTATATTATAAAATACATTATTATTATATTTTCTTCATTCTGTTCTCCTTCATCTAAATGATATTACCAGATTCACAGAAAAATTCTTTAAAAAGATTCTCATCACATCACTACAACACTTAACATATTTTATTAAATCTTAATCGTTATTCAGAATAAAATCTGAAGGTTTTCAGAAGCTTTTCCATGATCTGTTATCAATAACAGCTTTTTAAATGAGTTCTCTGTGCTGCTTTATGCAAATTTCATCTGCCCTCTCATATAACATGAGCACATAAACATTACTCAAAGCAGTCCTTCTTTCTGAAATAACCATTCTCAGTCTACAACTGATGATTTCCTTCAAGGGCCCACTAAAATCTATAATGCTGTTTTACTCATAAGAAAATAATCTCACACTTGTAAGTCTCCATAATATGTACCTCTCTCAAGGCTTTTATAACTTAAGTCTATATGTGTATAGACATGCCTCATTGCTATTACTGTAGCACATTAGCTACTTGTTGGCAGGACCTAAATATCTCCTTCATCTTTAAATACCTCCAAAGATGACCAGCAGTTTTGTAAGCACATTTGAATTAATGTCACACAACCCACTTACATTAAATTTCATTAGTAATACTCAACACTTACTTCCTTCTCCATCATCTGTCACTCCCAAAACCAAGCGAAGAAGGCACTGGGCATGTTTTCTCTCTTTCAGTAGCACTTCAGCATAACCCGGAAGCCGAAGAAATAATCCAAAAGCAGCCAAAGAATGGGCAGGTATGGGAGACATGGTCTGTACTGCTGACTTGATAGGTGGAGGTTCAGCCGCAATGGTTTCTGGCGCTTCATAAACTAATTCCCCTGACTGTTCAATAGTCACCCATTCAAACTGATCACTATCCTTTGGTTTTTCCTGAGTGGTAGATGTTACAACCGGAGCACTCACCTAAAGTAAAAATAATTTTGTTTGGCTATTTGTATGTTTCAACATCAGGTTCCAAGTAAAGGCTTGAATTCAAATGATCTCTTTAAAATATAAGAATATGAGAATCAATAAAAGAAGTATAGCTGAATCGCTTTGGTGTACACCTGAAACTATAAAACACTGTTAATCAACTAAACTCAAATTTGAAATAAAAAAACGTTTTTAAATCAATAAAAGGACATGTTTTTTAAAATGAGTTACATGGTATGGTGGTATGTGCCAAGTATTTCTACTCTAAAAGTTACTATTTTCTCCTTCGTAATTACTTAAGTATCTGTAGACAGTTTTTGCGACTTCACTTTCACCTTTCACACATTGGAGAAGGAAATGGCAACCCACTCCAGTGTTCTTGCCTGGAAAATCCCAGGGACAGGGGAGCCTGGTAGGCTTCCATCTATGGGGTCGCACAGAGTCGGACACGACTGAAGTGACTTAGCAGCAGCAGCAGCAGACAGTTTTTGAGACTATGTAAATATCTTGTTTCCCACTCAACTTTGATCATTAGAGTTAGCATTTTTATAATGTTTGCAAGAAATAATAATTGTGGTAGCTGCCAAATGGTGTTTTATTAATTCTACATTTATTGATTGGCAGTGAACTGTACACAAAAACATTTCCTTTTTCTTCATCTATTTATTCATTCATTTATTAATTTAATTATTAATTCTAAAGTCACTCTGCAAATAATAATCTGTTACTATCATTTTATCTCCTGACCAAGTAGAATCAGGCTTGGTCAGTGGAACCCCTTTAAAGCAGACATCTGTATCTAGGCTCATCTTGTATATTCTCTGCCTGAATCCTAGAATTCTTCCAAGGGGCAATGATTTCTTTTAGTGGAAATGATACTTTACAAAGCAGATATGGGACACAGGTATGTACACACTGCCTATGGCAGTCTGACTCCATGCTCTATAAGCAAACAAATCTAGGAAAAACATGTATAGACACATATATGTGAGACCAGGCTTCCCATGTGGCTCAGTGGGTGAAGAATTTGCCTGCAATGCAGGAGACACAGGAGACATGGGGCGTGGCAAACACTCTAGTAGTCTTGCCTGGAGAATCCCATGGACAGAGGAGCCTGGTGGGCTATAGTCCATAGGGTCGGAAGGAGTTGTACATGACTGAAGCAACTGAACATGCATACATATATATGACTACATATATAGATAAGCTTTCTAGCCGGTACTCTTCCATGTGTCATGGTCATGAAAAACAAAGATAATGGACGGAGGTTCGTGACATTGTACAGGAGACAGGGACCAAGACCATCCCCATGGAAAAGAAATGCAAAAAAGCAAAATGGCTGTCTGAGGAGGCCTTACAAATAGCTGTGAAAAGAAGAGAAGCGAAAAGCAAAGGAGAAAAGGAAAGATACAAGCATCTGAATGCAGAGTTCCAAAGAATAGCAAGGAGAGATAAGAAAGCCTTCCTCAGCGATCAATACAAAGAAATAGAGGAAAACAACAGACTAGGAAAAACAAGAGATCTCTTCAAGAAAATTAGAGATTCCAAGGGAACATTTCATGCAAAGATGGGCTCGATAAGGACAGAAATGGTATGGACCTAACAGAAGCAGAAGATATTAAGAAGAGGTGGCAAGAATACACAGAAGAACTGTACAAAAAAGATTTTCACGACCAATATAATCACGATGGCGTGATCACTGACCTAGAGCCAGACATCATGGAATGTGAAGTCAAGTGGGCCTTAGAAAGCATCACTATGAACAAAGTTAGTGGAGGTGATGGAATTTCAGTTGAGCTATTTCAAATCCTGAAAGATGATGCTGTGAAAGTGCTGCACTCAATATGCCAGCAAATTTGGAAAACTCAGCAGTGGCCACAGGACTGGAAAAGGTCAGTCTTCATTCCAATCCCAAAGAAAGGCAATGCCAAAGAATGCTCAAACTACTGCACAATTGCACTCATCTCACACGCTAGTAAAGTCATGCTCAAAATTCTCCAAGCCAGGCTTCAGCAATATGTGAACCGTGAACTCCCAGATGTTCAAGCAGGTTTTAGAAAAGGCAGAGGCACCAGAGATCAAATTGCCAACATCCGCTGGATCATGGAGAAAGCAAGAGAGTTCCAGAAAAACATCTATTTCTGCTTCATTGACTATGCCAAAGCCTTTGACTGTGTGGATCACAACAAACTGTGAAAAATTCTGAAAGAGATGGGAATACCAGACCGCCTGACCTGCCTCTTGAGAAACCTGTATGCAGGTCAGGAAGCTACAGTCAAAACTGGACATGGAACAACAGACTGGTTCCAAATAGGAAAAGGAGTACAACAAGGCTGTATATTGTCACCCTGCTTATTTAACTTATATGCAGAGTACATCATGAGAAACGCTGGGCTGAAAGAAGCACAAGCTGGAATCAAGACTGCTGGGAGAAATATCAATAACCTCAGATATGCAGATGACACCACCCTTATGGCAGAAAATGAAGAGGAACTCAAAAGCCTCTTGAGGAAAGTGAAAGAGGAGAGTGAAAAGGTTGGCTTGAAGCTCAACATTCAGAAAACAAAGATCGTGGCATCTGGTCCCATCACTTCATGTGAAATAGATGGGGAAACAGTGGAAACAGTGTCAGACTTGAGCGGATGCTGATTGCAGCCATGAAATTAGAAGACGCTTACTCCTTGGATGGAAAGTTATGACCAACCTAGATAGCATATTAAAAAGCAGAGACATTCCTTTGCCAACCAAGGTCCGTCTAGTCAAGGCTATGGTTTTTCCCGTGGTCATGGATGGATGTGAGAGTTGGACTGTGAAGAAAGCTGATCGCCAAAGAATTGATGCTTTTGAACTGTGGTGCTGGAGAAGACTCTTGAGAGTCCCTTGGACTGCAAGGAGATCCAACCAGTCCATTCTAAAGGAGATCAATCCTGGGTGTTCATTGGAGGGACTGATGCTGAAGCTGAAACTCCAATACTCTGGCCACCTCATGCGACGAGTTGACTCACTGGAAAAGACTCTGATGCTTGGAGGGATTGGGGGCGGGAGGAGAAGGGGACGACAGAGAATGAGATGGCTGGATGGCATCACGGACTCTGTGGACATGAGTTTGAGTAAACTCCGGGAGTTGGTGATGGACAGGGAGGCCTGGCGTGCTGTGATTCATGGGGTCGCAAAGAGTCGGACACGACTGAGCGACTGAACTGAACTGAAAAGAAACTAAAGAGACAACTAAATGCAATATATCAATATGATCTGAATTGAATCTATGACCACAAACTTCCTCAAACCATGCCAAAGAAAGTGATTTTTTTTCTTTTCCTTCTTCAGAACATTAGTGGGGCAACTGGAAAAATGTGAACAGAGCTGTTCACTGACTTATTTGTTAACCACAGGTAACATTTTCTTCTTTCTTTCCAAGTCTGTCTGTTTTTTAATTATACATCATACATTATTGATGAGATGTTATAATAACTCTTAATTTTATAATTAAGAGTTTAGTTTTATTTTAAAAAACGGTCAAATTACCAGTGGGTCAGTTTTATATTAGAAAACTGTTTTGTATTAGAAATCAGTTAAATTATTGCTGGATCAATCTTAAACTTATGGAGCTTTTATAAATTTATTAAAGTATTTTGTAGTTTTACCATTATTTTTCAAGTGAGTCCCTGATTACCGGGATGTCATCTATACTCTTTAATGTGCGACTGTTTTGAAATTTTAATAGAAAAGCCAAAGATTTTTACCTCTAACTTGGAAGGAATAGAATTACAGATTCTGTCTCTTTTATGATGGACAGACACTGACATGTCTGGACAGTTCATTCAGCCTTCCAGTTTTCTCTCAGGAACCCTAAGTATTCAGGAGCCAGCTACAGTTGTGCAAAACTTCATGTGCAGAATTTGGAGTACCCCATCTATGGGTCCCTTCTTCCTGAATTTCCCCCCTTTTAATCTCCAGCCAGAATGGAAGAACCAAACTCCTCTATAGCTTTTGCATGAGTTCTATCATCTCACCTCACAGAGACTGAGGAGTAGTCTCAGAAGATTAATCTCACCCAATGTGGTTTTATTCTCTTCATGTTGAAATCCTCTCCAACAGGTGCCTTCTTTTGGTCACTCTCAAGAGCCTTTAAGCAATTGCTTTTTCTTTTTTCTTTTCTTTTAAAGATCGTCTGTCCAGACTTAATATATAAGGAGAGTTCATCATAAATCTACTATTCTATATTACCAATTTACCTTTCATGGAAAGAGTAGTGGTGGTTGAGGAAAATGTCCAAAATCTTCTTCATTCTAGGATGGCAGATTTTTTTTTTTTTACATTTCAAAGAAGTAATTCCCTGGCTCCCAAGGTGTCTGATGAAAGGTTAGTTGTCAGAATTACTGTTACTGTTTTGAAAGAAATGGGTTTACTGCTTTTTGGCTGGTTTTAAGCTTTTCTCTTGTTTTTAAGTAGTTTGTCATAATGTTCTTAAGCATGAATATCCTACTTGGGGTTTAGAGAGCTTTTTGAATTTTGGATTGAGGTATTTTTTATCAGTTTTGGAAATTTTTCTTCCTCTCAGTATTGTTTCTGTCCTTGTTTCAATTCACTCTTTTTCTGTGACCATAAATACACATCACAATCTTTCACTTCTAGCTACATGACCATATAGCTGTCAAGTTCTTTTCATTCCTTACACATTCTATGCTTCAGTCTGGATTATTTCTTTTGACATATCTTCTCTACTACTAATTTTGCAATCTTTAAGTGTTTAATCTGTTGAAAAACCCATCTAACAATTCTTAATATGAAATATTAGACATTTCCAACTCATTCTATAAGACAGTATTGCCCTGATGCCAAAACCAGACAAAACATCCTAAAAAGAGTACACACCAAAATCCGCATTCATTTCCTATATGCTTTGCTGTAACACATCACCACAAACTTACTGACTTAAAACAACACAAATTTATTATCTGAAAAATTTAGAAGTCAGAAATCTAAGAATCTTATGGAGCTGGAATCAAAGCTTTGGATCCTAAGTATC
Organism: Moschus berezovskii; assembly: GCF_049115385.1. Classification (NCBI taxonomy): domain Eukaryota; kingdom Metazoa; phylum Chordata; class Mammalia; order Artiodactyla; family Moschidae; genus Moschus; species Moschus berezovskii. Next base: position 93,354,038 of record NC_142470.1, read on the forward strand.
AAATGCTCTTTCTGGAGGCTCTCAGGGAGTGTTGGTTGCTTGTGTTTTCCAGCTACTAGAGACCATTCACATTCCTTGGCTTTCAGGTGCTTCACTTGAACCTCCGCTTTCATCATCACATCTCCCTCTTTGACTATGCTAGCACTGTCACACAAATTTCTTCATTCCTGGCTCAGGGTTAGATGACTGAGGGGATCCACGACTGATCTCTTCACACGGCTCTGTATGTGACTACACTAGCAGCCTGATTTTTCTGAGGCCAGCAAACACTGAAAGCCACATCCTTGTCTTTCTCTCCAGAGCACGCTTTTCTGATAGCAAATGTCTAATTTTAGCATCTTCTCTCAGTTTATCTCTTTCCTCTCACATTTTACTATTAGTACCAAGAAGAAAACAGGTAATTTCACACTTACGTTGGAAATTCAGCTGAATATCCAAGTGCATCACTTACAAGTACTGCCTTCCACATACAGGACACAAATACACTAAGATTTCTATCACTAAAAGACAGGGAATCTCCTTTCCTCCAGTTTCCAATAACATTTTCCTCATTTCCTACTAAACTACACCACTAGTACTTTTACCATCCACATTTATACCAACAATCTGCTTAACCCAATTTAGGTACTCTCTATGATACATAGGTTCTTTCTATCATGATCCTCACTTTCTTCTGGGCCCTCACTGGACAAGGCTTTACCATCCATATTTCTACATCGTCTGTTCAAGGCAATTTAGACCTCTTTATATCATGCTCCTCAAAATTCTTCCATGACAAATATTCAATTCTAAGGTCACTTTCACTCTTCTAGGTATTTATTAGAGCAGCACTTGGTCTCCAATCACTTTAATGAACCATACTGAATAATGAATTAGGAAAGTCATTTTCACTGAGCAACAATAATCTTGAAGTTTCTTCCATTTCAAACTTTTAGCTATATCATTACAATTTTTAGAAAGGAATAACATTTTACTCATATTTTTCTGTGACAGTCATCTTATATCCTGGTTATATCCAAAAATAAAAATACTATAAGTTCTTTGAATAGAAGTTAGGTAATAACCCTTTAGGTATTATTGTGGGTTGAACTGTATCCTCCCAAAGATATGCTTAAGTCTTAACCCTCAGCACCTATAAATGTGAACTTATTTGAAAACAAGGTCTTTGCAGATGTAATCAATTAAGAGATGAGGTCATACTGGCTTAGCGTGGACCTCAAATCCAATGAAAGGTGTTTTTATAAGGAGTGGGAGATACAGATACAGAAAAGGAAGACAGCCACGTAAAAACACAGGCAGAACTGGATTGGTGTAGTTAGAGGGCAATGAATGCCCTTAACTGTTAGCAATAATCAGAAACTAAGAAGAGGTAAGGAAAGATTCTCCCCTAGAGCCTTCAATATGAGCACGGCTCTGGTGACATCTTGATTTCAGACTTACAACCTCCTGACCTGTAAGAAAATTAAATTTCTGTTGTTTTAAGCCACCCAGTTTGTGGTACTTTGTTACAGCAGCCCTAGGAAACTAATACATACATAAACTTATACACACACACACACACACAAAGTAGATAAAATTACAGAGAATAATTTCCCTACCTCAATCAACAAAAATAAAAAACTTCATATTTACAGCTCTCCATACATCACACACTTCCTTCATTTAATAAAAGGACATTTAAAGTATACCCCTCAATGACAGCAACATTAACAGGGGAAGAAGTTAATGTTTTAAAAACGACTGAAATAGAAACGGCACTTAAAAAAAAAAGAAGTGAAGCAAAAAGACATAGGGTATTTGGGTAGAAGTATATACTACTATTTCACTCCCCTATTTTCTAGTAGTATCTATAATTAATATCACATCTTAAGAAGCATAGAAATAAAAATGATACAATGTGATGACCTTGGCAAATGTGCTTGGTTTACAACATTTCTTTAACAACAGACAACCAGTCCATCCTAAAGGAAATCAGTCCTGAATATGCATTGGAAGGACTGATGTTGAAGCTGAAACTCCAATACTTTGGCCACCTGATGTGAAGAGCTGACTCATTTGAAAAGACCCTGATGCTGGGAAAGATTGAGGGCAGGAAGAGAGGGGGACAAGAGAGGATGAGATGGTTGGATGGCATCACCGACTCAATGGACATGAGTTTGGGTAGATTCCAGGGGCTGGTGATGGACAGGGAGGTCTGGTGTGCTGCAGTCCATGGCGTGGCAAAGAGTCGGATACAACTAAGCAACTGAACTGAATTCTTACAAAGCTCCATATAGGCTGAGCTTTGAAAGTTTTATACAATACTCAAAGACTTTAAGGGAAAGGGTACTTCCAAAGGTTAAGTTAAACATAAACAAAAAAAAGGTCTTTGCCATTAATGATATAATTAATTGGGAATCTTATCTTACCTGTTGAATTACTTCTGGATACAGCATGGGTAATCTTTCTGCAATAAGAGCCAGTCCACCCATTCCTGCAAAAACTTGTAATGGTGACTGGATGGGACAGGTTTCAAGTAAAGATTCATCCAATATCCCATCCATACATTCATCACTTGGAGTGAGAGCCTCATCATCGGGACAACTACCAAGTAAATCTCCATGATCTAGAAGAATAATCACAAACAACTGCTAAAAGAGAGGATCTATTTTTATAATACTTTTTCATTTACAAAGCAGATGCTATTGTCATCTGCTCATTATGCTCATTCAACAAAAGAGCATAATTATCCTGCTATTCAGATTTAGTTATTTTAAAGCTAGATGCCACAAGAATATTTAAATAACTTCTGATGTTGGTCCCTATAGTTGTTTCACTACATGGTCCAGTCAGGATCAGCATCATATTGAGAGCTTTTGAAATGTAGACTCTCAGGTCATACTCTGGACCTACTGAATATGAATCTGCAATTTTATAATGTTCTGTAGGTGATTTTCAAGTACACTGAAGTCTGAGAAGTATTATTCTTTAGGGCAAATAAGTAAAACATCAGAGACTTCAGAAAATATTAATGTATGTGCATGTTATGCTCTAAAAGTATTCAATGGGAAAAATGGAATAGTGACAAAAAATTTTCTTACTGAAAACTGAAAATTATACCATATTGGTTAAATCTGAATCACTCACAGAAGAAAACCAAAAGTTTATGTTCACAAACAACCAGATCCTATGAACATTAAAAGAGACAAATTATCCTGCTGAAAATTTGGGCAAAGGAAATGTATTAAAATTTATTAAAGAGCACAAAGGGTTAAAAATTAAATACTGAAATTTAATCAAGGGAAAAACTGAAGATAAATAAGATACCATATCCACACTATGAAAATCATTGCTTAAATAGCATTTATAGTAGTGAAATACTAGAATCAGAATGCTTTAACAACTGTGAAAGAGATAAATTGTTACATCCATATAAAAATAGGAAGTAAAAATGAACATTTAGAAATATTTCATTGAATATATAAAAATAAAAAGGTAAGAAACTGTATGATCCCACTTTTGAGAGAAAGAATGTTTATGAGCACAAAATATCACTCAATTATCAGTAAATTGGAAATTCTAAATGGGGTCCACACTTTGATTATAAAATTATGAACAATTAACATGGTTCATTCAGAAATAATATTTTTTAAAAATTAGGAAGTCCCTGGCAGTTCAGTGGTTAGGACTCCATGCTTTCACTGCTGAGGGCCCAAGTTCAATCCATGGTCAGGGAACTAAGATTCAACAAACTGAATGGTGTAGCCATAGGGGGAAAAAAATTAAAGCATATGGGCCTATAAAAAATAAAGTGATGCTACACAAGGAATTAACATTAATTTCCAACAGAAATAATGGCAATTTTCTATATTCACAAATAACTCAGTCATAAAGAAAAAATGTATCTCAAGTTGATGTAATAAAATGTAAATTAGTAATCAGCTACAGAAATCCCTGCCTGCTCAGATTAAAGACTGTAACTTAAAAGAAGTATCGTATATGTACCTTTTTCAGGGTGCAGTCTTTTAAAAGAATCTGTTTTTGACAGACTTGGGTCTGTGATAACTCTGGATCCCAATTTAACAGTCAGATCTATTGAACGGTAACCTTGAGGAAGTTTGCGGTCATATAGCAGAGTTAAAAGTTGAGCAAGCGTCATTTCAGCTGGCAACGGCTGGCCTAAAAATGACATAAATAAGTTAAAACTGGAATCCAAGAGGGAGACGTTTACTTGATTCAATTTATTCGATCACTTAATTATAGGTTAAGAGTTTGATTGTGACACCAATTTCAAAACAATATAAAAACAGCCAACAGAAAGTTTACAAAACTCAAATCTGTTTCTGACAAGTGTAAACAATAATGTCTATACAAAGTGATGGACACGGAGGTCTGGCATGCTGCAGTCCACGGGGTTGCAAAGAGTCAGACACCACTAAGCAACTGAACTGAACTGATACAAAGTGTTAATGATTCAGTAACCAAATCCCACTAAGATCTTCTGAGCAATGGTGAACAGGGAGAAAAAAAATTTCCATAAATCTGGAGTTGGCAAATCTTTTCCAAAAAGGCTAGATAATAAACGTTTTAAGCTACAGAGGTCATATGGTCTCTGCTGCAACTACTACCTCTACTGTAGCGTGAAAACAACTACGGACAATACATAAACGAACAGGCATAGCTGTATTCCTATGTAAAGGTTTTTAAATTAATTTATTTATTTCAACTGGAGGATAATTTCTTTACAATATTGTGGTGGTTTTTGCCATACAGTGACATGAATCACCCATGGGTGCACATGAGTCCCCCCAACCTGAACCCCCCCACCTCCCTCCCCACCCATCCCTCTGGGTTGCCCCAGAGCACCAGCTTTGAGTGCCCTGCTTCATGCATCAAACTTATACTGGTCATCTACTTGACATATGGTAATATACATGTTTCAATGCTATTCTTTCAAATCATCCCACCCTCCCCTTCTCCCATATAGTCCTAAAGTCTGTTCTTTACATCTTTGTCTCTTTTGCTACCTTGTATATAGAATGGGTATAGCTGTATTCCTATGAAAATGTTTTTATAAAAAGAAACATCCAGTCTACCTGGCATACTTTACTGACCTCTGCTACAAATCAACAATGTCTAAAACTAAGAAGTAAACTCCAAAGTGAGTTGGCAGTTTGATTATAACGGTACAGCACACACATGCAGATAAAACGGCTATTACCTCGACAAAAGGAAAGTATACTGGTCAAAGAACATGATTCGGGAAGAGGAAGCTTAACTATCAGGACTACAGCTAAGAATTCCATGCTAGAACCAGTTCTTTAAAATTAACTTCACGTTACATCCTAATAACTTGCTATGAATTAACTAAAACATTAATTTTACTGATCATTTTATAGCACATTCATAACAAAATTTAAGAAGCTAGAGCAAAACTGCAAATTATAATGTTTAAAAAGAGTATTAAATAGGTTACTTTCTTTTTATTCTCACTTCTCTTGGAGAGATCTATATGGATAAAGTCTCACCAAATTATTTATCTCATCAAAGCATCTGATTAAACATGATTTTTATTATGACACATGTGACTTATTCATTTGTAAGATTACTAAAATTTCTGATATGCTTTATCATTGTGAACATTACCAGCTAAGAGTTTATGGAACAGGTGAAACACAGGGACAGTAATTATTTTGCTGGCAGCGTCTGCTCCTGAGGAAGCACTTCCTATTTTATCAGGCATTGTCCTCCCTCTCCTGGATGGTGGGCGAGGTGGGGTAGATGACACAGCACGTTTAGATTGGGATTTCAGCCCTAAAACAAACAAACACACAAAAAAATTTATACAGCTAACACACTAATGAAGTATAAGTGTATTTCTACCATATATTAATAAAGCACCAGGAACACCAAAAGATAGAAATATTTCTTTTCATGTAGTATCTAATCTCGATTCTATTTGATTATATTTGTCATCTATTATACTTCATGAATAACTGGACATGATTTAGCTAGCAACTGAACAACCACAATGAATAACTGGATGCATGTGGAACTATTTTTCAAGAAACTATAAATTAATTCCCGTATTCTCTGAAATACATGTAGATGAGCATCCATTTATTTACTGGAAAGTAATTTTGTGCAAAAATATACAGAAAAGCTTGTGTTCTTAATCTTTCTCTGATAAACAGATTAAACCAATATATAGGTCTTCTTTTAAGAAGAAATGTAATCTAGGTTGAGCTTTCTCTTCTGAACTAAGAATTTTGTTAAGAAAAACATCCTCCAAGATTATCCCTTATCTTGACCAATTTTTCCTCTTCCTGCATTTATTACAGTAAAAGCTCAGTTTTCAACCAATTTTCTTTTGAAGATTTTTATTTTCTAATTTTATAGAATGAGCACAATATCATAAGTGAAAACTAGTGAATACTTTTTCAATTTGTATTTTTTATTAACAGAAAAAGTTACAGAAAAATTCCTTAAGACTTAGTGAACTTTTAAAGAGTGTAAGTCTCTGTACACTGTCAAGTTGAAATGCAGCATCTAAACTATTAACACATGTTCAATATCTGATGAGATATGGTAAGCACAAAATAAGTTTAATAATTCCAATGCCAAAGAGTAATTGATTTCTGATACAATAATTGTGTATTTAATATTAAGACATCATTACACCAGCTTTTTACATTAATACTGTTTATTACATGAAGTTCCTATAAATATAAATTGTTACACTTTACAGAAACCAACGAAGTCAAAATTATACATGAAAGAATCATACCTGAAGCAACAACAACACTGTAATTATCCTGAAATCCATTTTCTGCCTTAACTTTTTCTTTTTCTTCATGGTTTTTCTTTTCCTTGTCATCTTTTTGTTCACTGATTAGTTTAGCAGTGATACTTGGTGTATCTATAAGAAATTTTTGTGTAAAATACATTGATTCTCAAAAATCATTAAGAAGGGAAGTAATAAGTATCTTAGGGGACTTTATACAAGATTATATTGTAACTAACACAAAGGCAATGTAAACAGTCTGAAAAAATGTTATGAAGGAAAGTGTGACACGTTCAATTCTCACTGATTTTATCAACGAAAGGGATTAATCATTCTCCTTAGGCCAGGATACCTAAATCTAATCGCTAGAAAATATTTTGTATTACAATAGTACTACCTCTACAGGCAGTTTTTAAAACTATTAGCAAGAACTTCTGTTTTATTTTAGGCATAGATCAATCTGCTTATCACCTATATCTATATATTTCAGTCCTTACAACATGCATACAAGGAAAAATATTATTTTCAAAATAAGGAAACAGTCTTAGCAAGGTTACTGATACAATCTGTAAAGGGCAATATGGAACTCAAGCTCAGGATTAATCCTAATATGCATTACATTAGACTTCTCCTGCTACAGATGGGAGTATAACCAAACAAGTTTAAGGAACAGAGGTTGCTGGTTTTATTATTTTTATTTGGCTAGGAATCTTAGATAAAATGACATATTTTACAAGTACTTTAAGAATGAATACCAAGGACTTTCACAGATAGTCATTACTCTGAATTAATATTTTCTTTCATGCTTTTGAATATGGCATGCTATTATAAATCATGAAATAAATGATGACCATACAATGATCTTATTTAACCACTAGGAAACTCAAAAAGTACAAAGAGGAAATGGGGGAAAAAAGAACAGAGCTTCAGTGAACTGTAAACAACTTCAAAAGGCCTAATAAATGTGTAATTAGAATCACTAAAAGAGCAGAGTTATGGGAAGACAAATATATTTGAGAAACTAATAGACATAACATTTCCAAATCTGATAAAATTCATAAATACACAGATTTAAGTAAAAAAAGTCAAATCATAAGGAACATGAAGAAAACTACAAGGCATATTATCTGATGATTGTAATAGTCAAATTGCTTAAAAACAATGACAGAAATTAAGAAAAAACAACAAACACAATCATTATTTGAAAGCAATATAGTTAAAAGCAATAGGAAGCAGGTAAAGGGACCACTTAAATAATTTTGGATTCTTCGTTTTCAAGAATATTAGTAAAATACATATGCACATGTTAATATATCATGAGATGTGACTAAAGAAGACAAATACTCTTTTAAAGACCAAAGTACTGCTAACCAGAGGTTAAAGTAGGCACTTAGAAGTTTCTGATATTTGTTAAGGATAACTGAGTTGGACTTTCTAGGATACTGTTCTTCCACAGCCATCAGTTTTATTTTTAATTTTTAGACAATAAAGGGAGCTATTTTGCTCAATATTCTAAATGACAGAACAAGACATTTTAGAAAACAGTATTCATTTATGGTAAAGATAAATTAAAATGTTAAACTTCCAGTTATTTTGTACTATGTCTATACATTTCGATTAAGTTAAATCCCAAAAACTGAATTTCAGTACTCTTCTTCACTTCCTTCAATTAGTTAAAATTTTTTTCTTCATCATGTAAAAGGCACAATTTCAGAAAATTGAAATGTAGAAAAGGTGTGTAAAATCAAATTTTCACAAAGTTTAGCTATAACAGGTAAGGTGGAGGTTTTCAAATAAGAAAAAAATGTTAGACATTTATAATATATTCTAACGCTTTACTGTGTAATACGTAAAACGTAGGAAAGTATCATAATATTATGTACACATTCGTGTTAGATGCAGTATCTAAAAGCGATAAACAATCTTTTCTACTTTATTTTCTCAAAGTGATCATATTCATTCATGTGGTTTAACTCACCGTCTACGTAAGTATGTTTGGTATGCTTAGTTGCTCAGCTATGTCTGACTCTTTGCAAGCCCATGGACTGCAGCCTGTCAGGCTTCTCTGTCCATGGGTACTCTCTAGGCCAGAATACTGGAGAGGGTTGCCATACCCTCCTCCAGGGGATCTTCCCAAACCAGGGATCGAACACAGGTCTCTCGCACTGCAGGCAGATTCTTTACCGTCTGAGCCACAGGGAAGCCCAAGAATACTGGAGTAGGTAACCTCTCCCGTCTTCAGGGTATCTTCCCGACTCAGGAATTGAACCAGGGTCTCCTGCGTTGCAGGCGAATTTTTTACCAGCTGAGCTACCAGGGAAGCCCAAATATCGTAACAACTCCCCAATCTCTTCAACTCAGTCTTTTATTTCAAATTTGGATTAATATTTCCAACTAATAAATAGATAACGTCAGTTTTTTGGGAACTCCTAACTTCTTTCAGTTAACAGTGTTGCTCAAAGACTTAGAAACACACTGACTTATATTTAAATTGCAAACATTTAAATTTTCAGTTTGTTTTTTATTCTGACAATATACAAAATATCATAAATACTATCAGAGGCAGAGTGTGTCCTGCTCACTTTTACAACCCTAGAAATTACTGTGCTTACACATAGCAGATACTCAATGAATTCATCACTGACTAAGATTTCAGAGAGGCAAAAAAAGTGAAACTCACCACAGTCAACCGGCATTCTACCCCCAAACTTATATCCTATTTAAAGGCATCAACTGAGAGCTCTTGAAATACAGACAAGAAATCAAAGGGAAAAGTTCTGTCTTCCTCACTGTTAGAAACAATAAAGTCACCAGCCGATTCTACCTACTGACCCTTCATTTATCCCCTAGATTTAGTAAATATTTATTACTTAGAATGCTGTCATTCAACCTAATATACTGTGCAATTCCTCTACTATAAAACAGCCTTATGGTTTATCTCGAGAAAATTCATCAATATCTTCCCACAGTTTGTCACCATTTCCAACTGCCAGTTCTGCCACTACTAAACATAAGACACATAACAACAAAAGAATTACAGGTGCTGGAATGTATTATACATTTTGTACACTGCATCATGTTTTGAAACGTGAAACCATCTTGACCATTTCATGTCATTAAATAGTTCCTGAGTGAATAAAATAAAATTATAAAAATTATAAAATTCCTACATACATAAAACAAAAAAAGAAAAAAGAAAAATAAATATTTAAATCTGACTTGCCTGACACTCTGTCCAGAACTTCTGATAATGTTGTTGAGACTGGTAAATGAAGTGTTCGGAACTTGTGGCCTGCTCCATACATTGGATGCTGGATGACGTGACTAGTAGCATTAATTCTCCCCTTGTACAGCTGGAAATCAAGAAATAAAGAAGAGATTTTTTGAAATATATGTCATTATATAACAATTTCAAAAGCAGAAAAGAATAAAAATTCAATAATGCATACAAAAGTATACGAGTTTATTTTCTGTATTTCTTCAAATGTGGCATGTCTCTCACGTGATTTGTTGGTCAAATTTTGCATTAGCACTGTTGTACCCAACAATCTGTCACTTTCCCTCCCAAATCAAATTATACTATTCGTGGCAATTTACAACTAAGTTATTCCAGACAAAGAGTTAGCTGAGATTTCTAAGTCCTATCATTAAGTATAAAAGCTATGATATTTTCATTCCGCTGTGTTAGAAATTAGAACAGAGATAACTGTAAGCTCTGATATGAAAACATAAAATATCTTTACACACAGTTCATCATTAAGATTTAATTTAATTGTTAAATACTCACTGGACAGGGAGACTGAAGAAACATTGTCACCTTCTCATCCTCCAGCATCAGCTGCAAAAATAATCTACGTACAAACCCTGAAATATTGCCTGATGTTGGAAGGTTCCCTCTTTGAGGAGACGTCTGAAACAGTTCACAGAGAACCTGGCAAAGAGATTTAAAAAGTTAAATGTGGCACTGCCAGCTTTAAAGAATAAAGAGGAAATTTTAAATGTGGATTAATAAGTATGCTTCAATTCATCAAATTAGCAATTAAAGAATACATTATTCCATCTTAAATGAATAAGAAGTAGACATGAAGTTAAAAGTGAATCAGAAATTTATCTGGATAAGAGAAGTTACTAGTACAGGGTTTTCAAAAAATACCTGGCAAAATCAACTTAATTTTAACTTCAATAAATATATGAATGTGGTTACTATACAAGAGAAATTCTGAAAAAAATGTTATTAAAAATGTAAAATAAAGCCTTAACAAGAAACTAAGAGAGAATAAACAGGACAGAAGACAATGGAACAGAAAGTTTCACTCTACCCACAGGCAGAAACCAAATTTTCAAATACTCATATTTAAGGACTTAAATTGGTAATTTAAGCATTTCTTTCAAATTAGGCACATTAAGTAGATAGTCATCCTTTTAGATACTAATAATTTACTCTGAATGCTGCTGCTGCTAAGTCACTTCAGTTGTGTCCGACTCTGTGTGACCCCATAGACGGCAGCCCACCAGGCTCCACCATCCCTGGGATTCCCCAGGCAAAAACACTGGAGTGGGTTGCCATTTTCTTCTCCGATGTGTGAAAGTGAAAAGTGAAAGTGAAGTAGCCCAGCCACGTCCGACTCGTAGCGACCCCATGGACTGCAGCCCACCAGGCTCCTCCGTCCATGGGATTTTCCAGGCAAGCGTACTGGAGTGGCTTGCCATTGCCTTCTCCTTAATCTGAATAAGCACTATTAAATAAGGGAGTACATGTTCATTCCTATTTATTGGTGTCTACCATGTCTCAAAGGGTTAGACACGACTGAGCAACTGAACTGAACTGAGCTGACCCATGTCTCAAACAAGCTCTATGCTAGTATACATAGCATAGTATGCTTGTTTACATTATAATCCTCTCCAAAAAAAAATCTTTTGAGAGGCAGGCATTACTATTTCCATTTTACAGTTAAGATCACAACAGCTGGAACAAGCAAAATCCGGAAAAAAGGAACTAGAATTATTTTAAGAGATAATTCCAGCTTTCAAGATTCTTGGCCCCCAGACTCAATACAATAATCTTTCATACTTTGAATGTGATTTGTCAAGAGTCTCCTGTCTGAAACCTACTCTAATGTCTGCTTCATTAGAAGCAAATCAACAGCTTTTAAGAATCCAGTTACTACAAACTGTAATGCCTTGATGCAGATGAAGCTTTAATGGCCACCTTTAAGTGGTCAATCTAGTTCCAAGAGCTGAAGCATCGTATTGGGGGTAGATTTTTTAAAAGAGGAATGTATGACCTTTAGCTAGAATCTTGAAGAATTTGTCCATCATTCATCAAAAAGAACAACTGACTTATGTTAACAAGTGAAGAGAGGAGGGAAGGGATATCAGTACTTAATTTCAATTATGGTTTAAATTCAAATCCTTAAATGCACCTGACTGGAAACTTCATCATCACCTTGCCCTAATACATGCCACTTTCTGAACTAATTTCAAGAGTGTTATGTGAAAAGCACATTAAAATACGAAGACACCTGGAACAGAAGTCAGTTTTTCTACTCTTACCTGGGCCATCAGCTTTTGATTATTAGGGTGACATGAAATGCACTGCAGAAAGAATGCAACAGTCGCATTCTCAATTGCTGTCCTCTGCTGAGTAGTCAATCCTGTTGGAGCAGCTGAGGAAAGAGAAGCTGATCTTGCACTGGTCTGTGGTGCACTTAGGTTGTGTCCTCCAGAGGTGGATCCAGAGTGACACAATAAAAACAGAAGTGCTGTCCATAGTGGATTGACTTCAGACCCACCAAGCCAGTCTTTCATAATATGGCTATTGCCAACTTCTGTCAAAAACCTAAGAATAGGAGCAACCAGGTCTGCTGTGACAGGCATCTTATTACACTGTTGTGGAACGTGGTGCCGTCTCAGTTTGTCCTGGGAAGTGTCTACTGATTGAGCAATGCTTTCAGAGTAAGAAATGTGGTTAAAGCAAAAACTAGCCAGACTCCTCACAAGAAGAGAAGGCAAACCCGAGTCCAATAATTGTTTGATAGCTTCTGGAGATTGAGAAGAGGAAGCAAGGGTTGCCAAGTGTGACTCAGTTAGGGCAAGAGGTGCTTGTGCATTTTTAGAGTCATCTGTTAAAGATGAACTGAGATCCTGCTTTTTGCTATCATCTGTCATGGACAGTCCATGGTGACACTGCACCGGGGGAGGAGTAATGCCCATCCAGCCCATCAGCAAAGAAAAATAACTTGGGTGTATGTGACACATCGAGCAAAGCAGACTGTCCACAGCTTTCTTCAAAACCATATTGCAGGGAAGAGACATGGACCAATTAAAAAGTAACCTAGGGAATAAAAGATACCATGTTAAAAAAAAGCACTTATTTTTAGAAAGACCTCACTGTCCATTATTTCTACTAGAAATCACTCTGATGAAAATTACACAGTCTAACATTCAGTATTATGACACTATAATATCTCAGCAAGATTGGTTCTGATAAACATCAAGTACTTCAGTAGGCTGAAGTAAAACTTGCAAGATGAGCACAGAAAACTGAGATCTCTATCAAAATGGTTCTACCACTCTCTGTGTAACTTAAAAAAAAAAAGACATACAGAAAATAATGAAAAAATTATAGCAAAGAAATGTTTAGATTGAATTTGATATGATTAACGGTTTTAATTCATGTCTGCAAAATGAAAACTATTAATGAGCTTCACTAAGTCATGGATTAAACCAACTAAAAGAAGCAAATATGAAAATGACAAACTAGAGAACAAAAGGCCAACCTTTTATGAGTCATGGAACTCTTCAGAAATAAATATTATATTTTGCCATAGAGTTATTAGGCAGTCAGCTCAATAAAGCCTTAACTGCATATGATGAAGAATGTGGGTTAAGTGGAACCTACTAGTCAAAAGAACAATCATAGCTGTCTAGAAAGAATGAGAAACAGACAACTGTAAGAACTGTCTAAAGTAGTCTTTAAAATTTCTAGTTACACTTTCCCTCCAAAGTTGTATATTAAAGATAAAAGAATCTCGTGAGTAAATTTACAAAAGAGAATAAACAATGTGAACTGCAGAATACAGTAAACATTCCAAATTTAGGTGGGAAAAGCAGCAATGATACTAGTACAGCTTCCTGAAACATGAAGATTAAATCTGAGTAGCATCTCATTTCAAAATGATATCATTTATACTTTTCTAGCACTTTGATTATTTTTATACAACTAAGCATATAAAAATGCTGCTTTATCAAGTAAAAACCTAAAGTGATCTAATACTGGGGAGAAAAAGAATTTCATAAATCATACTCACTCAAAGAGTTCTCGGTCTAGCAGTGCTGGTAAATCATATTCTACCAGCAGTTCATAACTGTGCCACAAAATTGCTGCTACACAGTGCAAATGAGAAGGAGATGGCATCAAAAGACCATACTCTATTGATGAAGAGTTAGGACACATGTAACTCATCCTGCCACTTCTTTTCATAGCAGCCACTCTTGCAGAATCACTGACCCATTTTAACAAGGCCTGAATTCTTAAAAAAAGAAGACGAATTCAAATAATCAATTATACTACAGATGACATTTAATACAGATAAATTCTGCCACTGCATGTAAGCAATGTTTATATGAAAATAATATATGATTATTTTCAGTAATTTTAATTTAAAATAGGAGGGAAAGGGAATTATGCAATCAATAATGTCAAAGTAATTCTAATTTTTCAATAATACCTATTTAAGTGATGAAAATATCTGCAGTAACTTGTCTAATCAGCATATAAATACTGATTCTTACCTCATTTATGGCAGAACATACAAATGTCTAGAATTACAGAATATACAGTTTAAAAAAGCTAATTTTATCCTCTAAATTTTTACTCTTTTTATAATAAATCCACATACTATAGAGCAGTAATTGGGGGTCAGCTCTTCATTGTGCAGAATCTCATGTAATATACAATGTTTCACGTCTCTGGTCCCCAAGCATTAAATACTAGTAGCAGCCACCCACCCTCCTGCACTCTGATAACCGAACAGCCTCAACACACATACGTTTTCAAGTGCCACCCTACTACACTCCCTTGCCTAGAGGTGGGGACCACAAAATAAAAGCAAAAGACTTTTTAAAGCAATAATGCTTTGAACTTTGTATTTTTAAGGGGGGGGGGTACATTTATTGTCAAGTTCTTAAAACACTGCTTATCTTTGTTTTGTTTACTTTTAAATGTCTAGTTTAGAGCACAGGATTCTTCGCTTAACATTAAAAGAAATGGGAGTTGGAAGGTATATAATACCACTTAATCCCTTTCTACCCTGAAGGACTGAAGGATCAAATGCTTTAAATTTCATATGATAAGAAATAAGGAAAAATCACTGGAAAAGAAGGGAGATGAGGCAATTAGGGAAAAGTAACATTTCCTAGAAAAACAGCAGATAAAATCTTGTCATTAACGTCAATTCTAAAATATTCTGAAATAGCTATATTTGCATTATGCTAAGAAAGTAATTTTAAGCACAATTTCTTATGATAAAAAAATTAAAAATAAAATAACCAAAAAACTGCAGGAAACCTATTCTAGAAAAATATTTAGCACATATTTTTAACCCTATTAATCATTATGATTCAAATTTGACATAAATTACGATTCACTTTGTCAAAAAATACTCCAATATACTTTTAAATATAATACAGTTATCATACAGTTTATATAAAGCAAAAGTTTAATGGAAAGGAAGTCAGCCTATTCAATATTTTGAAGTTATCTGACAAACTAATTTTACATTGTTAAACATATTCTTTAAATATTTTTAACCCAGAGTACATGAACGCAATGAGTATAAAATTAATGAAAGCTATTACATTATCAGGGATTAAGTAACAATTTTTCCGAGATGCCTTCACTGCCAGGCACTCTAATTCATACCCTTCAGTCTGACCTACATAAATCTCCCCTTATTAGGGACACTGTTCTGTCTCCCCACTCCTGAGGGCCCAAGTTGGACTGAATAAACTTGATCTCTCTAGTATTAGCACAATGCCAAACATATACCAACTACTCAGTGAACAGCTGTAAAATGAGTAAGAACCCACCAAAAAATTAATAATCTGTTAATAATTCATGGAGTAAGATGTTTAACAACATACCAAATGATTTCACTTTAAATACAAATTAATAAAAATAAAGAATCTTAACTGAATATAAAATATTCAACATACTTAAAAGGATATTAACTCAGGAAACAGTCTCCAGCATAAAGATAATTCATATTACTTGAACAAACAAAAACATGTTTCAAAGAAACCTGGAGTCCTTATGAATTTGGAGGGAGAAGACATCAAGGAAGAACTACATGAGTGAAACTTACCTAAAATTACCTATATTGAAAGATCAGTAAACATTTAGGTGAAACAATCAGCATTATTTACTTGGTATGACAGTGTTTCCCTTTGTGGTAGGAAGCAGGAGAAAGAAGGGAAGGAATCTAATGAAAAGATGTCAGTGGATAATACAAATAGTTAGTGAAAACATTACTATTATCAAAACAGTCCAGGTATCTAATACAGACATAATATTCCTTTATTTCTGTAAGTTTAGTAATACCTAAGCTGAACTTTTACACAAAGATCTTTTAAAAAAGCATTATGAGTAACGTCCACTACGTGAGATAATGTGTATATATGTTCTCATGTGAAAAATGAGATCACCACATACCTGTCTTTTGTTCCAGGATCCTGAGTTGTTCCAAGCTGGTAAAGAATGTCTATCGTAGAGTCAGAAGAGAGTCCATTCAGTCTTCCAAAAAGTAAAGGGCTATTCAAATCTTGTAAAAAGAGAATCAAAAGGAAAATTTGCTAAATAAGCAAATGAGATGAAAAGATTCGCTCAGTTTAATCTTAAATTATTCATTAAACATAACTTCTATAAAATTCAACAACAACAAATCAAAATCCAAAAATAATGAAGCCACATGGAATTTAATTTTGGAAACGGAATTAATCACAAACATCATAGTTCAAATATTATTTCTCTGCAGATATGTAAAAATTCAAATATCAAAATTCATTGTCACCTGTAGGATCACTGCCTGATGCTGCACAGTTTCTCAGAAGAATGTCTATAAGCTTTAGGCCAATTCGAGTG
Source organism: Moschus berezovskii (assembly GCF_049115385.1). Taxonomy (NCBI): domain Eukaryota; kingdom Metazoa; phylum Chordata; class Mammalia; order Artiodactyla; family Moschidae; genus Moschus; species Moschus berezovskii. The sequence continues at coordinate 93,370,942 of NC_142470.1, forward strand.
GACTGAAGTCCTATCTTTACGAGCACAACCTCAATGTTGGGTGAATGCATTCCACAGTACGGAGACATCAGTAAGGCAGCACAAGTCTGTAGCAAATTAGCAGTAGGTGCAGCTGCACTTGCCATCATTCCTTCCAGATCACTTATGTGAGTAAGGCAATGATGTAATAACCGTAACCATCCAATACTGAAATACAAAACACAAAACAGCCTATATGGGTTAATTTAAGTAGCTTAAATTACTTCAGACTTCTGAAGTAAAAACTTTTCCCAGATCAAACAAAACGTCTCCAAGATTAGCAAGTTGTGGATAGACTGTCACAGACAGATAGTCTTACTGAATGAAGTTATACACAGAAAGACAAAAATGACATGGGATCACTAATATGTGGATTATTTTTCAAAAAGCAGGGGAGGGGAGGGTACAAATGAACTCACTTACAATACTGAAACAGAGGCATGGATATAGAAAACAAACTTATAGTCACCAGGGATAAACTGGAAGACTGGGATTGACATCCACACACTGCTGTAATATGAAATCGATAACTACTAAGAACCTGCTACATAGCACAGGGAGCTCTACTCAATACTCTGTAATGGACTACATGCAAAGAATCTTTAAAAAAAAAAAAAGGAGATACGTGGTTAAAGAAAAAACTTGTGCTTTATAAAGCAGAAAAAATAACCAGCATGTTGTAGTTCATAAGTAGGTAGCACCAATCTATGTTAAAAACAGAATATTTTTAGAATACTATAACATCAATAAGAGTTAAACACAAAATAAGTTTCCCCTATAACATACAAAATAAACATACTTAAGTACAAGTCACATTTACGAATTATGAACCTGCTTTTTATTTGGTCAGGAAATAGTTTTGTATATACATATATGCATAAATATAAACTGCACAGGATCACAGAATTGCAAAACTGAAAAGACCTAGCAGCTTGAAAATAAAAAAGAAATTCCAGTTTTTTTCCTCAGGTAAAACGTACAATAAAACCAATCTATAAAATTTTCAACCATCTGAATTTATCAGAAGAATGTAAATTAAAGGACACATTCAGGTCCTTTGTTTGGTCAGTTTGTATCAATCTGTATGGTTCAAATCAAACCTTTTACGGACTGGCAACTTAAGAATTACTATATAACAGACCAGGTTTGATTCAGATATACTCTTGGGGGTAGGCATTTGGAAATGCTTACATAAGACTACAGTCCAAAGAAGTGGAACTCACACCCACATAAAGCACATCACAGAGCATCTCAAGAATTAAACACACATGAATCTCAATTTTAACCAGCCTCAAAGTTCTGTTTCTATGCAATTATTCTTTATTACACTTAAAAAATTATGACATTATTTAGAAACCTATGGAACAAGGAATTTTCTAAACTCTAAAAAAAAACCCAAAGAAACCACATAATAAATTTCATGAAAAGCACAGAAAGGTTTTTCTTAGGAATGAGGAACTACATACCTTGTTTTAGATACCTGATCTTCAGATGGAAGAAAGGGATTATTAACTGTTGCTGAAGAAGTGGTACCAAAAGCAGTGAGGCCCAGTAACTTGATCTGTGAAAGGCCTAGTGTGCTGGCATCTCGTGGACGATGGAGTCTAAGGCAGACAGCGGAAGCTACTTCAGCTTTCACAAGTTGGATTTTTATGTAAGTAAGACCACTTGTGACAACAGGAGTGGACAGTGGAAGCATGTTTACTCCATCTGCACTTACTTCTACAGACACTGAGGATGGGCAGGCTACAGGAAGAGAAAATTGAACAATTACTAAAGAAAAAGTAAACTCGAGTTCATATTTTAATGGCAGCTACAGTAAAATGGCAGCTTTCAGTTATATTCATTATGAATTCATAAGAAGAATATATATACACTAAGTCACACTTTGTCAGTAACTTTCATTATAATTGATTTTGGAGCTATTACATGGAATTTATACTATAATAAAAACTGTACATAAAAAATTCTAAAATTAACCTAAAAACAGAGTAACTGAAGACATGCAATCCACATATACTTCATTTTCTCGAAGAAAACAAAAACAGGCAATTACTCTATTATTTCTACTCTCAGAATTATAACTAGCAAAATGGGGCATTTAATTAGTATGCTGTGATTTACAGCTGTATATAATTTAGGAAGAATGTGACTTTAAAGGTAACTTTTCACTAATTCATTATTTCACTACTATCATATTGCCATGATTTTAAACACATTTGAGTTCAGAAACTGTTTTCACCTCTGATCCTTTTTTGCCTTTCAAAACTTAAACATTCAGAATATTTAAAATAATTTCCTGCTAAAATTTAAGGAGGCGAAATGAAGTAATCGAAAAAGCAAGAGTTCCAGAAAAACATCTACTTCTGCTTTACTGGCTATGCCAAAGCCTTTGACTGTATGGATCACAACAAACTGTGGAAAATTCTTAAAGAGCTGGGAATACCAGACGACCTGACCTGCTTCCTGAGAAATCTGTATGCAGCTCAAGAAGCAACAGTTAGAACTGGACATGGAACAACAGACTGGTTCCAAATCAGAAAAGGGGTACATCAAGGCTGTATATTGTCACCCTGCTTATTTAACTTCTATGCAGAGTACATCATGAGAAATGCCGGGCTGGATGAAGCACAAGCTGGAATCAAGATTACCGGTAGAAATATCAATAACCGCAGATATGCAGATGACACCAACTTACGGCAGAAAGTGAAGAATTAAAGAGCCTCTTGATGAAATTAAAAGACGAGAGTGAAAAAGTTGGCTTAAAACCCAAATTCAGAAAACTAAGATCATGGCATCTGGTCCCATCACTTCATGGCACATGGGGAAAGAATGGAAAGAGTGGCAGACTATTTTTTTGGGCTCCAAAATCACTGCAGATGGTGACTGCAGTCATGAAATTAAAAGACGCTTACTCCTTGGAGGGAAAGTTATGACCAACCTAAATAGCATATTAAAAAACAGAGACATTACTTTGCCAACAAAGGTCCGTCCATCTAGTCAAAGCTATGGTTCTTCCAGCAGTCACGTATGGATGTGAGAGTTGGACTATAAAGAAAGCTGAGTGCCAAAGAATTGATGCTTTTAAACTGTGGTGTTGGAGAAGACTCTTGGAGAGTTCCTTGGACTGCAAGGAGATCCAACCAGTCCATCCTAAAGGAAATCAGTCCTGAATATTCACTGGAAGGACTGATGCTGAAGCTGAACTTCAATACTTTGGCCACCTAATAGGAAGAACAGACTCATTGGAAAAAACCTCGAACCTCGGAAAGACTGAAGCCGGGAGGAGAAGGGGATGACAGAGGATGAGATGGTCGGATGCCATCACCAACTTTATGGACATGAGTTTGAGTAAACTCCAGGAGTTGGTGATGGACAGGGAAGCCTGGCGTGCTGCAGTCCATGGGGTTGCAAAGAGTCGGACATGACTGACCAACTGAACTGAACTGAATATAAAGTATTTGGATGCTGCTGCTGTTGCTAAGTCACTTCGGTCGTGTCTGACTCTGTGTGACCCCATAGACGGAAGCCCACCAGGCACCCCCTTCCCTGGGATTCTCCAGGCAAGAACACTGGAGTGGGTTGCCATTTCCTTCTCCAATGTGTGAAAGTGAAAAGTTAAAGTGAAGTCGCTCAGTCATGTCTGACCCTTAGCGACCCCATGGACTGCAGCCTACCAGGCTCCTCCATCCATGGGATTTTCTAGGCAAGAGTACTGGAGTGGCGTGCCATTGCCTTCTCCGTTGGATGCTGCAATGGTAAAGAATCTGCCTATCAATGCAGGAGATGTGTTCAATCCCTGGGTGGCAAGATCCCTCAGAGTAGGAAATGGCAACCTGCTCCAACATTCTTGCCTGGGTAATTTCATCAACAGAGGAGCCTGGTAGGCTACAGTCCACAGTGTCACAAAGAGTCTGACACGACTGAGCACACACACACAACAAAGTAATCAACTGGCAATTGCTATGGGAAAATTCTTTCTCACATACATGGAAGAACATTTAATAAATTTATCAATCAACTGAAACAACCTTTGAAACTTGATTTCAATGTCAACTATAAAATCAGGCAGAAACTTTTATTATATGCCAATTATACCCCTGGTTTGCCCAGAGAACTAGGTAAGTCACATAATTTTTAAATTTAATCTTAACCTTTCATGGAAGTATTATCCACATTATATAATCTCTTTGACTCTACCAATACAAACTGATAAAAAGAGATTAAATAATTCAAACTCTCACATGAATGAAGAGCACATTTTCTGTTCAAGCCCATGTTTTGATTCTAAAGGCTATGTTATTTCTACAGGAATACACTATATCTTTAGTTTGTGCTTTGATCTCAAACCAAAAGTATTTAGCACACTTGTGTTAGGAAACATGTAATCTATTATTTGTCATAATGTATAGAGTCCTCCCTTGTAACATCCTTCCTGTCTCCAAACTACTATGTATGAATTCTAGCTACAATTCAAATCCACTTTCTCCTTCCCAAAAGAGCAGTTTCCTCCTCATCCTAGATTGTTTTCGAAGTCTTACACTGCTGGAGGTTATAATGAGTTATATTTTCCCATGTAATGTATTTATTTTTGACCTGCCAAAACACTGCATTAATCTACTTTTTTCTGTCATTTTATTCATTATATCTATTTTAATCTGATACGTGTGGATTCTACAACTCTGTTCAGTTCAGTTCAGTCGCTCAGTTGTGTCCGACTCATTGTGACCCCATGAATCACAGCACGCCAGGCCTCCCTGTCCATCACCAACTCCCGGAGTTCACTCAAACTCATGTCCATCAAGTCGGTGATGCCATCCAACCATCTCATTCTCTGTCGTCCCCTTCTCCTCCTGCCCCCAATCCTTCCCAGCATCAGAGTCTTTTCCAGTGAGTCAACTCGTCGCATGAGGTGGCCAAAGTATTGCAGTTTCAGCTTTAGCATAAGTCCTTCCAATGAACACCCAGGATTGATCTCCTTTAGAATGGACTGGTTGGATCTCCTTGCAGTCCAAGGGACTCTCAAGAGTCTTCTCCAACACCACAGTTCAAAAGTATCAATTCTTCGGCACTCAGCTTTCTTCACAGTCCAACTCTCACATCCATACATGACCACGGGAAAAACCAAAGCCTTGACTAGATGGACCCTGGTTGGCAAAGTAATGTCTCTGCTTTTTAATATGCTATCTAGGTTGGTCATAACTTTCCTTCTAAGGAGTAAGCATCTTTTAATTTCATGGCTGCAATCAGTATCCGCAGTGATTTTGGAGCCCCCCAAAATAAAGTCTGACACTGTCTCCACTGTTTCCCCATCTATTTCCCATGAAGTGATGGGACCAGATGCCATGATCTTTGTTTTCTGAATGTGGAGCTTCAAGCCAACCTTTTCACTCTCCTCTTTCACTTTCATCAAGAGGCTTTTGATTTCCTCTTCACTTTCTGCCATAAGGGTGGTGTCATCTGCATATCTGAGGTTATGGATTTTCTCCCAGGGTATAATAATAATCTAATCTTGCAAATAAGTATAAAAATTTATTCTTCCAAATATGCCAGCGGTCTACAAAATTTCCCATAGATCTTCATTAAATTATTGAGTGACATATGATAGCAATGAGAATCAATCAATGAAGATAAATGATCGTCACAACTTCAACAATTCTGTATAAATCATTATATTTATATTCAAAGAATTTGGGGACCAACACAAATGTAAAATAGTACTTCATACTTCTTCATGAATGCTTGAAAGAGTTCCTTCTTCTTTTAATGCATAACTTATTTTTTAAAAATTCTTTACAATTAATTATTTCCCTTGCAAAGTTACAACAAAATGTATTAAATGAAAATGCATCAAATGAATGATACTCAAAACATTAAAAATTTAAAGGTCATAATATTCAAAATATCACACTCTACACATTACAATAAAAAATTCTTTGCAGAAGTAATTATCTTACAATGGGAAGGGAATCTATGTTAATTTCACATTACAGAGTGAGGACTGAGGACTAGCAACACGAAGAAAGCTGTCTACAGTTGCACAAATTAACTCATTTCATGTTAATGCTATAGTGCCATAAATTTGGGGGAAGATGAAAGGCAAAATAATATACGCCTAGGATGTATTTCCTTAAATTTCATCACACATTATGTTTATTTCAGGGGAATAGTCATGTCAATTCATTTGATGGTAAATGATGTGGTGGTAATGTTAAATATTACATTAAACTGTTCAAAATTAAGGAATCTGGAAATTTTATCTAAGTTTATCACTCTTTGCTAAGTATATTTCTCATTTTTTAAATGCTTCTATATGTTACGGTTTATTTTCATGATGGATCTTTAAACAAATTATTACTCACTTGCAAGAGATGCCAGGTGAGGTTGGATGTGTATCTCTTTCAGGAGCACTGCTGCAGGAAGGTGAATGGTAAGGTCGCACCAAGCCTCCTCTGGCAGAAAGATGTAGGACCAAGCAGCAGAGCGAGCTCTTCTGTGGGGGGGTGTGGCCTGCAAAAGCACCTCAGCTGGTTGGGCAGTGGGACTGCTAGATGTGATTGTACCTACAGAAGTGTTTCAAATAAAATAAAAACTTGCTAAAGAAACCTAATAAAGCATCAAGAACTATTCATATCACAATAATTACACTAGAAAAATTAGCTAAAAACATGAATATTTAATCAGGACATTCAGTCAACTGGCAAGGTAACAAGTTCACTGTTAACTGCTGCCTAATTTCTATAACACGTCAAATGAAAACTAAACAAGCAACAACAAACCTAGCACAGTAATTCTCAAATGATTTAAGTAAAAAGCAATGTTTAATACAGCCTTGAAAATAAAATATACTTAATAAAAAAAAAACTTGAAAATAATCATCTTTATTCTAAATTGTCAATGTTTATGAGTTACAAATATGAAAAGAAAAATATAAAAAGAAACTATGTAGACTGGAAAAATGAATAACTGTATAAATTTTAAACTTCATTTTTTAAAAAAATCACTCAAAATAAGAAGGAACAAGGTTTGTAAAACAAACATTTATACTGAAAACTGACATAAGAATCTATACTACCTAGTTTCACAAACTGTGTCTATTTAAACTCAGAAATAAAAACAAATTTTCTTACTAAAGAACAATTAAAAACTTCCTTCTAATCAGTAGATGGTTTGAGAAACGAGTGCCTTTAAAATCAATAGTTTGTAATTAAAATGGTGATATTATAACACAACCAATTTATTTTGACAACTACCTTTGCTTCATACCAGCCAATTTACTAACTATTATTTAAATTCACACCCATAGATGAAATAACTGTTTTCTTACCCAGGGGTGCAAAGTTATGGATCCCTTCTGCATTGTCAGGCTCAGAAGCTAGGATTCTTGTTTTCAAAGTGCTGTCAACAGCTTTATTCGGACCAGAGTCAAGAAATTTCATAATAGTTGATACCATACTTCTTGCAGTGTTTACAATAGCCCTTGTACTAGTAACCATGTTGTTGCAAATGAGCTGAACACCACCTAAATTTATAAAGAATACTAAATTAAAATTATCTTAACACAGATGACTTGACACCGAGACAACTGTCACAGAAGACTATCAAAGTAAGAACATACTGTACTACTTAACGATTACACTTAAATGGCAGTTTCGGAAATTTTGCCTTACCCATATCGTGGAATGCTTTCAAGGCATCACTAGTATCCAGTACTCTCAGAATGAACCACAGTAATGGTTCAGATAACTGGCAAGTAGCAAGAGAGCCCTAAAAAAAAACCACACATGTATGCTGTGATTTTTAAAAGCTGATTATTAATTTCCTATGAATTAGGACAATTAAGTTTCACTGAATATAACATTTTTTTATATTTAATTATTATAAAATGGTAACCTTAACCTAAATCACTTAATATAAAATGTCTGCCAAAATATTTAAGAAATCTTGCCTGTGTCAGAAGGTAAGGGAACAGTCTCCTCTCTGAACTCAGCAATTTTTGTGTCTGTCTTTACCTAGTATTATAATTTTCTACCTTAATGTGCACTGATTTCCTTTTCCACTAGACAGTACTTTTCCTTTAAAAATGAAGCCTTCTCATTTATCTCTATATCTTCCAATGGGGAAATATATATACAGATTCAATACATATTTTATGAAAATGATAATGACACAATGACATATAAAAGATTCCTTAAGAAATTATATTTAAAAATCTGCTTTTGGAAAAAAAAATAGTAAATAGACTAGAAGGTAAAATAATCACTCTGGCTCCTAAAATCTCATTTTTAAAAAGGAAATTTAAAAAGTATTAACATTCTAACCTATTTCTCTTTTTTTTTTCAATTTTGAATACGTTTTTAGTGACTTCAAAACCTTTTTGGAAGAAAGACATGAAAAGCAAACGTATACAACTAAAATAAAGAAACACCAATTCTTCTCCACATAAAAAGACCATTGATTATTTGACAATGATTAATAAATCCCTCTAATCCTTTTCCATCCAGCTTAAATATCACTTCTGCCTAGCTCCACTCCCCACGTCCAAAGGCACATGACACTCTCTGTGTACACATGTGCACTCACACACAGAGTGCCAAGTGGTGGGTTCAACTCTCCTTTAAAACTCTGTGCCTGAGGTTGTCCTTAGGTAGAGTGTGGAGCGCTCAGGAGACTTACTCTACAGTGAAGTCTGATGATGGTCCAGCTCAGCCCTTAAGCAGCATTATCACCATCACACCCTCTCCGAGCAATTTCCGAGCTTGTAGCTTGGCTCATCACTGGGTCTTCTTGCCATTTCTTGAGTGTGCCCCCATCTTAAAACCACCTTTCTGGTGGTAAAACAGGAAACTCTTGTTTCTTCTTGGACTGAAGTTTTGATTCCCAGCAATACTTCCTGACAGCATGGCATCAGACGTTGTAACAAACTCAGTATTCACTTCCAACAATCAGCTAAGTGTTCACAGAGAAGGCCAAAGACAGACAGGCATGCAGGTAGCTAAAGATTCCTCTGTTCTTCAAGCAGTTGTCTAGCTATTGAAAATTACTGTCAGGAATTCCTTGACTGTCCAACGGTTAGGACTCCATGTCTTCACTGCCGAGGGTGTGGGTGGGTTTGATCCTTGGTCAGAGAACCAAGATCCCACAAGCCTCGTGGAATGGCCTAAAGAAGAAAATTACTATCATCCAGCTTTCGTTTATCAGGTTTTTCTTCCGAAATCCTCTGAAGAAAACTTCCAGTCCCTTGCTGAGACTGACACACATGGTATCAGAGCACTTGATGCTTTGCTAGTCTAGCAATCCATGAACAAACTGGATCTGTAGCAGAGGGCTTGTAGCCTGGCTGTGCTTCTTACACACTGTGTGGCCTTGAGGAAGCCAGGTGACCTCTCTGAGCCTCCTGACTTCGCCAACTCAATGGACACGAGTTTGATCAAGTTCCAGGAGATGGTGAAGGACAGGGAAGCCTGGCGTGCTGCAGTCCATGGGGTCGTGAAGAGCTGGCCACGACTGAGCGACTTGTTCCTTCCTGCTCGTGGAACAGCTGGTGACCTCCCCTCACCTCCTTTTCGGTTCCATGAGCTCATCACCTTCATTACTTCACAGGAGCCCAGGGACCTAGATGGAGCCTTCCTATCTTTCTTCACAAAAGGTCTTTGCAATGAGAGATTTTAAAAGAGAGGAATCTTCATGTCATGGACCAGCTGCTTTGGCATCCCCAAGTGATCACAGAAACTCACCAATCTCCCAAGGCTCCTCATGAAAACCATTTCCTCTAGAAGACTCCCTACAGCAGAGTTCAAGGAAGCTGCTGAAAACTCCAATGTGTGAGGGCCCTATTTCTCTTTTAAAATTACTCTAACCCCTTTTAATTGAAAGGAAATTAAATATGCAACTTAAGTTTGAAAAAAAACACTCATATTAAATTTTCATATATACTTCTATGTAGAACATGTTGGTATTCAACTATACTATTTCTAGGGGAAAGGAAAGAACTACTTTCTAAGACAATGGAAAGAAAATCTTAAAATTTAAAAACATTTTACTCTTACATCACTATAGTTAACTTTGACAATTTCAAGGAAACCTTTCTCTTCAACTTGTATTATTAATCTACAGTTCTCACCTGCTGATTCTGTTCATTTTCCAATATATAACTAGAATACTCTATTTGTCTCTGTCTTACAGATAATTCTCTGCTCCCATTGCTATTAACTACTTAAATCATTGCAATTGTTGCTGGATTGAACTTACCTGTCTGCCCATATATCCACAGGCCATGTAGGTTAAAATTGGCTGCAGCATCATATGAACTGTAGATGCTTTTTTACTAAGAGTTGTCAGTATGGTAAACAGTCCATCCCCAACTGATATGGCATCTAACCCACCATGAAAGTTTTCATGTTTAGTGAGATGCAAGCCACTTGCCCCTAGTTTAAACAAAAAGTTTACACATTTTTTAAAAAGCGAATCCTTAAAAACCAATAATAATTAAAATAGAGAGTCTTACAAGCCATTTTTCCCCCCAAACCACTGAAGGATGCATACAAAACAGCTGTGTGTGGGTCTCTGTGTTGTGTGTCTATATACATATACACATGTCTAGAAATTAAAATACCTAACATTCAGTAGAGAATAGTTTTTGGTTATCTTTTCATAGAAGATACCTCTGTTGTTGGTAACATTATAAAAAAGAACACATTATACATATCAAGAAGAAAAGCAGAGAAAAATAACTGATACTATTATGCAACTATAGTTTAAAACTTTGAATCAAAAAGACAATAGTTTTTTTACACTTACATGAAGGAAGAAATACTAACTAATAAGCAAAATTACATCAGGAATGGATTTTGTCACAATTTACTGAAGCTTAATTAGTTTAAAATAAGTAACATATTAGCTTTCAAAGAAGTAGAAAAGTAAAGAAACAATATATAAATTTTACGTCAATGTGTCACTGAAACTGTTAAAACTTGAACAAAAATTTATACTTTTCTTATAAGAAACTGTAAGTAAATAAAATTTACTCATTCCCTATTATGAAATCTGATGTCTAATTCTTCATCTTTAAAATGTTAGAGATATATGACTACAAAATTATGGTGACTAGCTTACAAATCTGCTTCCTTTCCTTAATTCCATACAAGCTATTTTGTTAGTATTTTCCAATTTGAAAAAAATTCACACTTAAAAATTTTCAACTGATGTATGCCACTCTACAGAAGTTTTAACTAATAACAATCAGTCAGGCTAAGATGTTTACAATAAAGTAACACTGTATTGTACAGTAAAAAAAAAAAGAATTTACACATTGCTAAAGGAAAGATACAGTACGAGAAACAGGTTTAAGATTAATATTCTCAATACGTACCAATTATCATTGCCATGGCACTGCTATTACACAGGCCCAGAGCCGACAAAATCTGGCTCATGATCTGCTGGTTGGCTAACACTAAGTCAGCGACATATGCAGGTGGTCCTTGAATACTACTAGCACTTCCGTTACCATCTTTGCCTCCTGAAACTTTTTCTTCATCTGAAACACTGTCTGTCGTATTGGTGGTCACAGGCACTCTTGCACTGTATTCCCTATTGCCCGAAAGAGGCAGCTGAACTAAAATATTAACCAGTTTTAGCAAATCAAACATGAGTTGATCTCTTGTCATTTCACCACAAACTGCTTTTGCATCACCTGGACGAATGAGGTTGGCAAAGAGTCCCCCAAAGCACGCTCGAGCGCCCACTGAGCTATCTGATCCACTTCGAGACATGACTTTGTCTGAGCAAGTGATATAGTGGTGCACTAAAAAAGTGACAGACTCTATCACAGCAGAAATAGTACTAACGGAAACAACTTCAAAATTCTGCTCCAAAGTGAATTCTAAAAGCTTTACTTGGGCATCAAGAGGTCCTTGGCCTGTCTGGAAGGCACCCCTGCAGAAAAAAGAAGAGGATTAAAAATTAATCCATTTTAAATTGTTTTGAAAGAGGTAACCACCAGAATACCAGAAAGCTAGACAATAATTAAACTCCTGGTATTCACTATTTCACTTTGCAGCAGTTTCCCACTCTTCCTGTGTCATTTTTGTTCTTACGTCCATTTTATCATATAAAATAAAAAATAAATTTCCTTCCAAATAGAAAACTGAAGAACAAGTAAATCAAAGAGGTGATTTTGAAGCCACAGACTAAAATAATTATATATCACAAGGGTCCTCATAATGAATGAGCTCTGGATTGTTAGAACCTCAAATGTTGTTAAACATTTCTTACTAATCTTTATTTTCATAAATTAGGATTCAACCAATTCACTCTTACACATCAAACTGAATGCTCTCAAGTTCTGCTTATGCTTAAGATATAGAAAGCTGGAAAGATCATTGTACCCCCAACTTAACAATTTAAAAAAAAGCCAAATTAACTCTAAAGTCATAACTTTTCTTGAACGCATCAGAGAGCTGAGGGTACCAAAAAGACTGAAATCCATGAAATGATAGGCATCTCCAGGAGGTGGAACACGAGCATTGGCTTTCCTGTGGCAGAACTCGGGAAGTCAAGATGCTGGCAACATACATAAGTGTAAGAAGAATTCAGCTAAAATATTTAACAAACTGTTACCCCAGGTATGTAAGGGTGGTAACACTGAGCCCTGAGAATTCACATTCATTCACAGGCACCCTCCCTTCAACATCCCCCACACATACCCTGCCCTGAGCATCCATTCTATCTGGTTGTTCCTGAGTTTTATACTTTATATAAACTGAAAAATGTAAGTAAAATGTTTTTCCTGAGTTCTGTGAGTCTTTCTAGAAAATTACTGAACCAGAAGGGGGATTGTGAGAACTCTGGAAATTATAATGAAATCATACAACAAAACTTCAAGTTCATGTTTTCCAATTACATATATGCATATCATAACATCACATTTTTGGGTTTTGTGCATCTACTCCTCCCCACACTTATGCTTTATCATTGCATAAACACTATGAACAAGTTGAACTACAACCACATTAGTATTTTAAAATAGATATAAAGGAGGAAGAAAACACAAATGAGGATGGTACCCTGAGATAAAATTTTCTGCCACTATGATAACATATCTCCATAAAAATTTTTTGCATTAATTCTTATATTAGGTTGAAGGCATTCTGCTATGGATCTATTTAAAATAACTATTATTATGAATAAATTATTAATGTATGCTATTTAAACCAATTATTAGTTTTTAATACTTTATTTTATGATATTATAAACCATACCTTTTTCTGACTTCCAATATTTTGAAACTAATTGTTAGAGAGTGATGTAATCTCCAAGTTATTTTAATCATTTTCAAATATACATTAAAATATTTTAAAACTTCACTGGCACTTCCACAATGAAATTAAATAATAAAGATAGCAAACAACACTTTTAACTTCTTCCTGATATCAATGGGAACTTTTAAAATAAACATAATAGAGTCTGGTTTGTTCATAATTTTTTTTTTGTAATTTTAAAAAAGATGATACAGTTAATATTTCATTAAAAGTTTTTCTCAGAAAGCAATGTTGGCTTTTATGAAGTATTTCATGGTATGATGAAATGATTCATTAATATGACATATAGTAAATGATATTGAGGTATTTGTGCATTTTAAGAATCAACCCATTATGGTCACAGTTTATTCTTTTTAACCTATTGCCTGACTTTGGTAATAAATTTTACTTAGGATTTCGATACGAGATTAATATTTTTCTTTTTTAAGATATCTTTATCAAATAAGATTCAAATAAAACTACTGGTAGCTTTAATTCCTTATCTTTATTCTAGAATAATTTAAAGAGCTTCAATAACTACTAATCTATGAACCCATTATTCCATTAACGATAGAAGAAGCTAGAATCTGGGAGAAGAAAACAATCTGGAAACATATCAATAAATCTTTCCATCTTAATTCTTGTTATCATCCTGCTTGTCTGTCCCCAGATAAACTCCCAACAAATGATAAGAGAATATTTATTTGGAGGATCATCTATTGCTTCTATCAATACATCAGGAATATACATTAATGACAATGAAATTTACCTTTCTGTTGAGAGTATATGAATTAGCTTGAGCAAAAATTCACTGAATATCTGAGGACATGTTGAAGAAAGATGTACTTGCAATCGGGTAAGAAATTCTTGCATAGCTTGCGTAGCTGTTGGACCAACCTGAAGAAAAATGTAATTCTACTGAAAACTGCTTACTGATTCCATTTGCTGAATTATTCATTTAAAAGTATCGTGTTAAGAGCCATATGGTTGAAACTTCTCATTTGAAAAACAAAAATATTAACAGTGATAGCATGAAACCAACTAAGCTTTTCGGTATTGATATATTTTAAATTGAAAATTATAGATTCTATGGTCAATATTTTTCCATTATGTCAGACTTATTTAATTCAATATAGAAAAAGACTCTCCTAAATTACACAAAAAATATCTCTACAAAGCTTTCAAAAGCACAAAAAACTGTGATTTTCACAATTTAAATTATCCCATTTCAAAAGACAGGCTAAGTGATCCACAAAAGGTCATGCTTCTAATGACTACAAGAGCAAATACTAAAATGAATGGAGAGAAAAAACTCTCCAAACAAAAACCATAGAGCTAAAAATAAACCGGTAGCAATCTGCACAAGAAAAATAAAAAGCTTTTCAAACTTCTATCTCTTCAATGAAAGAAAACAATAGTGAGAGCTACACCAAGTACCCCGAACTATGTGTTGGAATGTTATGATCATAAACCCTACAGGAGTTTTGGAAAAACAAAATGCAATGTAGTTTTTGAAACCATTTTAGACAAACTTCATTTCTAATTCTGAGCATAAAAATCTTAACATTCATAACCAAACTACCTATTATAAACCAAAGTATCTGTGGAAAGCTTGATCTTGAATAACTTTTATTCTGCTTTAAAAAAAAAAAAAAGTGGGGGGAGAGGAAACACACTATTTTATACAGTGGTATGCTCCCTGACACGTAGGCTCTACCATGAACCGGCTGTATAATTGTGGGCAATGCAGATAATGCATGTTTTCTCATATGTAAAATAAAGAAGCTGGAATCAGTGATTTCAGGAATCCTCACATTCCAAAATCATGCAATCTTTATGTATAATAATCACATGATAACATACCTCTGCCCTCCCATCAAAACTCTGGGCCAATCAAACTACAAATAGTCTTTGCTTTTTTTATCTTTTTCTTTCATGTATTTTATGATGATCTACAAAATTTAAGTCTATTCTGTAGTATGACAGTACTGACTAAATGCGCCCAACAGAATTTAAGCTCCAAGAACAGCAGAGTCTCATTAACTACAGAAATCTCTAGCACCCAGAACAGTACACAGATCTTACACATAGATAAGCACATAGCTAAGAAATAAAAGATAACCTTGCAAAACAATTATGAATAATGTCCATTAGAAAGATACTATGAACAGTGAATACATTTTATTTGAAAAGAAATATAATGAAGGAAAAATAATTTTTAAAGCAGTACAACAAAATCTTAAATTGATATAAAAGAAATATCTGTGGTTAGACTAAAAAAGCTTGTAAGTTCTGATATATCTTTTTTTTTTGAATTAAAAAAAGCAGTATTTATCTTTTTCCTTTCAGGTTTGAGATGTAATTGACACATAGGACTGTGTAAGTTGGAAGTGTACGGAATAATGAGTTGACTTATAGACACAATGAAATGATTACCACAGTAAGTTTAGAGAACATCCATCTCATATAGATACAAAATAGAAGAAAAAAAATTTTTCTATCTAAGTCTCAAGATTTACTCTATCAGCAAACTTTCATATATAATATACAGAAATGTAAATTACATTTATCTTGCTGTACATTACATCCCTACTACTTACCTGTCTTATAACTGGAAGATTTTGCCTTCTGGTTACCTTTATCCAATTTCCCCAACCCCCACCTCTGATCTCTTCTTCTATGAGTCTGTTTTTGAAGTGAGATTCACCTACAACACTATTTAGATCCTGGTGTACAACAGTGATTCGATATGTCTATACATTTCAAAATGATCACTACAGTAAGTCTAGTTACCATCTGTCATCATAAAGATATTGCATTATTATTGGATGCCCCACGCAGTATCTTTTATACTGGTGATTCATTTATTTTGTACCTGAAAATTTGTACCTCTCAATTTCCCGTACCCATTTCTCTCATCTTTCCCAACCCCCCAACCCCAATCTCCCACTCAGGCAACCACCCGTTTGTTCCCTGTATCTATGACTCTATTCACTTTTATTACCTTTGTTCATTTGTTACGTTTTTTGAGGTTCCACATATAAGTAAACTCAAAGCATTTGTCTTTCTCTGTTTTACTGCACTTAGCATAATACTGTTTAGGTCCATCCATGTCAACTTTTTGTTTTTTGTTGAACAAAATATTTAATATTATAAAAGAATTAAGTTAGGTGACTTCTCAAATCTTGACTGCAGAGGTCATTAAACACAATACATTATTTAAAAAATATTTTTAAACTCCCAAAGATTTGAAATGCTTTCCTAACATTTCAGTATTTGCTTAGAAAGTTTCACAAATAATGCACTATAACACCAAAAATGCATCTCTGCATAAAAATCAAGTAATTCCAAGTGAAAAATTACTACCTGTTATATTGTTTCAGTACAGCTATTATTATTATAAATAACACATAAACAATTCAAAACATTTTATTACTTTTATACATAAAAAGCCATCATTTAATACCTCAGCAATAAAAATTTTACATATTTAGGTACACTTAAAATTTCTTTTACAAATAAGTTTACTATATAATCTAAGCCTATCTCTGGTTTTCAAAAATCATATACCTGTGGACTGTGCTGATTTGTTCCATGTGGACTTGTGCCAGAAAGAAATTTCACTAAAACATGAACCAGGTTTGCATCTGAGACCAGCAGATGGGCAGTACTCTCCTGAGTTCCAATGGCACTACTGGAACCAGCTATAAAGCATTAAAAGAACAGTTCTCAGCGAACAGCCTGAAACAATGGAGCCGCAGTACTTAAAACATCTCTTGGCTTCAAAGAAAACTCATACATTCCTCAGTTCAGGTCAGTTCAGTCCCTCGGTCGTGTCCGACTCTTTGCGACGCCATGAATCACAGCACGCCAGGCCTCCCTGTCCATCACCAACTCCCGGAGTTCACTCAAACTCATGTCCATCGAGTCGGTGATGCCATCCAGCCATCTCATTCTCTGTCCCCTTCTCCCACCCCCAATCCCTCCCAGCATCAGACTCTTTTCCAGTGAGTCAAGTCATCGCATGAGGTGGCCAAAGTATTGGAGTTTCAGCTTTACCATCAGTCCTGCCAATGAACACCCAGGATTGATCTCCTTTAGAATGGACTGGTTGGATCTCCTTGCAGTCCAAGGGACTCTCAGGAGTCTTCTCCTGGCAGTTACTAAAAACAATCTAAATCTCTGCTGTACTGACTGAGCCTCACTCTCTATTTTCCTCTACCACAGCATAGATCTCTTGCCTCCTTTCTCGCAGTGAAAAATATCTAGTTTAATGGATATCTTATTCAGTATACAGACAAGTCGAAAAGAAATAACTAAATGCGTACTGTCCTTTTGGTCAGCCTATTCTTAGTAATCACTGTCCCTTTCTAGAAATAAAGATCTATTTTTTAGATAAAGTTTAACCCAGCTTTTGAAGATAAACTCAGATAAAATTTATTCATTTTAGCATGTCAGCTACATATAGACTTCATACTGTTAAGATATATACTGACAATACAACAGTTTTTTGAAGTGAACAAAATACTTGAGTCAAATCTATCAAGTCAGTATCATATAGAAAGTGAAAGTCTGGGAGGGGGGGTTCAAGAAGGGGAACACATGTACACCCAGGGCAGATTCATGTCAATGTATGGCAAAACCAATATAATATTATAAAGTAATTAGCCTCCAATAAAAAAAAAAAGAATAATAAAAACAAAAAGAAAGTGAAAGTCTTAGTGGTTTAGCGTGTTGGAATCTTTGCGAGCCCATGGACTGTAGCCTGCCAGGCTTCTCTGCTTGTGGGATTTTCCTGGCAGGAATACCGGAATGGGCAGCCATTCCCTTCTCCAGGGGATCTTCCTGACATAGGGATTAAACTGGGCCTCCTGAATTTCAGGCAGATTTTTTACCGTCTGAGCCACCAAGGAAGTTTCGTTCTTAAAAGGTTTAAAGATTTATTTTCCTATCTTAACTTAAACAGGAAATAAAGAAGTGGGGTAAAGAAAGCAGGAAACTATTAGGAGTTTACAATCTGAGAAGAAATAATTAGCTTCCATGAAAGCAGATTTTATATGTGAAAAACACAAAATGAGGTATCTAGTCATGTATGTTCCCAAGTATATTAATGAATAAACCATTTTTAAGTGCTAAGTTACTTTAAAAAAAAAAACCAGCACAAGACACAGGCTAACATTAAATACTTGATTTTGTACTCTTAAAAGTAATCAATTTTTAAAACTAAAAGTTTTTAGGAGGTAAAAATATAATTTAAACTTTTAATTATAAATACATGGGAGTATATAATCAAACTAAAGAAGCACAAAGGACAAGACACATTAAGAACAAGTCTAACAGAGACAGTCAAATAAGAAATTCAATCATTTTCACAACTATTTCACTTCTTGGAAACATCTTTTTAAGAACCTGATAGTAAGAAAAATAAAGTGTATGTCAGAGATATAAAGGGATGTCTGAACTTACGATTAAGCTGCATGTTTGTCATGAGAGTTAGACTATGAAGCACAAGGCACCATGTCCGGAGCAACGTATTGGGATACCAAGCTAACACCGTGAGAAAGCTGGTTATTGATGCTATGTGGAAAAGAGAAAGGGGAAATTTTTACTCAGAAATAGCAAATGTTTACTGAGAATTAAAACAAAGAGAATT
Source organism: Moschus berezovskii (assembly GCF_049115385.1). Classification (NCBI taxonomy): domain Eukaryota; kingdom Metazoa; phylum Chordata; class Mammalia; order Artiodactyla; family Moschidae; genus Moschus; species Moschus berezovskii. The sequence goes on from NC_142470.1 coordinate 93,389,911, forward strand.
TAAAACCATGATATTATTTTTAAAATCAATTCACTAGTGTACTCAAAACATACGTTAAGAGTTTCCCATTAAATATAACTAAAGCATTAAAGTCAGCAACATTTTATGTCTAAGTTTAAAGCTCATTCCATGACAAATAACACGTCATCACTACAATCTGTCATCCTTTCCAAACTACAAGTGAAAGTGAAAGTGAAGTCGCTCAGTCATGTCCTACTCTTTGCAACCCCGTGGACTGTAGCCCACCAGGCTCCTCCATCCGTGGGATTCTCCAGGCAAGAATACTGGAGTGGGCTGCCAATGCTTCTCCAGGGGATCTTCCCGACCCAGGGATCAAACCCAGGTCTCCTGCATTGTAGGCAGACGCTTTAACCTCTGAGCCACCAGGGAAGCTTCCAAACTACAGGCTATGTTCAATTTGTGTTTTACTAAATATCCTCATATTCTGCAAAATCAAAAACCAGAAATAATAGGGCATCCTAGAAAGACAGGGGTGGGGCAGACCATTCAAAATCAACGCAACTTCCCAGAAAAAGCACAAAATAAAGCAATAACTAAGTCGCCTACAAGGCCTACATAAGCAGCACAGGTGGAGAAACTAAAAAAGGTATTAAAAACAAAAAAAACATAATATAGAGCATTTAATCGTGCCCTTAAAATGGCTGATTCCAGATCCCAGGCAGGAAATATATATAGTCTGAAACACCTATCATACTAAAACCTAAAAAAGACGTTGCGTATTTCACAAAAAAACAAAACCAAAACAATCTAAAAAGAAAGCATCTTACTGACTACAAACAGCATAATTTCAGCATCAATAAACAATGATTATGACAGAAACAAGAAATATTTTTAAATCATGAACTCATATTTATTAAAGAAACTAAGTGGTCTAGATTACAGACTACTTGTGAACCAATTAACTTTAAAATTTAATTTTAAAATACAAAAAATTTACAATGCTTTTTCTGCCTCCATTACACAAACTGTACGTTCAAAGGGTGACATGATAGCACATTAAAGGAAGTTTCTCTTTATGGAAGTACTGATATTTCAAGATAGATACAAAAAGGAATAACAAAATTAGACTATTTTCATTTTGAAACTTCCCATGAATGGCTAATAATTCTAGGCATTAATCATTGCCTACTAACAACACAAAAACAACCTATGAAACTGCCTTTAAATAACAAAACTAAAAATCAGATTAAGTTCCATGTCTAACTACCATACAACCATTTCTTGACAAAAGAACTCTGCAAAGGAATGGGGAGAAAAAAAGACATAGGAGGAATTTTAAAACATAATTAAAATGTGCAGACTCTTACAGATTCAATCTCAAGTAAACAAAAAAGTTTTGTTAACAGTTTATACAACTGGAAATTTGAATAGTGACCAAATATCTGATGACATTAAGAAACAATTAATACTTCTTACCCTTGTTTATGTTTAATGTTTTTTACAATAATAAAGTTTAAAAAAGGGATGGGAGCAAAATTAATAACAATAATCATTAATACAGTGAAACACATGGAAACCTAATAATTAAAGTAGGGCTGGCTCCTATAGAGACAATGCATATATAAGCAGGACCAGGAGACAGCACAGCTGTCACTAAGGCTGAGACAGGCCACGAGGGCCATGCGTGATGCACATCTCCAGAGAGAAAGCACCAGGAATAAATATTTTTTATTTTCTTTAAACAGATTACTGTAACCAGAGCTGAAAGCGAGTTTTACTCCTACTGAAGGATATCATTCAAGTCCCACAATTCCCACACTTCTGCATTTCTCAAGAAAAGAACAAAATGAATGAACACAACTTCTACAAAAAAACTGACATCCTTCTCCAATCTACTGATTCTCTAGAGTTACTGCACATTTTAAAAAACAGCAGTTGCAAAACAATAGCTTATGGGACTTCCTTGTGGTTAAGAATCCGCCTTGCAATGCAGAGGAGGAGAGTTCGATGCCTGGTAGGGGAACTAAGATCCCACTTGCCTCAGAGGAACTAAGCCCCCATGCCACAACTAGAGAGTCCGTGCACTGCAACAAAAGAGGCACAAGACGCAACAAAAACCACACAATGAAGACCCTGTGTGCCGCAACTAAGACCCAAAAACTAACACTGACACAGCCAAATGAATAAAGAATAAAAAAAAAAGAATAGCTCATGAACAAGACAATACTTTATGGAAACACAATGTAAAGATTAACAGAACACTGTAGAGTTTATGTCTGTGTTATACATAGACATAATACAGATCAGAGAATACAGTTTTCTGTCCTCTTTCCTGCTAATTAATAAGTTAGTATATTAAAAAAGGTGTGTTTTTTTAACTAAAACATTACAACCGTGATAAAAATTATTAACCTAATCATTTTCTTTTTAACTTACTTTATGCTATGTTAATGATTTTTCTTCAAATAAATCTTACCTTGATTTAATGTAATGACAGGTATTCGATTAGCATTATATAAAAAAATGTCTGCTCCATTTTCTTTGTTTCCAGATGAACTAGAATTCAGACTCAGTGTGAGCCACAACTGGAGAAGTGATTCCAACTGAAAAACAATGAAAATTGACAGAAAATGTAACCATGATATTATGAAATACCACGTAAACAAAAAAACTTATGTATGAATCCTTATGATTAAGAGTAAATAATTTGTCAATTAAATACTATTTTTGGTTACTTCAAGTGAAAAGCAAACATCTTAAAAATCTAGATCAAATGAAATTTAACTGAATTAAAATCTATAATTTACCAAATACAAATGTTTTACTAAATTATAAGAGGTGACTCAAGTCTTTAAATACAGGTATGTGTATAATATGCAGTTACAACTAAAGAAGTAAAGTTTAAAATCTTAAAAATAATAAATAACCTATCACTGATGAACTATGGTTAATTAAAATACCTCCAAGATTTTTCCATCTGAGTATGACAAAGAAATCATCCCTGTCTGATTGAAACTGATCTTTCCAGTTATTTCATCTTTTCCAGGACGGCAAAAATGCCTAAAAATACACCATTTCTCCTGAAGTCATACCTGAACATGGTGGACTTGAAGCATGGAAAAAAGTTTGTTGAAACAAACATTTAACATTGGGACAGATGATAACTGTACAATAAGCTGGTTGGACTGGTTCGCTGCTTGTAAGCCCCCTAGAAGTGAATCATCTGTTCCGGTGGGAGACTGTGATACTGAAAATTAAACACAATTGTGATTTTATCACAAAGTAGCAGGAGAAATGTTTACTAGCTATATTAATATGTACAGTTAAGTGAAGGGTGTTTTTTTTTAATTAAAATTACATTTTATTTTAATGATTCAACATTACATTGTTTGAAAACATGGTTTTACAACATTACTTGAGAAAGTTCAAAAGAAAAATCTCCACAAAGAGAAGCTCCCTAATTCACAGCACTTGTCCACCAAAGGGAAAGAATCTTACTCTCTAGCAATTTCTATCTGCAATCTTCTCCTAGTTAATAAGAGGGAGGAAAAAGGGAAAGAACGAAGACCCTTGCCTATTTCTTGAGAAGATGACTTTAGAACAATCTAGACTCTAATTCACTGATTCTCAACCTTGAATGGCACATTAAAATTGTCAGCAAAGTATTGAAAAGTTCTGATGCGAGGATACACACACCAAACTGAGTATAGATTCAAGGTGAGCAGAGAAATATAGGGATGCTAAGAGAACTTTCTCATATATTTAGAAAGTTTTCTATTAAATGAGGAACACAGTTTTGGGCAGAAGAATAATCAAAAGATAGAATATATCAAGAAGCAGAACACTACACCAATTCTTAGGTGTTTCTATTTTTTCTATACTTCCTAAGACAGAAAAAAATGAAAAATGCAAACCAAAAGAATTCAACTTTACATAGGAAGATCTGAAAACCCAAATTTGTCTATTGAAAGGAATTGTGAACTCTCCTTCAAAGGACATGACATGCTTTCTAGGTTCTAACTAATATCCCTATACTTTTATTCATCACCATGCCCCTCTACATTTTCATTTTTCTTGACCTAAGAAAAGTAAAAACATCACCATCTCCCTAGCACAGCTCTATCTTAAGGCAGACAGGCTGCTATCTTAACTGTACTCACGTGACAGAAAGATCTACTGAAGTCTAGCACAACACTGACTGTCAGCAAACCGTGTCCTATTGGCCAAACATAAGGCCACCAGACTCTGCAACTTGGTTTTCTTAATAGCCATAGCTATTCATTTAGGTACATGTTGTCTACGGCTGCTTAAGTCAGAGGAAAGCTGCAAAACACAATGCTCAGCCCCAGAGAGCCTAGAATATTTACTATCTGGTCATTCACTATAAAAAGTTTTTCTTCTTTTGCTATCGATAATTAGGTAGCTCAGTTCAGTTCAGTTCAGTCGCTCAGTCGTGTCCAACTCTCCGCAACCCCACGAATCACAGCACGCCAGGACTCCCTGTCCATCACCAATTCCTGGAGTTCACTCAAACTCATGTCCACAGAGTCGGTGATGCCAGCCAGCCATCTCATTCTCGGTCGTCCCCGTCTCCTCCCTCCCTCAACCTTTCCCAGCATCAGAGTCTTTTCCAGTGAGTCAACTCGTCACATGAGGTGGCCAAAGTATTGGAGTTTCAGCTTCGGCATCAGTCGTTCCAATGAACACCCAGGACTGATCTCCTTTAGAATGGACTGGCTGGATCTCCGTGCAGTCCAAGGGACTCTCAAGAGTCTTCTCCAGCACCACAGTTCAAAAGCATCAATTCTTCGGCAATCAGCTTTCTTCACAGTCCAACTCTCACATCCATACATGACCACGGGAAAAACCACAGCCTTGACTAGACGGACCTTTGTTGGCAAAGTAATGTCTCTGCTTTTTAATATACCATCAAGGTTGGTCATAACTTTCCTTCCAAGGAGTAAGCGTCTTTTAATTTCATGGCTGCAATCAGCATCTGCAGTGATTTTGGAGCCCAAAAAAATAAAGTCTGACACTGTTTCCACTGTTTTTCCATCTAAGCCCTGTTCAATCAGACCCACTTGGCTATCATCATGATATGTCTTTCACCTTCTTTCATATGTCCTCAAGGAAGATAAAGATGTTACTACCAAGAAACCCACTTTATCATACATTTGGATATAATGCAATAAACTCCTAGGCAGCTAGCTATGCAGGCTTCCCCAAGAATGTCATTAACCTCACATTACCACAAATAACAAAAACATGACTCAAGTTTTTGGACTGAACTTAAGAACACTACAAGGAGGTGTGTTCTGTTCCCCTTCCACTCTCTGAATTCATTAATCTTCTGTCTTACCTCTCAACTTGCTACTAAATTAGCAAGGGAGAATTAAAAAATCTGTCACTGGTAGTTCCCTCGTGGTACAGTGGATAAGAATCTGCCTGCCAATGCAGGAGACACGAGTTCAATCTCTGGCCCAGGAAGAATCCACAAAGCCCGTGTGCCACAACTACTGAGCCTGCGCTCTAGAGCCTGAGAGCCGCAACTGATAGCCTGTGAGCCACAACCACTGAAGCCTGCATGCCTACAGCCTATGCTCCACAACAAGAGAAGCCACCACAATGAGAAGCCCACGACTGCAAAAACGAGTAGCCCCTCGTCACGGCAACTAGAGAAAGCCCTTGCAAAGCAACAAAGACTCAGTGCAGCCAAAAATAATTTTTTAAAAAATACATTGTTACTAAGTACACCTGACGATAATCAAGAGATAAACTCTTAAGTATAATACTCTAAGAGTGGTGACTTTTACATACATGTAGGAGATGTATTTGTTAATGCCTGTAAAATGGAATCTGCTTCCAGGGTAGACATCATTTTCAACATAAGTTCTGCTTGTTGTTCGAGTCCAACTTCTAGGCGAGCATCTAGGGCTACAAAAAACAATTAAAAAACAAAAGTTATTTAATAATTATTATTCATGTCCTACTTCCTATAACAAAATGTTGATATCTGAGCCCCAAACAGGGTGAGGAATACATCTTCACATCGAACAACCTGGCACGGACGGGTACCAGAGGTACAGCAGGTAACAATATCTGGGCAAAGGAGGCTAGAGATGGGACAGTGGAGATATAAAGAGAGGCAGCCCAAGTAAGGGAAGTAATGATAATGGAAGCAAATATATTAAGGATAATGAGAATCAGGCACCTCACTATCAAGAGAAAAGAGAAACATGAACAAGGGAAAAATGAAGGCTATGGAGTTAGATTACAGTTAGATTAACTGATGTATCAATGTGAACTTGCGGCATACTAGATAGACAAACAAATACAGAAATAAATATTAACACAAATGTGTGTGCACATTCCCTAGATTTGTCCATCAAGAGACCATGGAAACAGCCCCCAATTAGCAACAAGTACATCTAGTACACAAATCTTGAATTCTTCCACTAAAAGGTTTTGAAATATCTTTTCTGTTCATGAAGTGGCTAATTCTCAGTCTGGGAAAGGGAAAGTAAATGATGATCTTGGGCATCTTGTTATAACAAAAAAAAGGGAAATGTTCAAAGAAAGATGAGGACATGTCAAAAAAAACACACAAAAAACAGAAACTAGTTTAAAGGAGATATCACTGGTCAAATCAGGGCAATTTGAATATCAAAATAAATAATGAGTGAATTTACCTAATGCATAGAACTATACACTCAAAAATGGTTAAAATGGAAAACTTCATGTTCCCTATTTTGAGACAAATAAATAATGGTAATAGCAAATTATAACACACTGAATAAAAAAAGGAAACCACTGGTCTATTCAAAAGTAAATGAATAAACTATTAACTTCTTTTTAAAAAAATAACAGTTTCCAAGTATTCTTCCGTCACTCCAACCAATCAAAATTTTTTTTGCAAAATGGAAAAGAATAATTTTTCACTGGAAAATTTTGATAGACATCTCTTTTATCAAGTAATTAGACTGAAGACCAACAGCAGTGATCCAAATTAAAATCATGAGCCACCTAATAGGATGCAATAAGAAAAACCTGACACTACAGTTTCCTAATATTACTGCCAAAGTCACATAACCAGAATCTAACCATGAGGAAATGGCATATAAACCCCAACTGAGGGAAATTCTACCAAATAACTGGCCTATAATCTTCAAAAGCATCAAGATCATGAAAGTCACCTCTGAAAAAGTGTGGCAAACTGAATAACACTGAAGAGATATGGTAACTATACTTCACCCATGAAAAACACACTTTGAACTGCACAAGTCAACTTACATGGATTTTTTTCAATAAAGATATACTACACAATCCACAGTTGGCTGAATGCATGGATGCAAAGGGCTTCCCAGGTGGCACTAGTGGTAAAGAACCTGCCTGCCAACGCAGGAGACATAAGACATGCAGGTTTGATCCCTGGATTGGGAAGATTCCCTAAAGGAGGGCACAGCGACCAACTCCAGTATTCTTGCCTGGAGAATCCCCATGGGCAAAGGAGACTGGCTGGCTGCAGCCATTAAGGTCGCACAGAGTCAGACACGACTTAAGTGACTTCACACACACACACACACTCGCAAAACTTTGGAGAGAAAGAACCAACTGTAAAGTTACACACGGACTTTCAATGTGTGGGGGTGGGCCCCTCTACCCCCCATTACTCAAGAGCCAACTGTAAAATGTAACACGCAATTTTGTACTGGATCACTTTCCATAAAGGACATTATTTAGACACAACTGCTGAAACTTGAATGGAGTCTTAAAGTTAGTACAAATGTTAATTTCCTGATTTTGATGGAATGCACTTCCTGATGTGTTTATGCAGAAGAAACGTCCTACTCTGTAAAACAAAATAAAATAGAAAAATATCAGATTAACAACTTACTCCCACATGGGTCAGGATAAAGCCTTTCTCTGTATTATACTTGTAACTTTTCAGTGAATGTATGGTTGATTCAAAATTTAAGAAAATATTTCATTGAAAAAAGAAAGTTATATACTCTGTGACTAGAAGAGTGCAAAAATAATACTCAACGTGATTTCATTCTGCTTAAAAATAAATTTACTATTATAATAACAAGAAAAATAAAAGAAAGTACAATAACAATAAAAATAATTAAAGCCACTGGCAAACTCACACAACTCGCAAGTATATTTTGCTAAGTATTATTTTGAGAAACAAAAGATGGACCATAAATAGAAATGCTTCCAAACTGACCAACACACAGCTCTGAGTGTCAGTCACTCTCAAGGCAGCCCTGCAATAATAAACTCTCTCAGCATACATTCAGGATCAAATTCTCAGGAGACCAAGAATACACAAACTGAGAACTTGTTTTAAGAATAGCTTGTCTTAATAACAGTGCCTCACTTACCCTGAGACACTGAAACACTAACTGTTTGTGATCCATTCTTCTCTGCATTTGCTGGTGGCTTTGCTACAGGAATTCCAAGACCTCCAATGTACGGGTTGTAATTGTAGGTGCCATAATCAGCACCCCAATAGTCATACCATGTACTGCTTATTGGCTTAAAAAAATAGAAAAAACTGTGGTTTATTTTTGACTCTTCACTAAGAGTAACATATTATTTACACCACCTTAACTCAAACAGGGCTACAAAGTAAACATTTCCCTTTCCCTTTAAGTTTTTAAAACATAAATTTAATGATCTATAGGAATGGTTCAGAATATTCCATTGTATCCCCAAGTCTAAAAAGACCATATTTATTAGAATCTAGCATCTTAATAAAATCTCTTACAAACAAAATAAACTAAAATAAAGTATTAGAGTTTTATCTCCTTTAGAAAAAGTAGCAGCTAGTAAAGTCGTAGATTCTGAAATGAACTCAACCTGGACGAGCTTAAATGCTGCTTGAAATGTCAATACTCCATAACCGTACCTCCTATGTTTATTAATGGTTCTTGTTAACATTTAACGTAATATTAGCAGCTATATTAAGAAAAATGATGTAAGTTCTCCTTATAACATTCCAATAGTATCATTAAAAATCTACTATAGTATCTACAGTAATTTAATTTTGAGTAAACTAAATAATGGGTTACATTAAGTGTATACTTTCTTCTTTTAAGTAATCAACAAACCAGAAGTATAAGATGAAAGATTTTAATTGCAAAGAATATTCTAGTGGATCATACCTTAAAGACTTTGGCTGCAAGAGGATCCTTTTCCAAATCAATATCTAAAGGATCAATGTCAACTTCCATTAGATCCTGAAGTAGCTCAAGGTCAATTTCTTTATCTTTTTCCAAAGAGGAAAGAGGAGGTGCACCTTCAAATAATTTAAAGTGATTTTTCTGGTGGAGTATATAAAATTTACCCAATATACTACTACTTTTAATTACAAAGCAATTACATTTACTTAAATATAAAATGTTTCTGATATAGAAGTCTCTAAATTTTTATACTTGACAATTAAGCATGAGTAAGTGCACAAACACATCACCCTATAACACACCCAATTAAAGACACTAGTGCAATAGTATGTAACTTCCTAGGGGAAAAGACCATAGGATTAGTCCTTGTTGAATCAAGTTACATAAACTTTGCTATTAAAAAATAATCATTAACCATTTCTAGAATGAACAATATTGTTCATTTTATTGTCTCCAATATATAATTCATAAATTACACCTAATAGTTAGGGAAAGAAAACCTATTATTAAAGTGAAAAGTAAAGTTTTAAGAACACTGCTATTCACCTTATTTTTCTATCATGAATTAGAAACTATTTTGCTCTCAGATGACTCCAAATGCTTGACCAGCCTTTTATGTCTTCCAACCTTTATCTTCCTTTCTTTCTCACTCTTTCTTATTCAACATATATTTATACAATGTCAAGAAAACAGCCTGCATTAGGGTTTGAGTATATGAAGATCAAGAAAACAAATCTCTACCTTCCAATAAATTAACAAGGGTTCAGAGGTGAGTGTACACAATAGAAATTAAACCAAATACAGCATGGTAGCTGCTACTGGAGACAATCAAGGAAGTAGGTAGCACCAACAGCAGTCTCCAACATAGCTGGTGGTGATGGGAAAAGCTTCTTGGAGGAGCGTAGCTGTATGTGAACCACAGACAAGAAGTTCACTATGCAAACTAGAGAAGAAAGTCTCCTCCAGGTAAAGAGACTATCAGGAAAAAATCATGAGCGAATCTAAGATTAAGTAACGAAACAAATGAAATGACTGTAGCATTGCAATATATAAGGTAATAAATTAAACAGAGTCTTGAAATGTAGGGAGTATACCACAAAGGTCTGTACATGCTAAGATGCACATTATAGTTTTGAAAAGGCAGAAAACAAAGAAAGAAAAAGACAAGAGCCATTAACCTTGCTGTCTTTACCACTGTTTCCTAGCTTGTAATTCCTTCCACAGAGCCAAGTAAGACTGTATCAAAATAACATGGACACTGTGAAAGAATAGCATTTTATTAGAAAAAGCATGCAAAGCCCCCCGTGGCTCAGCGATAAAGAATCCACCTCTCCAGTGCAGGAGACAGGAGATGATTCTGGGTCAGGGAAGACCACACCTGCCGTTGGAGCAACTAACCCTGTTTTCCACCACAACTGAGCCTATGATCTAGAGCCCAGAAACTGAAACTACTGAGCCCATGATCTAGAGCCCAGAAACTAAAACTACTGAACCCATGTGCTGCAACTACCGAAGCCTGTGCACCCAGAGCCAGTGCTCTGCAACAAGAGAAGACACCACAATGAGAAGCCCACACACTGCAATGAGTAGCCCCCGCTCACCGACTAGAAAAAGGCCCATGCAGTGAGGAAGAACCAGCACAGGCACAAATACATAAATAAAAATTATTTTTTAAAAAAAGCATGCAGAAAATCAAAGTAAAACCTGTTCATCAGAAAAATACTGGTATGGTTACTAAGGCCAAAGACTTCCTATAAAAATTTTACACTTCATTAATATTCTTAATTTTGAAATTTAAGTTCACATTTTTTAAAAAAAGAGCTAAGGATACGTTTAGTTAAAAATGCAAAGGATGTACCTGTCATATCATGTGTCAAAGGTTCATCGATAGTTTCCAGCAGCTGAACTGAAGACTGCTGCAGAGAGTCATCAGAGTCGCCGGCTGCTGCACCTACATCATCACTCACTGTTCCTTCCTCCATGGCTTCTGCAGCTACTGGAGCCAGCAATTCTCCTGCAGGTGAGAATATCATCACCTTAACTGTTTTAGTAATTAGTAAACAGACACCCAAAACATATTTTTTTCATCTAGTACAAAAAACAGCATGTACACTAAACCAACCATAAAAGATTCTGAGGCAAATGAGTCCTCATCTATCCAAGGAAATGCTAGGGCCTTCCACTGCACTAACTTCAAATGCTAACTAGTAAAAACATAAAATGTGTGCGTCATGAACAGGAGTTATTATCATCACTTTAAATGTATTAACTCACTTACTCATCAAAATAACAATAAAGATGTTTTTATTATCCTTATTTTACAGATGAAGAAAACTGAGGAACAGGAAGTACCTTCCTCAAGCACACAGCAGCCCATTGCTGGTATTAATAAGGAAGCAGACTAGCTCCCATATCCCTGCACTGTATAACCTAATTCCTCCATAAACACTTGCATTTATCACAGGTAACACAGAAGTAATTTGAAAGCGTTGCTACTGCTGAGATGAGACATTTTACACTTTTGAAGGGCACAAGTTTCCTTTAATGATTAGTCAAGCATCGACAAGCTCATTTTGATATACCTTATTAAAAATAAATCCTAACAAACCTGCTAAAATATCCTGTAGCATACAAGTTAAGGAATATTGAGCCCAAGCACCACCCCAAGATATATCTCCTCTATTGAAGTCAGTTCCAACCAAAAGTAATAGCAGTCTTTCCAGTTGGGGTTCAGTCACAATCTCACATAGATGTATGGTTGGCCTCGTGGCATTCGCAATGCGTGCAAGAACCTGTAATACAAAATCATACACTTAAGTAGCTATTACATGTTTTCCCCAAAAATAAAGCATTGAAGTAACTTTTCAATGAGATATGCTTTTGATGTCAAAATAACTGTTTGACATAAAATGCAAAGGAAATCTAATTTCATGGATCAAATGTTAAAATCCAGGTTAAAAAAATCTGAGTTGAAAAGTTCAATTTCTACAAACAATGAACATGCTACAGGAAAGCCTTCAGGGCATTAATACAGGCTTCACTGCTATAATCTGACACTCATTTGTAGACTGCCTATCTAAAAAGAAAAAAGGTAGGCTGTACAGACATATCCAAGGCTTCCCTTGTGGTTCAGCAGGTAAAGAATCACCTGCAATGCAGGAGACCTGGGTTTGACTCCTGGGTTGGGAATATCCTCTGGAGAAGGGAAAGGCTACCCACACTCCAGTATTCTGGCCTGAAGAATTCCATGGACTGTACAGTCCCTTTGGTCACAAAGAGTCAGACACGACTGAGTGACTTTCACTTCACTTCACACTATTTACATTTCAAGTCTACATTAATCTAGTTTTAACTAGATTAAAAATGTATAATAGGTCTCCTAAAAATAACTGCCCAAGTATTTCTAAAATCTTTCAAGGCACATTAAAAAAAACTAAATCGCATAAAACAAAAAACCAAAGCACTTTTATTTCTCTTAAAACTCAATTTAAAACTGTATTTTTTTCTTTATTTTTTTTCTTATTCTCTAAGCCTGTAATTATAAATTAGGCCTATTACTTTACTTACCTTACAAACAAATAATAAGAGATCTGCATGGCATGTAAAATCCATAGAGAGGAGGAACAGGACAAGTTTCTGGACTACTGAAATACAACGTTCATGGGCCAGAGTGAATGGAAGTGGTTCTATCTCTGGACTTTCTTTCGCTGTCGTAACTTCTGTGTCTAAATTAGAACGAGACCACTCTGCTGTCCGACGAAGCCGAATTAAATCCTTAAAGTGCTATACACAGAAATTTACAGTATTTAAATCAATGTTTATTGAATGAAAATTCTTTCAATATGAGTTTATTTCTGAGATGAAAATATATACTCAGAAAACATACAACTTCTAAAGAACAAGATTTTTAGGCAAACCATAAGCTTCAAAAAAGTAAGATTATTAAAAACTATACTGACCTTTGTCTATTTTAGAATAATGCATCAGATATTGAATAGAATTTCAGAAAGGAGGAATTCTATAAAAAGTCTCTATTAGGGCAAATCTATTATTTTAAATATTACCAAAACACCCTAATCATAATCTTAAAAGGTGAATGGTAAAGAAACCTATACATACAAAGTATAGAGTATTAATTCATTTCAAATTTTGCTGGAATAATTGCAATCTCATATTTATAGAAACACAATATGCAAACCTGGTTGCTATTGAAATGCTATCCCCCAAGTTGAAAAAAAAAGTCATTATTTTAAAAAAATCTTTATTTAAAAATCACTGAAAATAATTTTCACTTAGAATGGACACATTAGGAAAACCGTACACATCCTGAATCCTTCTATCATCAATTTACTGGAACACAATCCACTTTAAAGAAAATACGCTAGAAAAATACTTTGTCCACATTAACCATGTATTTCCTTGAGTTAAAGCTATGTTGATAAGCAGAATAACATAAAGCTTCCTGACCATTATTAAAGATATTTAACTATTCAAATAATTTAAAATATTAATACTAAACGGAAGAGTAACTTTTCTAAGATAATTACATTAAAAAATAAAGATCATACCTTTGAGGTAGCCTGCTTTAATTTTGCTTGTTCTACCAGAAGTTTATATGATGATCCTTTGTTACTCTGTATTTTTTCTTTTTCCATCTGTTCCACTAAAGCCTTCTGTTTTGCTTTTAATAAGTTAAGTTGCTTTAAAGAAAATGTTAATCTTATAGTTAGCAATGTTAAAAACAACAAAGTAAGTTATTATACTTCTCAGAATCCATACAGCAAACTAAGTAGTTTTCTGTTGTTTTTTTTTTAAAAAATAACCTCCAAAATCCAAATAAAAGATCTCCCCATTTTGTAAATAAGAAGTAACCAATTTCTTATCCATGCAAGAAGAGAAATAAGTGGAATACTTTTTTTATCTAAGCCTCTAATGAGACTGACTGACGGAATGTTTTTAAACAGAGGAAAAGAATTATTTTTAAATACACTAGGAAAATATTTTTACTGTACAAGAGTCCTAGATTGGCTTTTATGGAAATCTCCTTCAAGAGTAGTACATTTTTTGGTATGTCTATGATTCTTACAAGTTAAAAATTTTATTATAACTATAAATTTACATGCAGTTATAAAAAATAATGCAGAGATCTCTTTTACACTTTACCCAATTTTGCCTAACCCATTTTGCCTAACAACAGTAAAACATCACAACAGGGTAATGACATTATTACTATTCACCTAAGTTATTCAGATTTCAATGACGTGAAAAAGCTTCACATCATTTTTATTGCAAAAGGGCCAATGGTTGCTCGTAGTGGAAAAACTCAGAAGTAAGTAATTTACTGCTAAGTCATGCTTTTTAAAAAAACCCAAAGCTTTCACAAACTTTTGGAGCATACATGTTTTCACATAAATTCTCACTTCATCTCAAACTAGCTTTCCTGGTGGTTCAGACATTAAACAGTCTGCCTGCAGTGTGGGAGACCCAGGTTCGATTCCTGGGTCGGGAAGATCCCCTGGAGAAAGAAATGGCAACCCCCTCCAGTATTCTTGCCTGAAAAATCCCATGGATGGAGGAGCCTGGCAGGCTACAGTCCATGGGGTCGCAAAGCGTCAGACACTACTGAGTGACTTCACTTTCTTTTTCTTTCATCTTAAATCAATTATACGAATATTTTTAAGAGACATACTAGGCTCCATACTGGATATTAAAGATATAGTATATATTTCTATAAATACTGTAAGAGAGGAAGATGCATTTTAAAATATAACTATAATAAAGCACTGGTGTATAAGAATCTGACCTCATCTATAAACTCAGGTTAACAAAAGAATCTCAACAGGAGAATATAATAAATATAATGAAAGGGTAAATACAGGATACATGGGGATATTTTATGGGATCCTAATTTAGAAACCAGGGAAGATCTTCTTGAGGAAGTGAATATGAACTAATTTCTGAAAAGTTCGTTCAATTATCCAAGCAAAATAGTAAATTAAATGTTTGGCAAGGGGAGAGGAAGGGATGGGGGAATAAGCACATACTAAAATAAATCTTGAGAAGACTGGTTGCAGGTGGTCCAGGAACTCAAATTCAATATGGCTAGACCAAAATTCCAACCTAAAATTTAGACAGGCAGATGATAGATATGCTAAAGCCACGTTAAGGAGTTTTACCATCATTCAAAGATCACCTGGAAACCACTAACAATCTAGCGGTGGAGTGATATGATCAGGTTTGTATCTAAAAGAACCCTCTAGGGGCAGCATGAAAAATGAACTGGATTGAGAAAGGCAGATACGTCTTCTGACTAGGCAAATGATGGCTGCACTTAGAATAGTAGTATCAGAAATGTGAGGAGGTAGACAGTTTAAAAGAACTTGGCAAAAATCTGTGAACTATGTATTGCTGGCATCTTACAAATAAAGAAACTCAGTCTCAAAAGTGTCAAATAATTTCCCTAAATTAAGTAGTTCATTAAATATTACACCTAAGGTCTGATGGGAAGTCTACCTCATACAATGTCTCAAACACCAAAACAACACAAGCAAAAAAATATCGAAAGTTACCTGTTTATGATGAACTAGCTGCTTTCTTATTTTTCTGGAATATAATCTATCAAGGCTACTGCTGCCTTTGGAAGACCTACTTATGTTCTGGGTGTGCAGATTATTGTTAATAAAACTCCACTGGTTACCTGCAGAGCAAGGAAAAGTTGTATTAATAATTAGGATAAATGTGATTTAAAAATACTATTCATACCCAGAAAATATAAAATGATAAATGCGTCAATCACAACAAAGAAGTTTTTGAAAAAAATTAAGGAAACCATCGTAAAGAAACTGCTAAGAACATGTGATCTTAGAAAAGTTAACCTAGACCCTAAGTGACTTTAAGACCAGAGTTCTCTGTTCCTTCAATCTTTCCATTAAGGTAACAGTCAACTTTTCCCACAACTGTTTAAAGTTAATCTTTGTACAATACCACTTTGATAAAGTCATTCAAATGTAACAACAACAAAATGCTCATTATTGCCTATTTCAAACTCTATGCTTTTGTGTAGGTATCCAAAAAAAGGATACTTAATAATCTGACTTAATGACTGTGAAAATAAGACTGAATAGTTAAAAAACCATGCTGTATGTATAGCTCTACTTCTTCTCATTCTGGAATGTGTCCAGACTATTCCATACTGGTCATTCTGTTCACTTCAGGCTTAATCCCACATGTCACCGATCCTCAGTGATTTTTTTCACATCTGCTTAACATAATGACAGCTTTTTCTGTTCTCTTATTATCCTTTTGTCAAGTCAATTCAATTCTTCAGGCCTTAAAAAAATTTCTTCCAATAATGTGTTTTCATAATACCTGAACGCTGTGAATAAAACTAAGGCTTCACATACTATCTGTTATATTCCAACTTTACATGCAGTTGCATTTGTGTCTTACTTCTAGGGTCTATAACTGAGTAGTGACCTATTAGATATTAATATACAGCAGTTTAAAAAAAATCCTTGTGCATGAAAAGAATTCCCTACCCTATTCTCAATGTGTATCATAAATAACTGATTTACGTATAAACCATCTCAACAGCCCTTTAATTGTATAATCCTAGTAATTTTTTAAAATTCCAAATTTTATGGAAATTCTTGTCTATTTACATATATGTAGCTGCTTCATAAAGTCTTGTTAACTTGGAAAACAAGAAGAAAATAATTTATCTTACACTTTGATGTGTATTGGGGAGGGAATGGGGGCAGGAGGAGAAGGGGATGACAGAGAATGAGATGGCTGGATGGCATCACCGACTCGATGGACATGAGTTTGAGTGAACTCCGGGAGTTGGTGATGGACAGGGAGGCCTGGCGTGCTGCGATTCATGGGGTCACAAAGAGTCAGACACAACTGAGCAACTGAACTGAACTGAACACTTTGATTTCCTTTCATTTAAAAACTTTTCTGTGCTTCAACCTTATGGAGATTACAACTCACAAAAATCTAGGAATTTCTGTATCTTAGCATAAAAGTCATTTGCAGTTAATTAATAGAAACATTTTATAACAATAAGTGGAATGACGTTCTAAATACCACAAAACTACAATAACCCTTCACAGACTTCCTTCTCATTAACTTCACTTATATATATGTTATTCCTGGTAAAGTTAACTAATATCTTACATAAATTACATGTAGCTGGCATTTCCAGGCCAAAGTCAATTCTGGAAAAATTGCATAGTCATTCAAAATCCCCACCAGCAGATTATTATAAACTTCTGATACCTGTCATAAACCTCTCCCTGTCTTTACCATTCAAGGGTTTCTTTGCAGCTGCTGCTTCATCTTCTACAGTTGCCACATAATCCAGCAACCTGGACACGAGCATAACAACCCAACTGATCATGGGGATATCTAGTACTCCTGTATAGAAACGAAAGGGGGAAAATAGTCACGTGACCCTAAGAATCCTAATGAAGTCTAGCAAAATAATTACAAAATTAGGATATTTTATAACTCTAAAATACACCATATAATTATCAACACTAATATTTATTTATAGTAAGCCTCAAAATTGAAACTTGTGGCCACAAACTGAGTGACACATCAAATCTAATGGACGATTTAACAAATCTTTCATGGTACAAAAACAGATTGACAAGTATAATTTGAATCTAACAGGTAATAACTTAAAGAAAACAAGGTATAAGAAGCTATTCTTAGACTTAAAGGGGGCTGAAATTTTAAAAAAAGCTCTCAATTTATAAGTCATATAGTTTTACACTAAGTTTCAGAGTTTTTATTCCAGTAACAATTTTCCTGCTCAAATGAAGCTCATCATCAATAAACAGAACAGCAATGCTGCTGAAAAACTTAAAACACAAGAGCTTGATTTTAATCATGATAGTATGAAAACAACATACACAATAATTTCCAAGTTCAAAATTCACATAAAGAAAAGGTAACACACTGAAAAAGCAGGAACCACATGGCAGTCAATCACATGAAGGCTGGTCATTCTAAAAAGTCTGTATCACAAAAATATCAACAAAATGTGCAGCAAAATGAATATTAAAATAAATATTTCAGAGCAGATAGTTTATAAAAAACAGTATTTACAAGAATCTATGTTTTTACTGAAGAACACTAACTTAAATACCTTCTGTCCTCCTATGCATGGGTAACTGTGGTTGAAGAGGTGACAGTAAGTTATCCAACAGATTAAGTAAGCTTTCTAATACTCCACTGTTACTAAGTGATCTCTGACCAATGCAGGAAAGTAACATGAAGACCCTAAAAAAAAAAAAAAAAAAAAATTCAAATAAAACACTTGAGTATGAATCAATTTAACTATTCATATTCAAATTAATTGACACTGTAATTTAAGAGAGTAATGACAGACTATTTGGTTATTAGTAAGATTTATATCTGGAAGCACAATGTTTAAAATATCTCTTTTTCAGCAATTTGCATATATTTTCTAAGTTTATCCAAAAGAAATCAGGTAGAAACATTACCACAGACGCAAAAAAATACATTTGACACATACAGCAATAGAATCTGATAGGAAATACTTGTAAAGACAAATCAATAAACTCCATAGATTCAGTTAGGAAACTAATGAATATGGTTCAGTTATATCATGTAGAATCTTCTTCAATATGCCCTTCACTGGGCATTGCTCAAACTCTGAAAAGACATGCTTAACTTTTCCACACTCAGTACCCACATACACAACATTTCCAATTTGAACACTGTGGGAATAAATCACTAATAACAAATTATGCCAGCATTTTCTGACCTACCTGTCCTGTGGAAAGATGAGCAGCTGCTCGGAATTGTACAATTCCTGAAGAACGTTAGAAAGAAACTGGCCCCACCATCTTTCACCACCACATAGCTGAACAAGTAGAAGGCCAGCATGCAACCGTATCTTTGGTGTTCCACTGATGCACAGGTGTTTAAAAAGCTCTTCACAGGCCTGGGCATGGAACGTACTCTGCAAAACTGCAGGAACAGAGTGTCCTATTACAAGAAAGAAAACAGTAAAATTTCCTATTTAAGAGTACACTGTGGGATCAAAATCAGCATTCCCAGATAGGCTTTCCTCCTTACCAGCAAAATCTGGTCTATTTATTTTCCTACTTATTTATTCCTTATATGTGGAATTTTAATTGCTAAATATTTGGGGGGAAATGACAATTACATCAATTATACTTCTGCTATGTGAAGTTGGGTAAATCAGATAGCTCTGTGTGGGGGGGCGTAGGGGGGAATGGCAATTACATCAATTATACTTCTGCTATGTGGAGTTGGGTGAATCAGATAGCTGTGTGTGTGTGTGTCTGTGTGTGTGTGTGTGTGTGTGTATTTGGGTGCACACGGTCACAACCATATGTAATGATCAAAAATAGCTCCTGGCTAGAAACTGCCAGTTCTGTTAGATTAGCAACTTATTAACAGCTTTCAAATATTAATTATTATTTTGCCAGTTAACACAATGATGTGGAACATCAATAGCTGAAACTCAAGAAAAAATTAATCATAGATCTATTTAAGAAAAATAAATGTAAAAAAGGGAAAAAAAATCAACCTAAAAACACATTCAAAAACAGAAAGGATATCAAAATAAACAGTACCCAGTAAATATTCATACATTAAAACATACAAAGTCACATCAAATGTATTTTCAGCCTTTTTAAGTACTTAAGCTAAATACAAACCATTGGAAGAGTGAAGAAGGCTGAGCAAAGTGTCCAATAAATATCTGATGATGGTACGTAACTGCTCTGTGGAAGACGTTTGAATTAAATCTTTTGGGTCTGATGTTTCACTCAACATCTTCCTACTTGCACCAAGAGCTACTTTGAGCCTCTGAACTGCATTATGAGCCAAATTTAGTTGAAGCTGCAGCTGGATACAGTCCTGATAGGCAGAAAAAACTCGACTGTCCTCCTCGACTGCCTTGTCTGGCTTTCGCAAAAAGTACTGTGCGTTGTTAGCACTGTTGAGAGGAGGAAGATCAATACTTTGCAAAAGAGTTTCCAGTCGATGACAAGCTAAGTTATACCTATAAGCAAAAAATAAATGAACAAAATAAATCTTGCAATGTTCTCTTTAAAATACATATGCAAATACACACTAAAAATTAAATCTCTAAAACAAGTTAACATACAACTATTAGAAAGAATTAATCAATTGGTAAGTAGTAAAAAAAAAACAAACACCAATTATTTAATCATATTAACGCATTAAACATTATAACATGCTAGTGTCCTCCTGCTTTTTGCCCTTCTCTATACACTAATGAAAAGGCATTTCTTGACCAAGTACATGCAAGACATACAAAATATATAGCTTCAATAAGATTAAAGTATACACCAATTTTCTACTAACCTGCACTGTATATCCTCCTGTAGAGCAACCATCATTGCTAAATGCTGGTCAATTTCTGGTTGGTTTGCAGATTCTCCCTCTCCCCTCAGAGGATCATGCATTAATTTCAGTTCACTCTCCCAAGGCAAGATATAGGTATGACCATAGTAAAATCCCAATGGGATTTTAGCTCTGGCATTTGTACTTCCATAACGCCCAATGACAGTGATCTGAAATGAAAACTTATAAATATACTTACCTACTCATCTACAACAATAAAAATCTGAATCATGTATTTTAAAAAAATAATAAATTATAAAAAGATATATTTTTTTATTAAAGTACAGTTGATCTATAATATTGTGTTCATTTCTGCCGTACAGCAAAGTGATTCACTTATACATACACATACACACTCTTTTTTTATATACGTTTCCATTATGGTTTATCACAGGATATTGAGTATGGTTCCCTGTGTTATAAGGATACTTTTAAATTATGTCTGACTATTTTCCATAACTTATCAGAAACAGAGAGAGTGTACCAACTCATCATCTTGAAGTTCTTTACCTTCATGAATCTGCACACTGGAGGTGGTATCAAATCATGCAGAATTAGTGAATGGGTGCTAATATCAGTTGCCACTACCAATCGCCTCCCATCGACCTCTTCTCCTAATGTCCAAATGTCAATTGACAAGGAGGCCAAGTCTCCACAAGTGGGAATCAATACGTCTGTCAATAGTATTGGTCTGCCAAAATCCAAGGTCACAAATCTCCTTGCTCCTATGAGAGAGAGAGAACAACAGCTGACATAAAAGACCGCAACAATTAACCACAAGATACACTCAGAAACAACCTGGAACATTTATCTTAAAATATAAAATCAACTTACTAAACTACAGACAATTAAGAAGATGTCCATCTGCAGACGAATGGGTAAGAAAGCTGTGGTACATATACACAATGGAGTATTACTCAGCAATTAAAAGAATACATTTAAACCAGTTCTAATGAGGTGGATGAAACTGGAGCCTATTATACAGAGTGAAGTAAGCCAGAAAGAAAAACACCAATACAGTATACTAACACATATATATGGAATTTAGAAAGATGGTAATGAAAACCCTGCATGCGAGACAGCAAAAGAGACCCAGATGTATAGAACAGTCTTTTGGACTCGGTGGGAGAGGGCGAGGGTGGGATGATATGGAGAATGGCATTGAAACATGTATATTATCACATATGAAGTGAATCGCCAGTCCAGGTTCAATGCATGATACAGGATGCTCTGGGCTGGGGCACGGGGATGACCCAGAGGGATGATATGGGGAGGGAGGTGGGTTCAAGATGATATGGGGAGGAACGTGTATACCCAGGGCGGAATCATGTCAATGTATGGCAAAACCAATACAATATTGTAAAGTAATTAGCCTCCAATTAAAATTTAAAAAAAAAGAAGTAAAATATTCACATTCAAAAATTGTCTAAAACTGCCATCTGTATTAGTTTAAACTCCAAGATTTAAGTTAAAAAAAAATATATAAGAATACGTTACTGTGAAGGCAATCAACTGTACACATAAGCTTATTTCAAAACTTTAAAACCAAAAAAGGTAAATCAGCAAAAATAGAATATAGATGAACTCAATAAATTACCTATCTGTTCTTCTTCCAGTCATTTGTCTTTTTTTCTTCTAATTTCACAACTAAATGTATTAATGATGCCTAATTTTATTATTTGATTTTGGTTTTCTTAAGCCCTGTTTAACATTTTTTGGAGCTGCATCTTACACTGTGCTTAAGATGTAAAGGAAAAGCATAAGGCTTAAATCACATGTAGTCATTGCTACCAGACTAAAAAATCTCTTACTAAGGCCCTCAAATGGAGACAGATAAAGCTTCTCTCAAACAGTGCTTCCCTCCCGTATTGACACATCACTGTCTCTTCAGCTCAGTACCAGATGAAGCAGAAGGCTTACTGTTAAGGGCCACACTGAAGAGGCAGTGTGTCTTCTCTGCGTGAGCTCATGTTAACGAAAGGCAACAATGATCTGAGAGGAGAGCAGACTTGCGTCTCACACATATTTCAGGAATAAGGTCAATTACTGAAACAGTAGGCTGAATCATTAATAAAAATCCTAATTATTTTTCTTCTTTATTGGGTTGGAGGCCAGTAGCAATCTTACTAGTTACGTTACATGGTGAAGGAACCCAACTAAATTTAACTAATAGGACTAGTGATATCTCCACAGAGCCATTTTATGGAAAACCAGGGAGTTATCAGTAATTTTTCCTAAACAGGTAAGACTACTGAGTGAAAAACATAATTCTCCCCTCTAGGAGGCTAACATGTCGTAGTCAACCCCACAGATAAAAAACCAAATCATAGTGTAAACAACAGCTAACACTTCGTAAGACTGGACGCATGAGACTAGATGATAAATTTCACTCTACCAATTGTTGCTACCAATGAATGGTTAGTTGGGCAGAAAGCACCATTAACATTTTTAAAAAAACTCTTCCAAAGAGGAAAAACCCACTGCAATAAAGCAAATATGGTTCAACACTTCATACAGTGAAAACTAATACAGTACTCACTATATTCACATTACTTACCCATGGCTGATTCATGTCAATGTATGGCAAAATACCACAATCCTGCAATTAGCCTAATTAGCCTCCAATTATAATAAATAAATTAGTTTAAAGAAAAAAAAAAACACAACAAGGATTTTGTTAAGTTCTGCTGCTGCTCAAGCCCAGAAATAACAGCTGGTAGGATAATAAGGGAAATATTTCCTACGGTTTATTAGTAAACATGCTCTAACTGAAAGCACCTATCCTGATCATAGGTCTCTAGCAACATAAGCATGGTAGAGGCCTAAGTAAAATCTTAGTTCTCTAGAGACCATGAAATGTTAATCCTACTCAGTTACTATCATTAGCAGTAAATCTGTCAGCTATTCTCAAAAAAATAGTTCCAAGATTAGAACCATGAGACTAATGCGAGCCTTAGAAATACCTCTTTAAGCATAATTTTTAGTGTAATTGTAACTGAGCAGCTACACTGGAGGCAGATATTTATGCCAACCATAGCCCAAGAGGTGAGATTCTTATACAGATCAAACCCACTGTTTGGACAGAATGACTGAAACTACTCAGCAGCACACTTTCATTCAACCTCATCAGTACAAAGCTTGAGTCTTAATGTAATGCTTACTCTTGGTAAAAAGCACTTTCCCAAGAGCAGATGTGATTTATTTGCACAGGAAAATGAAACTACAAAATATTGTCTTCTAAGAATCAACAGACAAAGCAAAAATACATATATTTTAAGAAAATCAAAGATTACCTGAATGCATTCGCTCTATAATAATGGACTGGTGAGGTGGAGGTTGAAGAAAATGTGAAGCATGAGAAATTGCAAGGGCTAGACCAGAACCAAGTGGATTCTAGAAAAGAAAAAAGTATAACTCTATATTGACATCACTCTTGCTCTGTAAAAACTAATAACCATAAAATGAAGTTAACATGTCTCATTTCCTGATGTATATTCTGCAATATTTTATAAAATAATCTAATTTGATATTAACAAGTTAACTGAATTTGCCTTCTAAAGTTAGCGTATACATAAAAATATTTTTAAATGTCTAAGCGAACACCTATTTAAAATATAGTAATTTACCATTCTGGACTTGTTGGAATTTTTGTTATGTGCAGCAAGATTGACTGTTGGGGGATCAATAACTGAGCCTGGGAAAAGCTGTGCAAGTTCGGCATTAATCACAACGGAAACTGCTTCATTGGGTGGGGTGAGTGGTGGAGTCATAAAAAGTGGTGTTGTTTTTGGAGTGGGTGGAATAACATCAGATGGATGAATGAAGAATCCAGGGGCTGCCACTGGGTTGGAAGGCACAGAGTTGTGAACAGGACCTACTGCTGATGCTGCTGATGCTGCTGCAGCTGCTGCAGCTGTTGTCTGATGTAACTTGGCTTCCAGCTTTGCTTTCTGTAAAAGAAGTAAAAGCAACAAATATAGACTAACCCTGCCTGCCTAAACTGTGGGGAACACTATATGGTATATATTATGAAAAGAAACATGATTAACTGGATCCTAATGCAATAAATATGAAATTAAGTAAAAACAATAGAACACTTCTATGTTGCATATGTATTTCCTTAAAAATCTAATATTAAATTTCCTGAGTATTTGGGCAGTAGGACTTTCTCAAAGCAAAGGTGGAAAAGAAGAACAATTAAACGTAAATAAGGAAACAAAATTCTTCTCAAAACATTAACAGGAAGTGGATTCTCATGTTGCCTAACCTGACACAATCTGTCACTACGAACTGTACAGTCAACAACAAAATCTCCAAAATATCTGCTATTATTATTTTAATTCACATTCATCTGGTATCTTTAAATGTTGTTTTAGGTTTTACAATCCATAAAAATAGTAACTGTTAACACTTACGTTTGACCAAGAATATTTATAAACAGAATAAAGAATGGATTTTAAAGATTACAAAGAAAATATCAATTATATTTCCCAAGATATATAATATAAAATGCATTTATATAATTTTTAAAAATTTAAGTATATCATGAAGATGTTACCTCAATTTTTGCAGAAAATGGTTATCTCAGATCGGTCAACCTAATTTCCTTTATGAAAATAACAGTCATTTTTACAGTACTTTTTCAGCTTTTGAAGTTTAGAGACAGCATGAACAAAGAGCCAAATAGTCTCCAACCTGTTGCTGAAGCTTCAAAAGCTGCTGCTGTTTCTCTTGCAGCACCTGTAGCTGTTGCTCGGCTGAAGCCATTGCATGAGAGAGAGACTGCAAAGCTACCTGGGCTGCTGAACTCAGGGCTGTCGAAGCTTCCCCAACTGTCCCAGATGATAGTCCACCTACTGCAGGAGTAACCCCGAAGGAACTCACTGGCATAAGACAAAGGGGGAAAAACAGGATAAAGAAAAGGCTCACAGAGAAACATGTACAAAAGCACACTACTTTGACACTAAACAACACTTAATTTTCATTTAAAAAATAAAAATATTGAGAGGAAATCTTAATGGTAAAATTATATTGATAATAATAGTATTCAAGTATGAGGGATCCAAGAATGACTTCTTAATCAAAGAAAATTAGTATACTTTTAAGTTCAAAAATATTTTTAGCCTGAAGACATTTCATTTAATATAGCTAAAATGAAAATACAAAACAATAATCTTACACAGTTTGAGCATGAGAAATAAACTGACTTTTGCTTTACTAAGATTTCCTACAGAAACAACTTCTTCTCCCTCCCCTAAAAAGCTAAAAAAAAAAAAAAACAACTTTCAATTATAAGAACATCGTTTAATAAGACTGATGACACCGATTTCCTCATTTTACAGCATAGCCTAAAAAGAGAATCTGGCCCACATACAATACGTAAAGCAGTGTTTCCTCAAAACACTAATAGGAAGAGAAACATGTCCTATGCACAAAGAAGTCTGGCACACACTGCTTATCCATGAATACTACCATTTTTAAAGATCTATAAAATTACACAAGTTTAAAATATTTTTACTCCTTTTAAATGTTATTCAAATATAGGGTATAAAAGAACTTTTTCCCATTAAATATTTACCAGTGTCTGTGTAAAACATTTTGAGAAAAGCTGAGATAAAAATTTAATTTAATAAACTCACACAATCTTCGACAAGAGAGGCAAGAACATACATGCAATGGAAAAGAGACAGTCTCTTCAGCAAGTTGTACTGGGAGCTGGACAGTCACATGTAAATCAATGAAGTTAGAACACACCCTCACATCATACACAAAAATAAACTCCAAATGGCTTAAAGACTTAAATATAAGACATAACACCATAAGACTCCCATAAAAGAACATAGGCAAAACATTCTACAGATAAATAGACATAAATCACACCAATGTTTTCTTAGGTCAGTCTCCCAAGGCAATAGAAATAAAAGGAAAAATCAACAAATGGGACCTAATCAAACTTACAGGCAGAGCACAGAATACTATAAACAAAACAAAAAGACAACCTATGGACTGAGAGAAAATATTTGGGAAAATGTGACCAACAAGGGCTTAATATCCAAAATATACAAATAGTTCATACAACCCTACAATAAAAAAACAAACAGCCCAACTGAAAAATGGGCAGAAGACGTAAATAAAAGAAGACATACAGAGGGCCAATAGACATGTGAAAAGATGCTCAACACCACTAATTATTAAGAAAAGTGTAAAACAAAACTACAAGGTATTGCCTCACACTGGTCAAAATAGCCAAATTAAAAAGTCTACAAGTAACAAATGCTGGATAGAAGGTGGAGAAAAGGAAACCCACCTATGCTGTTGGTGGGAATGTAAGTTGATACAGCCACTATGGAAAACAGTATGTAGGGTTCCTTAAAAAACTAAAAATAGAATTTCCATATGATTCAGCAATTCCACTCCTGGGAATATAACCAGAGAAAGCTTTAACTAAAAAAAATATACATGTACCCCAATGTTCACTGCTGCTCAATTTATAATAGACAAATCAAGGAAGCAATCTAAGTAACCATCAAAAGATGAATGGATAAAGATGTGGTATACATATATAATGGAATACTGCACGGCTATGAAAAAGAATGAAATAACGCCATTTGCAGCAACATGGATGAACTTGGAAATTATTACATTTAGTAAAATAAGTCAGAATGAGAAAGACTCATTTATATGGAGGAAAGACAACTGCTACAATAATAGGAAATGTAGAAGTTACCCTGTAGAGCTAACCTTAGTGGTAGAACTAGGGTTAGAACCAAGGGCCATGTGAAATCAAATACAATGTGAGGCACAATGCTAAGCAAGGAACTTAACTCATGTAAACTTTGCAATGGCCCATGAGTAGGTAATATTGTTACCCTGTTTCATAGGTATTGTATCTAAAACTGAGGGAGGCACACAGAAAAAATTAAAACAACATTTTAAATCAACAATATCCCAATAAATATAAATAAGTAAAACTGAGGGAAGTAATCTGCTCATAAATATTTGAAAAGTAGGAGGGGGGAGGTAATCTAACAGCATATCTTGACATTTTAACAATGAATATCTTATGCCAGAATGCAAATAAACTATTTTTTTAAACTAAGTTATAATCACAAGATAGAAATAACAACAAAACTGTGCATAGCCTCTTACAATAAAAAAATTTCCTCTATTAAAAAAAAAAGATCACTACACTGAAGCCATCCGATACCTCATATACCATGCACAAATTCAACTATATGAATTTGGTCAAAGAAGGAGTAATCATATCTCATATAAGCTGCGTGCCCCAAAATAAAATCTACTTGCTCCACTAACTGTTCCACCAAAGCAAAAGCAGTTCATTCCAACTCTAGAGGGAAAATTATTAGACTTACTGAAGCATTTATGTTTCCATGTACTTTTGGGATAATTTAAATGACTTCCAATATTAAACATGTAAACTTTAGCCTTCTACTGACTTTAAAATCTAATGCCCAAATAATATCCAAAGGAAAATGAGCTAAATCGTGAGAAACACATAAAAGACAAACAATCCAAGAAAAATGTCATTCTGCTACTACAAAAGCAAAGAAAAAAATAAAGAGAAATGAAAATGGAATTGTGAGATAAGTCCAAATGAATACTGAACACAAAAATTATAACAATAACCATGAGAATTAAAATAATATAAAATTAAGGTATGAAGTCATATTGCCATATAACTCAGAAAAGTGATTAAATAATGTTCAATATATTTGCACCATATGGGAATAAAAGTAACTGGATTTCTGGATGTCAAGGATACATGTATATAACGCTCTCTGGGATAACTGCTAAAAATAATAAAAAGAAGAAAAATAGCTCAATAAAAATAGAGTCACCAATAAAATGGAAACAAAGGGAAAAAAAGAAACATATAATAGGCAAAATGAGAAATCTAACAGAATATATAAAATACATGGTAGATTTGAATACAAATATATTAGTAATTATATTAAATGTAAATAAGCTAAATACTCCAATTGAAAGAAACGGGACAAAAAAGGTTAAGTACATTCTGCTTAAGACATATCTACAATAAGGAGATTCTGAAAAGTAAAAGTAAAAATACATACCATACAAATAGTAACCTAAAGAAAGCCAATGACTGATAGAGAAATATCAAAAGAAGTAATTTTAGGAAAATCAATGCTAGAGAGAGATAATACCTAACAATAAAAGATTCAATTCATAAGAAAGATACAACCATTTTTAAATTTGTATGGTAGCTTCAAAATGCATCAAAGAAAAACTGCTGGAACCAAAACAGACAAATCCACAAGTATAATGACAAGAATTTAACATGCTGATCTTATTAACTCCAAAAAAAAAAAAGAGATAAAATAATCAATAAAGAGAGAATTTGAAGAACACAATTAGAAAACTGTATATCCAAGTGGATATACAGAGTACACTTCACCAAGCACAGACTAAACATTATGGGTGAATTTAACAATCATAACATGGAACTTCAACAGCTGACCAAAAAATATATAAATGCAATTCTATACTACACAGACCTTACTCAACCAATGTTTAGGAACATGTAGCTAAGAAGTTATGAAAGTGAAAGTTAGTTGCTCAGTTGAGTCCAACTCTGCAACCAACCAGGCTCTTCAGAACATGGGATTTCGCAGACAAGAACACTGGAGTGGGTTGCCATTCCCTTTCCAGGGGATCTTCCCGATTCAGGGATTGAACCCAGGTCTCCAGCACTGCAGGCAGATTCTTTACTGTCTGAGCCACCAAGGAAGCTGAGCTAAGAGGTTATACAAAGAAACAAATAAAAAGCTAGAAATGATTACTCTAAAAAAGTTAGGACAATGTTTACCTTCTTCAGAGAGTGAGGGAAAAATAAACTGAAGTAGGCATAAAGAAATCTGTTTAGAGAGTATTGGAAATGTTGTTTCTTGACCTGGTAGTCATATGGGCGGTTTGTGTTGTGATAAATTGCTTCCCTATACAATTGTTTACTGCACTTTTCTGTATGAGTATTGTATATCACAATTAACATGTTTCAAAATAAAAGACAGAAGTTGAGAGACTACACTCATCTTCTAGCACCTTATGATCACAACTTAGCACTTTGTCTTAAAATTTAATAAAATCCCTCTGCTGGCAACAGTTTCGATCTGAGTGCAATACAAAGCTGAATTCTTATAAAAGCACAGACTACTTCTGGAATGACAAGAAACTGGTCCTATTATTTGTTTTGCAGAAGAAATGGGTAGGAATGTGAAGGAATACTTTTTTCAAATCAGATCTTTTGTTTTAAATTTCAAACCTTCTGAAAATATTACTTATCCAAATACATTAATTTTCTTAAAATAAAAAAAATTAATTTCATGACAGTTCCAAAGAAAAAAGCCTGATTTAATAAACTAAAGAGTTGTCAGACTCCCTGGTGGTCCTATGGTTAAGATTCTGTGCTTACACAGTGGAGGACATGGGTTTGATCCCTGGTTGGGGAACAGATTCCGCAAGCAATCAATCAATAAATCAATAAATAAAACAAAACTAAATAGCTTTCTGGAAGTTTATTTTCTTGTTATGGCATGTTTCCATATCTCACTAAATGTGTAAGTTTCTACAAAATGACTGTAATAGTCCAAGAAAACAAAAATAAGTAGATACTGACCTTTCTGGCATCTCCACGTAAAAGAAATGTAAAACTTTATTTTAAAATTAAAACTCTCAGCTAGATAAGCCATGAATTTCACTTAGTGGTTACTTCCACAATTGCAAGAAATATGATTCTGAATAAAAAGGCACTCAAACAACTGTTAAGCTCCCTTTAAAACATGCTGCCATTCTGGACCAAAGTGCAAGATTAAATTTTTCATTACTTTCATGACTTCTCAAGCAACTATTTTTACTTTCTGAAGAAACAAAGACACTCACTTACAAAAAAACACAAACAGTAGAGTTCATTCAAGACAATATTCAAAAACACATCTGTGACTATAATACAAATATAAAACCATATTCCAATATTTTAATTACAAAAACTTAAATTATTTGTGCAAAGACAGAACTATGTATGAATAAACACAGATCTTACAACATAAAGACAAAAACAAAGGAAAAAAGATGGACAAAATAAACAAGTTGTCATCAATCATTCATTTAAAGCATCACCACCACCATAGATTCAAACACACAAATAACAGGTTCATGTATCCAAAGTTGTTTTAAACTAGCTGAAAAAATAGTTTTCCCTCTTCACTCATCTCAAACTTCTCAAAGACACTAACAAAGATACTTTTAACTTTAAATGCAAGAAATAACACCATGATGTGAAAACTACACACAAGACTGGCTGACAGTTGATGACTACTGCAGATGGATAATGAAAATAAAAAGTTTATTGTACTCTTCCCTTTACTTTTATCATGTTTGATATTTTCCAAATTGAAATGTTTCTAAAATTCCACACACATAAAAGCAAAAAGATTTAACATAGGGTTCTAGAAGGGAAGGGGAAAAACACCCATGAATAGACTTAGAAAAGATATGAAACTACTTAATGATTTTTCCTCACAATCTCCCTCCAACCAGTAAGTTTCTACTTCACACAACAGTAAAGGAGTTTTACAGATAATACAAACAGATATGTAAAACACATATATCACTTTATTGCAACATAAAATATGTAATAAGAAATGTATATAATAAAAGAAGGTACATACCAGTAAACGTACTTGCATCATCCCTTTCTATTCTTGTTCCATCACTAGTTGACACACAAGAAAAGTGCAGAGGTTCAACTTCTAGAAGTCCAGTGAGAGATGTGAAACTACCTTCAGCAGCTGTGCCACCACTAACCTTTCCATTTCCTAACACAAAGGAGAGACAAGTTTTATAAAGGGTGAATTAATCTTAACAAGGCAACAGTCATAGTGAGAATTAAAGCCACTACTTCAATTTTAGCTACAAAGCTGTATAAATGCACAAACCCTACACAGGGCTTCAACAATGGACATGGTATTAAGAAAACTCACAAACAGGAGGTACTACTAGTCTCCGTACTACAGAAGCAGAGTTGTACAGAAGCAACCATTAACAAGAAGCATACACATTAACAAGAAACTAGAACAAGTGATTTGGATTTTAAATAAGGAACAGAAAACAAAAGAAAAATAAATATTTTAAATAAGGAAAAAATAAGAGAGCTATTAGATTAATTTAAGCATGCAAAAAAATCAGAATATATTCTATGATATCAAGTGTATACATGACACTAAATTAAAACTTAAAAAATACTCTTAAGATAATAGCAAGATTATATTCTAGAATGAGATATACTGCTTTATAATCATAAAAATAAGTTAGCACATGTAGCAGTAAGGAAAAAAATCAAATGGTCACATCTGTGCAAACCATAAAACGACAGAAGACTGGATGGAAGAACACAAAAGAATTAAGAGTGTATACGGCACCAGGGGAGGAAGAGGGAAGTGTCATTTAGTACTTGTCAAATTTTCTAAAATCAGAGCAGTACTTTTAAACAGAATTCTTTACCAGACAAAGTAAAACAGAAAGAGAAGATGGAAAGAATGAAGACACAGGAAAAAACCTGAAGGAATAAATTAAACGCAAGACTGAACTATCAAAACCTTATTCTCCAACGTCCATTTGCGTCCAGCACAGGACCTGATACATGTGTTTAAAAAAAAAGTAACAATAATTTACTGAGCACTTATTCAATAGAAGACATGGGAGATACAAGAGAAAAATGCAGGCCCTAGTTGTCATGAAATGCATATTCTAGTCAAGGTTACTAGATATGCAAGTGAACCTAAAAAAGAAAAAAAGTGCTACACTTTATTAAGGAGAAGTTCACAGGGCAAATAAGGGGAAATCAATCTAAGTGAATGGGCAATAAAATACTTCCATGATGAGGTGAAGAGACTCATGTGAAGAATAAAAGATTTTTATGCATCTACTCCAATGAGGCAGAGGAACCCAGGCAGAAGAAATGACACGAGTAAAAACTCTTCAGTAGAAAGGAACATGGCACATTAGAGGAACTGAAAGAAAAATGTGCTTATAGGAACATTTCTCAATCCTAAAATCTCTCTACACATCTTTAAAATAATTAACTCAAAAATTGAGCTTTCATTTATACTGGTTGTATATAGAGAGAGATTTACAAAACTGGAGATTTTAAGAAGAGAATATATTAAACATTAATTCACATAACAGCAATAAATTAAGCTGATTAGATATAAAATCGTTCATTTTTGATGAAAAAAATCACTGTCTTCTAAAACAAAAATAACTTAAATGAGAAGGGTGGCAAAGTCTTACATTTTTGCAAATCTTTTTAATATGTGGCTTATCAAAGGAAGTTGGATTTGCCTATCTGGATCCAATCTACAACAGTATGATGCTTTGGCAGAAATATATGAAAACTCTGACAAAGAATATATGTAATTAGAAAAGAAAGGAATATTTTAATAAAGTATTAAATATTCAAAAATTTGAAAAGTGCCAGCTTAGGATTAATTGCAATATAGTATCTGAAATCTTGAAAAAGACCTTCTCAAACTCTGCTACGGCAAGATTAGTTGGCCTATCTTATTCTTTTAAGGAATCTTCTGTCCAAGTATGATGATGACTCACCACGCAGCAACCATTTGGAAAATACTGGTTCATTACTATATATAGATCTTCCAAAAGTTAATACACTTTCTTATATAATATCAGAAAATGACACTAACTAATAAGGTAGCCCATCAGAAAAGTCATTATGTATTGAGAAGCTGTCAAGATCTTTTTGGAGGACAAAAGTTTTCCAAAATTCTAATCTTTGCTTTAAAGTTCTACTTCTAACATTGGCAACAAATAACTATCAATTGGATGGATACTGACACACTTTTTAAATTCATTTGTGAGAAAATACCTGCCAAATAATCAAATCTGAAAGAACACATTTTGTTTTTCATTCTTGCAAATAAAAATGGCATTCCATGAAATAAGCAACAAAAGTTTATAGCTATAACAACTACACAAGTTCATTTTCTTGAAACAACCATGGTTCTTCAGCATGCAGCAGAAGTGTTTCATGCACACTTCCCATTTCATCACAGAATATTTAAAAGATGTGTACTCCTGGGTTCAAAACTGAATAAAATTAGTGATTTTAACTATTTCATCAAAGATATTTCTAAGTAAAACCATCATGCTTCTGACTCTTACGTGTATGGGGAAGATCATCATGCTTTCACACAAATCAGTACAAAAAATCTATGAAGTGAAAAGGGTAGACAGGAAAACAGTAGACCCACAGACTCCCTGAAAGGATTCAGAGACCCTGAGAGAGCCTATGGACAACGAGAATCACAGGACCACAAAAAGAAAACTTAACAGGGGAAGGGGAAAAAGTCAGATCATACAAGATCATCTATGCTATATTTGGATGGACTTTGGATGGTACAGTCTCGGGAAGACATGAAAAATATCTTAAGAGAGAATAATCAGATCAGGTTTACATTAAAAAATGACTGCAATCATTGCACTGTAAAGTATGAACAGAAGTGAGCCAAGAACAGATGCAGAATAACCAGTTGGAAAGCTATTTATTAGTCCAGGTTCAAGACGACTGTGACCTGGACTATAATCTTGTGATTGTGAGAGGTAAGAGAATAGGCAAATTATAAATACAGGTTGGTGGAAAAATAGATAGGATCAGATGACAGCCCCCATATGGAGGATGAGAAAGAGAGGATACAGTTCACATTTCTGTTTTGTGCCACAGATGCCATTAACTGAAAAAGGAAATGCTG
Source organism: Moschus berezovskii (assembly GCF_049115385.1). Lineage (NCBI taxonomy): Eukaryota > Metazoa > Chordata > Mammalia > Artiodactyla > Moschidae > Moschus > Moschus berezovskii. The sequence continues at coordinate 93,424,292 of NC_142470.1, forward strand.
CAGAAGGTCTGATGGTGAGGAATAAAAAAATGAGACATTCATATGGAGATGAATAGTCATTCTAAAATGAATATGGCTGCTCTTGAGTATTTAACCAACCTGGCTTGACCTGAGCTTTATGGTCTTCTTACAGTTTCTCTGTAACAAATTTCATTCTATCCTAAAGTGTACAGGAGGCATCTATAGGTCTAGTTCTAACCCCTTCTCTGAGGTCTACTCATAATTTGATATGTCACTTAGACACACAATGGCATGAGGTAATCAGAGCCTAAGTCATCAAACAGAATAATTAATTAAAAAGCAAGAAGACCAGATGTATAATATAATCTCTTTCATTAAAAATGCTCATAAACACGTGTAGCAAACAAGTCTAAATAGCTAAACATTCTGTTAACAATGGTAACCAAGGAGAATGGAGAGGTTAAAGTTGAGATATTTTGCATTTTATTTCTGTATTTTATTTTTCTCTTTGCTTTTTTCACAATTCATAACTAAATTTAAACAAAACTGAGACTAACCCCTCAAACTTACTTATATTTAACATGGTAATTATCATGTTTACAAGTAAATTTTTTAACATTTGGCTTACTAGTAACGCTTGTAGTAAGTTCAATAAGATGGAAGAAAACAAAAAATAAAGTGATCACTGTTCTAACAAAAACAGAAAAACACCAAATTCTAGCATCTGAAGAGATTATACAAATAGTTATACATTCAGTCCTAAAGGCATATTCTTTAGAAGTGCATTCAAGAAAACATGTAACACTGTGTACCAAGTTTACCTCAGAAGAGTATGATAGAAGATGGAGAAAATTATTTTTTCTTTCTGCATCTTTGCTTACCAAAAAAGCATATATTAATTTTATTTTCTTTAATATGAAATAATATGTTCTTTGATTTTACAGATGGCAAAGGCACACCAAATAAAATTGGAAAGACCACAAAAAATAAACAAATTTTAGTCTATTAACATTAAAGTCATACTAACGTAATGAAACACATACACACAAAAACAAAAAAACCCAAATTTGCAACCCTGTCAAAAAGAACGTCAGTATTTTTTTGATGGGGGAGTGGAGAAACAAAGCAAATAGCTTAGTGATTCACAGACACACAAGTTAAGTTCCAGAAAATTTTAGTTCCCAAAGACAGAATGGAATAACTACAATCTATTAAAAATCGGATGGTATCTTAAACCCAAGATAAAAAATTCAGCAATTCCTTTAATCAAACATCTTACTACCTGAAAGGACATCTGACAAATCAATTTCATCAGACTGGACACCAATGCTGCTGTTGTACACATTTTTACAAGAAGAGCCACTCATCTCCAAATCAAAGAGGACTGGATCGAACGGTGAACTATACAATCCGTATCTGAAAGATAAAACAAGGTCCTAGAGATTTTCCTGTCAGTCATCTAATTAATAAATTATCTATTTACGTAGCTTTAGGACTTCCCTGGTGGCTCAGACGGTAAAGTGTCTGCCTACAGTGCAGAAGACCCGGGTTCAATCCCTGGGTCAGGAAGATTTCCTGGAGAAGGACATGGCAACCCACTCCAGTATTCTTGGCCGGAAAATTCCATGCATGGAGGAGCCTGGTAGGCTACAGTCCAGGGGGTCGGAAAGAGTCGGACACGACTTAGCGACTTCACTTCAAAAGCAGTTTTTACACAGGGCAGAAGGAGATACTAGCCACATTTAACTCAAATTCACTGAACTTGAACTGTGTTGCCTGCAAACCTATGCTCCAAAAGATATAGTTCAGAGACTCAATAAATGTGATTTCAATTAAGCTGGTAACTAATGAACCAAGACTGAACCTTCATCAGTAGACTGAATCAAAAAAAGAGGCTTTCAAGAACCCTTCCCTTGCCTCAATAATGACACTGACTCAGCAGAAGATATAAAGGTTTTCAGTAACATTTCATCAAAATCAAGATTTCTCATCAATAAAGATGATTATAAAAGTGACTGCTTTAAATAATAGAACACTCTACTTCAAAATAACTCAAATCTAACCTTTAGATATTTCTTAGTTCATTATGTTTAAGTTTTAGAAAATCAAATGGCACATAAAGAATATTAGTTAAGGGCAATGCATGATTTACACAATTTCACCTTACAAAGTTTTAACAACGAAGAAACAAAAGTACCTTAGGTGCTTTTTCCACTAGCAAGAAACACCACTTATAAAGAATTTTAATATAATTAGGCCTCCAAATATCATCTCCAGGACTTCCAAAGTTGCTAAAGGGAATTATTCTCAGAGAAAATAGAGGGAAAGAAAATCTCAAGCAAATATATATCATTAACAATTCTGTGCAAAGGTAGTACCATATCCAGAAAGGCCCATCATTAGTCATTTCATAAGTTAAAATACCTTGTCTGAAGCAAAGCTTCCATTGGTGTTAACCTGTCCTGTAACTGCCTGGACACAGCAGTAAGCAGAGATGCACAGGCAGTGCTGCACCCAGCCAAATCGTCGTCTTTAACATAGTTTAGTAAGACAAAATACCAATAGACAGAACCTGAAAACAACAAGAAACCAATATTTCTTTTTCTCATTTCTCCTTCACAAAGAAAACTTCAGATTTCACATTTATGAGTATGTCCTCTTTGCCTAGAACGATTTTCTGGAAAGAAAATCTGTAAGGGCAAATTACAAAGAAGGACTAACTCTAAGAGGATGCTGACAAAGAATCGCATTATATTTTTTGAGAAGTGTACAAAGTCAACCTAGTCATTTAGGTTTTCAATAAAGTGAGATGATTCTAAGGGACATTTTAGAATAGCTAGAAAAGTGTAGATGTCAGATCCTTCAAACAATCTTTCCTAAAATATTCTTTCTCTGTACTAAAAATTTCAAAAACAATAGATGGCAATGAGCTACAAATAACATACTTTAGCAAGTGAATGAACTTTAGTCATTCTATATTGCCAGTTAGATACAGACCAAAGGTGATCTTAAAAGGTGTTCACGACCTTTTAACTCTTTTATAAAACTTAAGATATATGAGTACTAAGTACACCCCATACTTGAAGCACCCAACCTCTAACATTACCTTCAAGAAACTGTTTTAAACACCAGAAACTATCACAGTGAGCAACCAAGGCCAAAACCTTCTACTCTGTGTAACAAAAGAGTTTATAGTTTTAGTCAATATATGTTCAAGGTAAATATAAACGGATCCTTTGTCTAAATTAAGATACTGATAAAATAACCACTTATCGGGCTTCCCAGGTGGCACAGTGGTAAAGTATTCATCTGCCAATGCAGGAGCCACAAGAGACGCGGGTTCGATTTCTCAGCTGGGAAGATCCCCTGGAGTAGGAAATGGCAACCCACCCCAGTATTCTTGCCTGGAAAATTCCATGGACAGAGGAGCCTGGCAGGCTACAGTCCATGGGGTCACAAAGTGACCACGGGGACACAACTGAGCAGCAGCAGCAACCAGTTATCAACTAACTTTAAGCAAGCTTTTTTTCTGGTACACCACAAAGGTCAAATTCTTGTGGAATATGAGATAACTTTTTGAATGGATTGGTTATTTATGAAATAAAAGACTGTGAGAAATGTCTTCCAAAAAAAAATAAATTTAAAATAATAACACTAGTTAAAGGGCAAAGCAGTAGCCCTTCATAGTAAACTCCTACCTGATAACTACATTCATTCTTGAATGGCATTTCCACAGTTTTTAGGTGCTGTAAAAAAAAAAAAACTCACTGGTCCCTTTCAGAAAATTCCAATTTGCCACAGACCCTACCATTTACACACAATATGTGTATGAACCATTTAACTAATTTATGACATCTCTCTGGTACTTACAGATGTTTTAGTTTGTGACATCTGATCTACCATCACTAAACAACCAAACAACTCAATTATTTTAAGGAACTCCACAAAATGTATGAATTGAGATGACCTGACTATTTACTTAAATCGCCCACTAACTTTTTCCTAAAAATATTATCAAAAAGAGTATCTGTCTACCCAATCACTATTTAAAACCCCTTAAAAAACAGACAAGCTACAGAGAAAAAGAAGACTAACTGAGAAAAAACAAAAAGTTACTAAACAATCTCAAACATACTGTGAGATAATTCCTAAAGTTACAGTTATTTATGACTGAACAAGTTTCACATACCACCAGTTGCTGCTGCGGGTAAAAACGACATATTATCAAGTAAGGCCTTCAACAGAACAGATCCAAATCCAGGTTGACATGGGTCGCACTTGCCATTACTGAAAAATATTTTAAATACATTACTCAAGGTAATTAATTCCAAACATGGTGTATTACTCTTAATCTTTAAATGTGTTCATATAGACTGAAAGAAACCTGCCTCAAAGCCCTGTAAACGTGCAGAAAGATAGTAGGGACTAACTATACTAAGGGTCTTTATAACTGTTTTCTTATGCAATAAACCACTCTTTTTTTTTTTTAAAACCAAAAAGAGCTAAAAAGCAGGTACAGTCAATACAGACTATGAATTTTAAACATTTTCTAGATAGTTTCAGGGTTTAGAGAAAATGATCTGCACAATGCTACAAATAAGTCTGGGAAAACTGACATAACTGGTAAAAAGGCCTCAGGTGAAGAATCCAAAGACGATCAGGGATAGTGGGAGTGAAAGTGAGAGAAGAGCTCCCCTTACCAAACCCTCCCAAATCTTCTAATAAGCAGAGAAGCCCAGCTGAATTCTTTTATTACTAGATTTAACTTGACATTTTGCCCAAAAAACCCCAAATTTTTCTTCCTAGGATCTCAATAATCCTCAAAAATCCACTTATGTTATACATATATTCAACAAGAACCAATGACCCTAGACACAAGGTATCACCTGTCAAACTACAGGAGCACCTACAAAGTATATTTTCGACTTAAAAATCACCAACCTGATGCACAATGCTAGAAATCGAGCACACTTGTGGGCTATGCTTCGTCCTGCCTCAAAGAAGCAAACACGTACAATGTCTGAAAGACATTTCCGTGTTTTTGAAAGCAGGCTTTCATTTCCTTCCTTTGAGCTGCAAAACAATAGCAGGTGTTTAGGCTCATGCTGAACTTCCAATCATAACATCCAAAGGGCAATCTGTGGTAAATAAAATCTTATTAACCTTCCAGGTCCATTCGAATGTACTCCAGCTAACCAACAAAGAATATCTAACACAAGACTCTGGGCATGTTCTGTGATTTGGCCATCATCTGCTTTTCTACACAAAGTGTTGAGAAGCTTCTCATGAAATTCTGAAAACTGCAACATGGCACATCGCTGCACTCTATGAAAAAAAAAAAAATATATATATACACACACACACATATACACAAATACATTAATAATCAAAAGAGAAAAATAAAGCTATTTCAACCTGGTTGGACATCAAATATTTCATTTGGAATCATGAATATTACAATTTAAAAAAAAAAAGAACTTTTGAAAATTACCTAGCACTATATGAACACCAAGGATGAACCAATGAAGTGAAAAGACAATATATACCATCAATTACATAACTTCTTAAGAAAAATGAAAAGCAAATAAAAAATTTCAAGTAAAAGTTAGGATTTTAAAATTTTGTAGATATTGATATATATACTGGAAATCCTTCCTTTGTACTCCTATTACGTAAGAACAGTAGAAGAAAATGAGGTTACCTTTCCTTAGAAATTGAAGTTTTCTTAAATCTTCGGATGGTAACTGAGACTTCTTGAAGTAAGTCACAGCCCCGGAGGTTTTCGGATTTACGGGTGCCACTTGTATTTTCATTTTTAACATTAGAGGATTTTTCCTGAACATACAAAAATAAGTAATTGAATGAACAAATGAAACAAAAAGCTATTTACCATTAATGTTTATAAATAAAAGATTATAACTGAACTATGACTACCAAAACATAAATCTCAAATTAAAATGATAGCTTTTACCCTCATATTCAGTAAATGACTAATTTACTCCATTGTTATAAAATTATAACAGTGGAAGAGACATAGTCACTGCTTAAAGGTAATAGCCCAGTGAATAAAGATTATCAAGCCAAAGTCTTGAGTCTCAGTCCCAGCTACTGCTCTATGAGCTATGCCAGCTCCCCAGTGTCTAACATTCCCTCACTTAAAATATGAAAAAATGGAGGTAATAACACCTGCTCTGCCTACCTCAGAGTTATTTTGGGGCTTAAATCAGATAAAGTACACAGAAGTTCTTGAAAAACTGGAAGACCTATACAAATATAAGATGGCTGGTGTTATTGATATTTCTACTGCTGCTTATGGATAATGATGATAGAGAAACAAAATCTCTAGTGCTCAGGAAAATCCAAGATCAAACAAGTATGAAGAAACTGCATGACATACAGCTTGTTGTAGAAAATGAACATGAAAATTATGATATAGCTCTGAAATCAATTCTCAACTTACTTCTCTTCCTGCAGCCTCCCAAATGTTTACAAAAAAAAAAAGTGGTGTGTTACCAGTAAAGGGCACAGAAGCAAATCCTTACACACAAGGAAATAAGCATTATGGTCCAAAATAATTATTAAGGCAAGTGCCTGCTAGCAATTACTATATAATTGTACCAATGAATATACTTTACAAAAGAAAGACAGATTAAAGTTACTGTAAATATTTTCTCATTATAGTTTTTTAACTTGCTGCAGAAAAAAAATATAAACAAACCAAGTTATCTATTAAAAAAATCAATTATGGGCCATGCTACTTCCAAGAGTGTATCAAATCTCAACTATAAAGTTTAAAACAGCATGTAACAGTTTACAAAATTCTGTAAAGCAATTATGCTTCAATTAAAAAATAAGTAAATAAATAAACCCAGCATGTTACAGTTTAAAATGATACTGTTTCATACCTTGCCTGCTGCAACTTTTGCCAAGAGTGAAGCAAGTGAATATCCCTTGTTACTCTGGTGTTTTAGGGATGGAAGTCTTACTACAGGACGTATACCACCATTACAGATCTCATCTGCTCCTCTTTCATTCACTGCCTTGACATGGATCAAAAATGAACGATATTTTCCTCCTGCCATACCTAGAGGAGTGGTGCAGAATGGGATTAAATTATTCAATCACCAAAAAGCAAAACTGCTTGTTGTCTTCATAGAGTAAGCTAAATAATTAACTCCACAGAAAGAAAAATACACTTGGCCAGAATTCTCAATTATACTGCTTGCATATAATATGGCTAAATAACCTTCATATATGTTGGCAGCAAACGAACAAAAAGCACAGCAGTTATATGAACAGCATAACATAGAAAGTTTTGACACCTGGCATGTTTTATCCCAAAGAAGTTATTCGTTTCAACCACAGAAATTTTGTGAACTATAGAAAAAAAGAAAACACTGTCACTGAAGCACCGCCCTAAATACTGCTGTATCATTATGTGCATCCATCCCGTCCTTTTACGCATGTACGCACACACATACACATGTGCATGCATGCATACACAGCATTATAGTATCACACGCTTAAAAAAGCACAGGCTTTGGAGCCACTATCTGGGTCTGATCATGGTTCTGCCACTTTATTAGCCATATGACAAACTCTCCACAGTCCAGTTTCTTCACAAGTGAGTAAAAATAATAATAGTACCTACCTCAAAGGTAATTAAAACACTTATAACTGCATGGCAAAAGGAAGCACTCAATAAACAATAGCTATTATCACTGGTTTATGCTTTATATATTTTAACTAAGTTGAAATCATACCATACAATCTATATATAAAATTGCAAAAATACCCTCAAACTAACATACCCATGAGCAACCCATAAGCTGCTGCCTAAGCAGGTATGAAATCCTTCTGTGATTACAAAAGCTACTTTTGTTGTTTGCCACTGATCTGCCTGACTACTGTGCTGGCACTGCACTGTTGTATTCTTCTTACCATCGCACTATTCTAGGTTCTAAAGTGTCTTAAGATCCTCCTTTTCGGTTTTCCTTTTTCTACATGTCTTTGGCCCACATCATCCTTTTACACATATACGAAAAGTTAGCAATCATTTTCTCCAGTTCAAAGTTCTAGGAATTTGAAGAGAAGAATAGTCACTTCTACTAAATTCTAGGAAAACTAACACTTTTACATTATTCAGACTTTTGAAATACACATTATATAATCTATCCCCAATTTTGTCAATCTCATGGACAGAGGAGCCTGGTGGGCTATAGTCCATGGGGTCTCAAAGAGTCGGACGCAACTGAGCAACTAACATACACACAAAATTTTGTCAAAGCCAACATTTTAATTTTCATATAAGATTTTAAGTTTCACATTCTCATTTAATACAACTAACTTACACTTCCAGTAATATGAGAAATGTTATTATACAGTTATTACACAGTTTTGCTCACCACTATAACCTAGTTATGTAATCTAACAAATCACAGGGTCTCATAAACTTAATGAATGAAAAAGATGTAGTCAAGGGGGTACAATCAAGCTTGTGTACATACTCCGTCTGTAACTAAAGGGAAGTGTGTGAATGTGGACAAACATTATAAAGGGAATGCATGCAAATTAGAACAGGTGTTATTCAGGTGGTCTGATATTTTCTTGGTTTACAGAAGGATCTCCACAGCCTTCTCACCTCCAAGTTTACTTTAATGATTGAGGTGTCTCACTTGGATTTTTTAATTCACCCGTGAGATATAAAGGTGACATAAATGTCTCATTACTGCAATATCTAATATCTTACAGACATAAGATATAAAATATATATTGCAACTTGTGTTTAAGACACATCAGTACATCTAATACTTTCAAAACTCCTCTATAAAAAACCCTTAAGAGAAGATATAAAATAACAATATACAACACACACCCTGAAAACACAGGACTAAACTAATGGAAAAGGCAAACATTCCAGAACATAATGTTTAGTTATTTGGAAGAATTCTGTATAACATGCTAAATCATACTACATTCATCTTCTTTGTGCTTTTTCAAAAAGCACTGAGACCCTCAAGACACAGAACATAGGATCTTAAGTTTCACATAACAATAGTCACTTATGATAGGAAATTACCTCAGCTACCATGAAACTTATGGAATCATTCAAGAAAAGCCCCCCCAAAAACAGTATCTTATTTTTCTGAAATCAGGCCATTTTTAAAAAAATCTACTTTTACAACTATGAAATATTTATTCTGCTTTTGTAAAACATGTTACTTCACCTTTAACAAGTTTGGGGCTTGTTAACGTCAACATCCCAGCATGCCCCGACAGATCAAGGCCACTAGCAAGCCATACTGGCCCACAAAGAATGTCTTCTTTATGATCTTCTAAAAATGGACATAATCTAAGACCTAAAAATAAAAATACACATTTTTCTTTTAAATTAGTGTGTTATTTAAAATGTAATATTTAATAAGCAAATATCCATCCCATTTACATATAACAGCACCACACAAAATTCCATACTTAGAATGCATTCAAATAAAATTTGCTATCATGCTAAGGAACTATAATCGTTATCTGATATATTATGCTGTTTTTCATTCCCATATTATCTACGTTCACCTTGATTTTGAAAAAAAAAAAATTATAAAACCATGACATGATTTCAAATCTCAAGATATTAAGAAACAAGAATGCAAGTATTAGCACAGCTGTGTTCACTAAGATGAGCTGAAAATTAAAGCATATTGCCAAAGCAGAATTATAGGTTATTTTTAATTGTGTTCTTAAAACCATGTTTTTGCAAGCCATAAAGAAATCTTTGCCCAGTAGGATGCATTTGGATCACTACTCCTTTTACTGTCATGGACAACAGCTCTGTAATTTAACTCACACTGTGATTCCTCTACATCCATGTGCTGCATTTCTTCATTCAAATCAACCAGGGACGGTTTCCCATTTTGTTCCACTTCAATGTTAAGAGCTGGAGACAAAGGAAAGGTGATCTGCCTATCTACTGCTGTTTCTAGAGGATAAAAATATTAGTAAACTTAATGTTGCTTAATATCAATGATCTATGTGCCTAAAATTCTAAAATTCTCCATTAAATTGGGAACTAGAGTGATTTTTCAAATGGTTGTTAGGGAGGAGGAAAATTAGATTCAAGTGTTTTATACTCTTCTCTCTTTTAAAGGTAGTAAAATATTCACCTGAGGAAATAATCTGCTAGCCACTAAACCAAGAATTCTTACCCTAGGCTATATAGTACACCACCTACAGAGTTTTAAAAATACCAGTACCTGAGTCCTATACCAATTAAATCAGAATCTGTCATGATTCAAAATTATACACACACATACACACAAACACACACATATATACACACAAACACATACATACATATTTTAAAATAGGAAATTATTCAGGTTTCAATGTTTTTATCCCTGGTGTGAAGTAGCCTTTTATTCTGAAATTATCCCTATTAAGATGAGAACACTGAGAAATAACGTCTAGTTCCAAATATGTCAAGTATGTATAATCTGTTTTAATAACTCAATATATCAAATTCTGAGCTAGTAAGAAAGACAAAGATGAATATATTTCTGGCATTACATTCTGAGTTTTACTAATAACCTTAAAAGAATATATGCATTCCATAACAAAGTTCTTTTTACAAACAAGTCTCCTCTCACAAAGAGAAATGCCTAAGTCCAGTAATGCTAAAAGTGAAACTCACAAAGGAACTAACTGCCCAAAACCGTAATTAAATTACTCAAGTTTATGCAATTCTGAACAACACAGAGTTACTGAAAAGGTCTTCAATGTTCTCTGGATAGACTTCTCTAAACAGAACCACAGAAGTAGAGAAGGAAAATAGCACAGGGGTGTGGGAGCAAGAAGGGATGTCAAAACTAGACAGCCAAGTTGAAAATTAGTTTAAAAAACCAACTACATGATAAAATATTCAAATTTTGATCCATTCTTACCATTGACTTTCCCTAAGCCTGGAGCTTTATTTTTCAGCAGTGTCACTTGTATCTGTGGAATATTGGTGATGTTTGAGTTCAAAACAAATTTGAAGTCCACATGTCCAACCATACAAGCTTTAGGCAGCACCAATTCAAATACATGTTCATCCCAGCTGTTGCTGTCAAATAAGGGAAAAAATGATAAAGTGAAATCTTTCTTTAGCTGTAACCATCTTATCACTAATATTACCTTTCTCTGATGTGCAGTCGTCAACAAAACCAAATGCTTCTCAATGGGATTAGGGGAGAAGACAAGCAGTTCTACTGAGAAAAGTTAAACTTAGGGCAATGAAGAATCTTACCTCAGGAATCCATACCTGCCTTGGGCACTGTACACTCCAAAAAGCCCTTGTTCCTCTAAGTGTGAACTGCTGTGCATCAGAATTATGTGCAGACTTATGGGCCCACCCTGATTCTAAGAGTGGGGTCACAGGAATTTGTATTTTAAAATAAGAACATTTTGTATTTATTATATATGTCCATCCTCTGATTTTAAATTCTGTATATGTGCTGAAAAGTAAAATTCCTCCACTAAATTTCAGATTCAAATCCAAATGCCTAACACGTATCTCAAACTTAACATAAATAACCCCAAACTACTTGATATCCAATTCTAAAAGCTGTAAAAAGAAATTCCATTTTTTAATGAGCTCAATCCAAAATATGTCATCCTTAACAATTCTCACTCACATCAGACGCTCAGTACATCGGCATATACGATTCCTTCTACCTCCAAGCTGTACCTGACCACTATTCTCTCTGTCTCTTGTCAATTATCATAATGGTCCAATTCACCATCACCACCACCATGATTATCTGAATTACCACAATAGCATTCAAGTTAGAATTCTTGCTCCTGCCTCTTCCCTCTAATACACACACCACAATTACTCATAATCTACTATCAATACAGTAGTCTTAGTATATCTGGCTAATACATAAATTATATAGCATCACGAGATCAATCCTGGGTATTCATTGGAAGGACTGATGCTAAAGCTGAAGCTCCAGTACTTTGGCCACCTCATGCGACAAGCTGACTCACTGAAAAAGACTCTGATGCTGGGAAGGATTGGGGGCGGGAGGAGAAGGAGACAACAGAGAATGAGATGGCTGGATGGCATCGCTGACTCAATGGACATGGGTTTGGGTGAACTCTGGGAGTTGGTGGTGGACAGGGGGGCCTGGCGTGCTGTGATTCATGGGGTCACAAGGAGTTGGACACGACTGAGCGACTGAACTGAACTGAACTGACTCCTATATTCAAAACTATTTAACACCTTCCCATCTCATACAACGTTAACAGTCTCACTGTAGCCTATAAAGACATTCATGATCTAGCTACCAACTGTTTGCTTTGCTCTCACTTCCTATCACTCTCCATGTTCACTGCGCTTAACCAGTAGCCTCCATGCTCCTCCTAAAATTCATAACACATGCTCCTCAGGAGCTCTGTACTTCCTACTGTCTCCAAATCAACATGCTCACGGAAGCCCTTCTGAGACCGCTTATATAAAAGATCACACACACTTTCTCTCACACAGGTGCACACCTGACAACTCTACTGCCATTCTGTCTAATGTGTTTCAAAGCTTTCATGATTCTATGACGTAGTAGACAGCTATCTTAACCGCCTATCACCACTAGAATGTAAATTTCATAAGAGCCATTTTACTAGTACCTTCCAAAGTACCTGCACAACTGGGAGGTTGGGATGCACAGGGAACTCTACTCAATACTCTGTAATGTCCTATATGGGAAAAGAATCTTAAAAAAAGAGTGGGTATATGTATAACTGATTCACTCTGCTGTACAGCTGAAACTTAACACTGTAAACCAACTACCCTTCAAAACAAAAAATTTTTTAAAGGGAACCTATATTAACAATAACAAAAAAAGAAATACCTGTACAAAACAGACATTTAAATATTTAGTCATACAATCTATAGATCTATTTAACTAATTAACTGGAAGGATGGATTACTCCCAGCATTTTATCCTACAACTAAGAATAAGCATACAGGAATTTCTAGGCTTCCTCGATGCTTCAGTGGTAAAGCAGGAGGCACTGGTTCGATCCCTAATCAAGAAAGATCCCACCATGCCATAGATCAACTAAGTCCATGCAAAACTATTGAAACTGTAACCTAAAGTTTGGGAATCGCAACTACTGAGACCATGTACCACAATTACAGATGCCTACACACCCTAAAGTCCATGCACCACAACAAGAAGTCATCGCAACCAGAAGCCTACACACCGCAACTAGAGTAGCCCCTACTAGCAACTAGAAAGTGGATGCAGCAACGACGACCCAGCACAGCCAAAAATAAGTATGTTTTTTAAAAAGGATATAGGGATTTCTAAAACAAAGGTGACAAATGAAACAAACAAAATTGTTAATATGCAAAAGTTAACAGAAAGTAATATATAATAATTCTATGTCGTCACTATAGTTCAGTTCAGTCGCTCAGTCACGTCTGACTCTTTGCGACCCCTTGAATCACAGCACGCCAGGCCTCCATGTCCATCACCAACTCCCGGAGTTCACTCAAACTCATGTCCATCGAGTCGGTGATGCCATCCAGCCATCTCATTCTCTGTCGTCCCCTTTTCCTCCCACCCCCAATCCCTCCCAGCATCAGAGTCTTTTCCAGTGAGTCGTCGCATGAGGTGGCCAAAGTATTGGAGTTTCAGCTTTAGCATCAGTCCTTCCGATGAACACCCAGGACTGATCCCCTTTAGAATGGACTGGTTGGATCTCCTTGCAGTCCAAGGGACTTTCAAGAGTCTTCTCCAAGTTCATCTTATAGTTATCACTATAAGAACTTAAGTTCTAAAATTAAACTGAAATTATATACCTTAGAAGAATGTTTTACCTGTCAGTCTGTAGTTTCCAAGTTCTAGTATGCTGAGCAGCATCCCCATGATGCTGCTGATGCAAATGTTGAGGATGCCTCCTTTGCTGCTGTTCTTGCTGAACTTCCACCCAGCATGGCGGAACAGTAGCTGAAAACCGTGGAGTCAATGTCTCAAAGCGGGTTAGCTCCACTAGAGATGTCAAGATATCAACGGTGAATGGCTGGTCCACCAATAAATCAACTCCTTAATAACAGTGAATGCAGAGTTTGAAATTGGTTTTAAAAGAAAGAAATTTTAATCCATGTTTTTGTCTAGTCAATTACAACATTTGCCAAATAGTCTAAATTAATAATGTAGGCTCAAGTAACTAGCACTGAGTCAATACAGGCATAAGAAAAATCCACCTCAAATATTTTAAATTATAGAAAGGGAACTTATTATTGGAGAAACCCAAAATCAACCTCAGAAAAGCCCTGACTGAGATTTAATGAGCTCCAGATTAACAGGGCAACAAAAGGAGTGGTGCTGAAATGTTTAAGCCCTGACTTACATCAATAATTAACTTTCACACTTTGTTATTTACAAAACAAAATGTTAAACATCTGCAAGCACACATTACCTGCTCCTTTTTACTCTGTTAAAAAGTAATTTTTAAAAAATCAAAGCTATACTGATGGCAAAAAAACACAAACCAAAAACTCAAAGCAGTATTATTTTTTCTACTTCTAGGGTACTTAAGAATACCATGTATACATACCAGTATTTTAAGAGTAACAACCTGATTCAGAGAAATAAGTTTGCTTTTACAAATGTATGTATTCACATCTTTGAAAAGGCTAACACATGACAAAGTTGAAAAACTTGTTTCAATTAACAAAAAAGAAATTGTAAAAGACTAAAATAAGAAATCTGATAAATTTAGAATAGTTTCACAAAGAAAGCTTACATTTAGTTCTATAAAATTACTATAAGTGTACTTCAAACTAAGTTTTTCCTCAAAGCTTCAGTTCAGCTCAGTCGTGTCCAACTCTTTGCGACCCCACGGACTGCAGCTCACCAGGCCTCCCTGTCCATCACCAACTCCCAGAGCTTACTCAAACTTATGTCCATTGAGTTGGTGATGCTATCACAACCACCTCATCCTCTGTCATCCCCTTCTCCTCCTGCCCTCAATCTTTCCCAGCATCAGGGTCTTTTCAAATGAGTCAGCTCTTCGCAGCAGGTGGCCAAAGGATTGGAGTTTCAGCTTCAACATCAGTCCTTCCAATGAATATTCAGGACTGATTTCCTTTATGATGGACTGGTTGGATCTCCTTGCAGTCCAAGGGACTCTCAAGAGTCTTCTCCAACACCACAGTTCAAAAACAAAGCGTTTTTTAAAAAGCCCTCAAAGCTTAGGGCTTTTTAATATATGACTGAAATTATTGTTTGCAAACATTTAACAGCATTATCAATGCTCCTTTACATTATTTACTTGTTTATAACCTAATTCATCTTTACTGAAGAGTATTTTATGGACTTTATGTGAAAATTATTTTATCAATATCCCATAAAATATGAAAACATTCAGTATGTTAGCTTTTTAAACCAACTTGTACAGTTAGTCAAGACAAGCAAGTCCAATTATACACAGCAAGAGACACAAGTCACTTTATCTCAAAAAAGGATAATCTTGCCTCCCAAGGGCCATATGGATGGAGGCAATTGTGTCTACTACTGGAATCGAGTAGGTAGAAGCTACATATACGGCCAATACAGCACAAGACAGGCCTCCCACCACAAAGAATTATCTAGTTTGAAATGTCAACAGTGCTGAGAATGAGAAACCCTGAAATAAGGTAGTGAAGACTGTCACATGTTACACAAGTAATCACTAAAATTAAGATTAATTATACCAGTAATCACTCAAAGTTTGCCTTTAGTGCAAAGAAGAATGACCAAATGTCCAAATGTACAAATTCACAAAGAAGAAATACCAATTCTGAGTTATTTCTGTTTGGAATACATTTGAGTTTAAACACATTTTTCATTAAAGATTCATTAAATTTCTTTTAAATGCTAGGTTTCTTTTAATAGTTAGGTTGGGGAATAAAGTGTGTTAAGTGCCAAGGGATAAAATATATCAGCACCTGGAAGTACAAAAGGACCGTGGTATAGGGCAAGGGCAGGGAAAGAGAGCTTAGTAACAAATGAAGAGCATGAAACTGAATACACTTTAGAAGTCATGTAAAGTTTCCAATAACTGGAGGCTGAGCAGAAGACCAGAGTTATTAGTCCACAGAGCAAGTAAAGATTTTTAAGCTGGAGTAACAATGCTAACATAACACCTTTTGAGAAACAAGTTCAGGGCGCAGTATAGAAGGTGGATGGGAGAAGAGGCAAACAGACAAAACCGAACCTATCTAAAAGTTCACAGTGGGGTGATGAGGGTCTGAAAATACCACCCCAAGGAAAGAGTATTTTTCCAGCATTTTATTCCAGGAGTAATTAATATTAGCCATTCCAGTCACTTTACACTTCCTTAGCGAATTCTTCACTCATTCATATTGTTTTGTTCCATCCTAACTAGACTAAAAGCTTCTTAAACAACCAAAATCATGTTGTTACCTCTTAGGTGACTTTACCAAAACTGGCCAACTTACCACAGGTTGAGAACCATTTCTTATTTTAATGTTTACAACATTTTCCAACTATTGAGAACAGTGATAAATAATATACAAAAACAAGTCTGATAAAAGAGTATCAACAAGGAAATGAACTCTCAAAGTAACCAAGAACTGACTACAAAAAATGAAATAATGTTTCAGATTATAAAAGAGTGATTCAGAAAACTCTGAACATCACAAGAATTTGCATTTTTAAAAAATCATTTTTAAAAGTTAATATCATACCTGAAATGCCAGGACTTGAAGGATTTGATAAAGGTTTGGAACCTTCTGAAGATGGTTCTATTCCTTTAGAAAGAGATCCATCCACTAGTATGTCAGCTTCATCAATATCATCACAGGTTCCTCCAATTTGGAGAAAATGAAGCTCACCACCTACAGTATAGTAAAATTCCATCAACGCAAGTATATGAAAAATAGGTAAACAGACAAGTGCTTGCTATTTAGTTAAGAAACTTAATTTATTCTAACACCACTTAAAAGGCAGAAAAAGAGAGCTACCAAAGTGATACATCTCCAACAACTCAGGAATCAAATTGTCACGGAATTACAATTTCATATGTGAAAATAGTTATTTATCTAGTACTTACATGTATAAGACATTATTTTAAATGCTTAATTCATTTAGTCTTCACAAATAACTAGGGAAGTTGTTAAGTAGGGAGTATAATTGTGGCCACTTTACAGATGAGAAAACTGATGCACTAGCTATACTGGAATCCACAGCCCACTCTATTAATCATAGCAGTAGCAAAACTGAAGAACAATTCTTCTTAATTTTTTGAAGCATTCACAATAAAATGAAACCAAATCAAATTTCTATTTTTCATATTTCTACCACAGAAAAAAATGGAAAGTGAGTTTAGCAAAATATTTAAGAAATAAAAACAAGTAAAATAATTGGAGATTTACTTCCAGCATGACAAAATAAGATAAATTCTACTCTTAAAAGGCAACTATAAAATTGAACAAAACTGTCATTTAAACAGAGTGAGTCAAATGGTGAAAACCAGATTTGCTACTACTGTCACAGGGACTCAATGATTTGGAAAGCTTGTCTGCCTAAGGTGACTCAGCGGTGAAAAGAAACCCATCAACTTTGCTATCTGACGCCAGAATTCTGTGTGGGGCAAACAAAACACCAGAACTAACCAGGGATTTTAACACAGTTACAAAAAGTGAGAGAAACATAGGGAGGTTGGTAAATATTTCAAATATTTCACACTAATCAGAGGCTGCACATAGGTGCAGCAAAGACCAGATGGGGCCCAAGTCATCAACACATTCCCAGTCTACTAAGCCCCAATGCTTATGCAGAAAAGACCTGAAAGGGCACAAGGGAAAATAAAAATAAGGAAAACAAAAGCCAGGGCACACTTGAACACAACCTTGCCAATAATATCTGGTCACAACCAATTACCAGAATCTTTAGTTGAACACTAAACTGTGTGGACAGACAGGTAACAAATAAGAAACAAGTCTTAAAAATAAAAACCAGAGGAGAAAACAACGAAAGAGACATCAGTGGCTGCAAAAGAAACAGACTTCACGTATTTAGTCCAGGTGGGTTACCAAACAATCACATTACAACAATTTCCAAAATGGGGGGTACATCAGAATCCAGTGATTCTACAATGTTATTTAAAATGTCCAGTATTAAACTGAAAATTATGAAACATGTGAAGAGTGACCCATGTTCACGAAAAACAAAAGCAATGAGAAATATCTCTGAGCACCCAGATTTAGATTTAGCAAACAAATACTTCAAAGAAGCTGTTGTAAATATTTTAAATAATAAAAGGACATCAGGTATAGATAATTCAAAATATGAATGGTAAAAATGAATCAACAAATCATCTCAACAAATTAGCAGAAATTATTTTAAAAGAACAAAAGGTAATTTTTAGAATTAAAAAGTAACTAAAATGAAAAGTTTGCCTGAGACTCAATGAAGATTTGAGATGACCGTAGAAGGAATCAGTGAAATAAAAACAGATCAATAGTTGCATGTTATATATGAAAATTGTTAAGAGTAAATCCTCATCAAAAAATAATAATAGATCAAAAAGAAGTAACAACAGAATGATATGTGCAGGAACAATCAATAATTTAAAAAAAACAATAATCTTACATACAGCATCATTCTTCGAAAATGAATGTGAAATAGAGACATTTCCAAATAAACAAAGACTGAGTTTTCTGCTAGCAGACCAGCCTTACCCTAAGTACTAACAAAAGTCTTTCCAGATGAGATGAAGGCAACACAAAATTCACAAGAAAAAAACAAAATGCCAAAAGTAGGTGAACATATTTTTTTCTCATTTAACTTTTTTAAAAGATAAAGACTATATAAAATAACATTTTTTGGTTGGATATATAACTCATCTAAATGTTATATATAAGACAACAGTAGCACAAAGCAGATAGAAAAATCAGAGCAAAGTTTCTATATCTTACTAGATTTAAGCTGGCATTACTCTGAAGTAGACTGTGATAATCCAATAAGAAGACAATTTCAAGAAAAAGTATTAAAAAACAGAATCAATACAAGCACCAGTGATGTCACACCAAAGGACAGAATAGGAAGTAACTGGTAGGAAGCTCTAGAGGTCAGTAGTACCATCAATGCAACTACTGAACTAGGAAGAATGAATGAGGACTTTCCTGGGGTCCAGGGGTTAAGACTGTACTTCCACTGCAGGGAGCATGGGTTCAACCCCTGATTGGGGAACTAAGATCCCACATCCCACACGCTGTGCAAAAAAAGTTAATTTATAGCATGAATTGTAGATTTTAATTAACAGACTCAATGTTTGTCCATGAGAAAAGTTTTACGCGATTTGAATATACTTACGAGATAGTGTCAAATCCATTTGATTTACAGTTTACAGTGCTTTTAAAACTCTACTTTATGGGCTGTTATTTGAACATTCTAAAACAACTTTTTTGTCCTCTTTATTGCTATTAGTCACATCTTTTCAAATGCATCTCGATCAATTAATCCTTAAGCAACTGGGGAATAATTTTTAAAGAAATTAACTTCTCATGTTTTCTCTTGTCCTTCAATTCATCTAAATTCCATCACAATTGTGATCACTTCCTAGAAGTTGTCATTGTCTAAACTCCATGAAAACACTGATCTATTTTATAACTTAAATGTTATTTCTCCTCTGAATCGCCAAGACCACATCTCATCAAAAATTCAAATCATTAAACTCTGATTGCATTCGTGAAATCTAGTAGTATCTTATGACTACATGCCCTGGGAACAGGTCGCTCAGATTCCAAAACCACTTCCATTTCGAATGGCCTACAGCAAGTTAAATTGTTTTCATTTCTTTTAATCTTTCAGATTAAAATATACCAAAAAGTTCAAAGTATAAAAGTTCAATAAAAGCAGAGTCTCCTACTTTTATTATATTCTGTCAATTTAATGTAGTTTAAGCACTCTGAACTGAACTGAAGCACTCTGATGACAGACTGCCCAGGTCTGAACGCTAACTCTGTCAATTATTAGCTCTGTGACTTAAGCAAGTTAAATTACTTAACCTCTCTTTCCCTCGGTTTCTTTTTTTTTTTTTAAGAGATAACTAAAATGAAGACAAAACTAGCACATACCTCATAAAGTCAGTGTGATGACTAAAATTAACAAAGCTAAAACTCCCACAGAAATGAACTGGCATATACATGATTAAGCTCCAATTATCCTTGATACCACATAGTATTTTAATGATTTTTCTGAAAGTTTCGTTATTCTAAAAGCTATCTTATTTTAGACTATTCGTTTTTTAAAAATAATCTAGTTGGATGTTGATGTTACTTGGCTTTTTCCCCCATGTTATTTCACTAAATGTGTTTCAAAGAAAGCAATCCACATCACCACATCCACCATTATCCCTCTTAGCCAAACTCTTGAAATCTTTTTAAAGAGGGGAAAAATTCAGATTAATTCCTACCAGAACCACGAATGAGATGCATAACTCTTTCCAAACCCAATTTTTCTGCCAAGCACTGGTTATAGTCACTGAGGCTTCAAGTATCTCCTGGTCCTAAATTCCTACTAAACAATCAATAGGACTATTCACTTTGCCTGATATGGTCAGTAATTTCTTAGTAACACTACCTGTTACTCTACAAGAGGCCTCAAATATTGCAAAACTGATTCACTGGCTGCAAAAAGTTAGGATTAAATATGACAAGGAACGCTTATTTGGCAGAATTAATAATTACTTATCACTTTTATTTCAGAAGAAAATAACAACATGTATTACTATTTATGCCAGAAACTTTACATATGTTATTTCATTTAGTTCTGTCAAGCCTAGAAATAGACTGTCTTTCCTAGTTTATAAATCAACAAAGGTTTACTGAGTTTAAAGTAATTTGTCCAAGGCTACAAATTTGAGCAGATGCAGTTGGGACTCACAGAAATTACAGCAGGTTATTTTCTTGAGGTTAAAGCAGTGAAGATACTTTCTGAGAGACTTACTAATTTATTTACAATTAGAATCCTTACCTAGGGCAGTAGAAAAGTGTTTTAAGAACAGGTAAAACAGTACAAAGATTTACCACTTCATTATAAACATAAATTTCTCTCCATCTATATGGATCTAAAAGTCACGCTAGGTATACACATAAATGAATGCCCTGTACACTGATTTCATACGATTGATAGAAGAACCAAACAAACCCACAGCTTACCTTTGGTGCATGCACACAGTCTGTCTGTGCCCGAGCAGTAAATGACAGAAACGAATGTGTCCTGTTCCTCAGTGCCCTCCTTTTTCGGAGGTTCCACTTTGGCCAAAATTTCAAAGTTTGAAAGATCTAATATTTTTACATATCCTCCCTGAGTGGTTATGACCAGGTGTCCAAGAGTAGAAATATCAGACTTTTTTCCTCTCTCAACCCCGTTCTTTGAGGTTAACTGCATCTCCTCAGCAGGTTCCTCATAGTCATCCTCTCGGTTATCCAATATATCTGGTGGAAGCAAAATGAGCGAGGTAATTGTATCCTGGGGATCTTTGATATGCTGGATTTTTATTGGCTCCTCTTCTAATGTCACTATCCGAGTGGCATAATTCATTTTATAAAGTATTAAATATCCACCACTAACGTTCCTCTGCTCAGGTTGAATTATCAAAGGAGTATGTACATCTGCTGGTGATTCATGTTGAATTATACTAATATTTGCACCATTCACTGTAGCAAGATTTGATTCCAGCTCACCTTTCCGTCTATTACATAGTGCAGAGTTTAATTTATTTAAGTTATTCAAGGCCTCTACTTGATTTATTGCACTCAAAGATTCAACAGGGCATGTCCGCAGTCCTACCAATAAATGAATTCCATCAGCACAAGGAGTTATTGAGTCTATACAAAGATTCTCCTCCTCCGCAAACTTTGGCAGCCTTAAGCACTGAACCAAAGTCCCAGGCTTGGGAAACACAGAGTTCCACTTGTCAGAATCTGGAGAGGTGAGGTTGGCTGCCGCATCTGCGAACTGCTGAATGTAGGTCACAGGAGGGTCCTGCAACAGCAACTGCTCCTGACCATCCAGTTCCATTTCAATGATCTGCGGGACTGTAAATCCATCATCATGCAAACTTTTACTCATTATGTTGTTCATTTGTGAAAAGATTTTTCCTGCTTTCTCATCAGATTCCTTGATGCTATAAAGAAGCAAAATGGGTAAAGTCCTCCTTACCAGAGGAGAATTTAATTCTGAGTTACTGCAGGATTCATTGTCAGTTGACCCTTGTTCTGATATACTTTCACCCTGAGTTCTGCTTAAACCATCCAGTGACCTGTGAGAATTACTACTAATGGGTGAGGTAGCAGGAGATTTATAGGTTAATAAACCTCCAGCTAATAAACATGGAAAGGGAATGTTGTGTTGTTCCTGGTGCTTCTCCTTTGTCTTTTCACTCTTAGAGCTGGTTAAACAAGGATTTGCCCCAAGTTCTTCAAGATCCTTAACAGTATCTTCAAGCACATTTGCAACAATCTCCCACTGAAGCTTTTCTGGCTGCTGGAGGATGCTGAGTGCTGTTATATCAAGGCTCACTTCCATGGCTTCCTTCTGTGATGTTTGCCCTTTAAAAAGGAACAATATTTATTACAAATGACCTTGTGAATGTAAATCAAAATCGGTAGTATAACATTTTGATTAATTCTCTTTTAATCATCCAGTCGGTGCATTTTAAACACATTAATGGCAGAATTTAGTCCTTTCAAAGGGAATTTAATCTAAGCTGAGATGAACCTAATCAGAAAAACCATAGAAGAGTCTCAAAAATCATTTTCAATTCACAATATATTCTCCTGGCAATCTGTGAGCAAAATCCTTCTTTTTTTAAAAAAAAAAAAAAGAATAAACGGGTTAAGAATGAAGATATTATTAATATCATAACAGACTTCTGCCCTTCAATTCTACACCAAAATTATACTCAGTACTATGCATCTGTCCTTTATGCACTTTGCAGAATACCCATGAAACATTGCTATAATCTCAGTTCATCACCTCTTTCCCACTCCACATGCTAATTATCAGTTGACTGTCTTAGTAACAGTATGCAATTTAACTCAAACCTCAGCTTAGAAAAAACAGTAACCAGAAACGGTTTCCCAAATTTGTCATTTTAAGTGAAATATAAACGTCTCCTGGGGCTTCTCCAGTAGCTCAGTGGTAAAGAATCTGCCTACCAATACAGGAGACACAGATTCGACAACTGGTGCCGTGGAGCAACAAAGCCCGTGCACCACAGCCACTGAACTTGCACTCTAGAGCCTGGGATGACAACCAGTGCACCACACTCCACAACCACCGAAGCCCCATACCCTAGAGACCATGTCCCACAACAAGAGAAGCCCCCGCAACGAGAAGCCTAAGCACCACAACTAGAGAAGAGCCGTGCAGCAAAAAAGACCCAGTAGAGCCTAAACAAACAAACAATTTAAATGTCTTCTGTACTATCTGCTAATATTTAGTTCATTTCAAGTCAACTGCATTACATTATTCCTTATTGAACTTTTGTTTATCGTGTGCTTCAAACTATCCCCTTCAAATAGAATAAAGGTCATTCCTCAGACTCAATTCTCCAAAAATACCATCTCTCTCTACACAAAACCCTGAAGTAGAGGTCAGTCAACCTCTAAACCAGGGATAATCTCTTGATACTAAATGCAAAGTTTCAACTCATCCTTTATTTTTCTCAACAGCACAAACTATCAGGCAACAATCTATTACAAACAATAATATAAAGATCACTCTACGTAACTTGTGGAAATGCAAAAAAAAAAAAAATTGGAATTGGTTTTACAATTTTAGATTAAGAAGAATGCAGAAAAGGAAGGAAATAAGTATAACTCAAAGTGAGTCCACAGAAGTTTGAAAGTTACCGAACAAGAGAGACTTATGGAACACCAAACACTTGAGTTATACTGAAAGCTCTGTGTATACCTGTTTGTTAACCATTTCATAAACAATATCTTCAAAATGCTAACAGTTTATCAGGACTTCTTTATTTTCTGAGCATAATCTTCTCATTTCATATAATGTCACTATTGTCATCTAAAACAATATCCATGTCTTACTAAGCAGAAAAAACTTAGTTATAAACATCACAATTTAATTGTACTAGTAAGTTGTTTATTTGACCACTCATTTGACTATATGCACGTGCAGTCTTTATACTGCCATGCAAAATTAATTTACTCTATGAATTCACTCATTTAGACATGAAGTTGAAAGCTGACAGTGTTTATAACATGTAATAATACACTGTAACTAAACTGTAACTTACTTAATAAGTTATGACAGGAAATTGCCAAGAAAAAGCTGTTTTAGTCTATGCACATTTTAAAAGAAAATAACCATTAGTTACATATATTAACCACAGTTAAGACAATATTCAAACAAAAGTCATGTGAGATGAGAATATCCATTAAAAAAGAAAATGTAACAGGTAACATTACTACTCTGCTGCTTCTCAACTATTTAATCAATGTCCAGGACTCTACATTCCCCTTATAAGACTGGCAAAGCACAATGACAACAGTCAACACTGTAGTTAAGGAAAACTGTGATCTGTACTTGCCTCAGAATTTCTCAAACCACCTGGACCACAAAATAAATTTTTACACAACATACCTACAAATATCCTGCAGCATAATATTCTTCAGATAATCATATTGGGAAACCCTTCTCAACCCTGCTTACTGAGCTACTGTCAGCCCCACAGTTCTTCCCAGCCAACTTCCAGAGGTTTAAGTTATGCATATTCCTGGACCATCAAATTTCAATTTGAATTGTTCTTCAATTTCTTGCCAAACACTCTTCCCACTCTACAAAAGAAGGTGCACTCCTTAATTCTGATATGTGGACCAAAGAGCAAACTTGTCTTTCCTGTATCATCTAGATACTTTAAAAAATTGTTAACTTTCAACTAAAAAACAGATAAAAGTCTCTTAAGTTGCCACTTACACTTTTGAAATTAAGAAATACAACCTATAATTCTTCAGATCATATCATTCAAATTGATGGGACGAGCCTAGAGCTAGTAAATTTAAGTTGTGAAACAGCATCTATTACTTAATTTTAGATACTTCAAGAAGACAATACATTTCACATTAATATCACAAGCTTTCACAAATTCACCAATAGTCTCTCAATATAAAATTAATTTAAAAGGTTAAACATATTTTACTATAAATGAATGAACCACTTACAAATCCTCAAATAAGGCAAGCAAAAATTCTACACTGGAAGGATTTTTGTTTCTCATATCACAGCTACCTTTCAATAGTATAAAAGGACACCACTCCCAACCTTAAATGAGGTATCATAGAAAAGAGTCAACAAAAACACAGTAATATTCCAGGTAGGACAGAATCTAAAGGAAGTGTGAAAGATCAAACAGGCATAGATGAAAAATATAAAGGTAGAAAAGGGATAAAGAAACAGATCAATCTATAACAACTACAATTACAAAAACACCTACTGAGATCCTTAGACCCAGAGGAAAGAGCTAAGCGACGCATACAAAGGAAAGATTAAAGTTAGAATAAAAATATTTAAGGGCAGAAAAAAGAACATTTAGTTCAAACATTTCACTTTACATAGGAAAAACCGAAGCCAGAAAGCTTGTGACTTGACAAGACCAAAGACTTATTTTGTAAGAGTTCAAGCTCTAACCAGATCTCCAGATAACTAATGACCAGTGTATTCTTGTCAGATTTTAAAAAATGCAACAGTAGCCCTTTCCTTGGCCAAGGGGTAACAAACTGGAAAAAGAGCAGGCTTCATCAGACCACATTTTTAAATGAAATCAATTATTCTTCCCACACTTAATTACAGGGCAGTTTCCTACTTTTCTTAATTTTTTCATTCTAAGAACTACCTTA